>NC_136063.1:1956299383-1957638050 GCF_964261635.1 Lissotriton helveticus
ACTACTGACCAAAAATTATAGACCAATCTCCCTAATTAACTTAGATTGCAAAATATACGCAAAGATTCTCGCCACACGACTAAATTCACAACTACCGAAGCTAATTAGTACATCACAAGTGGGCTTCATGAAACAGCGCATGTCTAACGATAACACAAGGATCCTCTGTCACGTCATTGAAAAAGCCAGACTACTCGCAGACCCCGCCGTAGCTATTACTCTCGACGCAGAGAAGGCGTTCGACAGAGTATCCTGGCTTTTCCTCAAGAGCTGTATGTCAGTCTTTAATCTTGGGGAAACATTCATTGATTTGGTGATGGCCCTATATCTTTCTCCATCCGCACGCATTGCTATAAATGGTTCATTGTCGGACCCCTTTTCTCTGGAACAAGGGACGAGGCAGGGTTGCCCCCTCTCCCCTTCACTCTTCCTCTTAGCAATGGAACCTTTAATAGCTAATATAAAAAATAACGAACTCATCAAAGGTGTGAATTTCGGGGATAAGTGCGTCAAACTGGCCGCCTATGCGGACGATATCCTGATTATAACAGAATCTCCAGACACCTCCATCCCTGCACTAATGACTACCATTGACACTTATTCCACCCATTCGGGATACAAACTCAATCAGGATAAATCAGAGGTCAAGCCACTCAATATTTTAACTCCCAAAGAAGTGCTGGGGGACTCAGGGCTCTGCTGGCAAACAGAGTTTGTGAAATACCTAGGTATTGAATTCGGTGACTCCCTTATGGAGACCCTCCAGCGGAATGAAAAGATAACTTTAAACAAAATCAAGACCCAACTGGAGGGTTGGTCCCCTCGCTTCATTACTTGGTGGGGCAGAGTGGAGACCATCAAGATGATGATATCACCTCTAGTTAATTACCTCATATCTATGCTCCCTCTAACCCTTACGCCAGACTTCTACCACAAATTGGACATGACTATCGCAAACTTTCTTTGGAAGGGGAAAAGAGCTAGAATCAGCATAAAAAAGCTCCGCTTAGACAAAACCGCTGGTGGGGTCAATTTGCCAGATTTCAGAAGATATGAAACCGCCTTTCTGGCCAAACAGGGAGCCCACTGGCTCGCACCTTCACCTGACTATACTCCAGTGTGGCTAGAAATCGAGAAAGAAATTCTAGATGGTATTGCCCCTAGCGCGGCTCTCTCATCTAATCTAAACAAACTAACCCACTCCAAATCAATATTTCATAACACCAAATCTGCTCTGCTGAAGTTTGACAGAATCCTAGAAAACAGCATTCGGGGCTCACAATGGGAATCCTTATGGGACAACCGTAACATTCTGTACAAGGGTAAACCTCTGCACAATGCGTCATGGATCAAAAAAGGGATACTGTTCCCATATCAACTATTTACGGGGTCTTACTCTATTCCATTCAGCGACTTACAAATCAAATACGGTCTTGAACCAATTGAATTTTATAACTTCCTAAACGTAAAAACAGCACTATCCAAAGCCAAACTGTCCCGGACACCACCCTCCCTCCCATCATACCTCGCCAGAGTAAACAGACTAGGTCACCAAGTTTCCTTCCTCTATAGACTCAGTCGTCCCCAACAATCTAGCCTAACTGCCCCAATCACACAATTCTGGAACAATCTTGCGTCCAGGCCGATCACAGAAGTAGATTGGACCAATACATGGGTATCTTGCATGAGACACAAAATTAGCCCTACACTTTCTCAGACAAAATACTGGCTCCTACATAAGGCCTTCTGGACCCCGGCGCGATTATTTGCACACAACATCACTCCAGACGCCTTCTGCTGGAACTGCAAACGTGCGGAAGGTGACTTATCTCACATTATCCTAGAATGCGACTGTGTGGCTCATTTTTGGGAGAGAATATTCGAGTTTATATCAAAACTCTTCCATACACCAGCTAAGGAGCTCCCTTACTTAGTTTTCGGATTCACCCAGGACCCTTCCCTTGAAGCAGACGATAAGGCATTACTTGACCTCCTCCTCACTGCAGCGGTCAAGACAGTCCTTAATAACTGGAAAGATACCAACAAGGCCAACTTCGCAGGGTGGCTGAATTGGATAATCAGCTTACGCGGTGCAGATAATATTGCACTTCAACAGACACCGTGGCGTCCGCCCACGAGAAAACTGTGGACGACTCTTGACAACTACTTCACGACACATAAGCCACCTTAAAATGGTCCATCACCGTTACGACCCATCCACATGTGTTTGCAGTCTCCCATCATTGTACTATTTATCATGGTAATTTTTTTTCTTTCTGAATGAGTACAATGCTAGTGGTACACAATGTCTGTTACTAAATGTTGTTGAGTATAAGATACATGTTCTGCTGCTTTCGGCAAGATATAGGTTACTGTACCTTTGAATTGACATTGACTATTGATGTAAAGTACCGTATAACCATAATTATGCTACTGGATCTACTCATTGTATGTTAATGCTGAAACAGCCAATAAAAAACTTATTGAACAAAAAAAAAAAAAAAAAAGACTCTCTACCACTATTAGGGTAAGATCGTAAAGCTGTGATGTCTAGTATTACCTTACCTAGGTCCCCACCAAGTAGGGGTACGAACCCCCAGGGCACTAAGAGCAGGTCCTGTCAGAATATGAGCCTATCTGCCTGTTCATCACCACCCCCTTTTCTGTATCGTTTTTGGCCGCTATAGGTGTGGCAGGGTATACTCAGACATGAGTCCCTTTCTCACTGCTCCATCAGGATTCAAGCAAGCCGGGCCGAAGAGGCTGAAATGCCAGAAACCGGTCCCCGGTAGCTTGTCTCCTTTCTGGTGAAGAATTGGCTTGGTAGTTTGGTCTGCCCTGTTCCCATGATGCACTGGGCCAGGGACAGACTAATTTGCATATAGCCAGGTTCTGAGCTGGGATGGGGCAGTGAGATAAATAACGGTGATGGATCAAGCCCTGATCTTTGGACTGGGTAAGAGTGGTCTGCTTAATTCAGACACTCTGTTCATCACCACCCCCTTTTCTGTATCGTTTTTGGCCACTATAGGTGTGGCAGGGTATACTCAGACATGAGTCCCTTTCTCACTGCTCCATCAGGATTCAAGCAAGCCGGGCCGAAGAGGCTGAAATGCCAGAAACCGGTCCCCGGTAGCTTGTCTCCTTTCTGGTGAAGAATTGGCTTGGTAGTTTGGTCTGCCCTGTTCCCATGATGCACTGGGCCAGGGACAGACTAATTTGCATATAGCCAGGTTCTGAGCTGGGATGGGGCAGTGAGATAAATAACGGTGATGGATCAAGCCCTGATCTTTGGACTGGGTAAGAGTGGTCTGCTTAATTCAGACACTCTGTTCATCACCACCCCCTTTTCTGTATCGTTTTTGGCCACTATAGGTGTGGCAGGGTATACTCAGACATGAGTACCTTTCTCACTGCTCCATCAGGATTCAAGCAAGCCGGGCCGAAGAGGCTGAAATGCCAGAAACCGGTCCCCGGTAGCTTGTCTCCTTTCTGGTGAAGAATTGGCTTGGTAGTTTGGTCTGCCCTGTTCCCATGATGCACTGGGCCAGGGACAGACTAATTTGCATATAGCCAGGTTCTGAGCTGGGATGGGGCAGTGAGATAAATAACGGTGATGGATCAAGCCCTGATCTTTGGACTGGGTAAGAGTGGTCTGCTTAATTCAGACACTCTGTTCATCACCACCCCCTTTTCTGTATCGTTTTTGGCCACTATAGGTGTGGCAGGGTATACTCAGACATGAGTACCTTTCTCACTGCTCCATCAGGATTCAAGCAAGCCGGGCCGAAGAGGCTGAAATGCCAGAAACCGGTCCCCGGTAGCTTGTCTCCTTTCTGGTGAAGAATTGGCTTGGTAGTTTGGTCTGCCCTGTTCCCATGATGCACTGGGCCAGGGACAGACTAATTTGCATATAGCCAGGTTCTGAGCTGGGATGGGGCAGTGAGATAAATAACGGTGATGGATCAAGCCCTGATCTTTGGACTGGGTAAGAGTGGTCTGCTTAATTCAGACACTCTGTTCATCACCACCCCCTTTTCTGTATCGTTATCTGCCCTACCAGACATCCTGTTACAAATTAAGCCTAGCTCTAAGGCAAATCTTAATGTAACCATACAGAATGTTTCCACAGGATAGGAAAGGCAATTGACACTCTTGTGCCAGACACAATCTTTATGATTCACAGACAAACTCCCTCAGAACACACCATGGAGACAGCATTGGTAGCTTCATCGGAGGAGCTGAGCTCCATTTTATATGGAGGATGCATGACAGCACTGATGTTATTGGACCTCTCCGCAGCGATTGATACAGTCAAGCATACCATTCTGATTGTCAGGCTTGCTGAACTAGGAAAAAGTGGTCTGGCTTTCAACTTGATACAATCCTTCCTATCGTAAAGAGTGCAACAAGTTGCCATGGCAGAATTCGCTCCTGACCAGTATTGCTTGCCCTCTGTGGGGTGCCACTGTGTCTTCCATTCATGACATGATAGTCAATGTTCCCTCAGGATTTTCGATTCACAGATTGGACAGACCCCTTAAAAGTGGAGGTTGCTTAGCCATCCTTTATTGTGAATGCTTTGTGGCTAAATTAGACACTGCTTCTTCTCAAGTTTGGAAAGCACTTGCCTTAAAGATTGAACTTACAAAATCAATCATTTATTGGTATGCTTGTGTACCACCCACCTGGTTCAAGGAGCAGTTTTTTTTAAAGTGTATTGGCTCATAGCTGGAGGCACATATAACTGCCAGGGATTCCTCCATCCTAGGAAATTTAAAATGTAAATCTTGAGGCCACCATCGATGCAATGGCCTTTCTGAAAAGCATGACTGTCTTAGGCTTTTCAGGTCACACTCTGGATGGAATGTTTTTGAGTAATCCACAAATTAAGGTTGAGTAAGTCCAGCCCCTCAACTGTTTTGACCACCATGCAGTTTTCTTTGAAATCAGTATCTTCCACCTATCAGGCAGGCCACACTTTGGATGGAAAGTTTTCGATCAATCCCCAAATGGAGGTTAAGGATGTCATGTTGGTGATCTGGTCGGACCACCATGCAGTTGTCTTTGCAATCAGTATCTCCCAAACCTGTACCGCCCCAGAAAGAACAACCTGATCTCTCACTTGGATCAAAATTGATAGTGATCTTCTTACCTAGCCTCTAGAATTATCTCAGCCTTCACTTTCTTGTGATCCTAAGCTTGTCTTGCAAGAATATGTGAACTGGCTAAATTCAGTCTTTACTTCACTAGCTCCTCCTAAGAGCACTAATGTCCACATTAAAAACCCCTCTGCGCCGTTCACAGAGGCCCTCTGGGAGGAAAATCAAAATTGTAGAAGACAGGAAAGAAAATGGGTGTCGCAATAATGAGCACGGGGGAAAGACTTATATAAACCTTCAGTGACCAAATATATGCACCTATTGATCACGGAAAAAGACTACCTATTATTAGCAGCAAATTAAGTCTGCTCTATTGCAGTCAGTTGAACCGTAAGTGACTTTTGATTGCCACTTTACCTTTCTTTCTTGCTTTGTTGCCTAAAACTTTAAAGATGTATGTCTCTGATTCCCGTGTTGCCTATGTTGATGATTTGTTGTATTTTTGTTCACTTAATGTATGTCTATGTTTCTAATTTGTTTAACCCCTTCGCTGAGGGGGTTATTGCCCCGCTGTGCTGGGGGGCGAGGGGGGCGCGCACAGCACTCGCATGCTCATGACGAGCTCGTCATGAGCTGCGGTGCTCCGGTGCTCATGACGAGCAGAGCTCATCACATGTGCATTGGCTCCCGTGGAGTGCTCAGCACAGCAGGGGAATTCTCCCCGCACCTGAGCATTCCACGGGCCATGACGAGCTGGGCTCGTCATGAGCACTGGAGCGCCGTGGCTCATTGAGCACAGAAGGTGTTAAGGAATTGTATTGTGTTGTTTTCTTTACTTGAATGTTTTTGGCTTGAAGTTATCTGAGATTTCTTTGGGAATTCTATGCTGCTTATGCCATAGCTACTGTGACTTTATCACAACATCTCTCATAACTGGCTTTAGCTCAAACCTGAGTGGATTTATTAAGTTGGTAGGGGTACGACATCTCACATTAATGAACCCATTTCTCACAATATCTGTGTAAACTATTTAATGCTGATGAGCAGTTTCTATATTGCATTTTTAAGAAAATTCAAACATTTATAAACATCAGAACCAAAGAACGTGTATTCACAAAAACGGGAAGTAGATACTAAACATACTGATCTTGTAGTTAGGTATGCACTTTAAGCAGTGGACATCAGCATCCAATGGAGAGAGGATTCGGAGTGGCAAAATGCAGTTTCTCTATTTTATCTGTTATCCCATTCTCAATTCCATGTTACTACTTCTAACCAACATATTGCTTTTGGATATGGCTGGCTGTGAATTCAGAGAAGTGCTGAAAAGTACATCAATTCCATTTGATACAAAAATCAGTTTAGTACCTTCTTAGACTTTCTTGGCAATCTCAGTCACATTTTCAAATAGTCCAAAAGGAAGCTATTTTTGTAGATGGACTGCCAGTCATGTTTAGTGTCAGCATTTACCAGAAAAAACGGTGGTACAATTCCCTGGTGGTTCCAACTTTAAAGTCAAGTGCCTTTATATAAAATATGCCTCACTTGGCTCAATAACTGCAGTTTTCTACACTTTTCTAAGATGGTGGTGTGTGGTGCCTAATGACCAATAAAAAATTGAACGTCTATGAGTCTGTAATGTTACCATCTGCTTAAGACTGTCTGTAGATAAATACACACCTGGTTCATCTAGGGTTACAGCATTCCATGCAGGTAGTGACACATGTGAGCATCCATTTGCTTCATTAAATTTCTTTCAGCTCCACCATTCAAGAAATCAACTATTCAATACAATTTGTTCCTGAATGTACCCTCCTCCCTTTTTTTTCATGGATGACTGTTGTGCTAAAGCTATCTTTTATATAAGCCGTTAAAACAACCTGTTTATTTATGCATGCACAGGCGCTCAGATAGTTAAACTATCTGTGAGAATCACAGGTTGAACTTAATTATTGGGTCACCTCTAAAACCATATTCTAAAGAAGTTTATTTATCGATTTTTGTTTGGTATTCCACATTTCTATTACTTCAGAGCACTTGTGGGGTGGGGTTCAAATTAATTGGTGAAATGCCTATCCCGTAGGAACATGAGGTAAGAGTGGTGAGATTCTGTAAATTCAGAATCTTAGGTTCAATTCACATTCCCTTTTCTTTATTGCATATTTGTTTATATATTAAATATATAAGAACAACAGCAGATGAGATAAGTAAGCATGGGCGTAAAATCCGTTCCGCTCGCGGATTTTTGGTAAATTCGCAATCCGCGAACTCTAGCGAACTTGCCGAAAATTCGTAAAATCCGTGCGAAGCGGATTTTTTGCTTGGTCGCACTTGCCAACTAGAATACTATACAATTTTGCTGGAGTAAATACTTGCGAACACGTAGAAGCGGCGGGCAGCGACACTCTCGCAATTGCGAGATTGCAAAATTTGCAATTTCGCACAAGAAATCCACCAGCAGGCAGCATAAACCTTGAAAATTATGATTTTTATCAGAATAACTCCTCAGGTTGACATTTGCCTGCACTTTTTCTTTGCAAGGAGTCCATTTTGGGGGGTGGGGGTGGGAGGAAGGAAGTGCCCCACAGTCTCCAACTTCCTGTTCCTGTCCACCAGGCTCCTCCCAGTGCTTTCTTCATGTGCTGGTCACTTTGATTTGGATCTTGACCTGGAAGGATTACTTTTGTGGATGCTGCTGGATATTTGGATTTTTGCAAAACTGAAAGCACTCAGCAGGTGGAAAAGTTCAATCTTATCATTAGTAACCATTCCCTGTAGTGCTTCCTGAGGGGCCCCTTCAGAGTTCATTTGCCTACTTGCAACTATTCTATGACCCTGCTCTGACCCTCACAGCAGGCTCAGAGAATAGCTACAAGTATACAACAAAGGTCCTGTTAAAAAAATTACACTGCAACAGAAAGCAATTACAGACAAATCTTATCATTAGTAACCATTCCCTGTAGTGCTTCCTGAGGGGCCCCTTCAGAGTTCAGCAAATTACAGATAAGGAAGCAGGTGCCAGCCAGACTGGAAGTTTAAATTCAGTGACACATTAATCAACCCCAAATTAATTCATGTCAGTTGAAGCAGGGCAGGTGTGCTTGCTTTTTTTCACCCCCATAATCTACAGTGATAAACCAACCAGAGGGTGGCAGTGATGTACCAGAGGGTGGCATGGGTGTACCAGAGGGTGGCAGTGGTGAAACAGAGGGTGCTGTGAACCTGTGATGATGAACCAGATGTAGAAACAACATAGTCACGGCCGTTGCGAGCCGACAAGTAAGTTCGCAATTGCGAACTGGTACAGAACCCTCGCGAACTGGCAGAAATCCTTGCGAACACAAAAAAAAAATCCACAAATTCGCGAGAGTTTGCGGATTTTGCGGATTGCGAATCCGTAAATACGCAAGTTCGCGGATTGCCAATTCGTAAAATCCGCCCATGCTTAGAGATAAGAATACTTCATAAAGACATTCCTTTAGGATGAATTCAAAGTGCATAAAACAGATCGTATAAATGTCATTAATTTCCTCTTTAATATTTTTGAAGACGGTATGAAAATATTGCATAACACATTACATTATTACATTTCTTTCTCAGATGGAGATTAAACAGATGGAGATTAAACAATAAGTAAATAGGTATAGCCTTTTCCATGATTGATGACAGTGTTTGCAGCACTGTGGATGGTTGGCAACTTCAAAAATTAATTAATGGATGGATGAATAGATAAATAAGTACAGGTACAAGTGACTATTTGAATGGGCAAAGGTATTGATTAAAAGGGCAGACGGAGAAATGAGTTCATGAGTAGAAGCAACCATTCATCTACTCACCATTCACAATAACCCACATGCACAAATGTATCAATACATAATGACAAGGCAAATGTAATTATAAGGCACACTTATTGGCTTTGTCAATGTTGAATTACTGTTGTCAATGCATGTTTTATTTGCTGCAAAATTCAATAACAGTGGTCATCTAAAAGAGTAACTGTTAGAGAAGTCTCTATATCACTTACCATCTTCTAAAGTTATCACTCGTCCTTCCAACATGGGTTCCTTGGCATATTGGTCCACCATTTTCCCAAGTATCTTACGGTGAGGTTTACTTCCTGGAAACAAAAACATCTAAGGTATATATCTGTTGTTTCTTAGAAATTATTATATTTACATGAAATAAATTCCTATTGTTAGACAGACTTCATTGACCTTACATTAAAATAACTCGTTGATGAGTAAAGTTACCCATTTAACCACCTAATAAAGCTACTGAATTGTATTATTCCAATACTGTAAAGTTCTGTCTGTATTGTGCTTTTTGATTAAACACTGTCATTATATTGAATCAGAAGGATAATTTTTTATGTGTTTTTGTATTGTCCTAAATAGGGCAAGCTCTGCTTAAACTGGATTTCTACCCCTAAACCGGCCCACTGCCCCACTGCTCTAACCTGCACGGGCCATGGCTAGAGACGTCACACTCTGATCATTTATGTAAACTCCACTGGGCTACAATTTTCAAGATATGCCTCTAAAAGTCCTGCTGCTTATGCCATAAAGCGATTTCCAGTCAGAGAAAGAACGATTATATGACTTCCTTATTTTCTAAATACACCCCATCTAGGAGGTTTAAAATTATAACCCTGGTCCACTTTGACTTCCACAGGTTTAAAACGGCCATAGTAGGAGGGTACATTTTTTCTGCAATCACCCAGAAGGCATACAATATGATGCCATTCTCTTGGATTCCGGCGTCCTGGAGGCGTGCTGATAGGGTGCGGTGGCAGACAGTGTCGAAGGCTGCTGATAGGTCCAGGAGGATGAGGGCGGCTGTTTGTCCTTTGACCATCAGGATCCTGATGTCGTCGGTGGCGGTGATGAGGGCGGTCTTGGTGCTGTGGTTGCTGCGGAAGCCGAATTGGGAAGGGTCCAGGAAGTTGTTGTCTTCGAGGTAGCGGGTTAGCTGTTTGTTGACAATCTTCCGGAGGTGGGGATCGATGGTTGTGCTGGCTTTGTTGAAAACGTGGTGAGGGCAGGAGTCGGATGGGGATCCGGAGTGGATGGAGTTCATGGTTTTGATGGTGTATTCATCACTGATGTTGGACCAGGCGGTCAGGCGACTGGTGTGGGAGGAGGTCGCAGGGGTGCTAGTCTCGGTGGTGGGTGCGGGGGTGTTGGGGTTGAAGCTGTCGTGAATGTCGGTGATCTTGCGGTGAAAGAACTTGGCCAGGGAGTCGCACAGGTCTTGTGATGGTGGGATGTCGTTGGTGTTGGAGCTGGGGTTGGAGAGTTCTTTCACGATGCTGAAAGGCTCTTTGGTGATTTGTGCGTTGTTGTCTAGGCGGTCCTTGAAGGCGGTCCTCTTGTCGGTCCTGATGAGTTGGTGATGTCTGCGAGTGGCGATCTTGTGGGCTGTGTGGCTGTCTGGTGAACGGTCATGGAGCCATTTCTTCTCCAGCTTCTGACAGGTGTGCTTGGAGGTCCTGAGGTCTTCATTGAACCAGGCGGCTTTCTTGTTGGTGTGGTTGGTGGTGGAAATCTTGAGTGGGGCGAGGGTGTTGGCGCAGTCGTTGGTCCACTGTTTGAGGTTGCTGGCGGCGGTGTCGGGGTCGATGGGGTCGGCGGGTGGTCTCAGGGCGAGGGTGGTAGTCAATTGGTCCTTGGTGACCTTGCCCCAGCAGCGGTGGTGTGGTTGAAGGATACGTGGGGGCTTGCGGAGAAGATGGGGTCCAGCGTGTGTCCGGCGGCATGGGTGGGTGTCGTCACGAGCTGTTTGAGTCCGAGGTTGGCGAGATTGTCATTCAGGACAGTGGAGTAGGCATCGTTGTTGTTCTCGAGGTGGAAGTTGATGTCCCCGAGGAGGATGTAGTCCATGGAGGCTAGGGCGTGGGTGCTGACGAGGTCGGCGATGGTGTCGCTGAACTGTGGTCGTGGTCCAGGTGGTCTGTAGATGAGTGTTCCTCCGAGGGTCATGTTGCGGTCGGTGTGGATCTGGAAGTGTATGTGCTCGGCAGTGGTGAGGGTGTCATCGGTATTTGTCGAGACTCTGAGGGTGTCCTTGTGGATGATGGTGATACCCCCTCCGACTCCGCTGGTGCGGTCTCTGCGGGAGATCTTGTAGCCCTGTGGGATGGCTATGGCGATGTCTGGTGCTGAGGAGGCGTTCAGCCAGGTCTCCATCAAGATGGCGACGTCGGGGGCTGTAGGTCCCAGAGTTCGATGGCGTGCTTGCGGGCGGAGCGTGTGTTGAGGAGGATGCAGCGGAGGTAGTTGGGTTCTCTGGTGGGTGGTTTGGTGGGCTGGATGCTGGTGAATCTGCAAATCCAGCAGGTGAAAGGCCCTTGTGTGCGCTTCGGAATGGCCTGGTAGCAGGGGTGGTTTCGTCCGGGGTTGAGTGCATGGAGGGTGCTGGAGTCGTAGTGCAGTCTGGTGTTGAGGGGGTCCAGGGGTCCAGGGGTTCTGGCACTGGCCGCGGTCCGGTCGCGGACGGGTGCAGACAGGCTTGCCTTTGGCGCGCCAGAGGCGCGGCCGCTCGCGGCCTCCATAAGAGGGGCAGAGGGAGGGAGGAGCAGCTGGGAGGTGGGAGCGGGGCGGCCAATGGGAGGCAAGGGGGCGGGGCCGCAGGGATGGAAAATGGAAGCGGGGGGGCCACGGAGGGCGAGGGGTGAGGGAGCAGGGAGAAAGGCAAAACAATCAGGGGCAAAAACGGGCACAGAAAGCAAGATGGGCAGAGGAAACAGACAGTACTTAGCAGCGATACAGGCGGGGCTCACGGGTCACACAGGGGGCTGCGTCGCAGTGAGGGGAGCTACCTGTCTGGTGAAAGGGTCAAAGGCAGCTCTCTCTACCGCTGTGGGCCTCCATAAGAGGGACGGAGGGAGGGAGGAGCAGCTGGGAGGTGGGAGCGGGGCGGCCAATGGGAGGCGAGGATGCGGGGCCGCAGGGACACAGCTGCGGGAAAATCAAAGCGGGGGGCACGGAGAGTGAGGGGCGAGGGAGCAGGGAGAAAGGCAATACGGGCACAGGTGATCAGGATGGGAAGAACAACAACAATCAGTGGCAAAAAACGGGCACAGAAAGCAAGATGGGCAGAGGAAACAGAAAAGTACTTAGCAGGGATACAGGCGGGTCTCACGGGTCACACAGGTGGCTGCGTGGCGGTGAGGGAAGCGACCTGCCTGGTGACAGGCTCAAAGGTTGCTTGGCTTTATCATTGTTATGTAGGCTTAACTTGATGTTTCCACCTGCTTAGAGACACATTAACCCCTTCGCTGCGGCCGCGATTTTACCGCTGTGCGGTAAACAAAAGAACAGGGCGGGGCCATGACGAACCCCAGCCGTCATCCGCACACGCCCACCGCGGGGCGTGACGGCTGGGGTTCGTCACCAGCATGGGAGGGGTTAATATTTGTATGGTTAACATGCAGGCTCTTGGGACCAGGAGCTGGGTAAGTGATGGAAATATTGTCCCTGCATGGCTGGTGCTTGATGCCAGTGGAACTAGTCACTTGCAATCAAGCTATCCCCTACAGTTCTATAGGTCTGTACTTCAGATGAGGGCAAGAGTTTCTCTATATTGCATTTTCCGAAATTGATTGGTGGTTTAAGTGTAGGGCATAAAGGCCCAGAGGAAGAAGAGCTCGAGCAAAGATTAGGGATTGCCGGAGGCCTACTATGAGTTAGCAACTTATTGACTATTGCCTTCGAAGATAAAACCAGCGATTTCTTTAGTATTAGTGGCACACCTAGACACTGGCAAATCAATATAATGCTGTTCATGATTAGTACTTTCAGTGACTTTAGTAATAACATTTATCCGGTCAGTTTGTGAATCCCTCAAAGGAGTAAAACGATTACTGCAAGGGAAATTTGTCACATCAACAACACTCAAATTGGTATTTAAGATAACAGATGAGGAAGGGGGCACAGGTGGAGCAATTATATTTTAAGGGGAAGAACATGGTGCTATCTGAGTGACTGGTCTGTTCCTGCACCTTCCTCCTGGATCTAAAGAAAGTCCCCAGAACTGACTGCTTGATACATGCTACATTAGAAGCTGGAAGTATTGGAGCAGCATGAAAAGGGGTACAGTGGAATTAGTATATGTTCACATTCCACCCAAAAAATCATCAATCCTATCGAATACACAGTTGTCTCTGGTAGATTTATGAGTTTTTCTAGTTTGTTTCTGTTTACTGGCCCCACACTCCCCTCTGTAGCAATCCGTTTTGCCATAGTCAATAAAGAAGGAAGAGAGCTAATGTAGAATGAATATAAAACAAATATGAAACAGAAAGCCCAGAAGTGATTCCTGACAGGATGACCTCGGTGGCAGTATCCAAGCAGCAGCTTGCTATCAACAAGTCTGTAACTAGTAACAGAGCTCAGAGATTACTAAAGTCACACCAAGTAGAAAACAAAATAAGGACCAGGGTGTAGGTCAGACAAACAAACTAAGTGTATACCAGGAGCAGAAGGCAATGCTAAAGAAAAAGAAAATATCGATACTCAAGTTCTCAGAGGAACATGACTGTGCAGCAAGGCCTGGAAAGTTAATTAAAACTCTAAAGTCTGCAGTATCATGACACAGCACACTGCAGCAATGTCCACTTATCTCTCACTGGTCTTGCAACAGCTGACTGCACCCACGCAGCTGATTGGTGACCACAGTCCGAACTCCGAAGTCGCTGGAGGGAAAACTGTAGAAAAGGCAGAAGCTGAGAGCTGAAAGCAGGGACTGCCACTGTAGCTGTAATTGACCCAGGGCTAGTGGCTAGTGTCTGGTGAATGTTTCAGGGCCCAAGTGAAGGTAGAAGAAGACTGAAAAAACTGTAGTCTTAAATACTGATACAGGCGGATGTATGACGTTACAACGCACACTTTTACAACGCATACCTTTACAACACATTTTTTACAATGCAACATCCATTACAACGCATTCCATTACAGCGCATGTCATTACAACACATTTTTTAAAACTACATTTACAACGCATTCCATTACAACGCATAATACCTTTACAACGCATACCATTACAACGCATAACATTACATTGCATGTTTTGTAAGTATTGGATAGTGTAGGGGTAAAAATGACTATTCTAACTCCAGGGGGTGCAACAGTAGGGTAACTGTTGGATAGTGTAGGGGTAAAAATTACTATTCTAACTCCAGGGGGTGCAACAGTAGGGTAAGTGTTGGATAGTGTAGCGGTAAAAATTACTATTCTAACTCCAGGGGGTGCAACAGTAGGGTAAGTGTTGGATGGTAATGTTATGCGTTGTAATGGTATGCGTTGTAATGACTGAGTTGTATTGACATGCGTTGTAGTGGTGTGCGTTGTAGTGCCATGCGTTGTAATGGTTGCATTGTAATTGCATGCGTTGTAATGGATGTTGCGTTGTAAAAGTTTTGTTGTAATGGTAGTGCGTTGTAAAAGTTGCGTTGTAAAGGTTGTTTCCCGATACGGGCCACACACTAGGCTGATGGCAGTATAGCACAATGGCACAATAACCACAATAGTTCCAGCTTTTTTCCGGTTCTGAATTAGTGACCATGGGATATCAATTACTGCTCAAGTTAGCATGCTGGCCCTCAAGCACAGAACAGGACAAAAATAAATCAAGATCAAAATCAGGTCAGGCGAGGGTTAAGATGAGCTGCACCAGAGAAGGATCTGTTGCCACGGATGACACTTTTTCTGACCTTTGCCCAGCAGAAATACAGTCCCAGTAGTACCAGCAGAGGCCGCCCCTGAAGGTGGCCTCGAGGGCCGGCACCATAATGGCCGCCAGAGCCCACAAGGAACGGATCCGGTTTGTGCTGGCTAGCGCCGCCGGGAATTGCCACGCGGCGAAAAGCGCCCAAGGCCCTCTCCTCTCTCTCCCCAAGAACAAAGGGAAAAAAGAAAGAGGGAGGGGATATAAGACTTCACTCCCCCTGGGCAGTTCACCTCTTATATCAGGGAGCTGGGGGAGCGGCACCAATGGATTTTGAGTCCCATCCACCCACACCTACAACAGCAGAGTCGCAGTGCTGGCAGGGACGAAAAGAACTAAGGGTGCAACGATTGGCAATGGAGACACACCGGGTGGTGTGTGGGAGTAAGGCCACTCACTTTGGGATGCCTCATGGCTAAGTGAATTGGTATAACAAAGGGGGTAGCAAACAGAGACGGCACTTGCAGCCTAGCCCCCGTCTGATGGCAGGGCACACTAGATTCCAACATGGTAGCGAGGTGAGGCCTAACTCCAGGAAGAAGCTACCGCCATGCGATGAGAGCCCAAATCCAACCAAAAGGAGTGGAAACAAAAGGTGATACAACAACACTACACAATGCGGTAGAGTCACCTATTTATGAGCACTTCACAAGATCAATATTTAAATGTGTACACTTAATCAGACTTCTTTAGATACTCAACTTGGAGTAGTCCACCGCCAGGACCACTTTAACAATAATACAAACACGAAACCAAGGAGTATCTCCAATTTAGAAAAACATATTTTTAAACGTCATATGTAGACAAAGTTCATATTCAAAAGAAACTCTTGATAGCAGGTTTTGCTTCTTCTTTTCGAATTTTCTTTTTCTTTTTACTTCAAGTGTGGTTGTTCAAAAATATTTCCAAACAATAAATCTTCCTATACAGCCAATTCAAATGATGATCACATGTATTCCCATACAGCCTACGCGTTTCGTCCTCACAGGGACATCATCAGGGCATTTAAACACCGTCCACTGCTGTAAGTTCAGTCTTTTCTTCTTAAAAATCGTCCTTAATCAAAATGGAAATTTCAAATGGCAGTTCTCGGTCTAAGAAGATCAGCTTCGCCCGCATCCGTATGCTATGATGACTCGCCTGGTAAAAAGTCGACACAAAAGGTGCATTGATTTGTGTGGCATCTGAAACAGGAAATGTCTCAGATGCCAAGGTATCTTAGCAACAAATGATTCTGTCCACCTCTGCTGTGAAGGTTCAGGAATGTTTGTATTCAGTTTATGCTGAGCAGTTACCTGTCCTGGCTGTGGATTGGATGGGTCCTTCTTTCTTATGGAATAAACTTGGAATATACTTCAATCAAACCTGTGTCATATCCATCCTTTTACCTGAATGAAGATTCTTCACTGGTGTAGTCCGAAGCTGGATAAAGAAATGGACCCAACAACCTCAACATTTTCGGGTAGCCTAAGCTCACTATTCCTAAAGGTGCTGTACTAATTATCTTTAAACAGGGTTAGGAGTTTTGCTGCACACTCACCCTAGTGAACTTATTTTGTGGGTTTGGGAGTTTTAAATCGGTGCTGATGATTCTAGTGATGATGTTAGTGATGAGGGTTCTGATGATAGCAATGTTCATGTGTGTGTGATTGGTGGTGAAATTATTAATGAAAGGCAGTGGCGCATCAAGTTGTTGTCAGATTAGTGCTATCTGAGGTAGTTTCTCTTATCCATAAAGGGTGGCACACTAGGAAACAGGGTTCTGAAGAAGCTTCCAAATTTTGGGGTGTTAAAGACGAATTGGCAGTGTGTGTACGTGGAACTAGTTTTGTACCTCCATCTGTTCTTCGTAAGATGCTCATAGATTTAGCTCATGAATCTCACTCTGGGATGTCCATAACAAAGGAGAGACTTTGAGGCTCTTACTGGTAGCCTGGTATGGATCTGCAGGTGGAAAGAGTTATTAGAGACTGTATGATATGTGCTATGAGTGGGAAATCGAAAGTGGTGAGAGTTCAACCTGTGGTTATGAGAGAGCTTCCCCGTGGACCTTGGAAGGAAGTGGCTCTGGACATAGTGGGTCCTGTTCACTCTGATGGTCATCAAGTATTTATTTTAGTGCTTATTGACTTATTTTCCAGGTGGCCTGAAATACATTTTACCAATAGTGTTGAGACTATTCAAGTTATCAAGTTTCTTGAGACCCTTATTGCCAGAGAGGGATATCCAGAATCCATCCTTACAGACAATGGGGTACAATTAGTCTCAAGAGAAATGGAAGGCTTTCTAAAAGAGCGAGGGATCAGACACAAGAAGTGTTCACTTTACCACACAGAAACCAAGGGAATGGTTGAAAGGTTTAATAGAGTATTAAAGGAGACCATTTCTTGGGCCAAAAGTTCTGGACTCAATTGAAAGGAGCAGGTTCTAAAAAAAGTAGAAACTATAGGTTAACTCTCAACAGTTCCACGGGTAAGTCTCCTTTCTTTCTTTTCAAAGGGAGATCTCCTTGTACTCTTGTTGAACCTGCATGGGTTAGACTTCTCGGGTTTGGTTATGGAAACACACCGACAGGGTGGTGTGTAGAAGGAGGGCCATTCACTCTGGGATGCCTCACGGCTGGGTGAGTACGCCTGACAAAAAATCGTGGTATCAAATTGAGACGGCACTCACACCCCAGGCCCCACCTAACCGAAAGGTGCAGGAGAGACTAGCAAGGTAGCAAGTGTGGCCTGGCTCCGGGGAAAGGCTACCCCCCACACTAAAAGGGGCATGGAAAACAACGAAGAACAATCTACAAGCTGTCAGTGTGTTTTACGACCCTAGGATATGCAAATGAGCAAAACACAAACCAGTGATTTATGGCCAGCCAATGATTTATGGCTGATGATGTATGATGCCCATGCAGACTGATTTATGACAACAAATGATGACGAATTGGTGACAGAATATTTTATGCCATCCCGATGATTTATGACCATGATTTATGGCTGCTAATTTATGATGATCAGGCAGAGCGATTTATGACAACAAAATGATTACAGATTTGTGACTGAATGATTTATGATACCCGATGATTTATGACCCATGATTTATGATGTCCAAATGACACAGAGTGATAACCAATTGTGATAATGTATGATAATAATTTATGACCCCGGTCCGAGAAGGTGTCCAGGGCAGTTGTACAAATATGATGTATGTAATGAGTAATAAACCTGCGGCCAACAACCACCACAAAAGCAATGTCTGTTAGCTGTGTGTAGTACTACATATACACAGGTATGGTAAGGTTCCTGGAATGGGCGCAGTGTGGCTGTTATGCACTCTGCTGTTTCTGCCATGCCGTAAATCCGAGTCCTCTCACCTTTGCAAGTGGATCAGGCACAGTGCCGGGCTGGCAGGCACACCTGGAACACTGGCATTAGCAACAGAGTGCTACCCCCCTGAGACACAACCTGCAGTAGAGAATTTAAGGGCAGCCTCAGTGATGTAGAATCTCTGCTCGGCAGCCATACTTCCTGCTCCTTCTTTCTTGCTATCCCTGCGTGTGATGTGCAGTGTGTGTGGGGGAGTCCACTAGATTTGATTTGGCTATAGCAGAGCAAGAATTGAGAGCTTCACAAGGTTCTTTTTCAGGTAATTTTCTATTACTTTCCACATGAAATGGAACCACCTCACTACGAAACATGTTCATTGGATAAAAGCCTGAGACCCAACTATGTTCCACACCCAACTAATACAGCAATGAACAGACTATAAAAGTCACATGTCTCCAGGACAACAAAAAAAAGCAGAGCGTGTTGATCTGAATGGCTCTAACATACAAATAACAGGATCCAGTTAGTGAAAGAAATAAGGACCCCTTGATGAGCTGGAGCTACATTTTGTAAATTCAGTAAAAATCTGTAAGCAAACTGTATACATAAATAATGCTGAGAAATGTATAGCCTGTAAGAACATGAATGTTTGAACATCACAAAACATCTTAAGCAGGATGTATGACGTTACAACGCATACTTTTACATTGCATGCCTTTACAACGCGGTATTTACAACGAATACCTTTACAACGCATAATGCTTTTGGGCGCTGGATAGTGAATAGTTTAATTTACTATTCCAACTCCAGTCCCCGTGGATAGTAGGGAAGGCGTTGGATAGTACATTAAACCTATTCCCTATCCTAGAGCGCCCCCCCAGTGCAATGCGTTGTAATGGTTTGCGTTGTAAAAGTTGCGTCGTAAAGGCACTGCGTGGTAAAAGTTGCGTTGTAAAGGTTGTTCACCTCTTAAGCATGATGATGACTAAGATGGCATACAATTTAATTGTATGATTTAGTTTTCTCTAACTTATGAGGTTCAATCTATCCCTAACTTCTTGAGCTCAGCTTTCAACAATGTGAGAAAGCGCCTCTGGTCATCCCTTTTTAGGACCAAAGCTGCCGGTTTTTAAACAGTTAGGGCACTGCTGTCCAGGCCCCATTGTATCTGCTCTGACCTCTAAAAAAGGGTAAAACTGGTTATTTTCTAACTGGCTTTTTCACTGACCCAGTAAGGTCAACGCATATAGTGCAAGAATACATTAATAGCATGGAACAACTAAAACTCACCTGTGGACTTCAACACTTTTTCTGCCATCTTCTGTGCTGACAAAGGAACATGGCTTCCAGCCCAGATGTGTTGCCTGACAACTGGAGTTTTCAAAATAACTATTTTGGATAGGCCAGAATTCCACCTCAAAATTTGAAAATAGGAAACCTTAAGAAGGTAGGATGTGTAGTATTTAAAAGTTGTGCACGCAAAAATGTATTGTTGGCACGCACGTACAGTGAATAGCCCCCAAAGCTATTTTAATGGTATGTGGCTTCATACCTTTTGGTGGACTATCATTCACCCCAATTAATAATACTCTTTCTTTTCTATCACCCTGATTGAGTATTCGCACTCCAAATTTTGAAATGTCTGCCACCCCCCGGACATTTAGTAAGGTTCCTGGTTATGCATTGAGAGTGTGCCATATGGCTCTGTAATATGCTAGAGCTAAATGAAACACTTACAGCCTGATTTCAATGTCAGTCGAAAGCTTTCTGAGTGAAATTATAGGTTTACACTCAGACCGCCGTCGTTATAATGATGGCGGTCGGAGGCTAAACTGACTGTGGATTCCGAATCAGTCCCGATGGTCTCCAGGAGCCCATCAGCCAGTTGAAATGGCCTCATAATCCCTAACGGACGGCGGGTCTGCTGTTGGAATTATGATAGACTTACCAACAGCAGTTCAATGTCTGCCTTTCAGACTTAGAACTGCTGGCGGAAAGTATTTTTGGGAGCCCCCATCAGGGCATCCATCTCCCCTGGCCCTCCAGTTGTGTCCCTGGAGGCCACCAATGGTGCCTTCCTGAAAATCTCTGCACCTTATGGCAGGCACCATGAGCTGCCTGAAACACAATGCATGGGTTTACACAAACTCCCAGAGAAATGGCAGTTTGGTGCGGTCGTATCATAAGGAGGTATGTGGAGCCGCCGACCTATGATCGGTCAGCTCCAACACCAAAACGGTGTCAGTCAGAGGCAACGACTTCTAGATGAGGACCTATATTCTATATTTCAAAAATAAAAGCCTGAAGTTTTGTGCGATTTTCTTTTTGAAAAACAATGACCCCCTTACAATGTCAGTTTTCTCCTATGGTGTGGGGTTGATATGGTTTTGTTTTCACTTAGTGCCACATGTTTGATGGCTGTAAACAAAGGTAAAATCTTACCATTTCTTTATTCACTTTAAAAAGGGTGGGTGGATAAATGGCAAAACCTCAAATTGTACTTTTATTTTCAAGCCATCAACACTCCTGTCAACAAAAATATATTCACTGTGTGGGGAGGGGGCTTGGCCTGGTGCCAAGAGGTTTCACCAAGCTTCCCATAAAAAAAAAACTGAAACAAAGGGCTGCTGACGTTGTTGCCAATGTCCTGGGATGTTTTTACACTTTTTAATGGATCAGCTTACTACAGCCTCAAAAAACGAGTTGGAAATCCACTGTTTGCAGCTGTTTTCAGCCTGTTTTCCCTGGCACTGTGTGATTTAGATTCCCCTCCATGTGACCGTGTCTATGGAGCCGAATTCCTGTGACACACGGTGACTCAATGTGAATTGGTAGTTAGGCATCAAAGGTATATGTTTGTGGCATAGATGTTATAGTGTCCACTGCTAACATACTGGAAGCTCACAATAACATATATTTTTTTTTTTGAAACCTTTATCCGTAAGAAAAGGAATACAGTTACAGGCCTATAACCACCAGGGCCGGCCAGTTATACTCAGTAACAGTAGCACATTAAGACACAGCCCATCAGCCGACAACCCGAAGGCCCGGCAGCGAATAAGCACGATGGTATCTAGAGCTCGTGGCAATAGGAGGATAAATAAAAGGTTTCACATTTTATACAAGATAAACAACAAAAATTAAAACATACAAAAAGTCGAGGCGGTACCTTGCAATGTAATGACTGTCTCATATGGCAGGGGGAGATGGCGACAAGTAATCAGTGCAATAAAGAAGGAGAGACCCTGGCAGAAGGGGGGGGGCAGAGAGTAAGCAACACATCACACACAACGGGAAACTGGGAAATTGAAACGCACAGTCAAGGAGATTGAGGAGTGTTGAGAGCTGCAGTAGGGGGGGGAGCGCATATCTCTCCTCAGTATGAATTCCATTGACCCCATATCCTGCTCCATTTCTTGGGCCTACCACGGGAAACATACACCATTTTTTCTCTAAACATGCACCAGTCCATGTTTTCTTTCCAGGTGAGGACTGATGGCGCCCTCTGAGATCCCCACAATTGAGCAATGTCCCTTTTCGCAACCATATTGCCCAGCATGACCCATTGAGTCTGAGCAACAGTGCAGTCATTCGGCTCCCAGACGTTCAACAAACAGCGTCTGGCCTCAGACAATAACCCAACGCCCGTCACCTCACCCATCACCGCATGTACTCGAGTCAAATAAACCACTACCTCCGGACATTCCCATATAATGTGGAGGAAGGTAGCAAGCATACCACAGCCACGTCTACACAGTCCATCTGCAGAATAACCCATATGCATCAATCGTGGACCCGTGACATAGACTCGGTGCAGAATCTTCAGATGTATCAATCAGAGACGCACTGGAATCACGACCTCTTTAGGAGAGGATGTCGCAGCCTGCCAGTCTTCATCGTCCAATTCCAGGCCATCGCCAGTCCACGCACCCCGAAGCTGTATAAGAAGGTCCGAACGGTCATTGATGAGTTTTTTATAGATAAGAGAGATAGTGCTGTCAGGGACGTGCCCGTCCAGCACTTTGTCCTCCAGGGGAAAAGACTCCGGGATCGTAGATCCAGCTGGGAAAAGCGATTCAAGTGCGTGACGTACCTGGAGATATCGGAAATATTCTCTATCACTCAACTTATACTCCCGCTTCAGTTCAGCAAAAGTCTTAACTCTATTTTTGGCCCAGAGGTCGCCCACTTTGCTGATGCCAATAAGGTCCCATCTATCGAATCCCTTCGATGTCCATAGACCACCCAGTCTCTCCACAGCATATAGGGGGGTCGCTCTAGTCAGCCTATCCGTCCACCCCGTAGCCGTAGTTGCACTACCCCACACTCGCACCGCCACCCCAGTGGGACCCGTCAGGTTCTTCCTGGCGGCTCTCGAGTAGAGCGCTCTATTATAGTCGCCCCCGGGCAGTTGCCACCTATCCATCTCGAATGCGGGATGTGGAACAGGACCGTACATGGCATGGTTAACAGCGCTCAGTTGAGATGCCCAGTAGTATCTTTTAATATCAGGCAACGCTATACCACCGTCGTACCAGGGCAAAGTCAACTTTGCCAATGCAATGCGGGGCCGCCCGCCCCACACCAGTCTCCTCTGGAGGCCCTCAATTTCACGAAAATAGCTAGCCGGCACCAGAACGAGTGTGTTTTGGACGGCGTACAGGAAGCGGGGAAGAGACATCATCTTGAACAGGGCCGCTCTTCCCAAGGGGGACAGAGGCAACCCACACCACGCCGCAACATCCGACCTAAGCCGGGCAAGCGGAGGTAATAGATTCCGCTCATATCGCACCGCGGGGTCCAATGAGATGTAAATCCCTAAGTATTTAAAGCCACCTCTAGAAACGGGGATCGGGCAAACGCGGGGCAGAGAAGGCAATTCTCCAGTGAGTGGGTAGATACAGGACTTGGCCCAATTGATAACCAAACCGGAGTTCCTCCCGAAGGAACTCAAGACGTCGAAGAGTACTCCCAGTGACTTATGAGGAGAGGTCAGGTACAACATTATGTCGTCGGCGTATAGTGATATACGATCCTCGAAGTCAGGGGACCATCGAATGCCCTTGAGCGAGGGCTCCCAGCGGAGCCACGCAGCAAGGGGTTCGAGGGCAAGCGCAAATAGGAGCGGCGACAAAGGGCACCCCTGCCTCGTGCCGCGTCCGAGAACAAAGGGTTCCGAGGCCCTGCCGTTGACCACCACCTGAGCAAGCGGTTGCTCATACAGGAGCCTGACCCACTCAATGAACTTAGGGCCAAAGCCAAACTTAGCAAGAGCAGCCCACAGATATGGCCACTCCACCGTGTCGAAGGCCATCGAGGCATCAAGAGAAACCAAGATAGCCGACTCATTAAGAGACCCCGCCCTCGCCAAGACACCATGAAGACGGCGAACATTGAGCGCGGTGTTCCGATGGGGGATAAAACCAGACTGGTCCGGGTGTATCAAGTCACTGATCACCGTAATCAGCCGGTTTGCCAGGAGCTTTGCCAGGATCTTGGGTTCCGCATTCAAAAGCGATATCGGCCGATACGATGAACAGTGTTCGCGGGGTTTGCCATCTTTATGGATGACCGCAATGGACGCCAGTCTCTGATCCCGGGGAAGGGACCCAAGGTCTCGCGATGCCGAGAACATCAGACAAAGATACGGCGCCATTTTGTCAGGGCAGAGCTTGTACAGTTCAACTGGTATACCGTTCGGACCATAGGCCTTCCCCGAGCGAAGAGAGCGGATAGTGAGCGCAACTTCATCGGTGGAAAATTCCGCCTCCATAAGCTCCCTGTCCGATTCTGACAGGCTAGGCAACGCGACATCCCGAAGCAACAAGTGCGAGTCTTCCTCCGGTCTACCCGAGACCGGCGCGTAAACGTTCCAAAAATGCTGGGCAAAAACCTCGACTATCTCAACCGGGTCCACCACTCGCGTTCCGTCCACTTTCTCAACAACAGGCACCACCCGATTCAACCTATCTCGTTTGTCTAGCCAAGCAATCAACTTTCCCGCTTTGTCACCCACATCATACAAACACCCTGTTGCTCACGATTCATTGCCTTGGCCGCGTCAGTCACCAGAGCCCTATATTCAGACTGTTTAAGAGCCAAAAGGTGCAGTCTCTCAGGCGTAGCCCCAAACTCCAACTGTTCCTCCAACCCAGTAATTTCATTTTCCAAGCCCACCACTTCTACATTTTTGCGCCTCCTCTCGCTAGCAATCAAGGACAAAGTCTGACCACGAATCACAGTTTTATAAGCCTCCCATAAGGAGACAGGGGAGGACACCGACCCCTCATTCTCAGCAAAATAGAAGTCCATACACTTAACCACCTCCGATCTAATTTTGGGGTTATGAAAGTGCCATGGGTCGATCGGGGCAATCCGACCCCCGGACCCCAGCTGTACATCAATAGTGAGCCAGAGTGGGGAGTGGTCGGAGACCCCCCTAGCTAAATGCCTGATTTCCCTTACAGAGACCATCTGCACCGCCGGCACGAGGATATAATCGAGTCTCGAGAGACTCCTATGAGCTTCTGAGTAAAAGGTGTACTGGAGCTGTCCAGGATGCAGTTGCCTCCAAACAATCCGCCAGACCCAATGTGTCCAAAAATTTCCCCAGCTATAGCTGCGATGTGGGAAGGAGTCTGGGGGGGCTACGATCTTCTTCCCCATTAACAACTGAATTAAAATCGCAACCCACTACCAACAAGCCATCAGGAAACCCCAGAACCACCCTACCCAAATCAGTGAATGTGGTGGATTGTAGACTAGGCGGAACATACACAGACAATATGGAGATCATCTTCCCCTCCCACCTACCCGTAATAGCCGCATAGCGGCCTCTATCATCCAGCACCGTGCCATCTATCTCCAGGGGGAGAGAGTTCCTGACCAGGATGCCCACCCCCCTCGACCCAGTAGTAAATCCGGAATGGGCCACCAACCGGTAACCCCGTCTATTCAGTGCATGGCATGTATTTCCTACTAAATGAGTCTCTTGGAGTAAAACCACATCCGGGGAGCATCGCTTCAAATATTGCAGTACTATCCCCCATTTTATCCTATCACCAAGACCGTTGACGTTCCAGCTCAGTACCCTCAGCCCCCTACCCCCATACCAGAAGCGAACATTCTGCCCCCCCGCCACGAAACAGACACATAGCAGCCAATATGGAACAAAGCGCAGCCTCGATACAAACGAGAAAGAAAAGACCCCCCACCACCCCCAAAGAACCCTCAAAACACACACCCCCCACCCTGCACCCCTGCGGTAGACCAAAAAGCCACCTCAACTTGCAGTGTGCCTGTCGCCCCATTAAACTAACCTACAAGAAGAGAGAAGAGTCCCCAGAGGAGGAAGAGTCCCGAATCCCCCCACCCCCGGGTATCCATACGGTATAAACATAACAGTCACAGAGCCACTGCCAGAAAGTCAAGCTCGCCGGCGTAGACTCACTACTCCTGTTCTTCCAAGCCGCCTTCGGCGCCCCTCGAACTCTCCGGGCTGGTATGGCGCGTCAACAAAGTGTCTAACCAGTCACTGGCCACCTCGGGGCGGTCAAAAAAGAACGCACGTTCTCCATGTTCAATCCTCAGGCGGGCCGGGAAAAGCATGGCGTATTTCAGTCCCATGTCCCTGAGTCGCCTTTTCACCCCCGTAAAGCCCAGACGTTGTTTCTGCACCGCCTGTGCAAAGTCCAGGTAAAAACTGATCGACACGTTCTCAAACTTGGTGGGACCATTGGTACGTGAGGCTTGCAGGATAGCGTCCCTGTCCCGGAAATTAAAAATCCTGGCTATTATGGGCCGCGGAGTGGCTCCCAGCTTAGGCTTCCCACCAGGGACTCTATGAGCCCGCTCCACCGCGAAAAGTTTACTGAGGCCCTTCGGTGCCAAGTGGTTCAAGACAAGGTCTTCCACCAGGACGTCTGTAGACAAGTCCGCGGAGTTCTCCGGAACACCCACGATGCGAACGTTGTTGCGTCTGGCCCGGCTCTCGAAATCATCCAGCCGACGGGCAAACAGGTCTCTGGACGTTCGGAGATTGCGGACTTCGGTCTGGAGATCCTAGACATCCGTGGTCAGGCTTGCAGTCTTGATATCAAGGGACTTGACCCGCTCATTGGTTTTCCCCAAGTCCGCCCTGATGAGATTGACTTCGATCGCCACCGTGTCTATCTTAGCTGCCAGGGTTTCATACTGCTGACCCATAGGAGTCCGAACACCTGCAATGGCGCCCATAACATCCTTCAAAGTTGGCTCCTCAGGTTCAGGAGCACCATCACCAGTGTCCTCGAGGACCTTACTCGCTCTGCCTGGGGATCCCTTTGGGCGAGTAAAGCGATCTATAGTCTGGGATTGGGCAACCCCTCCCCAGGATGGGCCTCTGGTGGTACGCTTCTCAACATCCGCCCTGCCCGCCAGGATGGGCGACGAGCACTGACGGAACCTTTGGGATCTGGTCAGAATGATTACCGTCGTGGCAAGCCTGCAGAGGCGAGAGGGCAAGGATCCAAAGCCGGCCCAGAGTTGGCAGCAGAATCAGGGCAGACGCGCCGATCGGCAGCTAGTCGCCGTCCACAATGACCAAGAACGAAACCGAAAGTACCACAGGGGCAGTGGACGTGTCGCACCAACCGTTGTTGTTCAATTGCCACCTGGGTACCTCGGGGACTCAAGCCCCCGGATGGTCTTCGGTAGAGGCCGCAGAGTTCAAAGCGCAGTAAGTCCGGTTCCCGGCGGCCAATTCGATTTTCGGAAAAAGTGTATGCATCAGCAGGGCATCAGCGATAAGTACCCGTCGTCCAAATCAGGATTATTTACAGGATAGATGTGGGAGGCGGAAAGGGTCTCGGGATCCCTGTGCTCACGTGTCCATCTTGGATACGCGCTAAGCTCCTCCCCCACATATTTCTTTTTTAAAAGCAAACTTAATTAATAGCATTTAAAATAAACAACATGAAAATTACAATTTACTAAAAAAAATACATATTAAAATATAAATATGTATAATTGTAAGTCCACAAATACATAATCTAAATTAAACTATACATTTGTACAAATAATACCTATTCTACTCCCACTCCAGTTGATATTGCATTAATATTCCCACTATAAGCAGTGCAACAGTAAGGAAAGTGTTCGATTGCAGAGTGGTAAAATGTACTATTCCCTCTGCAACATTAGAAACAGACTAATTCCCTTAAAAAAAATCAATTAATTTCAGCAACCTGGCACAAGTAGTGGTTGGGTCACAGCAGCCGCAAGGAGTGAGCGGGAACACGCTGGGAGGGGTTGTAGGGGCAGCAGCGGCGGGAAAAAAAAGGTAATAGAAAAAAGAGGTAAAAAGAGAAAAGGGTAAAGGAGAAAAATGGCAGAAGTGAAAGGCAAAACAGAAAAGGATGTCACCCATAGAGCGGATTAGCAGAAGAGCAGGCTCTTCCACTAGCACACCAGGGATGAGACACAGGCAGAGCCTGCGAGGGGAGGAGGGCCTTAAAGAACTAACTGGCTCACAAGAAGGCACTAAGGGTAGTGCCTTAACGGCAGAGCTGCGCGACGGGAGAGTAGTTCCTCTGACCAGGAGGTCAGAGGTCTTGCTCTCCTTGGCTTACAGCAGCCGCCATTAAGTAGAGGTCGGGGAAGGTGAGCAGCTGGGAGGCAGGAGTGGGAACACACTGGGGGACGGGCCGCGGGGCAATGGCAGTGGAAAAAAGGCAACAGAAAAAGAGGCAAAAAGAGAAAAATCTAAGGAGAAAAAAAGGAAAAAGAGGAGGCAAAAGAGAAAAGCATAAGAGAAAAGGCAAACAGAAAAGGATGACAACCACAGAGCGGTCTAGCAGAAGAGCAGGCTCTTCTACTAGACCACCAGAGTTGAGGCACAGGCAGGAGCCTTCGAGTGGAGGAGGACCTCAAACACCTACCTGGGTCTTGAGAAGGCACTAAGGGTAGTGCCTCAATGGCAGAGCTAAATGAGGGAGAGCAGCTACTCTGACCAGGAGATCAGAGGTCTTGCTCTCCTTGGCATTCAGTGGCCACAATTAAGAAGGGGTCGGGAAGTTGAGCAGCCTGGAGGTGGGAACACACTGGGGAGAGTGGCCATAAGAGCAGCAGTGGCTGGAAAAAAGGCAACAGAAAATAAGAGGCAAAAAGAGAAAAGGCAAAGGAGAAAAAAGGCAGAACAGAAAAAGGCAAAAGAGAAAAGAGAAAAGGATAACACCCACAGTGAGGACCAGCAGAACAGCAGGCTCTTCCACTAGACTTCCAGGGATGAGGCGCAGGCAGAAGCCTGAGGGTGAAGGAGGGCCTCGAACACCTATCTGGCTGACAAGAAAGCTGTAATGGCAGTGCCTTAACGGCAGAGCTGTGCAAGGGGGGAGAATTACTCTGACCAGGAAATTAATGATTTTGATAATGTTAAAATCGATATCACTTACCTTGAAATCGATATTCTTGACAACGCTATTCTTGCACATGATATTTCTGTATGAAGATATTTCTAACTCGATATTTATGTATGATGATATTTCTTTTTTTTCAATATTTTGTCTGAATATCATAGAATCCACAACTACAAAATGTCACTAATAGTATAAAATATCTATTAAACTCAAATCCATGACAACTTAAAATGTCCTTATGGAATTTCCACAATAAACTAACATGGGATAATATTTAATATATTCAGACACCGCATGAAATCCCATAACAAATGCTAACTAATAAGCACATCTAAATCACTAGCACTGTGATCCCATGGTAGGGCATATTACCAGTCCAAAAACACTTAGGTAATTAGTCTGGGATAGCATCTACCATCTAGAAACCAATACTATTACCGAGCACCACAAAGAGGCCACTAATATTTTGCATGGGTTGTAGGGAGCTCATTTGTAGGCATCAAAGCAGCTATAATGCCTATGACACAATATTTTCACGGTAACCTAACTTCCAATATGTCTAATTTACTTGAATTCCCGGAATCCCTCATATGTTCAACTACAAAAAGGGTCAGCTATCTAATTTCCATTTAAGCTAGGTATTAAGATCTAGTTAACAAGGAATTTCACCAGCTTTGAAACTAAACACTCTTTTATGATTTCCGAAACCCTTTTGAAAAATGATGCCAAGATAGAAAGTCCAATGGATATGTGACAAAATAACACCGAAAATATCTGTCTTGTACTGCAATCAGTACTAAATTAAATCCAGACGTATAGAGATAAATTTAATTAGGTTACATAACAATGACACAGTATGTCACAAAATGCTCTTCTAGTATGATTCCCTAAAGCTGGCACCCTCAGAGGTGACTCCATATTCTCAGCTACTCCTTCACATGACGAGTTCAAACTCTCTTTTGTTGTCAAATTCAGTCTCTCAAGACCACTTACAGGACTACTGTTTAACTGGTCAACAGAAGTCTCTCTTTTAAAGCCTAATTCATCTGAAAGCACAAGACAAAAGATTGAAATGCATTTGTCTGTCAGCAGGAGATACTTGTTCAAGAGACTCTGTGGTGGGAAAGTTCAATGTATATTTGGTACCATGGAATGTCTCTTTAGGTTGGTTAATTTTTGTATCATCTTAAAGGCCAAGTAAGGTATCTCTTCCTGGTTTTTAAGAAGTTCTTGTTTATTACCTCCAACAGTTATATTAACATCATTTGGGTAGTACTCAAGGAAGGTTAACATTTTCTTAACTAAATTCTATATGCATCATTGATATTAAGTCGTGACTTTTCCTGATACCCATGCAAAACTGGCTTTCATAAATGTTTTGCAAAATCTTATGCATAAATAATAATTAGCACAACTTTAACCCCTTAAATGTTGAAGCTTTTGCAACCAGTGCTGAGGCCTGTATTCGACCTTTGGGGTACTTTGCTCTTAGACCTCAATAACGTTATTACCTCAATAAGCTACCACTGCCAAACGTAAGATATTTTTACACAACATCATGCATTTTCTAAAGGTACGGTTTGTAGAACCCCCTTGCAGGAAGCTTAGAAACTAGGCAAATGTTATGTCTGTTTTTCCCCAAACAATTAGATCAACCAAAGTTTTGTTGTGCTAAAACCAGCATATTCACCAGCTTTCAGAAAAAAAGCAGAGCTTAATCCAAAACCAAAGAGGCAAACATCAATATTGCACGCAAGGCAGGGCAGAAAGCAGAGTTGCTGTGCTGCATGAATGGGAGAGAGCACTGGTGCACTTTGTTCTGCCTAATGCCAATGCAGGCCCCCTTGCACCATTGTGCAAGGGTGACTGTTTTTACTGGCAGTATTAATTCTCCACAGGAAGAGACACCTTCCTACCCAAAAACAATCTTTAAACGCATTTTCCGCTTTCTATGATGCTGCAGAATGCAGCAGACATGGAAAGGGGAAATAGCAGGGAGAAAATTTGATATTTTTCCTTGTTGCGCCTCACTGGTGAAGGCATAGCATTTTGACCCCTTCCCGGTTTTACAAGCTATAATAAATCTGGCACTGTGGCCAAAGTTATTGGTGGATGCATGGTAATACCCTAGCTTTACAATGGAACGCCTTTCAATCATAACCAAATGCAGAGCAGCGATATGCGCTGTCTTGCGTTACTTTGAATTCACCACACCACACAAAGCCATGTAAAGTGGCTTTGAGTTGTCTAATAAATGCCAAAAAGCGTTGTGCAGCAGAGCCACCCTGGTGCAAAACCTTAGTAAATCTGTCCCTACATGTGTTTCTACTGAAGTTGTTTGTAAAGTTTTTTTTACTTCTACACTGCACCAGTTATAACTTTATGAAAATTGTACTGAAAGTTTACAAAACAGCAATTCAAAGAGTAAGAAAAACAGGACAGAGATAGAGAGAAATTAATTTATTTAGCCCCTGTGTGCTTATCATATGGGACACAATCAATTAATTTTTTGAATGCTTCCCTTATTGTGTTGGAGGTTTCTAGTGATGGAGTGAATCAATTATCCAGACAGGCAAGGCTGAGACAACCTTAACTCAGATCATATATTTACATGACTCAGCAACTGGTGAAGGTGTAATAGAGTCAACTTACCTCAATATTGAAGGAACATAAAATAATGTCTTTAACCCTTTGTGCCTCTCATCTGCGCCAAAATCTATTTATTTTCCCGATGTTCTTCATTGTTGTGAAAGTTTCTAGTGATAGGGTGAACTGCTTATCCAGACAGGGAAAGAACACCAATCAAGAGGCATGCTGAGGGCAACATTACTCAATTCATATATTTACATGAATCAGTAACTTGTTGAGGTTTGATAGAGCCAACGTACTTAGCCTTTGAAGGAACATGGCACATTTCTCATTGAATGTTGAAACACTATAGTTCCTAATGTTAGTTTTCAGACTAGTGAGTTGTAAAACATGACTTTAAGATCTATCTTCTATTCTATTAAAACTGAGGTGGAAGTCAAGTGGCAGTTTCTCATGACTCATTTACATAAAGAATCTATTTGAATAGAAAGTGTGATCAGTAAATGATAGTATCCTACGACATCATGATTAAGGGCCTAATTACCACTAGGTTGGTTACTCAGACCGCTGTAGATGTGGTGGTGGACCATGGACTGCCAGATTGGTGATCCACGCTCTGTATTATGAGTTTTTTGCGGTTGTACCACCACTGGACCATTGCAACCTCCATGGATCCTTAATACCGCAGCGATAGCACAGTGGTCTGAAGCAACACTATGCTTGGTGCCACTGAGGTGCCACCAAGCATATTCCGAGTTGCCTCACTGCAACCCTTTCCACGGCTGTGGGCTCGCCATGGAAAGGGTGGCTATACGGCTTACAGGGCCCCTGTTGCCTCTGTGCATGGGGATGCAGGCAGGGGTGCCGATATTGTGCCTCTAAATTTCTGCATCCCCAGTTCCTGCACAGCTAGAAATGCACAATACAGTGCTTTTTTTCTTGTGCAGGAACGTGCTTCAACAGCCCTAGAGCACTGCATTAATATTGTTTCCCTGTCGTTTTTCATATTTTTTTATTCTTTTTTCTTGTTTTATTTAGTCTTCTCTCCGTTTTCCTTTCCCTTCCTCTTCCCCTTCCCCACTTCGTCCCTCCCCCCCCCTTTTTTCCCTTCCTGTGTCCCAGAGGTTACTATGACGGGCTGGTTTTGATGCATTGTTTTTTCCGTTCCCTCTGTTCTGGCTTGGTAGTGTCTTGGGTGGCGGGCATGTTACGAGGATAATGCTCAGGGGCTGATTGTGTCTCGCACATCCTGATTTCTTGAATGCATTGTATCGTTCCCCCGATAATTTGCCCCCATGCCCCCTTATTAATGTTGAGGTTGGTTTGGGATACCGGATACCTCCGTATTGCAAGTGAGCCTGTCATATGCCTTCTCCCCATATTATAAAATTAAGCCTTATTTACTCCTGTGTTTTAGCCCTTTGGTTTCTTATCTCCTCTCCCCTTCTACGATTGTACGGCCTCTGCTTTGTACTGATTGATTATGTGATATTTGCCTGGTGACTCCTGATTATTTTGCACATGGCGGCCGGCCGGCTTGGTTGTAGGCCTCGACTTGTCTTTCCTTTTGATGTCAATAAAGGTTTTCAAAAAAAAAAATATATATATATATTGTTTCCCTTTAGCCTTGGGAAGACAGTACCACAACACACACCACCCACTAGGATCAAACTCATAATCTGGCAGGTGGTCTGACTTCGATTTTGGCCGTCTTCCTGTGGGACGCTGGCGTGGCAGCCCACAGGATGAGTGCCAAACTCTCAATCAGGCCCTTGTCTTACATTTGGGATTATGTGGTAGAAAATGCATCACTGGGCACTTGCTCCTTCCTCACTACTATCCTGCTGAGTAAGGCTGTTTTCATACACTGCTTTTTCACATCGTACTGGAATTGTCATACAATTCATCTGACTCTAGAGGCAAGTGATTTATTATACAGAAAGCTGAAAGATATTCCATCACTACTGCGTATGCACGAGGGCATGCCATTTGCAGGCCTTAGTCCTAGGACCAATGAAGTTCAAGAAAGCCAATGCATAAGAGAGCAGTCGCTGGGCAGTCTGCTCCTGTGTGCTTAGGAGACAGGGATGAACATTTGTGCACAGAGTCTGCATTTGCTACAGTGACTGACATGGTCTCAGGTAGCAATCATGAAGGCTTTGGACTACAAAATGTTGTACAAACTCCTATGAATAGTATTTTTTCTTCACAACTAAGCACTCTGTTTTCATGAATTTTAACCCATGGGTTTTATAAATCTGTATACTGAGAAGGAATCGTAGGTTAGGTGAATAGAGCTTTTGCTGCATTATAAACCTTCCAATGTTGTGAACCCTCCATGGTCTCTGACCACCAAAAAGCTTTTCAAATGTAATAAACATCTTTCATATTTCAGAAAAACATTTCCAAATGTCTAAATAGGTGTTTGCAAGGGGCATGATCTAAACCCCAAACTGGAAAGTTATTTATCAATGGTTTGTGACCATAGTTCCTGTGGCAAACCATAAATAAGTTACCAACTAAGTGGGTGTTTATGATGGCGCCACCTCCCGGCCGGCGGTAGCGATCCACCCGCCGACCATAACAACCACATTTACCCCTGCCATATTACCATGGGGGGGTACCTCAGCGGACGGAAAGTCCGTCCGACGCTTTTCTGCCGGTCGGCAATCGTCACGATTGCCGGCTGGGCTGAACTCATGCATAATATGGTGGAGGTGCCTGGAAGCCACCGCCATCCATATTATGATGCGTGTTGGGTAAAGGCCTTCCCATGGTGGCAACGCCGCCATGGAAAGGCTGGCAGGAATTGCTTTGGGGGCCCCTTACGGGCCACCGGGTGGGTGAGGGGCTGCACTTGGGGGGTACCTATGGTACCCCCCTTTTATTGCCATACACATGGGGGCAGGCACCACGCGGCACCTGCCACGTTGCGCATGGCAATGCACAACATGTATTTTTGGCAGCATGTGTGTTAGCAGCACCCGCCGCAATGTTAGCAATACAGAATGCGACTTCCAGGGTGGCGGTCGCATCCTAATTGGTGGTGCTGGACCGCCGTACCGCTGGTGGACGGTCCCAACACCGCTAATGTGGCGGGCGGACTTCAGTTGGGAGCTATGTTGTTGTGGTAACTGAATGGAAACTGAGAAGGTTTTCTATTTATGTAGTGGGGGAGAGGAGAGGAAAGGACAAATTAGGAGATCAGAAAAAAAGGCCTGGTGTCAGACAATCTCAGTTACCAAAGGACAGAAGGAGGAAAGATTCACAGGTAAAGATTTATCTGTTGGTAAAGCTCTGTCCAATCTACTTATTGGGTTCAAGGGCAATAATATTTAGTAACACTATTCAGGAATCCCTTCACTCTTTTTTTTAACACTAAAATCACCAGAAGCGCACTGGCCAATGAATGTATTTCTCTGTTGGGCACATATATATTTTCATGTGCATTTATGCTGTCCCTTTTAATTCCAGACAATGCATGATGAATCAGAAAAAGCACTTTTAATTCAATAACATATTTAACATTCAGCTGATCTAGCTTGTGGAGAAACATTTTATGCAAAATGTTAGTCACACTCATCACAGTTGTATACAGATCAATTAGAAATGCTGGAGAAAAGGTTACATTTTTCTTTGGAATTAAATTGTTATTAACATGGTACATATCTTAAACTATTCAAGATGAAAATTAAACTTCATTTACCATTTTTCGAAATTTCTGGCTTTTCTCCAGACACTTGATTTGTCACAATATTTTCTTCATTGTTTGCACTTCTACTAGAAAAAGGTTCTGTCTCTGAAAGAAATAGCAATTTAAAATAGGTTCATGAGAATAAACATGTTTTACTCTCACTTGCATAAAAATGCATGTCTCCGGTCATTGTGCATACAATTAGAAGCTTCTTGCTCTACTTTAAGTTCAAAGAAGGTTTTATTTAAAGAATAAAGGGTGTCAATGTACAATATATAAAACTAATCAAAAGTCGTTACAGCAAATGTTTATTCCAACAGAAGTATATGAATTGGATTAATAAGTAAAAACAAAAAGAATGAAATGATAAAAATAGTATAATGAGTATTTAGTTAGAAACCTTAGGAACGTCTGGGGAGTTCATGGAGGTTTAAGAACTTCCTGTGAGAAGGCTGCAACAGTGTGGATTGCCTAGCATATACATCAAAATACATTGTAACAGGTAACCATAACTGAATGCGTTTCATAGCCATATGGATAGGATAAACAAAGAAAGTATCCAACCTATGTTTATGGCAAATAGCGTACCACTTGGCCGAAATTTAAATGAGTCTTTCCAATTCCTGGTGATTTGCTTGAAAGCAACCGCTATTGACAAATCAATAATTTTAACATTAAATGTACAGTTGTTCCAAATAGGTGATAAACTTCCTAGAAATACATGAATGAATCAAAGAAAAAGAAATATTGGTACCAAAAATTAAATTAATCTAACCTAACCTAACCTTGACCTAACATGTTTCCAGAAGTTATGTACAAATGAACATGAAAATAGCATATGGAACAAGTCTGCATTTGGAGATGAGCATGTCCAACAGGTATCCGATGTAGTGGGAAATCTTTTATGTAAAATATTCACTATATACTACTGTTATAAAGAGAGAACTGGGAACCTTTGAGGCGGGTAAACTCGGGAACCGCAGCACCAATCAACACACCCAATACATCATTGGAAACGTCAGGGTAAGCAGATGGACATAGGCTATATACCATAAAAAAATATACCTCAGAAGGGCAAAGTACGTTCTTTCACAAAGTAGTCCCTTGGAAGTAGCGCCATGTCTGAGGTGGGCGTGTGCGTTTTATGCATGCTGACATCACAATCACGGGTCCGCCATTTTAGTAAAGTAGTAAAGTGGTCGGCGAGGAGCCAAGAGCGGACAGGAGCGTGGCCAAAAGCGGGCTGGACAGGAGCGCCGAACCGACAGCCTCCGGAGTCCGACATGCCAAGAGCGGACAGGAGCATGGGCAGAAGCGGCGGACAGGAGCGTGGGCAGAAGCGGCGGACAGGAGCGTGGGCAGAAGCGGCGGACAGGAGCGTGGCCAGAAGCGGGCAGGACAGGAGCGCCTAACCAACAGCCTCCGGAGTCCGACATGCCAAGAGCGGACAGGAGCGTGGGCAGAAGCGTCCAGAAGCAAGGAAACGGGAGCAAGGAAACAACACCCTGCGCACGTGATGCTGGTGAGTACGCTCTGCTGCTCCCGCTGCTGGCCGCTCTGCTGCACGTCTCCTGCAGCGATGCTGCCCCCAGCCGCTTTCTGCTCCGGACAACGTCGGGCCGGGCTGCTAGTCATATACATAAAACATTGTTTGCGTTACACTAGCTGCTCTTGAGGATTTTCGTATCTTGGTTCAAATGTTACTCCATATAGATAATGATCAAGATGCATTAAAGTCCTGCTCTGATGCACATTCAGTTTTCGATTTGTGTCTGATATTATCAGTACATTGTAAAAAATTATATATGGTGGATGCTTGGATAAGGTGGATAGGTCTTTAGATGAATCGGGCGTATGAACATTAACAGATGTAGCGGTAAATTGAGCGCTAGCATCTAACACAGCTTTCTTAAGGAGATTGTATTTAGAGTGGAATGAGAAAGGGAGATAAAATAATTGCTGGGGTGTGGGAAGAGATATACATTCTGTTTGTGAAAACAATTGATGGATCCAAATTAAACCTTTTTGCCTCCAAGTTTTCCAATAGAAGGGTTTATTATGTATTAACAACGTTTTGTTATGCCATATAGTTGAGCTGAGGAAGGAATCAAGAGTCTCATGAGCTAAAGGATAAAGTATTCCAAGGAGTTTAGAAGTAAGCTTAATTATAGCTGTGGAAAGGGGTTGGGGTTTACGAGAAAAAGAGAGATACTCCTGAAAAGAAAAAAGGCATAAAAAAGAGTTATCACCTGACGTCCATAAAAGACGTTCTTCTGTGGAAGCAAGCAGCCAATATGAAGCTTGACATAGAAGAATTGCTTTTTGATGAGCAGAAAAATTGGGAAAATTAACTCCTTCAACTTTAGGGCGAACTAATTTGGATATAAACATACAAGGTTTCTTATTGTTCCATAAGAAAGAAGAGAGTATGGAGTTAAAGTTTTTAAATTATTTGGCAGAAATAGGGACCGGTATGTTGGAAATGGTGTATATTAGTATAGGGGAGAGCATCATCTTTATAGAGTAAAGGCGTCCCCACCGAGAGAAGTAAAGAGGGTGCCATTGAGTTGCAAGTTCCGAGATTTCTTTAATACACTTGTTTATATATAGCATCACTGTACCAGTAATTGAAGGTGTAAAATGTAACCCTAAATACTTAATATGATTATGGCTCCTTGTGAAGTTAGCCGAGTTAAAATCTGCCTTAAAAGTATATTTGGTCAGAGGCAGAATCTCGCATTTGTCACTATTTAGTTTGTTGCCAGATCTAAGGAAAAGGAACACATTTCTGCTAAAAAAGCAGGAATCGAGACACTAGGTCGTGAAAGAAAAAGCAGTATGTCGTCAGCATATGCTTCAAGTTTAATATGACATGTTGGTGTTTCAAAGCCATGTATATGCAAATTTTGACATTTCTTTGGATATGAAAGGCTCAAAAGCCAAATTAAAAAGAAAAGGGGATAAGGGGCATCCCTGTCGTACCCCTCTACCTAAATCAAAAATTGGAGATATTAGGCCATTTGCGGAAACAGCAGCGAGAGGATTATAATAGATGAGGGAGATAAATTCAGGCCCGAAGCCAAACCATCTTACGGTGTAAAATAGGTAAAGCCATCCAACTCTGTCAAACGCTTTTTCTGCGTCTAATCATATTGCTGCAAGTAGATGCTTTAGATGTGAGGTTTTGCATATAATTTTAGAAAAGAGTCGGGTATTATCTGAGATAACTCACCCTTTGACAAAGCCGGATTTCTCCTTCCTAATATACATGGCAAGTAGGACTCTAAACGAAGAGCTAGTGCTTTGGAGAACATTTTATAATCAATGTTGACAAGAGAGATGGGTCTGTAATTTTACAATACTTTGAGTCTTTACCATCTTTAGGTATGAGGCAAATGTGTGCTTCTGAAAAAGAGCCAAAGGAATTTTCTAAAGAGCAAAAGGAGTGTATCAGGGAGTGTAATTTGGGTAATAATAATTTAGAAAAGTGAAGAAAAAAATTCGACAGTGAAACCATCTGGCCCAGGTGCTTTATCTTTTCTGAGATGCTAGAGAGCTTCCAAGAGTTCCTGTTGTGTTAGGTCAGATTCCAAAGAGGATAAATTATGGGAAGTATGTTGGGGTTTTTGTATGGTAGAGAAAAATTGTGACAACAAAAGATCCGTGGGATTTTGTTTCCGAGGAATACATTGTTTTGTAAAACAGAGAAAATTCATTCAAAATTTCTGCATCCATCAACTTTAAGACAGAATGTTCATCATAAATAGACTCAATGTTTAGCTTGTTAGTTCTAATTTTTAAATAATTAGCCAGGATTTGTACTGATTTCAGTAGATATAGTGAGGCATTGTCTTTTGATTCTTTATTAAACTGTAATTTTTCTGTGATAAGAGCAGTTAGAACATCTTTTGAGTTAGATGTGTAATATGAGTGCTCCAGTCTCTTTATATCTATAACGTTGGCGCGCAGTTCTACGCTTTTGAGCAACATAATTTATTATGAAGTCTCTCGCCGTAGCCTTGAAGGCATCCCAAATAGTCGAGAAGGATAGAGAATCACTTTGGTTTATTGAAAAATAGTGTTATTAAAATGCCATCTTCTAGGAGTATTAACCCTAGGCATTATGTTGAGGATGATTAAGATGGGGGCATGGTCCGATAGCAATATGGGACCAATTTCTGCATTCAAAAGTGCTTGGTGCTTGTGATATGTTATGGGATAGAACAAAGTAATCAATTTGTGATTCAGTATGGTGAACAGGGGAATAAGAGGTGTATTCTCTAGTGAAGGGGTTACATAATCTCCATGCATTTAGGAGTTTATGTTGAATGATAGTATGGATAAAAGATTTGTGGGATTTAGTAGGGATAAAAGAAACTTTGGAATTTCAATCAATATCACCCACTAATATGAAATTTTCTTCAATACAAAGAGTGATTTGCTTAGCTAGTGAAGACCAAAAAGATGAGTCACCACCAGTAGGGGCATAAACGTTAAGAAAATAGACTGGATCACCCTTCAATAGCAGTTTAACACTAAGCCAACGACCATCCGTATCAGATTCTTGTGATATACATTTAACAGGGAGCGATTTACGACAAAGTATCATGACTCCATTACGTTTACCATCACCATGGGAAAAGAAGACTTCCCCACCAAACCCTTTTTTTAATTTTAATGATTCAACATCTGTTAGATGAGTTTCTTGGAGAAACACCATATCAGCGTCTAAGTGGGTCAAAACTCTTTGTCTTTTAATAGGAGAGTTTAATCCCCTAACGTTCCAAGAAACACATTTCAATATGTGAAAAGAGGGAAAAGTTGAAAAAATTTAACAGTAAAAATCCAATTCAATATAACAATAATAGGAAATATGGAAAGAGAGGAGTATTATATATATGATCAATTTAACTATAGGATTGAGAGATAAAGATAAGATAGTCTATAGACACGAACAATAACGTTGATAAGAAAGAACATTTGAGTCATTTAACATGTTAAAGGAGTTATGAGTAAAAAGGAAATAGAAGAGAATAGGTGTGTAATGACAAGAATGTTTGAAGAAGTCAATAGGAGGAAGAGAACATAAAAAATGAAGACACCTGAGAGAAGATAAGGAATAGAGTGAAGAAGGAAACTGAGAAGAAAAATATTAACAACACCTGAGAAAAGAGTAGGAAAAATATTTGGGTAGGAAGAAAGAAGAGAAGATAAGAATAAAAAAGAAATGTGTAGGAATAACATACCTACACAAGGAAGATTCAGGGAAACGCAAGGGGGGGTGAGACCACATAGAACAGACAGAGCATCCGGGTTGAACCACACGGAGGACCGGGGAAAACCACGCCATAAGGGTAATAAATCTGCGGAAGCGAAAGACAACAAATATTAGGACAAATAATAAAACACACTATGAACAGGAAAAACAATGAAAACATACGAAGCGAACAAACATGTTTTGAATCGAGGTTAAAACAATGAGTTCATCTAAGTCCGATAAATAACACTTCTTGTGTGAAAAAATGCAGCAAAGAAGGAGACAGAATCTAAAAGAACCTGTGAGGAATGTACACAGAATCAGACATTAAATGAAGACAAAGGTCCAGAGGAATCCATAACATCCGTTTTACATAAGGTTAGAATACTTTGTAATCGCAGCAAATACATAGAGTCAGGTATTATTCGAAGATGAAGGTCCTGAAGAGTTCATAGCATTGGTCTGCATGAGTTTATGAAACTTTGTAGCTGTGACGGATCTTCATATGTTGTTGTTCTGTTGTTATAATTGACCTTGAAAAGACAAGGGTGAAAAAGACCATAACGGGCATTCATTGACCTAAGATCTGGTCTCATATTAAGAAATGCTTTGCGCCTGTTAGCAGTTGCCTTGGCATAATCCTGTAAGAAAAATAAGGTTGAACCTGACCCAGTTTGACCGCTGACAAAACCTTTAACAAAACTGTGTACTCCAGGTAGTATAAGCTAACTCCTCTTGGCCATAGGGAGCATAGGGAGTGTGAGGTGCTTGAGGAAGGTCAACCTAATCTATGTGCCCTTTGAATGTTAAGTGTTGTGTCCTCTGCCAGATGGAATCATTTGGGGCAAGAATATTTAAAGAAGGTAAGATGGTTTGACCCTTCAACTCCCTCCGCCAAACCATAGATGTGCAGATTATTCCTCCTATTACGATTTTCGAGGTCTTCAATCTGCCGTTGGAGCCTGGAGACTTGAGATTGAAGCTGGAAAACGTTTGCACTTGTATCCCTGAAGAAGGACACTCAGGGGCCCAATATGATGTCGGGCGGATTGCCACCGCCAGCCTGGCGGGGGCAATCCGCCCGACATCCACACTCGTTCCCCCCCCCCGCCATATTAGTATGGCAGTGGGACCTCGGCGGACGGAAAGACCGTCCAACGCTTTTCCGCCACGGTCACCTTGCGGCCGGGGCGGAAAAGGAATAATATGGTGGCGGTGTCTATCAGACACCGCCAGCCATATTATGATGGGCATGTTCCAATGCCTTTCCGTGGGGGCAATGCCGCCACGGAAAGGCATGCGGAGACTCCCTGCGGGGGCCTGTTGCGGGCCCCCTGGGAGTCCGGGGGTGGAGGGTGCACATTGGGGTACCTATGGTACCCCCTGCATTTCAAAGTGCAACATGGCAGGCACCGCGCGGTGCCTGTCATGTTGTGCTTTGAAATGCACAACGTGCATTTTTACCATTGCGGCGGGCGGCGCTTTCTGCACCGCCTGCCGCAATGGTAAAAATACAGGATGCGCCCGCATCCTAATTGTCAAGGCGGGAATGCCGCACCTATGGCGGGCAGTCCCGTTTTGCACTGGGATGACGGGCGGACTAATGGACCCCACTGTGTTCAACTGCAGTGTCTCTTGTGTCAAGTTGAGACCAATTGTCAGTGAGGATTTGTAGATTATTATTTGTTTCCTCCATAAACGATCGAAGGGACCTGATTTCTTCTAGCATCAACTCCATGGAAACAGGTGAGACTGATTTAGGAGGAGAAGGAGGATTTTGTTTTAGGCGTTTGGTAACAGATTTCCCAGAATGTGTCGAAGAGGGTTCCATACCGGTCACAAAGGCTTGAGGTAAGGACAGCAAAGAATCCTCCAACTTAGAATATGCAGTGAAAATCTTTGAGTTCTTGCAAAAATATGCTTTGGTTGCGATTGCCCATAGGTCAAAGGTCAAAGAACAGACTCAACTTCCAAAACAAAAAGATGCATGAGGTAAAATGCAAAAAAAATGGAAAGATTGCCCTTAATATATAAGTGTGTCAGTCAAGGTCATTCACACACCATCCTCTATATATTAAGTAGAGTAGTAGTAGTAGTAGAAAGCTTTATTTGATTTTAGAGCAAGCATAAAATCATAAAAGCAACAATCATAGTAAGCAATTTCATACAGAGTCATAAAAATACAATAAAATAGAATTAAACATTATATATACGTTTTACAGATTAAAGTCTTTCATAACTACAATTGATGGGTAAAAGATTTTGTTTCCACAAAATACTTTGTATAAAACCAGACATAATTGCTATACACACTTCATTTTCCAACTATAAAAATTATTAAAACACTGGAACTACAATTAATCATGTTTGCAACGAATTTTCAAACAGATTTTAAGAAACTTAGCAATGCATTTAGCATTTGATACTGATTCTAGATGTTGTAACGCCATAAGGGCAGGACGGCATCTTCGCAAACCCTGGGATAACAATATTGGAGTAATCCAACGTTTGCGAACAGTATTACATGGATAGTGGACTGTTCAGAAATACCATGACAAGGACACCGGGTAATTGGAGTGGACCAATCTTGTTTCTTTGGAAATGTAACCAGACGAAAAAATATATTGAACCTAAACCGGGTCAACAGATATTTTTCGTAGGTGGTCAGACAAAAGGTGAGATACAGTTGAATGCCCTGAGTACATTGAATAGTTAAAATTTGTTGGTTTGAAACGTTGTTAATCTCTTAGGCGATACGTAATTCCCTGAAATGTGACAAACATAACATTTTTAAGGTCTTTCTTGTAATAGTGGATAAAATAGAAGGTTCTTTAAAATATGTAGAAAGATCCAAATCCTTAAGAAAGTTGTGTACAAAGGACAGCCACGGGATATCTGACCAATTGTCTAGGCCCAAACAGTCTGAGATTACTGCACGTGTTAGACTACACTGCTCCGTTGACCAGATGCGGTGCCATAGTAATATTGGCTGAATTTTTATATAATCGGCAATGTAATCCATGCCCAGTTCGATATGGCAACCAAACATTGGAGAGCACTGCAGGACGGCCAACAAAAAACGGATACAATTATTCTCTACCCTCTGTAAGATGTCCACGGGTATGTGGCCCCACACCCCAGCACCGTAAACAGCTACACTATGGCATTTTGCATAATATATTTGCATATGTTCTTTTGGGGGAGGCTTCCCTAATTTACGCGCAAACGCAATAAGGGCAGAAGTAGCTCTCAGGAATAGGAGGTGCCTACTACTAATGGCATGTTTCCAAGAAGAATTGTTATCAAATAGAATACCTAAGTATGGGTAGGTCTTGGTACAGTCCAACTTGGCTTCTTCAATAAATATCGTTTTTTTCTTAGCTATCTTTTTACCAAAATGCATAGCAAAAGTTGTTTTAATATTGACCTTAATGTCCAGTGAGGCCATAAATTTGCAGTAGGAGTTTAACTGAATCTGAAGTTGTATTGGGGTTCGCGCCATGATCACCGCATCGTCCGCGTATAGTAACGCAGGAATGGGACGACGGGCGATAGCTGGTAAGTCCTGATTCCCCTCTAGCATAGCCTTCTCAAGAACGTTTGTATAGAGGTTAAATAAGAAGGGAGCCAGGACACACCCCTGTCTGACTCCCTTAGTGACTGCAAAGGGGGAAGCAAGCTCACCGTTCACCCCAAATCTAACCCTGGCCGATGCTTCCGAATACAGCTCGCGTAGGAAGGATATTATCGGTGGGTCTACGCCCAGTTCTGTTAAGATTGACCACAGCCTTGAATGTGAGACACAGTCAAAAGCTGCGGTCAAATCCACATAGACTAAGTGGATGTTACCTTTCCTAGCCTGGACATATTTCCCAATTAGAAGGGAGAGATTCAACGCCTGCTCCACCAGGCCCTCCCGGAAGCCGTATCGCAGGTCTGTCAAGATGTTATTGTCCTCAGACCAGACCCGCAATCTATCTAGGATCAGGCGACCAGCGACTTTATCAAGAGAATCCAGGAGGGAAATGGGCCTGTAACATGCAGGATTGTTGCGGTCTCCCCTCTTGAAAATGGGCAGCAGGGTAGAGGTTGACCAAGATTTTATAAGGCCCCCTTTTAGAGCTGCTTCAATTACTCTGGTCAGTACCGGCGACCAGAGCTCCTGCGTATGGGTGTAGATATCCAAAGGTACGCGGTCCGGCCCAGGGGCCTTGCCAGACTTCGAAGATGACAGGGCATTAACTACTTCATCATGACTGAAAGATAATTTGATAGGGAAAGGTGATGTATATGGAAAAACTCCCTCCCCACTTTCGTTTGAGTAGAGACTTTCAGCTGAGAATATTTTCGAAAAGTGAGAGACCCATCCCTCTGCTGTAATTGCTACCTCAATACTGGGGCCAGGGTTCACATCAGTCAAGAAGGGAGATTTAACCACTTTCCAAAACATAAAACTGTCCTTTCTATTACAGCTCTCATGAAGCTTCACCCACAGATCTTTTTAATTTATTGCCTACATTTTTTTGGGCCTAATTATAAAGCTTTCTCAGCTTCCTAATTTCAAGTTGATCCCTCACAGGTTTGCGTAAGGCTAATTTTAGGGTCGAGAGAGCCTAACGACACTCAGAATTAAACCACCCTTTATCTTGCGAGAAGTTCTGCTTTTGCTTACGAAGCACCTCCTTGCTAATTACCTTAGTGATATTAATAAAACTGGTCAGAATCTGCTCTGCAGAGGAATGCAAATTTAAACATGTTTCCAGCATAGAGAGGGCTCTGGTTATAACCTTTGTTGTGATAACATCCGGATCTACTTTGGACCATTTAACCGAATAGCCATTTGTTTTGTCTATGCTTATGGCTTTATGGTTTAATAACCCAGGGTTACCAGTAGTGTTACATGCGTTCTGCACTAAGATGGTAACACTGTTGGGGAAATGATCACTACTAATATCATCTCCAGTTAAAAATGTGAGCAGCTCGTCCTTCATATAGTTGGAGATCAAGATGAAATCAATTATGCTGTTACAACCCCTGCCGTGAAAAGTGGGGGAGAAGTCAATTGAGGGCTCAACTAATTCATTTGCGTACCCCAGTCCTAGGATGAATAATTTTTCATTTAAGATGTTCCCAGCACTGGAGTGAGCGAAATGTGTTAGAGGTCTCCCGCCTTCATCTACGATACCACCATTTGTCTTATTATGATCTTTACATAAATTAATATTAAAATCTCCACCCTATATCAACTTAAAAGGAAAAAAGGAGCATCTATTCCGTTGCTCATCTAAAACAGAGGTTATCCTATTTAGGACTTTGACAAATTCAGGTGGTGGCAAATTTTTATAGAAATTCACCAAAAAGTATGTATGCCCTTGATTCACTGAGAGTTTGAGGATCTGATAATTCTCTTCCTTAAGTGGAAGGGTATTAGATACATATACTGATAGTCCTTCCTTGGGTCTACCAAAAAGGGAAGGTCGTGCACTAGAGTGATACGATCTGTACCCCTGAAGATGGATAGCAGTCACCGACCATGTTTCCTGGCAGCATACTACATTGTGATTTCTAATTGTTTCTAGCCAGTTAAGTTGGTTGACTTTAGGACGCAGGCCTGCTATGTTCCAGAATATGATGGAAAGGGTCAAACTACTAGATGATCGTACCTTAGGGGGAAGATACGGTTGTTTAAAATGAATTTGAGTTTCCGCAGTTTGACCTTGAGACAACGGAGAGAGATCTTGTGTTAAATTCCAAGGCCCTTCATTCAAGATACTGTTTTCCGGGGCCTTGTTAGGAGGATCGCTAGAGCGAGAAAAACTGCCAGAATAGTCCTCAGATAGAGAGACCTTTTGGGATACGGTCAGCTTGTCTAGGGTGTGCAGGTTACAGTGATCCAAAGAAGTTGGGGTGGTTGTTAGTCATTCTATGTCATATATTCCTGACAGAATGTTAAATCGGTTCTGGGTGGGGATCAAAAATGGTCTTGTAGTCGGTTGATGATTGAACCTGCGTTCCTGGGTAGGAAGGTTATTCCACAGTGAGGGATAATAATTGCCTGGGGGCCTAAAGTGATCATTCTGATATTGAAATGAGGGTCTATAGTGATCGATATGATGTAAGGGTGGGGACCTAAACAGGCATCCTGGTATTGGGGTAGAGGTCTGAGGCGATCATCTCGATGTTTAAATTGAGGCCTAAAGCGTTCAACCTCACGTTGGAATAAGGGTCTGATGCAGTCATCCTCGTGATGGACTAGAGGCCTGGGATTAGTATCGGGGGTTATCTGAATTCTGGGATAGAAGTAGGGCAAATCACGGGCTGTGATTGCATTACTACCATTGGGAGGAAACCAATCTAAGATATATCTGACTGCCCTTATGTCTGTAAAATTTATTATGATGATATCCCCTGTAATGTTCTTTATACTGGGTCCTAGCCAGGGAAGACGCCTGACGTGTAGAATTTCGCCATTTACGTTAGGAGGTAGTGGTCGGTTCTGCCTGAGCCAAAATATGACTTTATTTTTTAACTGGTTTTGGTTTTCATTCGTACCATCCTCCAAAACCGGGACTCCAGTGAGAACCACCACAAGTGGAGCTGCATCCGGAGGCAGTTCCGCATTGTGCCTCTTAGGCAAGGATGGCCTCACAGGATCTTCATGGCCGATAGTTTTTTGAGGATTTCCTAGAGGATTAGGTTTTCCACCCACCTGAACCACTTTATCACTATTTTTCACATTTAGCCGGGTTGTTTTGGAGGGCATTGGTTTTGGGGTTTTCAGTTTAATTTGGTTTGTAGTTTTTGCCACCTTTTGAGCGATAATGTTTGGGGGTGATACAGTAGTTGTGGGCACTAGTGGGGGCACTGGTAAACCCTTAATTCCTTCTTTAATTTCATTGATTACCTGTTCTAAGTTCCCCAACTGTTGAGCTATTCTTTTTAGTCTCTCTACTAAAGGCAATGTGAGAGATCTAACCAGTTTTTCAATGCTTCCCATTAAATCAATACCAGATGGATCTAGTATTGGGAAGGGTGATTCAATAGCTGGTGCGGGTAATGTGGGTGCATCAGATGAGGAGCTCTTAGATTTGGCAGGATCAATGAGACTGATCTTATTTCTCTGTGATCCACTCCCCCCCTTTCTCCTTCTTTTCAGGGGAGGGCCTTGTGGTCGTGGGTTTTTAGGGGTTTTATTACGTTTTTGAGCAGTCTCTACCAATGGTGACTGTGTATCTACCAAGGCTTCTACCTCTCGTGTCATGTTACCTGAAGAAGCAGAAAGGTTTAGTGTTATGTATTTTAGTGTGTACTTTATATGTATGTGCTCCACACTTTCAGTTATGTATTGTATTTTTTTTAAGTATATGTAATACATTTTTTAAATTTTTTTTATAGTAAATTTTGTGTTTTAGTACAGTTCTGGGTTGTGGGTTTATAGGGGAATAGGGAGGGAAGTAATTTAATTAGAGTAAATTAAATAATAATTTTTTGAAATTATGATTTTTTTTAAATAAAAGTTTGTGTTTTAGTTCCATAGCAGGTTGTGGGTTTATAGGGGAATAGGCTGGGAAGTAATTTAATCATAATATAGTCATTTTTAATTTATATTTTTTGGTATTGATACTTTATTGTTAATTATTTGTTAATTGTTGATACATTTTTATTAATTGATTAATTGATAATTATCTTAATTGTGTTCATTTAGTTTAGTAGCGGGTTGTGGTTTTATAGGGGAATAGGCAGGGACGTAATTCAATCATAACAAAGTAATTATTCATTTGTATTTTTTGGTATTGATAATTAATTTATTATTAATTATTTGTTAATTGTTAATTCATTTTTGTTAGTTGGCTAATTGATAATTGTATTAATTGTGTTAATTTAGTTTAGGAGTGGGTTGTGGGTTTATAGGAGAATAGGGTGGGAAGTAATGTATCATAATTAAGTAGTTATGTATTTCTATTTATTAGTGGGGTATAGGTAAGTTCCAGCGGTCAACGCAATTTAAGCCAGTCTCCCCAGCGCTTGAAATTTATAGTGTTCAAGCTAGACCTGCTGTTACCTACGGTGCAGAACTTTGGGGACATTCAAGCATAGTAAGCCTTCTCAGGGTTGAACGGGCCTTTATGAGGAATCTGATTGGTCTACCCCAAAGCACCCCGCTCATACCCTTGAGATTTAATCTAGGTGTGGAGCCCATCTCTGAACTACTAGCGGCCCGACCCCTCCTGTATTGGAGAAGGCTCTGGACAGTACCTAAAATGTAAAATGCCCATCATAATTATTCCTTTTTCGCACCGGCCTCAAGGCGACCGGGGCAGAAAAGCGGCGGACGGTCTTTCTGTCCGCCGAGGTCCCCCCCGCCATACTAATATGGCGTGGGGGAAAACGAGTGAGGATGTCGGGCGGATTGCCCCCGCCAGGCTGGCGGTGGCTACCACCAGCCTGGCGGGGGCAATCCGCCCGACATCCTAACGACCCCCTTAGTCTTGCCCCAACTTCCTGTGCTCAGCTTTCAACAGTGTGAGAATATTCCTCTTTTCATCCCCTTTTTTTGACTGATGTTGTCAGTTTTTAACTGTGGAGCACTGTAATCTCATTCTATCTTCTCTGACCTCTAAAACAGGGTACAACTGGCTAATTACAAATTGGCATATTTAAGTTCCCAGTAAGGGCTTATTAAATAGTGGAAGAAAAACATCGCAAGCATGAAACATCTAAATCTTACCTGTGGACTTCAGAATATTTTGTGCCATCTACTGTGCTGATAAAGGAACCATGGTTTCAGACCAAGTGGTGTGGCCTGACAACTGTAGCTATCAAAATGTCTGTTTTTGACTATCAAGAACCGCTCTGTAAGTAAGTAACCATCAGTAGGCCTGGTAGCCCAAAAATGAGGGTGTGAAGTATTTAAAGGTTCTGCATGCAAAATTGTATTGTTGATATGCACCTAACCAGTACAGTCCCCAAAGCTTTTTTAATGGTATGTGGCTATTTTCCTTGTGGCTGACTACCATTCAAACTAAATATGAATCATCTTCCATTTCTATTGCCCTGAAGGAGTATCCGCACTCCAAATGTAGAGATGAACATCTAGCAAGGTTCCTGTCGATGCATTGAAAGGTTTCAATACAGCTCCTTCATCATGCTGGAGCTAAATTAATCAAATAATTTAATTTATTTTCAAAAACACAATCCTGATGTACTACAATAAAGAAATGACACCCTTACCATGCAGTTTCCTACCATAGTGTGGGAGGCATTTAAAGGTTTTTACTTTCACTTAGTTCCATGATTTGATGGGGGTAGGCAAAAGTGAAAACTTTTTTCATCCACTCTCAATAGGGTGGGTGGACAAATGGCAAAATCTCCAATGGCCCATCCTTCTTTGGGCCATCAGAGGTAAATGTTAGAGGCAGGGATGTAATAGTCTCCACCACTGACATAACGAAATCACACAGTGTTCTAAATGAAGTGGACAGACAGTTAGTATGGCAGAAAGAGTGCACCATTGTAATTGCGATGGAGTAATCTTTCTGCCAGATTCTAAATCAGGCCTAAACTAAGAAGGTAACATCATTGACCAGGACAAACCTGCTTGGTGCATCCAGACTGTAGTCCAATCAATTAAACCGTAAGTCACACCTCATTCTCAGTCAACTGTGAGCAGTGATTACTGATTGACGGTGCCCAGACATAATATCGAGTTTTTTTCCGACCTACACATATATCGAGTTGTAAATATCGGAGGGACAGAATATCGACATCAAGACATCAAGAATATCGGTGACCAGAATATTGACCTGAAGGTAAGAAATATTGTTTTTGTCAATATCAAAGTTAGTAATATAATTCGCTAAAATATTGTTGTTAATAATATCGATGTGTATATTAGTGTTATGTATTTTAGTGTGTACTTTATATGTATGTGCTCCACACTTTCAGTTATGTATTGTATTTTTTTTAAGTATATGTAATACATTTTTTAAATTTTTTTTATAGTAAATTTTGTGTTTTAGTACAGTTCTGGGTTGTGGGTTTATAGGGGAATAGGGAGGGAAGTAATTTAATTAGAGTAAATTAAATAATAATTTTTTGAAATTATGATTTTTTTTAAATAAAAGTTTGTGTTTTAGTTCCATAGCAGGTTGTGGGTTTATAGGGGAATAGGCTGGGAAGTAATTTAATCATAATATAGTCATTTTTAATTTATATTTTTTGGTATTGATACTTTATTGTTAATTATTTGTTAATTGTTGATACATTTTTATTAATTGATTAATTGATAATTATCTTAATTGTGTTCATTTAGTTTAGTAGCGGGTTGTGGTTTTATAGGGGAATAGGCAGGGACGTAATTCAATCATAACAAAGTAATTATTCATTTGTATTTTTTGGTATTGATAATTAATTTATTATTAATTATTTGTTAATTGTTAATTCATTTTTGTTAGTTGGCTAATTGATAATTGTATTAATTGTGTTAATTTAGTTTAGGAGTGGGTTGTGGGTTTATAGGAGAATAGGGTGGGAAGTAATGTATCATAATTAAGTAGTTATGTATTTCTATTTATTAGTATTGCTAATTAATGTATTGCTAATTAATTAATAATTGGTAGTTAATTTTGATTAATTGATTAATTGTTTAGGCTGCAGGTCCTCTTTTGGAAGACCGTAAGTATCGAGGGTGGCAGCCTCTACTTGGTCTTCGTCGACCTGCGGGCCGCTTTCGACCTTGTGCCGAGGGAGAGTTTATGGAGGGTCTTAAAAGACTTCGGCCTTCCTCCCTATCTATTGGAGGTCCTGAAGCGGTTTCATGAAGGGAACTATGCCCGAGTGAGGTGCGGGAAGAACGGGGAACTATCTGCACGTTTCCCTGTAACTGGAGGCGTCCGCCAGGGCTGTGCCCTGGCTCCTACGCTCTTTAGTCTTTACATAAATGGTCTGGTGGGGGAACTAGATAGAGTCAGGGATAGTGATGCCCCCTGGTTGGCGTCAGGTCGGGTGCCTGCTCTGATGTTCGCAGACGACACCCTATTGTTGTCGCGAACATCAACAGGCATCCAGCGGGTTCTGGACGGTTTTGTTTTATTCTGCGCTTCGCAGGGACTCGAGATTAATCTAGAGAAAATGTATGATCTTCGGTCCCCCGAAACGCACCCGCCCTAGCCCTACACTAAACGGCACCCTGCTCGAAAGGGTGAGAACCTTTGTATACCTGGGGGTCACCTTGACTGAGGACTTTGGTTGGGGCCCACAGGTAGCCAAATCTACCCTAAAGCTCTCACAGATATTAGGGGGTATAGGTAAGTTCCAGCGGTCAACGCAATTTAAGCCAGTCTCCCCAGCGCTTGAAATTTATAGTGTTCAAGCTAGACCTGCTGTTACCTACGGTGCAGAACTTTGGGGACATTCAAGCATAGTAAGCCTTCTCAGGGTTGAACGGGCCTTTATGAGGAATCTGATTGGTCTACCCCAAAGCACCCCGCTCATACCCTTGAGATTTAATCTAGGTGTGGAGCCCATCTCTGAACTACTAGCGGCCCGACCCCTCCTGTATTGGAGAAGGCTCTGGACAGTACCTGAGCTTGCGGACTACAGAGCTGAGTTCGCTGCTGTCTGGGGGTCCTTGAAGAGTAAGAAAATATCCTGGCTGCTCCACATTAAAACTATTGCCTATCGAATTGGAATGCCCCAAATATGGGAGTCCCCGGCGGAGAGCTGCCGAGTGGTGTGGAGAACTGAGCTGCTAGCCTCTCTGAGGCACTATAACCTAAGTCTGCTGCATCGCCTGCCAAGTATGGCAGGTTGTCTTCGGAATTCTTGCAGGTAAAACTTGCGCCCAGAAGGGAGGAATTTTTGGACCAAATCGAACCTCCCCTTGCAAGAAAACTATATACACAATTAAGGCACGGTTGCCTGCCACTTGGGGCCTTGACCTGCAAATGGGCAGGTCAAGAGGAAGGAATTTGCCCTGTCTGCAACAATAGCAAAGAAGACATTGCCCATGTTTTGTTTTTTTGCCCCGCTTATAGTGCAATTCGGAGAGCCTGGCTGGTACCACTATGTAGAAATCTGGGACTAAACCATTGTGCTCAAGCTGTTAGAATTTTAAAATTTGATACATCCCCCCTCATTGTGTTTTCGGTCTCCCGCTTTCTGTATAGTATGTGGCGTAGAAGGTCCACCTTGAATAATTGTGACTAATTTTTAACGATGACTACTTTGTTGATAACTGATTGTTTAATACTGTCTTAACCATTGGTTCTTAATTATTTATGTATTTTATTGTATGTACATATTTTATCTGTGCTTTTATGGTCATCGACCGAAATAAAGTTATCAATGATTTGATTTGATTAATTGTTTATTATATTAATTGTGTTAATTTGGCCGGGCAAGATGGCCGAGTGGGTTGTGGGTTTATAGGGGAATAGGGTGAGAAGTAATGTAATGTTATTAAAGTAATTAATTATTTAATTTATTGGAATTCATAATTAATGTATTGTTAATTAATTATTCATTCATTACTTAATTAAAAAAATATTTAATTGATAAACATGTTAATTTTAACCCTCTGCTATCCAAAACTTTCCCCTACAGTTTTACTGTATGGAGTGGGAATAGTAATTTTTATCCCTACGATAGCCAACACTTTCCCTACTTTTTCACATCTCTGGAGTGGGAATAGTAATTTTTACCACGTTGCTATCCAACACTTTCCCTACTGTTGCACTCTCTGGAGGTGGAATAGTAATTTTAACCCCTACGCTATTCAACACTTTCCCTACTGTTGCACTCTCTGGAGTGGGAATAGTAATATTTACCCCTACGCTATCCAACTCTTTCCCTACTGTTGCACTCTCTGGTGTGGGAATAGTAATTTTAACCCTTTTGCTATCCAACACTTTCTCTAATGTTGCACTCTCTGGAGTGTGAATAGTAATTTTTACCCTTATGCTATCCAACACTTTCCCTACTGTTGAACTATCTGGAGTGGGAATAGTAATTGTAACTCCTATGCTATCCAATACTTTCCCTACTGTTGCACAGATTGGAGTGGGAATAGTAACTTTTACCTCTTCGCCATCCAACACTTTCCCTACTGTTGCCCTCATTGGAGTGAGTATAGTAATTTTTACCCCTATGCTATCCATTACTTTCCCTACTGTTGCACTTTCTGGAGTAGGAATAGTAATTTTAACCCCTACGTTATCCAACACTTTCCCTGTTGTTGCATTCACTGCAGTGGGAATAGTAATGTTTAGCCCTTCGCTGTCCAACACTTGCCCTACTGTTGCACAGATTGGAGTGGGAATAGTAATGTTTACCTCTTCGCTATCCAACACTTTCCCTACTGTTGCACTCATTGGAGTGGGAATAGTACATTTTACCCCTACGCTATCCAACACTTTTCCTACTGTTGCACTCTCTGGAGTTGGAATTGTAATTTTAACCCCTACTTTATCCAACACTTTCCCCACTGTTGCACTCTCAGGAGTGGAAATAGTAATTTTAACCCTTTTGGTATCCAACACTTTTCCTACTGTTGCACTCTCTGGACTTGGAATAGTATTTTGTAACCCTACACTATCCAATACTTTTCCTACTGTTGAACTCACTGGAGTGGGAATTGTAATTTGTACCCCTACACTATCCTACACTTTCCCTTCTGTTGCACTCTCTGGAGTTGGAATAGTTTTTGTATTCCCTCCACCATCCAATATTTTCTCTACTGTTTTAGTTAAAGCAGTGTATAATTTATTTTAAAAAGATTAAAAATATTGTAATTTTTTAATTTGTTACATGTATGTTTTATATTTTATTTATATTATTGTTTTATGTGTATATATGTATTTATAATTTATAAAATGTTTTAATAATTTATAAGTTATTAAAATAATGATTTATGAATATTATTAGGTATTTATTTATATTATACTTTATATGTATATGATTAATTTATTTGTACTTTATACGTTTTAGGTATAATTCTTAATATTTAAAAATATGTTCAACTATGTTTCTTTTAATTATATGTATTATTTACTTTATTGTACATTATTTTTTTGAATGGAAAAAAACGATATTTTTAACAACAATATTTTTGCCAACAATATTTTTTTTGGGTATTTTTGACTTACCATGATGTAGCTAGGATGTCGATATTCTTGACTTCGATATTTTTGTCACAATATTTTTGTACCTCGATTTTGTGGTAGTCGATATTTTGTCAGTGATTCCTGATAGACACTTTGGGGTCCATTAGGATGGCGGGCGGACTTTGCCCGCCCGCTATCCTCGTGGTAATAGGGACCGCCCGCCATAAGGGCGGGGGTCCCGTGGGAAGTATTAGGATGTGCCCGCCACAGTGGCGGGCACATCCTGCATGTTAAGCATTGTGAGAGCACCGCCCGCCACAATGCTTAAAAGCTCTTTTGCATTTGCATGATCAAAGCGGCAGGCACCGCGTGGTGCCTGCCGCTTTGATTAGGCAAATGCAGGGGGGTACCACAGGTACCCCCCGTGTGCACCCCCCTACTCTCCTTCACTCTGGGGGCCCCCAGGGGCCCCCAGAGTGAAGTCCGCATGCCTTTCCGTGGCGGCATTGCCACCACGGAAAGGCATTGAAAAATGCCTATCATAATATGGCTGGCGGTGTCTGATAGACACCACCACCATATTATTCCTTTTCCGCCCCGGCCGCAAGGCGACCGGGGCGGAAAAGCGGCAGACGGTCTTTCCGTCCGCCGAGGTCCCCCCGCCATACTAATATGGCGGGGGGAAATCAAGAGTGTATGTCGGGCAGATTGCCCCCACCAGGATGGCGGTGGCCACCGCCAGCCTGGCGGGGGCAATCCGCCCTACATCATAATGGGCCCCTTTGTGTTTTCTTGGCTCTTTGTCCTTTAAATATTTACAAATTTCCAGTTTTGGATTTTTGTGATGTTAATGTGATTAAATCATTAAAGTTTTCTCAATTTTTGTAAATTTCTTGTGGGATTTTTATTCTGTTGTGACTTGTTAATTGTGTAGTTACTGCCATATTCCTTGCACATTTAACTAAATTAGGCCCATCTGCACTGAGCCTAGGTTTAAATGATTGAAACTGTGTTTACCCTTTACAGGCTTTATTCTGTGGGGTAGACTCCCATTTACCTCAATTGATAATCCAATTTCTCACACTCTGACTTCAACTAATTGATTTGACAACTCTGGAAAACAGTGTGACTATAACACTATCTGAACACCAACTGTGGTATCCACAACCACAAAAAGTCACTAATAGTATAAAATATTCTATTAATGTACACTGTAGACTAGCATGGGATAATATTAAATATATGTAGGTATTTCTTGAAATCCCATAACAACTGTTAACTTATAAGCACAACTAAATCGCTATCAATGGAATCCAATGGCATGGCATGTTACCAGTACACAAACACTTTGGGAATTCATCTGGGATAGTAAATATTATAAAAATATCAATATCATTCCATGACTACTAAGAAGACAATAATATTTTGTATGGTTTGTAGAGAGAACATTTATGGACAGCAAAGCATCTGCAATGCCTATGATGCAATATTTTCACAGTAAACTGAGATCCATCATGTCATATTTACTTGATTTACCAAAATCCATCAAATACTCAACTACTACAATGGTCAGTGATCACATTTCTATTCAAGCTAGTTTTTTAAGAATAAGAAATACACAGGCATTGCACCAGCTTCCAAGCAAAATACTCACTCTGGTTTTCTATTCTGGCTAACCCTGTCCAAAATGGTGCCAACATAGAAAGTTCAGTGGGAATGCCACAAAATAACACATAAATGATCCGTCCTATCCTGCAATCAATGTGATTTAATCCAGATATATAGAGACAAAATGTCATTAGATTACATAATGATGACACAGTCTGTCACTGAATGCATCATTGGTGGAGAAGTGTGGCTCACTGGTTAGAGGAGGCAGACCTGGAAGCAGAGGTCAGCCTGGGACCAGCGTTCAATTCCCAGCTCGGCGGGGTCTTGAGTCCTAAAATGTCCATGGACTCGACAATTCTCGCTCCGGTGCCTACTCGATTCACGGGTTCACACTCTGCGACTCTGGGCAATAGCTTGCTTAATCTCCACAACGGCCCCTCGTGGCGGGATGCCTGGCTTTCACCTTGTGGATACCCTGCCGGGGTTATCTCACAGGGGAATACCAGGACGGGTTCCCTAAGCAAGCGCTTAGAGACCGCTTGGTGATTTGCGCTATATAAATTCCTGTACAAATTCACACAAATTCCTGTTAGGTCAGGATTTTTCCTGATACCCACGTCAGACTGCCTTTCATAAAATGCAATGCCTAAAGAATACTAAGCACAATCTTAACCCCTTCACTGGTGAAGCTTTTCCACCCATTGCTGAGGCCTTTTTGGGGTAATGTCGTCTTAGGTCTCGAAAACTTAATTTCATCATGAGCTACCAATGCCAAACTTGCATTTTTTTCCCCAACTTTTTTAAAGGTATGGTTTGTGGATTGCCCTCGAGGGAACCGAGACACAGCTAAATGTTGATTTCTGGGGGGAAATGGAAAACAGGTGCTGCACATGAAAGTGTCTGTTTTTTCCCCAAAAAATTACATCAACCAAAGGTTTGCTCTACTGAAATCAACATTCCCGAGATTTCTGAAACAAGCACAGCTGAGTAAAAAAGAAAAAGGTAAATATTTACTAATATTTTATGCCACGCAGCACAGCAAGCAAAGTTGCTAAGCTGTGCTGCATGAAAGGGAGAAGGCATATATTCACAATATTTACAAAAATATGGAGCATTTCCACTCTCTTTTTTGGCGCTGATGCACTATTTTCTGCAAATATCCGACCGAATCATCCGCTCCGATTCATGCCCTATGTCAGTAACGAACAGGCTCAATGAACACAGAAATCGCGTCGTACGGAGGCTCATCCTGAACAATTTCCGGATAAGCAAGTACGATGCGTAATCAATATGCGTCGTACAGGTCGCCGGCTCCAGCACATCACAGCATTCGGACTAGGCGTATGAAAGCTCAGAGTCACGTCAGAACATGATCAACATGTATGAGATGGAGCAGCAATGTATCCAATTGCGCATGTCTTCCCTATACTGTTCGCCCATCGTTACCGACCCGCACAAAGCAGAAGGTAAGTCAGACACCTACCACACACCCAAATGTCACGAGTACACAAAAGGAAACACAAACGTAGCTGGTGGATGCCTATCACTCACAGCATATCCCACCCATAGGGAGGTGGATGCCTAGCACTCACAGCATATCCAACCCATTGGGGGGTGGATGCCTATCACCCCCAGTAATATCCACCCCATAGGGGGTGGATGCCTATCACATCCAGTAATGTCCATCCATAGGGGGGGTGGATGCCTATCACTCACAGCATATCCCACCCATAGGGAGGTGGATGCCTATCACTCCCAGTAATGCGCATCCCCTAGGGGGGTAGATGCCTATCACTCCCAGCATATCCCACCCATAGGGAGGTGGATGCCTATCACCCCCAGTATTTTCCACCCCATAGGGGGTGGATGTCTATCACTCCCAGTAATGTCCATCCCATAGGGGGGGTGCATGCCTATCACTCACAGCATATCTCACCCATAGGGAAGAGGATGCTTATCACTCACAGCATATCCCACCCATAGGGGGGTGGATGCCTATCACCCCCAGTAATGTCCACCCCATAGGGGGTGGATGCCTATCACCCCCAGTAATGTCCATCCCATAGTAGGGTGGATGCCTATCTCTCACAGCATATCTCACCCATAGGGAGGTGGATGCCTATCACTCCCAGTAATGTCAATCCCATAGGGGGGTAGATGCCTATCACTCCCAGCATATCCCACCCATAGGGAGGTGGATGCCTATCACCCCCAGTATTTTCCACCCCATAGGGGGTGGATGTCTATCACTCCCAGTAATGTCCATCCCATAGGGGGGGTGCATGCCTATCACTCACAGCATATCTCACCCATAGGGAAGAGGATGCTTATCACTCACAGCATATCCCACCCATAGGGGGGTCGATGCCTATCACCCCCAGTAATGTCCACCCCATAGGGGGTGGATGCCTATCACCCCCAGTAATGTCCATCCCATAGTAGGGTGGATGCCTATCACTCACAGCATATCCCACCTATAGGGGGGTGGATGCAGATCAACACCAGGGTACACACACATCGGGTGACGCGGCAAACCAACCCTCAACCATCTTTGCAACGTTGCATTTTTGCATGTTAAAAATGCTCACAAGGGGGGGCGTGGCCGGGCAAGATGGCTGAGCAGACGTGAACTGTCTCGGCTCCCGGTCCACGCGCTGCTCCTGGGGCAATTGCGGCTGATTTGGTGACCCACGGACCTCCCAAGTTGACTGCTGCGGCGGCGGATGGTGCCCTGACTACGGGGGTGTGCTTTGTTCACCCTGACTCGGCGGTGATCACTCCACACAGCTCCGCTACTCTCCCGAGCACGCTGGTGGCTGACTCCAGGATGGCGGGTGACATCCATTACGATAATCCATCTCCCGACTCCTCAGTTCCAGATCGGAGACGGCCCCCTCTCAGCGCGGAGCATCTAAAGGCGAGTGCGGATTGGCGGGGAGGGATCTTTGATGTCGCACCACTCGTGCACCGCAGATGCAGGCCATGTATGCCTGACCCGAACATGGCTGCTGTATTATCTTGCATGGCGGCATTAACGACTCCCCGAGTGTGCCCTTACCTATTTTACCCGCCCCCTGATTCCACAATGCGGGTGTGAATCGCTGCGGCTTGAACAGCAGTCTAATTGGAAGGAACGCCACATACTCCCCCATTGTTCTATAGAGGGGAGCTATCTCTATCTCCCACAACTTCACTGCCTCCCCCGTGTCTTCGCTCCATCCACAACTTCCTCTTGAAGTCTGCTGGCTATCTCTCCCTCCCCCTCGGCAGCACCCAGTCTTTTGGCCTCAGCTGGGGTGCCCTGTGTGGTGGATCTTTGTGCTACTGCCCCGCATTGGCCGATCCAGCCCTACAGGCGGTGACTACTGCAGCTTTTCTGATGTGGGTCCCAGGATCCACTCTACTTGGACAATGAGACAAATGTGACCTGCGTATAACAAGGACCCCGGCCCTGAATTTAGCATTGCCGCACGGTCCTCTGTGCAGTGTTGACTCTGCTCCTCGTGGCTAGTCTCCGTCCACTCGACCTTCTGACTCTTCTGCGACAGAGGGGGCATCCTGCGCTTGCCGGGTCTTGTGCTCTGCTCAGTCACGGAGCTGCTCTGAGGCATGAGGGCTTGTGCTGACGATGATCCGACTGACCCCACCTCAGGCTGCTGTTCCTGCTGACGTGGACCATACACGCTTGCAGACGACAACGCCTTCCTGGAGGTGCCACCTTATGCCGCCAAAGAAAACGTACAAATCTCTCAGCAAGGTCTCTGACTTCTTCGCCTCTTCAGAAAAGCGAGTATCACTGAGAAGTAATCCAAAGGTGGCGACGACGGCTCTCACGAAAACAGAACTTCAGAATATGTTCAAGGACTTTAAAACTGACCTCCGTCAAGACATCAAGTCCTCTATCGACCAGCTGCAGTAAGATCTAACAGAACGTCTTGCCTCCTTTCAACGAGATGTTGACTCCGTGGGCACGAGAGTCCTTGACCTTGAAGTGCACCAACAAGAACAGGAGCAACGTTCAGTCAAACTCAGAGACGATGTCCGAACGCTCAGGGAACAGCTACTTCAGGCGCACCTTAAAGCGGAGGACCTCGAGAATAGATCTCGGAGGGAGAGTCTATGTATTAGGGATCCGGGGGAGGGCGTGGAAGGGTCTGACCTGGAGGCTTTCGTGATTGGTCTCTTCTCGGAGATTATCTGCCCCCAGTCCCTTAAGATAAAGTTGGATAGAATCCACCGTGTGGGGCCGCCGCAGCAAGGAGAAAAGAAGCGGCCACGAGATATTCTGGCGAAATTCCATTCCTAAAAAACTAAGGAGGCGGTTTTGCAGGTGGCAAGGGCTAAAGACTCCATCTCCTTCCACATGGATCTTCCGGAGGGTCTGGACCTGCTAGGCATTTCCTCGTCTGCGGAGACACCAATGACGGACAACCAGGGATGGTCTCCCGCGGGAGGCCCATCCACCTCCGCTTGGTGGCGGTATTCTTGGTGCTGGTTCTTCCGGACTGTCTATTTGGGGGTTCTTCTTCTTCGTCATAGCCTCCCGCTGTTAGCAACTACTCCTGAGGAACTGCGGTAGGGGCCTGCATCTACCGGGTGAGCCGAGAGGGTCGAACTCTTGAACCCCGCTGCGGCCCCTGCCTCTCCGACGATGGAACCTTCTCATCCACTGATGACCCACTGTCCTCCACCAGGACTTTCTCTGCATCGCGAAGGCTGCCTTCGTTGGACTCTGTATTTTCAGGTTTACAAATAATGATCCCGCTTATCTAAGTTGCCAAATATGACTTTAAACTCTGCCATACTCCTTACTGTCTGATTGCCAGATGGAGCGGGCGTGGGCCGGGTCCTCGGACCCGAAGTCCTCGATGATCTCAAAGGGGTCCTATCGACCTCATGATGAGATTGGATCTTTTGTTTGTTTCTGCTATTTGTGTTCACTTGTTCTTAATTTTTTAGGGGGTTTTAGGTGGGGTTGGGGGGTGATGGTGGTGGCTTTTTAACTACTGTTTTGCTGAGGGCTGGGATGTTAGAAGAAGGTACTTTTGGCTGTTTGTAGCTTTCTGTAATTGTGTGAGGCATCCTGGGAGGGGGGCTTTGAGGGGTTACACTGGGCGTGAAGAGATTGTCGTTTCTTTACTGCTGCTATGACACCAATCATCATTGCCACCTGGAATGTCAAGGGTCTTAATTCTCCACAGAAACGTCTCGGAGTCTGGAAATACATAGTAGACCATCATTTAGATGTGGTGGCACTGCAAGAGACCCATTTAGCCGGATCGGATGACTCCCGCCTTAAGCATAAACTCTTAGCCCTCATTTACAGATCCTTGGCACACACGAAACACTGGGGGTGGCCATAATGTTTCACATTGCTGTCCAATTCCAATCCCTGGGTGTCCTCAGCAATAAGGAAGGCCGCTGGATCATGGTCAAGGGCTGCCTCAAGGGAAGACTTTGCACCTTTGCGGCTCTACACGCCCTTAATGCAGCCCAGACGACTATCTTACGCACAGTTCTGGGGAAACTCACAGATTTTGCAGAAGGCCAACTGATCCTGATGGGTGATTTCAATCTAATCTGGCAGAAAGAGCTTGATAGTACCCATTTACAGCGTGCAGATGTGGGCTCCTTTTAAGGGGAAACACAGCAGAAAATGCGAGACCTAGGCCTTTTAGACACATGGCGCGCACTTTACCCACAGACACGCAACTACGTTTTTTTCCAATGTTCACCATACCTATTTTCGTTTGGACTATATATCCATTAGTCAGTCGTTACAGGGTGACTTGCAAGATGCTAAGATTTTTCGTCTATCGGTCTCCGACCATAGTTTGTATTCTGTCTGTCTTCAATGGCAGGGCCCTGCGCCGACTACTCCCAAATGGTACTTTCCTCCTTCTCTTGTGCGTGATAGGGAATCGTGTACTAAACTACGAACCAACATAACTGAATTTTTTAAGGTCAATCGTCCGGAGGACACATCAGAGTACATAACCTAGGACACCTTAAAGGCTGTTCTCCGGGGGGGAATGCCTAACCCATATTACTGCCCTGAACAGACAGCGCGCTCGTGAGCGGGAATCCCTGGAAACCAAATTAACCACTCTTGAATGTCTTCATAAAACTAACCCCATGAGGCAAACGCAACGCCAACTCACAGAGCTCAGAGGTAAATTGAGGGCCATTTTTACTAACAGGGCGGAGTTCACTCTTCTTAAATTGCGCCACCTTTCCTACTCCCAAGGTAACAAAGTTGGTAGACACTTAGCCCATCAACTAAGGGACAAGCGGGAGAAAGAGTACATCTTGGACCCATCAGGGACATTGTGAATAAAGATGAGGATAAGGCAGCCATTTTTGGGTTTTTTTATCGAGACCTGTACGCCGGAAATTCTTTAGATGAGCTAGCGCAGCAAGAATACCTCCAGTCACTGCCTCTGCCAGAAGTTTTGGATGCGTGGAATGACCTCCTCACTGCCCCTATCACCATGGCATTTGGCTTTGCTCCCAAATTTCTTAACATGATCAGAGCAAATTACCGTCTTCCCCACTCCAGGGTGGGCGTCAATGGGGTGCCTTCGCCTACCTTTCCACATTCGAGAGGGACCCGACAGGTTTGTCCCCTCTCCCCCTTACTTTTTGCCCTAAGCATCGAACCTCTGGCCGTCGCAATCAGGAATAGCCCGGTTATCCGGGGCATACCGTTCACATGGGAACCCCATAAAATATCCCTATTTGCGGATGATGTCCTTTTGTCCTTGTCAGAGCCAGAAACCTCTCTCCCTGGTCTGCAGTCGGAACTTGAATGCTACGAGCTCGTTTCTGGGTTTAAAATTAATTCTGGTAAATCATTTATACTGAATCTTACCCTCTCACCGGAGGCGGTCCTTAGACTCTGCTTTCTCACCTCACTGGCTTGGGCCTCTACAACCATTAAATACTTGGGGATCCAACTGACATTGAATATTCGCGGGATCTATGCCGCTAACATTCCGTCACTCCTCACACGCAGCCAAGCGGAGCTCGCAAAGTGTAGACTGCTCTTCCTATCATGGCTAGGCCGTATTCACTCTGTGAAGATGACCCTCCTGCCCAAGCTACTTCATCTATTTCAAGCCTTACCTATTGAGCTGCAGCGTGATTTTTTTCGGAGACTGAAGGCCATGATTGTGCGTTTTATTTGGCAAGGTGGTTGAGCGCACTTCTCTGCTCCCGCCCTGAAGGGGGGGTTGGATTACCAGACATTCATCTGTACTATAAGGTGGCTCAACTGAGAGTTTTAGTCAAATGGTCTCAACGAGACTGAGAAACACTGGTTACTCATGGACCTTAGCATGACGGGCCGGACTCTTTGGGATTTGGTATGGCGCCCTCGCAAGGACAGACCTCCGAACACATACATTAGTACACCTACGCGGACCACACTTAAAGTTTGGGACACGATATCGGGCGATGGTAGATGGACCTCTTTCCCGTCTCCTTTTACCCCAATTCACCACAATCCAGCGTTTACAGTTTACCCCAGCCCAACATGAAGGGGCCTTTGAGGCATGGAAGGAGGGTGGTTGTCTCGCTCTCACTCACTTGTTCCACGACTTTGATCCCCTCACCTTCGACGACTGTAAGAGGGAATTTAACTTAGAAAACACAGAAAGGTACCACTACATGCAATTGATGCACTGGGCTCTTACTCCTCGCAATCGCGAAGCTGCTACAAGTCCCCTTACAAAATGTGAAGCCTTCCTTTCCAAAACTGCTTCTATGAAAGGGGTAATCTCCTTCATCTATAGCTTCTTGTTTAAGACTGTGCTCACACGCCCCCTAGATACAATTCTATGTGGAAGGGTCTGGTCCAGCGCCCAATTTCCGACAAAGAGTGGACTCACCTCTGGTCCAATATTTCCCACTTTAACCACTCCTCGGACCTCAGCGAAGCCCATCTTAAGACCATGATGGACTGGTATTTACATCCTTCCAAACATCCCGACAGATCTTACCCACATCTTCGTACAGATGTTGGAGAGGATGTGGGCTTCTGAGTGATTTTAGGCACATTTGGTGGGACTGCCCAACTATTCCTCCATTCTGGGAAGAAATTTTAGCTGAAATGAAAGATATGCTGTGGTAACCCATCCCTACCACTATGGCGGGGTTTCTCCTGGGGCTTCGTGACCCCGCCCTTGAACACCAGACCCGAGCTGACAAAACGATTATGTGGCTCTGCATTGGCGCGGCTAAGGTCACACTTGCCGCCGCTTGGAAGAGGAGGGAGGCCCCGGCGATTTCTCTGTGGCATTCTCGTCTCTGGAGATTCCTAAGTCTGGAACGGATGGCCGATATTTTTAGAGACGACTATAAGAACTTTGAATTCAAATGGGGTCCCCTGGTTTCCTTCCTCTCTCGGCTCTCCCTTCTGCAGTTTATACCCTTCCATCAGAGCTCCCCATCTTTTTCAATTTTGATTACTGTATGAAAAGCCATTCAGTTTTCTGATTGTTTGTTTGTTGCCACCACCACAGGTTGGGTAGGGGGAGGGTGTGGGGGGGATGGGTTGCTCTTTATTGTTGTCTTCTACAGGCATGTCCCATGTTGAAACGCGGGTTGGTGATCTGTATTTCACTCTCCTATAGCACCCCAGATGTACGCTTTGGTAAAGGTATGGTCATGGTCCAATGATAAGTTTGACGCTGACCTGCCTGATTGCTTCGCAATGTTGTATATTGGTCGTATTTTTACATTGTTCAGGAAAAAAGAAACGCACCAACTGTGTAGCAGCTGTAACCTTCATTTAGCTTCCTGATTAGGAAACTGAGCGGCCTTATTCTGATTGAGACCCTCAGCCTATTTACCAACTTTTTTTCCGGCTTATGTTCCCCTGTGTGAGATTTCTTGATGATACAATTTTTGCGTGTGTAATGTATGCACCAAAACATACAATGTGACTCACAACACATGTGCGCCCAAGATGTTAATGTGTGTCACTAAAATCCTACATCCCATGATCATTTGGGTAATGGGGTCCAAACCCTCATCACTACAGTGACCAAAAGGTTATTGTGGGGTTCACAAATCCATCATTCTATGATCATCGTTGTAATGGGGTTTAAACCCCCAACACTACAGTGACAAGAAGGTGATTGTGGAGTTAAAAAATCATGCTTCTGTAGATCATTGTGGCAATGGGGTCTAAACCCCCTGTCACTACAGTGACCAAAAGGTGATTGTGGAGTTCCTAAATCCAGCAACTCCTGACCAGTGTGCCAAGGGGACCTAAACCCCCAACACCACAGTGACCAAAATGCCATTGTGACATTAAAATTGCAGCATCTCCAAAACAGCATGCACGATACCGAGGCCAAATTGCACAAGCAATGATGTGGCAATGTAGTTGTTGTGTCACATACACACATAGATATTTAGAGGCAAATATTGCTGTGTATCACAAGAACATCCTCTGCTGCGTGCAGACAAGCAATGGCCATGATCCCTGCCAATGACTCCATTGTACAGTTAGACAATGAGCAAAGTGAGCACCTTGATGTATACACACAAAACTACACCAACAGACACACATACTAAGGAATCCTGTGGAGTCTGTATATGTTAGATGACCAAGGGCCAGATGTAGGTAGGGAAAATTTACCGATTCTTATTTACCGAATTTTACCGATTCGGTAAATAAGAATCGGTAAATAAGAAGGGGGGAGATGTAGGAACATCCAGATGTTCCTTTTACCGAATCGGTAAAAATCGGTATTTACCGATTCGGTAAATACCGACCGGTAATGCCCATTCATTCCTATGGGCTTTGAAGCCCATAGGAATGAATGGGCATTACCGGTCAGTATTTACCGAATCGGTAAATAGCGATTTTGACAAGGGTGCAGGGGGTGTCACTTTGACACCCTCTAGCACCCCCAAAAAAGGTTCGGGGGCCATGTGGCAGGCATACCTGCCCTAAGGGCAGGTCTGCCTGTCATATGGCACAGGTGTGCATGCACACATGAGCATGCACACCTGAATCGGTATTTTACCATCAAATTGAATTTGATGGTAAAATACCGAATTTGTAGGGCTTGTGGGACTCAGAAGAGTCCCACCTACATCTCAATTTTACAGATTCTGTAAAAATACCGGTCGGTAAATTTACCGACCGGTATATTTACCGATTCGGTAAAATTACCGATTTGGCCTGTTTCCTTCCCCCTACATGTCAAAAGCCAAATACCGGTCGGTAACGGCCGAATTCGGCCGTTACCGACCGGTATTTGTCTACCTACATCTGGCCCCTAGTTCCATACCATATCAGCAATGGGAGACACCAAACATGATCAGTGTGTAGGCTGATGAGCCAGGAGACGCAGGGACACTAGTAACATACCTCCCAAAAATATACTGACAATGGGCCGGAAAAGACAAAACAATGCAGTGGTGCAGTTGCAAAAACACAGACACCACCACAACAGTAAGGTCATGATACACATAATTAACATCATGTACATTAGATGCAACACCAGTGGATAACAAAAAACTGCTTTAATCAGCTATGAAATATTGACAAATGTACATGCCACGATGCAAAAAGGGCAATGGCCAGTCCTCCAAAGAGTCCAACCAGGGTGACGTGTGACAACTTGTCAACCATTGATTGCCTGCACTGCTATGGACCAGGGACGTCTCGCACCTTGGAGGGGCCTACCTAGTGGCAGCCCAGGCACCGCAGGGACAGTATCGGGGGACAGGAGAATGTGGCAGGGGAGGTGTGGTCGGTGCAGGAGTGATGCCACCAACTGTAGTGAAGGGGCCTGACACAGTGGGCGCTGTCACCACTGTTGCGCACAAGTCAGATGTGGTGTCCTCCTGCACCTCTGCAGTGAGCAGGATAGATGTTGTGGACGGGCTTCCAACTGCAGTGCCCAGGTCAGACGGGTAGGATGTGCCTCCTACTGCAGTGCCAATATCCAGAGTAGAGAAATGGGGTTCAGATGAGGAGGGCAGGACAGAGGGGGAAGACACGGCCTCCACACCAGTGGCAGGAACAGGCTGAGCATGTGAGTTGGGGGTGGAAGTGTAAGTGGAAGGGGGAGGGCCTAAGCATCTTGGGGACGTGGTATTGGTGTGTGGGTGAACCTGGTGCAGGGAATGCATTAGAACCGGTGTACTGGCATCCGGGGGGCTGCAGGATGGAGAGTGTGAGATGAAAGTCTGTGCTTTTGGTGGTGTTGTTTCCTTCCTTGTCTGGGGAGACTTGCTGGTAGGGGCCTCAATGTCCATGCACCTGGGGGAGGATGTCCGTTTAGCAGGGGAACTCCCCTCTGTGCATGGTGACTTCTTCTTCCCCTTGTAATTTGGAGCAGATGGGTCTGTGGGGATAAGGCCAAGGTTACAGAGGAAGAGCTGCTTGGAAGTGTGGGTAGTAGGTGAGGCAAGGGAAGGTGTTTTAGAGGAAGAGGCATCTGAGGAATGCAGATTGCTTGTGGATGCCTGTATGTGTGTCTGTGACCCACCCCCTGTGTGTGTGACATCAGTCCCCAGAGTGTGCATGCTTGTGGATCTAGATTTTGGCTTGGGTATATGTCTGCTGCTTTTGGCTGATGTGGTGCCTGCATGTGCGGGTGTGTATGTCTGTTGGACAGGCAGGGGAGTTGTGACTGTGAATGTGGCAGAGGTAGCAGGGGTGAGGGCCTGTTGGAGGAGGGACACTGCTGCCGTCTGTGTGGAGGCCATGGACTGAATGGTGCGATGTAGGGCAAACATGTTAGCTGAGATGCCCTCCACGTAGGACACCAGTTGAGTCAACAGATTGGTGTGAGAATGGAGGACACTCAGCATTGATGTCTGCTCTACATGGATCTGTGTAAGTAAGTCCACAGACTTCACTCTCAGGGCAGAAGGGTAGACAGGGGCAGGGGGTGCGGGGTCTGGCGCAAAGGAGACATGCTCCCTTACATGGGAGCCTCCACGGACAGCTGGGATGGGAGCAGATGGGAGGGTTGAGATGGTGGTGGTGGCGGGGCCAGAAATGCTAGGTGTTGTCTGGGGTCTGCTGGCATTCGCTTTAACAAAGGAGTCATCACTGAAGCTGGCATGTTCCTCAGCCGAGGTAGACGTAGCCAAGGTCTCCTCAGTGTGGTTTCCCTCACCCTCCAAGCCACTGGGTCCCTCCGAATCCTCCACAGCGGACCCTGTCTGGCGCGGTGGCTCCTCATGTTATGTGGAGCTGTCTCCTCCTTTGTCCATAGATGTAACTGCAAATCAACGGGGTAAACAGAGAAACATCAGTCACCTGTATTGATATCATACATCACAGTAAGTACAGCAAATTACAGCGCACGATTGTGCATCATTTGCAGTAAATTCTCTAAAATGATGACACATGCTTGTAAAACACGTCAGTCTGCCAGTAAACCATGCCCCCATTTTCCTACATGTCTATGGAGACATCAGTCTGGTGCATGTAGCCAGACACTACTCATTTGTGCCCACATGTACCACATAGACTTTGTACATGTGTCAGGGAAAGGGATTGCCCAAGTAATTGTCAGTCATATGGATAGGCTTCCTTCACCACACACCATGATGTGCTAATGTTTTCCTGGACGATGCCACAATTGAGTGCAGGCAAGACAACTTCCATCACTGCAGGATACACTATAGCAAATGAAACAACATGCTACAGGGCAGTCTGGGTAATCAGTCATTGCTGCCTTCTGTCACTGGGGCAGTGCATCACAAAACCAACAGTGCACTGTATCTCAATCATGTAGTTGTGGGGACTAGAAGCCCTGCATCTGTCAAGTGCACATGTTGCCCCACTGCAAACCCACATGTTAAGGCTACGGATGATACCATGTCATACAAATGCCACAGTAGAGTGACAGCAAGCACAAGTCTGTCAACATGATCACATCACAGTCTGATGACAATGAAGTATAGCTGCCTGCACTTAAATTTTGGGTACACCATCAGGCACAGTCAGGTGATTACACACCGATGTTTGACCCATTGTGAAGATCCAACAGCTACATGTCAGCTGGCTTCCCACCCAAAAATATTTGACACCCCATGAGTCTTAAAAGCTAGCCTACTCCACAATGAGACAGAGACTGACACCAGTTTGCACATTGCACAATGCATTAAATTTACTTGGACACACATGATTAGGAGAACTGAGTGTACACCATGTCCGGAGTAGGCATACCTGACCTGGGCCATGTGCAACATGGGATTAGCCTGAACAGTAGGTATGTGACACACATGACGGACATACTTCAGAGATCACAACATTGCCACACCTGCTGCATGTGTATTTGGGAAACACCCTAGACACATATGGCGAGGCAGAGCATCAACTAGGACACATATATGTGGCCCACACAGAGTGCATGTCACAAATCTGTCAATATGCAGACACATGTCAATTAATTCCCCACTCATGAAGACAAATACATAATGCCGGTAGCAGATGCGGTCCACCGCATCAACCCAGGACAACAGCAGCCCTCCCCGTGAGACATGTCACTGACTGAAAGGGACGCACCTGTGTATCAGATGAGGAAGGGCCATTGCAGAATTAATGGACATGATTCTAGTTCTAGCAGACAGACAAACTGTGGTAGCGTAACCAGGCTGAAGGAATGCCAAGATCATGTAAGACACTATTCACAGACAAGGCATGCACTAACCCCCTCCTTGCTGCTGTCTGTCCTTCAACAGCCCATCCAGGTCAGGGAAGACCACTGGCAGAATCCAACGCATGTGGGGGGTCAGGGTCGGGTGTTTGCCCCTACTGTGAGGAGGTGACAGCTTCAGCTAGCTGGACTCTAACAATGCATCTGGTCCAGCCACATAGGTCCTGCCACCTCTTCTGGTAGCTGCAGATGCGACGCCTGTGGACCCCCATAGATTGGACTGCCCGGGCAGTGGTCAGCCAGATCTCCTGTTTCTGATGGGAATCAACCTGTGAGGATGACAACCTTAACAGACATACAAAATGTGTGTGCATCACACAGTTGGATAAACATGTTTTTCACAAGGGCATCTGGTGTACACAGGTAGTGCAAATATCTTGATGGACACACTTGTCCTGCATCATTAACATGGAAACATTGCCTGGGTAGTATTACTGTCTCAAAATGCACATTTCACAGCACAGTACCTGTTCACTGCAGGTACCTTCACACTTTGGGTCTGACACCTACTGAGTGAACATACTAGGCACTGCTTCACACAATGCCATTAGTGCCAGTCATACAAGATGCACAATGAGAGAGGATGTGGACTGACCACTCACCTGCACTCCTGGTTTCCCACACAGCTTGCTGTACTGTGGTAGGAGGCTGTCCAGCAGGGCCTAGTTCTCCTCCTCTGTGAAGGCTGGGGACCTCTCCACAGTATGTGCCATTCTTGGAGCCAGAGGATACAGAGACAGCAGCAGTGTTAGCAGGGATGTCTATATGGAGCATTTAGTGCAGGCAAGTGAGCTGTCAGGGCAAGAGGCAGCCTTATATCTGTGCTGCAGAGGCAGAATCGGTCCCATGCATCCAAAGAGATAGGTCCGACTCGTTTGCATCCTATGAATTAGTCCAATCCATGAGACACGCCTATGGCAACGTTCAAAATATCTGCATCATGACAGTTTAGATTTTGATACATTTGTTAAAAAAGTAAACGGAAACGTACAGTATTCAAATTGTGCACAATGCAAACTGCGTGTCTGTCACCATGACGACCAACTGGAAATCAGTGCGACCGGCTTGGTCAGGATGTGGCAGACGCATATTTTGAAAACTCAACCACGTCGAACAACATTGAATCAAGCATGCGACCTGTCAGTCCGGCTCGGTCAGGATGTGGCAGACGTGTATTTTGAAAACTCACCCGCATCGAACAGCATTGATTTAAGCATGAAATCTGTCAGTCCAGCTCGGTCAGGATGTGGCAGACGTGTATTAGGAAAACTCACCTGCGTAGAACAGCATTAAATCAAGCATGCAATCTGTCAGTCCGGCTCGGTCAGGATGTGGCAGGCGCGTCCATGCAATAGTCACCCACGTAGTACGACACTGTTCTGGGCATGCAATCGGTCAGTCCTGCTCCATCACAAGTTGGCTCACACGTACATGCAATGCCCACTCATCAACTCAGACAATGTATGTATGAGTAATGACATGCTGTATTCCCTGTGTGGAGTTCAGCACATGTCAAATGGGACAGAGGAAAAAGACAAGACTACTTACATTATGATTCTATTTCACAGTGCAACTATAGCAGTGTTTGTGAGGGACATTTCTAGTGTGAGTGACCACTTCACAGATCATCTTCCTAAGCTTGGCCACTGTCCCAGGGGTTCATTGTGTTGTGTAGGTCATACATCACATCATGGCAATATCCACACCATGATAGTGTTGTGCATGGTAACAAGCTGTCTGTATGTAGTGTTGTTGCTAGGTTGTAATACCTTGTCCATGTCTGTGTACATTAAATTCATGTGCCAGTTGACGTAAGAATCTATGGCTGATACTTAATTGTGTGTGTGCTGTGTCTGTTACAATTGATCACATGGGGAGTGACAGAGCAATGTGAGTAGTCACAGTACAGCACTGTATTATTTTGTAATACATAACATAATTGTGTGTATGTTCATGCTCACATTGCTGTAATTTTTGGATTAGGTCAACCTCTGACATTTGACTTCACTGTGTAATCATTGTAAGTGTGACACAATCTGTTGATTCTGTATTACTTGATGTTTAATTTAGTGAGTAATATGTTCACATACTTTGTCATGTGTTCCTCAGGGCACCAAATGTCCACATACCCTTCCCGGATCTTGAAACCATGGTGGAGCGTGAGTGCATGAGGAAATACAGGTTCATGAGGGCATTAAGTTTGGAATTGAAAGACCAGTTGTCACCACACTTGCTACATAGATGCACATATTCCTTTGCCCTGACCCCCAAGGTGAATGTGATGGTGGTACTACATTTTTTTTGCCACTGGTTTGTTCCAATTTACTGTGTCTGATGCTGGTGGGGTATCCCAGAGGATGTTCAGTCGAGTGCTCCGGGATGTGTGTAAGGCCATTTCAGGTTCCTCAGCCTGTACATACATGTTCCCACACCACCACAGTTCTGTCCCATTAAGGATGACTTTTATGCCCTGGGACACATGCCACATGGGATTGGATCAATTGATCGGGCACATGTGGGTTTGGCTGCACCTCGAGCCCATGAACAGGTTCACAGGAATTGTGAACACTTTCATTCAATCAATGCCCTTGTAGTATGTCTGGTGGACCAGCTCATCTCCCATGTATGTGTGCATTTCCCGGGATCTGCCCACGACGCATACATAATGAGGATGGGTCGGATCCCCCAGCTGATGTCCCAGCTCATGAATGAGCGTGCCTGGCTTGTTGGTAAATCAAGTTGTCAGTGTCAGTTGTGTGATCATTGTCTGTCATGTTGTACCCTGTTGTTGCTCAACTGATCATTTATGTTTATTTATTTATTTATTTTCTTATATAGCGCAGGAATTCGACCCCCGAAGGGGTATCTCCGCGCTTGAGTTCTTACCATAAACCTGAAGCCAGAGGCCAATAAACAAGCTAGAAAGATGCAGGGTTTAGATAGTCAGGAACAGGTGTGTCTTTAAAAATTTCCTGAAGGCTCCTAGATTGGAGTTTTGTCTCAAGGTAAGGGTAAGGTGTTCCAGAGAGTGGGACCCCTATAAGAGAGTGCTCGACCACCCTGCCTTTCCCTTTTAATCCGCGGGACTTGGAGCATAAGTTGGTTCCTAGAGCGCAAAGAGCGACCTGGCTCGTAGAGTTTACATTTTTTGGTCAGGTATTTTGGACCAGTACCAAACAGGCATTTATGGATTACGCAACAAATTTTGAACTTAACCCGCTGGCGAATGGGCAGCCAGTGGAGTTTGTTCAAAAGAGGGCGTGAGGGGGATCTGGCTGGGACATTAAGGACCAGTCTTGCTGCCGTATTCTGGGCTACCTGTAATCTGCCAAGTTGTTCCTCGTTGACAGAAAGAAGAAGCCCTTTGCAGTAATCTAGCCAGCTGATCACAAGCGTTTGAACCAGTGTTTTCCTGTAACTATCTGCTAGATACGGAAATACACGCCTCAGGAGCCCAATGACCCTAAAACAAGATCCCGTTACCTGAGTTACGTGATCTTTTAGAAGCAGTGACTGATCAAGGCGTACACCAAGATTTTTTACTACCTGTTTGGGGCAGGGAGCAGACCCTAAATCCAGGGGCCACCAGTCAGGTGACCAAAAGAGAGAGGCTTCTCCGAAAAGCATGACCTCCGTCTTGCCCACATTACATTGTAGGAAATTGGAGGTCATCCAATCGGCTATAGCTCTCATTCCCGCAGCAAAAGTGTGTTTAACTGCTGGCGTCAGGGTCTGGAAAGGAAATAAAAGCTGGGTGTCGTCAGCATACGATATGGGCGTGAACCCATATTCTCTCACAATGTCGGCCAAGGTGGCCACATACACATTGAAAAGTGTGGGGCTTAGGCATGAGCCCTGAGGAACCCCCTTGGTGAGTACCCTAGAGATTGAAAAATGGGAGCCCAATGGGACAGTTTGTGAGCGGCCCAAGAGAAAACTCTCCAGCCATGACAGGGCAGATCCGCCTATCCCTACCCTCTTCAGACGACCGATAAGAATTTGGTGTGACACCATGTCGAAGGCAGCCGACAAATCCAACAGCACCAGAATCATAGAACCTCCTCTATCTTGTGCCATCCTGATGGTATCGGTCACGGAGAGGAGGGCTGATTCTGTGCTGTGATTAGGTCTGAACCCAGATTGCGAGTGGTCCAGACCGCCCGCTGCCTCGATGAAATTAGACACATGTGTGTTCACGTGCTTCTCGGCCATCTTACTAAGGTAGGGTAGGAGAGAGATCGGGTGGAGATTGGAAAGGTCCGACCATGGCAACGCCGCGTTCTTCCGAATAGGGTTTACTATCGCCTTTTTCCAATCACTGGGCACTTGCCCTTCTTTAAGGGAGAGGTTGATCACCATTTGAATGCCGGTGGAGAGCAAATTACCTAATGGAGCAACCATTTTAGCAGGGATAATATCTGTTGGAGACCCTGTCTTGATTTGGCTATACAGGGAGACAACATCAGATAAGCTGACTTCCGGAAATGCAGAAAACAGGATGCTTTCACATTTAGGTGTCCGGAGGATGGGGTAATCAACATCACTCCTGAGATTTGCGGCCTTTGTGATTTTCTCATATATTGACTCTATTTTATTTTCAAAAAATGCTGAGATGTCATCGCAGAGAGTTTGAGAGAAATCATCAGGACTTTTACAGACCCCAGGTTTTACAAAAGATTGAAGAATTTTGTAAAGTTCTCTGGTGGAGTTGCCAGCTTCAGCCAATTGTAAGGCGAGACTATTCTTCCTGGCCGATTTTATATTTTTATGATAAGTGGCCAGAGCCTCTGAGTACAACTTCCTGCTAAGGGGTGTGTGTAGCTTCCTCCAGATTTTTTCGAGCTTTCTACACCCCTGCTTCTCCACTCTCAGCTCTTCCGAGTACCATACTTCCTGTTTAGATCTTGGGTACTGTTTATGGAGTTTCGGAGGCGCCAGAAAATCCACTGCCTCTAGGAAAGCCCTGTTGAACTTAGTAAAACCACTCTCGACATCCTCATTCTCAAGAATAATAGGTTCATTCCATACCCTCTGTAGCCCATCTAGAGTTACCTTATGCCACTGTCGTCGCCAGACTGCTGGGAGAGACTCGTGGCGTGGCAAGTGAAGGCCTAAGAGTGTAAATTCGACCATATAGTGGTCAGACCAGCTTACCGGGATTGGGGAATCACATTTTATCTTAGGGCAGTTGCAAAAGTCCAGGGTATGTCCACCTGTATGTGTTGGACCACTGTTCCGAATTACTAGTCCTAATGTGGAAAGATCGGAGAGCAGGGATACTGTGTCTGGATGATTGGGGAGATCTATGTGAATATTAAAATCTCCAAGTAAAATAAAGTCTTCCTTGGCTTTGAAATGAGGGGCTAATAATTCCATTAGAGTGAGCGAGAAGCTCGCACTCGGCCCCTTCCAATGGATTTTTGGTGTGGAACTGATCTTAAAGATCATGACCTCCATCAAAGAGCAGCATCTCTGATCAAGTAGAGAGACCTTCAAGCCTTCTTTATATATGACAGCGATACCGCCACCTGTTTTGATGGGGCGATCTAATTTGAGAACCTTGTATCCAGTTGGAACCCCCAACATGATGGCCGGCACCGTGTGGGGCTTCAACCAAGTCTCCGTAAGGAAACAAATATCTGGTGTAACAGTGTTAACAAGGTCCCAAAGTTCCTGGTAGTGTTTGGGTAAGGAACGAATATTTAAAAGGAGACTTTTTAGCCCAGATTGTATTGGGTTTACTACAATGTTGCCAGGTGGGGTGCTTGGTGGAAGATTCTTGAGGGTAAGACCCTTTGGGTATCATAGTGCCGCTACCAGTGGGGGGGTAAGTGAGGGAAGCCTGATGGCAACAGCTAATACAAAAGGACCTTCGAGACACGGCCATGTGTCTCGCATACAGCCTGCTGGAAAGGCTGGTTGTAACTCTTTCAATACCTGAGCTGAGTAGCAGATGGTATGACAGCCAGCAGGGTCCAAATTCTTAGGTGTAGAGCCCATGGCCCCTGGCCCCGTCCGGTCGCGGACGGGCGCAGACGGGCTACTCTTCGGCTTGTCTTAGGCGTGCTCTTAGGCGCACCCCTGCGCGCGACCGCTGCGCGCTCAGACTGATGGAGAGGCTAAATAGCCCTTTGTCACGGAAAACTAGTGCGCTAACCGCAGCTCCAAGCGGAAGTGACTGGCTCTTACCTGTCCGCCCTCCGCTCAACGGCTCTAAGTGCCGAGTCGGACCAGGGCGGCCAGGCTGTATTATCGAGCACAGCCTTCCCTATACAAAAGTGGGCCCCTGTTATCCCCCAAGGCTCCAGGAAACACTACTGCCGAAGCGGGAAGACCACCAGCACTGTAGGCGGCAATTTAAATTAAAATAATGCAAATGTTGCAAATACGGCGATAATTTTAAAAATATAGGAGACTTTGATAAATGTAGGGAACTCTGGATACCCAAACTTGCCCTGGTAGCTCAAACTACTCAGGAACCCTGTCACACCTGCTGGTGTCCTTTACAATCGGGCACATGGGCGGACCAGGCGTGTGACTGAGCGCACATTTGGGTTGCTGAAGACCAGATTCCGCTACCTAGACCGGACAGGAGGTACCCTTCAATATTCCCTGAGAGAAGGTGTGCAAAATCATTACAGTGTGTTGCATGCTTCACAACAAGTCTGTGAGGCATAAGCTACCGCTCATCCAGGATGACAGGGACCAACGTCCTCTATCACAGGGGGATCTAGGCTTGGGACACCTTGCCAGTGATGAGGAGGAGGAGGAAGAGGAGGTGGATGTCAGGAAACAGCTCATTAACAACTTCTTTACTTGAGTGTAAGTATGCAAAGATGTCTGATAATGCCTCTCCTAAGTGTGATGTGTGTATGTAGGACAATATGTTGTGATATGTGTGTGGGTATGCTAATTTACAGGGTCATTGCCGTTGTACAGTGTATGTCAAGTTATGATGATCTCCACTACTTTGTTGAAAATACTCCTAGCTTTTGGTAAGATTTTACAATGGACAATAGTGGGTCAATAATTGGATCTGTCATCGTGTCAAGTTGTATTTAAGACTGTACAATGTCTCTCCTTCACAGGCTCCTTTGGCTGTTGTGTGCGTACACCCAGTGGGGGGGGGGTAAGTGAGGGAAGTCTGATGGCGACAGCTAATACAGGAAAAAGGACCTTCGAGACACGGCCATGTGTCTCGCATACAGCCTGCTGGAAAGGCTGGTTGTAACTCCTTCAATACCTGGGCTGAGTAACAGATGGTATGACGCCCAGCAGGGTCCAAATTCTTAGGTGTAGAGCCCATGGCCCCTGGCCCTTCCGGTCGCGGACGGGCGCAGACGGGCTTCTCTTCGGCTTGTCTTAGGCGCGCTCTTAGGCGCACCCCTGTGCGCGACCGCTGCGCTTTCAGACTGATGGAGAGGCTAAATAGCCCTTTGTCACGGAAGACTAGTGCGCTAACCGCAGCTCCAAGCGGAAATGACTGGCTCTTACCTGTCCGCCCTCCGCTCAACGGCTCTAAGTGCCGAGTCGGACCAGGGCGGCCAGGCTGTATTATCGAGCACAGCCTTCCCTATACAAAAGTGGGCCCCTGTTATCCCCCAAGGCTCCAGGAAACACTACGGCCGAAGCGGGAAGACCACCAGCACTGTAGGCAGCAATTTAAATTAAAATAATGCAAATGTTGCAAATACGGCGATATTTTTAAAAATGTAGGAGACTTTGATAAATGTAGGAGACTCTGGATACCCAAACTTGCCCTGGTAGCTCAAACTACTCAGGAACCCTGTCACACCTGCTGGTGTCCTTTACAATCGGGCACACGGGCGGACCAGGCGTGTGATTGAGCGCACATTTGGGTTGCTGAAGACCAGATTCCGCTGCCTAGACCGGACAGGAGGTACCCTTCAATATTCCCTGAGAGAAGGTGTGCAAAATCATTACAGTGTGTTGCATGCTTCACAACAAGTCTGTGAGGAATAAGCTACCGCTCATCCAGGATGACAGGGACCAACGTCCTCCATCACAGGGGGATCTAGGCATGGGGCACCTTGCCAGTGATGAGGAGGAGGAGGAAGAGGAGGTGGATGTCAGGAAACAGATCATTAACAGTTTCTTTACTTGAGTGTAAGTATGCAACGATTTCTGATAATGCATCTCCTAAGTGTGATGTGTGTATGTAGGACAATATGTTGTGATATGTGTGTGGGTATGCTAATTTACAGGGTCATTGCCATTGTACAGTGTATGTCAAGTTATGATGGTCTCCACTACTTTGTTGAAAATACTCCTAGCTTTTGGTAAGATTTTACAATGGACAATAGTGAGTCAATAATTGGATCTGTCATCGTGTCAAGTTGTATTTAAGACTGTACAATGTCTCTCCTTCACAGGCTCCTTTGGCTGTTGTGTGGGTACACACATCGCAGTTCGATAATGGATTTTCAATTTGGACCAGTACTCTCTGACCAACAGTCTTTTTGGTCAGATTTGTCATTTCTTTTGTTTGTTTGGAAACTTGGAACTGTAATCAGTTTGCTTTTGTGTTGAGCAGAGCTTCTGCCTGTGTAATAAACTTGTTACACACATTGATGTCTGCCTTGCCTGTTGCAAAAATATGCTATAACCGTCTATATCATGTTTTTCTGTCACGGTGTTCATTTTATTAGACAATGGTCTTTGTTTGTGCAGTTCAATGGTTTAATTTGACAACAGTGTGTGCAATGTTTAAATGTTGCATGTGCTATGTGTGTTGTGCTGACCTTGTGTGTCTATCTCTGGTATATGTCATGTTACATTTCTTCATGAGGCGGTAGATGAAATGTAAGCTGGTCCCTACGATCATGCTGTGTTATGCTAAAGTAACCAGAGCCAAGCTTACATTACAGCTTTGGGTGTGACATTTTAGCACATATTCTTTCTATGATTGTTTTTCAAGATGCCTATGATTCCACCTGAGATCATTTGGGTACTGTTTAAGCGCTGCGCCACAAGGTTGAAAAACAAGACTCTTTGTAATGGTAGATATGGTCAGCATGGATAGTTCAGCCATGAAATGCTACACTTTTTAACTCATAAGTGGAATACTTGCATTACATTGATGCACAGGGCAATAATCTACACAGATGGAATCTATACTACTATTATAAAGAGAGAACTGGGAACCTTTCAGGTGGGTAAACTCGGGAACCGCAGCGCCAATCAACACACCCAATACATAATTGGAAACTTCAGGGTAAGCAGATGGACATAGGCTATATACCATAAAAAATATACCTCAGAAGGGCAAAGTACGTTCTTTCACAAAGTAGTCCCTTGGAAGTAGCGCCATGTCTGAGGTGGGCGTGTGCGTTTTATGCATGCTGACATCACAATCACGGGTCCGCCATTTTAGTAAAGTAGTAAAGTGGTTGGCGAGGAGCCAAGAGCGGACAGGAGCGTGGCCAGAAGCAGGCAGGACAGTAGCGCTGAACCGACAGCCTCCGGAGTCCGACATGCCAAGAGCGGACAGGAACGTGGGCAGAAGCGGCGGACAGGAGCGTGGGCAGAAGCGGCAGACAGGAGCGTGGGCAGAAGCGGCGGACAGGAGCGTAGCCAGAAGCGGGCAGGACTGGAGCGCCTAACCAACAGCCTCCGGAGTCTGACATGCCAAGAGCGGACAGGAGCGTGGGCAGAAGCGGCCAGGAGCAAGGAAACGGGAGCAAGGAAACAACACCCTGCGCACGTGATGCTAGTGAGTACGCTCTGCTGCTCCCGCTGCTGTCCGCTCTGCTGCGCGTCTCCTGCAGCGATGCTGCCCCCAGCCCTCTTCTGCCCCGGACAACGTCGGGCCGGGCTGCTAGTATCTACATATATGCACCAGTACTTTGCTGTGCATATGCTGTAACCAGTACTCCTACTTTCTGAGATGAGGGATTAACCCATATTGTCACAGAGTTCTTCAAAGGATTGTGGAATATGTCACCATCACAGGGAGGGTGGTGCTTTCCACACTGAGGTTGTAAACACATTTCACCTATAGTATTATGTTTAATTATGGAAATGTATATTGTTTAAGAATCATGTATTGTGCTGCTGAGGCTAACTCGTATGCTGCATTGTTATGTTAAGTTATGTTTTCCTCCATTTATAGCACACACAGATACACAGAAGTGTCCCGGTGCAAAAGCCAAATGGAAGGAGAGATGGACAGGTCAGACTAGAGGCTTACTTAAACAGCATCGTTTTCAGGTGTTTTTTTAACAGTCTGAGGTCGCCAATGTTCTGTAGTTCAAAGGGCAGGACATTCCAGGCCACTGCTGCTCTGACAGAGAGGGAGCTGCTTCCCATTCTAGCCAATCGATACCTGGGGACCTGGGCCAGGCATTGGCCAGAAGAACGTAGCTGTCGGGCCGCACGTAGAACGTGAACCGACTTCTAAGATACTGTTGGCCAGACTTGTAAAGTGCTCCATGGACAAAGTGAGAGCCCTAAACAGTATACGTTGGTTGACCGGAAGCCAGTGCAGATTCCGAAGAAGCTGCATCGCACTGGACCTTCTCGGCATACCCAGTAAAGCTCTGGCTGCCGCATTCTAAACAATCTGTAGCTTTTTTAACTGATATGCCGGTAGGCCAATATATAAGGCATTAGCATAGTCCAGGCGTGAGAGAATGAGAGCCTGGGTCACCATTTCTTTTGCCATTCTAGGCAAAAGTGGAAGAAACCTTTTCAGGCGCTTCAGTGTGCCAATTGCACATACCAGCCAACCTGTTGATCTAAGGCAAACATCTGAATTCCTCGCTATACCATACCGCCAAATTTTTTGCTAAATGTTGGAGACTCTGGCTACCCAAACTAGCCCTGGTTGCTGAAACTACTCAGGAACCCTGTCACACCTGCTGGTGTCCTTTACAATCGGGCACATGGGCGGACCAGGCATGTGATTGAGCGCACATTTGGGTTGCTGAAGACCAGATTCGGCTACCTAGACCGGACAGGAGGTACCCTTCAATATTCCCTCAGAGAAGGTGTGCAAAATCATTACAGTGTGTTGCATGCTTCACAACAAGTCTGTGAGGAATAAGCTACCGCTCATCCAGAATGACAGGGACCAACGTCCTCCATCACAGGGGGATCTAGGCCTGGGGCACCTTGCCAGTGATGAGGAGGAGGAGGAAGAAGAGGAGTTGGATGTCAGGAAACAGCTCATTGACAACTTCTTTACTTGAATATAAGTATGCAAAGATGTCTGATAATCCCTCTCCTAAGTGTGATGTGTGTATGTAGGACAATATGTCGTGATATGTGTGTGGGTATGCTAATTTACAGGGTCATTGCCGTTGGCCAATATATAAGGCATTAGCATAGTCCAGGCGTGAGAGAATGAGAGCCTGGGTCACCATTTATTTTGCCATTCTAGGCAAAAGTGGAAGAAACCTTTTCAGGCGCTTCAGTGTGCCAAAGCACACACCAGCCAACCTGTTGATCTAAGGCAAAAATCTGAATTCCTCGCTAAACCATATCGCCACATTTTTTGCTGGGCTCCCCATAGATTTAGGGAAGGGGTAGCCTACCGGCCAAATGTCTTCTCTAAAATGAGAGGGGGAATGAGCCGTAAAGAAGCACCTCTGATTTTTCTTCATTATATTTTAATGGGTCCTGGGCTAGCCACTGAAACACTCCCGCCAAACAGTTTTTGGCCATCACTGGGGAGAAATTTGTTTTCTTCCACGTAAAGAGGAGCTGGGTGTCATCAGCATAAGATATGATTGTGGCCCCCAGCTCCTCCGCCAAATAGAAAAGGGGTGTCATATAAACATTGAACAGGAGAGGGCTCAATGTTGAGCCCTGAGGAACTCCTGTAGCGAAGCTTCGCAAGGATGAGGCGAAGGGCGGCAGACAAACTTGCTGCATTCTATTGGTCAAAAAAGATTTAATCCATTCCCATGCCTGTCCATAGATGCAAATATGAGACAACCGTGCCAAAAGTTGGTGGTGTGGAACGGTGTCAAATGCAGCAGAGAGGTCTAGAAGAACCATACCTGCTCTGTCGCCAGCATCCAGACACTCTCTAATAGCCTACGACAACTCCACTAGGGCTGTCTCAGTGCTATGGGAGGCTCTAAAGCCCAACTGGCCAGGGTGAAGGGCACCCGAGCCTTCAACAAACTCCAAGAGCTGTTTATGCACAGCCTTTTCACACACGTTAGCTACCGCCGGAAGGAGTGAAATAGGGCGGTAGCTGGCCAGGTTAGAAGGGTTCAATGAGGGATTTTTCAACAAAGGGAGGAGTTTAGCCTGTTTCCACTCTGGAGGGACAGTGGCTTCCCTGAGGGACAAATTAAAATTTTGATTGACTTCGAGATTGACTACCTCAGCCACCGCTGCCAATAATCTAGCTCGGCAAGGATCTGAGGGAGAGCCTGACTTAAGCGATTGCAATATGATCAAAGTGTCTGACAGAGTAATGGGAGTAAACGCAGTCTGACAGGGACGAGCTAAATCAGAGTCTATTGTTGTCGGAGGCAAGTAGGTCACCTGCCGATGGGTGACAGTCTCAAAACTATCCTGTATGGCTTATATTTTATCAATATCAATAAAAAAATCTGAGAGCTGCTCGCACCAGTCATTAGAGCCAGGAGAGGCCATCTGTTCTGCACATGGATTAAAAAAACTTTGTACAATCGCAAAGATTTCCTTAGAATAGTTTTTTGATTGAGCAATTCGCTCCACAAAACAGTGGCCTTTAGCCAGATTGACCATGGAATAATAGTAGTGTTGGGCCTTCCTGAGTGCAAATTTAGCTAGCGGACAGTAGGCCAGTCTCTGGCAGCATTCTAATTTTTTACAGGATTTAAAAAAATATTTTAATTCCTTAGATAACCAAGGTTGGGACGGGGATTTCCTTGCTCTTTTATGAAACTGGGGAGTGGAGGAATGTTCCACTGCTCTGGACAACCAGTTATTGCAACCCTCCTCCTCCAAAAAAACCCTAAGGCACCAGGGCAAGTATTCGTCAAAACTCTACCAAAGGCATCAGGCTCAATGCGAGGAGGCGGTCTTGCCATCACAGTCATTGTGGCAGAATAAGGTGTCTTAAAGGTCCAAGAAAATTGAATAAAAAATTATCTGACCACGGGACAGGGAGAGGATCCAGTACCGCTAATGAAAAATTGGAGCAAACTACATCAATGGTGTGGCCCCCACTGTGAGAGGGGCAGTTAACCCATTGTGTCAGCTGGGCAAGATTCAAGGATTCAGTAAAAGCACTTGTATCAGATGCCTCTTTAAAATCAAGGTGAATATTCAAATCACCGAGTAACAGATAGTTAGAATAGTGCAAGGCTCTGGGCACAATAACTTCGTCCAAAGCTTTTAGAAAAGTGTTCAGGGGACCGGGGGGACGATAAACAAGCGTGGCTTCCAATAACAAATGAGGAGAAATGGTAAGGGAGAAATCCAGCACTTCCCCCTCTCCAATATACTGTGCACAGGCTAAAATACGGAAGGAATAGAGCTAGGTGTGGTAATCGTATCGACACTGTGAATAAAATAATACCCACAGGACGAACAAATGCTGCCAACATTTTCTAACATGACTGCACTTACTCTTACACTTGTGGGACGACAGTCAGGGATTGTCCTTTCTCAAACATTATTTCTAGAACTTTACACACACTCTGATTCATGATTTGGTTGACAAGCATAGTTAAGTGAGCTTGAATGTGTGTGTGCATTGCTACCATGCTTCGGAGATGTTGTGCTGGCTACTGGGTAGTAGAATCAATCTGTATCTTCTGTATATTTTGTTGAGCTAATGAGACACTAGAGGTAGTGGGTCATTGGATTGTGTGTTCTGATGTGCAACTAATGTCCAACCATCCTTCAACAACGGCCTATTTTGTCATGCATACTTCATGCACCTCATTGTGAGACAGTGCTAGGTGATACTGATCATGATTTCATGAGTGGGTACAGTGTATGCTTCACAGATGACACACGGATTGTGTGAATTTGAAATTATTAATGTGTATGTAAAGGTGATAACATTCCCAAATTTAAAAAGCACAGTTCATAGAAGAGTTGGAAGTGTTGTCAGATTAAAATTCTTCTGGGCTAAGTCCAGGACCACTTTGGCATTTAGTCAAACTTATGCACTTCATCCCATGTGGGAGAGTCCAGGGACTGTCAACAAAGTGAATGATTTGCCCACAATGGAGGATATCCAGAGCATTTATGTAGTTCCAGGGGGGTGCATGTCCATCAGTCTCTCACTTGCCTCCTCCCTTGGACGGCCCCTCCTCTTCTTTGGTGGGGTGGGACCCTCATTATCAGGCTGCTGGGGTGGAGGTGACTCTGCCCCAGATTCCTCATTCCTCCCTGTGGCGTTTGCCAATGTTGTGGTGAAGTGCACGCAGGCAGGTGGGTTATGTTGGTGGTTATCTGGCGTAGGCATGTAAGTATGTCCCTATTCACTGCAGTGATATTGTCTATTTTCGACCAGTTGTACTCCATACGGTCCATGTATTGGTCCATACGGTCCATGTGTTGGTTCACTCGGTCCATAAGGTTGTCGATCTGGTCGAAATGTGCAGCCTGCTGATGTTTTATGTCCCTGGGGATCCTAACAACCTGGCCAAAGTCTCTGGTGCATTCACGATATACATTGAAAATGCGTTCTAACTCGGGGTCAGCTTGATCTCTGACACCAGCTGTGGGACACGTCCTCCCACCACGCAACCTCACATCACTCCTTACCCTACCCACACGGACATTGGCTGGTGATGCACGCACTGACAGCTCCTGTCCTCCTTCATTGTTGACAGGGTTGGTATTTCCTGCCAAATCCAGATTGGGCTGTCTTGCTGTGCTCCCAGGGTTTTTTTACCTGGCTGTGTCCCTGGGGATCCGGGACGCCTGGATAATAATGGATGTTGCAGGAGTGGTTAATGGGGCTGCTGATCGTACTGGTGCTGCATGCTGACCCACACCGGAGGTGCAAGGTTGGTTCTCATCGATGAGAGTCATCCCCACTGGAGGTCTCAGTGTCCGACGTTGTGCTGGAGCTGCTGGCGGACTCAGAATCTTCTCCAAATGATGCCCTCTGTTCTAGAGTGCCTGTGGGTAGTAGAGAAGTACAAAAGGGGGTGGTGATGGACGGAGCCTCTGAACCAATCAAACACTCACACCCAGTCAACAGATCTGGGTTTAATCCATCACCGTTCTTTAGCCCACTCTGCCACCCCAGTTCAGACATGTCCATATGCAAATCAGTCTGACCCTGTGCCTCATGGGAACATCCCAGCCCGAACTGCCAAGCCATGCCTTCCCTGGACCTGAATCAAGCTTCCTAGGACCAGTTTCTGGCATTTCAGCCGTCTTCAGCCAGACTTGCTTGAATCCAGTCGCAAAGTGAGCAAGGGACTCACGTCTGAGCATACCCTGCCAACTTATGGCGAACAAAGCGGTACAAAAGGGGGTGGTGTATGTAATGTATGTAAAGGAGCAAACCACTTGTTGAGAACCCTCAGAAACATCAAACCTTTCCTGCCTCTAGTAAATTCAAGCAGGTGGTCCTAGTGCTTGTATTGCAAAGGTTAGACTATGGCAGTGCTACTCTCTATGGCCTACCCAAATATGTCTTGGCCCCACTAAGGGCATCACTGAACATCGCTGCTAGATTGGTTACAGGTTCCAAAAGAAACAAGCACATACACAAGTCCTTAAATATCTCAACTGGCTACACTTTGAAGCCCGAATTCAGATAAAGAATACAGTCTGGGCGAACAAAGCCCTTCGCCTCAATACTCCTAAGTACCTGGGGAAAAAATTTGAACTATCTTGTGGGGAGAAGGCATCAAGAAGCGCCTCAACATTCCTCTTGAAACCTCTCGTCCTCAACAAAAAGATAACTTGTCACCAAGCTTTCTCCGGTGCTGCCCCAAAGATATGGAACTCTCTGCCACCTAAAATACGAAGCCTCCCTTCGACGACGGCATTCAAATTGGAAGCCAAAAGATTCCTAATGAGCAAATTCTTACCGTAAGGGGAGTAGGCACACCTAATTCTGACTTTGTTCTTATCACCATGGTACCTCCAGCTACAATGTATCATCTCCTCTGTTTTTTTTTTCACATGCGTACACCTGTTTTCTGTATTATCTTCCTTTTTTTGTTGATGTTCCCCAATTGATATTTATACTACCCCCTTGTTCTTTCTTTCTGCCTATTGTAAAGTGCTCTGGTATCCTTCTGGATCTTGTTCGCGCTATATAAAACTTTATAAATAAAAAAAATAAAAACTGAGCATGTCCAGCTCTGTGTGCATCAATGTGCATGTATTGTTATCCTTGATTGTTCGTAGTAATTGTTTGCCAAGTGTCACACTGTGCATGAGCCAGTTGTGTTGTTATGTGACACATCAGTGTTTTCACTATGACAGACATACCGTAACAAATCTGATGTTTAGCAGGAATCGTGCATCTGTGCTTCCCTTGGTGAATCATTGTCACTGTTAGATTATTTATTTATTTATTTATTTAACGATTTAGAGGTGACATGCAAAATCACTCTCCTGAATATGTGTCAGCATTTGATGTTTTTGCTTGAATAAATGTGTTAATGTGAACAATCAATGACATCACATGTGTAATTTCGAATGCAAGAGCAATGCATTTCTTCTGACAAATGCTTTGTTTCATGGGAGTCCATTGAAATACCGGTAATTGCATTGACATGCTGTAGGGGAGTCACTACATGAGTTGTTGTATCATGTGATAAAAGTATGATCTGACATACCCTATTGTTGCCCACACTGGAAATGTAATGGTAAATAGTATACATTTGTACTCCTGAGAAGAGTCTACTGTAAATTTGTGTGATGTTTGGTATTGTGATGTTCTGCTATGTCACAACATGGTTGTTGTTATGCCTGTGTTATTTTAGCATTGTCTGTAAATGTATGCAATGTGAGAAGACATATTTGTGTTGATATTTCTCATCACTTTGCACACATGTGAATATCTTGCTGTAGTACATTTTGTTGCTGTATACTTTTGCACATGATCTCTTCATGTACATTCTACTTGTTCTTCATGGACAGAGAAGTTTCCCAAGGATGGTAATTTGCCTTTTCATGGTCAGAGCTGTGAGGTAAAGTGTGTTTAGTGTTTGAGTTAGGCTGTGTTGACTTCTACCCCACTTTCCAATGGCAAACAGACCAGCTTACTCATCAATGTCAGAGGATCAGTGACAGTGAGGGTGGTAGTTTTCAAGGATGCTGACACCGCTGACTGATGTTGAGTTACAATGCAAAACACAACAATGGCTTGTGCGCATGACACCATGCTAGAGTGTCTGCCATTTTGCATTACACCTCACATCTACTGTCTGTGGGCATTGTCCCTGATGTGTGTTTATCTCTGTGTGTTTTGTGTTATGTGGTGTGACTGCTAATTAGAGTGTGTCCTGTCCTCCACACACATTTGTAGCATGCACATTGAGGGCACATGTGACTAATCTTTACCTGTCAGTATGTGGAATGTAGAGTTAAGGTTATGGTCTGTAATTGTGTGAGTAGGCCAAGGACTGGCAGTACATGTTCGTACATGATGACCCTGTGTAGCCATCTTGACAGGGCATTTGCATTCACTCTCAGGGACAGCATAGTGCCAGGTGTGTTCTAGTGGGACGGGGGGTGGGTGGGACTAGTGTGTGCTGTTGGCAGTAGGCATTGCTTTCACTCCTCCTCCTACCCATAACAAATGGGCCAGCATGTTCCAGGGTTCCATGACAGCGTGTACAAAGTTACATTCAAGATGTCTCACAGTGGTGCCTGCGTTACATTAAAGATGTCTGACAGTGGTGCCTGCAGTCATGCTGTACACGACTGCCAACAGGGCAGTGTGTTACTCACACCGATGGCCAGTGTCAGCCATCTTGACAGGGCATTTGCATTCACTCTCAGGGACAGCATAGTGACATGTGTGTTCTTGTGGGACTGGGGGGACTAGTGTGTGCTGGTGGCAGTAGTCATTGCTTCCACTCCTCCTCCCACCCAGGACAAATGGGCCAGCATGTTAAAGGGTTACATGACAGTGTGTACAAAGTTACATTCAAGATGTGTTGCTGTGGTGTCTGTGGCTGTGTATTTGGGGTGAATTTAGACTATTTGTACATGTACTCACCAGGTTCTGGGATTCCAGCTAGTCCAGTTATGGCCTCCTTTGGGAGGAGGTCCCGCACCTTCACCTCCCAGGTGGTGAAATGCACCGGTTTATGACCTCCACCGCCAGTCTTAGTGCTCATGGCATGTTCTCTGGCAATGAGCCTCTTTACCCTCCTGTGAACATCATAGTACCGGTTCCAGATATCCTCCTTTGTGCGCAAGGTAGATGAATGGGCATTAACCTTGTTGACAATCCTCTTCCACATCTTGGTTCTCTGGGACTGGGAGGACTGTTGGGCCAAGCGGCCAAATAACTGTGGCACAACTCGGATCATTTCATCTATCATCACTTCCAACTCAGCAGCTAAGAACTGTGGATTCTTCTTTGGGGGCATGGCGATGGCTGTTGGTGGAGATGGGTGTGTGTGTTAATGAGAGGTTGAGTGTGTGTGAGTGGAGGTGTGTTTCTTTGGTGCTAGTTGTGTGGAGGTTGTTTGGTGGATGGGATGTGTGTGTTTGTGGGGGCTAGATGCGTTGTCTGTCTAGTGGTGTGGTCTGCTTGCATGTCTGTCAAAGTAGCAACTGGTGTTGGGAAGTTTTGGCTCCCTTTATGTAGGTTGGTTTGTGGGTGTGTCTTATTAATTGAAATTGGGTTTTTTGGAGGTGACAATTTGTTTTTTGGTAGTTTTTTTCTGTTACCATTGTATTAGTTTTTTTTACTTTATGTAACTTGTTTTGACAGCACCTGATGCTTGTTCTTGTGTAAATTGTTTTGGACGAGTCTGTTCCATTTATTCTGGGCTATTTTACAACTTTCGCGTCCGAGTCTGTGGGGCTCGTGTAGAGGCTTGGCTATGTGGCATCATTTGCGTCCGAGTCTATTGGGTCATGTAGATGTTTGGCTATGTGGCATCGTTAGCGGCCGAGTCTCTCGGGTCGTGTAGTTGCTTGGCTATGTGGCACCATTCGCATCAGAGTCTATTGGGTTGTGTAGATGCTTGGCTATGTGACATTGTTCACGTCCAAGTCTGTCAGTCATGTAGATGCTTGGCTTCGTGGAGTCGTTCTCGTCCGAGTCTGAGGCATTGGGTTAACGCTTGGCTATCTCGAATCTTGTGCGTACAAGTCTATCCCGTCAGGCTCCTTTCCGGCTGAATCGGACGTATAATATAATTTCCGGCCGAGTCGGTCGTAAATTTCATCCATTGCATGATACTCAGCTATTTGTAAGGCATGTGTGCAGTTCGGTCGGAAAAATTGACGGGTCCATGTCAGGTAGTACGTTTTCCAGACGAAATCTGAATCGACGCCTTAGTGTCAAAACAGGCACCTTTGCAACATTGCGAATGGGTGACTGTGTTAGAGGCATTATTATTGTTGTTGTGCAGGAGGCAGCAAAAAAACAATGCTTAACAACATTTTCCCCTTTCAGAATGCAGCAAACGTGGAAAGAGGAAATAATTAGGAGAATTACATGTATTTCACCTTGTTGCACCTTACTGGGTAAGGCGTAGTATTTAATAACCCATTCCCAGGTATACAAGCTTTATTAAACTTGGGAATTTGGCAAAATCCATGGATGGAAGCATGGGAACGCCCATGCTCCACCCATTCAATGCTTAACCATCATAAGGTAAAGCGCTGCCTTGCATACACTGTATTCACTAAACCACTCAATGCCATGTAAAGTGGATTAACGTACTTTAGCAAATTTCCAAAAAGGATTTTGCAGCAGAGCTGTGCCAGAAAAAAGAGATAGTGTCTCCCTACCTGCGTATGTGCTGAAGTTGGTTGTAAAGTTTCTCAAATAGACCTGGAAGTCTTTGAAATAAGTTTATTGCATGACTAATTAAAATCTTTACAATGTCATCAAGGTGCAAGCAGTCAGTAGATGTATAAAACCCCAATAAAACATTAAGATAAAAGTCACTGACAGTGTAGACCATAGTGTCACCAAAAAAAGTAGCATGTCAAGTGCAAATAGGTTCTAAAGTGCCACATGCCATTTTGAGTCTATATAGATACTTTATTCAAATAGTAAGAAAGAATGCAGAGTGTTTGCAAAGTGTGAACAAACATACAAATGAAACCCGTATTGAAATATAATGTTGAGATAAAATCCTTACATGAAGAGGAAGCAGCATAATGTTTCCAAAGGGCTAAGAAAGAGATAAATGCCACATTGAAATGTTAATATTACCGGAAAATTATTAGAAACATAGAATGTAGGATCTACAGAAAAAGGAATCTGCCTGGAAAACAAAAGTGCAAGTGTTCCAAGGTGCTACATGTTGGGAAATGTAGGAGATTTAAGGGGCAACACGTGAAGAAATTGGGTTGGGTTGTAATCTGTCTTTTCTTTCAAAGTGCCAAGTGTCAAATAATCGGTTCATTGTTTGGGTTCGAGCAAATTTGTGCTTGATGCTGCCTGTTGTGATGTTCGTGGGAGTGGGCTATTGTCTCTCAGTAACCTTTCATCTATAGCAAAAAACCTGCCAACCCATGTTAGTTACATCGAGACATCGGGGGAAAAGATGTATGACATTGCCTCTTTGCATGTTCTAACACCAGGATACAGAAATAATGGCCTTAAATAAACTCACCTTTGAAAAGGCAACACTGGACAGCAACATATTAAGTGCTCTGTGGATTCTGAGATATATATATGGGCACAGCCTGCACTGCCTTTGCTTTTGTGGCTTTGTTTTTCAGTGAACCCTGTAATCTCATATAGAAAGTGACAGGAGTATTTTAGAATAATCCTTAGGGCTCGTCTTCCCAAGGCTACTCTCAGGTACGGCTGACAAGAAGTGCCGTTGTGTGATTTGTCAAGCCACACAGTGCCTGTGATGTTTTTTAATTTCATTGATGTCCTCTTATTTTGATAGAAGCTTGCCCTGTTTCTTCGATGTTAAGACTGGGTCAGTGAGACATTCTGTAGCCAAATTAAGTGTGTTTATCGTACTGCTGAGATACCTTGGCCAGTTGCTCTTCTTATCGTGGAAAATCACACACACGGCATCTTTCAAGGAATCATAGTCTGCTCTGAAGACTTGATGGTAATTTTTAATGAAGTCCATTTTTACACTCTATTATCATAATTATCAATCCAAACTCCAGTCTGATCAAAGTGCTGCGGTTGTTTTGGGGAGACACACATTTTTTCAATACGCTGCTATGTAGAGGCGCTATAGTGTCTCAATGAGCGTGCCAGGAGATACAAAGTGTTCATAGCTTATGGTGGGAAGCAGTTATGTTCACGTTACTATTCAGATCCTCTTATCGTTTCGTTTCGTTTCAAAATGCTTTATTCGGTTTGTACAGGTACAACCATGTAGCAACATACATAAATACAGTTTCAAATCATTTATGTAAGTTTCATAATGAAACAATTAAAAATTACATCAATATCCATGCGAGTCTCATTTAGATCAATAAGGTATATCACTTGAGTACAAAGTTAGGTTTGATCACTATATACGTTTTAGCAGCAGTTGTTGTAGAAAAAATTAGTGCAAAAAGTCAAAAGTCGCCAATGTAAAGTGCAAAATCAGAAAGACCTATTATGTGCATAAAGTGCTATTGACATGTGCAAATATGCAGAATTAGAAGTAAAGTACAACGTCTGTTTGGTCACTTTAACATTTTAGCAGCAATTTGTTTGCAAAAAAGGTTTGTGCAAAAACGCCAGTGCAAAAATGCAAAAAACCGAAAGACAGTCATTGCCATAAGGTGCTTTCGGCAGGTGTAAATATGCAGAATAAATATAAAAGTGCATATGAATAAATACACATACAAACAGTGTAACTCAAACGATAAGTCATAGATAAAGACACATTCGTGGCATAAAATGTAACAGCCAAGGGATAGACGGGGGTAAACAGGGGGGGAAAGTCATATGATGATTGATTTCCTGTGCCAGATGCATTTTAGGATATAAATAGCCACACGATAACACACATCCGGGGAAGCCAGGTGAAACAACAATTGCATTGCAGCTTTGGTATTGCACATGTTGTGTTCTAAAAATAAATGCTTCAGATAAAACTTTCTAAAACCGGTATAAAAATTGCAAAAAAGTAAAAAGTGGCAGATGCTCTGCTTAGATTTCCCATCACATGGACACAGACATGTCCCAGGTTTTTTTACAGTTGGGAAGGCCACCAAATGGTGGACTATTCCCAGCCTCAGACGAGCTAAAACAAAGCGATGGGAATTAATGCTGACAAATATAAGATAAGGGGGGAGACCTGTGCTGAGATTGTACTCCATGTATAATTTAAACGTACTTTGCATTGCATACTCCTTCATTCTGGTCCCTTTTACATGGTCCAAGTAAGTGGATTTGAGGTCACGCTTTGTCAAAATTGATTCAGTTAATGTATCTTTAAAAATGTCCTGACCAAAAAGGGTCTTATGCCAGGAATGAATGTATTTTAGCCAGGGGATTTTCGAGTGTTGGTCGAGTTTAATGCAATCCCTAATTACTTCCTGGGTAAACCTGGTTTCTTCTTTGGCCCATATGGACCGCCATAGGGACAGGGGACGCAATGCAATCAAATCTGTAACATGATTTATGCCTAACTCTCTGTGAGTAATCTCGTTTGAAGCAGAAACAGGGAGGCATAATAATCATTTCATATACTTGTTTTCCTCCTGCTGGATGGACAGGGCAATCTGAGGATTATATCCCCATATCCCTGCTCCATACAAAGCAGCGGACATACATCTTGAATTGTAGATGGAGATCATTTCTCGGATTCTACGACCCCCTAATTTAGAGGCAAATCTGAAGATGCAATTTACATTTCTAGTCATCTTCAGACCAGCACAGGATTGCTCGTTTACCCATCTCCCATCTCCTGAAAAAGTAATGCCTAAGTAGCAGAAATGTTGGACAGCCTCGAGTTTATCCCCATCTAGAAAGAATGACTTATTTTTCTTCATTTTCTTTCCGCAGGTCATAGTCATTGTCTTGCCCTTGTTAATTTTGAGCTTTCTGCCCTGAATAAAAGTATGGAACTTATTAATTAACTTTTGCAGCCCGATCGCGGTCCTGGAGATCAGGACCGCGTCGTCCACGTATAAAAGGACGGGTATTTGCTTTCCATTGATGATGGGGGCATCAGCATAAGATTCATGTAAAAATTGGTCGACCTGATTTATAAAAAGGGAGAATAAAAGGGGGGCAAGCACGCACCCTTGTCGAATCCCTCTGCCAATTTTAAAAAAGGGGGTACATTCACCGTCTGTTCCAAATCTAACCTTACCAGAAAGACTACTGTACATTCTGGCGAGGAGGTGGATGATTTCAGGCGGTGCACCCGTAGCAAGTAGTGTTGGCCAGAGCAGTGCGTGTTCCACCAAATCAAATGCTGAACTTAGATCGGCAAAGCACATGAACAGGTTCCCGTCCTTAGCTTTTGTGTACTTGCCGATAATAAGTTCCAGGTTCACGCACTGCTCCATAGTTCCTAAACCCCTACGGAACCCGTACTGGATGGGCGAAAGAATATTATTATCTTCTGCCCAGGACTCTAGTCTCACCAAGAGTACACGACTCAAGATCTTTAGTGATGAGTCCAGAAGTGAAATTGGGCGATAATTTCGTGCTTCTGCCTTAGAGCCCTTTTTAAAAAGCGGCACTATAATAGATTGACCCCATGAAGTTGGTAACTTGTCCTCAATAGCAGCATTAAAATAACGGGTCAAAATGGGGGCCCATAGGGTAATCTCAAATTTGTAAAAGTCCACAGGGACCCCATCCGGTCCCGGGGCTTTCCCCCCCTTACTCTTCTCGATTGCGTCAATCACCTCGCTTAATGTCACAGAAAACAGCAATTTCTCCCATTTAAAACAGGTTGGTGTGTCAGTTAAAACATTCGAATTAAAAACAGAAATAAAACCAGAGGTAAAATCAGAGTTAAAAATCCCTGTGAAGTGTGCTATCCAAGCCTGGCAACTGACATGCGAAGTTAATTCAGGAATGTTGTCGTTCTTCAAGAACGGACTATTTACAGTGTCCCAGAAAAGTTTATGATCTTTAGTATCTGCGGCCAGATCTAATTTCGCCCAAGCCTCATCCTGCAATTCCTTCTTCCTAGTGGAGAGTGCAGTTTTGTAGTTATGGCGCTCTTCCCTGATCTTACTGGCGTCTCTTGGAGTGGCATCAAGTGAGGTTTTCAGCCTTTTTAGTGACTGGGCACAATAGTCATCAAACCACACCGCCATGATCTTCCTTGGTTTCCGGGCTTTATGCATCAAGGATTTCTCAATAGTTTTTGTTATAGTTAGGAAGTTGGATAACAAGGTTCGTGAGCATGGTTTCGGTGACAGGCAATACTCGACTTCTCTGCAGCAATTTGTGATCATGTTGGCAACAAATTGAGTGGGGTCAACTTTAATCCATTTCACCCTCATCCCATTTGGTCTTTCTGCTGCAATGTCCTGGATGGGTTGACCATAGGTGTTCTTTTTGGTTCCCCAACCCAATAGTTCAACGGTTACACTGTTATGGTCACTGACCGTTTGTTCAATCACCCAGACGTTGATATAAGCTACAGAGCAAGATATCATAATGTGATCAATGAATGATTGGCTGTTTCTCCCATGAAATGTCGGGCACCTGACATTGTTCGCATTCTTGTTGCATTCTAGGAGGTCCAGGTCATATTTAGCAAGTAAGTTATTTAAAGCACTGCCATAGTTATTATGCGGGAAATGATTATATACACTTGTTTCCCTTCCCGAGTACTCCTCCCTGTGACCACATGCCCCCTTGAGAGCATAAATACATGTTTTGATGTTAAAGTCTCCTACCCATAGGATAACAGCTGGTTTGGATGCACTTGATAAGATCACATCAATGGCCCGCTCTATGTCAGAAATAAACATTCCCCGTTTATCCCCCGCAATGTTGTTATAGAAGTTCACTACTATTAAATCTCTACTTCTGCTATGGGCCATACGCAGAACGGAAGCGTGTTCTCCCAGGACAACATGATCGCTGACACGAAACTCAGTCAGTGCGGTGGATATTAGGGTCACAAGTCCGCCCTTGGCTCTACCAGCCTGGGATGCCACAGCCTGTACATTAAAAGAAGTGTAACCCTCAACATGTACTTCTTCCCTGTCCCAACTTTCTTGCAAGCAGATTATATCATAACCCTGTTTAATAAAATCAGCCCATATGGGGGTGTTTACCTTAGAGGCTATTCCACGTAATAGCCCTCAGGTTCTCTTCCAAAGCTACTTGGGGTGGATCGGTGACCGTTATGACTGGTGATGTTATCTGGTTCTCCGGGTAATTTTCGCCAGTGCATATGGTAGCATCTATCAGAGTTGGGTCGTTAGAATTTGCTACAGTGGTGTCTGTTGGAAATTCCTCAACTGTTTTAACGGCCATCAACCTAAATTCCTCAATTACAGATGACTCGTCAGCGGGAATACCCCCGAGTCAGTCATTTTCATCTAAGGAATTGAAAATCTGAAATCTATTGGATGTTGGGACTGCATATTGACCATAAATGCTCGTTTCCGGCCCAGGGACATTAAGGTTATTGAAGTAGTTGGGGTTTGATGTTCTGAATAAGTTCAGTGGTTGCTGTGGTGTATATTGGTTATATGGGTCATAAGGAATCAAAGTGTGCCTGATTGATTGCGCTGGTGCCTGCTGTACATGTGGGTGAGGCATGTTTATTGCTCTAGGGTGTTTGAAATTCTGCACTGGAATTTTAGATCCCGCCTGATGTCTGTAAAAGTAGTCCAGAGGGAACAGGGTGGTGTTGTAATCATTATCTGATGGGATTGGCGCGTTCAAGATTGAATCTCTTGCCCATTCGGTGGTTTTATAGTTTATGATTACACAGTCCCCACTTATTTCCTTTTTGCTGGGGCCCACCCACCCTACCCTTTGGGTTGAGAGAATCTGGCTTGCCCCTCTTAGGGGGAATCCACAATTGTGGGCAAGCCAGTGCAAAATTTTGTTTTTAAGTGTTTCACTGTTTTCGGGTTGGGAGGGTTTCATTTCGGGACATTGGCAAGAATTGCCACATATGGTCTACTTTCTGGGGGAAGATTAATCACTGCAGGAATGATGTTATTATAGCAGCTGCGTCCTGTTGGATTCCCATTTACTAAGGTTTGTCCCGTTGGCACTCCACCTCTTGCCCCAGAGGGCCCACTTGTGGTGTTACCTGGGGTATTGGTGTGTGAGTTAGTAGGCTTGCCGAGGGCAGCCGTGGGGGCCACATTTCTGGCGAAAGGAACCTGTGAATTAGTTGTACTAGTAACAGTCATGTTGACCTTATTCCTAGAGGGTGCATACGGGGGAATTGGAGTGACATGTGGACCCAGATGTTCAAGGATGTCTAATTTAGCTAGACCTAATTTCTCCAAATTTTCCACCTTTTTACAGATCTGCTCAAGTTTGTCATTTAGGGGGGCAATGAGGAGCTTCATAGCATCCACAATGTGACACATTATAGACTCCCCATTGAGTGTGGTGGGGTTAATATTGCCTCTTAGTCCCAAATTTGGGCTTAACTGCGGTGGAGGTGACTCTCTTCCGTTGGCCTGTTCTAATAATGATGGAGTTACCTTCTTTCTTCTGCCCCTTTGTTTCGCGCACCCCCTACACGGGGCCAGTAATTTTCTATTGCGTGTGTGTCTGGGTCTAGATCTGCGGTGGACAGAGCCATTGCCAGTCGTGATATCTACACAGCTATTGTTGAGTGAGTCAATAGGGGGGATGGGATCATCATTATCACAGGAAATCAGAATTGCGCTGGTCTCAGGCGCATTACTGGGCCCCAGTTCCTTGAGTGGAGTAACATTAATCTGTAAATTGGGAGTTAGGGACAATCGGCTATCCCTATCTTGAAATACTGCAGGAAGGATGGAAGGATCTTCCACGTGAGTTGACACAGCCCCTGGGAGACCCACATAAGATTGCATTAATATGGAATTGTTTGATAGTGATGTCACATTTATGTTATTTTCATTGCAATCATCGGGTTGTGATATCTGCTGGATTAAACAGGTACTTGGTGGTAACGACAATCGTCTCTCGGCATTTTCAATGGCATTCGCTACCACTACGATTGTCTGTTGAAGCATGCGGTCAATTGCAGTTAACGTTGGTAGCGGTGTTTTTGTTGGGGCAGTGTTCCTTGTGACAGAGCGTGTATGAATGGGCGTTTTTTTAACCGTGTTCTTTGCATTTGACTTGGGCTCCATAGGTGCCATTACAGTGGGCTTTATAGATCAAATGTGTAAATACCTTTGCAGTAGGCGACGAAACGGCCAGGGGGTATAGCCCAGCCCAGTCTCTGCAGGCCTCTGAGGGCCACAGAGGGCCTGCCCTTTGCCCGGGCTTAGCCCCGGGCACGGCCCCGCGCGCGGTCCCGCGACGCGGGAAGGCCAGCCCCTTTTACGGCGCCTCCGGGCGCTAAGCCTATACGCGACTTCCGGGCCAGTCGCGGAGGCTTCTGGGGACTGTAGTCTACTCCCCCACTCAGCGGCAGTCCCGGTGTTGGAGAGCTGCGGCGGGGGGAGGAGACAGCAGGTGCGGTGTGCTGGCAGCAGTTCTCCCTCAACAGGTCGCTCAAGACCCCAGGCAGACGAGGCTAAAGGCAGGTCAGGGACCCCGGATGGCAAGCAGCATGCAGGTAGGCACACACACGGAACTCCGCCGGCTTTGGCGCTAACACACCCGCTCCACCGCAAGGCCAGCCCCTTTTACGGCGCCTCCGGGCGCTAAGCCTCTACGCGACTTCCGGGCCAGTCGCGGAGGCTTCTGGGGACTGTAGTCTACTCCCCCACTCAGCGGCAGTCCCGGTGTTGGAGGGCTGCGGCGGGGGGAGGAGACAGCAGGTGCGGTGTGCTGGCAGCAGTTCTCCCTCAACAGGTCGCTCAAGACCCCAGGCAGACGAGGCTAAAGGCAGGTCAGGGACCCCGGATGGCAAGCAGCATGCAGGTAGGCACACACACGGAACTCCGCCGGCTTTGGCGCTAACACACCCGCTCCACCGCAAGGCCAGCCCCTTTTACGGCGCCTCCGGGCGCTAAGCCTCTACGCGACTTCCGGGCCAGTCGCGGAGGCTTCTGGGGACTGTAGTCTACTCCCCCACTCAGCGGCAGTCCCGGTGTTGGAGGGCTGCGGCGGGGGGAGGAGACAGCAGGTGCGGTGTGCTGGCAGCAGTTCTCCCTCAACAGGTCGCTCAAGACCCCAGGCAGACGAGGCTAAAGGCAGGTCAGGGACCCCGGATGGCAAGCAGCGTGCAGGTAGGCACACACACGGAACTCCGCCGGCTTTGGCGCTAACACACCCGCTCCACCGCAAGGCCAGCCCCTTTTACGGCGCCTCCGGGCGCTAAGCCTCTATGCGACTTCCGGGCCAGTTGCGGAGGCTTCTGGGGACTGTAGTCTACTCCCCCACTCAGCGGCAGTCCCAGTGTTGGAGGGCTGCGGCGGGGGGAGGAGACAGCAGGTGCGGTGTGCTGGCAGCAGTTCTCCCTCAACAGGTCGCTCAAGATCCCAGGCAGACGAGGCTGAAGGCAGGTCAGGGACCCCGGATGGCAAGCAGCGTGCAGGTAGGCACACACACGGAACTCCGCCGGCTTTGGCGCTAACACACCCGCTCCACCGCAAGGCCAGCCCCTTTTACGGCGCCTCCGGGCGCTAAGCCTCTACGCGACTTCCGGGCCAGTCGCGGAGGCTTCTGGGGACTGTAGTCTACTCCCCCACTCAGCGGCAGTCCTGGTGTTGGAGGGCTGCGGCGGGGGGAGGAGACAGCAGGTGCGGTGTGCTGGCAGCAGTTCTCCCTCAACAGGTCGCTCAAGACCCCAGGCAGACGAGGCTGAAGGCAGGTCAGGGACCCCGGATGGCAAGCAGCGTGCAGGTAGGCACACACACGGAACTCCGCCGGCTTTGGCGCATTTAGTCTGTCTGTTTATCGTTCCCACCAAAACGGCATTCCCAACCAGCACGAAGCACCCTTTACGTGCCGAGTGCTGTCCCAGTGCTCACTCTCCGTACTGTGCGGATTCAAATACAAAGTGCGAACGAAAGATCCTCTTATCTATATGGCTCTGTAATTTATGATAGAGTTTGGTTAAGATAAACAATGTTTTGGCTGCTTTTTCTTTGAGGGCATTGACACGTAAGAAGGATTTGCCAGTGTCTGACAGTCAGACACTGAGATCTTTCTGTTTGCATGTCATAGCTATGTTTAAGGGGCCCAGCTGCCATTCCAACTGATGTTTTTGTCTCTTTCAAATACTAGTACTTTAGTTTTTGAGGCATTTGAAGCAGGGAGTTCTTGGTAATATATGTATGTAATATACCCAAAGGCCTCTTCGTGCCAAATCGTTTGTGCCCAATAACACTTGGAGTGGTAAAGATTCAGTGGAAAAAATTTCCTTTCAACATTCCTGAACCTAAGTCAGCTTTGTATAGAGTAAACAAAGTAGGGGCAATAACACATCCCTGATTCAAACCTTCGGGTTTCATTTACAAGCCTATTTCCCCGCCAGTGCGTCACTTTTATTAGATACACCACCTGGGCAGTGTGCCTGCCCATATTTACAAGGTCACGTACAGTCACCATCCGTGTCCTTGTAAATATAGCCCCCTTTCACGCAGAAGTGCTCTGTGCCAAAGGGGCATTCCATGGGTGCGGTTAATCACACACAACATCCATGGAACCTAATGCATTCCCAGGTTTACAATATGTTGTAAGCCTGGAACTGCACCAGAATCTTACACCTTCCCAGGGGAGGTTTAGGAATAGCGGAATGAGGAGAAATACTTTTATTTCTCCTCATTGTTTGCTCGGTCTATATGTGCTGCTTTCTGTAAGCCATTTGGACCTGGGGCTCCATCCTTCCGAATGGACTTCAAGATGTTTCCTGTCTCCTTTTCGATGACTACAATTGTTTTTTCCTTGGGACCCTCTTGGGCTTTACAAAGCACGTTTTCAATTGTGGCCCTGAATTTGCAGTATCAATGTAGAGGTTTGATACATGATGAACCCATTTTTCTGCGTGGACACCACTCTCCTTACCCATAGATTTACTTGCCACGCCATTAATGAAGTCCCAGAAGTCCTGTGACTTGCTTTGTTACAGTATAGAAAATATGTGTTTCCACTCCATCTCCACTTGCTATAGAACCCAATCAAACTTTTTATGTTTTTTTCCTTGCTTCATTTAGCACACTTTCTATATTTATGCCCTTTCTATTTTAGGGTTTAGTTCTGCAAAGCATCACATCCTATTGGTCTCATTGAACTCTCTGTTTGCTGGATTTGGAGAGAGCCTTCTTCGTATAAGTGCACAACATTTGCAGGACAATTCTCCAGTAGCTTTATTTATTTATTTATTTATTTATTTTTGCAATTTATACAGCGCGAACAAATGCCCGTAGGCGTCTCGGCGCTAGATACTGTATGTGAAGTTCCCAGAGACTAAGTCGGCTGCTATTCTTGACTAAACAGCCAAGTCTTTATTTTTCTACGAAATTGCATCAAGGATGGGCTTTCTCTGATGGCAACTGGCAGAGAATTCCACAGTTTGGGGGCAGCCACCAGGAAGCGTCTATCGCCCCAAGTGACTGTTTTGGTTCGTGGTATCAGCAAAAGTTTTTGGTTGTTGGATCGGAGCGATCTAGTGGATGAGTGGAACCTAAGGTGGAATTTAAGAAAATGTGGGCCATAGTTGTGCAGTGCTTTATATACTATGCAAATTGTTTTGAATTTATCCTATTCCGGATCTTGAGCCAGTGGAAGTTCCTTATAGTCTCAGAAATTGGCATAAACTTCGGTGTTCCAGATAGGAGACGGGCTGCAGCGTTCTGGATCGTCTGCATTTTGTTAGTCACTCTGGCTTGGGTATTAATAAATAGGCCATTGCAGTAGTCAAGGGAGGACAATACTAGGGAGCTTACCAGTGTCTTACCTGCTGCAATTGGTAGGAACGGCATGATTTTCTTAATCAGCCTGAGTTTATGGTGGGCAGTGGCTGCTATTTTGTTTGCGTGGGCCATAAAGTTCAAGTTCTCGTCAAAATTCACACCAAGATTTCTGACAGTAGTGACTGGTTTAGGGGGGGCTCCGTACGTGGCGGGCCACCAGGTAGTTGACCAACTAGGTGAAAGACTTCCGAAAATGACCACCTCCGTTTTTTCGGAGTTTAGTTTTAGGCAGTTGGAGGCCATCCACTCTCCAATCGCCCACATGCCCTCTTGAAAATTTTCTGCTACTTTTTCTCCATCCCCATTGATGGCCAGCACAAGCTGCGTGTCATCAGCGTATGAGGTAAGGCTCATCCCATGGGCCTTGATGACAAAGGCCAGGTCCGACACATAGATATTAAATAGTGTCGGACTTAGGGATGAGCCTTGGGGTACCCCGCACGGCAATGATAGCTTGTCTGATTGGAAATGCCCCAATGTGACCACCTGTGTTCTCCCATCCAAGAAGGAGGAGAGCAAGTTTTTTGCCATGTGGCGGATGCCCATCTTTCCGACACGGTCGACCAGAATAGCTTGGCTATAGCTTGGCTATAGTAGATGTCATCCAGTCAGGTATGGAAGTAAGGCCACGTTGGCTGGTGATTATAATAAAGGCCGCGGAGAGAGGGAGTGCATCCGATCCTAGTCAGGCCGCTTCTGCAATTCAGGGCTCAACTGTGCAACAAGATCTACCTTGTTGCCCCTTGCGGCCACTGCCAACACCTCTGTTTCCACTCCGTATGGCTTGGCTCCAAACGCAACTACTTCCTGTGCCCCCTACTGCTGGCAAGTGTAAGCCACAAAGCTCACCACAGGGGTTGAAGGGGCTATGAACCGGACTCAGTTCGAATGAAATCATAGTAGGTTTATTGCCAGTAGTAACTAATATGGCAAACTTGGGGCAGACAGATAGAAGGTTTTGAGCCTTATAGCTTGGTACCACTTCTTTCACTGACAGTGGGCCACAGGTAGTGAGGTGAGGCATCAGAGTTAAGAATGCAGGTGAAGCTCACTAGAGATGACAGACACGGCATGCAGTGAGTGCTGGTCAGCCAGCACATGCTTGCTTTCATTGTCTCCCACCACCAGGTGCACTGTCAGTGCTGCATGTTGTCTGTACTGCCCTGGCACACTAGCACCTGGGGTCTGTCTGCCTCCTTGGGGGCCTTGTACATCATCAACCTCCTCTGCTACAGGGCCAGTTGGTCACACGTGGACAAGGTGGGACACAGGAAGAAGTCAAACAGCAGCCAGGCCACAATGACGGGCAGCAGAGGGCAGTGAGAGACAGACTGCTCAGGCCACCTGATCTCTCGAGCTGCGCAGAGCTGGGCTACTTCCTAGCAGGACTATTTTCAACATCACGTCCAGGGCCGGACTGAGAACCAAAACCGGCCGTGGCAAAGTGCTCGGCCGGCCCCCCGGGGGGCGTGGGGGTGCGACCGAGCTCTTTGCCAGGGACGGTTTTGGCCGATTTTGCAGCTATGCCGCAAAAACAGCCCTGTAACAAAAACAGCCCCGAGGGCCCAAAACCGGCCCCCACCCTTGCGGCGCACCGGGGTATTGCCCGGTGCCCGCAACGGTCAGTCCGGGCCTGATCACGTCCATGGTCCCGCCTTTGGCTCCTCCAGGGGGGGGTTAACTTACACTGGCAGCGGGGGCAGAGCGCGTCCCCCATGGCAGTGAAGATCTATTTTGGCAGCAACCAGGAGCTCTGCTTTGCATGCAATGTACAGCTTGCTCACAACTTGCTTCTCCTCCAACATAATGTCAGATCCTCTACTAGTCCTTGTTCGTCCTAATGCCTTTGAACACGTGTTGTAAAGTAGCTATTTTCATTTACTTTGACACTGCACCAGTTTAATGTTATGTATATTTTACTCAAAGTTGGTAAATAAAAAAGAGCATTTAAAAGAACAAAAATATAAGGACAGCGATAGAAAGAAAATATTGTCCATAGTCCCTGTGCGCCTCCAACCTGAACAGCACAATCAATTCATTTTCTGGATGTTTCTCATTGTTGTAAAGGTTTCTAGCGATGGGATGAACTGATTATCCAGACAGCGAAAGGAAACCAACCAAGAACCAGGCTGCAGCAACATTACTCAATTCATATATTTACATGAATCAGTAACTGGTAGAGGTTTTGATAGAGTCACTTTACCTAGCCTTTAAAGCAAAATGTCACAATTCTAATTTATGTAATGTAAATTGATACTTGTATAGCGCACTACTCACCCGCAAGGGTCTCAAGGCGCTTGTACGAATACCTCTGTGGAACCCATCCTGGCTTTCCCTGTGAGGTGTGCACTCCTGGACACCCCCAAGGTGGAGGCCAGGTATCCTTAGCGTTGTGGGGGCCGTTGTGGAGATTAAGCAAGCTATTGCCCAGAGTTGCAGAGTGGGACTCCATGATTGGAATAGGCACCAGGCGAGAATTATCAGGTCCTTGGAATTTTGAGCCCAAGACCCGCGAGTTAGTGTTCAAACACACTATTGTGAGTTGTGAAACGTAGTTTTAAGACCTGTCTGAGTTGGTGGTCAAGTGGCAGTTTCTCATGACTCAATTATATAAAGAAGCCTTTTAAATCAAAAGTGTGATCTGTAAAGGGCAGTTCTCTACCACACCATGATTTAGACATATATTTGGGATGAAGTGCTCAGAAAATGCACCAGGACACCTACAACTCCTTCACCTTTTTCCTGCTTAACAGGTAACGTTTTGCTATACTTGTTCTTTACATTACATCTCTATGCCTTTAGTGACAAATATTTTAATATCCAGAAAACCCACTCTTAAGGCTATTCGACCACCATTATCCCATAATTTTAATATGCCTGTATGGGGACATAACATCTTGCAGGCTTCACTTCTGGCAGCATTGTGGTTCATGACAGCCATTGCATAAGCGAGGATGAAAAGTGACCACAGAGTCAGCAATTGTTGCCAGTTGCTCTGCTTGCCTACAGGTTACCATCATGAATGAGAGACTTTAGACTCAGAAATTGTGGGCAAAATATTTATGAAGAGGATTTTTCTTCACATGTAGGCGCCTTGTTTTTAGAAAAGTTTGAGCTGTAGGCTTTACAGATTTATATACTAAAAAAGAATCTTGGGCCAGATGGACAGAGCTTTTGACCCATTACAAACCTTCCAAGGTGGTGAGTCAGACTGTTTGAGACCACTAAAAAGATGTTCTAGTGTAGTAAACATATTTTGTGATTCAGAAATCATTTTATAAATGGCAAAATAGGTTTTTGAAAAGGGGCATGATAAGTGTGTCCCTTCCAAATACCAAATTGTAAAATTATTTATCAATGGTTTGTAACCATAATTCTGGTTGCAAACCATACATTCTCCAGTTGATGGAGTAACTAATTCGCTGAAGGGAAGAGGTCCATCTTATGAAGACAAAGGAGTACAAGATAGGACAGATGTCAGGCAATTTAAGTTACCTAACGCCAGAAAAATGAAAGATTCAAAGGAAAATATTCCTCTGTTGCTAAAGCTCAGTGCAATCATATCTCTGATTTCAAGGAGAATACTATTTAGTTGCAGTATTAGGAATGCCTCGACTTTTGCATTTTATCTCTGCAATCACCAGAGGGACACTTGCCAGTGAATGCAGTTGCTTGTTGGGCTTTTACAATTTAATAATCATGGAAGCTGCCCTCTAGAATTCCTAACTACTAAAGAGGAATAAAAAAAAGCAGTATTAATGCAATAACATATTTAACATTTAGCTGAAATAGATGGGAAAGAAACATTTGCAAAGTGCCAGTCACATTCATTGCTGTTGGATACAGACCAAGTGGAAACGCTAGAGACAATGTTCATTCCCATTTGGAATTAAGTTAATATATACAATTACATATCTTAAACGATACAATATTCAAAATAAAATTCATTTACCATTTTTGGAAATTTCTGCAGTTTCTCCTGGCACTTGATCGGTCAAAATGTTTTCTTTATTTTTTTCACCTGTACTAGAATCAGGTCAAACAACCGCAAAGGTGCACCACAGAAAGCAATAAACAGACTCAAATGTTATTAATGAACAAAAAGAATGTTTTTCGTTAGCGAGATGTTGTTATTCTTCAAGTAGTCTTTATTCTCAATTATTCAATACAATGTACAGCCGACGCATTTCGTCCCAAACTGGGACTTCTTCAGGGCTGTCGGTAAAAACATACAAGCAAATGATTACTCTCCTATATACATAAGATAACAAACACTAAAACAACATACACAATTTACAAACCATTTTTAAAAAAAAGCGAAAACATGGGCATTAGAGCTTATGCAAACAAACAACATCGACCCACAGAAAACCTGATGGAAAAGGGCCTATATGTACACTGACAGTTATGTACAAGTGATTATATATACAATATTTACATTTGTGGAGGAATAAATCCTTGATCAGATACTGAATATTTTACATTTTATGCTAACAGGGAAAACTTAGTAGATACTTAATTTATCACTAGAAATTCATTGGTGATAAGCAAACGTAATTCAAGATGTAACCGCTGAACCAATTGTTTCATATATATTGGATTCTCAAGACAAGGAGAAACTGTGGACAAACATGTAAAAGAACCATAAACATATAAAGTTGTGAGAGCAATCTTTGCCTACATTCAGGAATTCCACTAATCCTAGTCCTGAACAAGTACATGAGTATATAGTAAGTAGAGAGAATTATTTGGCCGGACTCTTTAAGCGTAGGGTTTCCCTGCCCTCTCCGTCACCTTGCAATTTATTGTATCTGATCCCGTCTCTCCTTTCCCTTTTGTCCTTGGAGGTACAACCCTGTCTGTTCCATATTGGATGAGAAAAAAAACAACAAAAATTATATACACCAAAGTGCACAATGGAAAATTGAATCTGGGAAGACGTTGTCCAGACTCCTTGTTGCCTGCATATTTCATTCTAAAAAGGAACAGACCACACTTTCAAAAGGTAAGCAAGTCAACCGCTTATTGTCTGTTGAATGAAGGGTTTTAAATATTGCCAATTCTGTCTCCATTTGTCCATCAAAAGAGTAAAACCCACTGGGCAGTTCTCAGCCACAGTAGACTTTGGAAATACTCTCGAGCTAAACCCCGACACCGTAATATGTTCTATTTCTGATCCGACCCTTGTGGTGCCCCCACATTCTTTGTCCACAGTTTCTCCTTGTCTTGAGAATCCAATATATATGAAACAATTGGTTCAGCGGTTACATCTTGAATTACGTTTGCTTATCACCAATGAATTTCCAGTGATAAATTAAGTATCTACTAAGTTTTCCCTGTTAGCATAAAATGTAAAATATTCAGTGTCTGATCAAGGATTTATTCCTCCACAAATGTAAATATTGTATATATAATCACTTGTACATAACTGTCAGTGTACATATAGGCCCTTTTCCATCAGGTTTTCTGTGGGTCGATGTTGTTTGTTTGCATAAGCTCTAATGCCCATGTTTTAGCTTTTTTTTAAAATGGTTTGTAAATTGTGTATGTTGTTTTAGCGTTTGTTATCTTATGTATATAGGAGAGTAATCATTTGCTTGTATGTTTTTACCGACAGCCCTGAAGAAGTCCCAGTTTGGGACGAAACGCGTCGGCTGTACATTGTATTGAATAATTGAGAATAAAGACTACTTGAAGAATAACAACATCTCGCTAACGAAAAACATTCTTTTTGTTCATTAATAACATTTGAGTCTGTTTATTGCTTTCTGTGGTGCACCTTTGCGGTTGTTTGACTTGTATTAGATTCCATAAGGAATAGGCACAGTAACGATGGGTGCTAGTCAGTGTGCACACAATTCCCTTTAGCTACTTTAGGGTTATTTATTATTATTGGGTGAAAGGTAGTCAGGTGCTGGTATTAGGAAGGGTCCATCGTTATACCTTTGGTGTTTGTACTAGAATCAGGTTTTGTCTCTGAAATAAATAGTAATTTACAATATGTATTTGAGATTACAAGAAGATTACTTTCTCTGATAAAAATATATGTTTCCAGTCATTGTACACACAATGAGAAGGTTCTTGCTCTAATGATGAACAAAATGCTAGGAAATGTTGTGAAAAACATGGTTCATTGCTCAGAGTAAGGGGTACATTACTTTATTTGTGTGAAAAAAGCAAAATAACAACACAATTTAAAAAAATCCTAGTTCAATCATCGAGTGATGATACAATACCTCGACTTTAGATTTGTGTTAAATGAAGTTTTGTTTGCAACAAGTAAAAATCCCATTGTAATAAAGCAAAGAGAATCATATTCTTCACCACCATTCCTATATTAAAATTGCTCAGACACATTTTCAGGTGTTTTTCTAATACCCTCTATCAAAATATGTGTCTCAGAAGAAAGACTGAGACATAACTATTTTACTTTGGAGACATAACTATTTTACATTACAACTAATACAATGCACAAGAGAATGTAAAAGTCAAATATCTCCAGCCCTCAGCCAAGATCTTGAGCACATTTGACCTCACTGCTGCATATTGGCAAATCAGACTAGCTGCAAACAGCATTTTCAACCCCTAGTGAGCATTATCAGTTAATTGTAATGCCCTTTGGTTTGAAGAATGCACCTACCACATTCCAAAGGTTGGTGAACAAAGTCCTTACAGGCCTGCAAGCCTATAGTGCAGCATATCTTGATGATATAGCTGTCTTTAGTTCCACGTGGGAAGATTACCTGGTCCACCTGAACAATGTTTTGGAGGTGCTGCAGAAAGCAGGTCTCAATATCATGGCCACCAAGTGCCAGGGAGGGGAAGAGTATGGTTGTGTACATGAGCCACCTTGTGGGTGGAGGCCAGGTTCAACCATTGCAAAGCAAAATCAAGACCATCATGGACTGGATTGCTCCCACTACCCAGACTCAGGTCAGAGCTTTCTTTGGGCTGACTGGGTACTACAGAAGATTTGTGAATGGATATGCATCTATAGTGACTCCCTTGAATTACCTTACATTAAAAAAATGCCCAAGAAAGTTCATTGGACAGTTAGCTGTCAGAAGGCATTTGATGATCTCAAGCAGGCCAAGTGCACTTCTCCCATGCTGCAAAGGCCTGAATATTCTAAACAATTCATTGTTCAAACAAATGCATCTGAGTTGGGGGTAGGGGCTGTGTTGTCAGAACCTAATGAAGAGGGTCAGGATGAACCAGTCACTTTTATTACAGAAGGTTGACCCCCACAGATAAATGTTGGTCAGCCATTGAGAGGGAAGCCTTTGCTGTGGTTTAGGCCATACTTGTTTGGCACTCACTTCTTAGATCAAACAGACCATAATCCCCTCTTATGGCTAAAACAGCTGAAGGGTGAAAACCCCAAACTTTTGAGGTGGTCCATTTACCTACAGGGGATGGACTATACAGTGGAACACAGACCTGGGAGTAACCATGCCCACACAGATGGACTCTCCAGATATTTCTACTTAGTAAATGAAGACTCAACCGGGCAAGGTTAGTCTCATCTCCTTACGTAAAGGGGTGTTGTATAGGAACTTAGGATCTACTTCATATGGTTACCCGTCCTTTTAGATTGAAGTTACACTGTTTTTGAATAGTCTGACTGGTATCCTGCTAATCAGGAACCCAGTCTATCTGCTGTCTCCCTCAAATGTTATGCCATGTACTTAGGTACACTCCAGATTGGATACTGGGGTACCCTTGTCAGTCCCTACTATAAGGTACACATGTACCCAGGGCATAGGTACCCCAGAGGCCTCCCACGGGCTGAAGCATGTATTATGCCACCCATGAGAGGCCATGCAAAATGGAACTACCGGCCTGCCATTGCAGCCTGTGTAAGATGGTGCATGCACCACTTCCGGTAGTTAAAGGTTTACTATATCTATAGGTCACTGCACTTAAAACCGTTAAGTCACCACTATAGTAAGCCTTGACAAAGTAGGGTGCTGGGTGTTATTTGCGAGAGTGCCCCTGCATGAGCAGAGCACCTCTGCAGCCTTCAGAGACCCATCTACCGGGTTGTCAGTGACGCAGCCAATCATTTAGGTAGAGGTGCAATGTATGCTTGCGTAAAATGCTGCCTCAAAAAAGGCTAAAACAAACCACGTTGTGTTTGGTATCAAACACCTTAGAGTCATACCTCCACACCCTTAACCATTGTGGGTGGTATGATTCCACCATTCAAAAGCAAGCTTCATGGTTTCCCCGCCTTACCCGTACCAGTCTTCTTGACCCGGACAGCACAAAATGGTTGCTGCCGACCAGAGACACATTTCTGCCATCTTGCTGCTGAGCCTCGTTTGAGCAGAGGAAGGCAGCACAATAGACATCTTGTCACAGGGAGGTGAGAGCACCTCCTATACAGGATTATGTGTATTGGGGCTGGGTGGGTGCACTTCCAAAGTTACTGAAAGTCTGCACGAGGGCCACATTTGCTTTCCTGTACATAGTCCAGGTCAAACCAGTCCTGGGAGCTGTTGGCTCCTGCTCTGGCATGAAACTGGACAAAGGACATGGGAGTAACCTCCCCTCTGTCCTGACCCTCCCCTGGGAGGGTCCCCTGAATCATCCAATCCTCTCTTGGGGTACAAAAAGGGCTTTCTTGACTATAGAACCTCAGATTTGATGTGGACAAGATTCTGATCAAGATACCACTGACCTTTGACGGTCAAGACACTTTGGACTTCGATTGGGCCTGACTTCATTTTCCTCTCTGTCCAACGCATTATCTGTACCCCTGCACCATACAGGCTCTGTGCAGGACTTGTGGAGCATCAAGGACAACTGAAGAAAATCATTTTGAGTGAAGGAGTCATTCCCCAGCATTGCCAGGCCCCGTAACACAACTGACCGATTCGCTGATTCTGAGCACCTGTGGACTCTGAAGGCTCCAGCAACACAGAAGGTGGGTTCCTACATTCCTTGAGGTTGAGCTGCTTTCACACCAAGCATCAGGCCAGTGTCCCTTGTGGGGACGGCATAACGCGAACCCCTGTGCATCACGTACTTTTGCAAGTGCATATGCTTGTTGGCATTCCCGACTAAGTGCATTGGGCAATCAATGGCCCCTATTTCTTTGCACATTTTGTACAAAGGACTTCAGCTTCCTCATACTATCTGCCCTGCAAGCTGTGACTTTGTGAAACTGCCAGAGGTCCCCTTGCGACTCCTGTGCCTTCGGCCTGTGGGTCCACTTGAGGGACAACACTTATTTTCTTTGACTCCCCTGGTTTCCCCTGGCCTGCCCTGACTCTCCTTGCTGTGGTGAGTCCTCTGGTCCTTGCTGGGCCACACTATAATCTTCATTAACCTTCTTAGTGGTTTGCCGCTGCCAAGGCTTGTTGGTGCTCCCGCCGGACAATGACCCATCAGCACTCGACATCCTTCGTGAGACAGCTTGTTTTTCTCAATGTCACCTGGTCACTGTAGCTCTAGAGTCAAGGTCTCCATCTTCACATCTGAAGCACCTGACATTGGTGGGTATTCATCTACAGAGCCCCTGGTCACTCCTGAGTGACCGAGACTCTGTCCCCTCTGCTTTCAGGTTCCTTCCATCAAGAATGCACCTATGGGTTCCACAGGGCACTTTCCCTCTTACCAGCAGTGGCATTTCTTTGAAGACTTCCATTGACATCAACAACAGTTTCCGACGCCACTTCAGCCCTATGCACCCAGCTTCCCTGGGATAGGTAACTCTTGTACTTCAGTGTCCATGAGTGGGGTGGCTCTCCAATATTCTAGGTTCCAAATGATTTCTTTGTAATCCACTGGGAAGGGTCCTTAAACATTAAAACTGCAACAGCGACTCTTCCATTAAATTGTACGTAGCACACGGTCGTGTTAATACACTGCACTAGTACTCTGTGGGGTCCCTACTTACTCACCTTGGGTGGTTCCTTGGTGTCCCAGCAATTCTACATCATCTAGACTCTGTCTTGACTAGAGTCGTGGTTCTTATACCACTATTTTAGTATATGGTTTGGACTCCCCCTGGAGCCTTCTGTGTATTAGTGCTACTTATGAGTGTTTCTGTGCTACTGTATTGTGTGCTTTTGTTTATCTGCATGTAGCAGATATTGTGAGGTATTTAAGGTATGTTATAATAATAAATACATATTTGTATAACTATTGAATGGTTCTCCTTTTATTTAACCAATACATTAAGCTTGCATTCTAGTAAAACAAGCTGCTTAACATTCCTTCAAGACTAAGCCTGAAGGCTGCTCTCCACAGCTACCACACGGATATTTTCTAAGGTTATCTTTGACCTCTTAAATCACAATAAGGGTTTTTTGGACTGGCGCAACGTGCCCACTTTAATCAGTGGACATCATATACCAGCCAAAGTTCTCACACCTGGGTAACACTTTAACAAACTATATAAGTAAGCCTTCTCTAACTTTTGAGGTTGAGTGTTAGAAAGTGGGTTATTCATAAGAGTAGTATGCACCTACCACCAGTAATAAGGCCACTAACACAGTAAAGTGACCAATAACGGTCTCAATACATTTGTCCCATGCTCATCCCATGGTAGATGTAATCAAGCAATCAGGCCTAAATTAGGAGACAGGTATGTAAAGCATTTAAAAAAACTAATCCATCAAATAAGTAAGATACAACACACAATAAGACTCACAAAATTATTTATTCAAATAGTAAATATGTTTATTAACAAATAGACACAAAAATTACTAAAATTCAATGTAGGAACCGGATATAATAATTTTTAAAGAATAAACAAAGACAAAGTAAAAATCGTAGGGCACAGCAATGGAGCCAGAAGAATAACGGTCTTAGCTCATCTATTTGAGACCCTAGCCCATCCACATAGCTACATTCCTTACCAACCTGGCGTGCAAAGCGCGGAGATACCCCGACAGGGTCGATTCTGGCGCGATATAAGAAATTAAATAAAATAAATAAATAAACAAATACTGTTGTTATGTACTGCTATGTATGTTTTTTACTGTATTGAATTGTTTGCAATTATTTTTTCGCACATTTTGTTGTATACATATTGTTTGTTGAAAAATTGTTTATCATTGTTAAATGTCTTGTAGTGTATCAAACTTGGACATTTTGAAAGCCACAAATGTATAAGACTATATGATATAAATCGATGATGATAAAAAACATCAGTGCCTAAGAATTAACTGGCCGGATATACCAAGTGGGAGGCCCTGGTCAAAATGTTACCTTCACACTGTTCACCAGACCAGATTCGGAGAGGGTCACCAGCTTGCTTTTCAGGGAGCTCCCAGTCAAAGCCTGGATGTCAGACCTCTGGAGTTTTTCAGTGTAGCTAACCTGGAGTCCTGGTTGCATTGCAGTTGATGGAGACTGGCTTGACTCTCCTTGTCGGGTCAGTCAACTTATGGAGCTTTTCCAAACGGTTCTCTAAACTTCCCCAAACTTCACTAGGTGCCAATTTGAAGGTTTTCTTGTGGGTTCAAAGTTGCCATTACACAAATCCAGGGGTCCTAATTCTCTTAGGTGATCCTTGGAAGGTTTGGACCACAATTCCCACAATGCACCTGGACAAATCCTTACAAGTCTATTGGATGGTCTGTACATTGGGGACTCTTGCTGGAGATTATGTTGGTGGGCTCTGTTAACCTGTAGCTGCAGGTAGTCCACTTATTAATCCTTCTTGGAGCAAGGCACAGTCCCCAGAGCTGTAGTACAAAATTGTGCAGCAGCCACAGTTATTCAAAGTAAGGGCCTTAGGGTGCAAATGCAGATTCCTGCAGCACGGCCCTTCTTTTTCTCATAGATTCAAGCAGCAAAACTGAGAGGTTATGCACCTCTTGCATATTTATTCTCAGCATCTGGGCATCAAGAGGTGAGCACTCCTAGCCAATGGCATGCAGGGTGCCACCTAGGTGCATGACCACTGCAATGTGTGGCATATTCTTCTCCTATAAAGCACCATTCTTCCCATCAAAATAAATCATGGCTGAAATGTCTGTAGACTTTAAACCAGAGGGGGGTCTTGTCCTTACGTGACCAGGTAGGACATCATAATCTAATCAAAAAACAAATGACCTGGTCTCGATTTTATATTGCTGCTTTTAATTTAGGCAGACTCTGTGCCTAAATCAGTTAATTCTTAGGCACTGATGTTTTTTATCATCATCGATTTATATCATATAGTCTTATACATTTGTGGCTTTCAAAATGTCCAAGTTTGATACACTACAAGACATTTAACAATGATAAAACATTTTCAACAAACAATATGTATACAACAAAATGTGCGAAAAAATAATTGCAAACAATTCAATACAGTAAAAAAACATACATAGCAGTACATAACAACAGTATTTATTTATTTATTTATTTAATTTAATTTCTTATATCGCGCCAGAATCGACCCTGTCGGGGTATCTCCACGCTTTGCACGCCAGGTTGGTAAGGAATGTAGCTATGTGGATGGGCTAGGGTCTCAAATAGATGAGCTAAGACCATTATTCTTCCAGAAATACGTTTGTTTTGAGCATCTTCCTGAAGGATAAGTGGTTAGTGTTCTGTCTGAGACCGAAGGGCAAATTATTCCACAAGGTCGGTCCCACAAGGGAGAGGGCGCGGCCGCCTTGTCTGGTCTTATTAATGAGTGGGGGTTTTAGTAACAGTTGGTTACTTGATCGAAGAGAGCGATCTGGTTTATAGAGTTGGAATTTTTGGGCTAGGTATTTGGGTCCACCAGTTCTTTTTCCCATGACAGTCCTATCTGGTATATATATTTTTTTATATCGCAGTATGTTAGGACTATGCTCACAAGGGACGGTCCCTAAGGGATATAGCTTTATTGTAAGTGTCCACCACTAGGATGCACACTATTGGTCTAATAACCCTTTGTGAGTACTGTATGAAAATTTGTGAAAAAAAGCCGACGCTTTTCCAAACCCGTTACTTATTTAGCGGGGTTTTCATCAGGGCTGGACTGTGTACCTGTCAAATAATAAAAATGGGACAATTGAGTATAGGTACCTTCTCCTTCATTCTGCCTCACTTTATCTGTATCAGTAAGAATGATTACCTCTGTTTTTTGGGGACTCTTTGTGTCTTTTTCCAAAACTCTAGCGTTTTTCTGAAACACCTTGTAGCCCTAAGTAATGGAGGGAGACAAACCAATTGTCCCAATTTATATGATTCAGCACATTCATTACTTCGTCACTATGATGCGTTTGTGTTATACGGCAATAGAAAACTTACTGCTGTTTGATTCTGTTTGGGAACAAGCAACTGGTCACGCTCGTTTTTAATAGCGTTTGTCTCACAGGTCTCTAAATCATGGTCGAGCAAGGATAGCATTATCTATTGTAAATGATAAATGATAAGCACTGTGTGTCCAATAACTGTTTGCTCGTGACTTACTTGAAAAGCCGGTTGAAGACCTTTTTATTGTGTAATAATCTCCACGCTTTAGTCTTTGTTTTCAGAAACCGCATCCGCGTTCTGACTTCGCGTGCTTGTTCGGTCTGTACAAGAACATTTTTATCGAGTGGGTAAATGGTTTGTTTCTGAATATTTGCACTATTTCGCCGAGCATATTAGATCATAGCGTCTTGTTACATGTCTCACCTTATATTTATAACTGGAGCATATCTGTCTCCCGTCTCCGCGGACTCTGTTAATGTTCAACAACGCTTCGCATGCCCTTGGATTTTCATGCGCGTTACCCGGAAATGGTGGATCTAGTCACATGTTGAGTAATATGCGACATTTGTACGTGTGAATTGTGGGAGTTGTAGTCAAATTGTGGTTGATGCTACTTATGGCCACAGTTATGGGATAATTAATGGGACAGATGAAATAGACTTTAATGAAAATATTTTAAGATGAGGGTTTATTGCTGTATTGCTGTTTTTTTGCTGAAAGTCATTATAAATCAGATGGCTCATCAATACAGGGGACACATCGGATCATTTGTTGTAGCTCAGAAATCTCATTCATTCCATCGGTCACACAATTGAATTTCAAAATAAAATAGGCTTCTCTTCTCAACAGGATAGTCTCTGCGTCTCCCCCACGCAGAGGAATATTTATGCCCGAAAGCACTGTCCACTTAAAATCTTTTTCTGTGTGGTTCTTCTCTAGAAAGTGTTGAACCATGGATCAGTCAGTACTTTTTGCTTAATTCTTGAACGATGTTGAGACAATCTTTGATTAATTTGTTGACTGGTCTTTCCAATATACAATTTTGGACATGGGCATGTTATGGCATATACTAGGTTCTGACTTTTGCAGTTTGTGAACTCTTTATGAGTCCATTTGATGGAATTGAATTCAAGCACTGCTCCTTCAGTTGTGTTGGCATGCGATATACAGGTCCCACATTTGTGGTGCCCTTCCACAGGTTTGAGGTTCCATAGGGTGTATAGGTCCATTTTAGATTTAATGTCCGTAGAGCAGTAAGAGCTAATTAAGTCAACTCCAAGTGTGACCATAGCTCTCCTCCCTTAAAAAATTGCAAATTCCTTCCTTAAGCCTGACACAGGGATGTGATACAAGGGATGGGGTAGGTAGACCAGGCATTCCCTGCCTGTCCTCCCCTGAAACCTCAAGCTTTATGACCCTCCCACCCTGCCCTGGTATTGCTGTGTAGCTGCAAAAATCTATACTGAAGATAGTCGCTCTACTGGACAGCAACTTATCGCCTTATCAAGGCGGTTTGACTAAGCCTTATACCACTAAAAATCAGAGGAGACTACAGGAAGGCTGGATTTTGGCTTACAGAAAAGAAAGTCTTATAACTTCTTGCTGCACACGTTATGGCAGTTTCAGCAATGACAATCTGTTGGATTTATCAATACCATTCCTTTAAGTAGTTGAATGATATTTGTGTTCCCTAGCCTTTATGTGTGGATAAAATATTGCTATGTTATCCTATGGGCCAAGTATCTATAAAAGGCAAACAAGTAAAAAGGGCAGATTTGCCTCACCATGGTTTGTAAAATATAATTTATAAGTTCCTTGCTTATAGTTACATGACCCCACACCCCTGGGACACCTAGGGGAGACAAGGGGGACCCTGGGTGACCCTTTTATATAAATATAAGATATATTATCACTTTCTAAGTGCAAATTCAAGTGCAACACAGGCTGATGGCTTCTAAACTTCCATGCCCTATTATATACTAGGGTCTTAGAGGTAGTTTCCATCCCCATACCCTATTATCTACTAGGGAATTCTAGGCTAGGACATGCCAATTGTAAAAATGTACCTTTATAGGCAGTCTGCAAGGCAGGGGGGCATTTAGAATGGCAGCCAACCACTCAGCAGTACACACATGCAAAGTGGATCAAATGTGCTGAGCTTCTAAACGCCCATGCCCTAGTAGCTACTAGGGGCTTATGGGTAGATTATTCTCAATTGCCCTGTTACTTACTGGGAATTTATAGGATCTGGCAGGCCAATTGTAAGTGTAACCTAATACATAGTGAACCCTAAAAATATGTTGATGTTTAAACATAGCACTGGACTGGGCCTGTCAGCAAAGCCCAGGGCACAGCCAGAATCACCAGTATCATGCAGCATATAATTGGGGTAAACCGGACAAGAGGGTGGCTTTTCAACATTCAGTCTTTCCAAAGTGTGATCATGTACCTCTTTTTGCCTGGTCATAAAGAGCAAGGATTTAGTTGGACTGATGCTACCATATATTTACAATGTGGATAATGCTGTTCAGGCCCCAGCGTGCTACCTCTGGCCCCTAAAAAAGGTTGAATATAGCTAGACCTCACCTGTGGACTTCAGCATATGTTGTGTCTCTGCTATTCTGACAATGAAAACTTGGCTTCAGGTCAAACTGTGTTGAGTGATGAATTCTGCTTTCAAAAAAATAATTTTTGACACACAAGACCCTTCCTTTTCTAAATATTAAACAAGCTACTCTTAGTAGGCCTTGTATCCCAAAATGTAGGATGTGATGTGTTTAAGAGTGGTGCATAGAAGAATATGATGTTGGTATGCACCTACAAGCTAGTTAAACTGGTATTATGTTTTCTTTATTCCTTGAGGTGGACTCCCATTCACCCCAATTATTATTCCACATCTTTTTCTTTCGCCTCATTCACCTTAATTTACAATCCACTTCAATTTCTACCACCTCGATGAAGAAATCCCACTTAAAATTTAGAAAGGCCCGCTGCCCTGGCAGACATCTAGTATGTTTTCTGTTAATGGATAGAAAGTGTGCTGTATTGCTCCGGCAACATGACATGGCCATACGAGACACTTTTAATTTGAATTTTCAAAAACAAAATCCTGAACAAATCCTGAATACAGTACCATAATTTGATTGCATGCTTTCACAACTTTTTATTAACCGTAAGGGTCCTATTTCAGTACCTTTACATTTGATAATATGGTGGAACAAGTGTTGTCATTTGTTTAAACTACAACATGATATACACTTGTTATATGTATTCTTATCCTAACATTGCCCCTTGAGGTGTGTCTGTTGTCAAATTAGTAAATATATGAATAGAGGGATTCTTTTAGCTGGTGCCAGGCTTCCTTCTGCGTACATGGAACAAAGATTTGGAGTTAATTTAATAGCAGTTAAAATCTGTTAATTCCTTTTCATTTTGTGTGATCCCCAAATCTTTACAATGAGCAAGATGGTATATGTGTTCCTTGAGTTCCAGCAACTGAGACTGCAGTATGCAATATTCCTTTGACTCAGTTAGCCATGCCCTGGCGCATATCTCTTTATCCCTATCAGTAGTATAATTTCAGTACTGTCTGCTTGACCAATGAAGATACCTGTTCCTGGTCTTCAGCAAGTTCTTGTTTATTTACTTCCGACAACTCTATCACCATCACCTGAGTGGTACTTAGGGAAGGCTTACAATATTTTAAACTGGACTCGATCTGCATCATTTGTGTAATGAAAGGACTTTCCTAAAATCTTCTGCAAATTCTTCTGCATAAATAATACCATAACCCCTTGACAGAAGACACTTTTCCGCACCAGTTGTGAGGCTTTTCTTTGCTTTTTCGGGTACTACATGTTTAAGCCTCTATAAAAAAAAAATTCACATAACGTACCCATGCTAAATTTGAGTCCTTTTCCCCCAACATTATATGTAACCAAGGGAAGCCAGAGATTGTTGATTCGCTTTGAGTGGACCGATAAATTAGCCAAACTCTTTTACAGGGAAATATTTGACAAAAAAGAGCTGCAAAAGAAAGTGTCTCTTTTCCCCCCAAAATGCTATCAACCAAAGGTTTGCTGTGCAAAAAACACAATTTTTCAAGCTTTCAAAAACAAGCATAGATTTCTCAAATATAACAATGGAAATATTAACCAATATTTCACACAACTCAGAGCAACAAGCAAAGTTTGCTCGCTGTGTTGCACAAAAGGGGGAGAGTATAAATGCTCCATTTTTACAAACATATCGAACGTTTCGGATCTATCATTGTGGTGGTAGACTCTGTGCTCCCACAGGCCAAAGCAAGCATGCTTGCGCCATTTCGCAAGGGTGAGTGTATTACAGGCAGGGTTGTTTTGTGCATGAATTTTGACCTATACGTCTTACGGATTTGTACACTGAAAAAGAATCTTGGACCAGATGTGCAGAGCTTTTAACCCCATTACAGGCCTTCTAATATGGTGAGTCAGAATATTTGCTACCACTAAACGGATGTTCTAATGTAGTAAACCTATTTTATGATTCAGAAATCATTTTATAAATGGTAAAATAGGTTTTTGAAAGGGGAATGATGAGGGGGTCCATTCCAAATACCAAATTGTAAAATTATTTATCAATAGTTTTTGACCATAATTCTGGTTGCAAATCATAAATAAGTTACCGACTCCCAAGTTGATAGGTTAACTAATTTGCAAAAGGGAAGGGGTCCATTTTATGAAGTGGGGGCAAGACAAAGGAGTACAAGATAGGAGATTAGAAAAAAGACCAGGGGGCAGATTTTTGTCGGACTTGCGCCACGTTTACGCCGCCGTTGCGTCACGCAACGGCGGCGTAAACGTGGCGCATCCCTGCGACCCATTTACAACGTGACGCATCTAGGCAGATGCGTCACGTTGTAAAGCCACATGTGGGCATTCCGGCGCAGGGTGGGTGTTCCGGGGCAGGTGCGCCTCGCAAAAGTGCCTGCGTGAAATCTACAAGATTTCACGCAGGCACTTTTAGGCCAATGCTGCGTCAAAACCCTGCGCCTGCTTGAAGCAGGAGTAAGGCTTGACGCAGCATTGGACAGATAGGGCCCCCTAGAGCATTGCTGGAGCTGCGTCGCGCTTGCGACGCAACTCCAGCAATGCGCCGCCTTTACGGCACAGATGTGCCATACAATGCGGCACACCATGGATGGCGGAGATGCGGCGCACAATAACTGGCGCATCCCTGGGGATGCGCCAGTTATTGTAAATCTGCCCTCTGGTGTTAGGCAATTTCAGATACCTAAGGGCAGAAAAATGAAGATTGCTTTTTATTCCTGCAATCACCAGAGGGACACTGGCCAATGAATGCAGTTGCTTGTTGGGCTTTGACAATTTAATAATCATGGATGCTGCCCTCTACATTTCCTAACAATTCAAGAGGAATCAAAAGTAGCACTTTTACTGCAATAGCATATTTAACATTTAGCTGAACTAGCTGGGAAAGAAACATTTACAAAGTGCTAGTTACACTCATCACTGCTGGATACAGCTCAATTGGAAACGCTCGAGACCACATTCAATCCCATTTTGAATTACATTAATATTAAACATTACATATCTTAAACCATACAAGATTCAAATTAAAATTCATCTACCATTTTTGAACATTTCTGAAGTTTCTCCCGGCACTTGATCGGTCAAAATGTTTTCTTCATTTTTTTCACCTGTACTAGAATCAGGTTCTGTCTCTGAAAAAATAGTAATTGACAATATGTACGTGAGATTACAAAAACATTACTTTCTCTGATAAAAATATATGTCTCCAGTCATTAAACACACAATGTGCAGGTTCTTGCTCTACTGATAAATAACATGCTAGGAGATGTTGTGAAAGACATGGTTGATTGCTCAGAATCAATGGCACATATCTTTATTTGTGCAAAAAAAGCACAACCACAAAAAATAGCAAATAATTCCTAGTTCAATCATCTTAGAGTGATACTACAATACCTCAACTTTAGATTTGTGCTAAATGAAGTTTTGTTTGCAACATGCAAAAACCCCCTTGCAATAAATCAAAGAGATTCATATTCCTCACCACTATTCCTGTTGTGTAGCTCCCATAAAAAGTATACAGGCTCTGCACACTTAAACAACATACATGACAGGCTTGGTGTCTGACTGATTGCGGACACCCCCACCGGGTATGTTGGCTTCTTGTACCAACTACTTCACAGGTCTACTAGAATCTCCTCTTACCAAGGAGGGAGTAGTTCTTGGCAGCCATCATACAACACAACCCTGATCCCTCAGGACCGTGGAAACAATATACTACTTTTCGCTCAGTCACTCTTGCTTACTTAGTGGTCGATTAGGATAGCAGACGGACTTGCGTCCGTCCGCCACCCCGAGGTGGAGGGACCGTCCGCAAGGGCAGCGGCGTTCCCTCCATGCCAATTAGGGTGTGACCGCCACCCTGGCGGTCACATCCTGTATCTTTAACATTGCGGCGGGTGCTGCTCCTACATGCGGGGAGCAATTACGTGATTGCGTCCGTTTTTGCATGCTCGCGGGGAAAATATCACACGAACTTACCCACGTGGTCGCAATGAGCGCGGTCATCTTGTTTTTCTTTCATTGCTGTGGTTATGGGCATGATTTTTCTATCCTGCTTTAATCTTTGCAATCCTTTGTTTGTTTGAACTTTTTTTTAATCTTTTTTACACATTATCTATCCCTCTATTTTTCTACATCTATATTTTGTGTTTTTTTCAACTTTTTGTTACTTTAATAACTACTTTTTTTGTTTAGCTCTCTCTTTTCTTTTCTTTACTTTTTTTCCCCATTCTTTTCTTCTTTCACCCAGGACCATGGCAAAGGGAGCCGGCAAGTCTAAGAGGAAGGGTCCCGCACCCCGTAGCCGGCTCCCTTACGGGCGCTTAAGGGGGGAGGAAGTAACTGCCCGGGAGATCTTTAGCGTGGTGGAGGTGGTTGCACTGGTTTTCTTTGTCCAGTGCCACCTCACCAAGACCGTTGCGGCAGGCGGCAGGCCCGGTACTGGGTACGGGCTCCGGGAGTGTCACCAGCTATGGGGGAAGCTGTGCCGGGCTCGACCTGCTTGGCGTGGAGATCCCGGGGCTTGGTGACTAGTAGTAGCTATTTAATCATTACTTTGTCTTCTCCTGCTCTGTGTTATGATATTGCAAATATGTGTTTTTTCCGAAGAGCAAGAATGCTGCCGATTACATTGCCGGTAAATTATGTTTCATAAGCTTCTGTGATTGCAGGTGCTCGCCTGCTCACTGGCGGTGCTACTATGCTTACTTGTTTTCAATTTTGTGCTCATTTGGCCTGGGTGATTATGTATGAGTGTACTTTACAGAAGTGCGTAATGCTAGACACTAGAGATTACATTGCAGGTAAATTATGTTTCAAAAGCTTCCATGATTGCAGGTGCTCGCCTGCTCACTGGCGGTGCTACTATGCTTGCTTGTTTTCAATTTTGTGCTCATTTGGCCTGAGTGATAATGTATGAGTGTACTTTACAGAACTGCGTAATGCTAGACACTAGAGACTGAAGTCCAGTCCTTCCTTTGTACTCCTGCCACTAAGAAGAGATAGTGGTAGGGGATTGATAGTTTGAGTATATTATGACTGGTTATTTAGTAGGAAACTTTTTAGTCGTCTGCAACCATGACGGACTGTGTCTGTCACTTTGCGTGCTGCGGAGTGCTGCCTGAAAGTCCTAGTAGAACCTTTTTGTAGTTGATTTAGTGAGTTACATACTTTTCCAAGTAGATGGTTCGCGAATCGAGCAATACTAATATCCTAGTAGACCACATCAGATAGGTCAATAAATTTAGTGCAATTGTTGTCTATTTCCCTGAAATATTTTGTTATCGTTTCTTTGAAATGTTTTATTTGGTTGACAACATTCATCCATGTTTGTGTCTTTCTTTCATGTTGTACATCAGGTCCCCCCAGGGGCATGAGGACAGAGGAGGAGGTAGCAGCACCGGCAGAGCAGGAACAACAGGAAGGCCAGGATAGTTCCGCCGAGGGCTCCACTGCTGGCCCCAGTAAGTTTTCCTGTTAATATTATTTATTATACTTCCCTATCTTTTACAGCACCTACTTATTCCAAACGTTCCTCATAATTCTATTTTTTCCTAAATCGTCTTTGATCTTCTTGTTGACTGTTTCTAAATTCTTATTCTGCCTCTACTATGACTCTCTGTGTTTCTACTAGATTATTATTGGTCTGTGTGTGTATCTAGCTAAGCTTGCACAGTTGGCAAAAGGTTTACTGTTAAACAAAACTCCTATTCAGCAATAGCTTTAGCCACTGAGAGCAGTTGTCTGGGTTGTCCATAATGTCTATTGACGTCTTCTAAATATTTATGCTTTGACAATTCCCAACAATAAAATGTCAGTGGCCACCAAGAATAAGATACTAGTTTACTTTTTGATTGAATAGGAGGACATACTACTACTGCTGCAGGGACTATTCTGCACATACAGAACTATGTACAAGAAATAGGGCATTGGTTATAAATTATAATAGGCACAGTTAGACTTTTCACATACCTCAGTCATAACAGAAGTTGAAACCCCAATCTCCTTACTGACTAGCTAGTGTGTCAGAGAGTCATTATTTAGCTCCTGAATGCAGCGATGATACCCAATGATTATACAATCCAGAACATAAGACTATGGAGTCAGAGTCCCGACCTCTCAGAATCACGGACTCATGCTTGCAAATTGCAAACCCTTTCACTCACTTACTCATGACCAAAAAACACAGAGCCTATGTAAGTTTTAAAGCTTTATTAAAAGTAAAACAACTAGCTCTGTGTGTACTCTGTAAAAATGTAAATTGTGCATTATAAAAAAACATTTATTAAAATCAATGTCATATAACAAACGGTGAACGACTGAAAAGTGGCTGATTTCACACATTAATTGTGGGAGAGCCCTCACCTGGTTGGAACTTAAAATCTTGGTGGGGATGAATCGTTGAATCGTTGACGGCTCCGCCTAAAAATGATCTTGCTCTTGTTTGTAGAAGGGACGCTTCTGTCTGTTATGTTATGAGAAAAATGGTGCAAGCATTCATCAGTTGTGTCAAGAAGTGTAGGATCACATGTTATGGCTAAGCATAAATAAAAAACACCCTTCCCCGAAGAAAGGGAAATTGTTAGTTTTTAGACTAGAGAGTCACAAATTATTAAATTTGTTTATGTTGTAATAGTAACCTTTTTCATTCCTAGACAATTTAAGGGAGTGGTGTATGTGGCATCTAAAAATATATATATTTTTTCTAGACGTAACACCATCGGCACAGCCAACAACCAGTGCCGGGGCCAGTGTGGAGGTGGGCATGCCACGGTCGGAGGCGGTGCCACAGCCAGCAGGAACTGCTGTGGGGGATGCCACGGTTGTAAGCTATTATATTCCTTACTTATTGAGATTGCAGAGTGGGCTCTCTGAAGGGGTGCATATGTTGTACAGTACAAGTACACTTTACTGTTAAGAACACTTACAAATTTAGAACTAAGTTTTTATCAACCAGGTAGAAGACAGTCACCCTTGACTTCTCATTAGCAATAGCGGCGGGAGTTGACGAGTAACCAATGGCCTCCTCTAAATTTGACTTCAACTCAGCTGTGAAAGTTTTATCGAGAAGCCAAGTCAGATCAGAGATGAACTTGATGGATGGGATGAACGAAATGGGAAAGAAGGGTGTAAGGAAGGACGAGCCAGTGAAAATTAATGAGAGGCAAAGAATGATACTTGTTTTTGAATGCTGCGGACGTGGCTGGGAATCTGATGCATGGCCGGTTGAAGGCTGAAGCAAGGATGGGTGGAAGGAGAAAGAAAAGAGGACTGCCTGGGTGGGTGACACAGAAACTGTATGTGTGCGCAATATATCCTTTGGTTCAAATTCAAATGCAAGTCAAGCATGGATGCATGGCTGGCGTTTTACAAAATAAAATAAAAAGGTTGTTTTTCGGTGAGAAAAATTAAGGTTTGTCCAGTTGAGAGTCAGACATTAAAAAGAAAGATTGACATTTACTTTGAATGGATGGATGCCTGCCTGCCTGGATGGTATCTTCCTCATGGTTAGCTTAGGTGTATGTAGACAGAGTAGACGGTCACTGAATGAAGAGTGTTACTTTGAAGTGCAAGTAACACCGCACGTCCCTGCCAGAGTAGCAAAGCCGAGGAAAGTAGAAGATGTAATTTTTCAGAATACTACCATGACTAGTAACAGTAGTTTGCAAGCACAGCATATATTCTGTGATTACGGTGACCACTCACTCACTACCTCTGTTAATAATTTTTGTACAACTCTGTCATTCATGTGTGGCCTATCGGTGTTCACTCAATCAAAAACTAAGCACCTAAATGTCATCCCATATGTAAACAAATATCCTGTGAAGGGATAGATGATGATATTATTTATCTTCTTCATTTTCCTTTTGTAGTAGTCAGTGGCAGGGCAGGGTGAAAATTAAATTAATTAAGCAATAGCCCTTGTAACAGAGTATGACTAGTGCCACCCGTAATAGAAAAGTAGGAGCTTCACCACCTGCATGTACTGGACTAGTAACAGTAACGCAAGTCTGTGTCATCATGGATTGCGTCTATTTTTTTCGTGTGCAAGTTGACTGCGCTGGCATTATTCCGGCTTCCACAAGTTTACGTACCAATTTCGCTAAGCAAGAGAGAAGAAGAAGACTGGTGTACTGTCTGAGTCTAATGTAGTGAGTCCATATAGTGCTAGTTGAATTCCTGAAACTCCCACTAATGTTAGAGCAGAGGGTGACAAAGTGGGAGGTTAGATAGATACGTGCCACAAATGGTATGTACTATGCTTCCAAGTTGCTAGTGCTACTGTGACACAACTTTCTGCTGAATTTTTTTGTGTTAATCTTAAAGAGCATTGGTTACAGTATGATTTTCTTTCTTCATATAGATACACCTTCCAAACTAACAAGGAAGGAGTTGGCCAGATGGGCCCGGCAACGGAAGCTAGAGGCAATTGTCGCCGAATATCGGCGGCTAGTGGCCCAGGAGGAGGAGGAATTTCAGTTGACATCAACAACAGCTGCATCTTCCTCCACTGCCCCTGGGTCATATGGTCAGCGCAATCCTCCAGCGGTACGGAGCTGCCCTCTGGCAGCCACCACTGAGCAGCAAAAACAACGGCTGCCCCCCACAGTACCTGCAGGTGCAAGGGTCGAGTGCACCGCTTGACCCTCAGAGTGTCCAACCTTGAGCAAGAGGGGGCGAGGCTGAAAGCCCTGCTCAAGGACCTCCGGAGATAGCACAGTGACCACCTGGTCAAAGGATTCCGCCGGCATAAGTAGAGAGACTGTCCCTTGCCCCTTTTTAAAAGACTTTGGGGGGTTGGGAATTGGGCGTTGGGGTTTTGGAACTTTTCTTCGGGACATTTCATGGACATTGGTTGGGGTTAGGGAGGGGGGTGGGTCGGGTCTTGTGGGATGGTTCATTTTTGTTAGGGTGTAAATAAATATTTATTTTCAACTCAAACATAGCATACGCATTTTTACTGTTTTGTGGGGGAGGCAGGGGGGGTTAACTCAACTGTATGTTTGTTTTCCTGAGACCTAACTGGCTGGTTGATTCAAATTGTCTAATCGGCCAAATTTGTACAAAAGTGCCACTGACAGAGTTAGTGAATTCAATTGTCCTACTACTTTACAGGTACTACGGTCAGTCTCTCCTCTCCTCCTAATTCATTATTCTTCCTCCCCCAAAATGCTTATATTACCTGTGATTCGTGTTTGAGAATAGGGCTAGGCACAGGGCTGGCTGCATGGCAAATGGCGATTAAGGTTGGCTCTGGAATCCTGGACGGATGAAATGTCATCGTTGTGGTGGTAGTAGTAGTGGTACAAACTGGCAGTAGCAGCACATGAAAAAAAGGAAATGAAACAATGAGTGGCCTGAGCGTAGCATTAGAACAGTACGATAGATAGTACAGTTCACAAGAACAGTGCCATAAATTGTAGCCTAGGCAATGCTAAAGTATTGAAATAAGTACTGGTTGCGTGGAGTATGGCTACTACAAGAAATAGTATTTAAGATGAAGGACACAGCAGCATAAACATTCGTCACGTGTAGGTGGAGTATGTTGTTGATGATCAATCCACTTGATGGCGCACATGAAATTCTGATTTGATTTGCAAATACTCATGGGTGTGTGTCAAGCAGAATAAGAATAAGAATATATCCTTGGATTCCTTCACCAGACTTGAAATTGATTTTCTGTTGCTTTGACCTTATCCTCCCCTGCAAGTGTGTGGAATTATTGTTATCATTTAGTCACACCTCAATGAGAACCACACAGTCCGGGGGAAGAGGGTTAGGGTTTGAAAATTGGATGGGAATGGGGGTTTTTGGGAAAGTTTTGTGGAGAGAGGAAAAAAAACACAGCATGGACAAACAACAAATGAAGAAAAACAAACGAAGATATCCATAAATCTTTTAAGGGACATAAAGGAAGTGCCCTACTGCATGCATGAAGTTGTTTGCTAAATGGATGGTAAGGTTACTGAAAAGTAGTACTTACTACAACTTACTAACTATGAAGAAACAATTTGACAGTACAGGGCTGCAGTAATTACGCAATTTATCTTGCCTATCTGCCCTCAGAGAGAATAAACACTTATTAGTACATTAAATTAGTTTTAAAAATAGCAAAGAAACTTATCAAATAGCTGGAGGGATGAATTTAAAGCAGAGAGCAAACGCACAGAGTCACACTCATAGAAGTTCACAACAATAACATTATTTAAAAGATAAGGAGAAGTGAAGAGGATACTGTATCTGTATGTTGTAGTAGTCCTGTTTAATTTGGGCAGTTGCATGCATCCAGCCATTCCTCTTATTCGCGTTACTCCTCCATTCCATCTGTTGATCAATCTTGGTGACCAGACACACTGTCCACTGCCTTCCTGGCGGATGCGGAAATGCGGATTGCTAATGGTAAGCCTGAGTTAATGTTTTACCCATCGCAACAGGGTAAAAGCCGGCCTGTAATTGTTGAGGGAAAAACAGGAAGTGATATTAAAACACCACGGAGAAAAAATATAAGGTAAGGTGTGTAGTGCAAAAATAACGCTTTCAGTTTCGGAGGCAACAGTATTACATACAACAAGCATCATTTCTAAAGTGCGTATTCTCAGTCTCCTTTTCAAGGATAGTAATAATTAGCACACAGCAGGCCAGGGCCATGCAGACGGTCAAGGCAGGCACCACGGAGTGAACCAACCTGACATAGCATACCTCTTTCACACTGACAGACAAAGCATACCTAATTGTATGCAGCAAGCCACACAGCCTCAATTTTACATGAACTGCTGTCTGGACTCTGGCATAACAACACTACACTGGCTCGACCACTCCATACCACGACTAGACAGACATGTAGTTCTGCTGTGGTTGTTGTTGACTTGTTTGCCATTCACGAAATGGCCATAGTTCTTCCGTAAACCAACAATGATGATCCAGCATCCATCCCAGTGAGTGACTGTAAAGAATAAAGATATTATGTAACTTTGATCATCAAGACTCATCATCATCATGGTATATTGGCAAACTCAATGTTGTTCATGCAGTCACAGTCTACACACAGTGAGTCCAAGGACATTTTCTATATTAAAGAATGCAATGTAGTGGCCCCTGCAGTACAAGTACAATTTGAATTAAACAAGGTAAAAACAGAGTAGACTTGAGTTAGATTTAGTGTGTAAAATATTAAATAATAACAGAACACATATGATTCATTTCAGGCACAACAAACAAACAGCAATTGCTTTCAACAGAACCAGACAGTCAGTGTTGTCCACTGCAGTGCATGCCATCTCATCATTGTTATTCATTATCTGTTCCATTTCTTAAGGTTAAGCCCCACAGGGCAGCCTCTCGTGTCAATGTCTGAAGTAATAGTCAGCATCAGCAATCAGCATATAGTCAGTAATTCCAGTCCCACTTCTTTTGAGGGGACTCGTCTACGAAGCAACAGTTTCTTGATTACTGCTTAATCCAGCCATCTGCCTTGAGGGAAATAGATAGGGTGAGTCTGGAGGAGGAGGATAGAGGAGCATGACTGAGTTGTAAAATTGTGAACTTCAGGAATGCAGACAATGGCACCTTCAATAAGTAAATAAGACGAAGACAGTGCTGGTGATGGATTTGTTGTGATTAGAGTTTTCTTGTGGTAAAAGTTGCAAAACAAAGAAAGAAAGAGGAAGTCAGTATTTCAGACCTAGGTGTCAGGGAAATAGAGCTCGTCCTCAAACTCTGTGACTTGCAACGGGAGTAGGTCAGCTAACAGAGAAGAACTTCTGTCACCTAAGTCGGTGTCCTCCTCTTTGTCACCTAAGTCGGTATCCTTCCTGCGTGGATTCACGTATTTTGTAATCTAGTGGTATGAAGTACTGATTCATCTTAATCATTGTTAACCTCTCCACATTTTTGGGTGAGAGGCAGGTCCTTTTTGAAGTTACAATGGCACAAGCAGCACTGAAAACACGTTCAGAAGACACGCTTGCGAGTGGGCAAGACAAATAATTTAGAGCCAGCTTGGTGATCAGTGGCCACTGACTCCATTTCCCAAACCAATACATCAATGGGTTGTGATCAATGTAGACCTCAGTTGGGTCATCCAGATAGGCCTGCACCATACACTCAAGGTAATCCAGGGGTGCTCCACTTTGCGTACCATCTGTGGCCTTTGCATCAGCACTGGAACGAGCAAACCCTTGATGAGTTGTCCAATCCGCTTCCGACAATATTATGGCTGGGTCTGGTGCAGGTGAAGATGATGATGATGTTTCGGTTGCTGCTGTCGGTACCGGCTCTGAGGGAAAGTGACTGCCTTCGGCCACAGAAGTGGACCTTGACGCCGGATAGCCTGCTGATTCAGTAGTACTTGTGGCAGTTCCTTCAATTTCCTGCCGCTCTTTTTTGAAAAAAAAGGAATGAATGTATTGCTGGCCAGTGCCTTTTTGTACCGCGGATCCAGAATAGTGGCACAAATGTAATGTTGATAACAATGTATTTTATTAAGCCTTGCATTGTCAAGTAGGCGGGTTAATAAGCTCTCCGCCAACTGATATGCGTCTTGCTTGTCAGTATCATCTTTGAACGTTGAAGACACCGCCTTCGTTTGGTGCTCTAGCATGCGCAACAATGGGATAGCTTTGCCCAAAGTACAGTCCTCCCTGCTGACTTCGTACGTGAAGACCTCAAAAAGACGAATCATGTCTGTCAGGCTTCAAAAGGATGAAGCATGTCTGTCAGGCTTTTAACTAGGTCCCATTCCTCCACCTCTAGCCTCATGTCTTTCATAGAAGAACCCAGTGCAAAGACATACTCATTGATTACCAAGCACTGCTCAAAGACGCTCAAGCATGTAGAAGGTTGAGTTCCAACGTGTTGCCACCTCCTGGATGAGTCCTCTGACTGCCACTCTACGGTCACGTTTTATGATCCTCAGCTGCTTCCGGGCCTTAAAAGAATGGTTGACATGTGTGCAGATTCGTCGGCAGGTAGTCAGTAACTTGCTGACTTTGTTTTCTTTTTTCAAGAAATCTTGAACAATAATGTTAATGCTGTGCGCCAAACATGGCACTCTGAAATAGCCACCATCATTCATGGCCCTAACTATATTACTGCCATTATCCGTGGAAACATAACCAATCATGCGCTTTCGTGGATGCAGCCATTCAAAGACCTTACTGTTAAACTCCTCCAAAATGTTTACTGCAGTATGAGATTTCTCCATGGCTACTGTTACATGTTTCTGAGTAGCTTTAAAAATTGTGTCTGTGTCAACACCTGCAGCCAGCTTCTCTCTAACCCCTGCAAAAGAGACCTAGTGTGCAGTGATGCACATGTAAACAAGGGCTTGGCAACTGGTCCACATGTCTGTTGTGAGGTGGATAGTGTGAACAGCACTCTTCTGCAAAGCTGCCCCAATCACCTCCAGCACATCTTGAGGATGTAGTGCTGGAACGGCAACTCAGGCAAAATAGGACCGGCTAGGAACCTTCCATTTAGGGCACTGTTGTCACAAATTCTCGAAAACCCACCCCTTACATGAAAGAAAAAGGGAGAAGGTCCAGCACTAACATTTTAGCCAGCATTGCATTATAAAAACGTGCCATTGGGTGGTTGCGTTCAAATGGCACCTCCAACCAAAACATGCTTTTAATGGTGGTCTGGACCTTTTTCATATGTGATGAGAAGGATCCAGACCTCGTCAACCCAGTTAGGCTGATTGATGTACTTTTTTGCATTGGTGTCTCTACCAGACTACTGTGCCTCCTTGATGTTGTTGGGGTGGAGGAGGGTGTGGGTGCTACTACTGCAGTGCTGCTGCCAGGGGTACTGTGTGTACCAGAAAAAACTATCTCTCGGTTGTTCACCTCCCCCCTGCACGATCAGCTCCTCTTCGTCATCAGATGCAATATCAATGTCTACATTTGGATTTATACTTTTGGCTTTCCGGATTTTACTTAGGTGCGCCTCCCACTGGATAATGTGGTGTTTTTTTAGATGTCCTCTCTGGCCTCCTGTACCATAGTTGTTTTTCCGCCTTTTTGCTAATACTAAAGAAGTCCCAAACTGGAGACTGGAGATTTCTGGTGGTGGTGGAGGTGCTACTTTCAATGCCTGATGAAGTGGAGGATGGGCGTGGCTGAATTTGACTCTGTTGTGCACTTACAGCACCACTACTTGAGGTAATGGAGGTCGAGCTGGATGGAGGTCCCTGCCGGCCCTTCTGATGAGAAAATATGGAAGCTGTAGGTCGTGTTGGTGTAGTTACCTGTGTTGGTGGTGGTACCAGTGCCACGCTGCCCACATCCTGCACAGCAGCCTTTCGGGATAGGGTAAAAATGTCTGTCTGCTGCATGCCCACTTATATGTCGTTTCATGTCCATTTCTCTAATAGAAAATTGTTGATCATTTAGGCATCCCTTTGGAAGTTGTTCTACCTATGAGAACACATTGGATAAATACCGATCCTGATAATCATAACTGGATCCATCGATGCTCCCCGCTCTCCTGTACAAGTTGTGAGCTGAATGTTTTTTGGTTTTCTTTTGCATTGGTCCGTGTTGGGCGCCCTCGTGCGCCTGTGTGTTTTTAATCTGAATTCATTTTCACTGTAAATATTACACCTCCTCTTTTATTGTTATTTTCTAGAGAAACCAGTGCTCCCCAGGGCCCTTTTGTCCTGATGAAGACCCCTCTTTAAGGTGTGACGTATACCTACCAGTATATTTGGGGTCGAAATGTCGACAGCTATTACCACCTACCAGTCGATGCAACCATCATTCCACTCATTAATTAGTAGCATCGGTATTATGGTTTCTTTTTAAACGTTGAGCATTATTAGCTCATTTATTGTACTGGCTCAGGGCTCTGAAGCCAGCTATATTAACTGTTTAATAATCATATATTGATATATTTTTGTCACAAATAACCTACCTTGCACATTCCCACCCTACCCAATCACTGTCCCTCACCTTCCCTTTCCTGGGGCACAACAATTCTGTTATGAATTTGCTATAAAGAAATATGAACAAGCACATTGTGAATAAACAAAAGTGTGTTTAATCATTAGTTTGTGATTTTATATTGTGTGATATAAAGTGGTCTGTCTGTGTACTTGTGATACCTTCACTGGGACCCCTTATTATGTACCAGCATGCCCGCTGGGGCTGGAGTGACGACTGTGATGACTGGGTCATCATCGTCAGACTGTTTATTAGCTACTTCTACTTCTTATTTATTTATTTATTTATAACACTTTTAAAGCGCGCTGTTACCAACCGGTGTCCAGGCACTGAAGTGATACCTCCCTGACATTCATCCTCGCGCACTAGAGGGTAAAGAGCCATGTTTTCAGATTTTTTCTGAAAGTCAACAGGTTAATATTTTGTTTGAGGGCAAGAGGAAGGGCATTCCAGGCCTTTGCAGCTCCCCCAACAAAGCTTCAGCCCCCAGCGCACCTTCCTGATATGGGCTGTTTTAATCAGCCCCATACTGGCCGACCTTAGTTGTCTGCCTGGTCTATACCATTGGAAGAGCTACTGGCGGAACACCGGGCCCTGACCATGCAGAGCCTTGAAGACGATGCAAAGGGCTTTAAACAAAATCCGCTTCCGCACCGGAAGCCAGTGCAGCTTCTCCAGTTCCCTGGTGACTGAAGAGAACTTGGGCAAGCCCCCTATCAGGCGGGCTGCCGCATTTTGTAGGACCTGAATTTGTTAAGCAACCCCTGTTGGGCCTCTAGAAGAAGGCTGTTGCAGTAATCGAGGCGAGAGAGCACAATTGCCGTCACCACCGTCTTTCTGCTCCCCACCGGAAGGATGGGAAGAACTTTCCTAATAATTTCATAGTCCAGTCAATGGAAGAAGTAATCGCCTTAACTTGAGGTTTGAAGGAAAGTTGGTTGTCGATAATAACTCCTAAATTCTTCACCTTCGGAGCGGGAGATGGCGGGGATCCCATATCCGTCGGCCACCACTTGGAGCTCCAGAGGTTTGTGTTGGACCCGAAAATAAGTACCTCGGTCTTTGAGGAGTTTAATTTTAAACAACTCTTAGCCGTCCATAAGCTGACTGCTGACATACAGTCCTGAAACCTGGCTACCACCCCCAGCTCTTTCCCTGGAAGCACAGAGACCACGATCTGGGTGTCATCTGCGTAGGATGTTAACTCGAACCCAAAGGATCGGATTACCGGGGCAAGAGAAGATACGTAGATGTTGAATAAAGTGGGGCTTAGGGAGGATCCCTGAGGGACCCCCCCAGGGAGTTCGAAAGGTCTTGATTCGAAATCTCCATCGCCACCACTTGGACCCGATCTTTAAGGAAGGCTTTCAGAATGCTCAGTGCTTGTCCCTGGACCCCGCAGTCCTCCAACCGGTCCACCAAAATAGTATGGTGGACCGTATCGAAGGCCGCAGACAGATCCAGTAGGATCAGCACCACCTGGCCCCCATCGTCCAGCACCTTCTGGACCTCCTCTGTGGACTTGATCACAGCGGTCCCAGTGCCGTGTCCTTCCCTAAACCCATGATGGGCTGGGTCCAGACCCTTCGAGCTGCGCAGGAATGAGCAAAGCTGGAAATTCATGGCCTTCTCGATGAGTTTTGCCGGTATCGGCAGTCTAGCTATGGGCCTGTAACTGTTGGGGTCCGTAATATCTAACGAGGGTTTCTTGAGCAGTGGGGATATGGATGCCCGCTTCCACATTGTGGGAAAGTCACCCTTCTCAAACATCAAGTTGAAAAGGTTGGCTAGGGTGTCTGCAATTGGGAAGGCTGCCAGCTTTGCAATTGACGTAGGGCAGGGATCATGAGGAGATCCCGACTTGGTTGCCAACAGTAGTTTTAAAACGTCATCTGGGCGTACTGGCTCGAAAGCCGAAAATTTTGCCCCGGATGAGATGGCAAGAGGATCCCTGTGAGACCCCTCCAAGAGGCTCTGGGCCACCTGCGGTTCAAGTGTGGTAAAGATTGTTTGAACTTTGCTCAGAAAGAAATTGGCCAGCGATACACAGAGTTCGATACTAGGTAGCACAATCACCGGTTTGGGGGTGGTTAGACTGGCCACTGTGTCGAATAATTCCCTTGCTGAGTTCTTGGCCTTCTCAATGCGGTCCGTGTAATAAGCATTCTTGGCCTTCCTAATACTATCTTTGTATGACCTTTGACAGACTTTAAGTCTCTCTTTGTCCGGCTTGTTGTAATTCACTCGCCAGATCCGCTCTAGCTTTTTACAGGCTGCTTTGGCTTCTCTGAGCTCGTCCGAGAACCATGGAGCAGATGGAACCGACCTAGTGGGCCTGCATAATTTTGGTGGAGCTAACGTATGACAGGCCCGATCGATCCAACCGTGTACTCGTGGTAGCTTTGTTCACATCTGCAGGCAAGGTAATCCTAGAGGCCGTCAACAGTTCCTCCACGGCCATGCCATCAAGGTTTTTCCATGCTCTACACATCCTTTTTGGTTTCCTATCACACAGTGTCTGCTGTACCGGGGGGCTGAGGATGGTAAACAGCACCACCCCATGATCTGTTCTGCTTTGGTAAATACAAGATCGGGATTGTTCGAGAATATCCCATCTAGTGTGTGCCCGGCATGGTGCGTTGCCCCTGTGACCACCTGAGTCAGTCCTGCCGCGAGCATCGCCTCAGCTAGGGCCAGTGTGTCCACATCAGTGACACCTTCTAAATAGAAGTTAAAGTCTTCCAGGACCATAAAAGAGTTAACACAGAGGGCTTCCTCTAAAATACTGCCCACTGTTTCGAGGAAGTGGGATTTCGTCCCAGGAGGTCTATACAGGAGGCAGCCCTTAAAGGATTGATGGTTGGAGAGCACCAGCTTAAACTCCAGGGCCTCACATGCCACTGAGGTCACAGGCTGAAATACTCCTTGGATGGAAGCGTGATAAATAATAGCCAGGCCTCCTCCCCTTTTCCTCGGTCTGTCCAAGACGAAGTTAAGTTAGTTAGCTGGAGTAGCCTTTACTAGATCTGGACCGGATGCTGCATCGGTCCAGGTCTCGGTGATAAAAGCAATTTGAACATTTCTGTCCTGAATCATCTCAGCGCACTCAGTACTGTGCTTTACCAGTGATCTGGCATTAATCAATAGGCAGTTAGTAACTTGATCCCTCCGCCTTTCATTAATAATGGGGGTGAGGGTGAAAGCCCTAGTTTTATCACAGAGAATCGGTGGAAGGTGTATCTTACACGAAGGACACCATTGAGGGCCTACCTGTATATCTTTCTCTGGATTCACAACAATGCAGCCTGTTCCCTCACATCCCCTCCTCAAGTTCCAGAGCTGCGCTCGACTAAATGTAGACCTCTGAGGAGGATCTGGCGGAAATTGGCCAGGGGTAATGGCGCTGGGCGCGGGCCCAGCGCGGACGGGCGCAGACGGGCTTGCCTAGGGCTCGCCACTGCGCCCGCCCGCTGCGCGGATGAGGTCCTATAGCCATTTTATGGGGGCGAGAGGAGGGCGTGAGGCTGCTACAACTAGTCCGCAGACCTTCCCCTACCTCCAAGATGGCGGTTCCCTGTGCCCCCTTCCGCGACAGCGCCTAATCGGCTGCACGGGGGGTCAGGAGATGGTGTTAGAATGGTGAGAGTCACCGGAGCAACCAGCCAGCGTGTGGAAATTAAAAAGTAGCAAGTGTAAGTTAAAATTCGGCAGTGCAGACAAGGTTTTTAAAATGCAATTCCAAATACGATCGCGCAATCACAGCTTTAAATAAACACTTTCAAAGTTAGTCTCCAGCTCCAACCCTAAACCCCCCAGCTTTCCCCCTCAGGGGAGTTCCAGAATGAGCACTGCGCTTTCCGGCTCGTTTTATGTCCCTGGGAGGGCGGGAGGCTGCGACAACTAGTCCGCAGACCTTCCCCTACCTCCAAGATGGCGGTTCCCGGTGCCCCCTTCCGCGTCAGCACCTAATTGGCTGCGCGGGGGGTCAGGAGATGGTGTTAGAACGGTGAGAGTCACCAGAGCAACCAGCCAGCGTGTGGAAATTAAAAAGTAGCAAGTGTAAGTTAAAATTCGGCAGTGCAGATAAGGTTTTTAAAATGGGATTCCAAATACGATCGCGCAATCACAGCTTTAAATAAATACTTTAAAAGTTGGTCTCCAGCTCCAACCCTAAACCCCCGGCTTTCCGCCTCAGGGGAGTACCATCATCGTCATCATCCGTAAGTGAAAGCCTTGTGGGAACCTTCCTTTTGGCTACCTTTGTCGGTTCATGGCGTGCCTCCCTCTCAGACTGCATTGGTGGGTTCCAATCAACATCTAGATCATCAGAAGGAAGGGGGCTTGAAGAAGAACTTGTACTAGCCCTCCTTGACCTTTTTCTTGCTGGGGATCTGGAAGACAATTGATCATCAGGAGGAGTGGCTTGCTCGGATGATACCTCCGCTTGAATCTCGATTTCCTGATGTGCCCCTACTTCTGGATGAACAAGCATTGTGGGAAGTTGTGCCTCTCTATGCGCTTCTAATTGTGCCTCTACTTGCGACACTCCTTGCGTACTCCTTGCGCCACTCCTTGCGCCACTCCTTGCGCCTCTCCTTGAGCCTCTCCTTGTGCCTCTCCTTGCGCCTCTCCTTGTTGCACCTGTGGTTGTCGTTGCGGCTGTGGTTGAACACTCATCAGCTGAGTTACACCCTGTGTTGATTGGATGCTACTTTGCGATGAGTCAACGCCAACATCACTGGACGATTGTGAAACAGCAATTAAGGAGGCTGCCTCTGCGGCACTAATGGACTTGGGCCTAACTTGGCATGGTGGCACTGAGACTAATGAAGCGGAGGTGCTGCTCCCCGCTTGGCCACCGGCGGACACCGCTGGTGCAGGCGTAGTTTTTTTTCCCCAAAAAGGTGTCTGTCGGCACACCAGTCTCTTTGGTAAGTGGTGCCACTTGCTTCTTCTGCTCCTTCTTACTGGCAGTGGCACTGGCAACTTTCCTTGTAGAGGATCTATGGCCACCTTTCTTTGGGCCCATCTTCTTCAGATGTCAGAACAGCAGGACGCTGTTGCATGAGTTGCAGAGTTGTCTGTGGCCACCACATGTGAAGTTACGTGACGTTGTGTACACACCGCAGCAGGACTTCTTCCTGGCACTACTGCAAGTGATGATGATAAGGATGATGTTGTCAGTCTTTGTGCACCTAAAGCAAAGGAAGCCAGAGGAACATCAGTTAAATAAATGTTGCATATGTTGTGCTTCAAGTAATATTTGCAACTAGGCATTTATTATTATTAACACAACACACCCAAAAACGGAAAGACCCAAAATAAAAATTGCTATTCTAATCCAAAATGGATGTTTCCATTAATAGAAGTGAGAGAGACCACACAGAGAGAGTTGTTTCATGCACCACTGACTACCCCTGGGCATAATGGATGAAAGCAAGGCAGACTGGTTGCAGGCCTATGGCACAAAGCACACTGCCTGGCTTCAAAATGGCCCCTAGACACACACCCACATGGTCAGGCCCTGGACCAGGCCTCAAAATGGCCCCCACCCACATGGCCAGGCCCCAACAGCACCCAAAGAATCAAAATACACACAAAATCACCCTAATCCAATGCCATCCATGCCCTAAATGATGTTTACAATTGAGAGAACACACAGAAAGACTTGGCCCATGCACCACTGACTGCCCCTGGGCATATGGGATGAAAGCAAGGCAGACTGGGTGCAGGCCTATGGCACAAAGCACACTGCCTGGCTTCAAAATGGCCCCTAGAGCCCCACCCACAAGGCGAGGCCCTGGACCAGGCCTCAAAATGGCCCCCACCAACATGGCCAGGCCATGGACAAGGCCCCAACAACACCCAACACATCGAAATACACACAAAAATCACCCCAATCCAATTACATCAATGCCCTAAATGATGTTTACAATCAAGAGAACACACAGAAAGACTTGACCCATGCACTGCTGACCGCCCCTGGGCATAATGGATGAAAGCAAGGCAGACTGGGTGCAGGTCTATGGCACAAAGCACACTGCCTGGCTTCAAAATGGCCCCTATACCCCCACCCACATGGCCGGGCCCTGGACCAGGCCTCAAAATGGCCCCCACCAACATGGCCAGGCCCTGGACAAGGGCCCACAACACCCCAAAAATCAAAATACACACAAAAATCACCCCAATCCAATGCCATCTATGCCCAAAATTATGTTTACAATCAAGAGAACTCACAGAAAGACTTGGCCCATGCGCCACTGACTGCCCCTGGGCATAATGGATGAAAGCAAGGCAGACTGGGTACAGGCCTATAGCACAAAGCACACTGCCTGGCTTCAAAATGGCCCCTAGACCCACACCCACATGGCCAGGCCCTGGACAAGGCTCAAAATGGCCCCCACCCACATGGCCAGGCCCCAACAACACCCAAAAAATCGAAATACACACACAAATCACCTCAATCCAATGTAATCCATGCCCTAATTGATGTTTACAATTAAGAGAACACACAGAAAGACTTGGCCCATGCACCACTGACTGCCCCTGGGCATAATGGATGAAAGCAAGGCAGACTGGGTGCAGGCCTATGGCACAAAGCACACTGCCTGGCTTCAAAATGTCCCCTAGACCCCCACCCACATGGCCAGGCTTTGGACCAGGCCTCAAAATGGCCCGCACCAACATGGCCAGGCCCTGGACAAGGCCCCAACAACACCCCAAAAATCCAAATACACACAAAAATCACCCCAATCCAATGCCATCCATGCCCTAAATGATGTTTACAATCAAGAGAAAACACAGAAAGACTTGGCCCATGCATCACTGACTGCCCCTGGGCATAATGAATAAAAGCAAGGTAGACTGGGTGCAGGCCAATGGCACAAAGCACACTGCCTGGCTTCAAAATGGCCCCTAGACCCCCACCCACATGGCCAGGCTTTGGACCAGGCCTCAAAATGGCCCGCACCAACATGGCCAGGCCCTGGACAAGGCCCCAACAACACCCCAAAAATCCAACTACACACAAAAATCTCCCCAATTCAATGCCATCCATGCCCTAAATGATGTTTACAATCAAGAGAACACATAGAAAGACTTGGCCCATGCACCACTGACTGCCCCTTGGCATAATGTATGTAAGCAAGGCAGACTGGGTGCAGGCCTATGGCACAAAGCACACTGCCTGACTTCCAAATGGCCCCTAAACCCCCCCCCCCCACATGGCCAGGCCCTGGACCAGGCCTCAAAATGGCCCCCACCAACATGGCCAGGCCATGGACAAGGCCCCAACAACACCCAAAACATCGAAATACGCACATAAATCACCCCAATCCAATGACATCAATGCCCTAAATGATGTTTACAATTAAGAGAACACACAGAAAGACTTGGCCCATGCACCACTGACTGCCCATGGGCATAATGGATGAAAGCAAGGCAGACTGGGTGCAGGCCTATGGCACAAAGCACACTGCCTGGCTTCAAAATGGCCCCTAGACCCCCACCCACATGGCCAGGCCTTGGACCAGGCCTCAAAATGGCCCGCACCAACATGGCCAGGCCCTGGACAAGGCCCCAACAACACCCCAAAAATCAAAATACACACAAAAATCACCCCTATTCAATACCATCCATGCCCTAAATGATGTTTACAATCAAGAGAACACACAGAAAGACATGGCCCATGCACCATTGACTGCCCCTGGGCATAATGAATGAAAGCAAGGCAGACTGGGTGCAGGCCTATGGCACAAAGCACACTGCCTGGCTTCAAAATGGCCCTTAGACCCCCACCCACATGGCCAGGCCCTGGACCAGGTCTCAAAATGGCCCCCACCAACATGGCCAGACCATGGACAAGGCCCCAACAACACCCAAAACATCCAAATATACACACAAAAATCACCCCAATCCAATGACATCAATGCCCTAAATGATGTTTACAATCAAGAGAACACACAGAAAGACTTGACCCATGCACCACTGACTGCCCATGGGCATAATGGATGAAAGCAAGGCAGCCTGGGTGCAGGCCTATGGCACAAAGCACACTGCCTGGCTTCAAAATGGCCCCTAGACCCCCACCCACATGGCCAGGCCTTGGACCAGGCCCCAAAATGGCCCCCACCAACATGGCCAGGCCCTGGACAAGGCCCCAACAACACCCCAAAAATCAAAATACACACAAAAATCACCCCTATCCAATGCCATCCATGCCCTAAATGATGTTTACAATCAAGAGAACACACAGAAAGACTTGGCCCATGCACCACTGACTGCCCCTGGGCCTACTGGCTAGTGTGGCTTTAACACGCACCCCAAAATTACAAAAAACATCCACATTGTTATGTTATGTTATGTTATGTCCACTTGTAGCGCGCACGGATACTCATGAGTGTCCCCGCGCGATGCAGAGGGGTAAAGGAAGAAACTTAACAGGCAAAAAGGTGGGTCTTGAGTTTTCCTTTAAACACAGCCAAGTTCTGAATGGACCGCAAGAAAAGGGGGAGGGCGTTCCAGGCTACACTGGCCTTCACTGCAAAGGAACTGCCACCCATCCTTAAAGCGAGGAACCCGAGCAAGACGCAAAGACATAGATCGAAGCGCACGCGTCCGATGGTAGAAGGAAAATCGCCTCTGGAGGTAGAGGGGGCCAGAACCATGGAGAGCACGATGGGCCAAAACTAAAGATTTGAACCTGACCCTGTCAACAACAGGAAGCCAGTGAAGGGAACGTAATAATGGGACAGCACTATTCCTCGTCGAGATGCTTAATAACAATCTGGCGGCAGCATTCTGTACTACCTGAAGCTTTATGAGCAGGTATCCAGGGGACCCAGCAAAGAGACCGTAGTCCAGGCGAGATAGAATGAGGGCACAGGTGACAGTTTCTCTAGCCGCTTGAGGGAGTAGCGGAAAGAACTTCCGCAGAGTCTTAAGGAGGCCAAAGCAGCAGCCTGCCAGTTTTTTAATGTGAGTAGAAAAGGAAAGACTCTCGTCGAACCATAGTCCCAGAGTTTTTCACAGGCTGTCCCGACACGGGATGGAGCGGGGAGTCAGGAGGCCACAGCTGTGACATTGATATAATAATGACAGTGAGCTATTCAATTACATGCCATAAATTATATAACTCACAGAAACAGTTATATCATGCACCCATGACTAACCCTGGGCCTACTAGATACTGTGGCTACCCACAAAATATTTTTTTTAAAGTTGTGAAAACGTTTATAAATTGTAGTGGCAGCAACTGCAATGCTTCAAACAAACAACACCAACTTACTTGTAAAATCTCAAATCCAAAAGTGATCCAAACAAAAAGTCCTCAAAAACAAATATCCAGCAGCAGCCACAAAGAGTAATCCTTTCAGCTCCAGATCCAAATGAAAATTGACCAGGACATGGACAAAGCACTGGGAGGAGCCTGCTGGACAGGAACAGGAAGTTGGAGACTCTGGGGCACTTCTTTCCTCCCAACCCCCCAAAAATGCACACTTTGCACAAAAAAAGAGCAGTCAAATGTCAATCTGAGGAGTTATTCTGATCCAAACCATCAATTTCAGAAGGTTTATGCTGCCAGCGATAGATTTCTTGTGCAGAATTGCAATTTTTGCTATTTCGGGAAAGCGAGCTGTTCAAATCTCCCGCTGGATGTTAGCTGCACGGCGCATCGACGTGTTCGCAATTGTTTACTCTCGCGTTGTGTGATCGCGGGCCCTTATGACGTATTCGCGTTCTGAAAGTCTCCCAGTGCAAGATGGTGGGACGCTATGATGTACTCGCAGTCGAAAAGTCTTGCGCGATCACGCAGCAAGATCGAAAAATGGCGCATCGCATGCAAACCGGGAGGAAAACAACTCGGCAACTCAGAATCACAGTAAGTAAAAGCTGTGCACGCGAGATTGTATTTTTGAAGCGCGACCAAGCAAAAAAAATCCACCAACTTGCGAATTGCGAATTCTTCGACAAATTCACGTGATTCGCAGACCGTGAAATTGCCAAAACTTTTCAAATTCCGCGAGCGGAACGGATTTTAAGCCCACACTTACTTTTTTCACAATGTGATGATAGATGTGGTTTCAGAATCACATTCACTTTTTTGTGCTGCAGTGCTTTCTAGGAGATAAGTTCCATTTATAAGCATACTAAAGACAGTCACTAAGCCTATCCAGAAAAGAAAAACAGTATTCTGGTAGTTACCCAAAGTTCCACCAAAGGTGATACCAGGTATGTCTTTTTAAGAAACTTCAGAAAATATTTAATTCGTTTTTGGCGAGTTCTTTAGACAGGCATTGTTCCTGGTTCACTTGGATCCAATGAAAATGTATCAAAGTGAATGAAATAGACTGATTCAGTTTGAAACATGTTCGGTAATCCTGTAGGTTTTGTGGAAACTGTAGCTTGATCTTGTTGGGGCATGTTGACATAGATATCCATGTTTGGTCGAATAGAAATTTGTCTTTGATTTGAGTTCTGATTTTGTACTTAAGTTTCAAGATGAACGAGTTCCATCGCGTTGTTGCCTAGTCCATCATTCTGTGCAGATGACTCTTCAAATGTTATGAATCTTTCTGTTTGAACTTCTTCTATAGTTGTGAGAGGAGGGTTTATGTTCATCCGGGTGTCCATGCAGCCTACTGTTCATTATTGGCCACATAGAGTGGTTTGATTAAGTCAATAGAGACAAATCTTTCCCCTTCTTATCGGCAAGGGCTGGCTGAAGTACTGTTCTTGTTCCTTCAACTGCAAGGACAGGTAAAGGTTATCTGTTTTATGGTCCATAATATTTTTCGTCAGTTATTTTTCTAAGACCACGTCCCCAACTTTAGGGGTACAGACAGGTCTTTCAGTGACAGACTTGACTTCCCCAGTAGTGGTCCTTTTCACCTGGACGTTACTTTGTAGTGCCCGGGATTAATTTAAGTCCTGTAAAACAGCCAAACGTTTATGGATGTCAAAAGGTTTTTCATCCGCCACTGTGCCTTCATAATCAAGATCAGGTACCCACATTCTCGTCCCAAATAGGACCTCATAAGGAGTGAAACCTCTAGAGAGTTTTTGGGCTCATTAGTTAACATGGTTTGAACTCCATACAGATGTTTTACCCATCTTCCACCTGAGCCTAATACTCTAGCGATTAAAGACTGCTTAAAGTGCCGTTTTTTCCTCTCCACAAAAAAATTTCCCTTGGGATGGTATGGAGAGGAGTACCGCAATGCTACACCCAAACTTCCCATGGCTTCCTTGTAAGTCTTAGAGATAAAAGCGAGGCCACAGTCAGAATGTAATGTGCCAATTGCGTATGTCCCTATAAAGGCTCACAAACCTTTTATAACAGTTCGCGCAGCAGCCACACCTATAGGAATCTTGAGCAGGAATCCACTACAACCATGATATACTTGTAAGCCCCATCAGATTGCAAGGGGCCGCAGTGGTCCAAAGAAACAAATGCAAGTGGTTTGTCGGATATTAATAATGGTGTCTGTACTGGACATGTTACAGTTAAGCCTTGCATGTGCTGACAGATGTTGCATTTCAAGACATAGTCCTTAGTTTGCTTTGTTAATCCAGGCCAGCAGTAGCACTGTTTTAGTAGAGAAACAGTCACTGGAACTTCTGCATTTGCAGAGCCCATAACCTCGTGTGCTGCTAGAATTATTCCTAACCTGCGATCCATATTTCGTATTACTCTGTACTCACTCCAGGAATTTGAGCAAATGGAACATTGTTTGCATCAAACTTGTAGGAGTATTTGAGTGGAAATCTTTTTGGTACTGCAGAGTTATTGCGTGTGGCAATAACCGCAACCATTATCTTACCGTCTATTCTCGATTTTGAACGAGTCAATGCAGCTATTGAAGCCGTGCTTACAGCCCCCTTTGCGGCTTCGTCAGCCAATGAATTCCCTTCAACGCTAACACCATCACGTTGATGACTCTTCCAGTCTGAAACTTTTGTTCCCTTGTCCATTTAAACGGAAAAAACACGGTGGCCTCAGATTCTCATCCCTGGCACCTCTTTTTTGGAACTCCCTTCCCCGGGACTGCACCAAATCCCTTCCTACCATCAGTTTAGGAAATCACTAAAAACTTTTCTCTCAGGCCTACAACTAATCCCCTCCCTCCGCCTCTGTCAATGCCCCTCTGCCTTAGCGCCAAGAAACCGCTGGTGAACGTGCGCTCAACAAATACTTTAATCATATCATACTTTTATCATATCATATATCACTTGAGCCCTTGGTAGTTCATTTTTCAACTCCATTACCTGTTCCCATAGCGTTTTGTGCTTTATTCTGCCACCCTTAGCATTTTTAAACCCATTCTGTCCCCAATGATGCAAATATTTGTTATATGCCTGCACAAGGTAAAATAAATCACAACGATTGGTGTGGGGAATTCTTGATCTTTCTTTACCAGTGCCAGTATAAGTGCTTTTAATTCTTTCAGCTGTGCCGTGCAGTCTCCTAAAGATTGCGCTTTCATGCAACTCGGGCAAAACTTTCCATCCTGCATGCATCCCTTAACGATGGCACATGCAGCACTGTATTGTTGTTTACTCCCTATGGCTGGTTGAGCAGAACCATCAGTGTAAATTATATATTCAAACTGATCTAGAGGCATTATTTCATTTGGTAGAGTATATTCTTGTTTATATTGCAGGAATGCTTGTGTTTTTAAATTTGGGTTGTACCTATATTCTATATTGTAGTTAGAGATTTAGCCCATTGTATCCATCTTGGATGTAAGGTTTTAGCGTTGGGAATGCTTGCCTTTGTCGCAGCTTCTACGGCTGGAACTGGGGTAACGGCAACTATATGCTTCCCTTGAACCACGGTTCTTTCTCTTATTATAGCAGCCTGTACTGCTGTTAGAATTTTTTCAGTTTATGAAAAGCGCATCTCAGCATTTGTGTACAAACAAGGTTTATATTCTATTGGTACCGTTTCACCTTCATTATATGTTAGGTGGGTGTATGCTGATTGACCTTCAACTATACGGATCACCAGGTTGCATATGTTTACGTATGTCTGTAAGTGTTTTGAAGCTATACTATCAGCTTGTAGAGAATAAAGGATATCAGTGTGCTCCTGTGTCCGTTGTCTAACTGAAAAGTCAGTTTTTTTAAATCGTAGAAAGGTTTTACCCTTTCTGCATAATCTAAAATGTATGTTCGGCCAAAGTCCAGGCACCCAGGATTGATTGTAAGTTTTTTAATGATTTTGGAGGTTAGAGCAGTGCATACTTTCCTTAAAAATAGCTAACTGCTAGCCTTTCCCCTTCACTTGAAAGCTCATATCCCAGAAAAAGGACATTGAGGTGGGCTATCTTTGATTTTTAAGGTTGAATTTGTAACCCTCATCTAAATTTTGAAGTAATTCAGTTACTCTGGCAGAAAATAACCCTGGGTTGTTCTTATAATACTTGGGGAGTCTACTAAATTGTCGCTGGGAGCCTAACGCTGAAAATGCAGTTTAATACCTGCTCTCAGGCGCAATATTCTGGCAGAAAAATCTATTTGAAATATCTATCATTGTTTTTGTATTTTTTCCGCACAATGTTATTTATTAATGAATTGTCCGGTTTTGATACAGGAAACAAAGGATTATTCATTTGAGAAGTTGAAGTTTCAATCACACTTTGATTTTCAAGTTGATCTAAGATCTCCCTGACATGTTTTTTAGCTTCTTGCTTTATTGGATACTGCCTTTGTGCAGTTCACCCATTTTTTAATAGAAGTTTGTGATTGGTTGAATCTTCATCCCATCCAACATGGTTTTTATATAATGTAGGAGTTTGGGCTACCGCCCAATCCTGCACATATGTATATGTTAGGTATTTGGGAATATGCTCTAAAACTGCTGGTAAAATTACCGTTTCTCCTCTAGGCGACTCCATGACGAATGCTTACAGCCAATCTTGTTCAGCTAACAAAATGTCATAGCCAAACTTTAGGTTCTCCCAATAGAGACCTCTAACTGTCCTGCATTTGTCTCCCTCTATTTTGAGTGTTATTTCTTATAAATTATACTGGAAACTTACCCTAGTATCAGATGTTTCTACCATGATATAATCATTCAAGTCCGCTGTCACCAGAAATTCCATCAGGTTCTGGCAAGCTATTGTTACTTCTGCCGCAATGTCTAGCATCGTCAGTGCCCATTCCCATTCAGTAGTCGAGTCCTCATAATTCTGGGCATGTGTGATCTTTAGACCTGCAACCTTCTTCTTTTTGAACTGTGTCTTTTGTTTTGCTTTATCTTCTTTTCTGGAAGTATATTCTTGAACATGCTGGTTGTTTGGACATTGTATGCTCTTCTTGTCTGTCTGAACGCCCTTCCCTTTTAGAGTTTTTTGTTGAACCCTGAAAGGAACGAGAAGAATGTGTACCAGTATCTTGATACCTGCCAGGTTTCCTAATCTTGTCCCTATTACTGTAGTTATACCTCCTTTCGGAGGGTTCCTGTGGAGGAGATCTACCTCTGGATTGAGATCTGTGTTCTCTAAATTTTTGTTTTTTTGTTATTGTCCCACTTCTTTTTTGATGAAGCAGGTGTCTGCTTGAAAGGTTCCTTCTCAGGACTACCCATCAGCTGTGCTTTTAATGCTTTACCACCCAAACTGTCCATGTCAAATTATACATATGCAGTTTCAATTATTTTACGTAGTTCGTGCTCCTACTGTAAAAGGACTGAACTCCCTTAGGCGTTGGCGGATAGCCACTATCGCTGCCTCTATTTTAATATATGCTAATGTTATAGTTGATACCTGGGCATAATTACCTAGTAATTTCATCCCTAAGTTCCGAGAAGGGTCTGCTCCGTACTCATTTTGTATTTGTCTTAACATATCTGGTATTACTGCTAATGACGGGATACCATGTGTTCTGGTATATATGGCAGCACAAACTGTCCTTCAAGAGGTACAATCCTCTATCTGTGGTGTTATCCCCATGGGCAAGCAGATTGTCAGCATTCTGTGCTTTTCATATGGGCTGGTATTTGGAAATACTGCTTCCAGCTGTGTTATTTTCTGAGCAACCCAGAATAGCATTTGTTCACTTTTTGCAGACATTTTACCCATTACTGCGTGTAACGTTTGTGTAGTAATTTTAGTTGCTGTATTTTGAACTGGAGGTGTGTTTGTTGTAACCGTTACAGGCTGGACTGTAAGTGTCCTCATGACACACTGTGTCATGTTTCTGTATGTTTTTATTAATTCTTTGTGAAGTATGATTAAGTCTCTTCCTGGCATTGTATCGATTTCAGGATGTGGTGTTTAGGCTGCTAATATTGGCCATGGTGCGCCTTCTCGTCTTGTGAACCGTGTCTTACTCTACTTCTCGTATGGGGGGGCCGTCTTTAAACTAGTATAAGTGTTCCTGGTACATGAGCAGAACGTCATTGTCCTCATACGGACAGTTTTCTGCTGATGGTTCACCTTCTCTGTAGTAATGAAATGTTTCAGTTCTTGCATTTGCTGCTGGGAATGTAACCCATGAATAAAATACCTCTGTTCTGTATGATTTGTGTGCCTCAATCACGAAAGCTACTACACCACCCATAGGTATTAGACCATGTGGAAACAGTTTCAGAGTGACTGCATTTCGAAAGTTTTCCACAGTATGTATTGCGTTTGCATCTTCATCGTCTTCTGAGAGGGGTAGTGCTTGCTTTAGTGGGTTTAGTTCCTGGTTAGACATTGTGTTTTAGAACACAAAATAACTTTTCAAGGGAACTAAGATAAGGCGTTTTGCACACTTTTTAGGAACACTGGGGCATATTAGCAAGAACCTTGTTAAAATTATCGCAGTTTTAGTGGCAGGAAACAGCCGCTAAAATGGTGATAATGCTCTTGCTAATATGCATTATAGAATTCAAATAGAAGCCCAGGTTAGATGTGCAGGACATTTAACCTGGGCTTCTATTGGAATTCTATAACGCATATTAGCAAGCCCATTATCGCCGTTTTAGCAGTTGTTTCCTGCTGCTACAACAGTGATAATTTTACCGAGGTTCTTGCTAATATGCCCCACTGTGTCTTTCAAGCTTGATTAACCAACAGCAAATAAATAGAATTTTTTGCATACTCAGCTGTGGCGGAGTTTGTGCCCTCCCACTCCAGAAGTCTCAGTGGATTTGTGAGTAGGGGTCTCTGAGAATAGCACAACTAAACTACACAGATTCTACTGTTAAATAAGTACACAACCAATGTTGACGGTGCCATGCCTTGTATCTCTTATAAAAAGTATACAGGATCTGCGCGTTTAGACAACATACACTGTAGGATTGGTGTCTGACTGATTCTGGACACCCCCACCGGGTACGTTGGCTTCCTGTACCAAGTAGCTCAGAGTGCCACTAGAATCTCCTCTTACCAACGAAGGAATAGTTATTGGCAGCCATCAAACATGACAACCCTGATTCCTCAGGACAGTGGAAACAATATACTATTTGTCACTTGTGATTACTTAGTCTGTCTCAGAGAGACACACAGAATAAACAGGCTGGGCGTTTACAATAAGCATGTATTGAACAGTGGTTATTCTGTTGTAAAATAGATAAGCTGCAACAACCGCTAGGCAGTATAAGATATAAATGATTAGCAGTATTATGAAGGTAAATGGATGGTATAGCTCTACCATCTTACAATAGTCATGAATACATATGAGTATACAAAACACATAATAAAAGATGTATACTCCTACAATGCTTCCCTATCTAGATGTAACTAAATGTACCTAGCATGTGTTTAGGTGTTAAGCCAAGAATCCCTCTAGGATTTAGTGAACCCCATTACCTGAATGAGTAATGAGTTGTACAGCCCGCGAGGGATGTTAGATCACTGGGATGCAGGAACCTCAGATTCTCTGGTAAGCGTTGTGGCCGGGAACTCTCGGTCTCCTCTGCTCTAGCTTAGCAGGGTGTGATGTATATATACCCATTGGTCTTCCCAGTGGGTCCTACCTCTCTTTATTACTGTGTAGGATTAAGGATGACTTTGGGCATGAACTTTATAAATAGATACTATGCAGAAGATGGTCATCCTGCTGCAGTGGCGGCTCGCCGTAGGAGTGCTGCAGGACGGTGGGGCGAGGCAGGGGAGGGGCATGGTGGGGATAGTAAACTCCAGCATACAGCGGTACGGAATTAGGTAAATAAATAAATGAAACAATTTACATTGAGCACATTGCATCACCAAATGTAAATTGTTTAATTTATTATTTTTTAACCTAATATTGTTCCGCTGTATGCCAAGTTTATTACCCCCACCCTGGCCCTTGCCCGCCCTGTCTCACTGCCCTGCAGCGCTCTTTCGGCGAGCTGCCACTGTCCTGCTGTGCTTCTGAGAATCCTCATGCATAATGTAAGAGATCTCGAACTAGGGAGAACCTGTGTCCTAAATGCAGTGTTGTATCTAGGTAAAATGTCAGTCTCTGTAAACCGTGACAAGTGTAATGTGGTGAAGAATATAGGTGAAGGGTAATGAAGTTATCGGGCTTATATTATCATACCTATAAGGTATATGACATTCCTATATAATTAAAATTGGTCAGACAAATTTTCAGATGTTTTTCGAATACCCTCCACTTAAAATGGAACCACCTCACATCAAAACATGTGTCTCAGATGAAAGACTGAGACATAAGTATTTTACTTTACCAACTAATAAAATAAAGAGTCAGTAAAAGTCAAATATCTCCAGGACTATGAAAAAAGTAGGGGGCAATGGTCCTATTGGCTCAAAATATACACATAAGAGCATCCAGAAAAAGACAACAAGTAAGGAGCCCTTTAGGAGTAGAAGCTATATTATGCACTTAAATACATTTGAATGATTCTCACAAATTCATTGAAACTTAATATATGGATGTTTGGCTCTCATGGAACACCTTTATCATGATGATGACTAAGATAGTAATAAGTACACTATCACAGTATAGTCTCCAATACCGTTCTCAATACATTTGTCCCATGCTCATCCCTTGGTAACTGTTATCGAGCAATCAGGCCTAAATTAGGAGACAGGTATGTAATGCATTTAACAACACTATTCCATCAAATAAGTAAGACAAAACACACAATAAGACTCACAAAACAATGTATTCAAATAGTAAATATGTTTATGACCAAACAGCCACAAAAACAACTAACATCCAATGTAGGAAACTGGAGATATTAATTTTTCAAGAATAAATGCTGACAAAGTAATGTTTTAGACCAACCACAATGGAGCCCTGGCCAGATACACCAAGCAGGCGTCCCTGGTCAAAATGATACCTACACATTTAGAAACTTTTCTGGGGCTTTTTGTTACAATTCCCCCATGAAGCTCTTTACAAGACCAGATTCAGAGAGTGTCGCCAGCTTGCTTTTCAGGGAGCTCCCAGTCACATCCTGAATGTCAGACCTCCAGAGATTTTCAGCATTGCTAACCTGGAGTTCTGGGTGCAACACAGTTGATGGAGGCTGGCTTTAATCTCCTTGTCGAGTCAGTCACCCTATGAAGCTTTGTCCAAAAAGTTCTTCAAATTTCCCCAACCTTCACAAGCTGCCAATTTTAAGGTTTACTTGTGGGTTCAAAGTTGCCAAAGCACAAATCCAATGGTCTGGAATCTCCTGGATGATCCTTGGATGGTTTGGACCACTATTCCCACAATGTACTTGGACAAATTCTTACAAGTATACTGGATATACCCTAGGCTGGGGACTCTTGCTGGAGATGAAGTAGGTGGGCTCTGTTAACATGTAGATGCAGGTAGACCACTTCTTAATCCTTCTTGATGCAAGGCACTGTCCCCAGGGCTGTAGTGCAAATGTGTGCATCAGGCACAGTTATTCAAAGTACAGGGCCATAGGGTGCAAATGTAGATTCTTCCAGGACAGTCCTTTTACTCATAGTTTCAGGCAGCAGAACGTAGAGGTTATGCACCTCTCACATATTTATTCTCAGCTTCTGGACATCAAGAGCTGGGCACTCCTAACCAATTGTATGCAGGGTGCCATCAAGGTTCATGACCACTGCAATGTGTGGCATATTCTTGTCCCATAAAGCACCATTCTTCCCAAAAAAAAACAATGATGGCTGAAATGTCAATAGAGCAGTAAGAGCTAATTAAACCAAACCCAGTGTGGCTCATTTCCATAGCTCTTCTCCCCTAAAATATGCAAATTATTTCCTTAAGCCTGACACGGGTCTGCGAAACTAGTTATGGGGTAGGTAGACCTGGCATTCCCTGACTGTCCTCCCCTGAAGCCTCATGATTTATAACCCCCATCCTTCCCATGTGTATCTGCAGAGCTCTCTCCAGCATATAACCTCTCTCCCGGACAGCCACTTACCACCTAATCAAGGCAGCTTGGCTAAATCTGTTACCACTGACAACTCAGGGGAGACTACAGGAAGGCTAGATTTTGGATTACGGAAAAGAAAGTCATATAACTTCTTTGCTGCACAAGTTATGGCAACTTCAACAATGTTAATCTATTGGATTTATCAATACCATTCTTTTAAGTAGTAGAATGATATTTTTTGCCGGCCTAGAAACAATTATATGTGCATAAAATATTGCAATTTTATCCTATTGGCGGGCAGATTTTCATCACTAGGGTTTGTACTTTATAAGTCTCTTGTTCATAGTTACATGAACCCATATCCCGGGACACCTAGGGGAGACAAGAGGGACCCTGAGTGTCCCTAATATGTAAATATAAGGTAGATTATCACTTTTCAAGAGCACATTCAAGTGCAACACAAGCTCCTTGTCTCTAAGCTTCCACGCCCTATTATAAGGGTATTTGAGGTAGTTTCCATCTCCCTGCCCTATTATCTACTAGGGATGTGTAGGCTAGGTCAGGCCAATTGTAAGAATGTACCTTCATAGGCAACCTCCAAGGCAAGGCAGTACACACATGCAAAGTGTATCAAATCTGCTGAGCTTCTAAACCTCAATGCCCAGTTATCTACTAGGGGCGTATATGCAGATGAATCTCCCTTGCCCTGTTACTTACTAGGGCCTTATAGGATCTGTCAGTTCAATTGTAAGTGCACCCTAATACATAGACAACCCTGAACATGTGTTGATTTTTAAACATAACACTGGCCTGGGCATGTCAGCAGAGCCCAGGGCACAACCAGAGTCAGTTACAACCTGTATCATGCAGCAAAAATGGGGTTGACCAGGGCAAGAGGGTGGCTTTCCAACATTCAGCCTTTTCAAAGTGTGATAAAGTACCTCTTTTTGGTGTGTTATCCTCCTTTTGTTGGACTGATGCTACCATTTTATTTAAACCGTGGACACTGCTGTTCAGGCCCCGGCGTACATGCTATGGTCTCTAAAACAGCTTAAAGATAGCTAATTCCAAATTGGCTTATTTGACTTCCCACTAAAGCCACAACATATAGTACAAGAATTAAGTCAATGGTGGGAAAAACGCTGAAATTCACCTCAGCACATGTTGTATCTCCAACACTCTGACAATGAAAACATGGCTTAAGGCTAAGCTATGTTGCCTGATGAATGCTGCTTTAAAAATTCATTTTTCACAGGTAAGACTCTTCCTTTTTTTAATATTAAATAAGCCACACTTAGTAGGCCTGGTAGGTGATATGTGTTAAAAAGTGGTGCATGGAAGAATATAATGTTGGACTGCACCTACAAGATAATTTAACCGGTATTTGGTTGTCTTTATTCCATGACGTGGACTCCCATTCACCCCAATTAATATTCCACATCTTTTTCTATCACCTCATTCACCCCAGTTAATAATCAACTTCCATTTCTACCTAGATGGAGAAATCACACTTCATTTCTACCTAGTTGGAGGAATCACACTTCAAATTTAGAGATGTCCACTGCCCTGATAGACATCCAGTATGGTTTCTGTTAATGGATAGAAAGGGTGCAGTATGGCTCTGTCAACATGACATGGCCATACAAGACACTTTCATTTAAAATTTTCAACAACCCCCCCTGAACTAATCTTGAATAAAGTACTATAATGTGTTGCACGCTTTCACAACTTTTTATTAAACATGACCGACAAATTTCAGTATATTCACATTTGATCATTGGGTGGAACAAGAGTTGCCATTTGTTTAAACCACAACAAGACAGACACTTCTCATATGTGTTCTTATCCTAACATTGTCCCATGAGGTGTGTCTGTTGTTAAATTAGTAAATCGTTTATATGACCAAAGGGGTTCTTTTAGCTGGTGCAGGGAAAAAAACCTGGAGTTAATGGAATAACGAGTAAAAGCTGTTTAGTTCTTTTCACTCAGCATAGTCCCAACATCTTTACAATGAGCAAGATGGTATATATGTTACTTGAGTTACTGAAACTGAGACTGTAGCATTTATTATTCCTTTGACTAAATTAACCATGGGCTGGTGCAGATCTCTTTATCCCTTTAGGTGGTCTAATTTCAGTACTGTCTGAATGACCAATAAAGGTACCTCTTCCTGGTCTTTAGCAAGTTCTTGTTTATTCACCTCCAACAACTCTATTGGCCTCACCTGAGTGGTTCTCAGGGAAGGCTAAAATTTTTTTAGACTGAATTCGATCTGAGTCATTTGTTTTATGAAAGGACTTTTCCCGAAACCCAATAAAGACTAGCTTTCCTAAAATCTTCTGCAAAATCATGTGCATTATTAATATCTTGACCCCTTACCAGCAGACACTTTTCCATGCCAGTGTGAGGCATTTCTTTGCTTTTTCACTTAGTATGTGCCTAAGCCTCCATAACTTTTTTTTTACAAGATGTACCCATGCCAAATTTGCTTCCTTTTTTCCCAACTTTCTAGGAAGCCAGAGTTTGTGGATTTGCTTTGAGTGGACCGAATATTAGTCAAACATTTTTACAAGGGAAACAGTTGAAAAAAAAAGAGCTGCAAAAATGTGTCTGTTTGCCCTCAAAAAAATGCGATGAACCAATAGTTTGCTGTGCAAAAATCAAAATGTATCAAGCTTTCAGAAACAAGCAGTGCTGACTCAAGAAAACTATGGAAATGTTAACTAATATTTCACACAACTCAGAGCAACAAGCAAAGTTGCTATGCTGCATTGCACAAAAGAGAGATATAAGAAATACTCATTTTTTACAGACATATGGAACATTTCAGCTCTGTCATTGTGGTGGTGCACTGTGTGCTCTCTAGGGCCATTGCAAGCATGCTTACACCATTTCGCAAGGGTAACTGCATTACAGGCAGGAATTTTGTAATGAATTTTGACCTATAAGTTTTACAGATTTAAATACTGAAAAAAACATCTTGGGCCAGATTTACAGAGCTTTTAACCCATTACAAACCTTGCAATTTGGTGAGCCAGATTGTTTGCGACCACTAAACAGAAAGTATAATTTAGTAAACCTATTTTGTAATTCAGAAATCATTTTATAAATGTAAAAATAGGTTATTGAAAGGGGGATGATCAGAGTGTCCCTTCCAAATACCAAAGTGTAAAATTGTTTATCAATTGTTTGTGACCATCATTTTGGTTACAAACCATAAATAGATTACCTACTCCCAAGTTGATAGAGTAACTAATTTGCAAATGGGAAGGGGTCCATCTTATGAAGAGGGGGAAGACAAAGGCGTACAAGATAGGAGATTAGAAAAAAAGACCTGGTGTCATGTAATTTCAGTTACCTAAGGGCAGAAAATGAAAGCTTCCCAGGAAAATATTTCTCTGTTGCTAAAGCTCTGTGCAATCATCTCTCTGATTTCAAAGAGAATACTATTTAGTTGCAGTATTATGGAATGCCTTGACTGCATGTTATCTCTGCAATGACCACAGGACACTGGCCAATGAATTCCGTTGCTCGTTGGGCTTTTGCAATTTAATAAACATGGAATGCTGTCCTCTGCAATTCCTACCAATTCAAGAGGAATCAAAAATAGCACTTTTGATGCAATAGCATATTTAACATTTACCTGAACTAGCTGGGAATGAAACATTTACAAAGTGCTATTCACATGCATCGCTGTTGGATACAGATCAATTGGAAATGCTAGAGACAATGTTCATTCCCATTTGGAATTACATTAATAAAAAACATTACTTATCTTGAAACATAAAAGATTCAAATTAAAATTAATTTACCATTTTTGAGAATTTCTGAAGTTTCTCCCGGCACTCGATCAGTCAAAATGTTTTCTTCATTTTTTTCGCCTACACTAGAATCAGGTTTTGGCTCTGAAAAATTAGTAATTTACAACATGTACATGAGATTAAAAAAACATTACTTTCTCTGATAAAAATATATGTCTACGGTCTTTGTGCACACAATGAGCAAGTTCTTCCTCTACTGATGAACAACATGCTAGGAGATGTTGTGAAAGACATGGTACATTGCTCAGAGTCAGGGACACACAACTTTATTTATGCCAAAAAAGCACAACCAAAAATAAAGAAAAAACTACCTAGTTTATTCATCTTTGGGTGATACTACAAGACCTCATCTTTGGATTTTTATTAAATAAAGTTTTGTTTGCAATATGTAAAAACCCCAATACAATAAAGCAAAGAGAATCAAATTACTCACCACTTTTCCTATATTAAAATTGCTCAGTCAAAATTTCAGGTGTCTTTCTAATACTCTCCATCAAAACATGTGTCTCAGATGAAAGACTGAGACATAACTATTTTACTTTACCAAATAATACAATAAAGAAGAGATTGTAAAAGTCACATATATCCAGGACAATGAAAAAAGCAGAGGGCATTGGTGCTATTGGCTCAAAGATACACATGAGAGCATCCAGAGAAAGACAACAAGTAAGGAGCACTTTAGGAGGAAAAGCTATATTATCCACTTCCAATAAAATATTGCAATCCAATCCATTTGAATGATTCTCACAAATTTATAGCAGCTTGACTATCATGAAATACCTTTATCATGATGATGACTAACTTGGGTAACATCTTAACAAACTCTATCAGTAAATCTTCCCTAACTTATGAGGTTGAGTCTTGGAAATTGGGCTATTCATAATAGAATGTATGCACCTACCACCAGTAATAAGTCCTCCAATACATTATAGAATCTAACAACTGTCTCAATACATTTGTCCCATGCACATCCGTTGGCAGCTGTAATCAAGCAATCAGGCCTAAATTAGGAGACCGGTATGTAATGCATTTGAAAACACTAATCCATCAAATAAGTAAGACACAACACACAATGAGACTCACACAACAATTTATACAAATAGTAAATATGTTTATGAACAAAGAGGCACAAAAACAACAAAAATCCAATGTAGGAAACCGAAGATATGAATTTTTAGAGAATAAAGTTTTAGGCCAACTGCAATAGAGCCCCGGCGGGATACACTAAACTGGAGGTCCTGGTCAAAATGCTACCTTCGCACTTAGAAACTTTTCTGGAGCTTTTTCTTCCAATCCCCTCAGGATGCTCTTCACCAGACCAGATCCAGAGAGCGTTGCCAGCTTGCTTTTCAGGGAGCTCCCAGTCAAATCCTGGATGTCAGCTCTCCAGAGCTTTTCAGTGGGACTATTCTGCAGTCCTGGCTGCATCACAGTTGATGGAGGCTGGCTTGAGTCTCCCGGTCAGATCGGTCACCGAAAGGAGCTTTTTAGAAAATGTTCTCCAAACTTCTCCAAACCTCATGAGGTGCCAATTTGAGGTTCACTTGTGGGTTCACATTTGCCAAAACACAAATCCGAATGTCTGGAATCTCTTGGATGACACTTGGAAGGTTTGGACTACAATTCCCACAATGCACCTGGACAAATCCTTACAAGTCTACTGGATGCACTCTACCCTGGGGACTCTTGGTGGAGATTATGTAGTTGGGCTCTGTTAACCTGTAGCTGCAGGGAGTCTACTTCTTAATCATTCTTGAAGCAAGGCACAGTCCCAAGGGCTATAGAAAAACATTTTGCAGCTGGCACAGTTATTCAAAGTATTGGGCAGTAGGGTGCAAATGCAGATCCCGGCAGGACAGTCATTCTTCCTTATTTTCCTCATAGTTTCTGGAAGCAGAACTGAGAGGTTATGCACCTCTCACATATTTATTCTCAGCTTCTGGGTATTAGGATCTAGGCAGTCCCAAACAATTACATGCAGGGTGCCACACAAGTGCATTTCCGCTTACTGCAATATGTAGCATATTCTTGTCCAATAAAGCACCTTTCTTCCAAAACAATCAGTGATGGCTGAAATGTCAGTAGTTGTGGGGAGCGCATTTCACACTTCACTCCCGGTCGCACTGCATAATTGGATACTTGATCCTTCAACTTTTTCAACAAATGACCTTGCTTTGCAAATTAATCTGCTATTGTAGTCCACAGTTTATTCACGAGATTTTACATTTTCTTTTTCTTTTTCAACCATGTCCGTCAAACCCACATATGTCGTAAAGTGCATTTCATTCAGCTTCACATAATCCCATGTGCCCGTCCGAGTCTTCTTAAGAAAATGATCACAAAATGCACGAAATAGTTCAAAGCTGCCGTTCTTTTATTTCGTCCCAATGCATTTCGGGCATACTTTCAGCCCTTCGTCAGGGGTGGCTGCAAATCAATAGCAAAAATTACATTGTGAACTACCATACCCAGAGTGCCCTTTGTCCCCTTTGAAAAAGAAAAAGAAAATGTAAAATCTCGCGAATAACTGTGGACTACAATAGCAGATTAATTTGCAAAGCAAGGTCATTTGCTGAAAAAGTTGAAGGATCAAGTATCCAATTATGGAGTGCGACCGGGAGTGGAGTGCGAAATGCGCTCCCCACAGCATTGTAATATTCTTGGTGCATTCTGGGCATAGCACGGCCCGGTTCCGCACGCAACGCGCTAAAGTTGATAAAAAGATGGATTATATTTTGATGAACACGGTGTGCATACCACCCCTAGTGATGTGAAATGTCAGTAGAGCAGTAAGAGCTAACTAAACCAACTCCCATTGCGGCTCATTCCCATAGTTCTCCTCCCCTAAAATCTTCAAATTCCTTTCTTAAGCCAGCCACATGGCTGGGGCACAAGGGATGGAGGGTACATTGACCTAGCATTCCCTATCTGTCCTCTCCTGAAGCCTCATGCTTTATGACCCCCCCCACCCTGCCCTGACCTGACATTGCTGTGTAGCTGCAACTCTCCCTCCAGCAGATAGCCTCTTCCCAGGACAGCCACTAATCACCAAATTATCACCCAGCTTGGTAAGCCTGTCACCACTGAACAATCAGGGGAGACTACAGGAAGGCTGGATTTTGGCTTATAGAAAAGAAAGTATTTCAAATACCAAATTGTAAATGTATTTATCAATTGCTGGATTTATCAATACCATGCTTTTTGTGCAGGAAGGAACACTTATTGTGCAAAAACAATCCGTAAAGGCATTTCCTTTTTGTATGTGTGCTGCAGCAGAAAGAAGAAAAAGGGAGGAGAAATAATGATGTTTCCCCACATTAGACCTTACAGAGGAAAGAGGAGCATTTGACCCATTCCTACGTTTACGAGCTTTATTAAATCTGGGAATGAGCCAAAATTCATGGGTAGATTCGCTGGAACATCCATGCTCCACACATGCAACACCTTCCTTTTGAAAAAAAATGCAAGTCAATGATATGCACTGCCTTGTGGTACTTTGCATTTCCTCTAGAAGGGAGTGCCACAAAAAGTGGATTTGTTTCACTTAATAAATGCCAAAAGCTATTTTGCTGCAGAGCTATGCCACAGAAGCCATTCAACCCTGATGCAAAACCTCAGTAAATCTGTTCCTACATGCCTATGTTCTGAAGGTAGTTGCAAAGTAACTATTTTTATTCACTTCTACACAGTTTCAACTTCATGAAAATTATACAGAAAATCGGGAAATACAAAACAGCAATTCAAAGAGCAAACAAAACGATAGAGGAAAAATTATTTCAATATCCCCTGTGTGCCTGTCTTCTGGGGCTCAATCAATTCATTTTCTGCATATTCCTGATTGTTGTGCAGCTATCTAGCCATGGGATGAACCGCATATCCATACAGCGATAGACATGAACCAAGAGGCAGGCTAAGGCAACATTAGTGAATTCATATGTTTAAATGTATCAGTAACTTGTAGAGGTTTCATAGAGCCAATTTACCTAGCCTTTGAACAAACATGGAACAGTTCTAATTCATGCTGAGAGACATTATAGTTCCTAATGATAGTCTTCAAACAGACTATTGTTCACTGGTGAAACATTATTTGAAGTCATCTCTTTTACTCTATCAAAACTGAGTTGGTGATCAAACAACAGTTTCTCATTTACATACGGAATCCATTTTACTAGAAAGTGTGATAAGAAAATACCAGTAATCCACCACACCATGATATAGTCACATACCTCAAATAATACACCACGGGCCCACGCTGCTCCTTCTTCTACTAAACATGCAGGGCTGTTTTGCTACACGTTTTCTTCACATCACACCAACATTGTCACACTATCCCCATGACTTTAGTGACAAATTGGTTGATAACTAGGAAACCTTACTCTTAAAGCTATTCCAGCACCCCTGTCCTGTATATTATAATTCTATCTGCATGGAAGCAAGACATATGCTTGCCTCAGTTCTTGAACCAATGAGGTTGATGGCAGCCATTGCATAAGAAAGCAGTTGTCACACAACCCGCTTTTTTTTGCATAAGGGGAAAGGATGACATTTTGAGCGCAGAGTTGGCATTTGCTGCCAGTCGCTCTGTCTGGCTTCAGGTTGCAATTATGAATGAGAGTCTTTGAACTCAAATATTGAAGGCCAACATTTGCGAAGATTTTTTTCCTACAGAAGATATCACCCTCATTTAATTAACTCTTACATATAGGCGTTTTGGGTTTGTACGCTGAGAAATAATCATGGGCCAGATGTACAGAGTACACCCATTACAAATCTTCTTATTTGGTGAGTCAGAGTGTTTGTGACCACTCAAAAGATGTTCTAATGTAGTGAACATATTTTATGATTCAGAAATCATCTTCCAAATGGAAAAACTGTCATTGGATGATCAGGGTGTACCTTTCAAATACCAAATTGTACATTTATTTATCAATGGTTTGAGACCTCAATTCTGGTTGCAAACCAGAAATGAGTTCATGACTGCCCAGTTGATGAGGTAACTGATTGGCAAAAGAGAATGAGTCCCTTTATGATGTGGGGGGACTACAAGGGAGTACAAGATAGCAGATAGGACAATATGCCTCGTGCCAGGCAATTTCAGTTACTAAAGGGCATAAAAAGGAAAGATTCACAGGAAAATATTCAGAATCGCACTGGCAAATGAATGTAGGTATTTGTCGGGATTATACAATTTAAAAATCATGGATGTCACCCTCTACAATTGCTAACAATTCAGGAGAAATCAAAAAAAGCACTTTTAATGCAATAATATATTAAACATTGAACCAATGTAGCTGGGAAACAAACATTTGCAAAGAGCTAGTCACACTCATTGCAATTGAATATGGATCAATTGGAAACGCTCAAGACAAGGGTACATTCTGATTTAGATTAAATTAATATTAAAACTTTACATATTTTTAACTATACAAGATTCAAATTTTTTTGGAAATTTCTGACTTTTCTCCGAACGCTGGGTTGGTGACAATGTTTCCTTCATTTTTTTCACCTGTACCTAAATCAGGTTTTGTCTCTGGAAAAAATAGTAATTTACTAACTGTATGGGAGATTACAAAAACATTACTTTCTCTGATAAAAATAGATGTCTCTGGTTATTTTACACAAAGTGAGGAGGTTCTTGCTCTAATGAAGTACAACATGCTAGGAGATGTTGTGAAAGACATGGTTCATTGTGCAGAGTCAGGGGCACATAACTTTATTCGTACCAAAAAAACACAACAACAAAACAAGAAAAATACCTAGTTAAATCATCTTTGAGTGATGATACAAGGCCTCGTCTTTAGATTTGTGCTCGATAAGGTTTTGTTTGCAACATGTACACACCCCATTGCACTAGCACTATTGATACATTAAAATTGCTCAGACAAGGTTTATTTTCTGGTGTTTTTCTCATACATTCCACATGAAATGGAACAACCTCACATAGCAACACATGTCTCAGATGAAAAACTGAGACACAACTATTTTACATTACCAACTAATTGAATAAAGAAGAGGCTGTCAAGTCAGACATCCCCAGGGCAATGAATAAAGCTGAGGGCATTGATCCCATTGCCTCTAATATACTATCTATATGACTATCATAATGTAACTTGATAATGATGATAACTAAAGTGGGTCACAAATTTAATGTACAATATGAAAAAGTCTTCACTTACTTTTGACGTTGAGTGTTGAAAAGTAGGTTATTCATAAGATTAATGCCCCCATTAGGATGGCGGGCGGATCACCCCCGCCAGGCTGGCGGTAGCCACCGCTGGCCTGGCGGGGGCGATGGCGGGGGCGATCCGCCCGCCATCTGTTCCGGAATGCCCCCCCCCGCCATATTAGTATGGCTGGGGGGTCCGCGGCGGACGGAAAGACCGTCCGCCGCTTTTCCGCCCCAGTCCACCTACCACAAGTATTATGTCCACTGACTAAGAAAAGGATCCAATACAGGTTTCAATAAATATGTTCCTGGCTAACCCCTTTGTAGCTGTAACTCAGCTGTCAGAACTATAAAGCATTTAAAAACACTAATCTATCGAATAAGTAAGACACAACACATAATACAAATCCCACCCCAATTTATACAAATAGTAAATATGTTTGTGAACAAACAGACACCAAAATGAATTAAAATCCAATGTAGGAAACCGGAGATATGAATTTTTTAATGAAGAAATATAGGCAAAGTCAAAGTTTTAGGCCAACCCCATAGAGCCCTGGCTGGATACAATAGGCGGGAGGTCCCAGTTAAAATGTTACCTCCACAATTTGAAACTTTTCTCGAGCTTTTTCTCCCCCCCCCATGATACTTTTCACCAGGCCAGATTCTTAGCTGGACGCATTTCAGAGAGCTCCCAGTCAAATCCTGGAAGTCAGACATCTGGAGCTTTGCAGCAGGATGAACTTGGAGTCCTGGCTGCATCACTGTTGATTAGGACTGGCTTGACTCTCCTGGTCGGGTTGCTCACCTTATGGAGCTTTTTCCCAACAGTTCTCCAAACGTCTCCAGACTTAAGGATGTGCTTCTTGAAGGACTCCTTGTGGGTTCAAAGTGGCCAAACACAAAACAAGGGTCTAGAATCTCCTGGATAATCCTTGGAATGTTTGGACCACAATTTAAACAACGCACCTAGCACGATCCTTAAAAGTCCTCTGAATGTACTCTAGGCTGGGAAATCTTAGTTGAGAAGATATAGATGGGATCTGTTAACCTGTATCTGCAGGGAGTCAACATTTTAATCCTTCCTGAAGCAAGGCACAGTCCCCAGGCTGTAGTACACAATTGTGCAGCAGGCACAGTCATTCAGTATGCATTGCATTTAGGTACAAAATACACAATCCAGAAGGACAGTCCTTCTTTTACTCTGAGTTTCAGGCTTCAGAACTGAGGGGCTATGCACCTCTCATATGTAATCTCAGCTTCTAGGCATCAAGAGGTGGGCACTCCTGACCAATGGTGTGCAGGATGCTTCCTAGGTGAATGACCACTTCCTGCAAAGTGTGACATATTCTTGTCCCAGAAAACCTCATTCTTCCAAAAGGAATGATGTCTAACGTGTCATTACAGTTGTAAGAGGTAACAAAACAAACTTGCATTGGGGATCATTGCCATAGCTCTCCTACCCTAAAATCTGCAAATTCCTTCCTTAAGCCTGCCGTCTGGCTTGGCCACAAGGGATGGGGTACCTAGACCTGGCCTTTCCTTCCTGTACTCCTCTGAAGCCTCATGCTTTATGACCACGCCACCATGCCCTGGAATTCATGTGTAGCTGCAGTGCCCTCTCCAGCAGAGAGCCTCTCCCCTGTATAGCCACTTATCAGCTAACAAAGGCAGCTTGACTAATCCAGTTCCCACTGAACAATCATCAGAGACTGCAAGAAGGCTAAATTGTGGCTTATAGTAAAGAAAGTCTGATAAAGTCTTTGCGGCAGGAATTTCAATAAGGGCACCGCCATCTTGGGGGGTTAGCATTCCAGCTCTTTTCTGAGGCTATATATGGCCATGCTGATGTGACCGTGCAGCGGACGCACGCAGCGGGTGCGCCGCCGGCGCACCGACGTCGCGTCAAAGGCAAGCCCTTCTGCGCCTTTCCGCGCTCGAGACGGGCTCAGGGCCCGTCCCCCTGGTCCAAGCACATCTGACCATCAAATCTATTCTAAAGAGCAGCTTTTGGGCTGGGACCCGGAGGGTGAAAGGGCTCGCTGCCCAAGGATCCCTCCCAATGCTACTTTGGAGGCACAAGCCAAACACTGTCCGAAATGTGCCTCAGTTCTGCCGTGCCTTACTGTGAATTCTGGCATTTCTTATGGCGACATATCTGGAGCCAGGTCTACACAAGCAATTCAGATGCCTCTGAAATGTCTTTTGCTTAACACCAGGTCCCTCATCAAGCACAGTGTGGAATGTGCAATGTTCATGGAAGACCATAGCATTAAACTAGCATTTATCACTGAATCTTGGTCGGATGAAGCTTCGGGCCTGATCTTGTCAAAGCTGCGCCCCCGAGTGGGCAGAAAAAATATTGATTTTTAAATATTGACATACAATAATGTCGATGTATGAATATCGAAGGGACAGAATATAGAAGGTAAGTAATACTGAATTTGTTAATATCGATGTTAGTAATAGCGATGTTACTAATATCGATGTTAGTAATGTCGATGTTACTAATAACGATTTTTATATGATGTTCATGTATATTATGTATTTAATATGTATATTTTTTTTAATGTAATTGAAGTAAATTTTGTATTTTAGTACCGTAGCGGGCTGAGGGTTTATCGGGGAATAGGAAGGGAAGTAACTTAACCCTTTAACAGCGGTGGAAATTCCGCCACGGAACAGGCGAAATAAATGTGGGCGTGGTTCAGACGACCCCCAACCGTCCTCCGCCCACGCCTGCCGTAAGGTCAGACGGCCCCCGGCCATCCGACACATGCAAGGGGTTAATTATACTAAATTAATTATTAATTTTGAGGAATTAAAAATTAATTTTAATTAATTGGTAATTAATTTTAATGAATTAGTAATTAATTTTAATTAATTGATTAAATAGTAATTATGTTCTGTAGCGGGTTAATGGTTTATAGGCGAATAGGGTGGGAAGTAATTTAATCATACTAAATTAATTAATAATTTTTAGGAATAATAAATTATTTTAATTAATTGGTAATTTTTATTAATTGGTAATTCATTGTAATTAATTGATTAATTGATAATTATGTTCTGTAGTGGGTTATGGGTTTATAGGGGAATAAGGTGGGAAGTAATTTAAATGTAATTAAGTAATAATTGATTTTAATTAATTGTTTTGTTAATTATAATATTGTTAATTATTTATTAATTGGACATTATTTTTTATTATTTAACAATTTAGTTTTACTTAATTATTTATGGCTAATTATGTTTTTAATAACTATGTATTGGTATTTGTAAATAGTTTATATTTATTTAATAATTCATTTTTTAAATATTTTAAAATAATAGTGTATTTATAAGTATGTTATTTTTAACTTCTACTCTATCCAACACTTTCCCTACTGTTGCATTCTCTGGAGTGGGAATAGTCATTTTTACCCCTACGCTATCCAACACTTTCCCTACTGTAGACCTTTCTGGAGTGGGAATAGTCATTTTTACCCTCTACGCAATCCAACACTTTCCCTACTGTTGCACTCTCTTGAGTTGGAATAGCAATTTTTACCCCCACACTATCCAACACTTTCCCTAATGTTGCACTCTCTGGAGTTGGAATAGTAATTTTAACCCCTATGCTATCCAACACTTTCCCAACTGTTGCACTCTCTGGAGTTGGAATTGTAATTTTAACCCCTACGCTTTCCAACACTTTCCCTACTGTTGCACTTTTTGGAGTGGGAATAGTTATTTTTACCCCTATGCTATCCAATATTGACTTACTTTTTTATATTTGTTTTACATTTTTATTAATGCTTATTTATATTATTATTTTATATGTATTAATTTATTTGGACTTTATAATATTTATATTTATTTATAAGTTATTAAACATATTTTTTAAAGTTATTATTAAGGGAGTATATATTACATATTATATGTATATTATTAATTAATTGTAAATATTCTAATATTTTTAACTATGTTTATTGCATTTATAAATATTATTTTATTTATTAAACTATATTTTTTTAATTACGATATTTTTGACATCGATATTTTTGTAATCAACAATTTCGTTGCAATATTTTTGTAGGTCGATATCTTTTATATCGACATTTTGTCAGACATTTTTTATAACAACCCTAATCTTGTCTACACCAACGTAGAACAACTTACCTGGACTGCTCACGCGGCAGTGCTGTTTGAGCTTGAACAAGCTATGCATATTCTCCATAAACCTCCAGTCAAGGCAGCTCTAACCATCTGCTAAAAAGTTCTTCACCTGTACCTTTCTCTGATGTATAAAATGCCACAACCAACTACACAGATTGGGTGGATTCTGCTTGCAGGTTACGGGCGCCTGACAAGCGGTGTATCCCCAAGCGCTCATCGCCCTCAGCCCCCTGGTACTCCAAAATCTTAAAAAGTCACAAATTAGACTGTAAAAAACTGGAGAGAGCATGGAGGAGAGAGTATAAGAACTCTGACAGAGAGGATTACAAACTGGTTCTTGCCAGTTATAAGAAACTGCTTTGTGAAACTAAAAAGGTTTATTTTGAAGAACAAATTAGAATGGCTCGTTCTTTATCAAAAGTCTTGTTTAAAACTATTTCCATGCTCACTATTGCCTCCAGCCCCAAGATAGAAAGTAACGCAGAACTGTTTGAGACTTTGCCTGCTTTCTTTTTACAAAAGGTTGAAAAAATGTTCTCCTCCTTCACTTTCACGCCTATTTCTACCAACGAGGTGTAGCCCTCGGTGAGTGCTGAGCATAACGGGCGACCCCCTAGATTCGACCACTTTAATCCATTGGAGCAGCAAGGAATTATTAAATTGAGATCAGAGATCCAGTCCGGCTCCCCTTTGGACCCTTGTACAGTCTCTGTGTTGAAGCAGTCCCAGAAATTATTGGGGAGGCCCTCACTCCACTGTTTGTCTCTATATTAAACACTGGTCATTTCCCAGGCCCTTGGAAAATAGCATCTATCCTGCCTTTACTTAAAAAATCTAACCTGGACCGGAGTAACTATAGACTCATCTCTCGTCTTCTCTTTCCGGGTAAGATGATTGAGAAAGTCATGAATGGTCATCTCAGTCGGTTCCTTCAGTCCAACTCCCTGCTAGACACCACGCAGTTTAGAGTTCGGCCGGAACACAGTACCGAGCTGGCATTAATAAAATCTGCGGATGAGATCAGAGAGACCCTAGATCAGGGTGGGGCTCCTGATATGGTCCATCATAAAGTTCTGATGGACCGTCTATCTGCGGTCGGAGTCCAAGGCAAGGTCTGGGACCTCCTGGAAACTTTCCTGGCCAGTAGAACACAAACAGTGGATTTTGGCAGAGATAGCTCTAAACCATTTTCTCTCCCTTCCAGTCTTAGAGGTAGTTTCAATCCCCCTGCCATATTATCTAATAAGGATTTATAGGTTAGGTCATGCCAATTGTTGGATTTTACCTTTAGAGCCAGTCTGCAAGGCAAGACTGCATTTAAAATGACATACAGTCACTTAGCAGTGCACACATGCAAAGTGTATCAAATCTGCTGGACTTCTAATCCTTATGCCCTATTATCTACTAGGTTATAACATCAAACAATAAGTTTAGGGAAAGCAAAACCACCTTCCAAACTGTACGTGGTCTAACTCAGAAAGAAATAGAAGGAGAAAAGAGGAAAAGCCTATGGAAAAACGTAATCAGTATCACAAAAAATATTTATTATTTAAAATCATTAAAAACAACTGCGCTCAAGACAAATAATGCTGGTGTACATAAAGAGACATATAGGAAAAACCAGACAAGTGGCACATAAAGTCTGTACATAATAAAAAAGGTACAACATAGATGTAAACACAATGTCCTTAATAAATTTAGGCCACACAGAAGCGTCAACAGCGTTTCGACCGCTGCTTGTTTTAAGCGGTCATCTTCAGGAGAAAGAATTTGCTTGAGCGTTGAGTATCTATACAATAAAAACATGGTTTCAGAATTGTGACAGTTCATATACGTTATTCGCTCAACATGGCTTATTCCAAAAGGAGTTTAGACAGAAAGCAAGTGAGCCAAGGAAAAAGTAAGGAGTGAAAGCTAGATAAATGGAAAAGAACACCCAGTGAAAACGTTCGACGAAATCTAAAGTGACCTAAAGAAACAACCCCACAGCCAAATTCAAAACAGGCAATGTCACCTGTCAGAGAAGTGAAGAGGACCAATCATTAATTTATGGTCATCCGCTTATAACTTTGAAGAGCTAAAGCAAAATAGAACAAAATTAAAAGATCTGTACAGAACCAATTTAGCACTTTACTAAATAACTCGAAAAAAGCAGAACTAACTTTAAAAACGAAAAGACACACTTGGGGCCCGATGTAGGTAAAAGTCATTTACCGATTTTAAAATACCGATTCATACCGAATCGGTATTCTGAAATCGGTAAATGATATGTAGAGAAAAAAAATCGTAAAAATACCGAATCGGTAACAATCGGTATCGTGTTTCTACACTTACCGATTCGGTTACACTCGAATCAGTATTTCCCGATTCGGTATGTCCCGAATCGGTATTTTCCGAATCGGTAGATACCCAATCGGTACATACCCAATCGGTAGATACCGAATCGGTAATGGCTATACAACTGTATGGGCCAAAGGCCCATAGGAAAGCATTGTCAAAACCGATTCGGTATTTCCCGAATCGGTATTTCCCGATTCGGTATTTACCGAATCGGTAAATACCGAATCGGTAAATACCGAATCGGTAAATACCGAATCGGCAAACAAGGAAGTGAAACTAATGAAAGCAGCCAATGAGGTGGAAGCACCCTCCCCCACCCTAGCAGGGAGTGGCTACCCATGCAGGTGCAACTCAGCAGAACTTTCTGGAAAGGAAGCCAGAGCTGAACAGGGAGAGTGAGCAGCAGAGAGAGTTTTGGGAGTACTGTGTACACAGTCAAAATGGCAAGCAGCTCTGAGAGCCAGAAGGCTGACAGGAAGAGAAAGGTCAAGTTCAGCAGCTTGGAGCTGAAAGTATTGGTGGAGGAGGTGGTGATGGTACACAGGCAGCTGTATGGGAGGCTGTCCTTTACAGTCCCAGAGTCAACGAAGAGGAACCTGTGGAGTGCCATCAGCGAGAGGGTGAATGCAGTTGGTGTGACCCCCAGGTCCATGGATGACCTCAAGAAGAGGTTCTATGACATCAGGACCCTCACCAAGAGGAAACTGGCGGAGATCAGCAAGCAGGCAGGACTGACCGGTGGCGGCAGGAACCCCGCGCCCCCCCTCACTGAACTGGAGGAACTGGTATTGACAACTATCGAGAGGGAGAGTGTGGTCGGAGTGGGGGACCTGGACAGCTCAGCCAGAGCCAAAGCTAAAGGTAAGAAGCATGCACAGCATGACACACCCTACCAGACACCTCCCCATTGGCCCACATGTACAGCCAAACCCCAGTCCAGTACTGCTAGCAATATAAATGTGCAATGCATGATGGGAAATGTAGCCAGCTAATGTAGGAACATTTTACAGTGCACATGACACTGCAATGCACCTTAAGAAATAATCTGATTAATGAACTTGACATGTGCAATGCATTTATTGTAGTGACAGGAAGACATGTCCACTCAGTTGACAAATGCTACTTTATTCCTAGGGCCACCATCAGGTAGTGGAGCAGCAGCTGCACAAGCCTCAGCACCAGCAACAGCAGACAGTGCGGTGGCAGGGCCAAGCAGCATGGCTGAGTCGCAGGAGGTGGAGGACAGCAGCGGGACTGCAATTGAAGATGACTCAGGACATTCCCTCTTGTTTCCCCACTCCCCCCAATTGTCGCAATCCCCAACACTCCAGTTCTCCCCAGAGGACACACCCACACAGTACCAGCCAGCACCTGCCACAGCTACAGCCAGGAGGATTAATGTGGCCCCATTGTCCATCATGGAGGGAGATGCGGGTCAGGCACCAGATCCTACACCTGTCACACCTGTGGCACAGCAGCCCATACAGCAGACCAGCACCGAACGCCGCCGTCCACGCACTTCCAGCAGTGGCAGTGCTATTCCATCACGGGAGGGCAGCGTCTTCCAAGGGCTAGAGGGGAGCATGGTCCGGATACAGCGGATGCAGGCCAAATCCATCCTTGCTTGTCACCACCAATTGCGACAGCACAACCTGCAGATGGGGGAGTTGACAAACGGGATTGTTGACTTAGTTGCAACCAACCGGGAAATAGCCACAGGTATGGGCAGAATGACAACTGCCATGACACAGCTGTGTGCAAAGTTGGACCAACATGAGCACATACGGCGCAGGGATGCCCGAGTACAGAACCGGGCAATTAACAGGCTTGCGGCATCAACAGCCCTGCTATGCCGCCGAGGGGCAAATATGGAGGAGTGCCTCACTAATAACACTGCTGAGATGACCAGGGGCATGGCCCGCATCACCAGTGCCATGGAGGCACTAATTATTTCTAACACTATTGTGAATCTTGCCCTGGACGTGGCAGAGGCTTGGGACAGCAGCAGCCGCAGCAGTCCTGCCAGCGCAGTGTCTGATCCGCGCCGGAGCACCAGGCGCTCGGCAGAGGCAGCCGGACATGCAGAAGGGGGGGAGGAGCATCCCAGTGGGTCTGCAAAGCGCAGCAAGAAATGAGACTGCCAGTGTGGGTGAGGCAACCCGGCCCATTTCCTGACCACATATTGGTCTTTTTTTTTTCATTTGTTGCACATCAGTGCTGTGACGTTATACCGAAAATTAAAAATGGCATTTCTTCACATTCACAACGTGTCTGTGCATCTGTACTCACTGAGAAATAGTTGTCTGTTATCTCCTCACGTCTGTACCTCCCATCACTTGGTGTAGACACTCCAGCAGGTTGTGGCGGTGGCACAGCTATGTCATCGTCAGGGTCCTCGTAGTCAGACAACTCTACCTCTGTGCCCTTCTTGACCACAAGGTTGTGCAACATTGCACATACAGCAATCATCTTGCAGCAGGTGATGGGGGTATATTGTCTTACACCTCCGCTCTTGTGCAGGCATCTGAACCTGCTTTTCCAGATGCCGAAGGTCCGTTCTACTACATTCCTTGTGCTTTTGTGCGCACGGTTATACCTCCTTTGGCTGGGTGTTGAGGGGTTGAGGTAGGGGGTGAGAATGAATGAGCGGAGGGCATATGCACTGTCGCCTAGAAGAATAAGGGGTAACATTACTCACATGCATACATGTACTTCACACTGCTATTTAGGTTATGGGGGTCTGACACTGTGTCTTACCTAGGAGGTATCCTTCACCGAATTCCCCTGCCGTCACCCGTGCATAAATTCCGCTATTTTGAAATATGTAGGAGTCATGGGTCATGGGTACTCCCTGGAAATTTTGCTACCACGTCAGTGATTACACACTTGGCATTACAAATCACCTGCACATTTATGGTGTGCGTTGACTTCCGATTACGGTATATGTATTCCGTGTCAGCAGGGGGACAAATCGGAATGTGTGTGCCATCTATGCAGCCAATGATGTGGGGGAATCTTGCCATCTGGTAGAAGTCTGCTTTTGTCTGTACCAGTTCTGCATGGGTTGCAGGGAAGGAAATGTATTGGTCCATCCTTTGTATCATGGCGTCTAGGAACTTGTGGAAGAACCGGGACAGGCAGCTCTGGCTCACCCCTCCTACCACAGCTACTGCACTTTGATAGCTGCCAGACGCAAGCAGGTGTAGGCTGCATAGCACCTGCACGTGCACTGGGATTGCGTGTGCCCTTGGGGTGGGGTGCTGCAACAGGGGTTTGAGGTCCCTAATGAGCTCTAAGATGGTCTCTGGGTCCAGCCTGTACCTCTGTAGGATCTCTGCTTCTGTCAGCATGAACAGGGTGATACGCTCTCTATACACCTGCTCCTCTCTCTGCCATTCCCTCTCTCCATCCTGCTGTAGCCGTAGCCGTCTTGCTATGACATAAAAAGCTGCCATGGTACAAGCAGAAATGCATTTTGGGTCCTTTTTTATAGGTTGCACCTGGTTACCACCTGATTCCAATCTATGGTAAATACCAATTCTTAAATACCGATTTTGACGCTAAATCGGTATTTCAGAGCTTTCCTACATCTCAATCTTCAGTTTTGCACACAGAATCGGTTTTATACCGATTCGGTAATTTTACCGAATCGATAAATTTACCGATTCGGTATTTTTTTTCCGATTCTGTGTTTTTCCGATTCGGTATTCTACCGAATCGGTGAATTTTCCGATTTCATATTTTTTACCGATTCGGTTTGTTACCGAATCGGTATATTTGCCGATTCGGGGTAATTTCCGATTCGGTATTCTAACGAATCGGTAACTTTTCCGAATCGGTATATTCAACGATTCGGCCGGTTTTGGAACTGCTACATCCCGAGGGCTCGATACCGGTCGGTAACGGCCGAAAATACCGATTTTCGGCCGTTACCGACCGACCTACATCGGGCCCTTGGTCAGTAGGATTTTTTAAAAATCTTGGAGCAATGGCAGCGAATTTTCTGCCAGCATAGTTCCCAATAATTTGGCTGAAAAACTAAAAAATAAAACCATAATTTAATCAATTGCAACTGACTGTTTTACTTAGTCAATTACCTCCATTCTATGATCTCCTTCAATCTGTCAACTATCGTATTACATGTGCCAAGTCCAGCTAATCTCATGGCGTTGATCGTCATACACAGGTGACTAATTCACTTGGATTATACATAGCATTCGGTAACCCTGAAAGACCGCAATCTATGTTTCCTTTTCTTGGGTAATGTCTGCCATAGACAATATATTGGCACAACAGCAACAATTTTATTAAAACCCTAAAATTAAAAAACGGGGAAGGGGAGAGAGGGAGGGGGGAAGAAGAAGGGGAATTTTAAACTAAGGAAGCCAATAGTTAATAATTAACAGCCTCCAAACGGTAAAGCTTGTGAATAATCGGGAAAGACATAAATAAAAGAACTATGCTCACCCCTCAAGAAAATCATCGTGCATATCGCTTCAAAAGGTTGCGCACTTAAAAAGTGCCGGGAATTTTACGATACTGATAAGACAGACAGAGTACTGTGCTCACCACTCAGGGGAGTAAGCTTGCATACAGTATCAAACAGGAGTTACACATCAAAAAATGATGTCTAGATTATTACCACGGAAAACATCAAAAAAGAGTGCCGAAGTTAATACTACGGAAAATAAACAAAATGCAACATTATCTTACCGGCCGTCATGAATTTGAGGCACATAGCTCGTTCCGGATATGTGTGCCTTTCCTTCCAACCGCAATGGTCGGAAGCCGGAACTAAATACAGCAATCTTCTGACACAGAAAGGGGACTACCTTGTGGAAAGGGTATCGCCATGTTGGAATAGTAACCACTAATCCGGGCGTCTCTATTGTGTGTCTACTAAGAGCTATGTCCGTGATAGTGGGGACATTATTACCCAGCTAGAGATGATGCAATTCTGCCCTCAAACCCAACTGTTGGTGTGTTCGGACATTGAGTCCTTATACACCAACATTCCACAGTTAGAAGGTTTGGAAGTGATCAGGAAACTCTTGGACACTAGGATGGCTCCTGTACCTGTCTCGACGGAGTTTATTGTTGAGCTGTTACGGATTTTCTTAACTAATAACTATTCTGAGTTTGACGGACAATATTATTTACAGATTAAGGGGACAGCTATGGGGGTTTCTTATGCCCCCAATGTTGCTATTTTATTTGTGGACAATTTTGAACAACAATATATTTTTGACAGTGATGTTAATCCTTATTTTGACAATGTTCTTTATTGGCGTCAATATATCGACAACATTTTCTTTATTTGGACTGGTAGTGCGGACTATTTATCTTTATTTCTTGATTGGCTCAACACGTGTTCCTCTGATTTAAGGTTCACCTCGAACTCCAGCAAAGATCAAATTGACTTTCTTGACCTGACTATTTTTCCACATGATGGAGGACTCTCCACTAAGCTGTTTACCAAACCCACGGCCCGTAATACATTACTTGAATACTCTAGTAACCATCCTAGAGGCTTAAGAGATGGGTTGCCCTTTGGGCAGTTTTTGCGTATTCGCAGAAACTGCCGGTTCAAAGAAGATTATTTCCGAGAGGCAGACATTTTATCCAAGAAACTCCAACAACGCGGGTATCCACGGAAGTTAATTAAAAGATCTAAGAAACGGGCTTGGTTTAACCATCGGGAATTCTTACTAACCCCAAAAACAAAGAAACCAGTGCAACGGATTCCCTGTGTAACTACATTCGGGACCCAGAGTAACCAAATTTCAGCAATTATTAAGCGCCATTGGCCTTTGGTCATTTCCACAGGAATTACACAAGAACAGCCCCTCTTTTCTCATGAAAGAGGAAAAAAACCTTAGTGACCATTTAGTTAGGGCTGCTGTACCACGCGTTGAGACACCTAACCTTACTTCTATGTGGGGTCTCAACAAAGTGGTTGGCCACTATAAATGTGGCGGATGCCTGATGTGCACGACAAGTATGAACACTAAGCAGTTTGTTCATGAGAATATCACATATGACTTACGCGACTTTTCGAATTGCAATACAACTAATGTTGTTTATGCAATTTGGTGTCCGTGTGACCGGATTTATATCGTTCAGACGACGCAAAAAATCAAAGCCAGGCTAGGACAACATAAGAGCAGAATACGCTGTCAAACAGAAAATGCCCCTCTTGTAGCTCACTATTTAGAAATGAACCATGCACCCAGTGAGATGCGCTGGCAAGTGATAGAGGTTGTACATATCTCTGCAAGGGGAGGTAGTATTGCTAATGTGTTGATTAAAAATAAATGTCGCTGGATATTGCGTTGTGATAGTGTCAAAAAGGGACTTACCTCTATGGAGCAATGTCACTCTGTAGTTTGAAAAATTTAAGAGTCTATAGTTTTAATCTGTATTCTGTCCAGATAGCTCTGGAGTGTATACATTTTAATATAGTCGATACTGATATAGGATAGCAGAATAATTATTGATGGGCTTCTTGTCTAGTTGTAACAACTACTAGAACAACTGCTAACTGTATTTTATGCCCAGTTGCAACAACCCTCTTTAGGAACTATATGGCACCTCAGAAGTTCTAGCTTTACTATACATTCCTATACAATCGCATAATCGCTGAATGTAATATTGCTGTATACTGTAATAATTATCCTTAGGAAGCGTGTAATGTTTTGGACTGTTCGGCTTCTGTTTATATGGCATTTTAACAATTGCTAATCGCTATGTAGGTCAGAAATTAATGATGTGATAGAACTGTAAATTGTAAATAACTAACTGGGCACTGTAACTGTTGATGTAAGTTTGCAGAATATTATTTGATTTTGCCCATCATGTGTGGCATGTTTTTAACAAATTATATGTTCTGGCTTTTTCCAAATAACTTTCCTCGATTTTCGGATTTTATTTATTTATTTATTATTTTTTACAATCCTGCATTGATTCTTTTTGATTTAATCTTCTTGGGCTAGCGCTATGTGGACACACAATAGAGACGCCCGGATTAGTGGTTACTATTCCAACATGGCGGTACCCTTTTCACAAGGTAGTCCCCTTTCTGTGTCAGTAGATTGCTGTATTTAGTTCCGGCTTCCGACCATTGCAGTTGGAAGGAAAAGCACACATATCCAGAACGAACTTCGTGCCTCAAATTCGTTACGGCCGGTAAGATAATGTTGCATTTTGTCTATTTTCCGTAGTATTAACTTCGGCACTAATTTTTGATGTTTTCTGTGGTAATAATCTAGACATCATTTTTTGATGTGTAACTCCTGTTTGATACTGTATGCAAGCTTACTCCCCTGAGTGGTGAGCGCAGTACTCTGTCTTATCAGTATCGTAAAATTCCCGGCACTTTTTAAGTGTGCAACCTTTTGAAGCGATATCAATCAATCAATCAATCAAAGCATTTGTATAGCGCGCTACTCACCCGGAGGGTCTCAAGGCGCTTGGGGGAGGGGGGTCCGCTACTGTTTGAATAGCCAGGTCTTGAGTTGCTTCCTGAAGGAGAGGTGGTCTTGGGTCAGGCGGAGGTGGATGGGTAGGGAGTTCCACGTCTTGGCAGCCAGGTAGGAGAAGGATCTTCCTCCCGTTGTGGCTCTTCGGATGCGGGGAACGGCGGCGAGGGCGTGGTTGGTCGATCGTAGCTGGCGGGTGGGAGTGTAGAAGGTCAGACGGTCGTTGAGGTATCTGGGGCCTGTGTCGGGGGATGTCCAGGATGAGTCGTGCTGAGGCGTTCTGGATGCGTTGGAGTCTTTTCTGAAGTTTGGCTGTGGTTCCGGTGTAGAGGGAGTTGCCGTAGTCCAGTCGGCTGGTGATGAGGGCCTGGGTGACCGTCTTCCTGGTTTCGGTGAGGATCCACCGGAAGATCTTGCGCAGCATGCGTAGGATGTTGAAGCATGATGAGGAGACGGCGTTGACTTGTCTGGTCATTGAAAGGGAGGAGTCCAGGATGAAGCCCAGGTTGCGTGCATGGTCCGTTGGTTTGGGTGCGTTGCCCAGGGCAGGGGGCCACCAGGAGTCGTCCCAGGCGGAGGGTGATGATCCTAGGATGAGGACTTCGGTCTTATCTGAGTTCAGTTTCAGGCGGCTGTTCCTCATCCACTCGGCTACGTCCTTCATCTCTTCATGTAGGTTGGTTCTGGCGGTTGTGGGGTCGTTGGTGAGGGAGAGGATCAGCTGAGTGTCATCAGCGTAGGAGATGATGTTGAGGTTGCGTTGACGTGCGATGGCTGCGAGGGGGCTCATGTAGATGTTGAAGAGGATGGGGCTGAGTGAAGATCCTTGTGGTACGCCGCAGATGACTTTGGTGGACTCGGATCTGAACGGGGGGAGGCGGACTCTCTGGGTTCTTCCGGCGAGGAAGGAGATGATCCACTCCAGTGCCTTCTCTTGGATTCCGACGTTGTTCAGGCGTTGCACTAGGTTGCGGTGGCAGACCGTGTTGAACGCTGCGGAGAGGTCCAGGAGGATGAGGGCCGCTGTTTCCCCGTTGTCGAGCAGGGCTCGGTTGTCGTCGGTGGCTGCGATGAGGGCGGTCTCAGTGCTGTGGTTGGCCCGGAAGCCGGACTGCGAGTGGTCGAAGAATCAATTCGTCTCGAGGAAGGCGGCCAGCTGTCTGTTGACGGTCTTCTCGATGACTTTGGCAGGAAAAGGAAGGAGCGAGAGGGGGCGGTAGTTTTTGAGGTCGGTGGGGTCCGCTGATGGTTTCTTCAGTAGGGCGCTGAGTTCGGCGGGCTTCCAGCTCTCTGGGAAGGTGGCGGTGTCGAAGGAGGTGTTGATGATGTCCCGGAGGTGGGGTGCGATGACAGCGTCGGCCTTGTTGAAGACGCGGTGAGGGCAGGGGTCGGTTGGTGATCCGGAGTGGATGGAGTTCATCGTGCCGATGGTGTCTTCTGTGTTGATTGGGGTCCAGGCTCGGACGGTGGTGGTGGGGGGGGCGTTGGTACAGTCGTAAGGTGCGTCGGCTGTGTGCTGAAACTGTTGTGTATGTCTGCGATCTTGCTGTGGAAGAACGAGGCGAGCTAGTTGCAGAGGACTTGCGAGGGAGTGATGTCGTTGTTTACAGCGCTGGGGTTTGAGAGCTCTTTGACGATGATGAAGAGTTCCTTGCTGTTGTGGGCGTTGTTGTCCAGTCGTTCCTTGAATGCGGTTTTCTTGGTGGTGTGGATCAGCTGGTGGTGTTTTCGGGTGGCGTGCTTGAGGGTGGACATGTTGTCTGCAGTCGGGTCTCTGTGCCATGCTTTCTCGAGGGCCCGGCAGTTCTTCTTGGATCTCTTGAGTTCGTCGGTGAACCAGGATGCTTTCTTGTTGCCGGGTCTGACGGGGGGGTCTTCAATGGGGCGAGGTCGTCTGCGCAGTTGGTGATCCATCTTGTGAGGTTGTTGGCGGCTTGGTTGGGGTTCGTTGAGCTGGCGGGAGGGTTCCGGCTCAGGGCTGTGGTGAGTTGGTCGGTGGTGATCTTGTTCCAGCTTCTGCGGGGGAACTGTTGCGGGTGGTGGTGAATGATGGTCCTACTGAAGCTGAAGTGGACGCAGCTGTGGCCTGTCCAGTGGAGTCCGGTGGTGTGGCTGAAGGAGATGTCCTTGCTGGAGGAGAAGACGGGGTCAAGCGTGTGTCCGGCATAGTGTGTGGGGGTGGTCACAGTTGCTTGAGTCCGACCTTGGCGAGGTTGTCCAGCAGGGTGGTGGTGTTGCGGTCGTTGTTGTTCTCTAGGTGGAAGTTGAGGTCCCCATGGAGGATGTAGTCAGCCGAGGGGAGGGCGTGTGGGCTGATGAAGTCGGCGATGTCTTCGCTGAATTGTGTGCGTGGTCCTGGGGGTCTGTAGATGAGGGTGCCTCTGAGGGTGGTCCTGGGGTCGGTGCGTATCTGGAAGTGCAGGTGTTCGGCGGCTGTGAGGGTGTCGTCGGAGTTGGTTTTGATGCGGATGGTGTTCTTGTGGACGATGGCGATGCCTCCTCCGGTCTGGTTGACACAGTCCCTTCGGGTGATCTTGTATCCGTCCGGGATGGCGATGGCGATGTCGGGTGCCGAGGAGGCGTTCATCCATGTTTCCGTGAGGAAAGCGACGTCTGGTGATGTGGAGTCGAGCAGGTTCCATAGTTCCACGGCGTGTCTGTGGACGGAGCGGGTGTTGAGCAGGATGCACTTCAGGTGGTTGCCGCAGGTGCTCGGCTTGGCGGGTGCGGTGCAAGTCTGGAGGCAGGAGAACTTGCAGGATTGGCAGGTGAAGGGTCCGTGGGTGCGTCCTGGGGTGTCACGGTGGCAGCCGGGGAAACGGCCGGTGTTGAGTGCGTTGAGGGTGGCGGTGTCGTAAGTCCGGTGGGAGGGTTGGCCGCTGCGGGGACCAGGGGGTCTGGCGCTAGGCGCGGTCCAGGCGCGGACGGGCGCAGACGGGCTTGCCTTTGGCACGCCTTTGGCACACAACCGGCGCGCCCCCTGCGTGTAAACGCTGCGCGTACGCATGCACTCTGCCATAAGTGGAGAGTGGGGGGGGCGGGGCGAGGGAGGAGCAGCTGGGAGGCGGGAGCGGGGTGGCGAGTGGGGGGGAGCGGTAAGGAGATGCTGGAGGGAGCGGGGGTGGGGCCGCGGGGGAGCAGCGGCAGGGAGCGGGGTGGGGCAGGGAACAACTGGAGCGACAATGGGGCAAAACAGAACCAGACACGAGAGAAACGGCAACGATACAAATACTGTTTAATAACGAAAAGAAAACGAAACAGAAAACGAAGCAGGCACAGAGGGACAATCAGGGACAGGGGGCCAGACCAAACAGGGGCACAAAACTTATCTTGGCAGCGGCGGCGGCAGCGTGAGGAGAACGGGCACACTCGGGGTGGGCCACGCGGCAGGAGGAGCGACCGGACCGACCGGGTCAAGTCAGGTCACAGCTCCTTGCCCCGAGAGCCTAGCCTTAAGAACCCTTGTGGGAGGGAGGAGCAGATGGGCGGCGGGAGCGGGGTGGCGAGTGGGGGGGAGCGGTGCGGAGATGCTGGAGGGAGCGGGGGTGGGGCCGCGGGGGAGCAGCGGCAGGGAGAGGCGTGGGGCAGGGAACAACTGGAGCGACAATGGGGCAAAACAGAACCAGGACACAAGACAAACGGCAACGATACAAATACAGTTTAAAAACAAAAAGAAAACGAAGCAGAAAACAAAGCAGGCACAGAGGGACAATCGGGAACAGGGGGCCAGACCAAACAGGGGCACAAAACTTATCTTGGCAGCGGCGGCGGCAGCGGGAGGAGAACGGGCACACTCGGGGTGGGCCACGCGTCAGGGGGAGCGACTGGACCGACCGGGTCAAGTCAGGTCACAGCTCCTTGCCCCGTGAGCCTAGCCTTAAGAACCCTTGTGGGAGGGAGGAGCAGCTGGGAGGCGGGAGCAGGGTGGCGAGTGGGGGGGAGCGGTGCGGAGATGCTGGAGGGAGCGGGGGTGGGGCCGCGGGGGAGCAGCGGCAGGGAGCGGGGTGGGGCAAGGAACAACTGGAGCGACAATGGGGCAAAACAGAACCAGACACGAAAGAAACGGCAACGATACAAATACTGTTTAAAAACGAAAAGAAAACAAAGCAGAAAATGAAGCAGGCAGAGAGGGACAATCAGGAACAGGGGGCCAGACCAAACAGGGGCACAAAACTTATCTTAGCGGCGGAAGCAGGAGGAGAACGGGCACACTCGGGGTGGCCACGTGACAGGAGGAGCGACCAGATCGACCGGGTCAAGTAAGGTCACAGCTCCTTGCCCCGTGAGCCTAGCCTTAAGAACCCTTGTGGGAGGGAGGAGCAGGTGGGAGGTGGGAGCGGGGTGGCGAGTGGGGGGGCGGTACGGAGATGCTGGAGGGAGCGGGGGTGGGGCCGCGGGGGAGCAGTGGCAGGGAGCGGGGTGGGGCAGGGAACAACTGGAGCGACAATGGGGTAAAACAGAACCAGACACCAGAGAAACCGCAACGATACAAATACTGTTTAAAAACGAAAAGAAAACGAAGCAGAAAACAAAGCAGGCACAGAGGGACAATCAGGAACAGGGGGCCAGACCAAACAGGGGCACAAAAATTATCTCTGTCAGGGCCCGCCTCGCAGGATTCAAATGATGAACATAGGGGTCCACCTCCCGATGTTACCAACACCCTGAATGTACTCACAGGGGGTTCGAACCATCAGGCGAAGGATAATAACAGAAAAAGACCGGGGAAGGGAAAGGGTCAGCAGGGACAAGTGATCTGAAATGACAAAGCGTAAAACATTATATACGTTGTATTACAATCAAGGCTACTCTCAAGAATTCTCGCTAGAACTGTAATACCTTATAAGGCTGTACTCATTCCTCCAACCAATATAAGATAGATCTAGTCCTGTTTCCTGTAATCAAGAACACATTGGTTAACCACTTCATACACCCAAGTAATTCCTCTTTATCTAAACACCTCTACCTGTACACACCATATAATGAGGAACTGGACTTTGTCAGGACCCTTAAATATCTTGTAAGTTACTTCACTTAGATCATTGCATAGTTCATTCCCCGATGTCCTTCACTACCTAATTCGAGTTAGAGAATAACTCTCTGTCTTCACTCAGATCAGATGTCACTTGTTTCACTTTCAGGGCGCCCTGAATAACTCCACAACTTTGGAAGTCAACAATGTTTATATCCTCCCTTAATCCTTAAAGTGAGAAAACATGATAAGATAACTCGGCAACATGTGGTTGCGACCACCACTACGCTCCGCTTATCGTACAGAGCAATCAAAACCACATATCCGGTAACAGGTAGATGCGTCCACCACACTGCTCCGGTAACAATCCTTAGCTTAGCACACGGCAACGTGTAGAGCCCTACAACGCTCCGCTGCTCTTGATTCCCCGAAAATGCCTTCAGTATAAACAATAGATAAACGGCAACAAGCTGCGACCTGCCGCTCTGTTCCGCGGGACACACCACACTGCCCCAAATATAGTCACGCATCAGCCGATGCTTTTCCTTCGATAAGTCTTAGAATGTGTACCAGAACAAAGATACAAACCGGCGAGCTACGGCTCCCAGCGGATCTCTTGTGAGCAACAATACCTCTAAGTTGAGCGGGTCTTTCTGCGGCCGGAGAATCTCCCCCGCGTTCAGCAGCGCGACGCTGACGGCAGCCAGCGCTTCTTCAATAGACATAAATGAAGGACTCAAAATTACGCGCAACTTCCCCCCTGTCTCTTCCAATTTTATACTTCCTGCAGCAAAGGCTCATGGAAGTCGTAGTCCCTTAAAGTTTAGGTAGGCGCGGCAAAGGCAAAACCTGACAGTATGCCCCCCCCTAGTGCCTCCTAGGCCCGGGCTTAGCAGGGAACCGCCGATGAAAGGACCGGACAGCAGCGGGTGCATGCACATTGAACGAGGGCTCCCAGGAATCATCTTCAGCCGTATACCCCTTCCAAGCCACCAAATACCACAGCGCACCCCTACTACGCTTGGAATCTTTAATGCAGCAAACCACATATTCCAAACCTCCCTCACACATAACCGGAGGAGGTGTCCTCTGTCTAGCAGAAAAAGCAGGCTTCAACAAGCTAACGTGGAAAACAGGATGGATACGAAGTGAAGCCGGAAGCCTCAGCTTATATGCCACAGGGTTTATTCGTTTCAAAACAACGTACGACCGATGTATTTGGGGTGAAACACAGAACGGAGCTTAAAGCGGATGTTCTTTGTGGACAGCCATACCCTGTCCCCCACCTGGTACGATGGATAGTCGCCCCGATGTTTATCCGCCCACTTTTTGTATGTCGCCTTAGCCTGGATCAACTGCTTAGACACCATTCTCTGTACCGAATGTAGATGGCAAACCCGACTCAGTACAGAGGGCTGACTACTCACATCACCAGGGATGGTGATGGGCAAAACTCGGGCGTCATACCCGTAATTGGCAAAAAATGGGGACACCCCCAATGAGCTGTGCCAAGCATTGTTATAAGCCAACTCTGCAATTCATAACATTGATACCCAAGAGTCATGTGCCTCTGCAGCGTAACATTGCAGATATTTTTTCAGAGTTTGATTGAGCCGTTCCGTTTGACCATCCGTTTGAGGATGGAAACTGGTTGACCATGAAGCTTTGATATGCAATGCCAAACACCATGATTTCCAAAAACTAGCAATGAACTGCGGGCCCCTATCAGAAATGATAACTTCCGGTGTCCCATGGTAACGGAAGACGTTAGACAAGAGCAACTGAGCAGTCTGACCCGCTGTGGGAAGGTTTCTGCACAGGATAAAGTGTCCCATTTTGGTGAGACTGTCCACCACTACAAGCACAGCCGTGTGTCCTTGATCTGAAGGTAATTTGGTAATGAAGTCCAAGCTGATACTTTGCCATGGCTTCTTTGGTGTGGGCATGGGCATTAGTTTACCCTTGCTCTGGCATTGTAAGTTCTTAGCCCGGGCACACTCCTCACACTTCCCCACCCACAAAGACACGTCTCTGGACAAGGTGTTCCACCAGAATTGTCTCGGCACAAGACACACCGTTTTCCTGATTCCTTGATGACCAGACAAAGGTGAAGAATGACACCATTCAAAAGCCTTTTTCCTACTTTCCGCAGATGGCAGGAACAGTTTATTTTGAACAAAAGGCAGACCCTGCTTAAGAGAACGACTGGTGTCGTTGTCACACCAACTCCTCCATCCTGCTTCGGTCTTTTGGCCTTTGATTGATTCAAGAAACGTATCCGCATTAAGCGCACAAATCACCTTGCTCGGTTCTACAATGGCGTCCATTAGGATGTCTATTTTCTCCATCACAGTGTCCCCCAAGCGAGACAAGGTGTCCGCCTTCCTATTCTTAATGCCAGGACGGAAGGTGATAATAAAGTCATATTCAGCAAAAAACAACATCCACCTCATCTGTCTCTGGGACAGATGTCTGGCTGTTCTCATAAATTGCAAGTTGCGGTGGTCTGAACACACAGTTACAGGATAAGAGGCTCCCCACAAGTGTTGTCTCCATTCTTGAAAGGCCTTTTTTATGGCGAGTATTTCTTTTTCCGCAATCGAATAATTCTTTTCAGGTTTACTCAACTTTTTTGATAAATAAGCCACTGGATGCAGCTGTCCTGTCTGTGCATCTCTTTGGGACAAAATAGCACCCACAGCTTCATCTGAGGCGTCAGCTTCCACTATGAAGGGTAAGGTAGGCTGCGGATGCGCCAGTATGGGCGAAGACACGAACGCCCTTTTCAAACAATCAAAAGCAACATCAGCTTCATGTGACCAACTAAACCCCACCCCTTTTCTAAGAAGGCGAGAAAGAGGAGCTGCAATACGAGAAAAACCATCAATGGATCTTCTATAGTAGTTTGCAAAGCCCAGGAAACATTGGACTTCTTTCACTGTCTTTGGTGCTGGCCAGGTCTGCACAGCTTGCACCTTTCTTTCGGCCATCTGTAAACCCTCAGGACAAAGCATAACTCCCAGAAACTCCACCTTCTCAACCCCAAACTCGCATTTACTGATCTTACAAAACAGTTTATTCTCTCTCAGCCTCTGTAAGACCTGTTTGACATGCTCCTGATGGATAACAACACTTTCTGAATAGATGAGAATGTCGTCAATGTAGACTACCACACTATTATCCACAAAATCTCTCAGTACATCGTTCAGAAAGTATTGGAACGCTGCCGGGGCGTTACATAGCCCAAAGGGCATGACTGTGTACTCATACAGACCGTAACAAGTTTTAAAAGCAGTTTTCCATTCATCCCCCTCCCTCATCCTCACCAGGTGGTAGGCTCCTCGGAGGTCAAGCTTGGTGTACACACTAGCATTCCTGACTTGGTCTAACAGTACCGGAATGAGGGGAAGAGGATATCTGTTACGGATAGTGTTCTTATTTAGCATTCTGTAATCCACACACACCCGTAACTCCCCATTCGCTTTAGAAATGAAAAATAAAGGAGAGGCAGCGGGCGATTTAGAAGGTCTGATGAAACCTATTGCCTGGTAATGTTCCAAATAATCTTTCAAATGTTTTGTTTCTGGTATAGATAGAGCATACACCCGACACATGGGTAAAACTGCTCCCTCCACTAGATCGATACAGCAATCATAGGTTCTATGAGGGGGTATTTCATTGGCCAATTGTTCACTAAATACGTCCTCAAAGGAGTGATACTCAGAGGGCAATACCACCTCTTTTTCTGCCGCAGTAGCAACTATATAAGGAGTAGACAACCCAGCAGCTTGAGTGGCCCCACGCAGATGCATATGTGTTTTACATACTTCTGACTGGAAACGTATCGTTTTCTCTTTCCAATCTACCTAAGGATTATTATAAGAAAGCCAGGGCATGCCCAAAATGACCTCATATTGAGGTGCCTCAATTATGTTCAAAATCAGACTAACTTGATGTTCCCCTTCTGGTACCTCAACCGTTAGTAACACTTCTTCTGTCTGTTCAGTGATCAACCCTGACTTTAATGGTTTCCCATCCACAGCCCACACTTCCTCAGGATGTATTCTAGGTATGCGTTTTAATGACAACAAGGACACCAGACCGCTATCTATGAAATTGCCTGTGGCTCCTGAGTCATCATTACCAACACCTGATGCATCACCTGTTGGCTCTCCAAACACATGGATAAAACAATGTGCGAGACTGAATCCTGTATAACCTCGCAAACCAAAGAGGGAAGTTTCAGAGGTGCATGATCGTTTCTCTCTCCTGAGTGCTCACTTTTGGGTTCGGTATTGGACAATGCCAATCTTTTCTTAACCCAACTTCCTGTGGTCTTGGGCTTCAAAGGACATTCCCTTACATAATGTCCTTTTTTCCCGCAGTACATGCACAAGCCGTGTGTTCTGCGGGTTTCCCTTTCTTCTCTGGTTAATGGAGCCCTCACAGCTCCGATCTCCATAGGTTCATGAGCTTCAGTAACCCCCTGTGGCCCTTTTCGTATCGCGTAATCTGGCCTGGAAAACCCTCTATCCCATTTCTTCCTGTCTCCACTTCGTTCTGTCATTCGGCCATCCAGCCTTAAAGAAAGGCTGACCATTCCTGCACAGGTAGTGGGCTGGGGATCAATTTGGGCGATTATATCCTTAAGTCCCTCTCTCAGACCTTGATAATATATGGACATTTGCTTTTCCTCAGGCCATGAAGACTCCGCCACTAACCTATTAAAGGTTGTTAAATAAGTTACCAGCTCGTTCCGCCCTTGTCTCAATTCAAGCAGTTCTTTGTCTGCACTAAATGTAGTAGCACGTCTATCAAATACTCTCTCAAACTCAGCTCTAAAAGCCCCCCAATCCGACAGTATAGCATCATCCTTCCTTACTAGAGGAACGGCCCAATTCGCAGCATCTCCTATCATATATGAGATGGCGAATGCCACTCTAGAATGGTGATTGGGGAAAGACGCAGGTTTACAGGAAAAATGCATCATTATTTGAGTGAGAAACAGCTGCGTCTTGGAAGGATCCCCGGAATATCTCTCAGGACTTGCCAGAGGTATTGGAGGAGGTACAGTGACCTGGATACGGGGATTTTGTGTAGCAGCGTTAAAAGGGTTACCAGTCAACCTATCAACCCTATCCCTTAAGGCAGTGGTTTCTGCTCTAGAGGCTATCAATTCCTGCTGTACCAGCACAAGAGCCTGTAATACATCCTCAAGGGTAGCCAAGTTTGTTCATCAATTTAAACCGAGTGAAGCTTTTAACTTGGGCGCATAATTCTGTCAGGGCCCGCCTCGCAGGAGTCAAATGATGAACAAAGGGGTCCACCTCCCGATGTTACCAACACCCTGAATGTACTCACAGGGGGTTCGAACCATCAGGCGAGGGATAATACCAGAAAAAGACCGGGGAAGGGAAAGGGTCAGCAGGGACAAGGGATCTGAAATGACAAAGCGTAACACATTATATACGTTGTATTACAATCAAGGCTACTCTCAAGAATTCTCACTAGAACTGTAATACCTTATAAGGCTGTACTCATTCCTCCAACCAAAATAAGATAGATCTAGTCCTGTTTCCTGTAATCAAGAACACATTGGTTAACCACTTCACACACCCAAGTAATTCCTCTTTATATCAACACCTCTACCTGTACACACCATATAATGAGGAACTGGACTTTGTCAGGACCCTTATATATCTTGTAAGTTACTTCACTTAGATCATTGCATAGTTCATTCCCCGATGTCCTTCACTACCTAATTCGAGTTAGAGAATAACTCTATGTCTTCACTCAGATCAGATGTCACTTGTTTCACTTTCAGGGTGCCCTGAATAACTCCACAACTTTGGAAGTCAACAATGTTTATATCCTCCCTTAATACTTAAAGTGAGAAAACATGATAAGATAACTCGGCAACGTGTGGTTGCGACCACCACTACGCTCCGCTTATCGTACAGAGCAATCAAAACCACATATCCGGTAATAGGTAGATGCGTCCACCACACTGCTCCGGTAACAATCTTTAGCTTAGCACACGGCAACGTGTAGAGCCCTACAACGCTCCGCTGCTCTTGATTCCCCGAAAATGCCTTCAGTATAAACAATAGATAAACGGCAACAAGCTGCGACCTGCCGCTCTGTTCCGCGGGACACACCACACTGCCCCAAATATAGTCACGCATCAGCCGATGCTTTTCCTTCGATAAGTCTTAGAATGTTTACCAGAACAAAGATACAAACCCGCGAGCTACGGCTCCCAGCGGATCTCTTGTGAGCAACAATACCTCTAAGTTGAGTGGGTCTTTCTGCGGCCGGAGAATCTCCCCCGCGTTCAGCAGCGCGACGCTGACGGCAGCCAGCGCTTCTTTAATAGACATAAACGAAGGACTCAAAATTACGCGCAACTTCCCCCCTGTCTCTTCCAATCTTATACTTCCTGCAGCAAAGGCTCATGGAAGTCGTAGTCCCTTAAAGTTTAGGTAGGCGCGGCAAAGGCAAAACCTGACAATCTTGGCAGCGGGAGGAGAACGGGCACATTGGGGTGGGCCACGCGGCAGGAGGAGCGACCGGACCGACCTGGTCAAGTCAGGTCACAGCTCCTTGCCCCGTGAGCCTAGCCTTAAGAACCCTTGTGGGAGGGAGGAGCAGCTGGGAGGAGGGAGCGGGGTGGCGAGTGGGGGGGAGCGGTGCAGAGATGCTGGAGGGAGCGGGGGTGGGGGCACGGGGAGCAGCGGCAGGGAGCGGGGTGGAGCAGGGAACAACTGGAGCGACAATGGGGCAAAACAGAACCAGACACGAGAGAAACGGCAACGATACAAATACAGTTCAAAAACGAAAGGAAAACGAAGCAGAAAACGAAGCAGGCACAGAGGGACAATCAGGAACAGGGGGCCAGACCAAACAGGGGCACAAAACTTATCTTGGCAGCGGCAGCGGGAGGAGAACGGGCACACTCGGGGTGGGCCACGCGGCAGGAGGAGCGACCGGACCGACCGGGTCAAGATATGCAAGATGATTCTCTTGAGGGGTGAGCGTAGTTCTTTTATTTATGTCTTTCCGATTATTCACGAACTTTACCGTTTGGAGGCTGTTAATTATTAACTATTGGCTTCCTTAGTTTAAAATTACCCTTCTTCTTCCCCCCTCCCTCTCTCCCCTTCCCCGTTTTTTAATTTTAGGGTTTTAATAAAATTGTTGCTGTTGTGCCAATATATTGACTATGGCAGACATTAACCCCGAAAAGGAAACATAGATTGCGGTCTTTCAGGGTTACCGAATGCTATGTATAATCCGAGTGAATTAGTCACCTGTGTATGACGATCAACGCCATGAGATTAGCTGGACTTGGCACATGCAATACGATAGTTGACAGATTGAAGGAGATCATAGAATGGAGGTAATTGACTAAGTAAAACAGTCAGTTGCAATTGATTAAATTATGGTTTTATTTTTTATTTTTTCAGCCAAATTATTGGGTACTATGCTGGCAGAAAATTTTCTGCCATTGCTCCAAGACTTTTAAAAAATCCTACTGACCAAGTGTGTCTTTTCGTTTTTAAAGTAAGTTCTGCTTTTTTCGAGTTATTTTGTAAAGTGCTAAATCGGTTCTGTACAGATCTTTTAATTTTGTTCTTTTTTGCTTTAGCTCTTCAAAGTTATATGCGGATGACCATAAATGAATGATTGGTCCTCTTCACTCCTCTGACAGGTGACGTTGCCTGTTTTGAATTTGGCCGCGGTGGTTGTTTCTTTAGGTCACTTTTCGTCGAACGTTTTCACTGGGTGTTCTTTTCCATTTATCTAGCTCTCACTCTTTACTTTTTCCTTGGCTCGCTTGCTTTCTGTCTAAACTCGTTTTGGAATAATCAATGTTGAACGAATAACGTACATGAACTGTCACAATTCTGAAACCATGTTTTTATTGTATAGATACTCAACGCTAAAGCAAATTCTTTGTCCTGAAGATGACCGCTTAAAACAAGCAGCGGTCGAAACGCCGTCGACTCTTCTGTGTGGCCTAAATTTATTAAGGACATTGTGTTTATGTCTATGTTGTTCCTTTTTTATTATGTAAAGACTTTATGTGCCACTTGTCTGGTTTTTGCTATATGTCTCTTTATGTACACCAGCATTATTTGTCTTGAGCGCAGTTGTTTTTAATGATTTTAAATAATAAATATTTTTTGTGATACTGATTACGTTGTTCCATAGGCTTTTCCTCTTTATCCTATTTTTCTCCTTCTCCTTTCTCCTTTCTGAGTTAGACCACGTACAGTTTTGAAGGTGGTTTTGCTTTCCCTGAACATATTGTTTGATGTTATAACTGATTGTCCCGGGTTCGGGGTTCGGGGTTTTGGGACAGCCCCTGTGGTTGTTAACAACCACTATTATCTACTAGGGGCATTTAGGCAGATTAATCTCCCTACCTCTATAACTTACTGTTGACAAATAGGGTCCGTCCCGCCAATTTTAAGTATACATAGTATACGCTAAGCATGCGTTGTGTTTTAAACATAGCACTGGCCCGGGCCTTCCAGTAGATCCAGGGCACAGTCAAAAACAGTTACCACCATTATCATGCAGCAATAATTTGGGGTGAACAGGCAAGAGGGTGACTTTCCAACATTCAGTCTTTCAACAGTGTGATAAAGCACCTCTTTCTGCCTGGTCATCCGCCCTTTGTTGGACTGATGCTTCAAATTTTTTTAAAGTTGGGCATCGCTGTTCAGGCCCCAGCGTATGGGCTCTGGCCAGTAAAGACACAGCATATAGCACAATAAATAATTAATTAGTCTGGAAACGCTAAAACTCACCTGTGGACTACAGCACATGTTGCACCTCCATCATTCTGACAAAGAAAACATGTCTCAGGCCTAGCTATGCTGCGTAATGAATGCTGCTTTCAAAATACAATTTTTTGTCAGGGAAGACACTTACTTTTTAAAATGATAAATAAGCTTTCCTTAGTAGGCCTTGTAGGCCAAAAAGATAGGGTATGATGTAGTTAAAAGTGGTGCATGGAAGATTATAATGTTGGTATACACCTACAAAGTTATTTTACCAGGTATTTGACTTTCTTTATTTCTTGAGGTGGACTTCCACTCACCCCAAATAATAATCCACATCTTTTTTATCACTCAAAGTCATAATACACTTCCTTTTTTACCGTCCTGATGGAGAAATCACACTTCAAATTCATAGATGACAGCTGCCCTGGGAGACATCTAGTAGGCTTTCTATCAATGGACTGAAAGTGTGCCTTATGTCACAACCAAGATAACATATCTGTACAAGATACTTTGAATTTCAATTTTCAAAATTCAGAGCATATCCTGAATACAGAACTTGAATTTGATTGCATGCCTTCATAACTTTAACTACACATAAGGGAAAAGCTTCAATACATTTACACTTTACAAGTCAGTGGAAGTAGTGGTGTCATTTGTCTAAACTACAACATGATGGACACTTCTCAAATGTATTCTTATACTAACATTTTCCCCATGAGGTGTGTCTGTTGTCCAAATTATTAAATTATTTATATGAGGATAGGGATTCCTTTAGCTGGTGCTGGGCTTCCTGCTGCACACCTGGGACAAAATCCTGGACTTAATTGAATGACATATAAAAGTTATTAAGTCATTTTCACTCAACATGGCCCCCAGGTCTTTATCGTGAGGAACATCGTATATATGCTACTTGAGTTACAGCGACTAAGACCACTGCATGCATTATTTCTAAGACATAGTTAGCAATGCCGTGGTGCATATCTATGTATACCATTAGGTGGGATAATTTCAGTACCGTCTGCATGACCAATATAGATACCTGTTCTTGGTATTCAGCAAGTTCTTGTTCATTTTGTTGGCTCCACCCATGGAACTCCTTCATATTGCAGGATAATGCAAGGCAATGATATGTTCAGCCTTGTGTTACTTAGTATTTTGTCAGACAGAAAAAAGAGCCAGACAAAGTGGCTTTGTCTTGCTTAATAAATGCCAAAAGGATTTTGCAGCAGAACTGTGCCACAAAAGCCATGCAACCCTGATGCAAAAATTAATACATATTTCATAACATGCTTTTGTACTGATGTTATTTGCAGATTAACTATCTTCATTCACTACTACACTGTACCAGTTTCAACTTTATGAAAATCATACAGAAAGCTGGCAAATAAAAAACAGCAATTCAAAAATGAAAAAACACAGAGAGATACAATTATTTCACTAGCCCCTGTGTGCCTGTGATCTGGGGCACACTTCAATTCATTTTCAGGATATTCCTGATTGTTGTGAAGCTTTATAGGGATGGGATGAACCATCTATTCAGACAGCAATAGACACCAAACAAGAGGCAGGCTGAGGCAACATTACTGAATTCATATATTTACATGAATCACTTAACTAGTAGAGGTTTCATAGAGACAATTTACCTAGCCTTGAAAAAAACGTGGTATAGTTCTAACTCATACTGAGACACTATAGTTCCTAATTTTAGTATTTAAACAGAATATTGTAAACTGTTGAAACATGATTTTAAGTCCTCTCTTTTACTCTATTAAAAGTTGAGTTAGTGGACGAGTGACAGCTTCTCATGATTCATCAAAATAAAGTAATGAATTTAAATAGAATGTGTGATAAGAAAATTGCAGTACTCTACCACTACAAGATTTAGTCATAGATTTTGGAGAATCTTCTCAAATAATCCACCATGGACACCATGCTGCTCCGTTCACCATTCTCTTACTGAACATGCAATGTTTTTTTGCTGGATTTGTTTTTTACATCACACCAAGATTGTCACACAATCCCTATGACTTCAGTGACAACTTGGTTCATAACTAGGAAACCCTACTCTTATAGCTATTCCAGCACCACTGTCCAGTACACATAAATCTATCTGCATGGGAGCAATACGTGTACTGGCCTCAGTACTTGCACCAATGAGGTTGATGGCAGCCATTGCATAAGCAAGCAGTTGTTACACAGCCTGCTCTTTTGTACATAGCAGCGCTCTATTTGCCTTTAGGCTGAAATCATGAATGAGAGACTTCGGACAGAAACATTGTAGGCAAACATTTGTGAAGATCTTTTTTTTTCAACAGAAGATATCCCCCTCATTTAAATTACTTCAACCTATAGGCTTTTTTATATTTGTATACTGAGAAATCATCATGGGATAGATGTACATAACTTTGCACCCATTACAAACCTTACTATTTGGTGAGGCAGAGTGTTTGTCACCACTCTAAAGATGTTCTAATGTAGTAAACATATTTTATGATTTTGAAATTATTTTCCACAAATGGCAAAATTGGTATTTGAAAGGGGCATGACCAGGATGTACATTCCAAATACTAAAATGTACAGTTATTTATCAATAGTTTGAGACAACAATTCTGGTTGCAAACCATAAATGAGTTCCTGCCAGCCAATTTGATGAGGTAACTGATTAGGAAAATGGAAGGAGTACCTTTATGAAGTGGGGGGAGGACAAGGCAGTACAAGATATTAGATTAGAAAATATACCTGGTGCCAGGCAAATGAATGTGGGGGCATATTAGCAAGAACCTCGTTAAAATTATTGCTGTTTTAGCGGCAGGAAACTGCCGCTAAAACAGCTACAATGGGCTTGCTAATATGCGTTATAGAATTTCAATAGAAGCCCAGGTTAGATGTGCAGGACATCTAACCTGGTCTTCTATTGGAATTCTATAACGCCTATTAGCAAGCCCATTATCACCGTTTTAGCAGCAGTTTCCTGCCTCTAAAACTGCAATAATTCTAACAAGGTTCTTGCTAATATGCCCCGTAGTTTGTTGTCGGGAATATACAATTTATAAATCATGGATTCCGCCCTCTACAATTGCTAACATTTTAAGAAGAATCAAAAATAGCACTTTTAATGCAATATTATATTAAACATTTAACCAATCTAGCTGAGAAACAAACATTTGCAAAGTGCTAGTCACGCTCATTGCAGTTGAATGTGGATCAATTGGTAATACTCAAGACAAGGGTACATTCCGATTCAGCATTAAATTAATATTAAAACTTAACGTATCTTAAAATTTAAACTAGATTCAAACTAAAATTAATTTACCATTTTTGGAAATTTCTGAAGTTTCTCCGAACGCTGGGTTGGTGACAATGTTTTCTTCAGTTTTTTCACCTGTACTTAATTCAGGTTTTGTCTCTGGAAAAAATAGGAATTTACTAAATGTATGGAAGATTACTGATGGAGAAATCACACTTCAAATTCATAGATGTTAGCTGCCCTGGGAGTCATCTAGTAGGGCATCTGTCAATGGACTGAAAGTGTACCTTATGTCACCACCATGATGACATATCTGTACAAGATACTTTGAATTTCAATTTTCAAAATCCAGAGCATATCCTGAATACAGAACTTGAATTTGATTGCATGCTTTCATAACTTTAACTACACATAAGGGAAAAGCTTCAATACATTTACACTTTTCAAGTCAGTGGAAGTAGGAAGTAGTGGTGTCATTTGTTTAAACTACAACATGATGGACACTTCTCATATGTATTCATATCCTAACATTTTCCCCATGAGGTGTGTCTGTTGTCCAAATTAGTAAATTAGTTATATGACGATAGGGATTCCTTTAGCTGGTGTTGGGCTTCCTGCTGCATACCTGGGAAAAAATCCTGGACTTAATTGAATGACATATAAAAGTTATTAAGACAATTTTCACTCAACATGGCCCCCAGGTCTTTACCGTGAGGAAGATGGTATATATGCTACTTGAGTTACAGCGACTAAGACATTATTTCTAAGACAAAGTTAGCAATGCCCTGGTGCATATCTATGTATACCTTTAGGTGGGATAATTTCAGTACCGTCTGCATGACCAATATAGATACCTCTTCTTGGTATTCCGCAAGTTCTTTTTTTTTTTTTTTTTTATATTTTTATTGAAAGGTTTTTTCCCCCCTCTTTTTTACATACATACATACAGGGCACGGCAATATTTGCATAGAACATAACATATCATGTATTAAAAGAGATGAAGGGTAAGGCAAAAAAGTAATAGTTAGTATGAGAAAATGCAAAGGAAGGAGAAAATAGATATTACTATCAAATAAAATAAATATGTAAGTGCACTGATAAATAAGGTCCAAACAGGATTACAAGCTTTTCCCCCCAAGTTGGGTCAAAATCAGCGTACCTAAATGTATCTTAAACAGTAATAAACATCTTAACAGAGTATATATTGTTCAAGCATTTCAAACCTTTCAAACCATACTCCCTTCTTTCCAGCGAGTAATGGGATCCCAGATATGTTTGCCAGTTTTTCTTCCCTTTTTCCCTTTCCTTGCGTATATCTCAATTTCTAAGTTATATATTGATAGTAATTTAGCCAGCCATTGGTGAAATGATGGTGGTAAAGGATCCAGCCATGCAGATGCAATACAGAGTCTCATGACTGCCATAGCTAAGAATAAACAGGATTCCCATCTATCCTGGTGCTGTCTCTCCTCCTCCGTTATCCCCAAGAGAATTATTGGGGGGGTAAGAAGAGTATTTATTCCTAATTCTTGGTTCAAGAACCCCTGTATGTTCTTTATAAGTGGCTGCAGGTGAGGACATGTTGCAAATACGTGGATTAGATCCGCCTCTGAATTTCCACATCTAAAGCAGTTAGTTCCTGCTGTCCCCCCCCATTGGGCTATCTTTGCCGGTGTATGGTATAGGTGGTATAGTGTTTTGTAGTGTTGCGCCTGGAGAGGTGCTGAGCATAACAGTGCATACCCCATTTCCAGAGACATATGGAAGCTTTCCTCCCTGACTTCCAAACTATCTTTCCATTTATTTGCCCATTTTTCGATATCATCCTCTTTTGAGTTTAATAACTCAGCATAGAATCTCTTTATAGTGCATTCCTCACCCGCTTCGATCACTTCCATGATTGCATTTTTACTAAATCCTGCCACACTACCTTGTTTGTTGTGCAAAGAACTCCTTATTTGTAAATACTTAAAGAATTGTCTTTTATCTATTGCATACTTAGCTTGTAGTTCGGAAAACTGGCAGACACCTTGCTGATCCATTAAGTCATCTATCCTTCTAATTCCTTTTCTTTCCCATTCTATAAATATAGTATCAGAGACTACTTCAACCGGTAAGTTTGGATTTCCTCTCAGTCTAGTGTAGAAATTATACCGCCCCAGCCCAAATCTTTTAGTAAAGGCTTTCCAAACAGTATAAGCCGCTAGTAGCGTTCTAAATCGTGTCCTTTTGTAATAGCTCATTTCAGTATATTTTAAAAAAACATTTTCTGCTTCTGGGCCCAACACTAAACCATAAATTGCTAGTGATCCCAACTCATTCCACCCATCAGATTCTCCACCCCCCGCTAAACCACACATATTTTGCAGGGCTGCTGCCCAATAGTAAAACTTTAAGTCTGGCAGTGTCCACCCCCCCTCTCCCGTGGAAGTGTCATAAATCTAAGTGCTCTCCTGGTTTTCCCCCTTGCCCATATAAATCTGTTAATCATATCTTCTATCTTCTTAAACAATTTAACTTCAAATAATAAAGGTATTGCTCTAAAAAAATAAAGGAACTTAGGTAAGATCAACATCTTTACTACATTTGTTCGTCCCACTATTGATAAATGTAGGTTATCCAATCTGTCTAGATCTCTCCGTACTTTATTAATTAGGGGTGTTAAATTCTTTTCCACTAAATGGTCTAAATCAGCTGAGATAGATACTCCTAGATATGTGCCTGCCTGGACAACTCGAGTATCTGTACACATGGTATTATGGTTTTTAATTATCTGGGTCTTATTAGTGTTGAGTTTATAACCCGAGATTTCCCCAAACTTCAAAGCTTCTATTTCCACTTGGGCAATAGCCTCCATTGGTGTTGGTGTAATTATTGCGACGTCGTCAGCATACGCTAATATTTTACAATAGCCAGTTCGAGTGGGCAGTGCTTTAATTATATCACAAGTCTCTATTCTCCGAATTAATGGGTCCATATACATTGCAAATAACAACGGAGAGCAGGGGCAGCCTTGTCTCGTACCTCTTCTAATCTGGAATTGTGCTGTAGTCCCCGCATTCACTCGCACAGAGGCCACAGGATCTACGTATAAACCCTGAATTGCTTTAATATACTTTTTTTTTACTCCTGATCTGTCAAGGATATGCCACAAATAGTCCCAGGAGACCCGGTCAAATGCCTTTTCCGCATCTAGTAACATAATCGCCATTGGGTCCCCTGAGACTGCTGTGGCATCGAATAAAGTTATTACCTTGCGTGTATGGTGCGTGGTGCCTCTTCCAGGTATAAAACCATGTTGGTTATTACTCACTACTCTATCTATTATTTTAGCATATCTTGTTGCTAATACTTTAGAAAAGATTTTAGTATCCGTGTTCATCAAAGTAATGGGCCTATATGACCCCGGTTCTTCCGGAGGTTTCCCTTTCTTTAAAATTATCACTATTTCAGTCCCCCCCCCCCCAGGACCTAGGTATTGAATCTCCAATTTGTGCCTGTTGCAACATCCTAACCATGTCAGCTTCTAAGATGTCCCAGAATACTTTATGAAACTCTATTGGGATCTGGTCTGGGCCTGCAGCTTTTCCAGAGGGGAGATGCAAAATAGCGTTTTTAATTTCTTCCCCCTGAAAGACTTCCTCTAAAGTATCTGCCTCTTCATCCGAAAATCTAGTCACCGGGATTTCCTGTAGATAATCTCTAATTTTAGTAGCATCTCCCCTTGTTGATTCCTCATATAACTTCTCATAAAAGTTTCTAAACACTTCCCTTATTTCCCCTGGCTCTGTATGAATCCTACCAGAAGTATCCCTAATCTCCCTTACAGTTCCTAACGCTTCTTGCTGCCTTGTTCGGACAGCTAAGGTTCTACCCACTGTTTCACTACATTCGTGACATTTTTCTCTTTTTGCAGTATATAATTTTGCAGCCTTTCTAGCGATTTCTCCCTCTGCATCCCCTTTCGCTTTTACAAGTTCTAAGATTACGTTATCTACTGGGATACCGCCTACTATACATTCCTCTAGTTTCTCTTCAGCCTTAAGCACTGCCTTTGCAAGTTCAATATTTCTCATCAGCTCCTGTTTTCTCTTATAAGAGTTAAAGCTCAAGGTTTCTCCCCGGACCCCCGCTTTAAAAGTATCCCATACTACCCCTACAGTAGAGCTATCTCTGTTAATCTCAAAAAACTCTTTGATCCATACTTTCATGTGATTCACGTATTTTTCTTCCTGCAATAATCCTCTTTCGAAAGTCCATTGTCTTTGCTCTCGAATATTTGCCGGTTTTGGTAGTGTGAGGATTAGGGGATTGTGATCACTTAGGATCCGTGGGAGTCTTTTCTATTGTTGAGTCTGGTATAAGTACATTTGATATAAAAAAATAATCCAATCTTACGCAGATTTTATGTGGGGCCGAATAATATGTATAACCCTTATTTCCCAAAAATTTTTTTCCCCAAACGTCAGATAAAGTATTATTTGCCACTAATCCCTGCAAGGCTTGGCAAACACGCCTCTTTCTCCCAGAGTATTTACCGAATGAACCTAAGCCTAGACCATCAGCCCCATTAATATTCAGGTCCCCTGCCATAATGATTCTAGGTGCCCAAGTCGCTAGCTCCACATCTAAAAATTGAAGAATCTCTGGGTCATCCTCAGTTGATCCATATACAGTTACCAGCGTAACCCATTCCCCATCTATCATACATTCAACCATTGCCCACCTCCCCCATTGATCAAATGCTTTTTTTCTTAGAAGCAGGTTTTTATTTCTAGATAGTATAGCTACTCCCCTCTTTTTAACACCCTGCTGTGAACTCACTAGTACCTGATAGCCCAGTTGTTTTAAATAGAATTCTTGTGAAGTCATGACGTGTGTCTCTTGTAAAAAAATAAAGTCCACATTCATCTGTCTTAATAACATTGAAATTTTTAACCTTTTCTGAGTATCATTTAGCCCGCACACGTTCCACGTTACGTATCTAGTCCCCATAGATAATTCATTTTTTTGTTACCATACAGATTCACGTTATACATATTATACAATTTGTTTCCTTTTACCTTATTTCCTGTTTCCTCATATTTGTCCCCCTCACCAAATAAATGTTTTCCTTCTTTCTTTTGTTTTAAACTCCTGTTTATCTTAGTTATCCAACATCCTATAAACACTGTATCATCGTTATTTCTATTCTTTCTTTTTTCATATTTTCGTTTCCCTGGCCATTCTCTCAGTTCAATTTTTCCATTCACTGAAGTACTTCTCTCTTTTATATGCCGTGCCGCGTCCTGTCTCCCCCCTAGCTCCCCTCCAAGTCCCTCCCCCCCTCCCTTACCGGCAAATAGGTCAATCCTGACCTATATGCGACAGCCGAGCCCCCAGGGGGCTTTCCCTCATCCACTCTCCCGTGTTCCCTTGTTATATAACTATTATTCAAATAGTGAACAGCTAAGCAATCCCAATAACATTTTATTTCTTTTTTATGGAAACTACTTGTCTTGTATCTCCAACCCAATTGGAGTGTTCCCTATGTGTTCTCTCTTCTCGGAGATAGGACAGATACTCCTGTGCAACTATTTCAGAGAAGAAAACTCTAAACTGACCATTGCAACCTACTTTAAGACGAGACAGCAAATAAACCTCGCACGTTCTTGTTCATTTTGTTGGCTTAGCCCATGGAACTCCTTCATATTGCAAGATATTGCAAGGCAATGATATGTTCAGCCTTGTGTTACTTAGGAGCCCATCAGGATGGCGGGCGGATTGCCCCCACCAGGCTGGAGGTAGCCACCACCAGCCTGGCGGGGGCAATCCACCCACCATCCGCACCTAGATTCCCGCCCCGCCATATTAGGATGGCGGGGGGACCGCGGCGGACGGAAAGACCGTCCGCCGCTTTTCCGCCCCGGTTGCCTTGCGACCGCGGCGGTAAAGGTTTAACATGGTGGCGGTGTCTAATAAACACCACCAGCCATATTATGAAGGGCATCTTTAGGTGCCTTTCCGCGGCAGCGATGTTGCCATGTACAACATATTAGATTAGAAAATATACCTGGTGCCATGCAATTTCAGTTACTAAAGGGCATAAAAAGGATAGATTCACACAAAAATGTTATCTGTTGCTAAAGCTCTGTGCAATGACCTCTCTGATTTCAACGAAAATTCTATGTGGTAGGTGGATTCAGTAATGCTTGCACTATTTCTTTTTTTCTCTGCAATATTAAAAAGGGCACTGGCAAATATATGTGGGGGCATATTAGCAAGAACCTTGTTAAAATTATTGCTGTTTTAGCGGCAGGAAACTGCCGCTAAATCAGCAATAACGGGCTTTCTAATATGCGTTATAGAATTCCAATAGAAGCCCAGGTTAGATGTGCAGGACATCTAACCTGGTCTTCTATTGGAATTCTATAACACCTATTAGCAAGCCCATTATCTCCGTTTTAGCAGCAGTTTCCTGCCGTTAAACTGCAATAATTTTAACAAAGTTCTTGCTAATAAGCCCAGTAGTTTGTTGTCGGGAATATACAATTTAAAAATCATGGATTCCGCCCTCTACAATTGCTAACATTTTAAGAAGAATCAAAAATAGCACTTTTAATGCAATAATATATTAAACATTTAACCAATCTAGTTGAGAAACAAACATTTGCAAAGTGCTAGTCACGCTCATTGCAGTTGAATGTGGATCAATTGGTAATACTCAAGACAAGGGTACATTCCGATTCAGCATTAAATTAATATTAAAACTTTACGTATCTTAAAATTTAAACTAGATTCAAACTAAAATTAATTTACCATTTTTGGAAATTTCTGAAGTTTCTCCGAACGCTGGGTTGGTGACAATGTTTTCTTCAGTTTTTTCACCTGTACTTAAATCAGGTTTTGTCTCTGGAAAAAATAGGAATTTACTAAATGTATGGAAGATTACTGATGGAGAAATCACACTTCAAATTCATAGAATTTACTAAATGTATGGGAGATTACAAAAATATTACTTTCCGTGATAATAATATATGTCTCCGGTCATTGTACACAAAGTGAGGAGGATCTTGTTCTGTTGAAGTACAACATGCTAGGAAAGGTTGTGAAATTGCACAGAGTCAGTGGCACATAACGAGGTGTAGCCCTCAGTGAGTGCTGAGCATAACGGGCGACCCCCTATATTCGACCACTTTAATCCATTGGATGAGCAAGGAATTATTACATTGACATCAGAGATCCAGTCCGACTCCCATATGGACCCTTGTCCAGTCTCTGTGTTGAAGCAGTCCCAGAAATTATTGGGGAGGCCCTCACTCCACTGTGTGTCTCTATATTAAACACTGGTCACTTCCCGGGCCTTTTTTGAAAATAGCATCTATCCTGCCTTTACTTAAAAAATCTAACCTGGACCAAGTAACTATAGACTCATCTATCGTCTTCCCTTTCCGGGTAAGATGATTGAGAAAGTCATGAATGGTCAACTCAGTCGGTTCCTTCAGAACAACTCCCTGCTAGATACCACGCAGTTTGGATTTCGGCCAGAACACAGTACCGAGTTGGCAATAATAAAATCTGCGGATGAGATCAGAGAGACTCTAGATCAGGGTGGGGCTCCTGATATGGTCCATCATAGACTTCTGATGGACCGTCTATCTGCGGTCGTAGTCCAAGGCAAGGTCTGGGACCTCCTGGAAACTTTCCTGGCCAGTAGAACACAAACAGTGGATTTTGGCAGAGATAGCTCTAAACCATTTTCTCTCCCTTCCAGTCTTAGAGGTAGTTTCAATCCCCCTGCCATATTATCTAATAAGGATTTATAGGTTAGGTCATGACAATTGTTGTATTTTACCTTTAGAGCCAGTCTGCAAGGCAAGGCTGCATTTAAAATGACATACAGCAACTTAGCAGTGCACACATGCAAAGTGTATCAAATCTGATGGACTTCTAATCCTTATGCCCTATTATCTACTAGGGGCATATAGGCAGATTAATCTCCCTACCCCTATTACTTACTGTTGACAAAAAGGGTCTGTCATGCCAATTGTAAGTATACACTAAGACATAGTAAACGCTAAGCATGCATTGTGTTTTAAACATAGCACTGGCCGTTGACTTCCAGTAGATCTAGGGCACAGTCAATTTGGGGTGAACAGGAAAGAGGGCGACTTTCCAACATTCAGTCTTTCAACAGTGTGATACACCTTTTTTTGCCTGGTCATCCGCCCTTTGTTGGACTGATGCTTCCAATTTTTTTTAAAGTAGTGCACTGCTGTCCAGGCCCCAGCGTATGGGCTCTGGCCCCTAAAACATGTTTAAACTATCCATCTCCATAATGGAATTTTTGACATCCAAGTAAAGACACAGCATATCGCACAATAAATATTTAATTGGTCTGGAAAACCTAAAACTCACCTGTGGACTTCAGCACATGTTGCGCCTCCATCATTCTGACAAAGAAAACATGTCTCAGGCCTAGCTATGCTGCCTAATTAATGCTGCTTTCAAAATACAATTTTTTGACAGGGAAGACCCTTACTTTTTAAAATGATAAATAAGCATTCCTTAATAGGCCTTGTAGGCCAAAAAGATAGGGTATGATGTAGTTAAAAGTGGTGCATGGAAGATTATAATGCTGGTATGCACCTACAAAGCTATTTTACCAGGTATTTGATTTTCTTTATTCCTTGAAGTGGACTTCCACTCACCCCAAATAATAATCCACATCTTTTTCTATCACTCGAAGTCATAATTCACTTCCTTTTCTACCGTCCTGATGGAGAAATCACACTTCAAATTCATAGATGTTAGCTGCCCTGGGAGTCATCTAGTAGGGCATCTGTCAATGGACTGAAAGTGTACCTTATGTCACCACCAGGATGACATATTTGTACAAGATACTTTGAATTTCCATTTTCAAAATCCAGAGCATATCCTGAATACAGAACTTGAATTTGATTGCATGCATTCATAACTTTAACTACACATAAGGGAAAAGCTTCAATACATTTACACTTTACAAGTCAGTGGAAGTAGTGGTGTCATTTGTTTAAACTACAACATGATGGACACTTCTCATATGTATTCTTATCCTAACATTTTCCCCATGAGGTGTGTCTGTTGTCCAAATTAGTAAATTATTTATATGACAATAGGGATTCCTTTAGCTGGTGTTGGGCTTCCTGCTGCATACCTGGGAAAAAATCCAGGACTTAATTGAATGACATATAAAAGTTATTAACACAATTTTCACTTAACATGGCCCCCAGGTCTTGACCGTGAGGAAGATGGTATATATGCTACTTGAGTTACAGCGACTAAGACATTATTTCTAAGACAAAGTTAGCAATGCCCTGGTGCGTAACTATGTATACCTTTAGGTGGGATAATTTCAGTACCGTCTGCATGACCAATATAGATACCTCTTCTTGGTATTCAGCAAGTTCTTGGTCATTTTGTTGGCTTAACCCATGGAACTCCTTCATATTGCAAGATAATGCGAGGCAATGATATGTTCAGCCTTGTGTTACTTAGGGGCCCATTAGGATGGCGGGCGCATTGCCCCCACCCGGCTGGCGGTAGCCACCACCAGCCTGGCAGGGGCAATCCGCCCGCCATCCGCACCTAGATTCCCCCCGCCATATTAGGATGGCGGGGGACCGCGGCGGACGGGAAGACCGTCCGCCGCTTTTCCTCCACGATCTCCTTGCGACCGCGGCGGAAAAGGTTTAATATGGTGGCGATGTCTAATAGACACCGCCAGCCATATTATGAAGGGCATCTTTAGGTGCCTTTCCGCGGCGGCGATGCTGCCACGGGAAGGCATGTGGTCTTCACTCGGGGAGCCCCCTGCGGGCCCCCAGAGTGAAGGAGAGGTGGGGGTGCACACGGGGGGTACCTGTGGTACCCCACTTCATCTGCATAAACAAAGCGGCAGGCACCGCGCGGTGCCTGCCGCTTTGTCTATGCAAATGCATCAATGCATTTTTAGCATTGTGGCGGGCGGTGCAGAGAGCACCGCCCACCACAGTGCTAAAAATGCAGGATGTGCCCGCCACTGTGGAGGGCACATCCTAATACCCCCCACGGGACCCCCGCCCTTATGGCGGGGGTCCCGAATTCCGACAGGATGGCGGGGAGACAAAGTCCGCCCATCATCCTAATGAGCCCCTTAGTATTTTGTCGGACATCAAAGCCACACAAAGTGGCTTTGTCTTGCTTAATAAATTCCAAAAGTATTTTTCATCGGAACTGTGCCACAAAAGCCATGCAACCCTGATGCAAAAATGTATAAATCTTTCATAACATACCTTTGTACTGAAGTTATTTGCAGATTAACTATTTTCATTCACTTCTACACTGTACCAGTTTCAACTTTATGAAAATCATACAGAAAGCTGGCAAATAAAAAACAGAAATTCAAAGAGGAAAAAACACAGAGTGATACAATTATTTCACTAGCCCCTATGTGCCTGCCATCTGGGGCACACTTCAATACATTTTCTGGATATTCCTGATTGTTGTGAAGCTTTATAGCGATGGGATGAACCATCTATCCAGACAGCAATAGACACCAACCAAGAGGCAGGCTGAGGCAACATTACTGAATTCATATATTTACATGAATCACTTAACTGGTATAGGTTTCATAGAGACAATTTATCTAGCCTTGAAAGAAACGTGGTACAGTTCAAATTCATACTAAGAAACTATAGTTCCTAATGTTAGTCTTTAAACAGAATACTGTAAACTGTTGAAACATGATTTTAAGTCCTCTCTTTTACTCTATTAAAAGTTGAGTTAGTGGACGAGTGACATCATCTCATGATTCATAAAAATAAAGTGATGAATTTAAAAAAAATGTGAGATAAGAAAATTGCAGTACTCTACCACACCAAGATTTAGTCATATATTTTGGAGAATCTGCTCGAATAATCCACTGTGGACACCATGCTGCTCTGTTCACCATTCTCTTACTGAACATGCAATGCTGTTTTGCTGGATTTGCTTTTTTACATCATGCTAAGGTTGTCTCACAATCCCTATGACTTCAGTGACAAATTGGTTCATAACTAGGAAATCCTACTCTTAAAGCTATTCAAACACCACTGTCCAGTACACATAAATCTATCTGCATGGGAGCAATACATCTACTGGCCTCAGTACTTGCACCAATGAGGTTGATGGCAGCCATTGCATAAGCAAGCAGTTGTTACACAGCCTGCTCTTTTGTACATAACGAGCACTCTGTTTGCCTTCAGGCTGAAATCATGAATGAGAGACTTCGGACAGAAAAATTGTAGGCAAACATTTGTGAAGATTTATTTTTTTTCAACAGAAGATATCCCCCTCGTTTAAATAACTTTAACCTATAGGCTTTTTGTATTTGTATCCTGAGAAATCATCATGGGATAGATGTACATAACGTTGCACCCATTACAAACCTTCCTATTTGGTGAGGCAGAGTGTGTGTCACCACTTTAAATATGTTCTAATGTAGTAAACATATTTTATGATTCAGAAATTATTTTCCACAAATGGCAAATTGGTATTTGAAAGGGGCATGATCAGGATGTACCTTCCAAATACCAAAATGTACAGTTATTTATCAATCTTTTGAGACAACAATTTTGGTTGCAAACCATAAATGAGTTCCTGCCAGCCAATTTGATGAGGTGACTGATTAGGAAAAGAGAAAGAGTCCCTTTATGAAGTGGGGAGAGGACAAGGCAGTACACGATATTAGATTAGAAAATATACCTGGTGCCAGGCAATTTCAGTTACTAAAAGGGCATAAAAAGGATAGATTCACACAAAAATGTTGTCTGTTGCTGAAGCTCTGTGCAATGATCTCTCTTATTTCAACGAAAATTCTATGTGGTAGGTGGATGCAGTAATGCTTCCACTATTTCTTTTTTTCTCTGCAATATTCAAAAGGGCACTGGCAAATGAATGTGGGGGCATATTAGCAAGAACCTCGTTAAAATTATTGCTGTTTTAGCGGCAGGAAACTGCCGCTAAAACAGCAATAATGGGCTTGCTAATATGCGTTATAGATTTCCAATAGAAGCCCAGGTTAGATGTGCAGGACATCTAACCTGGTCTTCTATTGGAATTCTATAACGCCAATTAGCAAGCCCATTATCGCCGTTTTAGCAGCAGTTTCCTGCCGCTAAAACTGGAATAATTTTAACAAGGTTCTTGCTAATATGCCCAGTAGTTTGTTGTCGGGAATATACAATTTAAAAATCATGGATTGCGCCCTCTACAATTGCTAACATTTTAAGTAGAATCAAAAATAGAACTTTTGGTGCAATAATATACTAAACATTTAACCAATCTAGCTGAGAAACAAACATTTGCAAAGTGCTGGTTACGCTCATTGCAGTTGAATGTGGATCAATTGGCAATACTCAAGTAAAGGGTACATTCCGATTCAGCATTAAATTAATATTCAAACTTTACGTATCTTAAAATTTAAACTAAATTCAAACTAAAATTAATTTACCATTTTTGGAAATTTCTGAAGTTTCTCCGAACGCTGGGTTGGTGACAATGTTTTCTTCAGTTTTTTCACCTGTACTTAAATCAGGTTTTGTCTCTGGAAAAAATAGGAATTTACTAAATGTATGGGAGATTACAAAAACATTACTTTCTGTGATAATAATATATGTCTCCGGTCATTGTACACAAAGTGAGGAGGATCTTGTTCTGTTGAAGTACAACATGCTAGGAAAGGTTGTGAAATTGCACAGAGTCAGTGGCACATAACGAGGTGTAGCCCTCAGTGAGTGCTGAGCATAACGGGCGACCCCCTATATTCGACCACTTTAATCCATTGGATGAGCAAGGAATTATTACATTGACATCAGAGATCCAGTCCGGCTCCCATATGGACCCTTGTCCAGTCTCTGTGTTGAAGCAGTCCCAGAAATTATTGGGGAGGCCCTCACTCCACTGTGTGTCTCTATATTAAACACTGGTCATTTCCCGGGCCCTTGGAAAATAGCATCTATCCTGCCTTTACTTAAAAAATCTAACTTGGACCCGAGTAACTATAGACTCATCTCTCGTCTTCCCATTCCGGGTAAGATGATTGAGAAAGTCATGAATGGTCAACTCAGTCGGTTCCTTCAGAACAACTCCCTGCTAGATACCACGCAGTTTGGATTTCGGCCGGAACACAGTACCGAGTTGGCATTAATAAAGTCTGCGGATGAGATCAGAGAGACTCTAGATCAGGGTGGGGCTCCTGATATGGTCCATCATAGAGTTCTGATGGACCGTCTATCTGCGGTCGGAGTCCAAGGCAAGGTCTGGGACCTCCTGGAAACTTTCCTGGCCAGTAGAACACAAACAGTGGATTTTGGCAGAGATAGCTCTAAACCATTGTCTCTCCCTTCCAGTCTTAGAGGTAGTATCAATCCCCCTGCCATATTATCTAATAAGGATTTATAGGTTAGGTCATGACAATTGTTGTATTTTACCTTTAGAGCCAGTCTGCAAGGCAAGGCTGCATTTAAATTGACATACTGCAACTTAGCAGTGCACACATGCAAAGTGTATCAAATCTGCTGGACTTCTAATCCTTATGCCCTATTATCTACTAGGGGCATATAAGCAGATTAATCTCCCTACCCCTATTACTTACTGTTGACAAATAGGGTCTGTCATGCCAATTGTAAGTATACACTAAGACATAGTAAACGCTAAGCATGCGTTGTGTTTTAAACATAGCACTGGCCGGTGCCTTCCAGTAGATCTAGGGCACAGTCAAAAACAGTTACCACCATTATCATGCACACAGAAGGATACAAAGTTCCCCGGGGAAGGGGGGGTTTTCAGTGTGGAGAAGAAAATATAGAGTGTACAGTCAAGGAACTGGGAAGTTCCTCTGTCGGAACTAGAGAGACTCACACACCCAGAGCGTTAGGTGTGGAACTCACCCTGACTGTAGGGTGTCCAGTGTCATCATCGGCTCACTGCTCCTCGTCAGACAGGCGCTGCAATGTCTGACGGAGTGCCAGAAGGCACCCTTTTGATGGAGTTCTTTTGTTCCTTGCCGATGGTGTGTGTGAGTCAGAAGGAAGGTGGTGTAGTCAGTGCAGGGTGAGTGAATATTAAAAAAGGGTAACCAGTCCACAATAGGTTTTATTGGCGTGGCTGCTTCCCTAATTAAAAGGGGGTGAGAGGGGAGCCAGAGACTGTGGTGGGATTCGGACCCTAACTCAACCCCCTGGTGTGGTCAACATGTTTCTCGCCATCCGGCGACTCGTCAGGACCAAAACAAAGTACTACACGTGAAAAGGAGTGATAAAAAGGTTCATTCACTATGGTAAAAAGGAAATACAACCTCACTGGGTCGGGTAAAAAGAGGGCCTGGGGTCCTGCTCTAGTTAGGCGACCCTGACCAGGTGCCGCGAGCGTGAGAGTAGGTGTCCCCACCGTCCCAGCGCCCGGACTGAGGTATAACCATCAGACAGCGCTGGCCTCACGGGAGCACACTGCGAGGCCTTTGTTACTCCCCCTTAGGGTCGCCTAACTCTCCCTAAAACATGTTTAAACTAGCCATCTCCATAGTGGAATTTTTGACATCCCAGTAAAGACACAGCAAATCGCACAATAAATATTTAATTGGTCTGGAAAACCTAAAACTCACCTGTGGACTTCAGCACATGTTGCGCCTCCATCATTCTGACAAAGAAAACATGTCTCAGGCCTAGCTTGCTGCCTAATTAATGCTGCTTTCAAAATACAATTTTTTGACAGGGAAGACCCTTACTTTTTAAAATGATAAATAAGCTTTCCTTAATAGGCCTTGTAGGCCAAAAAGATAGGGTATGATGTAGTTAAAAGTGGTGCATGGAAGATTATAATGTTGGTATGCACCTACAAAGCTATTTTACCAGGTATTTGACTTTCTTTATTCCTTGAAGTGGACTTCCACTCACCCCAAATAATAATCCACATCTTTTTCTATCACTCAAAGTCATAATTCGCTTCCTTTTCTACCGTCCTGATGGAGAAATCGCGCTTCAAATTCATAGATGTAAGCTGCCCTGGGAGTCATCTAGAACAGCATCTGTCAATGGACTGAAAGTGTACCTTATGTCACCACCAGGATGACATATCTGTACAAGATATTTTGAATTTCAATTTTCAAAATCCAGAGCATATCCTGAATACAGAACTTGAATTTGATTGCATGCTTTCATAACTTTAACTACACATAAGGGAAAAGCTTCAATACATTTACACTTTACAAGTCAGTGGAAGTAGTGGTGTCATTTGTTTAAACTACAACATGATGGACACTTCTCATATGTATTCTTATTCTAACATTTTCCCCATGAGGTGTGTCTGTTGTCCAAATTAGTAAATTATATATATGACAATAGGGATTCCTTTAGCTGGTGTTGGGCTTCCTGCTGCATACCTGGGAAAAAATCCTGGACTTAATTGAATGACATATAAAAGTTATTAAGACAATTTTCACTCAACATGGCCCCCAGGTCTTTACCGTGAGGAAGATGGTATATATGCTACTTGAGTTACAGCGACTAAGACATTATTTCTAAGACAAAGTTAGCAATGCCCTGGTGCATATCTATGTATACCTTTAGGTGGGATAATTTCAGTGCCGTCTGCATGACCAATAGAGATACCTCTTCTTGGTATTCAGCAAGTTCTTGGTCATTTTGTTCGCTTAACCCATGGAACTCCTTCATATTGCAAGATAATGCAAGGAAATGATATGTTCAGCCTTGTGTTACTTAGGGGCCCATTAGGATGGCGGGCGCATTGCCCCCACCAGGCTGGCGGTAGCCACCACCAGCCTGGCAGGGGCAATCCTCCCGCCATCCGCACCTAGATTCTCCCCCCCGCCATATTAGGATGGCGGGGGGACCGCGGCGGACGGAAAGACCGTCCACCGCTTTTCCTCCACGATCTCCTTGCGACCGCGGCGGAAAAGGTTTAATATGGTGGCGGTGTCTAATAGACACCGCCAGCCATAATATGAAGGGCATCTTTAGGTGCCTTTCCGCGGGGCGATGCTGCCACGGAAAGGCATGTGGTCTTCACTCTGGGGGCCCCCTGCGGGCCCCCATAGTCAAGGAGAGGTGGGGGGTGCACACGGGGGGGTACCACACTTCATCTGCATAAACAAAGCGACAGGCACCGCACGGTGCCTGCCGCTTTGTTTATGCAAATGCATCAATGCATTTTTAGCATTGTGGCGGGCGGTGCAGAGAGCGCCACCCGCCACAGTGCTAAAATGCAGGATGTGCCCGCCACTGTGGAGGGCACATCCTAATACCCCCCATGGGACCCCCGCCCTTATGGGGGGGGTCCCGAATTCCGACAGGATGGCGGGGAGACAAAGTCCGCCCATCATCCTAATGAGCCCCTTAGTATTTTGTCAGACATCAAAGCCACACAAAGTGGCTTTGTCTTGCTTAATAATTTCCAAAAGGATTTTGCATCAGAACTGTGCCACAAAAGCCATGCAACCCTGATGCAAAAATTTATAAATCTTTCATAACATACCTTTGTACTGAAGTTATTTGCAGATTAACTATTTTCATTCACTTCTACACTGTACCAGTTTCAACTTTATGAAAATCATACAGAAAGCTGGCAAATAAAAAACAGAAATTCAAAGAGGAAGAACACAGAGAGATACAATTATTTCACAAGCCCCTATGTGCCTGCCATCTGGGGCACACTTCAATACATTTTCTGGATATTCCTGATTGTTGTGAAGCTTTATAGCGATGGGATGAACCATCTATCCAGACAGCAATAGACACCAACCAAGAGGCAGGCTGAGGCAACATTACTGAATTCATATATTTACATGAATCACTTAACTGGTATAGGTTTCATAGAGACAATTTATCTAGCCTTGAAAGAAACGTGGTACAGTTCTAATTCATACTAAGAAACTATAGTTCCTAATGTTAGTCTTTAAACAGAATACTGTAAACTGTTGAAACATGATTTTAAGTCCTCTCTTTTACTCTATTAAAAGTTGAGTTAGTGGACGAGTGACATCATCTCATGATTCATCAAAATAAAGTGATGAATTTAAATAGAATGTGTGATAAGAAAATTGCAGTACTCTACCACACCAAGATTTAGTCATATATTTTGGAGAATCTGCTCGAATAATCCACTGTGGACACCATGCTGCTCTGTTCACCATTCTCTTACTGAACATGCAATGCTGTTTTGCTGGATTTGCTTTTTTACATCACACTAAGATTGTCGCACAATCCCTATGACTTCAGTGACAAATTGGTTCATAACTAGGAAACCCGACTCTTAAAGCTATTCAAACACCACTGTCCAGTACACATAAATCTATCTGCATGGGAGTAATACATCTACTGGCCTCAGTACTTGCACCAATGAGGTTGATGGCAGCCATTGCATAAGCAAGCAGTTGTTACACAGCCTGCTCTTTTGTACATAACGAGCGCTCTGTTTGCCTTCAGGCTGAAATCATGAATGAGAGACTTCGGCAGAAAAATTGTAGGCAAACATTTGTGAAGATTTATTTTTTTTCAACAGAAGATATCCCCCTCGTTTAAATAACTTTAACCTATAGGCTTTTTAGGTTTCGCCTGGCGTCCGCTGCGCAGCAGCGTTCCTGCAGGCGAAATCTGTTCATCTACAGTATGTGACAATGTCCCGCCTTAGTCTACCATTGGCTAGCTCCATAAATGGAGGCTAGCCATTGGCAGACATTGTTGTCCGTCACACTTTGCCCGTCCGGACGCGAATCGGGGGCGTTCCCGTGCCTTTTTTTAAGTCCCGCCCCTTTTTTCGTCACGGCTTTCGTCACCCGCCCTCCGCCCCTTTTTTCGTCACGGCATTTTGTTTTTGTTGTGTACATTACGAGTATGAGAGGTAAGACTTTTTTTTATTATTTATTTTTAGTAACTGCTAATGTGTGTTTAATGCTGACTCTTTACTTATGTGTTTATTTTGCTAATCGTATGTTTATTTCTGTGTTTTTCAGGTCCAATATGGCCCGTGGCGTCTCCGTGCAGCTGTGTGCACTGCTGTGCACGAACTGGTCCCGATATGCTGCTGTTTTGCTGTTCGAGGTAAGGCATTTTGTTTATTGTGCTAATCTTATGTTTATTTCTTTCTTTTTCAGGTCCAATATGGCCCGTGACGTCTCCGTGCAGCTGTGTGCACTGCTGTGCACAAAGTTATTCCGACTGGTATGTATGCTGCTGTTTTGCTGGTGCAGGTAAGGCATTTTGTTTATTGTGCTAATCTTATGTTTATTTCTTTCTTTTTCAGGTCCAATGTGGCCCGTGGCGTCTCTGTGCAGCTGTGTGCACTGCTGTGCACGAACTGGTCCCGATATGCTGCTGTTTTGCTGTTCGAGGTAAGGCATTTTGTTTATTGTGCTAATCTTATGTTTATTTCTTTCTTTTTCAGGTCCAATATGGCCCGTGGCGTCTCCGTGCAGCTGTGTGCACTGCTGTGCACGAAGTTATTCCGACTGGTATGTATGCTGCTGTTTTGCTGGTGCAGGTAAGGCATTTTGTTTATTGTGCTAATCTTATGTTTATTTCTTTCTTTTTCAGGTCAATATGGCCCGTGGCGTCTCTCTGCAGCTGTGTGCACTGCTGTGCACGAACTGGTCCCGATATGCTGCTGTTTTGCTGTTAGAGGTAAGGCATTTTGTTTATTGTGCTAATCTTATGCTTATTTCTTTCTTTTTCAGGTCCAATATGGCCCGTGGCGTCTCCTTGCAGCTGAGTGCACTGCTGTGCACGAAGTTATTCCGACTGGTATGTATGCTGCTGTTTTGCTGGTGCAGGTAAGGCATTTTGTTTATTGTGCTAATCTTATGTTTATTTCTTTCTTTTTCAGGTCCAATATGGCCCGTAGCGTCTCTGTGCAGCTGTGTGCACTGCTGTGCACGAACTGGTCCCGATATGCTGCTGTTTTGCTGTTCGAGGTAAGGCATTTTGTTTATTGTGCTAATCTTATGTTTATTTCTTTCTTTTTCAGGTCCAATATGGCCCGTGGCGTCTCCGTGCAGCTGTGTGCACTGCTGTGCACGAAGTTATTCCGACTGGTATGTATGCTGCTGTTTTGCTGGTGCAGGTAAGGCATTTTGTTTATTGTGCTAATCTTATGTTTATTTCTTTCTTTTTCAGGTCCAATATGGCCCGTGGCGTCTCTGTGCAGCTGTGTGCACTGCTGTGCACGCACTGGTCCCGATATGCTGCTGTTTTGCTGTTAGAGGTAAGGCATTTTGTTTATTGTGCTAATCTTATGTTTATTTCTTTCTTTTCCAGGTCCAATATGGCCCGTGGCGTCTCCATGCAGCTGTGTGCACTGCTGTGCACAAAGTTATTCCGACTGGTATGTATGCTGCTGTTTTGCTGGTGCAAGTAAGGCATTTTGTTTATTGTGCTAATCTTATGTTTAGTTCTTTCTTTTTCAGGTCCAATATGGCCCGTGGCGTCTCCGTGCAGCTGTGTGCACTGCTGTGCACGAAGTTATTCCGACTGGTATGTATGCTGCTGTTTTGCTGGTGCAGGTAAGGCATTTTGTTTATTGTGCTAATCTTATGTTTATTTCTTTCTTTTTCAGGTCCAATATGGCCCGTGGCGTCTCTGTGCAGCTGTGTGCACTGCTGTGCACGAACTGGTCCCGATATGCTGCTGTTTTGCTGTTCGAGGTAAGGCATTTTGTTTATTGTGCTAATCTTATGTTTATTTCTTTCTTTTTCAGGTCCAATATGGCCCGTGGCGTCTCCGTGCAGCTGTGTGCACTGCTGTGCACAAAGTTATACCGACTGGTATGTATTCTGCTGTTTTGCTGGTGCAGGTAAGGCATTTTGTTTATTGTGCTAATCTTATGTTTATTTCTTTCTTTTTCAGGTCCAATATGGCCCGTGGCGTCTCTGTGCCGCTGTGTGCACTGCTGTGCACGAACTGGTCCCGATATGCTGCTGTTTTGCTGTTAGAGGTAAGGCATTTTGTTTATTGTGCTAATCTTATGTTTATTTCTTTCTTTTTCAGGTCCAATATGGCCCGTGGCGTCTCCGTGCAGCTGTGTGCACTGCTGTGCACGAAGTTATTCCGACTGGTATGTATGCTGCTGTTTTGCTGGTGCGGGTAAGGCATTTGGTTTATTGTGCTAATTTTATGTTTATTTCTTTCTTTTTCAGGTCCAATATGGCCTGTGGCGTCTCTGTGCAGCTGTGTGCACTGCTGTGCACGAACTGGTCCCGATATGCTGCTGTTTTGCTGTTAGAGGTAAGGCATTTTGTTTATTGTGCTAATCTTATGTTTATTTCTTTCTTTTTCAGGTCCAATATGGCCCGTGGCGTCTCCGTGCAGCTGTGTGCACTGCTGTGCACGAAGTTATTCCGACTGGTATGTATGCTGCTGTTTTGCTGGTGCAGGTAAGGCATTTTGTTTATTGTGCTAATCTTATGTTTATTTCTTTCTTTTTCAGGTCCAATATGGCCCGTGGCGTCTCTGTGCAGCTGTGTGCACTGCTGTGCACGAACTGGTCCCTATATGCTGCTGTTTTGCTGTTAGAGGTAAGGCATTTTGTTTATTGTGCTAATCTTATGTTTATTTCTTTCTTTTGCAGGTCCAATATGGCCCGTGGCGTCTCCGTGCAGCTGTGTGCACTGCTGTGCACGAAGTTATTCCGACTGGTATGTATGCTGCTGTTTTGCTGGTGCATGTAAGGCATTTTGTTTATTGTGCTAATCTTATGTTTATTTCTTTCTTTTTCAGGTCCAATATGGCCCGTGGCGTCTCTGTGCAGCTGTGTGCACTGCTGTGCACGAACTGGTCCCGATATGCTGCTGTTTTGCTGTTAGAGGTAAGGCATTTTGTTTATTGTGCTAATCTTATGTTTATTTCTTTCTTTTTCAGGTCCAATATGGCCCGTGGCGTCTCCGTGCAGCTGTGTGCACTGCTGTGCACGAAGTTATTCCGACTGGTATGTATGCTGCTGTTTTGCTGGTGCAGGTAAGGCATTTTGTTTATTGTGCTAATCTTATGTTTATTTCTTTCTTTTTCAGGTCCAATATGGCCCGTGGCGTCTCCGTGCAGCTGTGTGCACTGCTGTGCACGAAGTTAATCCGACTGGTATGCATGCTGCTGTTTTGCTGGTGCAGGTAAGGCATTTTGTTTATTTTGCTAATCTTATGTTTCTTTCTTTCTTTTTCAGGTCCAATATGGCCCGTGGTGTCTCCGTGCAGCTGTGTGCACTGCTGTGCACGAACTGGTCCCGATATGCTTCTGTTTTGCTGTTAAAGGTAAGGCATTTTGTTTATTGTGCTAATCTTATGTTTATTTCTTTCTTTTTCAGGTCCAATATGGCCCGTGGCGTCTCTGTGCAGCTGTGTGCACTGCTGTGCACGAACTGGTCCTGATATGCTGCTGTTTTTTGGTTCGAGGTAAGGCATTTTGTTTATTGTGCTAATCTTATGTTTATTTCTTTCTTTTTCAGGTCCAATATGGCCCGTGGCGTCTCCGTGCAGCTGTGTGCACTGCTGTGCACGAAGTTATTCCGACTGGTATGTATGCTGCTGTTTTGCTGGTGCAGGTAAGGCATTTTGTTTATTGTGCTAATCTTATGTTTATTTCTTTCTTTTTCAGGTCCAATATGGCCCGTGGCGTCTCCGTGCAGCTGTGTGCACTGCTGTGCACGAAGTTATTCCGACTGGTATGTATGCTGCTGTTTTGCTGGTGCAGGTAAGGCATTTTGTTTATTGTGCTAATCTTATGTTTATTTCTTTCTTTTTCAGGTCCAATATGGCCTGTGGCGTCTCTGTGCAGCTGTGTGCACTGCTGTGCACGAACTGGTCCCGATATGCTGCTGTTTTGCTGTTAGAGGTAAGGCATTTTGTTTATTGTGCTAATCTTATGTTTATTTCTTTCTTTTTCAGGTCCAATATGGCCCGTGGCGTCTCCGTGCAGCTGTGTGCACTGCTGATCTCGAAGTTATTCCGACTGGTATGTATGCTGCTGTTTTGCTGGTGCAGGTAAGGCATTTTGTTTATTGTGCTAATCTTATGTTTATTTCTTTCTTTTTCAGGTCCAATATGGCCCGTGGCGTCTCTGTGCAGCTGTGTGCACTGCTGTGCACGAACTGGTCCCGATATGCTGCTGTTTTGCTATTAGAGGTAAGGCATTTTGTTTATTGTGCTAATCTTATGTTTATTTCTTTCTTTTTCAGGTCCAATATGGCCCGTGGCGTCTCCGTGCAGCTGTGTGCACTGCTGTGCACGAAGTTAATCCGACTGGTATGTATGCTGCTGTTTTGCTGGTGCAGGTAAGGCATTTTGTTTATTTTGCTAATCTTATGTTTCTTTCTTTCTTTTTCAGGTCCAATATGGCCCGTGGTGTCTCCGTGCAGCTGTGTGCACTGCTGTGCACGAACTGGTCCCGATATGCTTCTGTTTTGCTGTTAAAGGTAAGGCATTTTGTTTATTGTGCTAATCTTATGTTTATTTCTTTCTTTTTCAGGTCCAATATGGCCCGTGGTGTCTCTGTGCAGCTGTGTGCACTGCTGTGCACGAACTGGTCCCAATATGCTGCTGTTTTGCTGTTCGAGGTAAGGCATTTTGTTTATTGTGCTAATCTTATGTTTATTTCTTTCTTTTTCAGGTCCAATATGGCCCGTGGCGTCTCTGTGCAGCTGTGTGCACTGCTGTGCACGAACTGGTCCCGATATGCTGCTGTTTTGCTGTTCGAGGTAAGGCATTTTGTTTATTGTGCTAATCTTATGTTTATTTATTTCTTTTTCAGGTCCAATATGGCCCGTGGTGTCTCCGTGCAGCTGTGTGCACTGCTGTGCACGAACTGGTCCCGATATGCTTCTGTTTTGCTGTTAAAGGTAAGGCATTTTGTTTATTGTGCTAATCTTATGTTTATTTCTTTCTTTTTCAGGTCCAATATGGCCCGTGGCGTCTCTGTGCAGCTGTGTGCACTGCTGTGCACGAACTGGTCCCGATATGCTGCTGTTTTGCTGTTCGAGGTAAGGCATTTTGTTTATTGTGCTAATCTTATGTTTATTTCTTTCTTTTTCAGGTCCAATATGGCCCGTGGCGTCTCTGTGCAGCTGTGTGCACTGCTGTGCACGAACTGGTCCCGATATGCTTCTGTTTTGCTGTTAGAGGTAAGGCATTTTGTTTATTGTGCTAATCTTATGTTTATTTCTATCTTTTTCAGGTCCAATATGGCCCGTGGCGTCTCCGTGCAGCTGTGTGCACTGCTGTGCACGAAGTTATTCCGACTGGTATGTATGCTGCTGTTTTGCTGGTGCAGGTAAGGCATTTTGTTTATTGTGCTAATCTTATGTTTATTTCTTTCTTTTTCAGGTCCAATATGGCCCGTGGCGTCTCTGTGCAGCTGTGTGCACTGCTGTGCACGAACTGGTCCTGATATGCTGCTGTTTTGCTGTTCGAGGTAAGGCATTTTGTTTATTGTGCTAATCTTATGTTTATTTCTTTCTTTTTCAGGTCCAATATGGCCCATGGCATCTCCGTGCAGCTGTGTGCACTGCTGTGCACAAAGTTATTCCGACTGGTATGTATGCTGCTGTTTTGCTGGTGCAGGTAAGGCATTTTGTTTATTGTGCTAATCTTATGTTTATTTCTTTCTTTTTCAGGTCCAATATGGCCCGTGGCGTCTCTGTGCAGTTGTGTGCACTGCTGTGCACGAACTGGTCCCGATATGCTGCTGTTTTGCTGTTAGAGGTAAGGCATTTTGTTTATTGTGCTAATCTTATGTTTATTTCTTTCTTTTCCAGGTCCAATATGGCCCGTGGCGTCTCCGTGCAGCTGTGTGCACTGCTGTGCACAAAGTTATTCCGACTGGTATGTATGCTGCTGTTTTGCTGGTGCAAGTAAGGCATTTTGTTTATTGTGCTAATCTTATGTTTATTTCTTTCTTTTTCAGGTCCAATATGGCCCGTGGCGTCTCCCTGCAGCTGTGTGCACTGCTGTGCACGAAGTTATTCCGAATGGTATGTATGCTGCTGTTTTGCTGGTGCAGGTAAGGAATTTTGTTTATTGTGCTAATCTTATGTTTATTTCTTTCTTTTTCAGGTCCAATATGGCCCGTGGCGTCTCTGTGCAGCTGTGTGCACTGCTGTGCACGAACTGGTCCCGATATGCTGCTGTTTTGCTGTTCGAGGTAAGGCATTTTGTTTATTGTGCTAATCTTATGTTTATTTCTTTCTTTTTCAGGTCCAATATGGCCCGTGGCGTCTCCGTGCAGCTGTGTGCACTGCTGTGCACGAAGTTATTCCGACTGGTATGTATGCTGCTGTTTTGCTGGTGCAGGTAAGGCATTTTGTTTATTGTGCTAATCTTATGTTTATTTCTTTCTTTTTCAGGTCCAATATGGCCCGTGGCGTCTCTGTGCAGCTGTGTGCACTGCTGTGCACGAACTGGTCCCGATATGCTGCTGTTTTGCTGTTAGAGGTAAGGCATTTTGTTTATTGTGCTAATCTTATGTTTATTTCTTTCTTTTTCAGTTCCAATATGGCCCGTGGCGTCTCCGTGCAGCTGTGTGCACTGCTGTGCAGGAAGTTATTCCGACTGGTATGTATGCTGCTGTTTTGCTGGTGCAGGTAAGGCATTTTGTTTATTGTGCTAATCTTATGTTTATTTCTTTCTTTTTCAGGTCCAATATGGCCTGTGGCGTCTCTGTGCAGCTGTGTGCACTGCTGTGCACGAACTGGTCCCGATATGCTGCTGTTTTGCTGTTAGAGGTAAGGCATTTTGTTTATTGTGCTAATCTTATGTTTATTTCTTTCTTTTTCAGGTCCAATATGGCCCGTGGCGTCTCCGTGCAGCTGTGTGCACTGCTGTGCACGAAGTTATTCCGACTGGTATGTATGCTGCTGTTTTGCTGGTGCAGGTAAGGCATTTTGTTTATCGTGCTAATCTTATGTTTATTTCTTTCTTTTTCAGGTCCAATATGGCCCGTGGCGTCTCTGTGCAGCTGTGTGCACTGCTGTGCACGAACTGGTCCCGATATGCTGCTGTTTTGCTGTTAGAGGTAAGGCATTTTGTTTATTGTGCTAATCTTATGTTTATTTCTTTCTTTTTCAGGTCCAATATGGCCCGTGGCGTCTCCGTGCAGCTGTGTGCACTGCTGTGCACAAAGTTATTCCGACTGGTATGTATGCTGCTGTTTTGCTGGTGCAGGTAAGGCATTTTGTTTATTTTGCTAATCTTATGTTTCTTTCTTTCTTTTTCAGGTCCAATATGGCCCGTGGTGTCTCCGTGCAGCTGTGTGCACTGCTGTGCACGAACTGGTCCCGATATGCTCCTGTTTTGCTGTTAAAGGTAAGGCATTTTGTTTATTGTGCTAATCTTATGTTTATTTCTTTCTTTTTCAGGTCCAATATGGCCCGTGGCGTCTCCGTGCAGCTGTGTGCACTGCTGTGCACGAAGTTATTCCGACTGGTATGTATGCTGCTGTTTTGCTGGTGCAGGTAAGGCATTTTGTTTATTGTGCTAATCTTATGTTTATTTCTTTCTTTTTCAGGTCCAATATGGCCTGTGGCGTCTCTGTGCAGCTGTGTGCACTGCTGTGCACGAACTGGTCCCGATATGCTGCTGTTTTGCTGTTAGAGGTAAGGCATTTTGTTTATTGTGCTAATCTTATGTTTATTTCTTTCTTTTTCAGGTCCAATATGGCCCGTGGCGTCTCCGTGCAGCTGTGTGCACTGCTGTGCACAAAGTTATTCCGACTGGTATGTATGCTGCTGTTTTGCTGGTGCAAGTAAGGCATTTTGTTTATTGTGCTAATCTTATGTTTATTTCTTTCTTTTTCAGGTCCAATATGGCCCGTGGCGTCTCCGTGCAGCTGTGTGCACTGCTGTGCACGAAGTTATTCCGACTGGTATGTATGCTGCTGTTTTGCTGGTGCAGGTAAGGCATTTTGTTTATTGTGCTAATCTTATGTTTATTTATTTCTTTTTCAGGTCCAATATGGCCCGTGGCGTCTCTGTGCAGCTGTGTGCACTGCTGTGCACGAACTGGTCCCGATATGCTGCTGTTTTGCTGTTCGAGGTAAGGCATTTTGTTTATTGTGCTAATCTTATGTTTATTTCTTTCTTTTTCAGGTCCAATATCGCCCGTGGCGTCTCTGTGCAGCTGTGTGCACTGCTGTGCACGAACTGGTCCCGATATGCTGCTGTTTTGCTGTTAGAGGTAAGGCATTTAGTTTATTGTGCTAATCTTATGTTTATTTCTTTCTTTTTCAGGTCCAATATGGCCCGTGGCGTCTCCGTGCAGCTGCGTGCACTGCTGTGCACGAAGTTAATCCGACTGGTATGTATGCTGCTGTTTTGCTGGTGCAGGTAAGGCATTTTGTTTATTTTTCCAATCTTATGTTTCTTTCCTTCTTTTTCAGGTCCAATATGGCCCGTGGTGTCTCCGTGCAGCTGTGTGCACTGCTGTGCACGAACTGGTCCCGATATGCTTCTGTTTTCCTGTTAAAGGTAAGGCATTTTGTTTATTGTGCTAATCTTATGTTTATTTCTTTCTTTTTCAGGTCCAATATGGCCCGTGGTGTCTCCGTGCAGCTGTGTGCACTGCTGTGCACAAAGTTATTCCGACTGGTATGTATGCTGCTGTTTTGCTGGCGCAGGTAAGGCATTTTGTTTATTGTGCTAATCTTATGTTTATTTCTTTCTTTTTCAGGTCCAATATGGCCCGTGGCGTCCCCGTGCAGCTGTGTGCACTGCTGTGCACGAAGTTATTCCGACTGGTATGTATGCTGCTGTTTTGCTGGTGCAGGTAAGGCATTTTGTTTATTGTGCTAGTCTTATGTTTATTTCTTTCTTTTTCAGGTCCAATATGGCCCGTGGCGTCTCTGTGCAGCTGTGTGCACTGCTGTGCACGAACTGGTCCCGATATGCTGCTGTTTTGCTGTTAGAGGTAAGGCATTTTGTTTATTGTGCTAATCTTATGTTTATTTCTTTCTTTTTCAGGTCCAATATGGCCCGTGGCGTCTCCGTGCAGCTGTGTGCACTGCTGTGCACGAAGTTATTCCGACTGGTATGTATGCTGCTGTTTTGCTTGTGCAGGTAAGGCATTTTGTTTATTGTGCTAATCTTATGTTTATTTCTTTCTTTTTCAGGTCCAATATGGCCTGTGGCTTCTCTGTGCAGCTGTGTGCACTACTGTGCACGAACTGGTCCCGATATGCTGCTGTTTTGCTGTTAGAGGTAAGGCATTTTGTTTATTGTGCTAATCTTATGTTTATTTCTTTCTTTTTCAGGTCCAATATGGCCCGTGGCGTCTCCGTGCAGCTGTGTGCACTGCTGTGCACGAAGTTAATCCGACTGGTATGTATGCTGCTGTTTTGCTGGTGCAGGTAAGGCATTTTGTTTATTGTGCTAATCTTATGTTTATTTCTTTCTTTTTCAGGTCCAATATGGCCCGTGGCGTCTCTGTGCAGCTGTGTGCACTGCTGTGCACGAACTGGTCCCGATATGCTGCTGTTTTGCTGTTCGAGGTAAGGCATTTTGTTTATTGTGCTAATCTTATGTTTATTTCTTTCTTTTTCAGGTCCAATATGGCCCGTGGCGTCTCCGTGCAGCTGTGTGCACTGCTGTGCATGAAGTTATTTCGACTGGTATGTATGCTGCTGTTTTGCTGGTGCAGGTAAGGCATTTTGTTTATTGTGCTAATCTTATGTTTATTTCTTTCTTTTTCAGGTCCAATATGGCCCGTGGCGTCTCTGTGCAGCTGTGTGCACTGCTGTGCACGAACTGGTCCCGATATGCTGCTGTTTTGCTGTTAGAGGTAAGGCATTTTGTTTATTGTGCTAATCTTATGTCTATTTCTTTCTTTTTCAGGTCCAATATGGCCCGTGGCGTCTCTGTGCAGCTGTGTGCACTGCTGTGCACGAACTGGTCCCGATATGCTGCTGTTTTGCTGTTAGAGGTAAGGCATTTTGTTTATTGTGCTAATCTTATGTTTATTTCTTTCTTTTTCAGGTCCAATATGGCCCGTGGCGTCTCCGTGCAGCTGTGTGCACTGCTGTGCACAAAGTTATTCCGACTGGTATGTATGCTGCTGTTTTGCTGGTGCAAGTAAGGCATTTTGTTTATTGTGCTAATCTTATGTTTATTTCTTTCTTTTTCAGGTCCAATATGGCCCGTGGCGTCTCCGTGCAGCTGTGTGCACTGCTGTGCACGAAGTTATTCCGACTGGTATGTATGCTGCTGTTTTGCTGGTGCAGGTAAGGCATTTTGTTTATTGTGCTAATCTTATGTTTATTTATTTCTTTTTCAGGTCCAATATGGCCCGTGGCGTCTCTGTGCAGCTGTGTGCACTGCTGTGCACGAACTGGTCCCGATATGCTGCTGTTTTGCTGTTCGAGGTAAGGCATTTTGTTTATTGTGCTAATCTTATGTTTATTTCTTTCTTTTTCAGGTCCAATATCGCCCGTGGCGTCTCTGTGCAGCTGTGTGCACTGCTGTGCACGAACTGGTCCCGATATGCTGCTGTTTTGCTGTTAGAGGTAAGGCATTTAGTTTATTGTGCTAATCTTATGTTTATTTCTTTCTTTTTCAGGTCCAATATGGCCCGTGGCGTCTCCGTGCAGCTGCGTGCACTGCTGTGCACGAAGTTAATCCGACTGGTATGTATGCTGCTGTTTTGCTGGTGCAGGTAAGGCATTTTGTTTATTTTTCCAATCTTATGTTTCTTTCCTTCTTTTTCAGGTCCAATATGGCCCGTGGTGTCTCCGTGCAGCTGTGTGCACTGCTGTGCACGAACTGGTCCCGATATGCTTCTGTTTTCCTGTTAAAGGTAAGGCATTTTGTTTATTGTGCTAATCTTATGTTTATTTCTTTCTTTTTCAGGTCCAATATGGCCCGTGGTGTCTCCGTGCAGCTGTGTGCACTGCTGTGCACAAAGTTATTCCGACTGGTATGTATGCTGCTGTTTTGCTGGCGCAGGTAAGGCATTTTGTTTATTGTGCTAATCTTATGTTTATTTCTTTCTTTTTCAGGTCCAATATGGCCCGTGGCGTCCCCGTGCAGCTGTGTGCACTGCTGTGCACGAAGTTATTCCGACTGGTATGTATGCTGCTGTTTTGCTGGTGCAGGTAAGGCATTTTGTTTATTGTGCTAGTCTTATGTTTATTTCTTTCTTTTTCAGGTCCAATATGGCCCGTGGCGTCTCTGTGCAGCTGTGTGCACTGCTGTGCACGAACTGGTCCCGATATGCTGCTGTTTTGCTGTTAGAGGTAAGGCATTTTGTTTATTGTGCTAATCTTATGTTTATTTCTTTCTTTTTCAGGTCCAATATGGCCCGTGGCGTCTCCGTGCAGCTGTGTGCACTGCTGTGCACGAAGTTATTCCGACTGGTATGTATGCTGCTGTTTTGCTTGTGCAGGTAAGGCATTTTGTTTATTGTGCTAATCTTATGTTTATTTCTTTCTTTTTCAGGTCCAATATGGCCTGTGGCTTCTCTGTGCAGCTGTGTGCACTACTGTGCACGAACTGGTCCCGATATGCTGCTGTTTTGCTGTTAGAGGTAAGGCATTTTGTTTATTGTGCTAATCTTATGTTTATTTCTTTCTTTTTCAGGTCCAATATGGCCCGTGGCGTCTCCGTGCAGCTGTGTGCACTGCTGTGCACGAAGTTAATCCGACTGGTATGTATGCTGCTGTTTTGCTGGTGCAGGTAAGGCATTTTGTTTATTGTGCTAATCTTATGTTTATTTCTTTCTTTTTCAGGTCCAATATGGCCCGTGGCGTCTCTGTGCAGCTGTGTGCACTGCTGTGCACGAACTGGTCCCGATATGCTGCTGTTTTGCTGTTCGAGGTAAGGCATTTTGTTTATTGTGCTAATCTTATGTTTATTTCTTTCTTTTTCAGGTCCAATATGGCCCGTGGCGTCTCCGTGCAGCTGTGTGCACTGCTGTGCATGAAGTTATTTCGACTGGTATGTATGCTGCTGTTTTGCTGGTGCAGGTAAGGCATTTTGTTTATTGTGCTAATCTTATGTTTATTTCTTTCTTTTTCAGGTCCAATATGGCCCGTGGCGTCTCTGTGCAGCTGTGTGCACTGCTGTGCACGAACTGGTCCCGATATGCTGCTGTTTTGCTGTTAGAGGTAAGGCATTTTGTTTATTGTGCTAATCTTATGTCTATTTCTTTCTTTTTCAGGTCCAATATGGCCCGTGGCGTCTCTGTGCAGCTGTGTGCACTGCTGTGCACGAACTGGTCCCGATATGCTGCTGTTTTGCTGTTAAAGGTAAGGCATTTTGTTTATTGTGCTAATCTTATGTTTATTTGTTTCTTTTTCAGGTCCAATTTACACTACACTACAGCTATCCTTTCAATATTCCATCCAACAATTTACATTTTCACCCATTCAGCCATCCTTTCACTTAGTAATACATCCACCCAGTCACTCATCCGTCCACCCATTCAATATTTCACTCATCCATCCATCCTATCTTCCTGCTCTCCACCATCCCTTTCACTCATATATACATTCTTTAACTCATCCATCCATCATCCATCCATCTGTTCACAAAAATACATCCTTTCACTAATACATCCTCTCTTCCACCCATCAATCCATTCACTCATCCATCCAACTATGTACACTTTCACCAAAACTGTCCTTTCACTCATCCATCCACTCTTCCACTGATCCATCCACTCTTCCACACATCCATCCATTCAATACTACATCCAACACTTTACACTTTCACTCATCCAGCCATCCTTTCACTTACTCATTCATCCACCCAGTCACTCATCCATTCACCCATTCAACATTGCACACATCCATCCACGCATCCAGCCTTCCAGCTATACATCCTCCCTTTCATTCAAGTATGCATTCTTTTACTAATACATCTTTAGGTTCTTCTTTTCACTCATCCATGCACAAATTTGCCCATACATTCTGCAAATAACTCATCCATCTATCCATCCTCCATTTAACTCTCCATTCCCCTTTCAATTAAACACCCATCCTTCTATCCGCCCTTTACCCATCCACCCACTCATCCATTTGCTCATCCACTCATTAATTCATCCATTAACAACTCATCCACACAGTCTTTTCTACGCTCCTCACACACTCATACATCCTTACATCGACGCTTTCACTCATCCATCTATCTATTCATTCATCCTTTCACTTATCAATACATCAATGCATCCATAATTTCTCTCATCCATCCACTGACTGATGCATCAGCCTCCCTTTCATTGATCCATCCACCATTTCAATAATACATCCACCTTTTTTTTACACATCCATCTACTCTTCCACCAATAAAATAATTAATTTACTCTAATCCAACATTCCACTCATCCATCCATCCATCTTTTCACTAATTATCCATTCACCCTTCACTCATTATCCATCACCCTTTCACTCATCTATCCATCCTTTCACTCATCCATCCACCCTTTCACTCATCTATCCATCCTTTCACTCATCCATCCACCCTTACGCATACATCCACCGCTTCACACATACATCTATTTATTTACGCTTTCTCTCATCCATCCTTCCACTCATTCACTCATCTATCCATCCTTTCCCTCATCATTCCATTCCCCCCTTCACTCATCCATTCATACTTTCACTAATCCATCCAGCTATGGCTTCCTAGTATAACACATTTTGTCTGCAAATTGTCTAATATACATTAAAAATAAATTAACAAATAAACTATTTACAAGATTGTCGTTAAAAATTAATATAAGTGATGAGCGCATAAATCTGTAGAACAGAGCTAACTCTTTCACACCACACCTCCCCTTCACTCCTACCCCCTTTGAAAGGCTGGGACCATGGGCCAGAGTCCACTTTGCAGATGCCTTAAAAGTTCTCTGAAAAAATAAACCTAACTCTCCCAGGAGGGGGTTAATTCACAGCGCTGAAATACTTCAGCTGCAGTGGGAGGCAAGGGGTCTCCTCTACTAAAATTGAAAGCGTGTCTAACTTTTTGTAAGGCGGAACCGTTGCATTGTAAATTCTTGTTGTATTTGTATCCTGAGAAATCATCATGGGATAGATGTACATAACGTTGCACCCATTACAAACCTTCCTATTTGGTGAGGCAGAGTGTGTGTCACCACTCTAAAGATGTTCTAATGTAGTAAACATATTTTATGATTCAGAAATTATTTTCCACAAATGGCAAATTGGTATTTGAAAGGGGCATGATCACGATCTACCTTCCAAATACCAAAATGTACAGTTATTTATCAATCTTTTGAGACAACAATTCTGGTTGCAAACCATAAATGAGTTCCTGCCAGCCAATTTGATGAGGTAACTGATTAGGAAAAGAGAAGGAGTCCCTTTATGAATTGGGGGGAGGACAAGGCAGTACAAGATATTAGATTAGAAAATATACCTGGGGCCAGGCAATTTCAGTTACTAAAAGGGCATAAAAAGGATAGATTCACACAAAAATGTTGTCTGTTGCTAAAGCTCTGTGCAATGACCTCTCTGATTTCAACGAAAATTCTATGTGGTAGGTGGATGCAGTAATGCTTCCACTATTTCTTTTATTCTCTGCAATATTCAAAAGGGCACTGGCAAATGAATGTGGGGGCATATTAGCAAGAACCTTGTTAAAATTATTGCTGTTTTAGCGGCAGGAAGATGCCGCTAAAACGGCAATGATGGGCTTGCTAAAATTCGTATTAGAATTCCAATAGAAGCCCAGGTTAGATGTGCAGGACATCTAACCTGGTCTTCTATTGGAATTCTATAACGCCTATTAGCAAGCCCATTATCGCAGATTTAGCAGCAGTTTCCTGCCGCTAAAACTGCAATAATTTTAACAAGGTTCTTGCTAATATGCCCCGTAGTTTGTTGTCGGGAATATACAATTTAAAAATCATAGATTCCGCCCTCTACAATTGCTAACATTTTAAGAAGAATCAAAAATAGCACTTTTAATGCAATAATATATTAAACGTTTAACCAATCTAGCTGAGAAACAAACATTTGCAAAGTGCTAGTAACACTCATTGCAGTTGAATGTGGATCAATTGGTAATGCTCAAGACAAGGGTACATTCCGATTAAGCATTAAATTAATATTAAAACTTTACATATCTTAACATTTAAACTAGATTCAAACTAAAATTAATTTACCATTTTTGGAAATTTCTGAAGTTTCTCCGAACGCTGGGTTGGTGACAATGTTTTCTTCAGTTTTTTCACCTGTACTTAAATCAGGTTTTGTCTCTGGAAAAAATAGTAATTTACTAAATGTATGGGAGATTACATAAACATTACTTTCTGTGATAATAATATATGTCTCCGGTCATTGTACACAATGTGAGGAGGATCTTGTACTGCTGAAGTACAATGTGCTAGGAAATGTGAAATTTTACAGAGTCAGTGGAACATAAGGAAGTATAGCCCTCAGTGAATGCTGAGCATAATGGACGACCCCCTAGATTCGACCACTTTAATCCATTGGAGCAGCAAGGAATTATTAAATTGACATTAGAGATCCAGTCCGGCTCCCCTTTGGACCCTTGTCCAGTCTCTGTGTTGAAGCAGTCCCTGACATTATTGGGGAAGCGCCCACTCCACTGTTTGTCTATATATTAAAGTTATAATAAAACAAGGACCCCCCTGATTCCACATAGTATTCCTAGGGCAGGGTAAATACAGATTATTCAAAAAGTACCTAGGCAATACTTGACCTAAAAATGACTAGGTTGAATAAAGAAATATGGATATATTCAAGCCTAAATGCACTGAACACACTCATTTACAAGAATATATATGTATTTATTCAGGATTACATCATGTACACAATACCAGAAATTAAAAAAAGTTAAAATATATTTTGGAGAATCTGCTCAAATAATCCACGTTGGACACCATGATGCTCTGTTCACCATTCTCTTACTGAACATGCAATGCTGTTTTGCTGGATTTGCTTTTTTTACATCACACTAAGATTGTCACACAATCCCTATGACTTCAGTGACAAATTGGTTCATAACTTGGAAACCCTACTCTTAGAGCTATTCAAGCACCACTGTCCAGTACACATAAATCTATCTGCATGGGAGCAGTACATCTACTGGCCTCAGTACTTGCACCAATGAGGTTGATGGCAGCCATTGCATAAAGCAAACAGTTGTTACACAGCCTGCTCGTTTGTACATAAGGAGCGCTCTGTTTGCCTTCAGGCTGAAATCATGAATGAGAGACTTCGGACACAAAAATTGTAGGCAAACATTTGTGAAGATTTCTTTTTTCAACTCAAGAGATACCCCTCATTTAAATAACTTTAACCTATAGGCTTTTTAAATTTGTATACTGAGAAATCCTCATGGGATAGATGTACATAACGTTGCACCCATTACAAACCTTCCTATTTGGTGAGGCAGAGTGTTTGTCACCACTCTAAAGATGTTCTAATGTAGTAAACATACTTTATGATTCAGAAATTATTTTCCACAAATGGCAAAATTGGTATTTGAAAGGGGCATGATCAGGATGTACCTTACAAATACCAAAATGTACAGTTATTTATCAATAGTTTGAGGCAACAATTCTGGTTGCAAACCATGAATGAGTTCCTGCCAGCCAATTTGATGAGGTAATTGATTAGGATAAGAGAAGGAGTCCCTTTATGAAGTGGGGGGAGGACAAGGCAGTACAAGATAGTAGATTAGAAAATATACCTGGTGCCAGGCAATTTCAGTTACTAAAGGGCATAAAAAGGATAGATTCACACAAAAATGTTATCTGTTGCTAAAGCTCTGTGCAATGACCTCTCTGATTTCAATGAAAATTCTATGTGGTAGGTGGATTCAGTAATGTTTCCACTATTTTTTTATTTTTCTATGTTTCCACTTTTTTTCTCTGCAATATTCAAAAGGGCACTGGCAAATGAATGTGGGGGCATATTAGCAAGAACCTCGTAAAAATTATTGCTGTTTTAGCGGCAGGAAACTGCCGCTATAACGGCAATATTGGGCTTGCTAATATGCGTTATAGAATTCCAATAGAAGCCCAGGTTAGATGTGCAGGAAATCTAACCTGGTCTTCTATTGGAATTCTATAACGCCTATTAGCAAGCCCATTATCGCCCTGTTAGCAGCAGTTAACTGCCACTAAAACTGCAATAATTTTAACAAGGTTCTTTCTAATATGCCCCGTAGTTTGTTGTCGGGATTATACAATTTAAAAATAATGGATTCCACCCTCTACAATTGCTAACATTTTAAGAAGAATAAAAAATAGCACTTTTAATGCAATAATATATTAAATGTTTAACCAATCTAGCTGAGAAACAAACATTTGCACCGTGCTTGTCACACTCATTGCAGTTGAATGTGGATCAATTGGTAATGCTCAAGACAAGGGTACATTCCGATTAAGCATTAAATTAATATTAAAACTTTACATATCTTAACATTTAAACTAGATTCAAACTAAAATTAATTTACCATTTTTGGAAATTTCTGAAGTTTCTCCGAACGCTGGGTTGGTGACAATGTTTTCTTCAGTTTTTTCACCTGTACTTAAATCAGGTTTTGTCTCTGGAAAAAATAGTAATTTACTAAATGTATGGGAGATTACATAAACATTACTTTCTGTGATAATAATATATGTCTCCGGTCATTGTACACAATGTGAGGAGGATCTTGTACTGCTGAAGTACAATGTGCTAGGAAATGTGAAATTGCACAGAGTCAGTGGAACATAAGGAAGTATAGCCCTCAGTGAATGCTGAGCATAATGGACGACCCCCTAGATTCGACCACTTTAATCCATTGGAGCAGCAAGGAATTATTAAATTGACATTAGAGATCCAGTCCGGCTCCCCTTTGGACCCTTGTCCAGTCTCTGTGTTGAAGCAGTCCCTGACATTATTGGGGAAGCCCTCACTCAGCTGTTTGTCTCTATATTAAAGTTATAATAAAACAAGCACCCCCCTGATTCCACATAGTATTCCTAGGGCAGGGTAAATACAGATTATTCAAAAAGTACCTAGGCAATACTTGACCTAAAAATGACTAGGTTGAATAAAGAAATATGGATATATTCAAGCCTAAATGCACTGAACACACTCATTTACAAGAATATATATGTATTTATTCAGGATTACATCATGTACATAATACCAGAAATTAAAAAAAGTTAAAATATATTTTGGAGAATCTGCTCAAATAATCCACCATGGACACCATGCTGCTCTGTTCACCATTCTCTTACTGAACATGCAATGCTGTTTTGCTGGATTGGCTTTTTTACATCACACTAAGATTGTCACACAATCCCTATGACTTCAGTGACAAATTGGTTCATAACTAGGAAATACTACTCTTAAAGCTATTCAAACACCACTGTCCAGTACACATACATCTATCTGCATGGGAGCAATACATCTACTGGCCTCAGTACAGTACTTGCACCAATGAGGTTGATGGCAGCCATCGCATAAGTATGCAGATGTTACCCAGCCTGCTCTTTTGTACATAAGGAGCGCTCTGTTTGCCTTCAGGCTGAAATCATGAATGAGAGACTTCGGACACAAAAATTGTAGGCAAACATTTGTGAAGATTTATTTTTTTTCAACAGAAGATATCCCCCTCATTTAAATAACTTTAACCTGTTGGCTTTTTGTATTTGTATACTTAGAAATCATCATGGGATAGATGTACATAACGTTGCACCCATTACAAACCTTCCTATTTGCTGAGGCAGAGTGTGTGTCACCACTCTAAAGATGTTCTAATGTAGTAAACATATTTTATGATTCAGAAATTATTTTCCACAAATGGCAAATTGGTGTTTGAAAGGGGCATGATCAGGATGTACCTTCCAAATACCAAAATGTACAGTTATTTATCAATCTTTTGAGACAACAATTCTGGTTGCAAACCATAAATGAGTTCCTGCCAGCCAATTTGATGAGGTAACTGATTAGGAAAAGAGAAGGAGTCCCTTTAAGAATTGGGGGGAGGACAAGGCAGTACAAGATATTAGATTAGAAAATATACCTGGTGCCAGGCAATTTCAGTTACTAAAAGGGCATAAAAAGGATAGATTCACACAAAAATGTTGTCTGTTGCTAAAGCTCTGTGCAATGACCTCTCTGATTTCAACGAAAATTCTATGTGGTAGGTGGATGCAGTAATGCTTCCACTATTTCTTTTATTCTCTGCAATATTCAAAAGGGCACTGGCAAATGAATGTGGGGGCATATTAGCAAGAACCTTGTTAAAATTATTGCTGTTTTAGCGGCAGGAAGATCCTGCTAAAACGGCAATGATGGGCTTGCTAAAATTCGTATTAGAATTCCAATAGAAGCCCAGGTTAGATGTGCAGGACATCTAACCTGGTCTTCTATTGGAATTCTATAACGCCTATTAGCAAGCCCATTATCGCAGATTTAGCAGCAGTTTCCTGCCGCTAAAACTGCAATAATTTTAACAAGGTTCTTGCTAATATGCCCCGTAGTTTGTTGTCGGGAATATACAATTTAAAAATCATAGATTCCGCCCTCTACAATTGCTAACATTTTAAGAAGAATCAAAAATAGCACTTTTAATGCAATAATATATTAAACGTTTAACCAATCTAGCTGAGAAACAAACATTTGCAAAGTGCTAGTCACGCTCATTGCAGTTGAATGTGGATCAATTGGTAATGCTCAAGGCAAGGGTACATTCCGATTAAGCATTAAATTAATATTAAAACTTTACATATCTTAACATTTAAACTAGATTCAAACTAAAATTAATTTACCATTTTTGGAAATTTCTGAAGTTTCTCCGAACGCTGGGTTGGTGACAATGTTTTCTTCAGTTTTTTCACCTGTACTTAAATCAGGTTTTGTCTCTGGAAAAAATAGTAATTTACTAAATGTATGGGAGATTACATAAACATTACTTTCTGTGATAATAATATATGTCTCCGGTCATTGTACACAATGTGAGGAGGATCTTGTACTGCTGAAGTACAATGTGCTAGGAAATGTGAAATTGCACAGAGTCAGTGGAACATAAGGAAGTATAGCCCTCAGTGAATGCTGAGCATAATGGACGACCCCCTAGATTCGACCACTTTAATCCATTGGAGCAGCAAGGAATTATTAAATTGACATTAGAGATCCAGTCCGGCTCCCCTTTGGACCCTTGTCCAGTCTCTGTGTTGAAGCAGTCCCTGACATTATTGGGGAAGCCCTCACTCCACTGTTTGTCTCTAAATTAAAGTTATAATAAAACAAGGACCCCCCTGATTCCACTAGTATTCCTAGGGCAGGGTAAATACAGATTATTCAAAAAGTACCTAGGCAATACTTGACCTAAAAATGACTAGGTTGAATAAAGAAATATGGATATATTCAAGCCTAAATGCACTGAACACACTCATTTACAAGAATATATATGTATTTATTCAGGATTACATCATGTACATAATACCAGAAATTAAAAAAAGTTAAAATATATTTTGGAGAATCTGCTCAAATAATCCACCATGGACACCATGCTGCTCTGTTCACCATTCTCTTACTGAACATGCAATGCTGTTTTGCTGGATTGGCTTTTTTACATCACACTAAGATTGTCACACAATCCCTATGACTTCAGTGACAAATTGGTTCATAACTAGGAAATCCTACTCTTAAAGCTATTCAAACACCACTGTCCAGTACACATACATCTATCTGCATGGGAGCAATACATCTACTGGCCTCAGTACTTGCACCAATGAGGTTGATGGCAGCCATCGCATAAGTATGCAGATGTTACCCAGCCTGCTCTTTTGTACATAAGGAGCGCTCTGTTTGCCTTCAGGCTGAAATCATGAATGAGAGACTTCGGACAGAAAAATTGTAGGCAAACATTTGTGAAGATTTATTTTTTTTCAACAGAAGATATCCCCCTCATTTAAATAACTTTAACCTATTGGCTTTTTGTATTTGTATACTTAGAAATCATCATGGGATAGATGTACATAACGTTGCACCCATTACAAACCTTCCTATTTGCTGAGGCAGAGTGTGTGTCACCACTCTAAAGATGTTCTAATGTAGTAAACATATTTTATGATTCAGAAATTATTTTCCACAAATGGCAAATTGGTGTTTGAAAGGGGCATGATCAGGATGTACCTTCCAAATACCAAAATGTACAGTTATTTATCAATCTTTTGAGACAACAATTCTGGTTGCAAACCATAAATGAGTTCCTGCCAGCCAATTTGATGAGGTAACTGATTAGGAAAAGAGAAGGAGTCCCTTTAAGAATTGGGGGGAGGACAAGGCAGTACAAGATATTAGATTAGAAAATATACCTGGTGCCAGGCAATTTCAGTTACTAAAAGGGCATAAAAAGGATAGATTCACACAAAAATGTTGTCTCTTGCTAAAGCTCTGTGCAATGACCTCTCTGATTTCAACGAATATTCTATGTGGTAGGTGGATGCAGTAATGCTTCCACTATTTCTTTTATTCTCTGCAATATTCAAAAGGGCACTGGCAAATGAATGTGGGGGCATATTAGCAAGATCCTTGTTAAAATTATTGCTGTTTTAGCGGCAGGAAGAGGCCGCTAAAACGGCAATGATGGGCTTGCTAAAATTCGTATTAGAATTCCAATAGAAGCCCAGGTTAGATGTGCAGGACATCTAACCTGGTCTTCTATTGGAATTCTATAACGCCTATTACCTAGCCCATTATCGCAGATTTAGCAGCAGTTTCCTGCCGCTAAAACTGCAATAATTTTAACAAGGTTCTTGCTAATATGCCCCGTAGTTTGTTGTCGGGAATATACAATTTAAAAATCATAGATTCCGCCCTCTAAAATTGCTAACATTTTAAGAAGAATCAAAAATAGCACTTTTAATGCAATAATATATTAAACGTTTAACCAATCTAGCTGAGAAACAAACATTTGCAAAGTGCTAGTAACACTCATTGCAGTTGAATGTGGATCAATTGGTAATGCTCAAGACAAGGGTACATTCCGATTAAGCATTAAATTAATATTAAAACTTTACATATCTTAACATTTAAACTAGATTCAAACTAAAATTAATTTACCATTTTTGGAAATTTCTGAAGTTTCTCCGAATGCTGGGTTGGTGACAATGTTTTCTTCAGTTTTTTCACCTGTACTTAAATCAGGTTTTGTCTCTGGAAAAAATAGTAATTTACTAAATGTATGGGAGATTACATAAACATTACTTTCTGTGATAATAATATATGTCTCCGTTCATTGTACACAATGTGAGGAGGATCTTGTACTGCTGAAGTACAATGTGCTAGGAAATGTGAAATTTTACAGAGTCAGTGGAACATAAGGAAGTATAGCCCTCAGTGAATGCTGAGCATAATGGACGACCCCCTAGATTCGACCACTTTAATCCATTGGAGCAGCAAGGAATTATTAAATTGACATTAGAGATCCAGTCCGGCTCCCCTTTGGACCCTTGTCCAGTCTCTGTGTTGAAGCAGTCCCTGACATTATTGGGGAAGCCCTCACTCCACTGTTTGTCTATATATTAAAGTTATAATAAAACAAGGACCCCCCTGATTCCACATAGTATTCCTAGGGCAGGGTAAATACAGATTATTCAAAAAGTACCTAGGCAATACTTGACCTAAAAATGACTAGGTTGAATAAAGAAATATGGATATATTCAAGCCTAAATGCACTGAACACACTCATTTACAAGAATATATATGTATTTATTCAGGATTACATCATGTACATAATACCAGAAATTAAAAAAAGTTAAAATATATTTTGGAGAATCTGCTCAAATAATTCACGTTGGACACCATGATGCTCTGTTCACCATTCTCTTACTGAACATGCAATGCTGTTTTGCTGGATTTGCTTTTTTTACATCACACTAAGATTGTCACACAATCCCTATGACTTCAGTGACAAATTGGTTCATAACTTGGAAACCCTACTCTTAGAGCTATTCAAGCACCACTGTCCAGTACACATAAATCTATCTGCATGGGAGCAGTACATCTACTGGCCTCAGTACTTGCACCAATGAGGTTGATGGCAGCCATTGCATAAGCAAACAGTTGTTACACAGCCTGCTCGTTTGTACATAAGGAGCGCTCTGTTTGCCTTCAGGCTGAAATCATGAATGAGAGACTTCGGACACAAAAATTGTAGGCAAACATTTGTGAAGATTTCTTTTTTCAACTCAAGAGATACCCCTCATTTAAATAACTTTAACCTATAGGCTTTTTAAATTTGTATACTGAGAAATCCTCATGGGATAGATGTACATAACGTTGCACCCATTACAAACCTTCCTATTTGGTGAGGCAGAGTGTGTGTCACCACTCTAAAGATGTTCTAATGTAGTAAACATACTTTATGATTCAGAAATTATTTTCCACAAATGGCAAAATTGGTATTTGAAAGGGGCATGATCAGGATGTACCTTACAAATACCAAAATGTACAGTTATTTATCAATAGTTTGAGACAACAATTCTGGTTGCAAACCATGAATGAGTTCCTGCCAGCCAATTTGATGAGGTAACTGATTAGGATAAGAGAAGGAGTCCCTTTATGAAGTGGGGGGAGGACAAGGCAGTACAAGATAGTAGATTAGAAAATATACCTGGTGCCAGGCAATTTCAGTTACTAAAGGGCATAAAAAGGATAGATTCACACAAAAATGTTATCTGTTGCTAAAGCTCTGTGCAATGACCTCTCTGATTTCAATGAAAATTCTATGTGGTAGGTGGATTCAGTAATGTTTCCACTATTTTTTTATTTTTCTATGTTTCCACTTTTTTTCTCTGCAATATTCAAAAGGGCACTGGCAAATGAATGTGGGGGCATATTAGCAAGAACCTCGTTAAAATTATTGCTGTTTTAGCGGCAGGAAACTGCCGCTATAACGGCAATATTGGGCTTGCTAATATGCGTTATAGAATACCAATACAAGCCCAGGTTAGATGTGCAGGAAATCTAACCTGGTCTTCTATTGGAATTCTATAACGCCTATTAGCAAGCCCATTATCGCCCTTTTAGCAGCAGTTAACTGCCACTAAAACTGCAATAATTTTAACAAGGTTCTTTCTAATATGCCCCGTAGTTTGTTGTCGGGATTATACAATTTAAAAATAATGGATTCCACCCTCTACAATTGCTAACATTTTAAGAAGAATAAAAAATAGCACTTTTAATGCAATAATATATTAAATGTTTAACCAATCTAGCTGAGAAACAAACATTTGCACCGTGCTTGTCAAACTCATTGCAGTTGAATGTGGATCAATTGGTAATGCTCAAGACAAGGGTACATTCCGATTAAGCATTAAATTAATATTAAAACTTTACATATCTTAACATTTAAACTAGATTCAAACTAAAATTAATTTACCATTTTTGGAAATTTCTGAAGTTTCTCCGAACGCTGGGTTGGTGACAATGTTTTCTTCAGTTTTTTCACCTGTACTTAAATCAGGTTTTGTCTCTGGAAAAAATAGTAATTTACTAAATGTATGGGAGATTACATAAACATTACTTTCTGTGATAATAATATATGTCTCCGGTCATTGTACACAATGTGAGGAGGATCTTGTACTGCTAAAGTACAATGTGCTAGGAAATGTGAAATTGCACAGAGTCAGTGGAACATAAGGAAATATAGCCCTCAGTGAATGCTGAGCATAATGGACGACCCCCTAGATTCGACCACTTTAATCCATTGGAGCAGCAAGGAATTATTAAATTGACATTAGAGATCCAGTCCGGCTCCCCTTTGGACCCTTGTCCAGTCTCTGTGTTGAAGCAGTCCCTGACATTATTGGGGAAGCCCTCACTCCACTGTTTGTCTCTATATTAAAGTTATAATAAAACAAGGACCCCCCTGATTCCACATAGTATTCCTAGGGCAGGGTAAATACAGATTATTCAAAAAGTACCTAGGCAATACTTGACCTAAAAATAACTAGGTTGAATAAAGAAATATGGATATATTCAAGCCTAAATGCACTGAACACACTCATTTACAAGAATATATATGTATTTATTCAGGATTACATCATGTACATAATACCAGAAATTAAAAAAAGTTAAAATATATTTTGGAGAATCTGCTCAAATAATCCACCATGGACACCATGCTGCTCTGTTCACCATTCTCTTACTGAACATGCAATGCTGTTTTGCTGGATTGGCTTTTTTACATCACACTAAGATTGTCACACAATCCCTTTGACTTCAGTGACAAATTGGTTCATAACTAGGAAACCATACTCTTAAAGCTATTCAAACACCACTGTCCAGTACACATACATCTATCTGCATGGGAGCAATACATCTACTGGCCTCAGTACTTGCACCAATGAGGTTGATGGCAGCCATCGCATAAGCAAGCAGTTGTTACCCAGCCTGCTCTTTTGTACATAAGGAGCGCTCTGTTTGCCTTCAGGCTGAAATCATGAATGAGAGACTTCGGACAGAAAAATTGTAGGCAAACATTTGTGCAGATTTATTTTTTTTCAACAGAAGATATCCCCCTCATTTAAATAACTTTAACCTATTGGCTTTTTGTGTTTGTATACTTAGAAATCAGGGGGGCGTGGCTTGGACGGCAATGGAGACGGTCGTCTAGGTCCGTCAGCTCCGCATCCCTGAGGGGTAAACAACCAGCCAAACCGAACTGAGGAGAACAAAAAAGACAGCACGAGGTGTGGGAAGAATCGGTGCAACGGATAGAGGAGCAAGAAGCGAAGAGCGCAACTACAGGAAGAGAAACGAGCGCCTGAAAACCACCGAGCACCCACAAGCAGCGCAGAGAAGCAAGATGGCGGTGCGAGCCTAGAAGGGGACGGCCACGAAGAGGCAGAGCGAGGGACGGTGCGAGATATAGGAAAGAGGCCCCAACCTAAGAGGCAAGGCTGCAGTGCCGGGAGACCTGCCAGGACAGACATAAAAGTGCTCCAGCCAGCATAAGGTGACTCGCATGAACATAAGCGTCCAGTCACAGCGACAACAAAAGGAGAAAGATCGGGGCGCAAAGGGAAAGAAGCGGAAGCAAGCGACTCCAACCTACCCCGAAAGCGGAGCTGCCTCCAGCGTCCGGGGACCAAACCCAAGAGAACCGGAAGTATGGGGCTACAAGGCGCCATTGCCGGAAGTCTTCCCCGAGTCTAAGCGGAAGACGGAGGGCAGGCGACCCGGAAGCGGAAGGAGGCACAAGGCAGTAAGGAAAGCGACAACGGACAAAGAGACAGAGACGCGCGACCATCAGAGGCTTAAGGAAGGTGCGCATCGGGCACCGGGAGCTGGAAGGGCTGAGGAGCGAGACCGCCGCCTGAGAAGAGAGGCGTGCCGAGTGCGCAAGGCGAAAGCCCAACGAAGACAAACGGAGAGAAGCCTAGCAGCGCGCCCAGTATCTGACAAGGCCGGCAGGTAATGAGGCGAGGAGCCAGCGCGACCCGGTGTGGAAGGCAAGCGGGGCAGATTGCTTACATTCACAAGACGGCAGCACAGAGCTAAGGGGACGCGATACCTGGCACCCCTACCACACACCAGACGCAAGGCGCTAAGGGGGAAAGAGAAGAAAGAGACAGCGCCCAAGCAAAGGCCCCCAGCAAAGGCACGAGACACCAGTTTGCCACACTGTAGCCACTCTGGCGAAAACAACAGGCAGAGAAAGTCGGAAAACGAGCAGAACGAACACCTACAACAAGGAGTCGAGCAGAACGGGCACAGCGAGTACCACCACCCCAAAAACAACATAGCCGAAGCGGCCCATTAACAGCCACAAACATAAACACAAACAGGCAAACAAGCCCAGGTAGCGAACATGTACAATAGAGTGTGCACAGAGCGAGGAGAGTACTATAACTCTCAGCTGTAGGGCGATACGCCACCACCTCGCCAAAAAACAGCCCACAGGTGCACCTTGGGCAGCGCCTCAACGAAGTCAAAGCCGCAAAGAGAGGCGCAAAAGAGTTACGAAAGAGGCACAAAAGAGCAAAAGAGCAAAAGAGCAAAAGAACTAAGAGCCCTGTAAACAGGGCAGCCTGCACGCTGGCAGGACCAAAGGCAAAAACAAGAACGAGACACATCAGGGAACCGAGCAGATACAGACAAGCTGCCCAACCACCTACTCCAAAACCAACGAGCACACCAAAGGTGGCACAAGCGGGAGGGAGGCTGGTCAGCATCCTGTCAAGAAGGGGCATCGGAACGATGGCGGGCAGCGATGGGAAACAAACAAATGAGCAACAGAAGAAACCCAAATTTGACAATCAAGGGTCCCCGACCAAAGCAAGAGGCGAGCCGGTCACACTGGAGACCATCCTGCGAAAAGTGAACGAAGGCAATGAGGTCGGAAGAGAGACAAAACTCAAGCTGGAGAACATGCAACTGGAGATGGCGGCCATTAGAGCGGACCTCCACAAAACCAACACAAGAATGGAAGCTGCAGAAAGCCGAATAAGCTCGGTAGAAGATGAAACAAGTAGGCACTCCAAGGCTATAGCAGAGCTGAGAACAGCCACAAACGCTGTACAAAAACAACTAGCGGAGAAGGACGACAGGGCAAGAAGGGGCAATGTAAGAATACTAGGAGTGCCGGAAGGGGCTGAAGATAAGGCAGGCTCCTGTGCCGCAATGCTGGAGGAGATGATCCCACAACTCACAGGTATCACCTTCCAAAGAGGCTTCGAGGTACAAAAGGCATACAGGGTACCAGCGGGGAAACCAGCCACAGGCAGAGGCCCAAGAGCAATAATCTGCAACCCACTGAGACTAAATCAAACTGAAGCCATTTTTGCCTTCGCCAGGAAAAATCAGAATCTAACGTGGGCCGGCAACAAGATAGTACTGACCCAGGACTATTCCAAGCCTACAGTGGAGCTAAGGAAGGGATTCCTGGCACAAAGAGACACCCTGCGGAGAAGAGGAGCCACGTTCAGCTTTGTTAGCCCAACAAAATTCAAGGTAACAGACAAATGGAAGACGATGTTTTTTGAGTGCCCAGAGGCTCTAAAACGATACCTCCAAGGTCCAGCAGTGGAGGACATGGAGGAGAACAAAAGTCCAGGGGCAGCAAAGAGGAGCGCGTCGCCGCTGAACGAACAGTCGGATTAAGAGACACACGTCAAGTTTAAGCAGGGGGGCACAGAACAGCGATCTACCTCAGAATGTAAGACAAGAAAGGCTCCCGGAAATAGAGAGAATGAAGGACATAAAAGAGACTCGAGCAAAGAGCACACAAACAGCCAGAGAAGGAACCAACTCTACCTCAGGGATGATGCGAGCAGAGGAACTTTGTCGTCGCACACCCTTTTTGCAAGTAAGGGAGGGAGGGGGGCGGGAAGGCGAGAATGGGGGAGGGGGGAGGGGGGGAAAAGGGGAGGGGGGGTTCTGTATATGGGCTTATTGACTATCTTTCATTTCTATGCAGCTCTTGCATCTCTCACTTCTCTTTCACACTCACCCTAAGTAGGAGCAAAAGGAAACACGGAGACATGATTAGGCACATGACAAGGACAGCAAATGAGCCTAAGGGTAGCCCACCAGCACAGCGCACACAAAGCAGCATCAATGACACATAACGGCCAGAATAGCATAGGGTCAGATATCAAAATAGTCTCCCTTAATGTCAAGGGGCTGAACAGCCCGGTAAAAAGAAGGAAGGTGCTCGAACACCTAAGGAAACTCAAAAGCGACATCTATGTGCTACAAGAGACCAGACTTGAAGAGGCAGACATACAGCGACTAAGTGCCAACTGGATAGGAGAGGTGGTGGGGTCGCCAGCCCAGAACAAAAAGAATGGGGTAATAACACTAATCAGCAAAAATTCGAACCTGTCGCTCACAAGCTACCAAGCAGACACCCAGGGCAGGACACTAGTGACCAGTCTCAAGCGAGCAGGAGAGACCTACCATGTCGCAAACATATACGGCCCCAACAGTGAGGATAAACAATTTTGGGAGGGGATAGGTGCCCAGCTACACAACCTTCCAATGGAAGACCTACTGATCGTCGCCGGAGACTTTAACCAAGTCCTGGACCCAGCAATAGACAAGCACCCCTGCAGACGCTCCCCTACTATTAGCCCCAACATCCTGAGAAACCTGTGCACAAAGCTGAGGCTTAAGGACCCTTGGCGCCTAAGCAACCCGGATGCCAGAGAATACACATTCTACTCCAACCCTCACAACTCCTATAGTCGGATAGACTATATACTAATGTCAGAAACACACACACACCTCATAGACCACACAGAGATAGGTCCCAGAACAATATCAGATCACGCACATATAAGCCTATCCCTATCAGGCAGACACAACGAAAAGCCAACACGCAGGTGGCGATTCGATGACGGCCTTCTTCAGCACACATCGGCAAAGGCAGAGATAGAAACAGCAATTAGAGAGTATCTGACAATCAACGACACACCAGAGACTCCTAGAGAGGTACTGTGGGATGCCCTTAAAAGGACCATAAGGGGGGTAGTAATGACAATAAAAGGGAAAATGAACAAAACAAGGAACAAGAGGATAGCGGACCTGGAGAAAGAGATCAAAACACTGGAGAACAGCCACATAGCAAGCCTAGAAGACAAAAACACACTCACAGAGCTAACCAAACTGAAGTACGAGCTGAACAGAATACTAAGCGAAAGAGCAGGGACCTGGATCAACAAATATAAATCAATCAATCTTTGCACGGCCAACAAAGCGGGGAAAAACCTAGCAACCTATCTGAAAGGGAAACAAAAGCAGCACACAATTGGGGCAATCAAAGACAAACACAACAAGGCCCAGACTGCCAATAAGGACATTCTGGAGGTATTCAGGGACTTCTATGAGGGTCTTTACACAAGAGACGACACGCTAAAAGAGGACGAGGCGAGGAACTCCTCAACAGCATAGCCACTCCCACCCTAACAGACCGAGAACGAGAAATCCTAGAGCTAACAGTCACAGAGGATGAGATAAGGAAGGCCACGGCCAGCCTCAAAGAGAACAAGGCACCAGGGCCTGACGGCTTTACAGCAGGTTTCTATAAACAAAACCTGACCACACTGCAACCCACTCTGAAGCAGGTATTTGAGGAGTGCGTCCGCAAAGGACGCATGACCCCATCAATGGCTGAGGCAAATATAATAGTCATACCAAAGGAAGGGAAAGACACGACAGAGGAGAAGAACTTCAGGCCGATCTCACTCATAAATGTAGACTGCAAGATATACGCGAAGATACTAGCCAACAGACTCAACGCCTACCTACCTAAACTCGTACACAACTCCCAGGTAGGGTACCTCAAAAACCGCATGTCCCATGACAACACCAGACTGCTATGCCATATAATCAACCACTCGGCCCAAAGTAGCAAAGCGGCCGTAATGATAGCCCTGGACGCCGAAAAAGCGTTTGACAGAGTCTCATGGCCCTATTTGGATCACTGCATGGGGAAATTCGGGCTGGGACCCAACTACAGGAGGATGGTGATGGCGCTTTACAACAGCCCCAAGGCACGAGTGGTAGTGAACGGAGGCACCTCAAACATACTAAACCTGGGCAGAGGTACGCGACAAGGTTGTCCACTCTCACCCGGCCTCTTTGTGGTATATAAATAAATAATACCGGATCTATTTTTGACTGGACATAGTAATAACAGACAGCTCAATAAATAAGAGTCAAGATTCGAGGTAGTAGGAGTTTGCAGGTTTAATACAGCATAAGGACAGGAACAGGACAACCTGCAAGATCTGGGATGGCTAGCTAGCACAACTTTAATAACAGTGCACAAGCATATATACTAAAACAGTTTCATTGCAGTACATACAATAGGCGGAGCAGTGGGTGTGGTGCATAGCAGTCGCGAAAGATAAGGGTGAAAGTAGGTGTAACAGGAGGCGTATACATAGACATGTGATGTAAACGTAACAGAATATGTTATAAATGGGGCGGAAACATGGAGGGGGCTACCTGAGGAGCCGGGACCTCTAACCTAATGGTGCGCGCAAACTGACAATGACGTATTACTAGGAGAAGCTGGGGGCTATGACTTCTGCGCTAGGAGCAGAGACTGAAGTCTGGAGAGTCAGGGCGACATGTACCTAACACTATCTAGTATCTGATGTTTAGAGAACATGTTGATATAAACTAAAAGGTATCGGGGTAAAGGCTAACAGACTCTAAGACTGGTGCATGCATTATTCTACATGTAGTGCGTGATGAGGAATATTAAATGACCATTAATACAGTATTTCTCTTACATGGAGACGTAAAGACTAGACGATGACTGAAACTATTGATGCGATTCAGTAGCTTAGGAATGCAGAGAAGGAGGGCTGGACTGATAACTAGAATCATAACATACTCTTGGCAGACTCAGAGGCAGAGCCAGGCCGAGCCGGGCACTGTGAGGCAGGAAGTAAGTGAAGGGTCAGGAACACAGGTGGGGGCTGTATCGCTCCTCAGCGAGGGCTCAGGAGACAGGAGCTGAATCTGGTGTCCGGGCCCTTTTGAGGCCTAGAAACGGGGACTTTTCAATGAAATAACGTGCACACTGAGAAACGTGGCAACGTAACTTTACATAGGCCTAATACTCGTAGCTTTCACGAGAACTGGAAACTGGCATACTAGAGATGGACACAACTGTAATTGCGTCCTTAATCAAACATGGGGAATATATATGCATATTAATCATGCACATACAACATAGGATGGGGAACACGTAGGGACACAGAACATGGCAAAATTTACTTTTCCACATTCCCTCCTTGTCACTACGTTTCCATCAGGAAACATCAATATTCATGATACCATCTATCATTTCATATAGTATCATTTGCTCGTCTCGAATTTTCTTGGAACTGGATTTAGAACGGGACTTGGGACTAGGAATACAAGAGGTAGCACAAATGCCGCAAATCGCAGGGCCACATTGTATACAGAGGCAGCAACTGAATATGATCGCTACTGCAATACCTAGAAAGGACAATACTTTCCATCCCCAGGCGGAAATTATATTCCAGAACCAACTGGACCATGTCCAGGTGCCTGGATTTTGGTGTAACAGATGGGCAATTTTATGGAGTCTGGTTATAGCTGAATAAACAGACGGCGCGTTATTTGGAATGAAAATGCAGCAACTAGATCCGATGACTCTACATGCCCCGCCCCTATCGGCCAGTATGACGTCAAGGACGAGACGATTCTGGAGCACGACAATTCTCATAAAGGATTGCTCTTCGGTTAAGTTACCTAGAGCAGAAGTAGTCTCAATCACTACTGCTTCAAGGGTTCTGGTTAATCTACGTATCAGTTTATTATTTACGACAGTACCTAAATAGGGGAAGACACCTTTATTGATATCTATGTATTGTTCTAGAGCAGTTTCAGTATAATCGACAATCGGGAGGTCTCTCTTGTGTCTAGTATGTACTAGGTGGGAATTCCTATGATAGTCAGGTGGGGCTAGGAAAACTGGTGGCAGAAGGAATGCAATGTAACAGGTTCCCTCCCAATCGAGGGGCAGACGAACATATGCGGTCTGACCACAAACAAAATAAGAATGACGTGAAGCTTTGAAAATAGATTTCCTACTGTCACTATACTTGACAATAGTAGTACAATCACTATGTCCTACATGTACGGAACCATTCTTTCGGACACATAATTCACCTTTAACGGGTAGTACTGACATAGCAGGTAAGTCTGGAGTAGTATCAGACTGAACATTCAGGACCATGAAATTCGAAGAATAATTACCTAAATTATAAACTTCATTTTCTAGATCTAACCCTGTTCTGTGGGGAAAACCTTGCTTGTCTGGAAAACATGTACTGTTAAGAAAGGACATATCTGTTGAGGATGACGTTAACGTGGACCATGCTCCACGCGAACCGTTATGTGAAATTGGATAAGGAAAGAGTGGCAGAACTCCCTTCGGTGTCTGGAAAGGGGGGAGTCGACCACACACCCAACAATTAGTGGCATTGCTGGTTTGGTGTGAATAATGTAACATGCGGATAAATGAGTTATTACGCATAGCAAGACGATAAGAAAGTTCATGAGGAGGCAGATCACTAAACGTGTGCTCTACCGTAACATTAGAAGACTTATTTACATGAGAAATAGGAAAATACAAATAAAATGCATAACTTGTGCAGGTAGTCATAAGGCTGAAAAACAATATGAAACTTAGAAAAACGATACATCGGATTGAGTTTTGACTAACTCTCTCACTATGGGGGTCTATTTCATACATGTCAGAAACCGGTCTAACCGTTTCACCTAGGGGAGGACTTAGACAATCAAACTGGCTGACTTATTTTACTAGACCTTAATTTCTTCTTATACTCCTGCTGCGGAGTTTTCTCTAACAGGGAGGGTTTTGTATCATTGTCTTTTGCGGGACAGTCCTTGAGAATAGTACTTTGGCAGTCTTTAAAATCCTCGGAAATGTTCTTGGAAACAGTCTTTAGTCCATAAAATTTCTTTACGTGAGACAGATGGACCCACCCCTTCCTGCCTTCCAGCTTGACGGCAGTACGGGTGGCCAGGAGGACCTTCTTGGGCTCCTTCCAGCGAGGCTCCAGCGGACTTGAACGATCAAAGTTCCTTACAAGAACCAGACTTCCGGGAACGATTTCATGCGGTGCCACCTCGGTATTGTCTGGAAATGCGGCGGCAACCTGTGAACGACAAGAGTGTAGGGCAGACATCAAGGAAGCTAGGTAATCTGTCAGCATATTACTTGAAACATCTGTAATACTTCGGGGTCTAGGTGTACCCCACATATTAGGGGGGCGGCCAAATACGACCTCATAGGGGGACAGACCTGATCTGGAATGTGCGACCATGCGCATATAAAACAGGGCGACTGGCAGAGCTACTAGCCAGTCTACACCTTTTTCTTGACAGACTTTGGCAATGCGGATTTTCAGGGTCTGGTTATGTCTCTCTACGAGACCGGCTGCTTCAGGATGGCGTACACAATGGAACTTCCACTGGTACCCTAACAACAGGGAAACGTGTTTCATCAATTCAGATGAAAATGGCTGGCCGTTATCAGAATATACGACCCTAGGGAGTCCATAACGGGGGAAGAATTCACGAACCAACTGTTTGGCAGTGGTCGTGGCTGTGTAATCTGGGACTGGATATGCTTCTGTCCACCTGGACAAAGCGCATACGACTACAAGGACATACTTGAAACCTCGACATCGCTCCATCTGAATATAATCCATCTGGAGGACTTCAAAAGGGTGGTCAGGGGGCTGGAATCCACCTTGTTCCACCGGGACACTTTTACCTGGATTGAACTGGCAACATATCATACAGGTACGGACTTTCTGCTTGGCTGCAGCTCGTAAATGCTTGTTGAACCAAATGTTCTGGATACTGTCTAACATGGCTTTTTCTCCTAAATGTGCTGGACTATGTGCGGTATTGATAATGACTTGAACCATAGAGGGGGGGGGGGTAGAAACCATGTGGCTCTACCCTTCGTTACCCATCCCTGATCTGTCTGGACCCCTCCTTGTTCGGACCATTTCTTGATTTCATCGGGAGTAGCGTGTAACTGGATATCTATGACATCTTGAGTAGGGTCCTTAACTGTCATACAAGTAGTCGGATCTGGAGTGGATGTCGGTGTCTTGTTAACTGGCATGTCTGGAGTCTGTGCTGTAAGCTTGGCTGTGCGATCTGCTAGATCATTACCTTGGGAAATAATGTCAGTAACTTTCGTATGTGCTTTGCATTTCATGATAGCAATAGATGTCGGTAAATGTATGGCATCTAACAGAGCTTGAATAAGGAGACCATGCTGAATCTTGGTTCCATGAGAAGTCATGAAACCTCTCTCCTGCCAGAGCACTCCAAAGTCGTGTACGACTCCAAATGCGTAGCGTGAATCTGTGTAAACATTAACTTTCAGGTTCTTGGCGTGTATGCAGGCTTGTGTCAGAGCAACTAGCTCTGCTGCTTGAGCAGACAGGGTGTCAATACGGTGTGTTTCTATAACTTCAGTGTCAGTAGTCACTGCATACGCGGCTACTAGTTCTCCTGTACTTGTTCTCATACATGAACCATCCACATAAAGTGTCAGGTCGGGATCTGGTAATGGAATATCTGTCAGATCTTGTCTTGGCTTAGTCATAATGTTAACTACTTCCACACAGTCGTGTGTGGCAGGATTTGGATTAACTGACGGTAACAGTGTAGCAGGATTTAGAACGTTGCAGCGTCTGATTTCTATGTGTGGCTGGAACAGTGTCAATTCATAACCTGTTAAACGTGCAATTGTCAAATGCTGAGTCTGTGTTCAGTTTAAAAGAACTTCCACGGAGTGTGGAACTTGTACTGTCAGAGAGTGTCCTAATACTATGGAATCACTTTGTCTGATAGCTAGTGCTGTGGCTGCAACTGACTTGAGGCACGCAGGCAGAGCCTGGGCTACAGGATCTAATGTGCTCGAAAAATAAGCACAGGGCTTGTATTGTCCTGCTTGATCTTGTGTGAGAACAGATAATGCTGTACCATCACGTTCTGTAACAAAAAGTGTAAAAGGCTTACTGTAGTTCGGTGTAGCTAGAACAGGAGCTTGGCATAGAGCTTTCTTTAGCTCATTGAAACTAAGAGTATGTTCAGATGTCCAAGGGAGGACAGTCGATACGGCTGCCTCCTGTGTCGTTAACTGTATTAGTGGTTTGGCTAGAAATGCATACTGAGGAATCCATTGTCTGCAATAAGAAGTAAGGCCGATAAAAGCACGTACCTCCTTCTGTGTCTTGGGCTGAGGAAGACTCGCTATTAACTGGATACGGTCTGGTGTCAACTGCCTACCCCACTTGGACAGTAAGTGGCCTAAGTAGATCACTTGCTGGACACAGAATTGAAGCTTCGAAGGGGACACCTTGTGCCCCATCTCGGCAAGGAAATACAAGACTGTAAGTGATGCTCGCTCGCAAGCACGTTCAGAACGGGCTGTGATCAGTAGGTCATCGACATACTGGAGCAGGGCAGTGTCTGTTGGCATGTGAATGTTGTCTAGTTGTCTCTTAAGTGCTTGACTGTAAATACTAGGGCTTTCTGTGAAACCTTGAGGAGCTCGTGTGAATTTATAGCTCCTTCCATTTAAACAAAAACCGAAAAGAAACTGGCTATCTGGATGAATGGGGACACTGAAAAACGCGTTCTTGAGGTCTATGACTGTGAAAAATATTGCCTCAGAATCAATGGCTGTCAATAGGGATGAGATATCTGGGACTACTGGATACTGGGGAATAATACATTTATTGAGTTCTCGAAGGTCAATCACTAATCGATATACTGGGGGTGCATTTGGATCAGTACGTTTCATGACGGGAATGATAGGAGAATTACATACATTGGAGTCAGTTTCTACAACTACTCCTTGAGCAATGAGCTTGTCAATTATTTTGGATAAGGCTGCTACAGCCTCAGGCGGCAATATGTACTGTCTGATTCGTGGTAACACTACACCTGGTTTGAGAGTCACACGATGGGGTGTGATTTGCATGAAACCAACATCAGTTGGACCTTGCGCCCATAGATGCTGCGGAACATTTGACAATCTCGGATCAAAATCTCGTAATACATAGTGACCCTTGAAGTCACGTAAAAACAAACGTATTCCCTCTGGGGAACAGCAAATAACTGCACCTAGTTCTTTCAGTGTCTTAATGCCTAACAGATTTTCTGGACATGACTTCGTAAGTAATAGATCAGTAGTACGGGACAATGGACCTACGTCTAGAGTAACTGGCTTAGATATCTCGTTTACAATAGGCTTTCCTGAAAATCCAAGGGAAACATTTCTAGAGCCTGAGAGCGGAGCCCCTGGAACCTCGGCGTGACTTATGGTAGTCCTACTTGCCCCTGTATCAATCAGAAACTTTCTGTCTTTCCCTAATACTTGACTATGAATATAGGGACCTTCTTGATCTACAGGAATCTCGATGAGAGGCAAGCCTACCTCCCTCTCTAGGCTGTTTCATGAATACTGTTGGTACTCTGGATACTCTGCCTGAGCATACTGGTACATCTGCTGTGTAACATGCTGTGTTGCAGCAATAGGCTGCGGTGCTGGAACTGTCTGTTGTGCATTCTGTGGCTGAGAAGTCTGTGAAACTTGTTCTTGTCTAGGCGGACGTGGTCTTTCTTTAGTTTTACCAGTAGCTATATTATGTTTCAGAACTGCACACTCGTTTATGAAATGACCTGGCTGTTTACAATAATTACATGTCCCTTTAACGGGAGCTGCAGGATGACTGGCTTGATTCGGACCCCTCTTCTGACTGTCTTGTGGAACAGATTGTGCAACTAGTACTTTCATTTTCGTGTCTTTCATACGTTTTCTCTCGTGATCTTGCTCTTCTCTGATTCTATTCTGGTGGTACTGGAGCATCTGTAACATCTGGGACGGGGTACTAGCTTGCCATGTACTTTCGACTTTCAAAACTCGATTTTTAACTTGTGGACTTGAATTCTCGACTAATTTAGTAACAAAAAGATGAGGGTATGACTCGCTACTCGTCTTCAAGCCACTGTTTATAATGAAACATTTCTCGAACCTAGAATAAAAATCACTAGTATCTTCGTCTTGTTTCTGTTTACAGGCTGAGATTGCATCCCAGTCTTCCTTTTTGGTGGCTAATAATCTGGGCAAAACTTGTATTAACAGTTCTGGTAATTCTTTACATTTCTCTCCAAGACCGGTACCTGGTACTCGTATCTTATCTTCAGCTTCTAGAACTGCCCAACCGATCTTTTTCTCTCCCACCTCCCATTCTTTTTCCTTGAGTTTTTCGTATACCCCTGCGGGCAACAGGACTTTTAACATTTTAATAATATCTGGATACGTGTATTCTCCCATACGGAGCATGTCTTTTAATTCTCGGTGGAACCCTGCTGGATCTTTGTCATGACAAGGAATTAATTTCTTCATCTCTAACAGTTCCATCTTTGTAATCGGGGTGTAAACAAATACTCGTTGCATTTCACCATCTGCTGTCCTGACCGGGTGTACTTCTCGTAACGGATTCTGTCTATCTATGTAAAACGGTTTACTTTCTGGAGGTGAGACATGAACAAAATGCGGGTTCAAAAACATACTATATTTATGACGCTGTTCTAGAATGACACTAATTAAATCGGTACCTAAACCTTTCCATCTATACTGGAGTAACTTGTTCAGGACATCATGTAACGGACCTGGATCAGAATGTTGACCCTCATACAATGTGATGAGGTGCTGAATCATATACATACCCACCAGTCGCTGTTCGGCTGGGGGCAGTTTCAGAAACATTTGTGCCACTATTTCGTCTGGAAAAGTGGTAGAATCAGTAGTCCATCGGACTGCTGATCGGGCTAGTTCTTGTTCATGCATAGTACTTAACTCACTATAACCAATTCGTGATTTCAAAATGTGATCGGTAGCTTGAAATACTTGTTCTAGAGAACCTTGTTCTGGTGCTGGATGATGAAAGATTTTCTTGTGTTCCAAACGTGAATGGCGGTCTGGAAATCTAGATCTACCTACATACGCTATTCTGGCGGTATTCTCGTCGTCTACCTCTTCAGTAGAAGAGTCATTTTCTTTCTCGCTTACTTGTGCTTCTTTGCGTTGTTCGTGTAACCTTATTATTTCTTTACGTATTTTCTTGTACATACTCTCTATACTATTGAGTGTCTTGTGCTTACCCTCGGCTATATTATCACTCCACCTTGTCAGGACTTTCATTTCGGTCGGATCTTTAGTCGGGGAATCTTGTTCCCGGATTAAACAATTAATCAGAAACTTTAATATCATGAGCTGGATCTCAGCTTTTCTGAGAGACATGACTTCACCAATACTTTCTGGATCATCCCCTGTACGGATGAAACGATACATTCTGTCTAAATCTTCTTTCATGTTCGGTAGGGTGACCAAATACTCGGACACCTGTCTTATACGTATGGAATATAGAACCATACTATCCTCGCCTGGAACTGGATCATAACCGCATTCAGTAAGAGCTCGTCGGATTTCTGCAACGGACTTATATTTGGGCGTACGCTGTAACGCACGTTCATGTAACTCGATTGTTCCTAGACGTCTACTTGGCGGCGGGGTACCAGGAGGACCTCCTCCTGCGGCCCCTATACTGGAATCATCGACTGATACTCTTCGTGCTGGCAGAGTGACTGATGTGGCGGGGATTTGTACTACTGGCTGGACCGGGGGTACCGTAGCAGGTACTGCAAGAGGTGCCCCGGTGACTGAAGGAGCAGGATTTACATTATTTACAGGAGCTGGTGGAACAGGATTTGCATATTCTGGGACTGTGTCGTCCAAATAGGACGAGAGAAAAATATCAGCTGCGGTCGGTTTGTGACGTAGCTTGGTCGGAACTAATGATGGCGGAAAATTACTGGATTCATCCGGGGTCGCTTTTGGCAAGCCCTCGGCAAGAAGAGGATACATACCCTTAATGAGGGCATTCCTCTGTCTGTCTGACTGTTCGGTTTTAACTCGTTCACCTATCTCGATTAATTCCCTTTCTTGTGCTCTTTCTATGGATTCTCTACTTAATTCTGACTTTCTGATTTCTTTTTCGGTTCTCTTATGAGATTCTTTGCGCCATAACTCGATGGCATCTTTCTGTGACTGTCTGGCTTTCTTTTTCCATAATGCTTCTTCTACTCGCATGATGCACTCGGCATCCCATGTACCCGATACGGGCCATTTATACTTTTCTTCTAACTCTTTGGTGTACTCCACCCATAAATCTAGATACAATATGGCACTTATGCCATGCTTTTGATACATAAAATGACCTGGACTGTCCCTAGGCGGGACAGGAACTGCTTCTTCTAACAGACCTTTTCTAGTTTTTAACTGACGTAGTTTGGAAAACCACGGCATGACTGGACTGTAATCTAGACACAATACAATACACAATGAACACGATAATTACACCACTTTCATACCACGACATTAAAATACATGAAGAACATTTAAAATAACAGTTCGGACAGAATACTACCTGGAATACGGAAAACAGAATACATGAATCTTCTTGAGAACAGAACTGACTAGAACAGAAACTAGATGCACTGCTGAAACAGTACGAAACTTACCGGTCTCATAAAGAGACACGTCAGGACCCGCATCCACCGGAGTGGACACTTCGTTTTGGGATCTGTGTACCACCAAACCCCACGGACCAGAGACAATTAGATTGACCCTGTCTAGATACTCCCCAGCAACGGTACTCACCGGGCAGCAAGAACGGAAAGCCTCGGACTGGACTGGACTGCTTCGACGCCGGACGGACACACTTCGGACTTCTGTTACGGGTGGGCCTCCGGATACCTCGGACCTTGGACTCTCGGCTTGGGCTCTGGTCGGGACTCGCCGCGTTCCTCCACCGCCTCGTCTGGATGCTGGACCGCAACCTCCGTCTCCTCCGTGGGCCTGAGGGATACTTGAAGCAGAAATATCTGCACGTGCACGGTATGGCTCCGTCACGGCTGCAGAGGATCAGGGGGCATACGTGGCTTCACCGGCGCGTGGGGAAAGGGCAAGTCCCTATTCGGGCGCCATTATGTGGTATATAAATAAATAATACCGGATCTATTTTTGACTGGACATAGTAATAACAGACAGCTCAATAAATAAGAGTCAAGATTCGAGGTAGTAGGAGTTTGCAGGTTTAATACAGCATAAGGACAGGAACAGGACAACCTGCAAGATCTGGGATGGCTAGCTAGCACAACTTTAATAACAGTGCACAAGCATATATACTAAAACAGTTTCATTGCAGTACATACAATAGGCGGAGCAGTGGGTGTGGTGCATAGCAGTCGCGAAAGATAAGGGTGAAAGTAGGTGTAACAGGAGGCGTATACATAGACATGTGATGTAAACGTAACAGAATATGTCATAAATGGGGCGGAAACATGGAGGGGGCTACCTGAGGAGCCGGGACCTCTAACCTAATGGTGCGCGCAAACTGACAATGACGTATTACTAGGAGAAGCTGGGGGCTATGACTTCTGCGCTAGGAGCAGAGACTGAAGTCTGGAGAGTCAGGGCGACATGTACCTAACACTATCTAGTATCTGATGTTTAGAGAACATGTTGATATAAACTAAAAGGTATCGGGGTAAAGGCTAACAGACTCTAAGACTGGTGCATGCATTATTCTACATGTAGTGCGTGATGAGGAATATTAAATGACCATTAATACAGTATTTCTCTTACATGGAGACGTAAAGACTAGACGATGACTGAAACTATTGATGCGATTCAGTAGCTTAGGAATGCAGAGAAGGAGGGCTGGACTGATAACTAGAATCATAACATACTCTTGGCAGACTCAGAGGCAGAGCCAGGCCGAGCCGGGCACTGTGAGGCAGGAAGTAAGTGAAGGGTCAGGAACACAGGTGGGGGCTGTATCGCTCCTCAGCGAGGGCTCAGGAGACAGGAGCTGAATCTGGTGTCCGGGCCCTTTTGAGGCCTAGAAACGGGGACTTTTCAATGAAATAACGTGCACACTGAGAAACGTGGCAACGTAACTTTACATAGGCCTAATACTCGTAGCTTTCACGAGAACTGGAAACTGGCATACTAGAGATGGACACAACTGTAATTGAGTCCTTAATCAAACATGGGGAATACATATGCATATTAATCATGCACATACAACATAGGATGGGGAACACGTAGGGACACAGAACATGGCAAAATTTACTTTTCCACATCTTCCTATTGGCAATAGAACCGCTCCTAACAATGATACGAACAAACGAAGATATAGCGGGGGTGCCAATAGGAGGAGAAAAATTTAAGCTAGCGGCATATGCAGACGATGTGTTAATAATGACAGAAGACCCTGAGAGATCTATCAAGGCACTGACAGACACAATTGAGAGGTACGCCCAGGTCTCAGGGTACAAACTCAACAAGGACAAATCAGAATGCAAGCCCCTAAACATCCACACAACAAGTACAGTACTTGGAACGTCAGGCCTAGCGTGGCAAAATAAACCTATTAAGTATCTAGGCATTCTCTTCGAGAGGACCTTGAGCACGACACTAGAACAAAATGAACGGGTTATAATCCAGAAAATCAAGGCTAAGGTAGACGGATGGTCGCCCAAGTTCACAACATGGTGGGGGAGGGTGGAAACAATAAAAATGATGCTTACACCAATGGTCAACTATATGCTAGCCATGCTACCCCTAACCAACACAGATGACTTCCACAAAAAGATAGACAAGATACTGAACGATTTCTTATGGAGAGGGAAGAGAGCCAGAATAAGCCTGCAAAAACTCAGATTATCAAAGGAACAGGGGGGGCTAAACATAACAAATTTCAAACGATTCCACGAGGCGTGCCTAGCTAGACAGGGACTGCACTGGCTAGACCCAAGACTAGACTACACACCAGCATGGCTAACACTAGAACAGGGGTTGCTAAAGGGTATGAAACCCATCACCCTCCTCACGGCCACCAAACACCCGGCAATCAAAGACAACCCGGTACTCAGAAACACAAAACGAGCTCTGCTAAAAATTGACAAACTTCTCAACACGAGCATCAAAGGAGGGCCTTTTGAATCAATCTGGCACAACCCATCCTTAAAATACAGGGGTAAGGTCCTAGACATGCACGACTGGTATAGCCAAGGGATATCCACAGCCTGGGATCTTAAGAACAAGGGTGCTGATGTAACATTCGACATCCTGAAAGGAGAGTACAACCTAAACAGCGTAGAACTATACAACTTCCTGAAGATAAAAGTCGCAATAAGGAAGGCGAACCTCAACACCCAGACACCCTCGATAATACAGCTGGCCAACAGCCTGAACACGCTAGGACACCAGGTGGCACACCTCTACAAGATCCTAGGCCCCAAACACACCAAACTCAATGACAAGGTCCTAAACTTCTGGGGAGAGGCAGCAGGTCAAGCACTCAGTCAGGAAGCTAAGGCAGAGTTATGGAGGTCCACTAGTAGGAAAAAAGTGACGGCCACGCTGAATCAGACAAAATTCTGGCTGATACACAAGGCATACTGGACACCAGCCCGATTAGCCACTGTAGGCATTCGAGACAGCGACGTGTGCTGGAACTGTGATAAAGAAAGGGGAGACTTAGAACACCTCCTTCTAAAATGCCCCAAAATCAAGGACTTCTGGGGGAAGATCAGAACACTCATCCACGAGATCACAGGCATAGACATACAAACGAACCTCACAAGTCTGGCCCTAGGTTTCACGTCCCAGGCAATCACAAAGACAGAGGACCGGGACCTCATAGATCTCCTGCTGACAGCCGCAGTCAAAGTAGTCCTAACTAACTGGAAGGACACATCAAAGGCGGCTCCACAGGCATGGCTTAACTGGGTCACGTTCCTTAGAGGGGCGGACAACATAACAGCAAAACACACACCGAAGACGCACAAGCAGTCGACCATGTGGGGATCTTTAGACCACTACCTGTCATCACACAAGCCACCGTAGGCGTGAACGAGATACATCTGAGGTCACGGGCTGAAATAGGCTAGTGCTAACAGAGCAACGTGTACATCTCCTACTTAACCTATAACCTATATCTCTCTCCACTGTCCCCCCGGGGCGGCGCGGGGCACAAGATGCTTGGTCACTAACGCCAAGGAACACCAATGGACGCAATATGGACTATGAGACTATGAGACTATGAGACTACGAACTGGCGAATGATCTCAGGAGTACGGACTGCCCCCCCCCTTTTTTCTCTCTTTTCTTGCCTTATTCTCTCCTTTCTTCTTTCCGCTCATGTATAAGCCTCTTCCCTGTATGTAAAATTATATTTTTCTATATACAATAAAGAATTTCGGAAATTAATAAAAAAAAAAGAAAAAAAAAAAAGAAATCATCATGGGATAGATGTACATAACGTTGCACCCATTACAAACCTTCCTATTTGCTGAGGCAGAGTGTGTGTCACCACTCTAAAGATGTTCTAATGTGGTAAACATATTTTATGATTCAGAAATTATGTTCCACAAATGGCAAATTGGTGTTTGAAAGGGGCATGATCAGGATGTACCTTCCAAATACCAAAATGTACAGTTATTTATCAATCTTTTGAGACAACAATTCTGGTTGCAAACCATAAATGAGTTCCTGCCAGCCAATTTGATGAGGTAACTGATTAGGAAAAGAGAAGGAGTCCCTTTATGAATTGGGGGGAGGACAAGGCAGTACAAGATATTAGATTAGAAAATATACCTGGTGCCAGGCAATTTCAGTTACTAAAAGGGCATAAAAAGGATAGATTCACACAAAAATGTTGTCTGTTGCTAAAGCTCTGTGCAATGACCTCTCTGATTTCAACGAAAATTCTATGTGGTAGGTGGATGCAGTAATGCTTCCACTATTTCTTTTATCCTCTGCAATATTCAAAAGGGCACTGGCAAATGAATGTGGGGGCATATTAGCAAGAACCTTGTTAAAATTATTGCTGTTTTAGCGGCAGGAAGCTACCGCTAAAACGGCAATGTTGGGCTTGCTAAAATTCGTATTAGAATTCCAATAGAAACCCAGGTTAGATGTGCAGGACATCTAACCTGGTCTTCTATTGGAATTCTATAACGCCTATTAGCAAGCCCATTATCGCAGATTTAGCAGCAGTTTCCTGCCGCTAAAACTGCAATAATTTTAACAAGGTTCTTGCTAATATGCCCCGTAGTTTGTTGTCGGGATTATACAACTTAAAAATCATGGATTTCGCCCTCTAATATTGCTAACATTTTAAGAAGAATCAAAAATAGCACTTTTAATGCAATAATATATTAAACGTTTAACCAATCTAGCTGAGAAACAAACATTTGCAAAGTGCTAGTCACACTCATTGAACCCTTTTCTCTCCCTTCCAGTCTTACAGGTAGTTGCAATCCCCCTGCCATATAATCTAATAAGAATGTATAGGTTAGGTCATGACAATTGTTGGATTTTACCTTTAGAGTCAGTGTGCAAGGCAAGGCTGCATTTAAAATGACATACAGCCACTTAGCAGTGCACACATGCAAAGTGTATCAAATCTGCTGGACTTCTAATCCTCTAATAAAGGGGCATTTAGGCAGATTAATCTCCCTACACCTATTACTTACTGTTGACAAATAGGGTCTGTCACGCCAATTGTAAGTATACACTAAGACATAGTAAACTCTAAGCATGCGTTGTGTTTTAAACATAGCACTGTCCCGGGCCTTCCAAAAGATCCAGGGCACAGTCAAAAACAGTTACCACCATTATCATGAGGCAATAATTTGGGGTGAACAGGCAAGAGGGTGAATTTCCAACATTCAGTTTTCAACAGTGTGATAAAGCACCTCTTTTTGCCTGGTCATCCGCCCTTTGTTGGACTGATGCTTCCAATTTTTAAAGTGGGGCACTGCTGTCCAGACCCCAGCGTATGGGCTCTGGTCCCTAAAACATGTTTAAACTACCTATCTCCATAGTGGAATTTTTGACATCCCAGTAAAGACACAGCATATCGCACAATAAATAATTAATTGGTTTGGAAAAGCTAAAACTCACCTGTGGACTTCAGCACATGATGCGCCTCCATCATTCTGACAAAGAAAACATGTCTCAGGCCTAGCTATGCTGCCTAATTAATGCTGCTTTCAAAATACAATTTTTTGACAGGGAAGACCCTTACTTTTTAAAATGATAAGTAAGCTTTCCTTAGTAGGTCTGGTAGGCCAGAAAGATAGGGTATGATGTAGTTAAAAGTAGTGCATGGAAGATTATAATGTTGGTATGCACCTACAAAGCTATTTTACAAGGTATTTGACTTTCTTTATTCCTTGAGGTGGACTTCCACTCACCCCAAATAATAATCCACATCTTTTTCTATCACCCAAAGTCGTAATCCACTTCCTTTTCTACCGTCCTGATGGAGAAACCACACTTCAAATTCATAGATGTCAGCTGCCCTGGGAGACATCTAGTAGGGCTTCTGTCAATGGACTGAAAGTGTACCTTATGTCACCACCAAGATGACATATCTGTACAAGATACTTTGAATTCCAATTTTCAAAATCCAGAGCATGTCCTGTATGCAGAACTTGAATTTGATTGCATGCTTTCATAACTTTAACTACACATAAGGGAAAAGCTTCAGTACATTTACACTTTACAAGTCAGTGGAAGTAGTAGTGTCATTTGTTTACACTACAACATGATGGGCACTTCTCATATGTATTCTTAATCTAACATTATCCCTATGAGGTGTGCCTGTTGTCCAAATTAGTGCATTATTTATTTGAGGATAGGGATTCCTTTAGCTGGTGTTGGGCTTCCTGCTACATACCTGGGACAAAATCCTGGACTTAATTGAATGACATATTAAAGGTATTAAGTTATTTTCACTCAACATGGCCTCCAGGTCTTTATCGTGAGGAAGATGATATATATGCTACTTGAGTTACAGCGACTAAGACCGCTGCATGCATTATTTCTAAGAAATAGTTAGCAATGCCCTGGTGCATATCTATGTATACTTTTAGGTGGGATAATTTCAGTACCGTCTGCATGACCAATATAGATACCTCTTCTTGGTATTCAGTAAGTTCTTGTTCATTTTTTTGGCTCCACCCATGGAACTCCTTCATATTGGAAGATAATGCAAGGCAATGATATGTTCAGCCTTGTGTTACTTAATATTTTGTCAGACAGCAAAGCCTCACAAAGTGGCTTTGTCTTGCTTAATGAATCCCTAAAGGATTTTGCAGCAGAACTGTGCCACAAAAGCCATGCAACCCTGATGCAAAAATTGATAAATCTTTCATAACATACCTTTGTACTGATGTTATTTGCAGATTAACTATTTTCATTCACTTGTACCAGTTTCAACTTTATGAAAAGCATACAGAAAGCTGGCAAATAATAAACAGCAATACTAAGAGGAAAAAACACAGAGAGATAAAATTAGTTCACTAGCCCCTGTGTGCCTGTCATCTGGGGCACACTTCAATTAATTTTCTGGATATTCCTGATTGTTGTGAAGCTTTATAGCGATGGGATGGACCATCTATCCAGACAGCAATAGACACCAAGTAGAGGCAGGCTGAGGTAACATTACTGAATTCATATATATACATGAATTTCTTAACTGGTAGCGGTTTCATAGAGAAAATTTACCTAGCCTTGAAAGAAACGTGGTAGAGTTCTAACTATAGCTCCTAAAGTTAGTCTTTAAACAGAATATTTTAAACTGTTGAAACATGATTTTAAGTCCTCTCTTTTACTCTATTAAAAGTTGAATTAGTGGACGAGTGACATCATCTCATGATTCATCAAAATAAAGTAATGAATTTAAATAGAATGTGTGATTAGAAAATTGCAGTACTCTACCACAGCAAGATTTAGTCATATATTTTGAAGAATCTGCTCAAATAATCCACGTTGGACACCATGATGCTCTGTTCACCATTCTCTTACTGAACATGCAATGCTGTTTTGCTGGATTTGCTTTTTTTACATCACACTAAGATTGTCACACAATCCCTATGACTTCAGTGACAAATTGGTTCATAACTAGGAAACCCTACTCTTAAAGCTATTCAAGCACCACTGTCCAGTACACATAAATCTATCTGCATGGGAGCAGTACATCTACTGGCCTCAATACTTGCACCAATGAGGTTGATGGCAGCCATTGCATAAGCAAACAGTTGTTACACAGCCTGCTCGTTTGTACATAAGGAGCGCTCTGTTTGCCTTCAGGCTGAAATCATGAATGAGAGACTTCGGACACAAAAATTGTAGGCAAACATTTGTGAAGATTTCTTTTTTCAACTCAAGAGATACCCCTCATTTAAATAACTTTAACCTATAGGCTTTTTAAATTTGTATACTGAGAAATCCTCATGGGATAGATGTACATAACGTTGCACCCATTACAAACCTTCCTATTTGGTGAGGCAGAGTGTTTGTCACCACTCTAAAGATGTTCTAATGTAGTAAACATACTTTATGATTCAGAAATTATTTTCCACAAATGGCAAAATTGGTATTTGAAAGGGGCATGATCAGGATGTACCTTACAAATACCAAAATGTACAGTTATTTATCAATAGTTTGAGACAACAATTCTGGTTGCAAACCATGAATGAGTTCCTGCCAGCCAATTTGATGAGGTAACTGATTAGGACAAGAGAAGGAGTCCCTTTATGAAGTGGGGGGAGGACAAGGCAGTACAAGATAGTAGATTAGAAAATATACCTGGTGCCAGGCAATTTCAGTTACTAAAGGGCATAAAAAGGATAGATTCACACAAAAATGTTATCTGTTGCTAAAGCTCTGTGCAATGACCTCTCTGATTTCAATGAAAATTCTATGTGGTAGGTGGATTCAGTAATGTTTCCACTATTTTTTTATTTTTCTATGTTTCCACTTTTTTTCTCTGCAATATTCAAAAGGGCACTGGCAAATGAATGTGGGGGCATATTAGCAAGAACCTCGTTAAAATTATTGCTGTTTTAGCGGCAGGAAACTGCCGCTATAACGGCAATAATGGGCTTGCTAATATGCGTTATAGAATTCCAATAGAAGCACAGGTTAGATGTGCATGAAATCTAACCTGGTCTTCTATTGGAATTCTATAACGCCTATCAGCAAGCCCATTATCGCCCTTTTAGCAGCAGTTAACTGCCACTAAAACTGCAATAATTTTAACAAGGTTCTTTCTAATATGCCCCGTAGTTTGTTGTCGGGATTATACAATTTAAAAATAATGGATTCCACCCTCTACAATTGCTAACATTTTAAGAAGAATAAAAAATAGCACTTTTAATGCAATAATATATTAAATGTTTAACCAATCTAGCTGAGAAACAAACATTTGCACCGTGCTTGTCACACTCATTGCAGTTGAATGTGGATCAATTGGTAATGCTCAAGACAAGGGTACATTCCGATTTAGCACTAAATTAATATTACAACTTTACATATCTTATAAATTAAACTAGATTCAAACTAAAATTAATTTACCATTTTTGGAAATTTCTGAAGTTTTTCCGAACGCTGGGTTGGTGACAATGTTTTCTACAGTTTTTTCACCTGTACTTAAATCAGGTTTTGTCTCTGGAAAAAATAGTAATTTACTAAATGTATGGGAGATTACAAAATCATTACTTTCTGTGATAATAATATAGGTCTCCAGTCATTGTACACAAAGTGAGGAGGATCTTGTTCTGCTGAAGTACAACATGCTAGGAAATTTTGTGAAATTGCACAGAGTCAGTGGCACATAACTTTATTCATACCAAAAAATCAGAACTGCAAAAACAGAAAAAATCATAGTTCAATCATTTTTGAGTGATGCTACAAGGACTCATCTTTAGATTCCTGCTGCATAAAGTTTTGTTTACAGCATGTACACACCCCATTGCACTAGAGCAAAGAAAATCATATTCCTCACCACTACTGCTACATTGAAATTGCTCAGACAAGGTTTATTTTGAGGTGTTTTTCTTATACATTCCAATGGAACAACCTCATATAGCAACATATGTCTCAAATGAAAGGCTGAGTAAATAACTATTTTACAATACCAACTAATATAATGAAGAAGAGGCTGTAAAAATCTCCAGGACAATGGAAAAGCAGAGGGCATTGATCCTGTTGCCTCTAATAATCAAAAAGAAAATTCAGGGAATGAAAACAAGTAAGCAGTCATTTAGCAGCAGAAGCTATGTTATGTACATCCAATAAAACAGTACAAGCTAATTGAACACATTTGAATAATTGTCACAAATGCATGGCTGCTAAAAATATGGATTTTTGACGATGATGATGAACCTTGATAATGATGATGACTTAAGTGGGTCATAAATTTAACAAACGAATTGAAAGAGTCTTCAATTACTTATGATGTTGAGTGCTGAAACGTAGGTAATTCATAAGACTAAGGGGGTCATTAGGATAGCGGGCGGAAAATTACCCCGACCGCCATGGAGGCGGAAAACTACAGTTCGCCGGGACTGCGGATAAACCGGCGGTCAAATTAGGATTAAATGCCAAAAAGACTGACTGCGGCGGTAGCGGGCTAACAAAAACCGTCCGACGCAGGCAGTGACGTGTAAAAACCAACCGCTGCGGTCGGAAAAGCAGTTGAAAAGCTACACCCCGCCGCAAGATTAGCGAAATTAGGGTTTCCCTGATGGTCACGCGGTATGAACTGCTGTTTCCGACCACCGCGGTCGCACACTATAGTGAATGGGAGAGACAGTGGAAGAGCTGCAGCATAGCCACCGCAGCAGACGGTACATGAAAAACATGACGGACGAAGCCAAAATACCGCAACAATGCCTAACTTAGCAAAAATCAAAGTAGGCATGCCCTACAAATACAGAAAACACATACCAATGTGAAAAAAAGCACAAAGACAAACTTCTCCCAGGACAACACCCACAATACACCTCACAGCAAAGGCCCAATTGGACACACCCACAAAGCTGAGTAAAAATACAGGCCCTTTACTGACCACAATTCTTTGCAACACTGCAGAAGAGAAGAGCATTCACCAGATCTGAGAGGAGAGGCAAAAGAACACACCACACACACACCACCACCACCACCACCACCATCACACCGAACCAAAAACTCCCCAGCATACAACACACCTCAACACCACACCCAACACACACACCCCTGCACCCACAAACACTGCAAACACCAACCACCATGGCAGGACAGAAAATGCCAAAAATCACAGAGGGTAAGTTGACAGTCATGGTCAATGAGATAGTGAGAGTGGAACCACACCTGTTTGGTAGCCTGGTCCAACAGATACCTCTAGCCACAAGGACACAAATGTGGGAAAGGATAGTCCAAATGGTCAATGCAGTAGGGACCACCCCGCAATCCAAGAAGGAGATTATAAAGAGGTGGCAAGATCTCCAGAGGGTTGTCAAGGAGAAGAGGAGCAAGAACTGGGAGCTGGCGAACGTGACTGGCAGTGGCCCTCCCATCCCACAGAAAACATTCACACCATGGGAGGAGAAGGTGCTTGCCATACTGCATCCTGAGAGTCTCAGAGGAGTAGCCGGGGGAACGGGAATTATAGTATAAACAAATGCCAACCAACACACTGACAAGTGATTCCTTGCACAACCCAAACACCATTGCACTGTTCACCTTCACCTAACAGGTAGCCGGCCATCCTCATTGGGAGACATGTCTGGGTGTGGGAGGCCTGCACTACCACTCCCAGTAAACCCCTGTCCCACACTCCAGCAGCATGGAGGCCTCCACCACCCTGGGGCATGTGTCAGACAATGCACTGTTCATCAAACAGACTTACAGGTAGGTAGCCATCTTGTATTGGAGGACTGTTTTGGGGTGGGTGACATGCACTACCACTGCCAGCATGCCCCCTGTCCCACACTCCAGCAGCATGGAGGCCTCCCCCACCCAGGAGCATGTGTCGGCCAATGCACTGTTCATCACACAGACTTACAGGTAGGTAGCCATCTTGTATTGGAGGACTGTTTTGGGGTGGGTGGACTGAATCACTACTTCCAGCATGCCCCCTGTCCCACACTCCAGCAGCATGGAGGCCTCCCCCACCCAGGAGCATGTGTCAGCCATTGCACTGTTTATCAAACTGACCTACAGGTAGGTAGCCATCATGTAGTGGAGGACTGTTTGGGGGTGGGTGGATTGTATCACTACTCCCAGCATGCCCCCTGTCCCACACTCCAGCAGCATGGAGGCCTCCCCCACCCAGGAGCATGTGTCAGCAAATTCACTGTTCATCAAACAGACTTACAGGTAGGTAGCCATCTTGTATTGGAGGACTGTTTGGGGGTGGGAGGACTGTATCACTACTCCCAGCATGCCCCCTGTCCCACACTCCAGCAGCATGAGGCCTCCACACCCAGGAGCATGTGTCAGCCATTGCACTGTTCATCAAACAGACTTACAGGTAGGTAGCCATCTTGTATTGGAGGACTGTTTGGGGGTGGGAGGACTGTATCACTATTACCAGCATGCCCCCTGTCCCACACTCCAGCAGCATGGAGGCCTCCCCCACCCAGGAGCATGTCTCAGCCAATGCACTGTTCATCAAACAGACTTACAGGTAGGTAGCCATATTGAATTGGAGGACTGTTTGGGGGTGGGAGGACTGTATCACTACTCCCAGCATGCCCACTGTCCCACACTCCAGCAGCATGGAGGCCTCCCCCACCCAGGAGCATATGTCAGCCAATGCACTGTTCATCAAACAGACTTACAGGTAGGTAGCCATCTTGTATTGGAGGACTGTTTGGGGGTGGGAGGACTGTATCACCACTCCCAGTATGCCCCCTGTCCCACACTCCAGCAGCATGGAGGCCTCCCCCACTCAGGAGCATGTGTCAGCCATTGCACTGTTCATCAAACAGACTTACCAGTAATTAGCCATCTTGTATTGGAGGACTGTTTGGGGGTGGGTGTACTGTATCACTACTCCCAGCATGCCCCTTGTCCCCCACTCCAGCAGCATGGAGGCCTGCCCCACCAGGAGCATGTGTCAGCCATTGCACTGTTCATCAAACAGACTTACAGGTAGGTAGCCATCTTGTATTGGAGGACTGTTTGGGGGTGGGTGGATTGTATCACTACTCCCAGCATGCCCCCTGTCCCACACTCCAGTAGCATGGAGGCCTCCCCCACCCAGGAGCATGTGTCAGCCAATGCACTGTTCATCAAACAGACTTACAGGTAGGTAGCCATCTTGTATTGGAGGACTGTTTGGGGTGGGAGGACTGTATCACTACTCCCAGCTTGCCCCCTGTCCCACACTCCAGCAGCATGAAGGCCTCCCCCACCCAGGAGCATGTGTCAGCCATTGCACTGCTCACCCTCACCTAACAGGTAGGTAGCCATCCTCACAGCTCTGGCTGTTTCTGTTTGGGAGACCTGCAACCCTACACATGGCACCAATTCCATGCAATGCATCGACACAGGACATGTATGATTTCATGATGTTTGCTTGCACCATGTAATAACAGCCAGTATTGCATGTAACAAGAATACAAAAGTTGTCTCAATTGTGTAGTGTACAGACAGCATATGACATGCAGCTAACAGAATCCCTGCACATCGCCCGACACTGACCATTTCCCATCTAATCCACAGGTGATGAAGATCTTGCTGCTGTGGACAACATTAACCAGCAGAGCCAGTCTCCACCCCCGGTACATGGACTCTCGGATGTAGACTCCCAGGACAGTTTGGACGATGAGCTCCAGACAGGCCCATCTGGTGTGCCAAGGGCAACCGGGCCCAGGAACCCTTCCTCCCCACTACCACATCTGCTGCACCAACAACTGCACAGCATATGCCTGCAGTCACGGCCTGTGCCTCCACCGCTGCCACCTCTGCCACCACCACCACCACCACCACCACCACCAGCAACCTCCCTGTCCAAGGGGACGACCAGGACACACCACCAACAGTGGAGGGCAGGGAGAGTGTGAGAAGACCCACCGTGGCGAGGCAACAGGTCTGTGGCAGCAGGGCAGGTGGGAGGGCCAGGGTCCCCCACAGACATCAGGAGGTTGGCACACCATCCCTGGACCACTTCACCCGAGTCATCGGTGCATATGAACGGATCCAGGAACAAAGTGGCCGATCAGACGAACTTTTAAGTGAGCTCATCCTGCTGATGAGGTCCATCGACAGACGTATAGGTCAAATGGTGGACCTCATAGCCCAGCAAGTGGCATTGCCGAGGGACAGGCCTGCGTCCCAACCAACACCTCCGCCCCCTCCTGTTGTGCCGCAGGATGACAGTGCACCATCCTCCCCTGTGCCACCAGAGAGGTGGGAGTCCTCTGACGCCGCTGGCCAATCAGCAGGCCCCACACTGCCAAAAAGATCAAGGGGGCGTCCAAAGAGGAGCCTGGGAATCTCCGGAGGCAAAGCACCTGCCACACAGCAGTCACGGAGCCAGCCCTGATGGCAACCCTCTTCCCCACTACATTGACTGTTTGGACTGTCTTTCCCCACATTTCCTTGGCAATGGCACTTGTCTGTTGGACTGGGTCACCACATCCATGTGGTGTCTACTCTTGCATCTCATCAACCAGGACTGTCAACTCACTGCTCATTCCCCACCTTCATGTAAATATTCCCGCACAACTCACATGTCCACTTTGCAAATAAAATACCTGAGGCACCAGTTTTTGTGCTGTATCGTTTTTTATTTACAGTGTTGACAATGTCCATGATGTGTCCAAATGATGTACGGTATGTAGGGCAGGATTATTCTGAAGCACCTAGGGAGACATAACAGAACAACAGTCACTGGTGTCATTGTGGCATCACAGGCAGAACACTACACAAAACATACACAAGAGACTACTGGCATACAAAACAATGGGCTGCCGGTGTGTACAAATAGAGTCCGGCATACGTCCCCATATGGAACTTCAATATCACATTTCCTACACACAGGTGAATGAACCTGTGCCTGTCTCTACCATCCGCAGATAGCCCTGCACAACAACAACCACCACAACAGACAATGTACAAGTTGAGCATCTGAACACACCTTCAAGTGAAGTAGCGATTGATGAGCTGTTGACGAATGCCAACTCCTTCCTCCTCTCCAGTGTCTTCATCAGTGGACTCAGGTCCTTGGGTAGGTGTGGGCCTTGTTTTCTCTCCATAATCCAGGAGCAGGGGAATCCTCTTGTGAATGGCCAAATTGTGCAGCATACAGCATGCCACAATGATCTTGCAGACCTTCCCAGGTGAGTATGCCGGTGCTCCTCCAGTCCGGTCAAGGCAGCGGAATCTTGACTTGAGTAGCCCAAAAGTCCGCTCAATGACACGTCGGGTCCTGCCATGGGCCTCATTGTACCTGACGTCAGCCAAGGTCCTGGGATTTCTCATTGGACTCAGCAGCCAGGGTCGACTGGGATATGCTGAGTCACCTAGGAAATAAAAACACACATTGCAATGTCGCACAAACTGAGTGCAGCAGGTCACAAACACACCTCACGCCATATCACAAGGCATACTTACCCACAATGCAAGCACGATCGGGATGCAGGTTAGCCATCATATGTGGCACCATGCTGTTCCTCATGATGTAGGAATCATGGGCAGAGCTGGGGAATTTTGCACACACATGCAAAATCATCATGTCCGCAAGGCAAGGCACACCACCTGCACATTTATAGAATGATAATGTTTTCGATTCCTAAAAATATCATCAGTGGCCTGTGGTGCCACCAGACCTACATGGGTGCAATCGATGGCACCAACAACATGTGGTATGTGCCCAAGGGCATAGAAGTCACCCTTCAATCCGGGCACTTCTGCTCCCCTGGGGAAATGTATGTGTTGATCCTTATATAACATCATGGCTGCAAGAACATCCCTGAGCACCATGCTGAACATGGGTTGCAACATCCCTGCAGCGGCGGCCACGGTCTCCTGGAAGGAACCAGTAGCATAAAAGTGGAGGGCTGCCATCACCTTGTATGTGGGCGTGAAGACAGTTGGGTAGTGGCGACGAGGCTGCAGGTGGGGCTCCAACTAGTCACTAAGGGTTTTGAGTCTCGCCCTGTCGAGGCAGAATTTTCGGATGATCGCAACATCCTCAATGTCCCCCAGCACTGTCAGGTGGCGTATGAGATTTGGCCTCCTCCTAGGTGAGATGTACATGGACACATGTCAATGACAACGATCAAGAAGTGAACACAACACATACCGTGAATCATGTTACGCAAAACATTAAAAATTCCATGAGAGATGCGTGACACACAAGGTTACATGTGTATAAATTGGGGACACACCGATCCATTTAGCTAAAACATGTCCTGCAGACTTAACAGAATATCAATATAAAAAGCACTGTTCCTGAACTGGACATTCCACATGTGCACGACTCATCCAGTAACATCCACAAAAGTGTGTGAGATGACTATGAATGCCTCATACATATCTGCTTTACCTGTCCCACCTCAATGCATCATGTGAAGCTGGCGCACATCAAGAGCACAATGATCTGAGTAGATGTTAAACTTGTGTGCATGGGCTGAAATGGTAGCACAAGTATGGAAGAACACCATACAGTGGGACAAGACTTCCCAAGGTCAGCACAGACCCACAGCACAGTGCTTGGTTACACATTATTAAGACCAGCTTAAGACTGTCAGCCATCATCAACTATCAAATGCATCAGTGACAATGCAGGAACACAGAGCAATGTGCGTCACACATAGCGTGCAATCCCCTGTGCCTGATACCAAGAGATTGCATTGTGTGTACAATGATGTACATTAAACCTTTTGCTGCCGCCATGGTGCTGGTGTCACACCGCCATGGATAGGCGGTAGCTAGACACCAGCACCACCCCCACACACAAGTGCGGTAGCCATTGGCATGGGATGCTGGTGGTGGGCATGCAGCGCCACACATATAGCGGTTGCATTCGCCTGTCCGCGGCGGTGCGATACCGCCATGGGGCATAGTCTACAGCCAATGGGAGCGACGATTGCGGTGGCATGATGCAGGTTTGAAAATCGCGGAAGGCGTGCTCCGCCACCGCGGAGCCGGTCATTGGATGTGTTTGAAAGATGCACCATCGCGGTAGCGCACCCTGGGCCCCTGCGTTGCATCACCGCCATGGGGCATAGCCTACAGACAATGGGAGCGATGATTGCGGTGGCATGATGCATGTTTGAAAATCACGGAAGGCATGCTCTGCCACCGCGGAGGCGGTCATTAGATGTTTTTGAATGAGGCAGACCTGGACAACCAATAATTGCAGCTTTGAACCTCAAAAACTAGCCCAGGGGGCTATGAATTTGTGGGAGTGAGCCCAACATTTCCACTGCTCACAGAGCCTGCTGCCTGGGACCCTCTCCAGCTGCTGCCTGAAGTGCCTGCCACCTGGGACCCTCTCCTGCTGCTGCCTGGAACCCTCTCCTGCTGCTGCCTGAAGTGCCTGCCGCCTGGGACCCTCTCCTGCTGCTGCATGGGACCCTCTCCTGCTGCTGCCAGAAGTGCCTGCCGCCTGGGACTCATCAACACTTCAACCACAGGTGTCACATGTCCAGAGGGATGGCAAGAACAGAGAAGATCCTTACCAGCCCATTCACAAGCGAGGAGCTGGAGGTGCTAGTGGACGAGGTGCTGGCACAGTACCCGAGGCTGTATGGTGGCCCCAATGTAGCGGTAAGTTATCATTGAGGGTGGTGTTGGGCAGGGGGGGTCATACATGCATGGGACTGGTGATGTGTAACTCACAGAGGGCTTTCATTGCAGTCATCCTGCATGTGTGTGTGTTTGGCATGTAGCCTGTACGCCCTCATGTTTGCATGCTATGATGAATATTTGGCACAGTGCCCTTCTGCGGTGTCCCCCAGTTTGGGTATTTGTGGGATTCCAATTGGTCGAGACTCTGCGTAATGCTACTGTAGTGATAGATGTGGGTACATGACACTGTGTAACTGGTAACTTACCCTACTTTTCTCCCATACCTGCAGCTCAAGGTACACCAGCGTAAGGCCGTGTGGAGGGCCATTGCTGCCAAGGTACGGGCCCTGGGGGTATCCAACAGACGACGCACCCACTACCACAAGAGGTGGGACGACATCAGCCGGCTGGCAAAAAACGTGGCCGAGATGACCTTGGGCCTGCAACCACGCACTGGGCGTCTGGCACAGTGAAACTTAACACCACTAATGTACCGCATATTGGCAGTGACGAATCCGGAGTTGGATGCACGTCTGAAGGAGCATAGGCATCAAGGCTTGGGTGAGTATTTGGGGAGGGTGATTTTGCCTGGGAGACAATGCATGTGTACAGAGCCAGTTGCAGCTGTGAGCCACCTCTGAAGCATCTCCAGCAAAGGACTCTCCTGTCCCTAAAACTTAACGTAGAGCTAGGAATGTAGTGTCTGTGTCCACTGAGGAGGTGTTGCATAGCAAGGGTATACCTAGGAAGGGCACAGGCCCAGATACCCCCATCACATCAACTACAATTCCAAGCCCAGTGAAGCAGGTGGAGGAGGGCACTGTAAGTAGGACACCTAGCAGACAAGCAAAAGAGGGCACTGTGAGAGAGACACCTGGCAGACAAGCAAAGGAAGGCACTGTAAGTGGGTCACCTGGCAAGCAGGGTAAGGTGGTCCAGAGGTGTAGCCAGACAAAGTGTCCCGCAGGATCCAGCACATCACCAGAGGGAGTGCCAGTGTCTGAACCAGATGCGGGCCAGTCGGTGTGTGTACCTGTTGTGCATTCACCTGTTCCCATTAACCCCAAGACAGGGAAGCCTTTTCGAATTCCCTAAAAGTGGGAGGGCATCCCTCCAACCTCTCCCACCCACACTGTGTCCCAGGTCTGCATGACTCCACCGCCACGTGTCACTATACCACCTGGTCCAAACAGCCCTCCAGCTTTCCAGATGACAGATAGCCCTACATCACCTGTTTCTCTGTCTCCCCAGTCAGGTGTTACAGCTGAGCCTGAAACACAGCCAGCTCCAAGTCAACCTGACAGCCAGATGTGAGTGGCAGCCCCCCTCATACACCTGTCTCTCATAGAGGTATGTTAGTCCACTCCTGACCATCGTTTGCTACCTGGTTGTGTTGCTGGCCATGGAAGGGTACAGTGATACACACTCATGCCCTGACTCTGCACTTGTCCCTGGCCAATGGCCTTGTCGTTCACTGCTGTTCTGGCCTTGCCTGTGCAGCCTCTCATGTACTTGCTGGGCCACCTGCCCTGGACACTGGCCTTGTTGCTCTGCTGTGTTGGAGTCTCCCCAGTGCAGCTTCTCATGTACTTGGTCGGCCACCTGCCCTGGACACTGGCCCTGTTGCTGTGCTGTGTTGGAGTCTCACCTGTGCCATGGACACTGACCCCGTTGCTCTGCTGTGTTGTACTCTCACCTGTGCCATGGTCACTGACCATGTTTATCTGCTGTGTTGTACTCTCACCTGTGCCATGGACACTGACCCCGTTGCTCTGCTGTATTGGAGTCTCCCCTGTGCAGCCTCTCATGTACTTGCTGGGCCACCTGCCCTGGACACTGGCCCTGTTGCTCTGCTGTGTTGGAGTCTCCCCTGTGCAGCCTCTCATGTACTTGTTGGGCCATCTGCCCTGGACACTGGCTCTGTTGCTGTGCTGTGTTGGAGTCTCACCTGTGCCATGGACACTGACCCTGTTGCTCTGCTGTGTTGTACTCTCACCTGTGCCATGGACCCTGACCCTGTTGCTCTGCTGTGTTGGAGTCTCCCCTGTGCCATTGACACTGGCCTTCCTGTTTGTACTTTGCTTGTGCAGGATATCTTGCTTTTGATCTGCTTTTTGTACCTTGATGTTGTGTACAGTTGTTATACTTTCACATCTGTGCAATATGTGAATGAATACAGTTACTCCTGTTGTGTCTTTTGTCAGTGTCCTTGCTGATTAAAGTTCTTTTTGTGTGTGCATTTGGTTGACTAGGCCCCATGCTCTATGTGTCACTTCAACATTGCCAAGCTCTTTGTCCGCATCACATTTATTAACAGGGGTGACAGGGGCTTCAGTCCATTCAGACACTAATACTTGTGTTATCTGTATTGGCTCTTTTAGCTGTCATGCAGTTATCTTTTGAGTGGTTTTCTGTTGTTGGCTACGTGGTTGCCATGTCAGTTTGGGGTACACTGCCAGCACAGGGTGTGATGCTGTGCATAGGTTTGCATGCTAGCTGCACACTGTCCTGATGTATGTGTGTTAATCCTGTATATATGCCCAGCTGTGTATGTGTATGGTCATCCTGTGTTGGCCTGTAGTCCTGGCCCCCTGGCATACATGAGATGTGTGCTCTTGAGTGGTGAGGAGGTGTGCAGTGTGAAGGGTGTGATTTTGTAGTTGGCGTGGATGTGTGTGTGCCCCTGGATTGTGATAGACACACATGTGTCAGCCAGGAGTTGTGTGCCTGTTGTTTTGATTGGCCTGCCCTGTGTAAATGATTTAATACTTTTGTGCGAGTTGTTTGTTGTGCACTGTGCAGTATGTTTGTGTGTCCATGCAGTTCTGTGTGACTCCTCCTTGTTGTATTTGTCACTTATGTGTGTGCAAAGTGTGTGACTTGCACATCAGTGTTGTGTTTGTTTGATCATCAATGTGTAATGTGTGTGTTTGTGTGAACTGTGTGACCCTGCTGGTCCTCACTGGCATTGTGTGTGACTTTCTCTAGCACTGCAGGCACATGGTGCATTTTCTCCTTCTGTAAGGCATGGTGTGTGGTGTGATGCCATCCCCTATGTGTGTCACTTGTGCCTAGACATTGTGGGTCTGCATTCACACTATTTGTGTATTGGACACACCTCACATGTCTGATACTGACATGCAAATCAGTTGATGTTGGTGTCAGCTGTCCCCTTTGTTTCCATGTGTATGTGCCTCCCCATCCCTTCATTTGTGAGACTGTGCCTTGCGGTGCAGTTTTTGGGCCAAGTGTGTTGTTCCACTCTGGAATTGGCCCCATTGTTTGATGTGTGATGTTCTTGTGTTATTCATCAGTGTTGATTGCCCTTGTGTACTTAAGCTGTGTCTGCTGCCCAGTGCTCTGGTGTAGCGGGTTGTGCTGTTGTATCCCAGAGTGGTGCATCCTGTTATTGTTGTGTTGGGTGTCTGTGTGTGGGCAGTGGTGTAGCGTCACTTCGTGGGTGTGCTGTTGTTTTTGTGCTGTGCTGATTTGTGGTGTGTGTGTTGTGGTTGTGTCAGTCATGTCTGTGTTTAGCTGTTGTGCTTGTTGTGCACACACTGCCTTTTGCCTGGGACAGGAACAGACTAATTTGCATATAGCCAAGTTCTGAGCTGGGATGGTGCAGTGAGCTAAAAAACGGTGATGGATCAAGCCCTTATCTTTGGACTGGGTAAGAGTGGTCTGCTTAATTCAGGCACTCTGTTCATCACCACCCCCTTTTCTGAATCATTTTGTCCACCATAAGCGTGGAAGGGTATACTCAGATGTGAGTCCCTTGCTCATTGCACCATCAGGATTCAAGCAAGCCGGGCCGACGACGCCTGAAATGGCAGAAACCGGTCCCCGGAAGCTTGTTTCCTTCCCAGTACAAGAATTGGCTTGGTAGTTTGGTTTGCCCTGTTCCCATCATGCTCTGGGACAGGAACAGACTAATTTGCATATAGCCAAGTTCTGAGCTGGGATGGTGCAGTGAGCTAAAAAACGGTGATGGATCAAGCCCTGATCTTTGGACTGGGTAAGAGTGGTCTGCTTAATTCAGGCACTCTGTTCATCACCACCCCCTTTTCTGAATCATTTTGTCCACCATAAGCTTGGAAGGGTATACTCAGATGTGAGTCCCTTGCTCATTGCACCATCAGGATTCAAGCAAGCCGGGCCGACGACGCCTGAAATGGCAGAAACCGGTCCCCGGAAGCTTGTTTCCTTCCCAGTACAAGAATTGGCTTGGTAGTTTGGTTTGCCCTGTTCCCATCATGCACTGGGACAGGAACAGACTAATTTGCATATAGCCAAGTTCTGAGCTGGGATGGTGCAGTGAGCTAAAAAACGGTGATGGATCAAGCCCTGATCTTTGGACTGGGTAAGAGTGGTCTGCTTAATTCAGGCACTCTGTTCATCACCACCCCCTTTTCTGAATCATTTTGTCCACCACAAGCGTGGAAGGGTATACTCAGATGTGAGTCCCTTGCTCATTGCACCATCAGGATTCAAGCAAGCCGGGCCGACGACGCCTGAAATGGCAGAAACCGGTCCCCGGAAGCTTGTTTCCTTCCCAGTACAAGAATTGGCTTGGTAGTTTGGTTTGCCCTGTTCCCATCATGCACTGGGACAGGAACAGACTAATTTGCATATAGCCAAGTTCTGAGCTGGGATGGTGCAGTGAGCTAAAAAACGGTGATGGATCAAGCCCTGATCTTTGGACTGGGTAAGAGTGGTCTGCTTAATTCAGGCACTCTGTTCATCACCACCCCCTTTTCTGAATCACACTGCCTGTTGTGCACACAGTATTGTATGTCTGTGTGCTTGGCATTGCCTGATGTGCATCCCCTGATGTCCTGTGGTGGTTGTGTGTAGTTTTGTGGAGGCATCTGTTCAGGCTACCCTGTGTGTGTGTTCTGGTTATGGATACACACAGGTTGTGTGTATGTGCTGGGAAGTATTGTCAGCCTTGAATGTGTGTGGCACTGGTGTAGTGTGTTCCTTGCCAGCTACTCCTGCAGGGGCTATCTCCCTGGCTGTCTGTTGTGTGGTGCAGGTGATGTATTGTGCTTGCTTGTACCTGGGCATGTTGCTGTGCATGGTGGTGTACAGGATGGGCACCTGGCCTGTGACTTGATGGTGTGTGTTGACGTGTGGTTGGGGGTGGTGTGTCCCTGTGGTGTGTGTGCCCTGCCCATGCCTTGGACTGGCCCTGCCTTCTGCCGTGTGCGCATGTGTTGACCGCGGAGGTGACATGACTGGGACGTTGCTGCTAGTTCGCGGTCGATGTGTGTCCCGGATGCAGAGGGGTGACTTGTTGGCAGGTGGGTAATATAGGGGTGCCCTTGTGGATGTGTTGTGACCCCCAGCAGGGTGGCTGTGGTGGACTTGGACCCTGTTTCGGGCCTTGTGTTGTGTGTTGTATTTGTGAATTTGCATATCTGCGTCGTCGTCCGCGGCGGCCCTGTTGATGGTAGTGCAGTAGCAGATACATGACCGGATGCATGTGTAGGGCTGGCTCCATGGCGTTTATGACCGGGTGGAGGGGACCTGGTCTCTGCTATGGCGCTCAGCGATCGAGTTTCCGCAATGTCTGGTTGAGCGGTGTCTCCGCTGCGGTGCGTCTGCCTGTTTGGGCCATCCACATTTGTGGAGCGGTGCCGACGTCATTCCGCACGGAGGTGAGTCTCCATTGGCTCCCACCGCCGTGTTGGCGGGCACCCAGACGCGCACCGCGGCGGCGGGGAAATTACATATGTTTTACTATACTAATACGGCAGACGAGAGTTTGGCTGTTCGCGGGAGGAAAAAGGCGCTTTTCCGCCCTGCCAGCACCGCGGTGTTGCCACCGCCCGACAACTTAATGGACCCCAAAGTATGCACCTACCACAAGTAAGAAGTCCACTAACACAAAAAAGGATCCAATACAGGTTTCAATAAATTTGTCTCTGGCTCAACCCTTGATAGCTGTAAGTCAGCTGTCAGAATTATAAAGCATTAAAAAAAAATTCTATTGCATAAGTAAGCTACAACACATAATAAAAATCCCACACCGTTGTATACTACTAGTAGATATGTTTGTGAACAGACAAACACCAACATTACTAAAATCCAATGTAGGAAACAGGAGATATGAATTTTTAAAGAATAAACATTGGCAAAGTCAAAGTTTTAGACCAACTGCATGGAGCCCTGGCTGGATACACTAAGAGGAAGGCACCGGTTAAAATGTTACCTTTGCACTTAGAAACTTTTCTGGAGCTTTCCATTCCCCTGTGATGCTTTTTACCAGGCCCGATTCTGAGATGGTTGCCAGCTTACTTTTCAGGGTTCTCCTAGTCTAATCATGGAAGTCAGAAATCTCGAGCGTTGCAGCGGGATGAACTTGGATTCCTGGCTGCATCACAGTTGATGAAGACTGGCTCGACTTTACTGGTTGGGTTGCTCACCTTATTGAGCTTTTTCCCAAAAGTTCTCCAAATGTCTCCAGACTTCAGGAGGTACTTCTTGAAGAACTTCTTGTGATTTCAAAGCGGCAAAACACAAATCCAAAGGTCCGGAATCTCCTGGATGATCCTTGGAATGTTTAGACCAGAATTCCTTCAAAGTCCTCTGAATGCACTCCAGGCTGAGGAATCTTAGGGGAGATGATATAGGTGGGTTCTGTAAACCTGTATCTGCAGGGAGCCCACTTCTCAATCCTTCTTGTAGCAAGGCACAGTGCCCAGGGCTGCAGTACCAAATTGTGCAGCAGGCTCTGTCATTCACAGTGCAGTGCATTTGGGTGCAAACTGACAATCTAGGACAATCCGTCTTTCCCTCATTATTTCAGGAAGCAGAACTGAGGGGCTATGCACCTCTCAGATATGTAATATCAGCTTCTGGGCATCAAGAGGTGGGCAATCCTGACCAATGGTGTGCAGGGTGCCTCCTAGGTGCATGTCCGCAAAGTGTGATATATTCTTGCGTTAGAAAACATAATTCTTCCAAAATCCATGATGGCTACTATGTAAGTAGAATGTGTAGAAGTGGAATTCCTTGCACCTCTCACCTTGCAATCACACAACTTTTTTTTATAGGAGATTCTAATCATCATTTAGATATCACCTCTGAGCCAGACTACATAGGGCTGATAGCAGCTATGGAATCTCTTGCCCTTTCTCCCAAAGTTTTCAACCCTACTCACATAGCGGGACACACATTGGACAACCACTTTTCTAACCCACGATGTAGTAGTGGATCTCCCTATGGCCTTGAATTGGTCAGACGACTCTGCTCTAAAATTCTTGTTAGACATACCTAAAACTACCAATAAACGTCAATATGCCCAAGGTTTTCAGAGACCATGAAGGAAGGTGACCCTAGCATCATTTACCTCTGCATTCAATTCCCCAGTCTTTCAGGACTGTGTGAACAGTGACGCTGCTCTGGAAACGCTAGAGATCTCTCTGACTAAAGCTCTGATCTCTATTGCCCCAAGTAAGGTAGGCAAGACATGGGTAAAGTCAGCTCCAGCACCATGGTACAACAACAGTTTTAAGAAAGAAAAAGCTGCTTTCAGGATATGGGAAAGGAAATGAAGAAAAGCAAAACAGGAGCAGCCAAACTAGCGTATAGAATGGCTCTTGGGCACCCAAGGACTCCTGGGGGTGGGGGGGAGCACAAGGGGCGTACCTATGGTACCCTCCAGCAGTTCCATGCACAGCATGCCTTCATGCCATTGCGGCGGTCGGTGTTGAGTGCACCGCCCGCCACAATGGTAGGAATGCAGGATGCGGGCGCAACCTAATGCTGGACATGGTCCCGAACACCGGTAGGATGACGGGCGGACAAAGTCCGCCCGTCATCCTAATGGCCCCCATAGTATGCAGCTACCACAAGTAATAAGTCCACTAACTAAGAAAAGGATCCAATACAGGTTTCAATAAATATGTTCCTGGCTAAACCCTTTGTAGCTGTAACTCAGCTGTCGAATAAGTAAGACACAACACATAATACAAATCCCACCCCAATTTATACACATAGTAAATATGTTTGTGAACAAACAGACACCAAAATGAATTAAAATCCAATGTAGGAAACCGGAGATAGGAATTTTTTATTGAAGAAATATTGGCAAAGTAAAAGTTTTAGGGCAACCCCATAGAGCCCTGGCTGGATACAATAAGCGGGAGGTCCCAGTTAAAATGTTACCTCCGCACTTAGAAACTTTTCTGGAGCTTTTTCTTCCCCCCTCCCATGATACTTTTCACCAGGCCATATTCTTAGCTGGCCGCAGGCTTGCTTTTCAGGGAGCTCCCAGTCAAATCCTTGAAGTCAGATATCTGGAGCTTTGCAGCAGGATGCACTTGGAGTCCTGGCTGCATCACAGTTGATGAAGACTGGCTTGACTCTCCTGGTCGGGTTGCTCACCTTATGGAGCTTTTTCCCAAAAGTTCTCCAAATGTCTCCAGACTTAAGGAGGTGCTTCTTGAAGGACTCCTAGTGGGTTCAAAGTGGCCAAAACACAAATACAAGGGTCTAGAATCTCCTGGATAATCCTTGGAATGTTTGGACCACAATTCAAACAATGAACCTAGCACAAGTCCTCTAAATGCACTACAGGCTGGGAAATCTTAAGGAGATGCTATAGGTTCAGTTCTGCCCAGATCTTTTAATGGGGTGTGAGTGTTTGATTTGTTAAGATGCTTCGTCCATCACCATCCCCTTTTGTACTACTGTGAATTCTGGCATTTCTTATGGCAACACATCCCGAGCCAGGTCTACACAAGCAATTCAGGTGCCTCTCAAATGTCTTTTGCTTAACACCAAGTCCCTCATCAAGCACAGAGTGGAATGTGCAATGTTCATGGAAGACCATAGCATGAAACTAGCATTTATCACTGAATCTTGGTCGAATGAAGCTTTGGGCCTGATCTTGTCAAGCAGTGGGCAGACAAAATATTGATTTTTAAATATCGACATACAATAATGTCGATGTTTAAATATCGAAGGGACAGAATATAGAAGGTAAGTTATATCAATATTTTTTATATCGATGGGACAGAATTCAGAAGGTAAGTAATATTGATTTTGGTAATATCGATGTTAGTAATATTGATGTTACTAATATCGATGTTAGTAATATCGATGTTACTAATATCTATTTGTATTTGATGTTCATGTATATTATTATGTATTTAATATTTATATATATTTTTGTAATGTAATTTAAGTACATTTTGTATTTTAGTACCGTAGTGGGTTGAGGGTCTCTAGGGGAATAGGGTGGGAAGTAATTTAATTATACTAAATTAATTATTCATTTTTAGGAATTATAAATTATTTTAATTAACCTCTTGGATGCTCATGACGAGCTCAACTCGTCATGAGCCACGGTGCTCCGGTGCTCATATGACCGCGCCTGTTACTTGGAACGCTCGCACGCTGGGCTGATTCCCCTGCTGTGCTGAACGTTCCATTGGAACGGGCGCGGTCATGACGAGCTCAGCTCGTCATGAGCACCGGAGCACCGTGGCTCATGACGAGCTGACCTCATCATGAGCATGGGGACGCTGTACGCCCCCCCAACCCCCCAGCACAGCGGGGGAATCCCGCCAGCAGCGAAGGGGTTAATTGGTAATACATTTTATATTAATTTGTAATTAATGTATTAATTGGTAATTATACTCTGTAGCTGGTTATGGGTTTGTAGGGGAATAGGGTGGGAAGCAATTTAATTATACTAAATTAATTAATATTGTTTGGGATTATAAATTAGTTTTAATTAATTGGTAATAAATTTGTATTAATTAGTAATTATTTTTAATTAATTGACTAATTGATAATTATGTTCTGTAGCGGGTTATGGGTTTATAGGGGACTAGGTTGGGAAGTAATTTAATTATAATAAATTAATTATTAATTTTTAGGAATAATAAATTATTTTAATTAATTGGTAATTGTTATTAATTGGTAATTAATTGTAATTAATTGATTAATTGATAATGATGTTCTGTAGTGGGTTTTGGATTTATAGAGGAATAGGGTGGGAAGTAATTTAAATATAATTAAGTAATATTTTATTTTAAATAATTGTTTTGTTAATTATAATATTGTTAATTAATTATTAATTGGACATTATATATTATTAATTGGTATTCATTATTAATTTAGTTTTACTTAATTATGTATTGCTAAGTATGTGTTTAATAATTATGTATTGGTATTTGTAAATAGTTTATATTTATTTAATAATTAATTTTTTCATATTTTAAAATAATAGTGTATTTATAAGTATTTTATTTTTAACTTCTACAATATCTAACACGTTCCCTACTGTTGCACTCTCTGGAGTTGGAATAATAATTTTTACCCCTACGCTAGCCAGCACTTTCCCTACTGTTGCACGCTCTGGAGTGGGAATAGTCATTTTTACCCCTACGCTATCCAACACTTTCCCTACTGTTGCACTTTCTGGAGTGGGAATTGTAATTTTTACCCCTACGCTATCCAACACTTTCCCTACTGTTGCACTCCCTGGAGTTGGGATAGTAATTTTTAATCCTACGCTATCCAAAACACTTTCCATATTGTTGTACTCTATGGAGTTGGGATAGTAATTTTTACCCCTACGCTATCCAACACTTTCCCTACGGTTGCACTCTCAGAAGTGGGAATTGTAATTTTTACCTCTACGCTATCTAACACTTTCCCTACTGTAGCCCTCTCTGGAGTGGGAATAGTAATTTTTACCCTTTATTCTATCCAACACTTTCCCTACTGTTGCACTCTCTGGAGTTGGAATAGTAATTCTTACCCCCACACTATCCAAGTGTATTTATAAGTATTTTATTTTTAATTTCTACACTATCTAACACGTTCCCTACTGTTGCACTCTCTGGAGTTGGAATAATAATTTTTACCCCTACGCTAGCCAGCACTTTCCCTACTGTTGCACTTTCTGGAGTTGGAATAGTAATTTTTACCCCTATGCTATCCAGCACTTTCCCTACTGTTGCACTCCCTGGATTTGGAATAGTAATTCTTACCCCTACGCTTTCCAACACTTTCCCTACTGTAGCCCTCTCTGGAGTGGGAATAGTAATTGTTACCCTTTATTCTATCCAACACTTTCCCTACTGTTGCACTCTCGGGAGTTTGAATAGCAATTCTTACCCCCACACTATCCAACACTTTCCCTACTGTTGCACTCTCTGGATTTGGAATAGTAATTCTTACCCCTACGCTTTCCAACACTTTCCCTACTGTTGCACTTTTTGGAGTGGGAATACTTATTTTTACCCCTAAGCTATCCAATATTTACTTACTTTTTTATATTTGTTTTACATTTTTATTAATGTTTATTTATATTATTATTTTATATTAATAAAAGTTATTATTAAGGGGGTATATATTATGTATTATATGTATATTATTAATTATTATTTTATTAAATGATGTATAATATTTATTAATTTTAAATATTCTAACATATTTTTAACTATGTTTACTGCATTTATAAGGATTACTTTATTTATATTACTTTTTTTATTAAAAAAACAATATTTTTTTAATTACCATATTTTTGACATCAATATTTTTGTAATCAACATTTTTGTTGCAATATTTTTGTAGGTCGATATTTTTGATATCGACATTTTGTCAGACATTTACGTCCCCTAGCTTCTTCTGTCATACTCCTAGAATCCTCAAGAGAGGTGGTGGGCTGGCAGTAATTTATCACTATTCTCTGAAACACACCTTCATAAAAGCATCCAATCAGTCATGCGAGGCATTGTCAATTAATATTCAAACCTCGGACCATAACACATTCTCCTCTATTGACCCCCGGGACCCAGAGGTGCGTTTTTAGACTCTATAGGATCCCTTCCAGAGGATGGATTATGCAATAAAAATTTCAGTCATGGGTGAAATAAATTTTATCTTGAGGACCTGATCGATTTAGACAAGGTGAAATTACAGCAAATCCTCAGCGGAGGCGACCTTAAGCAGTTAGTGTTAGATTCTACTCACTCTGCAGGCCATGCACTGGATGGTATTTTTAATAATAACCCTAATCTTGTCTACACCAACGTAGAACAACTTACCTGGACTGCTCACGTGGCAGTGCTATTTGAGCTTAAACAAGCTATGCATAGTCACCATAAACCTCCAGTCGAGGCAGCTTTAACCATTAGGGCTTGGAAGAATATTGAAAATGCTGCTCTCGATTATCTGCATAAAAATTATAAACCTGTACCTTCCTCTGATGTAGAAAATGCCACAACCAACTACACAGATTGGGTGGATTCTGCTTGCATGTTACTGGCGCCTGACAAGCGGTGTATCCCCAAGCGCTCATTGCCCTCAGCCCCCTGGTACTCCAAAATCTTAAAAAGTCACAAATTAGACTGTAAAAAACTGGAGAGAGCATGGAGGAGAGAGTATAAGAACTCCGACATAGAGGATTACAAACTGGGTCTTGCCAGTTATAAGAAACTGCTTTGTGAAACTAAAAAGGCTTATTTTGGAGAACAAATTAGAATGGCTGGCTCTTCATCAAAAGCCTTGTTTAAAACTATTTCCATGCGCACTATTGCCTCCAGTCCCAAGATAGAAAGTAACACACAACTGTGTGAGACTTTGGCTGCTTTCTTTTTACAAAAGGTTGAAAACATTTTCTCCTCCTTCACTTTCACGCCTATTGCTACTAACGAGGTGTAGCCCTCATTGAGTGCTGAGCATAATGGGCGACCCCCTAGATTCGACCACTTTAATCCATTGGAGCAGCAGGGAATAATTAAATTTAGATCAGAGATCCAGTCCGGCTCCCCTTTGGACCGTTGTCCAGTCTCTGTGTTGAAGCAGTCCCAGAAATTATTGGGGACGCCCTCACTCCACTGTTTGTCTCTATATTAAACACTGGTCATTTCCCGGGCCCTTCGAAAATAGCATCTATCCTGCCTTTACTTAAAAAATCTAACCTGGACCCGAGTAACTATAGACCCATCTCTCGTCTTCCCTTTCCGGGTAAGATGATTGAGAAAGTCATGAATGGTCAACCCAGTGAGGTTCCTTCAATCCAATTCCCTGCTCGACACCACGCAGTTTAGATTTCGACCGGAACACAGTACCGAGCTGGCATTAGTAAAATCTGCGGATGAGATCAGAGAGGCCCTAGATCAGAGTGGGGCTCCTGATATGGTCCATCATAAAGTTCTGATGGACCGTCTATCTGCGGTCGGAGTCCAAGGCAAGGTCTGGGACCTCCTGGAAACTTTCCTGGCCAGTAGAACACAAACAGTGGATTTTGGCAGAGATAGCTCTAAGCCCTTTTCTCTCCCTTCTAGTCTTAGAGGTAGTTTCAATCCCCCTGCCATATTATCTAATAAGGATTGATAGGTTAGGACATAACAATAGTTGGATTTTACCTTTAGAGCCAGTCTGCAAGGCAAGGCTGCATTTAAAATGACAGAGCCCCTTAGCAGTGCACACATGCAAAGTGTATCAAATCTGCTGGACTTCTAATCCTTATACCCTATTATCTAATAGGGGCATATAGGCAGATTAATCTACCTGCCTCTATAACTTACTGTTGACAAATAGGGTTTGTCACACTAATTGTAAGTATATACTAAGACATAGTAAACGCTAAGCATGCAGTGTGATTTAAACATAGCACTGGCAAGGGCCTTCCAGTAGATCCAGGGCACAGTCAAAGACAGTTACCATAGTTACCACCATTATCATGCAGCAATAATCTGGGGTGAACAAGCAAGAGGGTGACTTTCCAACATTCAGTCTTTCAACAGTGTGATAAGGCACCTCTTTTTTCCTGGTCATCATGCTTCCAATTTTTTTAACGTGGGGCGCTGCTGTCCTGGCCCCAGCGTATGGGCTCTGGCCCCTAAAACATGTTTAAACTAGCTGTCTCCATAGTGGAATTTTTGACATCCAAGTAAAGACACAGCATATAGCACAATAAATAATTCATTGGTCTGGAAAAGCTAAAACTCACCTGTGGACTTCAGCTCATGTTGTGCCTCCATCATTCTGACAAAGAAAACATGTCTCAGGCCTAGCTATGCTGCCTAATGAATGCTGCTTTCAAAATACAATTTGTTTGGCAGGGAAGACCCTTACTTTTTAAAATGATAAATAGGCTTTCCTTAGTAAGCCTTGTAGGCCAAAAAGATAGGGTGTGATGTAGTTAAAAGTGGTGCATGGAAGATTATAATGTTGGTATGCACCAACAAAGCTATTTTACCAGGTATTTGTCTTTTTTTATTCCTTGAGGAGGAATTCCACTCAGCCCAAATAATAATCCACATCTTTTTCTATCACCCAAATTCATAATCAACTTCCTTTTCTACCGTCCTGATGGAGAAATCACACTTTAATTTCATAGATGGTAGCTGCCCTGGGAGACATCTAGTAGGGTTTCTGTCAATGGACTGAAAGTGTGCCTTATGTCACCACCAAGATGACATATCTGTACAAGACACTTTGAATTTCAATTTTCAAAATAGAGAACACATCCTGAATACAGAACTTGAATTTGATTGCATGCTTTCATAACTTTAACTACATATAAGGGAAAAGCTTCATTACATTTACACTGTACAAGTCGGTAGAAGTAGTGGTGTCATTTGTTTAAACTACAACATGATGGACACTTCTCATATGTATTCTTATCCTAACATTTTCTCCATGAGGTGTGTCTGTTGTCCAAATTAGTAAATTATTTATATGAGGAGAAGGATTCCTTTAGCTGGTGTTGGGCTTCCTGCTGCATACCTGGGACAAAAGCCTGGACTTAATTGAATGACATATAAAAGTTATTAGGTACTTTTCACTCAACATGGCCCCCAGGTCTTTACCGTGAGGAAGATGGTATATATGCTACTTGAGTTACAGCGACTAAGACTGCTGCATGCATTATTTCTAAGACATAGTTAGCACTACCCTGGTGCATATCTATTTATACCTTTAGGTGGGATAATTTCAGTACCGTCTGCATGACCAATATAGATACCTCTTCCTGGTCTTCAGCAAGTTCTTGTTCATTTTGTTGGCTCCACCCATGGAACTCCTTCATATTGCAAGATAATGCAAGGCAATGATATGGTCAGCCTTGTTACTTAGTATTTTGTCAGACAGCAAAGCCAGACAAAGTGGGTTTGTCTTGCTTAATACATGCCAAAAGGATTTTGCAGCAGAACAGTGGCACAAAAGCCCATGCAACCCTGATGCAAAACTTAATAAATCTTTCATAACATGCCTTTGTACTGAAGTTATTTGCAGAGTAAGGGGGTCATTAGGATAGCGGGCGGAAACCACCCCGACCGCCTGGAGGGGGAAACCAACTGCCCGCCTGCACCGCGGATACACCGGCGGCCACATTAGGATAAACCGCCACTAAAGACCGACCGCGGTGGTAGCGGGCCAAGCAAAGCCGGCCGACGCAGGCAGTGATGATCAAAAAACAACCGCAGCGGTCGGGAAAGCTGCGGAAAAGCAACAACCCGCCGCAAGGACAGCGGACACACCGCACGGGAAATTAGGATATCCCCGAGGGTGTCGTGGTCGGAACCGATGTTACCGACCGCCGCGGACGTACATAGGAGTGAATGGGAGAAATAGTGGAAGAGCTGCAGCATAGCCACCGCAGCGGACGGGACATGAAAAACATGGCGGACGATGCCAAAACACCGCAGTGATGCCAAACATTGCACACACCTGACACCCAAATTCCACTTGGACACACCCACACAGCTGAGTATAAAGCCACCCCCTTCACTAACCACAATCCTTTGCTACACTCCAGAAGAGAAGGCCATACACCACATCTAACAGGAGAGGCAAAAGAGCACAGCACACACACACATCCACCACTACCAGCACCACCACCATTACACCAGCACAAACAATCCCCCAGCACACAACACACCTCACACCTCTACACCACACCCCTGCACCCACACCCGTGCACCCACAAACACCTCAACCACCACACACCATGACAACACAAAAAATGCCCAAATTCACAGAGAGTGAGTTGACAGTCATGGTCAATGAGGTTGTGAGAGTAGAGCCACAACTGTTTGGTAGCCTGGTCCAACAGACACCATTAGCCACGAGGACACAAATGTGGGAAAGGATAGTCCAAAGGGTGAATGCAGTAGGGACCACCCCAAGATCCAAGAAGGAAATCATGAAGCGGTGGCGTGATCTCAAGAGGGTTGTCAAGGAGAGGAGGAGCAAGAACTGGCCACTGGCGAACGTGACTGGTAGTGGTCCTTCCATCCCACCGAAAACATTCACACCATAGGAGGAGAAGGTGCTTGCCATACTGCTTCCTGAGAGTCTCACAGCAGTAGCCGGGGGAGCACAGGCTGGTAAGTACAAACAAATGCCAAACAACACATTGAGAAATACTACCTTGCAATACCTAAACACCATTACACCGTCCACCCTCACCCAACAGGTAGCTAGCCATCTTGCTTAGGAGGCCTGTATGGGGGAGAAGGGAGGAATGCACTACCACTCCCACCATTCCCCCTGGCCTACAGCTGAGCAGGATACAGGCCTCCCCCACCCAGGAGCAAGTGTCAGCCATTGCACTGTCCTCCCTCACCTGACAGGTAGGTAGCCATCTTGTATTGGAGGACTGTTTGGGGGTGGGTGGCCTGTATCACTACTCCCAGCATGCCCCCTGGCCCACACTCCAGCAGCATGGAGCCACCCCACCACCCAGGAGCATGTGTCAGCCATTGCACTGTCCACCCTCACCTAACAGGTAGGTAGCCATCTTGTATTGGAGGACTGTTTGGGGGTGGGAGACCTGCACTACAACTCCCAGCACCCCCCCCTGTCCCACACTCCAGCAGCATGGAGGCACCCTCACCGAGGAGCATGTGTCAGCCATTGCACTGTCTACCCTCACCTAACAGGTAGGTAGCCATCTTGTATTGGAGGACTGTTTGGGGGTGGGAGACCTGTATTACTACTCCCAGCATGCCCCCTGGCCCACATTCCAGCAGCATGGAGGCACCCCCACCCAGGAGCATGTGTCAGCCATTGCACTCTTCACCCTCACCTAACAGGTAGGTAGCCATCTTGTATTGGAGCACTTTTTTTGGGGGGGAGGCCTGTATCACTACTCCCAGCATGCCCCCTGGCCCACACTCCAGCAGCATGGAGGCACCCCCACCCAGGAGCATGTGTCAGCCATTGCACTGTCCACCCTCACCTAACAGGTAGGTAGCCATCTTGTATTGGAGGACTGTTTGGGGGTGGGAGGCCTGCACTACCACTCCCAGCAACCCCCCGTCCCACACCCCAGCAGCATGGAGGCACCCCCACCCAGGAGCATGTGTCAGCCATTGCACTGTCCATCTTCACCGAACATGTAGGTAGCCATCTTGTATTGGAGGACTGTTTGGGGGTGGGAGGCGTGCACTACCACTCCCAGCACCCCCCGTCTCACACCCCAGCAGCATGGAGGCACCCCCACCCAGGAGCATGTTTTAGCCATTGCACTGTCCACCCTCACCTAACAGGTAGGTAGCCATCTTGTATTGGAGCACTGTTTGGGGGTGGGAGGCCTGTATCACTACTCCCAGCATGCCCCCTGACCCACACTCCAGCAGCATGGAGGCACCCCCACCCAGGAGCATGTGTCAGCCATTGCACTCTTCACCCTCACCGAACAGGTAGGTAGCCATCTTGTATTGGAGCACTGTTTGGGGGTGGGAGGCCTGTATTACTACACCCAGCATGCCCCCTGGCCCACACTCCAGCAGCATGGAGGCACCCCACCCAGGAGCATGTGTCAGCCATTGCACTCTTCACCCTCACCTAACAGGTAGGTAGCCATCATGTATTGGAGAACTGTTTGGGATGGGAGGCCTGTATCACTACTCCCAGCATGCCCCCTGGCCCACACTCCAGCAGCCTGGAGGCACCCCACCCAGGAGCATGTGTCAGCCATTGCAATGTCCATCCTCACCTAACAGGTAGGTAGCCATCTTGAATTGGAGGACTGTTTGGGGGTGGGAGGCCTGCACTACCACTCCCAGCAACCCCCCCCGTCCCACACCCCAGCAGCATGGAGGCACCCCCACCCAGGAGCATGTGTCAGCCATTGCACTGTCCATCTTCACCGAACATGTAGGTAGCCATCTTGTATTGGAGGAGTGTTTGGGGGTGGGAGGCCTGCACTACCACTCCCACTCCCTGTCCCATACCCCAGCAGCATGGAGGCACCCCCACCCAGGAGCATGTGTTAGCCATTGCACTGTCCACCCTCACCTAACAGGTAAGTAGCCATCTTGTATTAGAGCACTGTTTGGGGGTGGGAGGCCTGTATCACTACTCCCAGCATGCCCCCTGGCCCACACTCCAGCAGCATGGAGGTACCCCCACCCAGGAGAATGTGTCAGCCATTGCACTCTTCACCCTCACCTAACAGGTAGGTAGCTATCTTAACTCTTCCTGATGTGTGTGTGTGGTAGACCTGCATCCCTAAACGCAACAACAATTGCATGTTTTGCATTGACATTCAACATGTATGAGTAAATGATGTTCCTCTGCACTATGATATTACACACAGTGTTGCAATCTATAATACTAGTGGAGACTTCATGATTGTGTAGAGTACAGACAGTCGATGATACGCAGATGATACAATACTTGCATAGTGCCCAACACTGACCATTCCCCATCTACTCCACAGGTGATGAAGAACTCACTGCTGAGGACCACACCAACGACTAGCAGAGCCAGTCTCCACCCCCGGCACATGGACTCTCAGATGTGGACTCCCAGGACAGTTTTGACGATGAGCTCCGGCCTGGCCCATCTGGTGTGCCACAGACCCAGAGGTCCCAGGCCCCCATCCTCCCCACCACCACGTCTGCTGCAACAACAGCGCAGCAGACCCCTGCTGTCACGGCCTCTGCCTCCACCGCAGCCACCACCACCACCACCGCCATCGCCACTACCACTAGTACCACCAGTACCACCTGCAGCACCCTCCCTGTCCCAGGGGATGACCAGCCCACAACAACAACTGTGGAGGGCAGGGAGAGAGTCCGTGGACCCACAGTGGCGAGTCAAGAGGTCTGTGGCAACAGAGCAGGTGGGAGGGCCAGGGTCACAACCAGACCTCGGGAGGAGTGGACACCATCCCTGGACCACTTCACCAGAGTTGTGCAGGCCTACCAAGAGGTCCAGGGACAAAGTGGCCGGTCCGATGAACTATTAACCTCTTCCACGGTCGTGACGGAACCGTTCCGTCACGAGCCACGGATGGGCTGTGCTGGTGACGGAACGGTTTCGTCACGGCCCTGCTGCCGCGCCTGAGTGGTGCGAATTCCGCGTCTGCGCTAACGTTCTAAAGAACGGGCGGACCGCGACGGAACCGTTCCGTCACAAGCACAGCTCACCCACGTGCCGTTACGGAGCGGTTCCGTCACAAGCACGGAACCGCAGCGCAGCCGCCCCACCCCCTTAGCGCTGCGGCGGAATAGCCGCCGCAGCAAAGGGGTTAAGGGAGCTCATCCTGCTGATGAGGTCCATCGATAACCGCCTTGGACAGATGGTGGACCTCATGGGCCAGAAAGTGGCGTTGCAGAGGGACAGGCCTGTGTCCCAACCACCACCTCCGTCCACTCCTGTTGTGCCACAGGATGACAGTGCACCATCCTCCCCAGCGCCAACAGAGAGGGGCGAGTCCTCTGACGCCGCTGGCCATTCAGCAGGCCCCCCACCGCCAAAAAGATCTAGGGGGTGTCCAAAGAATAGCCTGGGAGTCTCTGGAGGCAAAGCACCTGCCACACGCCAGTCACGGAGCCAGCCGCGAAGACAACCCTCTTCCCCACTGCATTCACTGTTTGGACTGTCTTTCCCCACGTTGCCTTGGCAATGTCACCTGTCTGTTGGACTGGGTCACCACATCCATGTGGTGTCTACTCTTGCATCTCATCGACCATGACTATCAACTCACTGCTCATTCCCCACCTTCATGTAAATATTCCCGCACAATTCACATGTCCACTTTCAAAATAAAATACCTGACGCACCTGATTTTGTGCATTATTGTATTTTTAGTGCAATATTTACAGTGTTGACAATGTCCATGATGTGTGCAAATGATGTACAGTAGGTAGGGCAGTATTCTTCTGTAGCACCTAGGGAGACACAACAGAACAACAGTCACTGGTCTCATTGTCGCATCACAGGCAGAACACTACACAAAACATACACAAGACACAACAGGCATACCAGACAATGGGCTGCAGGTGTGAACAAATAGGGTCCAGCATACGTCCCCATATGGAACATCAATGTCACATTTACCACACGCAGGTGACTGAACGTGTGCCTGTCGGTTACATCCACGCATAGCCCTTCACAACAACAGCAACCACTCTAGACAATGTACACGTTGTACCTCGTCACCCACCTTCAAGTGAAGTAGCGGTCGATGAGCTGCTGGCGCAGGTCTACTCCTTCCTCCTCTCCACTGTCCTCATCACTGGACTCAGGTCCTTGAGCAGGTGGTGGCCTTGGTTCCTCACCATCGTCCCGGAGCAGGGGGACCCCCTTGTGGAGGGCCAGGTTGTGCAGTATACAGCATGCCACAACGATCTTGCACACCTTCCCTGGCGAGTATGCCAGTGCACCTCCGGTCCTGTCAAGGCAGCGGAATCTTGACTTCAGCAGGCCAAAAGTCCATTCTATTACCCGTCGGGTCCTGCCATGGGCCTCATTGTAGCGGATGTCAGCCGGGGTCCTGGGATTCCTGAGGGGGCTCAACAGCCATGGCCTACTGGGATATGCTGAGTCACCTGTGAATGACAAACACCCATTGCAATGTTGCACAGCCAGAGTGCATCAGGTAACACACAGCACGCCATATCAGTAGGCATACTCACCCACAATCCAAGCACGCTCGGGATGCAGATTCTCCATCATCCGTGGCACCATGCTTTTCCTCATGATGTATGAATCATGCGCCGAGCCCGGATACTTCGCACACACATGAGACATAGTCATGTCCGCAAGGCACACCACCTGCACATTGATGGAATGATAATGTTTGCGGTTCCTATAAATGTGCTCCGTCGCCTGTGGTGCCACCAGACCTACATGGGTGCAATCGATGGCACCAACAACATGTGGGATGCGCCCAAGGGGATAGAAGTCCCCCTTCACGGCAGCCAATTCTCCTCCCCTATGGAAATGGATGTAGTGATGCTGATACAGCATCATGGCTTCAAGAACATCCATCAGCACCATGCTGAACATGGGCTGTAACATCCCTCCAGCGCTAGCCATGGTCTCCTGGAAGGAACCTGTCGCAAAAAAGTGGAGTGCTGCCATCACCTTGTATGTGGGTGTGAATGCCGTTGGATAGTGACGGCGAGGCTGCAGGTGGGGCTCCAATAGATCACACAGGATCTTCAGTGTTGGTCTATCCAGGCGGAATTTCCGTATTATTGCCTCATTCTCCATGTCCTCCAGCACTGTCAGGTGACATAGGAGATTTGGCCTCCTCCTAGTTGAGATGTAAAATTGAAAAAGTCAGTGACAACCATCATGAGATGGCCACAGCACATACCATCAATGAGTTCATGGGAAAACAAAGACTGCCTGAGAGATGCATGGCACACCAGGTTACATGGGTGGCCTTTTGATACACACAGAGGGCACACCTTTCCACTGTCAATACACAAATGCCAAAAACACATAGGGGAATGTGAATGCGCACATACTGGAGAACACAATTCACATGTTAAGGCAAGGTGCTGCAACATCCACCAATGTCTTTGAAATTACCATGTCTGTATCATAACCATCTGCTGTACCTGTCACACCTCAATGCATCATGTAAACTCTGCACACATCCATCAACACAATGATCACAGTATCAGGAAATGCACCAGTCTGATACGATACAATGCAGTGACACAAGCATTGTCAAGATCATCACTGACCCACAACAAATTGATTTGTACTACATCATTAACACCAGCTCAAGAGTGTCAAGCATCATCAGCCATCAAATGCATAACTAACATGGCAGGGACCACAGACCAAAGTGTGTCACACTGAATGTCCATCCACCTGTGGATTACATGGAAGTATGGCATTGTGTGTACAATGATGTGCCCTTCACCATATTGCTGCTGTGTACTGATACACTCTTCAGGATTGACATAGCCATTAATGGTCATGAAAAAATCGGTACCTACCGCCTGTCCCCGGCGGTGTGACACCAGCACCACCCCCTTCACAAGTGCGCTATGGGCATGTGTACATGGCGGTCGGCATGCTCCGCCACCGCGGAGGCGGTCATTGGATACTTTTGAATGATTCACCACCGCGGTAGCGCACCCCGGGCCCCGGTGGTGCATCACCGCCATGGAGCATTGCCTACAGCCAATGGGAGCGATGATCGCGGTGGCATGATGCAGATTTGAAAGTCGCAGAAGGTGTGCTGCGCCACCGCGGAGGCGGTCATTGGATACTTTTGAATGATGCACCACCGCGGTAGCGCACCCCGGGCACCCGCGGTGCATCACCGCCATGGAGCATTGCCTACAGCCAATGGGAGCGATGATCGCGGTGGCATGATGCAGATTTGAAAAACGCGGAAGGTGTGCTCCGCCATCGCGGAGGCAGTCATTGGATACTTTTGAAAAAGGCATACCTGGACAACCAATTGTTGCTGCTTTGCAGCTTCCAAACGACCCCAGGGGGCTATAAATCTGTGGGAGTGATCCTCACATTTCCACAGCTCACAGAGCCTGCTGCCCGGGACCCTCTCCTGCTGCTGCCTGAAGAGCCTGCTGCCTGGGACCCTCTCCTGCTGGTGCCTGAAGAGCCTGCTGCCTGGGACCCTCTCCTGCTGCTGCCTGAAGAGCCTGCTGCCTGGGACAGTCTCCTGCTGCTGCCTGAAGAGCCTGCTGCCTGGGACCCCTCACCACTCACTACCACCACAGGTGTTCCATGTCCACAGGGATGGCAAGGACAGAGAAGATCCGTGCCAGTCCATTCACAAGTGAGGAGCCGGAGGTCCTTGTGGACGAGGTGCTGGCACAGTACCCAAGGCTGTTTGGTGGTCCCAATGTAGTGGTAAGTCACCATGAAGGTAGCTGCAGGGCAGGGGGGTGTCAGACGTGTAGTTGCGCAGCTGCAGTATATGCCTGGTGGCGTGGTGTTGTGTGAATACAAAGGAATAAGGGAGGTCTCCTTATTGATCCAATACGGGACAAGGAGAAGCATCAAAAGAAACAACAAAGGAGTCCCTATTTTGAAGACATTGGAATTGTCTTAACTATATCACCTTTAAGTAAACACTTGAACCCTTAGACATTTAAAACCACAATGTTTATGGATACCATCAAATGAGTAGCATATACAAAACACAAAATCCGATGATGATTATTATATAAAAAATTTTACAATTTATTCAATATACAAATAATACATTCAGAAATAATTACAGTGCCAATTTCAATACAGTGTTTAAAAAATCACATGAAGAGCATGTTAAAAACAAGTTAAAAAGTTGTCGACGCAGCGTTTCCGTTTTTTGTTATTGCACCTTCATAAGGACAAAAAGCTCTCAAGGTTTATGAGAGAAAGGTATGATCCTCTGTGTTCAATTAGAGGTGGTCTTCAAATCAATACACCTGGCAAAGAGGGGAAGGTGGTCAAGAGACGTAGCCAGACTAAGCGTTCCGTGGGTTCCAGCACATCTCCAGAGGTAGTGCCAGTGTCTGCACCTGATGTGGGACAGTTGGGGTGTGTGCCTGTTGTGTCATCACCACTTCCCATCAACCCCAAGACAGGGAAGCCATTTTATATTCCCAGAAAGTGGAAGGGCACCCCACCAACCTCACCCACCCACACTGTGTAAGAGGTCTGCATGACTCCACCTCCACGTGCCACTATGCCACCTGGTCCACACAGCCCTCCAGCTTGCCAAGCCACTGTTAGCCCCACAGCACCTGGGGCTCTGTCACCACAGTCAAGTGGGCCTCCTGTCCCCGACACACAGCCAGGTACAAGTCTGCATGACAGCAAGGAGTGAGTTGACATCACCCTCATACGCCTGTGCATCATACAGGTGTGCTAGTCCTGTACATTGTTTGGAACATGGGTGTGTTGCTGGCCCTGTTGCTCTGCTGTGTTGGCCTCTCCCCTGCCATGGACACTGGCCCTGTTGCTCTGCTGTGCTGTAATCTCCCCTGCCATGGACACTGGCCCTGTTGCTCTGCTCTGTTGGCCTCTCCCCTGCCATGGACACTGGCACTGTTGCTCTGCCGTGCTGTACTCTCCCCTGTGATGGACACTGGCCCTGATGCTCTGCTGTGCTATACTCTCACCTGCCATGGACACTGGCCCTGTTGCTCTGCTGTGTTGGCCTCTCTCCCGCCATGGACACTGGCCCTGTTGCTCTGCTGTGCTGTACTCTAACCTGCCATGGACACAGGCCCTGTTGCTCTGCTGTGTTGGCCTCTCCCCTGCCATGGACACTGGCCCTGTTGCTCTGCTGTGCTGTACTCTCGCCTGCCATGGACACTGGCCCTGTTGCTCTGCTATGTTGGCCTCTCCCCTGCCATGGACACTGGCCCTGTTGCTCTGCTCTGCTGTACTCTCACCTGCCATGGACACTGGCCCTGTTGCTCTGCTGTGTTGGCCTCTCCCTTGCCATGGACACTGGCCTTCCTGTTTGTGTTTCACCTGTACATCATTTTGAGCCTTGCTGTTGTCAGCTTGCCAAGCCACTGTTAGCCCCACAGCACCTGGGGCTCTGTCACCACAGTCAAGTGGGCCTCCTGTCCCCGACACACAGCCAGGTACAAGTCCGCATGACAGCAAGGAGTGAGTTGACATCACCCTCATACGCCTGTGCATCATACAGGTGTGCTAGTCCTGTACATTGTTTGGAACATGGGTGTGTTGCTGGCCCTGTTGCTCTGCTGTGTTGGCCTCTCCCCTGCCATGGACACTGGCCCTGTTGCTCTGCTGTGCTGTAATCTCCCCTGCCATGGACACTGGCCCTGTTGCTCTGCTCTGTTGGCCTCTCCCCTGCCATGGACACTGGCACTGTTGCTCTGCCGTGCTGTACTCTCCCCTGTGATGGACACTGGCCCTGATGCTCTGCTGTGCTGTACTCTCACCTGCCATGGACACTGGCCCTGTTGCTCTGCTGTGTTGGCCTCTCTCCCGCCATGGACACTGGCCCTGTTGCTCTGCTGTGCTGTACTCTAACCTGCCATGGACACAGGCCCTGTTGCTCTGCTGTGTTGGCCTCTCCCCTGCCATGGACACTGGCCCTGTTGCTCTGCTGTGCTGTACTCTCGCCTGCCATGGACACTGGCCCTGTTGCTCTGCTATGTTGGCCTCTCCCCTGCCATGGACACTGGCCCTGTTGCTCTGCTCTGCTGTACTCTCACCTGCCATGGACACTGGCCCTGTTGCTCTGCTGTGTTGGCCTCTCCCTTGCCATGGACACTGGCCTTCCTGTTTGTGTTTCACCTGTACATCATTTTGAGCCTTGCTGTTGTCTACAATTGTTGTACAGCTACATCTGTGCAATCTGTGAATAAATACAGTTACTTCTGTTGTGTCTTTTGTCAGTGTCCTTGCTGATTAAAGTTCTGTTTCTGTTCGCATTTGATTGCCTGTGCACCATGCTCCATGTTTAACTTCAACATTGCAAGGCTTTTTGAAGGCATCATATTTTTTGACAAGGGTGACAGGGTCTTCAGTCCATTCTGACCCTGAAAATGTTGTCATGTGTGATAGCTATTTTAGCTGCCATGCAGCCATCTTGATAGTGATTTGGTACTGTTGCCTACACTGTTCACATGTCTGGTTGGGGGACACTGCCAGCACAGGGTGTGATGCTGTGCAAATGTTTAGGAGCTGGCTGTGATATGTCATGAAGTATGTGTGTGGTTTCCTTTCTGTGTGCCCAGCCTTGTATGTGTATGATCATCTTGTGTAGGCCCTTGGTCCCGGTACCATGGCCTACATGAGATGCATGGTCTTCGGTGTAGCAGAGGTGTGCAGTGTGAAGGGTGTCAGTTTTTAGTGGATGTATGTGTGCCCCTGTATTGTGGGGGACACACATGTGTCACCCAGGAGTTGTATTCCTGTTGTTTGTTTTTTCTTGACCTGTGTAGAGGATTGTATGCACTTTTGTGAGCTGTTTGTAGTGCACTGTGCTGTGTGTTGGTGTATCCATGACGTTGTGTGTGACTCCTCCTTGTTGTGTTTGTAAGTTTGAAGTGTGCAAAGTGTGTGAGTTGCACATCAGTGTTGTGTTTGGTTGATCCTCAATGTGTTTTGTGTGTTTTTGTGTAAACTGTGTGGGCCTGCTGCTCCACACTGGCATTCTGATTGTCATGCATTGCAGGCACATGGTGTTTTTTCCACTCCTGTATGGCATGGTGTGTGTGGTTCTGGTCCATCCCCTATGTGTGCCACTTGTGCCTGGCTATTGTGGGTGTTCCCTCCCTCTATTTGTGTGTGGTACACCCCTTACATGTTTGCTACTGACATGCAGGCTGTTTCACTTTGATGTGAGCTGTCCCCTTGGTTTCCATGTATGTGTGCCTCCACATCACTTCATTTGTGGGCTTGTGCTTTGTGGTGCAGTTCTTGGGCCATGAGTGTTATTCCACTCAGGACATTTCCCAATGGTTTATGTGTGCTGACCTTGCGCTATTGGTCATTCTGTAGTGGTTATGTGCACTTTAGCAGTGTGTGCTGGCCAGTGCTCTGGTGGAGGTGGCTGGGCTCTTGTATCCCAGAATGGTCCATGTGAAGTTGTTGTGTTGGATGTGTGGATGTTGGCTGTGGTATTGCTTGAGTTCCTGGGTGTGCTGTTGTATTTGTGCAGTGCAGTTTTGTGGTGTGTGTGATGCGGTTGTGTCAATCATGTGTGTGTGTGTGGCTGTTGTGCTTGTTATGCACACACTGCTTGTTGTGCATGCAGTGCTGTGTGTATGTGGCCTTGGCATTGCCTGATGTGCATCCCCTGATGTCTTGTGGTGTTTGTTGATTGGGGGTTCATGTGCATCTGTGGTCGGTTTGGTGTGGCAGTGGGTGTTTGTCCAGATGCACTTCTTGTGTGATTAGTGTAATGGTGTGTGTGTTTTGTTCCTGAGTGATGTTGTTGTGTACTCCTGTTGTGTCTGTGCTCCCATTGCTTTTCCCAGTGTGGCAGACAGGGTATGTCTGTTTCTGTTGGAGTTCAGTATGTGTACCTGTAGTGTTTGTATGTTGTTCTTGTGCAGGCATCTGTTGGGGCATCCCTGTGTGTGTGTTGTGTTTGTGGCTACACTCAGGGTGTGTGTTTGTTTGTGTAAGTAATGGGAGGGATTGTGAGCCTTCAGTGTGTGTGGCACTCATGTTGTGTGTTCCTTGTCAGCCAATCCTGCAGTGACTGTGTCCCTGGTTGTGTGTTGTGTGGTGCAGAGGGTGTGCATTGTGCTTGTTGTTGCAGAGCTTGTTGGTGTGCCTGGGTGGTGCACGGGATGGGCACCTGGCCTGTGACTTCTTGTGGTGTGTAGATGTGTGATTGGGGGTGGTGTGTCCCTATGGTGTTTGTGCCCTGCCCATGCCTTGGAGTGGGCCTGCCTTCTGCATAGTGCGCATGTGATTACCATGGCGGTGACGTGACCGGGACCGGGATGTTGCAGCTGGTTGGCGGACCATGTGTGTTCCGGATGCAGAGGGGTGCCTTGTTGTCAGGTGGGTGATGTGTGGGAGCCCGTGTGGATGTGGTGTGACCCCCAGCAGGGTGTCTGTGTGGTGATTGGACCCTGAGTCGGCCTGTGTATTGTGTGTTGTATTTGTGTAGTTCCGTACCTGCGGCGTTGTCCGCGGCAGCCCATCTGGCGGTAGTGTTGTAGCAGGTACATCACCGGATGCATATGGAGGGCTGGGTCCATGACGTTCATGACCGGGTCTCGGGGGTCGCGCTCCGCTGTTGACTTTCCACCTGCTCAGGCTGGGCGGTGTCTCCGCTGCGGTGCTTCAGCTTATTTGGGCCATCCTAATTTGTCGAGCGGAGCGGACGTCATTCGGCACGGGGGGAGGGTCTCGATTGGCTCCTGCCGCCGCGGTGGCGGGCACACTTTGATGGCGGTGCACGTCGCTCCGCGGCGGATGGGAATTAACCTATCTTTTGTTATCCTAATGTGGCGGACATGAGTACCGCTGCTCGCGGGCGGAAAAAGCTCTTTTTCCGCCCTACCACCACCTCAGTGGTGCCACCGCCTGACATTCTAATGGACCCCTAACTATTTTCATTCACTTCTACACTGTACCAGTTTCAACTTTATGAAAATCATACAGAAAGCTGGCAAATAAAAAACAGCAAATCAAAGAGGAAAAAACACAGAGAGATACAATTATTTCACTAGCCCCTGTGTGCCTATCATCTCGGGCACATTTCAATTCATTTTCTGGATAGTCCTGATTGTTGTGAAGCTTTATAGCGATGGGATGAACCATCTATCCAGACAGCAATAGACACCAACCACGAGGCAGGCTGAGGCAACATCACTGAATTCATATATTTAGATGAATCACTTAACTGGTACAGGTTTCATAGAGACAATTTACCTAGCCTTGAAAGAAACGTGGTACAGTTCTAACTCATACTGAGACACTATAGTTCCTAATGTTAGTCTTTAAACAGACTATTGTAAACTGTTGAAACATGATTTTAAGTCCTCTCTTTTACTCTATTAAAAGTTGAGTTAGTGGACGAGTGACAGCATCCCATGAGTTAAATTTAATGTATGATAAGAAAATTGCAGTACTTTACCACACCAAGATTTAGTCATATATTGTGGAGAATCTGCTCAAATAATCCACCATGGACACCATGCTGCTCTGTTCACCATTCTCTTACTGAACATGCAATGCTGTTTTGCTGGATTTGTTTTTTACATCACATTGAGATTGTCACACAATCGCTATGACTTCAGTGACAAATTGGTTCATAACTAGGAAACCCTCCTCTTAAAGCTATTCCAGCACGACTGTCCAGTAAACTATCTGCATGGGAGCAATACATGCACTGGCCTCAGTTCTTGCACCAATGAGGTTGATGGAAGCCATTGCATAAGCAATCAGTTGTTACACAGCCTGCTCTTTTGTACATAAGGAGCAGGGATGACATTTTGAGCTCAGATTTGGCATTTGCTGCCAGTCGATTTGCTTGCCTTCAGGCTGAAATCATGAATTAGAGACTTCGGACACAAACATTGTAGGCAAACATTTGTGAAGATTTTTTTTTTTCAACAGAAGATATCCCCCTCATTTAATTAACTTTAACCTATAAGCTTTTTGTATTTGTATACTGAGAAATCATCATGGGATAGATGTACAGAACGTTGCACCCATTACAAACCTTCCTATTTGGTGAGGCAGAGTGTTTGTCACCACTCTAATGATGTTCTAATGTAGTAAACATATTTTATGATTCAGAAATTATTTTCCACAAATGGCAAAAATTGGTATTTGAAAGAGGCATGATCAGAATGTACCTTCCAAATACCAAAATGTACAGTTATTTATCAATAGTTTGTGACAACAAATCTGGTTGCAAACCATAAATGAGTTCCTGCCAGCCAATTTTATGAGGTAATTGATTCGCAAAAGAGAAGGAGTCCCTTTATGAAGTGGGGGGAGGACAAGGCAGTGCAAGATATTACATTAGAAAATAGGTGCCAGGCAATTTCAGTTACTAAAGGGCATAAAAAGTATAGATTCACATGAAAATGTTATCTGTTGCTAACGCTCTGTGATTTCAACGACAATTCTATGTAGTAAGTGGATTCAGTAATGCTTCCACTATTTCTTTTTTTCTCTGCAATATTCAAAAGGACACTGGCAAATGAATGTGGGGGCATAATAGCAAAAACCTTGTTAAAGTTACTGCTGTTTTAGCGGCAGGAAACTGCCACTAAAACGGCAATAATGGGCTTGCTAATATGCGTGATAGAATTCCAATAGAAGCCCAGATTAGAAGTGCAGGACATCTAACCTGGGCTTCTATTGGAATTCTATAACGCCTATTAGCAAGCCTAATATCGCCGTTTTAGCAGCAGTTTCCTGCCGCTAAAACGGAGATAATTTTAACAAGGTTCTTGCTTATATGCCCCGTAGTTTTTTGTGGGTATAATACAATTTAAAAATCATGGATTCCGCCCTCTACAATTGCTAACAATTTAAGAAGAATCAAAAATAGCACTTTTAATGCAATAATATAATAAACGTTTCTGACATTGTGGTGGGCAGTGCAGTGAGCATCGCCCGCCACAATGTCAGAAATGAGTGATGCGCCCGCCACTGTGGCGGGCACATCCTAATGCTGACGTCGGGCCCCCCTCACTTAAGGTGGGTGGTAACGTTTTCCGCAAGGGTGGCGGGCGGGCACAGTCCGCCCGCCATCCTAATGGGGGCCAAAGTGAGGAGGATCTTGTTCTGCTGAAGTACAACATGCTAGGAAATGTTGTGAAATTGCACAGTCAGTGGCACATAACTTTATTCATACCAAAAAAACAGAACTGCAAAAAAAGAAAAATTCATAGTTCAATCATCTTTTAGTGATGCTACAAGGCCTCATCTTTAGATTCGTGCTGCATGAAGTTTTGTTTACAACATGTACACACCCCATTGCACTAGAGCAAAGACAATCATATTCCTCACCACTACTGCTACATTGAAATTGCTCAGACAAGGTTTATTTTAAGGTGTTTTTCTAATACATTCCAATGGAACAACCTCGTATAGCAACATATGTCTCAGATGAAAGACTGAGACAGAACTATTTTACAATACCAACTACTACAATAAAGAAGAGGCTGTAAAAGCCAGACGTCTCCAGGACAATGGAAAAGCAAAGGGCATTGATCCTGTTTCCTCTAATAATCAAATAAGAGAATTCAGGGAATGAAAACAAATAAGGAGTCATTTAGCAGCAGAAGCTATATTATGTACATCCAATAAAACAGTCCAAGCAAATTGAACACATTTGAATAATTGTCACAAATGCATGGCTGCTAGAAATATGGATGTTTGACTATGATGATGAACCTTGATAATGATGATGACTTAAGTGGGTCATAAATTTAACAAACTAATTGAAAGAATCTTCACTTCCTTATGACGTTGAGTGCTGAAAAGTAGGTTATTCATAAGTATGCACCTACCACAAGTAATAAGTCCACTAACACTAAAAAGGATCCAATACTGGTTTCAATAAATGTGTCCCTGGCTCAACCCTTGGTAACTGTAACTCAGCTGTCAGAATTATATAAGCATAAAAAAAATTCTATTGAATAAGTAAGCTACAACACATAATAAAACTCCCACACCACTGTATACTAATAGTAGGTATGTTTTTGAACAGACAAACACCAACATTACTAAAATCCAATGTAGGAAACAGTAGATATGAATTTGTAAAGAATAAACATTGGTAAAGTCAACGTTTTAGACCAACTGCATGGAGCCCTGGTTGGATACACTAAGAGGAAGGCGCCGGTTAAAATGTGACCCTTGCAGTTAGAAACTTTTCTGGAGCTTTCCCTCCCACTATGATGCTTTTCACCAGGCCCAATTCTGAGATGGTCGCCAGCTTACTTTTCAGGGCGCTTTCAGTGTAATCATGGAAGTCAGACATCTGGAGCGTTGCAGCGGGATGAACTTAGATTCCTGGCTGCATCACAGTTGATGAAGTCTTGCTCGACTCTCCTGGTTGGGTTGCTCACCTTATGGAGCGTTTTCCCAAAAGTTCTCCAAATGGCTCCAGACTTCAGGAGTTACTTCTTGAAGAACTCTTCGTGATTTCAAAGTGGCAAAACACAAATCCTAAGGTCCGGAATCTCCTGGATGATCCTTGGAATGTTTGGATCAAAATTCCTACAATGCACTTTGCACAAATCCTTGAAAGTCCTCTGAATGCACTCCATGCTGAGGAATCTTGGGGGAGATGATATAGGTGGGTTCTGTTAACCTGTATCTGCAGGGAGCCCACTTCTCAATCGTTCTTGAAGCAAGGCACAGCGCCCAGTGCTGCAGAACCAAATTGTGCAGCAGGCTCTGTCATTCACAGTGCAGTGCATTTGGGTGCAAACTGACAATCTAGGACAATCCTTCTTTTCTTCATAATTTCAGGAAGCAGAACTGAGGGGCTATGCATCTCTCAGATATGTAATCTCAGCTTCTGGGCATCAAGAGTTGGCAATCCTGACCAACAGTGTGCAGGGTTCCTCCTAGGTGCATGTCTGCAAAATGTGAAATATTCTTGTGCTAGAAAACATAATTCTTCCATAATCCATGATGGCTAACGTGTCAGTAGAATGTGTAGAAGTGGAATTCCTTGCACCTCTCACCTTGCAATCACACAACATTTTTCTAATAGGAGATTTTAATCATCTTTTAAATATCACCTCTGACCCAGACTCCATAGGGCTGATAGCAGCTATGGAATCTCTTGCCCTTTCTCCCAAAGTTTTCAGCCCCACTCACATAGTGGGACACACATTGGACAACCACTTTTCTAACCCACGATGTAGTAGTGGATCTCCCTATAGCCTTGACTTGGTCAGACCACTCTGCTCTAAAATTCTTGTTAGACATACCTAAAGCTATCAATAAACCTCAATATGCCCAAGTTTTTCAGAGACCATGAAGGAAGGTGACCCTAGCATCATTTACCTCTGCGTTCAATTCTCCAGTCTTTCAGGACTGTGTGAACAGTGACGCGGCATTGGAAACGCAAGAGATCTCTCTGACTAAAGCTATGGTCTCTATTGCCCCAAGTAAGGTAGGCACGGCCTGGGTAAAGTCAGCTCCAGCACCATGGAACAAAAACAGTTTTAAGAAAGAGAAAGCTGCTTTCAGGAAATGGGAAAGGAAATGGAGAAAAGCAAAACAGGAGCAACCAAACTAGTGTATAGAAGGCTCTTGGGCCCCCAAGGACTCCGGGGGGTGGGGGGTGCACATGGTTGGTACCTACGGTACCTCCCATCAGTTCCATGCACAGCATGGCAGGCACCGTGCGGTGCCTTCTATGCTGTGCATGGAAGTGCACAGCATGCCTTCCTGCCATTGTGGTGGGCGGTGCTTAGTGCACCGCCCGCCACAATGGTAGGAATGCAGGATGTGCCCTCCAATGTGGCGGGTGCATACTAATGCTGGCCACGGGACCCCCCGCCCTTATGGTGGGGGGTCCCGAACACCGGTAGGATAATGGCCTCCATAGTATGCAGCTACCACAAGTAATAAGTCCACTAACTAAGAAAAGAATGCAATACAGGTTTCAATAAATATGTTCCTGGCTAAACCCTTTGTAGCTGTAACTCAGCTGTCAGAACTATAAAATATTTAAAAACACTAATCTATGGAATAAGTAAGACACAAAACATAATACAAATCCCACCCTAATTTATACAAATAGTAAATATGTTTGTGAACAAACAGACACCAAAATTAATTAAAATCCAATGTAGGAAACCGGAGATATTAATTTTTTTAATGAAGAAATATTGGCAAAGTCAAGGTTTTAAGCCAACCCCAAAGAGCCCTGGCTGGATAAAATAAGTGGGAGGTCCCAGTTAAAATGTTACCTCTGCACTTAGAAACTTTTCTGGAGCTTTTTCTTCTCCCCTCCCATGATACTTTTCACCAGGCCAGATTCTTAGCTGGATGCCGGCTTTCTTTTCAGGGAGATCCCAGTGAAATCCTGAAAGTCAGACATCTGGAGCTTTGCAGCAGGATGAACTTGGAGTCCTGGCTGCATCGCTGTTGATGAAGACTGGCTTGACTCTCCTGGTCGGGTTGCTCACCTAATGGAGCATTTTCCCAAAAGTTCTCCAAATGTCTCCAGACTTAAGGAGGTGCTTCTTGAAGGACTCCTTGTGGGTTCAAAGTGGTCAAAACACAAATACAAGGGTCTAGAATCTCCTGGATAATCTTTGGAATGTTTGGACCACAATTCAAACAAGGCACCTAGCACAAATCCTTAAAAGTCCTCTGAATGTACTCCAGGCTTGGAAATCTTAGTGGAGATGATATAGGTGGGATCTGTTAACCTGTATCCTCAGGGAGTCAACATTTCAATCCTTCCTGAAGCAAGGCACAGTCCCCAGGCTGTAGTACACAATTGTGCAGGAGGCACAGTCATTCAATATGCAGTGCATTTAGGTGCAAAATACACAATCCAGAAGGACAGTCCTTCTTTTCCTCTGTGTTTCAGGCTTCAGAACTGAGGGGCTATGCGCCTCTCATATGTAATCTCAGCTTCTGGGTATCAAGAGGTGGGCACTCCTGACCAATGGTGTGCAGGACGCCTCGTAGGTGCATGACCTCTTCCTGCAAAGTGTGACATATTCTTGTCCCAGAAAACCTCATTCTTCCAAAAGCCATGATAGCTAACGTGTCATTACAGTTGTAAGAGCTAACAAAAGAAACTTGCATTGGGGATCATTGCCATAGCTCTCCTACCCTAAAATCTGCAAACTCCTTCCTTAAGACTGCCATCTGGCTTTGCCACACAGGACGGGGTAGGTAGACCTGACATTTTCTTCCTGTACTCCCCTGAAGCCTCAAGCTTTATGACCCCGCCACCAGGCCCTGGAATTCATGTGTAGCTGCAGTGCCCTCTCCAGCAGAGAGCCTCTCCCCTGTACAGCCACTTATCAGCTAACAAAGGCAGCTTGACTAATCCAGTTCCCACTGAACAATCATCAGAGACTGCAGGAAGGCTGGATTGTGGCTTACAGTAAAGAAAGTCTGATAAACTCTTTGCTGCACATGTTATAGCCTATTCAACAATGACAATTTGTTGCATTTATTAGAACCATTCTTTTAAGTAGTTGAATTATATTTTTTCCCTGCTGAGCAATAGTTATATGTGCAAACATCTGAGCCTATGTGCCAAGTAGGTATAATGGGGAAAAAAGTTAAATGGGCAGATTTCCATCACCAGGGTTTATAACATATATTTTATAAGGCGCTGGGCTATAGTTACATGACCACAAGCCCCTGGGATACCCAGGGGAGACCCTGGTCATCACTAATATGTAAACATAAAATTGCACTGTGAGCGCACTGTGCACCTTGTTTTCAGCGCTTGTTCTGTTTGCATGCTGGGGCAGAAATAGGAATTTCAATAAGGCACCGCCATCTGGGGGGTTAGCATTCCAGCTCTTTTCTGAGGCTATATATGGCCATGCTGACGTGACCATGCAGTGGATGCACGCATAGGCACGCCACAGGCGCGCCAACGTCGCGCCAAAGGCAAGCTCGTCTGCACCCGTCTGCGCTCGAGCAGGGCCCAGGGCCCGTCTCCCTGGTCCAAGCACATCTGACCATCAAATCTATTATAAAGAGCAGCTTTTGGGCTGGGACCCAGAGGGTGGAAGGGCTCGCTGCCAAAGGATCACTCACAATGCTACTTTGGAGGCACAAGCCGAACGCTGTCTGAAATGTGCCTCAGTTCTGCCGTGCTTTACTGTGAATTCTGGCATTTCTTATGGCAACACATCTCGAGCCAGGTCTACACAAGCAATTCAGGTGCCTCTCAAATGTCTTTTGCTTAACACCAGGTCCCTCATCTAGCACAGTGTGGAATGTGCAATGTTCATGGAAGACCATAGCATTAAACTAGCATTTATCACTAAATCTTGGTCGGATGAAGCTTCGGGCCCAATCTTGTCAAAGCTGTGCCCCCGATTGGGCAGAAAAAATATTGATTTTTAAATATCGACATACAATAATGTTGATGTTTAAATATCGAAGGGACAAAATATAGAAGGTAAGTAAAATCGATATTTTTAATATCGATGGGACAGAATTTCGAAGGTAAGTAATATTGATTTTGTTAATATCGATGTTACTAATATCGATGTTAGTAATATCGATGTTACTTATATGATGTTCATATACATTATTATTTATTTAATATGTATATATATTTTTTAATGTAATATAAGTAAATTTTGTATTTTAGTACCGTAGCGGGTTGAGGGTTTATAGGGGAATAGGGTGGGAAGTAAATTAATTATACTAAATGAATTATAAATTTTTAGGAATTATACATTAATTTTAATTAATTGGTAATACATTTATATTAATCGGTAATTAGTTTTAAATAATTGATTAATTGGTAATTATGTTCTGTAGCTGGTTATGGGTTTATAGGGAAATTGGGTGTGAAGCAATTTAATTATGCTAAATTCATTCTTATTTTTTGGAATTATAAATTAATTTTAATTAATAGGTAATTAATTTGTATTAATTAGTAAATATTTTAAATTCATTGAGTAATTGATAATTATGTTCTGTAGCTGGTTATGGGTTTATAGGGGAATAGGGTGGGAAGTACTGTAATTATAATACATTAATTATACATTTTTAGGAATAATACATTGTTAATTAATTGGTAATTTTTATTAATTGGTAATTAATTGTAATTAATTGATTAATTGATAATTATGTTCTGTAGTGGGTTATAGATTTATAGGGGAATAGGGTGAGAAGTAATTTAAATGTAATTAAGTAATAATGTATTTTAATTAATTGTTTTGTTAATTATAATATTGTTCATTAATTATTAATTGGACATTATTTATTATTAATTGATATTTAATATTAATTTAGTTTTACTTAATGATTTATTGCTAAGTATGTTTTTAATTATTATGTATTGGTATTTGTAAAGAGTTTATATTTATTTAATAATTTTTAAAAAATATTTTAAAATAATAGTGTATTTATAAGTATGTTATTTTTAACTTCTACACTATCTAACACTTTTCCTACTGCTGCACCCTCTGGAGTTGGAATAGTATTTTTTAAACCTACGCTATCCAACACTTTCCCTACTGTTGCACACTCTGGAGTGGTAATAGTAATTATTACCCCTACGCTATCCAACGCTTTCCCTACTGTTGCACTCTCTGGAGTTGGAATAGTAATTTTTATCCCTAAGCTATCCAACACGTTCCCTACTGTTGCTCTCTCAGGAGTGGGAATAGTCATTTTTACCCCTACACTATCCAACACTTTCCCTACTGTTGCACTCTCTGGAGTGGTAATAGTAATTGTTACCCCTACGCTATCCAACACTTTCCCTACTATTACACTCTCTGGAGATGGAATAGTAATTTTTACCCCTATGCTATCCAACACTTTCCCTACTGTTGCTCTCTCGAGTGGGAATAGTTATTTTTACCCCTTCGCTATCCAACACTTTCCCTACTGTTGCACTCTCTGGAGTGTGAATTGTCATTTTTACCCCTACGCTATCCAACACTTTCCCTACAGTTGCACTCTCTGGAGTTGGAATAGTAATTTTTAACCCTACACTATCCAACACTTTCCCTATTGTTGTACTTCCTGGAGTTGGAATAGTAATTTCTACCCCTACGCTATTCAACACTTTCCCTACTGTTGCACTCTCTGAAGTGGGAATAGTAATTTTTAACCCTACCCTATCCAACACTTTCCCTACTGTAGCCCTCTCTGGAGTGGGAAGAGTAATTTTTACCCTTTACGCTAGCCAACACTTTCCCTACTGTTGCACTCCCTGGAGTTGGAATACCAATTTTTACCCCCACCTTCATTAAAGCATCCAATCAGTCATGCGAGGCATTGTCAATTAATATTCAAACCTCGGACCATGACACATTTAATGCCATCCTCCTCTATTGACCCCCGGGACCCAGAGGTGCGTTTTTAGACTCTATAGGATCCCTTCTAGAGGATGGATTATGCAATAAGTATTTCACAGTCATGGGTGACTTTAACTTTTACCTTGAAGACCTGATCGATTTAGACAATGTGAAATTACAGCAAATTCTCTGTGGAGGCGACCTTAAGCAGTTAGTGTTAGATCCTACTCACTCTGCAAGCCATGCACTGGATGGTATTTTTTTTTTAAGTTTAAAGTTTATTGAAAGAAAAGCTATAACATACAATATGAAACGTAATATTGTACAGTAAAATAGCAATCTGATAACCAATGAAAAAAGGAGGGGGGCAAAGGGGGGAATGGTATCATAATAAAATAGTACAAATAAGAAAATAACCTGAATCATAAAACTCAATATATCCACAGGGAAAAAATAGCAAATATACAATAATGCATGCAAAATTCAAAATTGTAAAAATGAGAAAAAATAAAAGGAATAAGAACAAGGAGTACATCTTAAAAAGAACAAAATAAAGACAACCAAGAAGTCATGGAGGCTTCTGAACTTCATCAGCTTTAGCAGACAAACTGGCTGCGGATGAGGCAATGGTTGTTAAGTAGGAAGATGAGAGGAGCCATAAATGATCTCTTTTAATGGATAAAGAAATAGGAGTAACATTGCTCGTGTCCAATCTATGATGAAAACATACAGCATTCCAACAGGCTTTGAAAGTAACCTTATCAGCTTTTTTCCAATTTGAAGTGATTAAATGAAGGGCAATGGCAAGCAACAAGTCAATTAATGAGGGAGTAGACGTTGAGGATGGCCAGGAAGGTGATAGGGAACCTAAAAAGATGTTGGAAGTGGAAAAAGGGATGGGCGTATTAAAAATGTTATTAATCTGAGACCAGACTAATAGCCAAAAATTTGAAAGAGATGAGCAATCCAAAAGCATGTGTTTTAGATCAGCGGAGGGTTCTTTGCATGACCAGCATGTGGGGGAAAGGCCAGTGGAAAAAGAAGCTAATTTCATTGGGGTAAAAAGGAGGAGCTTATAGATAAAATAAAGAGTCTGAGAGGTATAAGCTGCTCGCGACGTTTTATGAATTTTTAACCACAATTTGTCCCAAAAAGAAGTGGACCAACATTCAGAAAGATCTTTTTTCCAAGCCAATTCAGACTTCACCTTGACCCTGTCAGATGAGGAGGAAAAAAATGGAGACTTATATAGGGAAGAAGCAGATGTAGCAATAGATACTAAAGGAAAAAGAGTAGAACTTCTGGCAGGTATACTGGGCGCAGATGGTAAGGAGGAAAGATATTGAGAAAGGGAAGGAAGAAGGAAATCATACTGGGAATTACAGGAATAGGGTAACGAGAATTGTAATTGAAGATCAGAAATTAATAAAGGTGTATTATTAAAAAGCAATTGTGAAATCCAGAGTAAACCTTTAAGTCTCCAGGTTTTTCAATAAATAGTCCGACTGTTGATGAGTAATAAGAGATTATGCCACATAGGTTGCTGATCCATGGAGATAGAGGAAGGATAAGAGGACAGAAGACGAGGAGTTAATAATTTACGTGTATGAGAGATCACTGAAGAGCGGAAAGAAGAGATATTATTAGTAGAAGCAAGAACTTTGTTAAAATGGAAAGGGGCTGTAAAGTGTCGTTCAATATCCAACCAAAGAGGAGGATAAACAGATTGATCTGAAGAAAGCCTACGAGAAGACTGTCTCAGAGAAAAAGCATAATGATTTGACTTAAAATCCGGAAATTTGAGGCCACCAGAACTTTTATCTGCTTTAAGAGAATTAAGAGCTATGCGAGGAGATTTACTCTTTCCCAGGAATTTGTTTAAGATTGATTCAATTCTCTTAAAATAAAAACAAGGAATGTGGACCGGGATCATAGACAAGAGATAAAGTATTAGTGGGGAGAGCCTCATCTTAATAGAGTCTAGGCAACCCCACCAGGAGAGAAAAAGTGATGCCATCTATCTATAGACGCGGAAAGATTTTTGGAAAGTACATCATCGTTTTCTTTTAAGGTTTCTGGGATAGTAGGGGAAAACCATAAACCTAAATATTTAATCTTAGAAGATTTCCATGAGAAACCAGTCGAAATAAAGTCCTGTTTCAAACAATGAACATTTAAAGGGAGAATTTCACATTTATCCGAGTTCAGACGATACCCAGATAATAACGAAAATGTTGCAACTTGAGAAAGAAAAGCTGGGAGAGAGATAGAGGGGTTAGAGCACTATAAAAGTATGTCATCAGCGTAAACAGACATCTTAACATGAGATGTATCAAGTTTAAAACCAGTAATTCTGTCATCTAAATGAATTTTTGTTAAAAAAGGTTCTAAAGCAATAATAAATAAAAGAGGAGAGAGGGGACAACCTTGACGAACTCCTCTGAAGAGAGGAAAATAATCAGAAGTTTTCCCATTAACAGAAATAGAAGCCTTGGGACCAGATCATAATAGTGAAATAAGAGAAATTAATTTAGCAGGAAACCCAATCCATTTGAGCACCTGAAACATAAAATCCCACCCAATCCTGTCAAAACCTTTTTCAGCATCCAATGCTATCGGGGCGATGGGATAGTCGAGGGAAGAAGCTTTACTTAGGATATTGAAGAAAACCCTAGAATTGTCTGAGGAAAAGCGACCCTTGACAGATCCCGATTGTTCAGGGCCAATAACATTGGGCAAAATGGGGTCAATACGAAGAGCCAGTATCTTCGCAAAAATGTTATAGTCTAAATAAACTAATGAAATCAGACGATAATTTTTACAAAAAGAGGGGTCTTTATTCTCCTTGGGAAATAAACAGATTACGGCATCTTGAAAAGAGCCTGAAGAAGATTCTTCTGAAATAAAACATTGGCAAAACATTCACCCCCAGTCACAGATCGGGGTTTAATCCGTCGTTTCAGACATGGCCATGTGCAAATCAGTCTTGACCCTGTGCCTCATGGGAACAGTCCAGCCCGAACTCCAAGCCATGTCTTCCCTGGACCGGAATCAAGCATACTAGGACCGGTTTCTGGCTATCAGCCGTCTTCAGCCAGGATAGCTTGACTCCAGTGGCTTAGTGAGCACGGGACCCAAGTCTGGGCATACCCTTCCCACATAGGGTGAACAGCAAAACACACAAGATGTTGGACGGAATTTTGCACAATGGCAAAACATTCACCCCCAATCACAGATCTGGGTTTAATCCAACGTTATTTTGCTCACCAAGCCACCCCAGTTCAGACATGGCCATATGCAAATCAGCCTTGACCCTGTGCCTCATGGGAATAGTCCAGCCGAACTGTCAAGCCATGTCTTGCCTGGACCGGAATCAAGCATCCCAGGACTGGTTTCTGGCTATCAGCCGTCTTCAGCCAGGATAGCTTGACTCCAGTGGCTTAGTGAGCACGGGACCCACGTCTGGGCATACCCTTCCCAGACGTGCTCACTACGCCACTGGAGTCAAGCTATCCTGGCTGAAGACGGCTGATAGCCATAAACCGGTCCTAGGATGCTTGATTCCGGTCCAGGAAAGACATGGCTTGGCAGTTCGAGGTGGACTGTTCCCATGAGGGACAGAGTCAAGGCTGATTTGCATATGGCCATGTCTGAACTGGGGTGGCTTGGTGAGCAAAATAATGATGGATTAAACCCAGATCTGTGACTGGGGGTGAATGTTTGGCCATTGTGCAACATTCCGTCCATCATTTTGTGTGGTTTTGACAGGTAAGACCCTTACTTTTTAAAATGATAACTAGGCTTTCCTTAGTAGGCCTTGTATGCCAAAAAGATAGGGTATGATGTAGTTAAGAGTAGTGCATGGAAAATTATAATGTTGGTATGTACCTACAAAACTATTTTACCAGGTATTTGACTTTCTTTATTCCTTGAGGTGGACTTCCACTCACCCTACATAATAATCCACATCTTTTTCTATCACCTGAAGTCATAATCCACTTCCTTTTCTACCGTCCTGATGGAGAAATCACACTTCAAATTCATAGATGTCAGCTGCCCTTTGAGACATCTAGAAGGGTTTCTGTCAATGGAATGAAAGTGTGCCTTATGTCACCACCAAGATGACATATCTGTACAAGACACTTTGAATTTCAGTTTTCAAAATCCAGAACATATCCTGAATACAGAACTTGAATTTGATTGCATGCTTTCATAACTTTAAGTACACATAAGGGAAAAGCTTCAGTACGTTTACCCTTTACAAGTCGGTGGAAGTAGTGGCGTCATTTGTTTAAACTACAACACGATGGACATGTATTCTTATCCTAACATTTTCCCCATGAGGTGTGTCTGTTGTCCAAATTAGTAAATTATTTATATGAGGATAGGGATTCCTTTAGCTGGTGTTGGGCTTCCTGCTGCATATTTGGGACAAATGCCTGGACTTAATTGAATGACATATAAAAGTTATTAAGTCCTTTTCACTCAACATGGCCCCCAGGTCTTTACCGTGAGCAAGAAAGCAAAGTTACTGGCAGACACAGAGGGCCGTGAGGGCAACGGCCGCGCTAACGGCGCACCACTTCTACCGGCAATACACCTCCAAGCTGCCCCGGGGGTCTGGCGCACTTGTGACGCTCCCACCGCGCCTGGAGGCGCTTGAAGAGGGCGAGGCGGCAAGCGCTCTGTGGGGGCAGAAAGCAAACTTACCAGCAGACACAGAGGGCCGTGAGGGCAACGGCCGCGCTATCGGCGCACCACTTCCACCGGCACTACACCTCCCAGCGGCCCCGGGGGTCCAGCGCACTCGTGACGCTCCTGCCGTGCCTGGAGGTCCTTGAAGAGCGCGGGGCGGTGAGCGACCTGTGGGGGCAGAAAGCAAACTTACCAGCAGACACAGAGGGCCGTGAGGGCAATGGCCGCGCTATCGGCGCACCACTTCTACCGGCACTACACCTCCCAGCTGCCCCGGGGGTCCGGTGCACTCGTGATGCTTCCGCCGTGCCTGGAGGCGCTTGAAGAGCGTGGGACGCCTCGCGGGACGCGCGCGGGTTAAGTCCGGGCAAAGGGCGGGCCATCTGTGGCCGTTCGGGGCCGGAGGAAGCCGGGCTGGGCCCCCCTCTTTAAGCTGAAACTCCAGAATGGGTAAGCGAAAACTCCACTCTTCACAAGATCAGGGGGGAGTTAAAGCTAAAGTCCCGAGAAAGTCTGCATCTATAATATCTTATCTAACCTCAGCAGTGGGCGTCTTGACAACTGAAATTGCTATGGCAGAGAGGGAACTTGGGCTGGATGCAAATGAGGTACAATTAGCTGGCTCCTCACCCCTGGCTATGAAAAACCCAGTCCCCCTGGAGCCCATTATACTCATGAACAACCCACCCTGTGCTCTGGAGTCACATCCTGCTGCACTTGAAGAGAAGGATACGGTATCTTCAAACAATACTTTATATGAACTGCCCAGTAAGGATCCAGTTAATAAAGGGCAACTAAATTCTCAGAGCAAGGAGTCAAAGAGAGCTATAAAGAGGCTGAATAAGCGGGACAAAACCACTAAACCACTAAAAGTGCCTCTCTGGACATTGGTCCTGATATTACTAACCACATCCAGTCTACGGTGCGGGACATGGTGGAGGATATCTTTACTAGTCGGCTTGAGAAGGCTCTAACAAGCGTTGCAAAGGATATTGTTGATAGGCTGAATATGTGTGTTGCTAGCCTGATTGAGAAATGTGACCATATTAATACTATTTTATCTATGCCAAATTACGCACCCAGCTCTGCCCAAATACTTGTATCCCCTCAAGGAGTTGTGCAAACAGGAGCTGGGTCAAGTAGGAGGGATGGGGAAAGGTCCATGATCTCGAGCCCACCCAAGGATGTGATCCCTGTGACTGAATCTATGACATAATATCGACAGACAGAATATCTACATACAAAAATATCGACACAAAAATATCGAAATAAAAAATATCGGAGTCATATCTTCATAAAGGTAAGTACAAAAATATCGAAAAATTAATGTCGTAGTACAAAAATATCGAAATTAAAAATGTATAAATAATAATGTAAAATTAATTTTAAAATACATATAATTTTACAAATATTAAATAAAAACATTAAAACATAATTAAAAAATTAAAACTAATACATATACATTTAAAATAAATTAAAAATGTAATAATTTAATGTAATTTTAATTTTTTTAATTTCATTTAATTGATTTAATTTAAATATAAATTTATTTTATTTTTACCCTGTACGCCTGTACCCCAAAAACCCAAAACTGACCCTGAACCCTAAAAATACCCCTTTACCCAAAAACTGAAAACTGACCCTGAACCCAAAAAATACCCCTTTATCCAAAAACTAAAAACTGACCCTGAACCCTAAAAATACCCCTTTACCCAAAAACTGAAAACGGACCCTGAACCCAAAAATACCCCTTTATCCAAAAACCCAAAACTGACCCTGAACCCTAAAAATACCCCTTTATCCAAGAACTAAAAACTGACCCTGAACCCTAAAAATACCCCTTTACCCAAAAACTGAAAACTGACCCTGAACCCAAAAAATACCCCTTTACCCAAAAACTGAAAACTGACCCTGAACCCAAAAAATACCCCTTTACCCAAAAACTGAAAATTTACCCTGAACCCAAAAAATACCCCTTTACCCAAAAACTGAAAACTGACCCTGAACACTAAAAATACCCTTTTACCCAAAAACTGAAAACTGACCCTGAACCCTAAAAATACCCCTTAAAAAACTAAAACATATAAAATTTAAAATATTATTATATACTTACCTATACTTACGTTGAAATGGTATGCATTGTAAAACTTGCGTTGTAAAAGTTGTTTCCCCGGTGGATAGCGTAGGGGTAAAAATTTACTATTCACACTCCAGAGGGTGCAACAGTAGGGAAAGCGTTGGATAGCATGGGGGTAAAAATTAATTCCCACACTACTCCCACTTTAACACACAACACACTACACATATAAAAAAGACAATTAATATAAATTTCAATTAATCAATTAATAACAATTGATATTACTAAATTGATGTAATTATAAAAGAACTAAATAACACATATTAATTACTAATTAATTAACAATAAATACCAATGAAAATTACAATCTCTTTAATTAATTACATTTAAATATATCACACCCTATCCCCCTATAAACACACAACCCACTACACAGAAATAAATCATATCATTTATTCACTTAATAAATATTAATTACCAATTAATTATTATTTAACAATAACAAAAAAATAAATATATTAGCACATTAACTCTAAATAATTTAATTACATAATTAATATTATTTAATTACCAAATAATTATTAATTAACAATAACAACACATTAAATATATTAGCACATGAACTCTAAATAATTTAATTACATAATTAATATTATTTAATTATCAATTAATTATTAATTAACAATAACAATAAAGTAAATATATAAGCACATTAGCGGTAAATAATTTAATTTACTAATTAATATTATAGTTTCCCAATTAATTAATTAACAATAACAAAAAATTATATATATAAAAAAATTACTCTAATTAATGTAATTAACTAATTAATATTAATTAATTACCAATTAATTATTAATTAAAAATATGTACAAAATAAATTAATTAATTAACTAATTAATATTAATTAATTACCAATTAAGTATTAATTAAAAATATTTACAAACATATATTAATTAATTAATTATTATTAAATTACTTCCCACCCTATTCCCCTATAAACCCACAACCCGCTCTGATACTAAAACGCAAAATGTAAACAAATTTACAAATTTTCAAACATACATTACAAAACATGTTTAACAAACATATAAACAACACATTAAAATACATAACACTAAACAAAATTTCGATATTAGTAACATTCGATATTAGTAACATACATACCTTAAAAAACGATATTCTGTCTGTCGATATTTTGGACATCGATATTCTTTACTATCGAAATTAAAACATCGATATTATTGTATATCGATATTTTAAGTTCGATATTTTGTCTCACTACCCTGTGACTGGTTCTCGTTTAACAACTATATGTGATGGGGACGCTGAGAGGACTGTAATTAGGAAACCCAAGCAGCAAAGTATTCTAGTTCTATCTAGGCCCAATGGTAATAGTGCGACTCCACAGCTCAGGAGCAATACAGTCACTCAAACTTACATTAATCTCCCCCCTGAGGCAGCTCCGCTGGTGGCTATTCTTGTTCCACTGGCGATGGGAAAGGTGGAATCCACAGGAGCTCTGTTATCAGTAACTAGAAACTGGTGTGACTTCAACTGTTCAGGTGCCTCCAAAATCTCTCCTAACATTATAATGGCCAGGCGGGTGGGTTGGATAGGAGGTACCCAGAAAGGAGCAAATGGGGATTGCGTGGTTGTTAACTTTAATAAACCCCATGTAGCTGCCGGTATGCTCTGGGATGCTTCAGAGCCAAAGGGGCAGGAAGGAAATATCAGGGCTCTATCACTGAGATACTTTTACCCCCCCACCACCCAGAAGCTTAAAAGTAGCAAGGAGTTGCTGCTTAGGACAGTCACTTGGGAGCGCAGTCTGGACCCCTCTCAGTGCTCCAAATAGGGTTGATCCGACTGGCTGGAGCACCTCCAGAGTTAAATCTCAGCCTAACTCAAAAGGTAACCAGGTGAACAGTAATAGTTTTGCAATACGCCTATCAAACAGGTTTATGCCCCTATTCCGGTTAGATGAAAACGTCTGACTAGATCAAAATGCTATTACTCCTTGTACTCCCGTAAATGAACCAGTTATCCCTGTTGAAGTGGGGGTTACAATGAGGCTAATGAGTTGGAATATAGCAGGGCTACGTTCTAAAAGGGAAGATCAAAATTGGCTAAGATTTGTTTGTGACTATGATATCATAGCCCTACAAGAGACCTGGGATACGGATAATGGTGTGTGGGTTGATGGATATAGATCCTACTTCCTGCCTGCCCGACCATCAGCAGCGGGTAGAGCCAAGGGAGGGTTGATGTTCCTCATTTCGGTTAACCTTAAGGCCTCTGTAACAATGTTAGATTTGGCTTCTCCCATCTGTTTAATATTTATATAAATTATACAAAAAGTTGGCAAATACAAAACAGCAATTCAAATAGCAAAACAAAATGATTGTCATACGTATAAATCTATCTTCATGGGGGCAAAACATCTGCTGGCTTCAGTTCTTGCACAATGAGGTTCATGGCAGCCATTACATAAGCAACCAGTTTTTCCATAGTTTGCTCTTTTGTGTATAATGGCCAGGGATAACATTTCAAGCACAGAGTTTGCATTTGCTGCCAGTCGCTCTGTCTGGCTTAAGGCTGCAATCATAAATGAGAGACTTTGGACAAAAACATTGAAGGCAAACATTTGTGAAGAGTTTTTTTTTTCAACACAAGTAATCATCCTCATTATATGAACTTTAACCTGTAGGCTTTATAGATATGTATACTGAGAAAGAATCTTGGGCCAGATGTAGAGATCATTCAAATTGCAAGGCCTGTGGATGCAGAATCAGATTCCAGCAGGACAGTCCTTCTTTACCCCATAGTTTCAGACAGCAGACCTAAGAGGCTATCCAACTCTCACATATTTAATCTCATCTTCTTGGCATCGAGAGGTGGTCATTTCTGACCAATTAGATGCAAAGCGCCACCTACGTACATGATCACTTCCTGCAAAGTGTGTCATAATCTTGTTCCAGAAAGCACCATTCTTCCAAAGTCGATGATGGCTGAAATGTCAGTAGAGCAGTAAGAGCTAACTAAACCTACCCTCAGTGTGGCTCATTCGAATAGCTCTCCTCCCAAAAAAATGCAAGTTCCTTCCTTAAGCCTGCTATTAGGCTGGGACCCAAGGGAAGGGGGTGAATAGCCTTGGCATTCCCTGTTTGTCCTCCTCTGAAGCCTCATGCTTTATGAAACCCCACTCTGCCCTTGCGTTTCCGTGTAGCAGCAGAGCTCTCTCCAGCAGATAGCCACTCCCCTGGACAGCCAATTCTCACATAATCAAGGCAGCTTGGCTCAGCCTCATACCACTGAACAATCAGGGGAGACTGCAGTAAGGCTGGATTTTGGGTTACAGAAAATAAAGTCTTAAAACTGTTTTGCAGCACAAGTTTTGGCCAATTCAACATTGACAATCTGTTCGATTTATGAATACCATTCTTTTAAGTAGGAGAATGATATTTTATTCCCTGCCTAGCAATAATTATGAATGCCTAAAGTATAGCAATGTTAGCCTATAGGCCAAGTATCTATAATGGCGAAAACAGTAAAATTGGCAGATTTCCCTACCCAGGGTTTATCAAAATTATTTTCTAATGCCCCTGCTTAAAGTCATATGACCCCATAGCCCTGGGGCGCCTAGGGGAGACATTGGGTGTCACTAATATGTGAACATAAGGTAGAATATCATATGTGAAGTTTACATGCAAGTGCAACACAGACTGCTGGCCTGTAAACGTCCTTGCCCTATTATATGCTAGGTCTTAGAGGAAGTTTCACTCCACCTGCCCTGTTATATATAAGAGATGTATAGGCTAGGTCATGCCAATTATAAGAATGTACCTCTGAAGGCAGTCTGCAAGGCAAGGCTGCATTTAAAATGATAGACAGCCATTAAGCAGTGCACGCGTGCAAAGGGCATCACATCTGCTGGGCTTTTAAACCTTCATGCCCTATTATCTACTAGGGCCTTATAGGCAGATTAACCTCCCTTACCCTCTTACTTAAAAGCGACTTAAAGGGTTTGTCAGGCCAACTGAAAGTTTACTCTAATACATAGGGAATCCTAAACGTGTTGTGTTTTAAACATAGCACAGGTCTGGGCTTGCCAGCAGAGAACAGGGTACAGTCAGAGTCAGTTACCACCAGTATTATGCAGCATGAAATGGTGGTGAACAGGGCGACAGGGTCACTTTCCAACATTCAGTCTTTCAGCAGAATGATAAAGTATCTTTTTTTGTCTGCTCATCTTCCTACAATTGTTTTAACTCTGGGTCAGTGCTGTCCAGGCCACAGTGTACATTCTCTGGCCTCTGATACAGGTTTAAACTAGATAATTCCAATTGGCATATTTATCTTCCCAGTAAGGCCACAGCATATAGTACAAGAAAGAATTCAATGGTGTGGAAAAGCTAACATTCACTTGTGGACTTCAGCACATGTTGTGCCTCCACCATTCTGACAAAGAAAACATGGCTTCAGGACTAGTTATGTTGCCTGATGCAGGCTGACTTCAAAATACCCACGTTTGAAAGGCCAGATCCTGATTTTTTGCGTGTGTTAACAAAGTTAGCACCAGGGCTTTTAGCCCAAAAGGCAGGGTGTGATGTATTCAAAAGTGATGCATTATTTAATTCTAATGTCTGTAGGCACCTACAAAAGCTATTTTAACAGGTAGTTGGCTTTCTTTATTCCTTGAGGTGAACTCTCATTCACCCCAATTAATAATACACATCTTTTCTATTGCCCCATCCACTTCAGTTAATAATCTACTTCCTTTTCTACTGCCCTGATGAAGAAATCACACTTCAAATTTAGAGATGTCCGCTGCCCTGGCAGACAAATTGTAGGGTTTCTGTCAATGGATTGAAAGTGTGCAATATGGCTCCGTCAACATGACAGAGCCATATCAAACACTTTACATTTTCAAAACCTAAATCCTGAATACAGAACTTGTATGTGATTACATCTTTTCATAACTTTAATTTCACAAAAGGGACACACTTCAGTACATTTACATGTGAGAATTGGGTGCAACTGGAATTGTCATTTATTTAAACCACAACATGAAAGACACATCTCATATGTATTCTTATCCTAACATTTCCCCCATGAGGTGTGTCTGTTGTCCAAATCAGTAAATCATTCATATGAGGAGAGGGAATCATTCAGCTGGTGTTGGGCTTCCTGCTGCATACATGGGTAAAAACCTGGGTTAATTGGAAAAGATGTTAAGTCCTTTACACTCAGCATAGCCTCTGTGTACTTACCATAAGCAAGAAGGTATATATGTTACTTGAGTTACAGCAGCTGAGACTGCAGCATCCATTATTCCTCTGACTCAGTTAGCAATGCCCCTGTGTGCTCCCTAGCGTCAACGCAGGCATGCTTGCACCATTTTGCAAGGGTGACTGTGTTACAGGGAGGGTTGTTTTTGTGCAGGAAGGAAACCTTATTTTGAAAAAACAATCCTTAAAGGCATTTTCCTCTTTCTATGTCTGATGCAGAATGCAGTACATATAGAGAGAGGAAATGAGGAGAAATAGAGATATTTTCCCTCGTTAGACCTTACAGGGCAAAGCATTGCATTTTCACCCGTTTACAGGTTTACTAATTTTATTAAATCTCGGCAGAATACATGGATAGATGCGTGGGAAAGTCCATGTTCCACCCATGGAACGCCTTCCCATTGCAAGGGAATAACATGCTATGTCTTGTGTTACTTTGTATTTACTGCACCATGCAAAGCCGCACAAAGTTGCTTTGTGTGGCTTAATAAATACCAAAAATGATTTTGCAGCTGAACTGTGACACAAAAGCCGTACAACCCTGATGCATAACCTTAGTAAATCTGTCCCTACATGCCAATGTACTGAAGATAGTAACTATTGTCATTGACTTCTACACTGTACCAGTTTCAACTTAATGAAAATTATACATAAAGTTGGCAAACACAAAACAGCAATTCAAAGAGCAAAAAAACCACAGCTGTTCATATAAATCTATCTGCATGGGGGCAAAACATCTGCTGGCTTCAACTCTTGAACCAATGAGGTTCATGGCAGCCATTGCATAAGTAACCAATTGTTTCATAGTCTATTATTTTGTGCATAATTGGCAGGGATGAAATTTCAAGCACATAGTTCGCCTTTTCTGCCAGTCGCCCTGCCTGCCTTCAGACTGCAATCATGGTTGAAAGACTTTGGACTCATAAATGAGGGCAAACCTTTGTGAAGTGTTTTATTTTCAACACAAATAAACACCCTCATTTAAAGAATCGTAACATATATGCTTAATAGATTTGTATATTGAGAAAGTATGTGGGCCAGATGTATGGAGCTGTCGACCCATTACAAACCTCTAAGTTCGGTAAGTCTGAGTGTTTTTGACCACTCAAAAGATGTTTTAATGTAGTAAACCAATTTCATGAGTCAGCAATCATTTTCAAAATAGGTATTTGAAAGGGGCATGATCAGGGTGCCCTTGCCAAATACCACATTGTAAAATTATCATTACCATAATTCTGGTTGCAAACCATAAATAGTGTACTGTCTCCCCAGTTAATGTGGTAACCGGTTCACAAAAGGGAAGGGTTCCCTTCTATGAAGTGGGGGGAGGACAAGAGAGTACTAGATAAGAAAGTAGATTTGAAAAAAGACCTGTTATCAGGCAAATTCAGTTACTCAAGCACAGAAAAAGGAAAGATTCACAGTAAAGTTTTCATCTGTTGCTAAAACTCTCTGCCATGACCTCTCTAATTTCAAGGAAAATACTATTTGGTTGCAGTAGTCAGGAATGCCTCCACTTTTTTTTTATCTCTGTAATATCCAGAAGGGCACCAGCAGATGAATGTAGTTGTAGCGCCGAGATGCCCATGGGCCTTCGTTCGCGCTTTATAAGTGTTATAAATAAATAAATAAATTGTTTGTTGGGCTTATATAATCTAATAATCGTGGTTGCCCCCCTCTACAATTCCTAACAATTGAAGAGGAATGAAAAATAGCACTTTTAATGCAATAATGCATTTAACATTTAAACGATCTAGCTGGGACAGAAACATTTGCAAAGTGCTAGTTACACTCATCACAGTTGAAGATCGATCAATTGGAAACACTAAAGACAAACCTACATTTCGATTTAAAATAAATTGATATTAAAACAATGCATATCTTAAATTATGCAAGATTCAAATAAAATTAACTTACCATTTTGGGGGATTTCTGTAGCTTCCCCGAACACTGGATTGGTCACAATGTTTTCTTCCTTTTTTTCACTTGTACTAAAATCAGGTTTCGTCTCTGGAACAAATTGTAATTTACAAATTGTATGGGAGATTACAAAAACATTACTTTCTCTGATAAAAATATATGTCTCCGATCATTGTACACAAAGTGAGAAGGTCCTTGTCTACTGAAGTACAACATGCTCAGAGAGGTTGTGAAAGACATGGATCATTGCTCAGAGTCAGCGGCACATAACATTATTCATAATAAAAAAACACAAGAGCAAAAAAAAGAAAAATTCCTAGTTCAATCATCTTTGAGTAGTGCCACAATGCCTTCTCTGTAGATTTGTGCTAAACGAAGTTTTGTTTGCAACATGTACACACCTCATTGTACTAAAGCAAAGAGAATCATATTTTTCAACACTATTCCTATATTAAAATTTCTCAGACAAGGTTACCATTCAGGTGTTTTTCTAAAACCATCTTAGTGAAATTAACCAACGTCATTGGTTCTAAGATACAAATAGGAGCATCCAGTGAATGACAACAATTATGGAGCCCTTTAGGAACAGAAGCTATATTAGGTACATCCAAACTGAGAAAGAATCTTGGGCCAGATGTACAGAGCATTTCACCCATTACAAACGGTTAGGTTTGGTGAGTCAGAGTGTTTTCGACCACTCAAAAGATGTTCTAATGTAGTAAACATATTTTATGAGTTAGAAATCATTTTCCAAATGTCAAAATTGATATTTGAAAGGGACATGACAAGGGATAGTGCCTTTTCCAAATAGCAAATTGTAAAATTATTTATCAATGGGTTGTGACCATAATCCTGATTGCAAACCATAAATAGGTTACTGACTCCCAAGTTACTCATGGAAGGCTAATTTTCTTTTTAAACTCAATTCGATCTGAATCATTTGTATTATGAAAGGAATTTTCCTGAAATCCAAGTAAGACTGACTTTCTTAAAATCTTTTAGAAAATCCTATGAATAAATAGTATCTTAGGGCCATATGTATGAAGCTGTTTTGCGATCACAAACACTGTGATTCGCAAAAAAACTGTGTTTGCGATTGCAAAACAGAGTGTTCCTATGTAGGAAAGGGTACAGGAGGGCAAGAATGGTAATCGCAAATTTAGCGATTACCAATTTTGAATGCATTCTGTGACTCAATTTGCAAACTCTCAATGAGCATCACATCATGGGCAAAATTAGCTAATCTTGTGCTCGCAAATTGCAAATTCGCAAAATGAGATGCTGGAAAAAATCGCAAATTTGCAATTTTGCACATCGTCATTACCACCAACGCTGAGCAGGTGGTAACCAGGTGCATCCTGCTTTGACAGGCCCACAATGCCAGAGGGGTTTCCACAATGGCTGGGCTGTATGTGATAGCCAGGAGGCTGTGAATCAGAGCTGCTGCACAGAGAAGGAGATGACGGGGAAGGATCTTCAGAGCGCACACCACCTTGTTCCAGCAGACCGAGGAGGAGATCCATGTGAACTACAGGCTGAACGCAGACAGCATCCTGGACTTAATAGAGGATCTCAAACCCAAACTAGAACCCCCCACACGCAGGGCACACACTATTCACACCCATGTAAAGGTATTGTGCTCACTACACTTGCTGACATCAGGAAATTTTCAGGGGGTGATAGCCACAGCAGGAGGGGTCTCCCAGAGTGCACTGTTGGGCTTCTTCCACGCTTTCCTTGATGCAATAGTACAGAGGCTCATCACCATATCCAATTCCCCAGCACACAACATGCAGTAGATCAGACCAAGCAGGAGTTCTACCAGACAGCCCAATTCCTCCACGTAATTGGCTGCATAGATGGGACCCATGTCGCTAACTCCCACCTCACAGAATGAGCATGTGTTCCGGAACTGCAAGTCCCATCATTCCCTGAACATACATGTAGTGTGCAATGCCAAATATGTTATCACTGATATTGTTGCTAAATACCTGGGCAGCACACATGACTCATTCATTTTTCGACACAGTGGAATTCACAGACGACTCACAGATGGGAAGTTGGTGAGGGCTACCTGCTAGGTAAATGTATGGCTGTCAAAGACACAATCAGTGAAGGGCCGAAGTGGCAGGACAGTGTTTAACCTGATTTTGTTACCCTGCAGGTGACAGTGTGTATGCTGCACGTGACTAAATCCTGACTCCGTACCTGAATCCAGCCACTGCTGGGGAGTGGAGATATAACAGCGCCCACAGAGCCACCAGCTGTGCCACTGAGAGAACATTTGAAATCCTTAAGAGCCATTTCTGATGCCTATATAAGAGTGGAGGAGCGCTACAGTACAGCCCCGAGACATGTTGCAAAATCGTGGTCACATGTGCTATGCTACACAACATCGCCACCAAGAAAGGCATCGCAGTGGAGCTCACAGATTCCAACTCATCAGATGAGGAGGGGCCAGCTCCACAATGCAGACCAGCCAGTGGTGTCAGTGCAGCTGCCGGCCGCCAGAGAAGAGATGAGATCAAACAGAACTATTTCTAGGTGTGTAATGATGACACAATGCTACAGATTGGTGCAAAGCTGTGTTTTTATTTCCTTGGGTGCAGGAATATATCCGTCACACAGCCTGATGTGCACGTAATGTGAGTCCCAAGTGCTTACACATGTTAAACACGTATACAAGTATGTTGTCAAACATGAGTCAAGATGCAATGTGTTGCATCACACATTGCCATGTGCCCCTCATGACACTTCACCTCTTGCGGGCACAGTCTGTTACCCCTCGCTCAGGGTGCCCACTCCTGAGTCATCAGCTGTTCTCCTCTGCCGCGCACTTCGACGTCTGTCCTGGGGAATAGGTGGAGTGATGCTGCTCCTGCTGGACTGGTCCTCACTCTCCAGTGAGGACTGGGGTCCTGTGCCACCTGTGGCTGGTGCCCGCAGCTGGTCCACGGCATGTGTGACTTGCACCGGGCCCTCGGCCACATCCTGGCAGCAGTGAGCCATTTCATACTGCATGCTGACACAACGACGTGCCAACAGTGACATGGCAGTGAACAGGCGGTTCACAGCTTTTGTGTATATGTCCAGGCAGCTGTGGAGACGTCTCTCCCTGCGCCTGGCTGCCCGGTCTCTCCTCATCTCTGTATATAGTCCTTCTAGTGCAGCTGTCATGCTCATATAACCATCTCTCATCTGGGCCATGCTGTTGTTATGTGTGGCAAACTGGTGCTGTATTGACTTTAATGCCTTTGCTTGCAGGTGCTGGACTTTTAGCATGCTGCCTTCAAGCCATGCAAACACTGTGTCTTCGCATACGACTGCTGTGCTGGTGGACGGCCGTGCCCTGTGCCAGGAAGATGTTCCTGGACTAGGAGGGACAGGAGACTGTGCTGTGTGATGCACCCTGGCCCTGGACTGGCTGATCTTCTTCACTTGTGTCCTGTGCACCTGCCTCCAGGGGTGGTGGCCCTGTGAGGCGCCGTCTGCGTGTCACAGGGATTGTTAGCCTGCCTTTCTCCTGCTCATCTTGCCTTGACTGGTCTTCAGTGTGGGATTCATCCTCACCTTCTGCTATTGATTCCTGTGTTTTAGGTGGTGCTGTGAATGTAACTGCACTCATTACTTTGGTGTCCTGTCTTGCATTGGTTATGCAATACAGTTTTCAGATTTTGAGTTACATGGGTACTATCTGTCTGTTTTTTGTCTTTCCTGAATTAGTCATCCTGATCCTACCTTGCTGGGTCTCACTGCTCCACTGCTTGGTGCATGTGACTACATTTCCCATAATGTATTGTCGGGTGTGCTTGTTAACATGTACTGGTGTTGCATTCATGTTTAGTGCCTGGGTTTTTCCTGAGTGTGTGAGTGATGTGGTGGTGTATCAGGGGAGTAATAGCACGCTTCTTACCTTGCCAGGTGTTTGGGGGGTTGGAGCTGTACAGGTCAGCCACTCCACTGACACTCACTGGCTGAAGGGTGCCTTCCACCAGCTCCTCAAGAGGCATAGAATCAGTTGCAGTGGATGGTCCCCCACCAGTCTTCTTTGCCTCTGACACCTTGCTGCCACCTTTTCCTTTGAACTTTGGTGCATGTTGTAACACCTTTTACAGAGGTTCTCCAGGGTGCGGTGGGTCACGCCGATGGCATTCACCTTTTCATGTATTTCACTCCAGATTTTCCTTTTGCATGCCTCTGGCACACATAGGGATTGCTTGCCAAATAGGAGCTCATGACTGACTGACATTTCCTGTATGAGCACCTCCAGCTTCCTCTCACTGAACTTTTGCTTCCTTTTTCTGCCATTCTCCTTCTGCTGCTTGTCTTTCTCCTGTGTATCCATTTCTCCTTCTCTCAGTTGCAGTGCACAAGTCTCTCACTCTCCTGCCAGCCTCTTACTCAGCTCCTAGAAATCAGGTGCAGCGTGGGCAGTCACACTTCCTGGTTGTGATGTCATCAAGCTGCACCTGCATTGCCTGTTCTCAGATTTGCGGTTCCTTATTTGCAAATTTGCAAATAAGGAATAGCAAAATAGGTATTCGCATTAATATTCTGCAAATTTTTGGGAATCACTAAAATTTTGCGATCTTTTATTTACATCGGATTTTCCGATTCTCAAAATGCGTTCAGCTAAAAATCGCATTTGAGGAATCGCAAAATACTATTTTGATACATATGGCCCCTTAAGAGCGGACACTTTTCCATGCCAGTTGTGAGGCTTTTATTGGCATTTTCTGGGTACTTTGCGCTTATGCCTCCATAACCTTTTTTTCACATTAGGTACCCCTGAAAAATGTGCGTCCCTTTTTCCCAACATTATAGTGTATCCAAAGGAAGCCAGAGTTTGTGGATTTTCTTTCAGGGGACAGAGAAATTAGCCAAACTATTTTTTGGGTGGCAAAATTTGGCAAAAAAGTGCTGCAAAAGAAAGTGTCTGTTTTTCCCGCCCAAAGTGCTATGAACCAAAGGTTTGCTGTGCAAAAATCATCATTAATCCTGCTTTCATAAACAAGCAAAGCAGGCTGAAAAAAACAAATGAGATTGTTAAATAATATTTTACTCAACTCAGAGCAACAAAGTTGGTGTGCTGCATAAAGTGAAAGAGAAGGGGTATAAATGCACGATATTTCCAAACATATTGTGTATTTCAGCTCTCTCCTTTTGGTGGTGACCTGTGTTCTCCCTAGAAGCAACGCAGGCATGCTTGCACCATTTAGAAAGGGTGACTGCGTTACAGGCATGGTTGTTTTTCTGTAGGAAGGAACACCTTATTTTGCAGTACACATCAAAAGAGGAAATAAGGAGGAGAAATACAGATGTTTTCCCTCGTTAGACCTTACGGGCAAAGCATAGCATTTTCACCTATTCCCAGGTTTACTAGCTTTATTAAATCTCGGAACGCGCCTCCCATGGACCTCCTTCCCATTGCGAGGCAATGACATGCTCTGCCTTGTGTTACTTTGTATTTACTCCATCATGCAAAGCCGCACCAAGTGGCTTTTTGTGGCTTAATTAATGGCAAAAAATGATTTTGCAGCAGAGCTGTGGGACAAAAGCCCTGCAATCCTGATGCATAACCTTAGTAAATCTGTCCCTACATGCCTATGTCCTGAAGGTAGTTTCATTCCCTTTTACACTGTACCAGTTTCTACTTTACGAACATTATACAGAATGTTGGCAAATACAAAACAGCAATTCAAAAAGAAAAACAAATAAAAACATAGCCATACATTTAAATGTCTCTGCATGGGGGCAACACATCTGCTGGCTTCAGTTCGTGAACCACTGATTTTCATGGCAGCCATTGCATAAGCAACCAGATGTTACATAGTCTACTATTTTGTGTATAATGAGCAGGGATGAATAAGCACAGAGTTGACATTTACTGGACTAAAATATTGAGGGCAAACATTTGTGAAGAGTTTTATTTTCAACACAAATAATCACCCTCATATAGAGAAATTTAACCTATTTGCTTAATAGATTTCTATACTGAGAAAGTATCTTGGGCCAGATGAACAGCGCTTTTGACCCAGTTACAAACCTTTTTGTTTAGTGAGTCAGAGTGTTTGCGACCACTGAAAAGATTTTTTAATGTAGTAAACATATTATATGAGTCAGAAATCATATTCCAAATGGCAAAATATTTATTTTGAAAGGGGCATGATTTGGATGTCCCCTCCAAATACTAAAATGATTTATCAATGGTTTGTGACCATAATTCTGGTTGCAAACCATAAATGGTTTGCTTACTCCCAAGTTAATGAGGTAACAGATTCGCAAAAGGGAAGGGGTCCCTTTTATGAAGTGAGTGGAGGACAAGAGAGTACAAGATTTGAAAAAAAGACCTGGTATCAGACAATTTCAGTTACTATAGGACAGAAAAATGGAAAGATTCACAGGAACAAATGAATCTGTTGCTAAAACTCGGTGCAATGGCCTCTCTGATTTCACGGAAAATACTATTTGGTAGAAGTATTCAAGAATGCCTCTACTTTTTCTTTTTATACTTGCAATATCCAGAAAGGCACCTGTCAATTAATGTAGTTGCTTTTTGGGCTTATACAATGTAATAATCATGGTTGCTGCCCTCGACTATTCCTAAGACTTCAAGAGGAATATAAAAATAGCACTTTTAATGCAATAATGTTTTTAACCTTTAAACAATCTAGCCGGGAACCAAACATTTCCAAAGTGCTAGGAACACTCATCGCAGTTGAACATAAATCGATTTGAAACGCTCATGACATGGATACATTCCGATTTAGACTTAAATTAATATTAAAACTTTTCATATCTTAAATTGTACAAGGTTCAAATTAAAATTATTTTACCATTTTTGGAAATATCTGGAGTTTCTACGAACACTGGATTGCTCACAATGTTTCCTTCATTTTTTTCACCTCTACTCAAATCAGGTTTTGTCTCTGAAAAAAATAGTAATTTACAAAATGCATGGGAGATCACAAAAACATGACTTTCTCTGATACAAATATATGGCTCCAGTTATTGTACACAAAGTGACCAGGTTCTTGTTCTACTGAAGTACAACATGCTCCTCCCATGGACCGCCTTCCCATTGCGAGGCAATGACATGCTCTGCCTTGTGTTCCTTCGTATTTACTCCATCATGCAAAACCGCACCAAGTGGATTTGTGTAGCTTAATAAATGCCAAAAAATGATTTTGCAGCAGAGCTGTGGGACAAAAGCCCTGCAATCCTGATGCATAACCTTAATAAATCTGTCTCTACATGCCTATGTACTGAAGGTAGTTGCATTCCCTTTTACACTGTACCAGTTTCAACTTTACGAAAATTATACAGAATGTTGGCCAATACAAAACAGCAATTCAAAAAGCAAAACACAAAAAACATAGCCATACATTTAAATGTATCTGCATGGGGGCAAAACATCTGCTGGCTTCAGTTCTTGAACCACTGATTTTCATGGCAGCCATTGCATAAGCAACCAGATGTTACATAGTCTACTATTTTGTGTATAATGGGCAGGGATGACATTTTAAGCACATAGTTGACATTTACTGGACTAAATTATTGAGGTTAAACATTCGTGAAGAGTTTTATTTTCAACACAAATAATCCCCCTCATATAAAGAAATCTAACCTATATGCTTAATAGATTTCTATACTGAGAAAGTATCTTGGGACAGATGTACAGAGCTTTTGACCCAGTTACAAACCTTTTTGTTTGGTGAGTCAGAGTGTTTGCGACCACTGAAAAGATTTCTAATGTAGTAAACATATCTTATGAGTCAGAAATCATGTTCCAAATGGCAAAATAGGTATTTGAAAGGGGCATGATCAGGATGTCCCCTCCAAATACCAAATTTTAAAATGATTTATCAATGGTTTGTGACCATAATTCTGGTTGCAAACCATAAATAGTTTGCATACTCCCAAGTTAATGAGGTAACAGATTCGCAAAAGGGAAGAGGTCCCTTTGATGAAGTGGGTGGAGGACAAGAGAGTACAAGATTTGAAAAAAAGACCTGGTATCAGACAATTTCAGTTACTATAGGGCAGCTAAATGGAAAGATTCACAGGAAAAAAATAATCTGTTGCTAAAACTCTGTGCAATGGCCTCTTTGATTTCACGGAAAATACTATTTAGTAGAAGTATTCAGGAATGCCTCTACTTTTTCTTTTTATACTTGCAATATCCAGAAAGGCACCTGTCAATTAATGTTGTTGCTTTTTGGGCTTATACAATGTAATATTCATGGTTGCTACCCTCGACAATTCCTAAGACTTCAAGAGGAATAAAAAATAGCCCCTTTAATGCAATAATGTATTTAACTTTTAAACAATCTAGCTGGGAACCAAACATTTGCAAAGTGCTAGACACACTTATCGCAGTTGAATATAAATCGATTTGAAACGCTCATGACAAGAGTATATTCCGATTTAGAATTAAATTAATATTAAAACTTTACATATCTTAAATTGTACAAGGTTCAAATTAAAATTATTTTACCATTTTTGGAAATTTCAGAAGTTTCTCCGAAAACTGGATTGCTCACAATGTTTCCTTCATTTTTTTCACCTCTACTTAAATCAGGTTTTGTCTCTGAAAAAAATAGTAATTTACAAAATGCATGGGAGATCACAAAAACATGACTTTCTCTGATACAAATATATGGCTCCAGTCATTTTACACAAAGTGACCAGGTTCTTGTTCTACTGAAGTACAACATGCTCCTCCCATGGACGGCCTTCCCATTGCGAGGCAATGACATGCTCTGCCTTGTGTTACTTCGTATTTACTCCATCACGCAAAACCGCACCAAATGGCTTTTTGTGGCTTAATAAATGCCAAAAAATGATTTTGCAGCAGAGCTGTGGGACAAAAGCCCTGCAATCCTGATGCATAACCTTAGTAAATCTGTCCCTACATGCCTATGTGCTGAAGGTTGTTGCATTCCCTTTTACACTGTACCAGTTTCAACTTTACGAAAACTATACAGAATGTTGGCAAATACAAAACAGCAATTCAAAAAGCAAAACAAAAAAAACATAGCTATACATTTAAATGTATCTGCATGGGGGCAATACATCTGCTGGCTTCAGTTCTTGAACCACTGATTTTCATGGCAGCAATTGCATAAGCAACCAGATGTTACATATTCTACTATTTTGTGTATAATGGGCAGGGATGACATTTTAAGCACATAGTTGACATTTACTGGACTAAATTATTGAGGTTAAACATTCGTGAAGAGTTTTATTTTCAACACAAATAATCACCCTCATATAAAGAAATTTAACCTATATGCTTAATAGATTTCTATACTGAGAAAGTATCTTGGGACAGATGTACAGAGCTTTTGACCCAGTTACAAACCTTTTTGTTTGGTGAGTCAGAGTGTTTGCGACCACTGAAAAGATTTTCTAATGTAGTAAACATATCTTATGAGTCAGAAATCATGTTCCAAATGGCAAAATAGGTATTTGAAAGGGGCATGATCAGGATGTCCCCTCCAAATACCAAATTGTAAAATTATTTATCAATGGGTTGTGACCATAATTCTGGTTGCAAACCATAAATAGTTTGCTTACTCCCAAGTTAATGAGGTAACAGATTCGCAAAAGGGAAGAGGTCCCTTTGATGAAGTGGGTGGAGGACAAGAGAGTACAAGATTTGAAAAAAAGACCTGGTATCAGACAATTTCAGTTACTATAGGGCAGCTAAATGGAAAGATTCACAGGAAAAAAATAATCTGTTGCTAAAACTCTGTGCAATGGCCTCTTTGATTTCACAGAAAATACTATTTAGTAGAAGTATTCAGGAATGCCTCTACTTTTTCTTTTTATACTTGCAATATCCAGAAAGGCACCTGTCAATTAATGTTGTTGCTTTTTGGGCTTATACAATGTAATATTCATGGTTGCTACCCTCGACAATTCCTAAGACTTCAAGAGGAATACAAAATAGCCCCTTTAATGCAATAATGTATTTAACTTTTAAACAATCTAGCTGGGAACCAAACATTTGCAAAGTGCTAGACACACTTATCGCAGTTGAATATAAATCGATTTGAAACGCTCATGACAAGAGTACATTCCGATTTAGAATTAAATTAATATTAAAACTTTACATATCTTAAATTGTACAAGGTTCAAATTAAAATTATTTTACCATTTTTGGAAATATCTGGAGTTTCTACGAACACTGGATTGCTCACAATGTTTCCTTCATTTTTTTCACCTCTACTTAAATCAGGTTTTGTCTCTGAAAAAAATAGTAATTTACAAAATGCATGGGAGATCACAAAAACATGACTTTCTCTGATACAAATATATGGCTCCAGTTATTGTACACAAAGTGACCAGGTTCTTGTTCTACTGAAGTACAACATGCTCCTCCCATGGACCGCCTTCCCATTGCGAGGCAATGACATGCTCTGCCTTGTGTTCCTTCGTATTTACTCCATCATGCAAAACCGCACCACGTGGATTTGTGTGGCTTAATAAATGCCAACAAATGATTTTGCAGCAGAGCTGTGGGACAAAAGCCCTGCAATCCTGATGCATAACCTTAATAAATCTGTCTCTACATGCCTATGTACTGAAGGTAGTTGCATTCCCTTTTACACTGTACCAGTTTCAACTTTACGAAAATTATACAGAATGTTGGCCAATACAAAACAGCAATTCAAAAAGCAAAACACAAAAAACATAGCCATACATTTAAATGTATCTGCATGGGGGCAAAACATCTGCTGGCTTCAGTTCTTGAACCACTGATTTTCATGGCAGCCATTGCATAAGCAACCAGATGTTACATAGTCTACTATTTTGTGTATAATGGGCAGGGATGACATTTTAAGCACATAGTTGACATTTACTGGACTAAATTATTGAGGTTAAACATTCGTGAAGAGTTTTATTTTCAACACAAATAATCCCCCTCATATAAAGAAATCTAACCTATATGCTTAATAGATTTCTATACTGAGAAAGTATCTTGGGACAGATGTACAGAGCTTTTGACCCAGTTACAAACCTTTTTGTTTGGTGAGTCAGAGTGTTTGCGACCACTGAAAAGATTTTCTAATGTAGTAAACATATCTTATGAGTCAGAAATCATGTTCCAAATGGCAAAATAGGTATTTGAAAGGGGCATGATCAGGATGTCCCCTCCAAATACCACATTTTAAAATGATTTATCAATGGTTTGTGACCATAATTCTGGTTGCAAACCATAAATAGTTTGCATACTCCCAAGTTAATGAGGTAACAGATTCGCAAAAGGGAAGAGGTCCCTTTGATGAAGTGGGTGGAGGACAAGAGAGTACAAGATTTGAAAAAAAGACCTGGTATCAGACAATTTCAGTTACTATAGGGCAGCTAAATGGAAAGATTCACAGGAAAAAAATAATCTGTTGCTAAAACTCTGTGCAATGGCCTCTTTGATTTCACAGAAAATACTATTTAGTAGAAGTATTCAGGAATGCCTCTACTTTTTCTTTTTATACTTGCAATATCCAGAAAGGCACCTGTCAATTAATGTTGTTGCTTTTTGGGCTTATACAATGTAATATTCATGGTTGCTACCCTCGACAATTCCTAAGACTTCAAGAGGAATAAAAAATAGCCCCTTTAATGCAATAATGTATTTAACTTTTAAACAATCTAGCTGGGAACCAAACATTTGCAAAGTGCTAGACACACTTATCGCAGTTGAATATAAATCGATTTGAAACGCTCATGACAAGAGTACATTCCGATTTAGAATTAAATTAATATTAAAACTTTACATATCTTAAATTGTACAAGGTTCAAATTAAAATTATTTTACCATTTTTGGAAATTTCAGAAGTTTCTCCGAACACTGGATTGCTCACAATGTTTCCTTCATTTTTTTCACCTCTACTTAAATCAGGTTTTGTCTCTGAAAAAAATAGTAATTTACAAAATGCATGGGAGATCACAAAAACATGACTTTCTCTGATACAAATATATGGCTCCAGTCATTTTATACAAAGTGACCAGGTTCTTGTTCTACTGAAGTACAACATGCTCCTCCCATGGACGGCCTTCCCATTGCGAGGCAATGACATGCTCTGCCTTGTGTTACTTCGTATTTACCCCCCTTTAATGCAATAATGTATTTAACTTTTAAACAATCTAGCTGGGAACCAAACATTTGCAAAGTGCTAGACACACTCATCGCAGTTGAATATAAATCGATTTGAAACGCTCATGACAAGAGTACATTCCGATTTAGAATTAAATTAACATTAAAACTTTACATATCTTAAATTGTACAAGGTTCAAATTAAAATAATTTTACCATTTTTGGAAATTTCTGTAGTTTCTCCGAACACGGGATTGCTCACAATGTTTCCTTTGTTTTTTTCACCTGTACTTAAATCAGGTTTTGTCTCTGAAAAAAATAGTAATTTACAAAATGTATGGGAGATCACAAAAACATGACTTTCTCTGATACAAATACATGGCTCCAGTCATTGTACACAAAGTGAGCAGGTTCTTGCTCCACTGAAGTACAACATGCTAGGAGATGTTGTGAAAGACATGATTCATTGCTCTGAGTCAGGGGCACATAACATTATTCATACCAAAAAAGCAGAACAGCAAAAAAAGAAACATTCCTAGTTCAATCATATTTGAGTGATGCTACAATTCCTCGTCTTTAGATCTGTGCTACATGAAGTTTTGTTTGCAACATGTATACAACGCATGGCACTAAAGCAAAGTGAATCATATTCCTCACCACTATTCCTACATTAAAATTGCTCAGACAAAGTTAATTTTTAGGTGTTTTTCTAATGCCATCTATGTGAAAAGGAACAACCTCACATTAAAACATATGTCTCAGATGAATGACAGAGACATAACTATTTTACATTACCAACTAATGCAATAAAGAAGAAGCTGCAAACGTCAAATATCTACAGGACAATGAAAAAAGAGAGGGCATTGGTCCGATTGACTCTTACAAATAAGAGCATTGAGTAAATGACAACAAATATGGAGCACTTTAGGAGCAAGGCTATATTGTATATATCCAATAAAATATTGCAAGCCAATTGAATACATTTGAATAATTCTCACACATTTATAGCCACTAAAATGTGTCTGATTGACTTTCATGATGCACATTTATCATGATGATGACTAACGTGGGTCAAAATTTACCAAACTATATGAATAAGTCTATGAGGTTGAGTGTTAGAAAGTGTATTATTCATAAGAGTAAGTATGTACCTACCACCAGTAAAAAATCCACTAACACAGTATAGGGTCCAATAAAGGTCTCAATAAATGTGTCTCTTGCTCCACCCTTGGTAACTGTAAGCAGTCAGGGCTACATTAGGAGTCAGGCATGTAAAGCATTCAAAAACACTAATCCATCAAACAAGCAAGACACAACACACAATAAAAATCCCACAGCAATTTATGAAAATAGTAAAAAATTCTACAAACAAATAGACACTAAAGTGACTACAGTCTAATGTAGGAAACAGGAGATATGAATCTTTAAAGAATAAACATTGACAAAGTCAAAGATATATCCCAATCAAAATTGAGCCCTGGCCGGATTCACTCATTGGGAGACCCCAGTCAAAATGTTACCTTCGCACTTAAAACTTTTCTGGAGCTTTTTCTGCCAACCCACCATGATGCTCTTCATGAGACCGGATTTGGAGAGGGTTACTGGCTTTCTATTCAAGGAACTCCCAGTCAAATCCTGAAAGTCGGAACTCCACAGCATTACAGTGGGACGAGCCTGGAGTCCTGTTTGCTTCGCAGTTGATGGGTGGCTGGCTTGACTCTTCTGGTTGGGTTGGTCACCTTATGAAGCTTTTTCCTAAACCTTCTCCAAACTTCTCCAGATTTCAGCAGGTGCTTATTGAAGGTCTCCTTGTAAGTTCGAAGTGGCCACAACACAAATCCAAGGTTCTGCAATCTCCTGGATGATCATTGTAATGTTTGGACCAGAATTCCCACAAATAGCCTGGCCAAATCCATAAAGTCCACTGGATGCACTACGGCCTGGGTACTCTTGGCCGAGATGATGCAGGTGAGCTCTGTCCACAGGGCTGTAGTACAAAATTGTGCAGCAGGCGCATTCATTCAAAGTGCAAGGCTGTTGGGTGCAAATTCAGATTCCAGCAGGACAGTCCTTCTTTTACTCATAGTTTCAGGCAGCAGAACTGAGAGTCTATTCAACTCTGACATACTTAATCTCAGCATCTTGGCATTGAGAGGTGGGCACTCCTGACCATTGGATGCAAAGTGTCACCTAGGTGCATGACTACTTCTTGCAAAGTGTGTCATATTCTTGTCCCAGAAAGCACCATTCTTCCAAAATCAACGATGGCTGAAATGTCAGTGGAGCAGCTAGAACTAACTAATCCTACCCCCATTGTGGCTCATTTCCTGAGCTCTAAAAATCTGCCAATTCCTTCCTGACGTCTGCCATCTAGCTGGGACACATGGGAAGGGGGTAGATAGACTTGGCATTCCCGGCCTATCCTCTTCTGAAGCCTCATATTTTGTGAAACCCCACCTTGCCCTGGCATTCATATGTAGCTGTAGAGCTCTCTCCAGGAGATAGTCTCTCCCCAGGACATCCAATTACAACCTAATCAAGGCAGCTTGTCTTAGCCTCTTACCACTGTGAAATCAGGGGAGACTGCAGGAAGGATTAATTTTTGCTGACAGAAAATAAAGTCATATACCTTTTTTACAGCACAAATTATGGTTAATCCAACATTGACAATATGTTGCATTTATCAATGCCATTCTTTTAAGTAGGTGAGTGATATTGTATTCCCTGCCTAGCAATAATTATGCATGCGTAAAATATTACCATGTTAGCCTATCCGCCAAGTATCTACAATGGGGAAAAAAGTAAAATGGCCAGATTTCCCTCAACAGGGTTTATAAAACATATTTTATAAGGCCCTTGCTTATAGGAATATGACCCCACAGCCCTGGGGAACCTAGGGGAGACACTGGGTGTCACTAATATTTAAACATAGGGTAGATTATCACTTGTTAAGTGCAACACAGGCTGATGGCCTCTAAATATTCATGCCCTATTATATACTAGCTTCTTAGAGGTAGTTTCACTCCCAGTGCCGTATTATATACAAGAGATGTATAGGCTAGGTCATGCCAATTGTAAGACTTTACCTTTAAAGGCAGTCTTCAAGGCAAGGCTGCATTTAAAATGGCAAACAGCCACTAAGCAGTGTACACATGCAATGGTCATCAAATCTGCTGGGCTTTTAAACCTTCATGCCCTATTATCTACTAGGGGTTTATGAGAAGATTAATCTCCCGAGCCCTGTTACTTAAAAGGGACTTATAGGGTCTGTTGGGCCAATAGTAAGGGTACACGAATACATAGTGAACCCTAAACATGTTTTGTGTTTTAAATAGAGCAGAGCCCAGGGCACAGTCCGAGTCAGTTACCACCAGTATCAAGCAGCATAAAATGGGGGTGAAAAGGATAAGATGGTGACTTTCCAACATTCAGGGCCAGATGTATGACCATTTTTTGCGGTCGCAGAGGACATTCAGACCCCTTTGCGACAGCAAAAAATGAGTTGGCCATGTTCTATTCCTATTTTGCAAATTACTTGTGACTCGCAAAATAGGAATAGCGAGTCGCTCTTAGGAAGGGGCGTTCCGAGGGTGTCCCTTCCTAATAGCGAATCCTCCAGGTCTGTATGACTCTTTTGCGACCACAATTGCAATCGCAAAACAGTCGTTACCACCCTTCTCAGTAGGGTTGTAAAGCACTCGCAAACGGGAAGGGGTATCCAGGGGACCCCTTTCCCTTTGTGAATGCAGGGGAGAGTATCTTTAAGGGCTGGCAGTCGTCCCAGGGACGACTACCTGCCCTTAAAAACAGAAGCAAAACCATTTCATTTTTAATTTTTTTAAATGCAGCCCGTTTTCCTTTAAGGAAAACGGGCTGCATTTAAAAAAAAACTGCTTTATTGAAAAGCAGTCACAAACATGGTGGTCTGCTGACCTCAGGAGGCCACCATCCCTGTGAGGCTGGCCATTCCCAATGGGGTCGCAAATTGCGAGTGGCTCATGAATATTGATGAGCCTCGCATTTTGCAACCCCATTGGGAATCGCTAACAGTGTCTCTGACACTGTTGTACATTAGATTTAGAGCCTTGCAATATGCAACTTGCAATTTGTCGCAAATTACGAGGCGCTAAATCCAATGGGCGTACATCTAGCCATCAGTCTTTAAACAGTGGGATAAAGTATCTCTTTTTGCCGGATCATCCTCCTTTTTCTGGACTGATTCTACAATTTTTTAACTGTGGGACACTGCTGTCCAGGCCCCAGAGAACGTGCGCTGGCCTCTAAAACACATTTAAACGAGCTAATTCCAATTTGCATATTTAACTTCACAGTAAGGCCACATCATATAGTACAAGAAAGAAATTAGTGGTGTGTTAAAGCTAAAATTCAACTGTGGACTTCAGCACATGTTGTGCCTCAACCATTCTGAGAGAGAAAACTTCGGTACTAGTTGTGTTGCCTGATGAATGCTGCTTTCAAAAATAAAATTTTTTGAAAGGCAACATCCTTAAGTTTTTAATGTTAAATAGGCTACCCTTAGTACGCCTTTTAGCCCAAAAGGTAGGGTGTTACATATTTAAAAGTGGTGCATGGCAGAATATAATGTTGGTATGCACCTTCAAAGCTATTTTAACAGGTACTTGGTTTTTTTATACCTTGAGGTGGACCCTCATTCACCCCAATTATTAATCCACAAATTTTGTTTACCTCCTTATTGACCCCAATTAATAATCCACTTCCTTTACCACATCCCGGATGGAGGGAGAAATAACACTTCAAAGTCAGTTCTTGCACCAATGAGGTTCATGGCAGCCATTGCACAAGCAGCCAGTTGTTACACAGTCTACTATCGATTGTGTATAATGGGTAGGGATGACATGTCAAGCACAGAGTTGGCATTTGCAGCCAGTCGCCCTGCCTGCCTCCAGGCTGCAATCATGAATGAGAGACTTTGGGCTTAAAAATTGTTGGCAAACATTTGTGAAGAATTTTGTTTTTCAAACCAGTAATCACCCTCATTTAATTACCTTTAAACTATAGGCTTCATGGATTTGTTTACTGAGAAAGAATCTTGGGCCAGATGTACAGAGCTTTGGACCCATTCAAAACCTTTAGGTTTAGTGAGTCAGAGTGTTTGCGACCACTCAAAATATGTTCTAAAGTATTCAACATATTTTATGAGTCAGAAATCATTTTCCAAATGGCAAAATAGGTAGTTGAAAGGGGCATTATCAGGGTGTCCCTTCCAAAAACCAAATTGTAAAATTATTTATCGATGGTTTGTGACCATAATTCTGGTTGCAAACCATAAATAGTTTACTGACTCACAAAAAAGAAGGGTTCCATGCTATGACTGGGGGGAGAAAATGAGAGAACAAGATAAGAAAGTAGATTTGAAAAAAATTCCTTTTATCAGGCAATTTCAGTTACTAAAGCACAGAAAAAGGAAAGGTTCACAGTAAAGTATTCATCTGTTGCTAAAGCTCTCTGCAATTACCTCTCTAATTTCAAGGAAAATACTATTTAGTTGCAGTATTCAGGAATGTCTCCACTTTTTCTTTTTATCTCTGCAATGTCCAGAAGGGCACCGGCCAATATATGTATTTGATTGTTGGGCTTTTTAAAATGTAATAAACATGGCTTCTGCCCTCTACAATTCCTAATAATTGAAGAGGAATCAAAAATAGCACTTTTAATGCAAGAATGTATTTAACATCTAAACGATCTAGCTGAGAAAGAAACATTTGCAAAGTGATAGTCACGCAGTTGAAAATGGATCATTTGGAAACGCTAGAGACAAGACTACATTCCGATTTAGAATAAAATTAATATTAAAACAATACATATCTTAAATTATACAAAATTCAAATACAAATTAATTTACTATTTTTAAGAATTTCTGAACCTTCTCCGAACACTGGCTTGGTCACAATGCTTTCTTCATTTTTTTCCCCTGTACTTAAATCAGGGGTTGGCTCTGGAAAAAATAGTAATTTACAAAATGTATGGGAGATTACAAAAAAAGTATTTTTCTGATAACAATATATGTCTCCTGTCGTTGTGAGAAGGTTCTTGTCTACTGAAGTACAACATGCTAGGAGAGGTTGTGAAAGACGTGGATCATTGCTCGGAGTCAGGGGCAAATAACTTTATTCGTACCAAGAAAACTCAAGAGCAAAAAAAAGAAAAATTCGTTTTTCACTCACCCTTGAGTGATGCCACAATGCCTCGCCCGTAGATTTGTGCTACACAAAGTTTTGTTTGCAACATGTACACACCTCATTGCACTAAAGCAAACAGAATCATATTTCTCACCACTAATCCTACATTAAAATTGCTTACACAAGGTTAATTTTTAGGTGTTTTTCTAATGCCCTCTTAGTGAAACGGAACAACCTCTCATTGAAACATATGTCTCCGAGTAAAGACCAAGACATAACTATTTTAAATGACCATCTATTAGAAAAAGTAAAATATATCCAGGGAAATGAAAAAAGCAGAGGGCATTGATTCATTTGGTTCTAAGATACAAAGAGGGGCATCCAGTGTATAACAACAAATATGGAGCCCTTTAGGAACAGAAGCTATAATAGGTACATCCAAACTGAGAAAGAATCTTGGGCCAGATGTACAGATCTTTTGCCCCATTAAAAACCTTTAGGTTTGGTGAGTCAGAGTGTTTTCGACCACTCAAAATGCAAAATAGGTATTTTGAAAGGGGCATGATCACTGTGTCCCTTCCAATTACCAAACTGTAAAATTATTTATCAATGGGTTGTGACCATAATCCTGCTTGCAATCCATAAATAGAGTACTGACTCCCAAATCACTCATGGAATGCCAATTTATTTTTTTAAACTGAATTCAATCTGCATCATTTGTGTTCTGAAAGGAATTTTCCTGAAACCCAATGAAGACTGGCTTTCCTAAATTCTTCTGGGAAATATTATGCAAAGAAAAATATCTTAACTACTGAACAGCGGACTCTTTTCCATGCCAGTTGTGAGGCTTTTATTGACATTTTCGGGTACTTCGCACTTATGGATATTTATACTGAGAAAGAATCGTGGGCCAGATGTACAGAGCTTTTCACCCATTACAATCCTGCAAATTTGGTGAGTCAGAGTGCTTGCGACCACTCAAAAGATGTTCTAAGTTAGTATACATATTTTATGAGCAAAATAAGTATTTAAAAAGGGTATGATCAGGGTGTCCTTGCCTAATACCAAATTGTAAAATGTATCAATGGTTTGAGACCATAATTCTGGTTGCTAACCATAAATAGTTTACTGACTCCCAAGTTGATGTGGTAACTGCTTTCCAAAAGGGAAGGGTCCCTTTTATGAAGTGGGGGGAAGACAAGAGAGTACAAGATACTTGATTTGAATGCCTCTGCTTTTTCTTTTTATCTCTGCGAAATCCAGAAGGGTACTGGTAAACAGTCCTGTGGTCTGTGTTAATGACCAACAACCAGATAAGCAGTATTTCTTTACCTGGGGAAAAGGGAGCGAGCTGTGCCTGATAGTTTTGCCAGCCTTTGCACCGCTGGGGACTCAGTGTCCTGTGAGCCCCTGCTCTCTACCACAAGCATTAAGAGCACCAGCAGTCTTGTGTTCTGTGTAGCCACCAATGATCACATAAGGAGTATTTCCTTACCTGGGGAGAAGGGATCGAGCCATGCCGGATTGTTTTGCGCACCTTTGCATGGCTGGTGACTTGGAGTCCCGTGAGCCACTCCTCTCTACCACATGCATTAAAGTTGGCCCGTCCAAGTCTATCAGAGCCTCGAGGAGGCTGGGCTGCCCCCCCCCTAACCTGGGTTATCTGACCTTCTGTACTAAACTTTTGAATTACAACAGTCTATCATGGTGAAATGAAAGGCCAAGAAGGATGATCAAGGGTCACAGATCGAAAAAGGGCTGCGGACATGCTATTAAAAGATATAGAGATGGCAGAAAGAAGGGTGTCTCGAGGAGAGGTAAGTCTACCAACTCAACATTTGGTCCCTTTACTTGAGGACATGTTGCCAAGAGATGATGCTAATATTCTCCCTTAGCTGCTGGCATGCTTCCGAACCAACACTCGCTTACAAGCAGCACTGGTAATCAAGAGTCATCCGAAGAGCCACCCATGAAAAAAGGAGGGGTGGGAGGCTGTATAGATGCCCAAAATCAAACAAAGGTGCTGAGAAAGATCCCTCGCTAATGATTCCACCTGAGACAGTGACACCAAATCCAGACCTGGAACAAACTGTTTTGCACCTTTTACAACCTTTAATGGATAGCTTTAAATGAATTGAAGATAGTCTATCTTTATTCAACTTGTGGTGGGTATGCACGAGAGGGCACCCAACGCGTTGGAGACCTTGGTGGCCAATTAATGTAATGATTGCCTAATGCTCACTCTCCAACCTGAGGCTAGTACGAATGCCTGGTGGCCCCTTTCCAGACACTGGGTGATGTGGAGACAGATGTGGGGAGTGGCGTTTGTAGAACCCATATGCCACTATGGGTACAACTTGCCCCCTCAACTTATTTGCTTACCCAAGAACCAGATTATTACCATAACGGTTCTGGAAATAATATCTCTGGTAATCAGGCTACACAACCAGAACCTAATTATCGTCAGGTCAAACTCTTACCTAGAACTACCGTTACAACTAGAATTAGGCAGGACTGACCGCAGAATGGTTGGGAAGGTCCTTAACCACATAATTCTTTTAATCTGAATCACCCCCCCCCCATTTGGCTGTCCATTTGTGATCATTTTAGCAAATACTCCACAATTGTATCATTCGCAGCACACACCAACTGATGAACAAAGCATTACAATGGTTGTCAAAGTATGCTGATGCTTATGAAAGACCTGATATATCAAACCATATTATTGTGGCTAGGAAAGTCCAATTAGTGGGCAACTCACCTAAAATAAACAGAGGGGACTTCATAGTAATTAATTTCAATACTCAGTATCTTGTGAACTATGTCCTGGATGTACTCCCTAACTGCCCTTCGGCAACTACGAAGAGTTACACATTTGTTTATTTATTTATTTATTTTGTACGTTTTGTATAGCGCGAACATGACCCAAGTGGGTATCAGAGCGCTTTACATAAGGATGACTAGGGGAAAGGTATATAGTTCAAAGTGACACACCAAGTTACAAGTGGGTCAATGTGTCACAAGAGTAACAATTACATAGTTGAGAGCAATAGGTAGCAGGCTATTGCAGCATAAACATCAAGCGCAAAAGGGACATTAAGGCAGGGAACAATAGGTCACCACATATGACATGTTACAGCAAGGATAACTGAAAAGTCTCGATGTTTGAGTAGCAAGGTTTCTAGATCAGCGCCTTGATCATTAGTAGTGTTTTCCTTTCTCTTTTGAAGGCAAAGGTGGATGGAATAAGCCTTTTTTTCACTGAAAGGGCGTTCCAGATTTTCGGGGCAATGCCTGAGAATGTATGGTTGTAGGTTTTAAGCTTATTGAATTTCTTTGGCTTCTTTGGCTTCAGCCGTAAGGTGCCGGTGCTCCTCGTGGGCCGGGAGCCCCCAGAGAGATCCAGTTTGTTTGCCAAGTAGAGAGGGGTATTGAAGTGAAGAGCTCTATGGGTCATACAGGCAATCTTTAATTGGATCCTTGCCTCAAAGGTAAGCCAGTTGAGTGATTTCAGGTCGGGTGAAATGTGGTTGGTTTTCTTAGAACCCGTGATGAGTCTCGTAGCCGCATTTAGCGAAGCTCTGATAGGGGCTAAACTGAGTTTTGGTAGTCCGCATAAAGTAGCACTGCTATATTCTAATCTGGAGATGACCAGTGCCTGCACTGCAGATTTGAAGTCCTCATGGGGTAGGTAGGGTTTGAGTTTTCTTAGGATGCACAGCGGAAATTCACTCCTTTGGTAGGTGCTCTGATGTGCTCTTGCATGTTTAGGTTTTTATCAAGCAGAATTCCAAGTGATTTTGTGGAGTCAATGAGGTGAGGTGTACAGTTGAGCTCCATCCTCGAGCTCTAGGGTTCGGGATAACCTAAAACTGGTGAAATCCCTGTTAAACCCCCGTCCACCAGTTATCTACGGAACGCTGTCTCCATGAAACGATCGGGAAGAAAATGAAGTAAGAAACGAGAAGATTACTCACATAACAAGACCGCCACATCGTCTGGAACAGCATGGCACTGATGTAAACACATCAGATCGGGAGACGGCACTGCCGCAAGGTAGAACATCGAGGCGGCGTTGAGCTACGGAATAGGATTCGGCGGTGCTGACAGACCTCATGCCGGTAGAAACGGTAATGCGGAGGAACGGAATCCGCGAAGGTGAGGGGCAACAGCGGCCATAACCTTCAGCCCTCGGCGCAAGAAGTGGAGAAATGTGCCGCCAGCAACGTAACGGATCCATCCCAGAGGGCACGAGAGATGGAAAGTGAGCGGCGGACATCCAGACAGCCGCGTGCATGCGATTGAGCACAGAGGAGCGAAGAGACACGGTAAGGAGAGGGAGACGGCGAAGCTGACGTTGTTGGAACTTCCAACAGACTCGCGACTATGAAAAAGAATTCACGCGTGAGTAAGAAAGCCCATTAGAAACTACGTTTTTGAGTTTTAGAATATCGGTCTTGGTGAGCTTCTACAGAGAGCCAAACAAAGTGAAATTGACTACAGGAATCGGCCTGCCTGACTCTAAAATGGCGGCCGCACAGGACATATGCTTATCAAAGACGATATAAAAGCCGGAGGCGGCTGCTAGAGTGATCTGATTAACGATAGGATCAGCCAAGGCAAGGATCGTTTGGACATTTCAATGTGGGACTCTCCTTTTCATTTAAGCACAACCTAAATTTAACAAAAATAACAAAAACAAAGATCAGCAAGAGTGAAAGGACAAACAGGACAAGCAGAAATAGAGAAAGGCACCATACAGTGAAAATGGACACACAGGACAGTTGAAAGAGAGATAGGCAGCAAACAAGTATAGGAAAGAGAAAGAGGACATTCTAACAACTGAAAGAGAGAAGGCACTTCAACTCTCGGATAACCAGATTTAATGGTGGCCATCTTGGAACAACTTTTAAATTTAGATTAATATAAAGAATACTAACACATTAATACCAATATAGGGAGAATACTGTTGCCTACATCAAAGAGTTATCCAAGAAGAGTGCACGTCAAATCATACTCATCACTATAACTCAAACATGGAGGAGAACTATCTAGAACCTGCAAGCAGAAACGCTCATATCATAAAATACCCAACCAAACTATCCAAGAATGCAGCCAAAAAATTCAAACACAACCTAATGAGAAAAAACCCTGACACGCTGATCTCGGACACTGTTTTTTGCACAGAAAAAGGCCTCATAGTGAATGACATGATCTTCTTCACCAAAAAAACAGCGAAATAGCGCAATGCCATCACAAATATACTGAGCATAAAATACATCACTAATATCCCACATGGCCCGAAAAATTATGACCGCGGCGTCTCCAAGATAAAAGACGACCTTTGTATAACTATCTACAAGAATGGAATAGTGATGATACAAGCCTCTAACCACGAACTGGAAAAATTTGACAACAGAGGCCACTAGGAATAACGCCCAACTCATCTGACAATACGGCCAGTATCAGTATACTATCTAGAAGCACTCAGGAACCTGAACAATCAAGGCAGCAAAGAGACACAACCGGTACAGGAGACACAACTTCTGCATTTGACAGAGAGACAACATCACCATCACAACAAGCAAATAACAACACAGGGCTTCCTCAGAGTGAAACATTGGACTCAGACAACACAATAACCAGAGAACCGCAGGAACCGCTGCATTTAAAGCATCTAGGAGACACAAGCGATTTGGGAGACCATATGTCTGAGAATGAACCAGAGAAAACAGAAATCATAGGAACATCATCACAGAACATTATCAGAGGGAAGAATCAATGCCCCCCCCATCGAAGTTACAACGCTAACGAACATAACAAGCAATGAACAACTAGGAAGATCTGATTTAGAAACCACTACCCTATCCACACTTCAAAGTACCTCAACACAAAGATCACTAAGACCCACTCGAGCATCACAGACTACAGACTTGAAACAAGGAACACAAATCAGAGTTATCTCATGCAACAAGGCATTGAATGGTGGAATAAATAACCAATCTAATGACAGAGAGAAGAAGACCTTGTCAAAGAGTTTAGGACGCAAATACGGGAACAAGAAATGTGAATTCCGAATTAATAGGACGAGCAACCCCAACAGAGCTCTCTAGACCCTAGGGAAAATGACAGAGCTCCAAATACAAATAGGATACGTGTCAGTCGACTTATTAAACACCCTGCAGGCGGTAGACACACTTCGGGATATCACAGAGAACACTCATAACAAAGTCGAACAATCATGTGAACTTCTATACAAATCTCAAAGAATGAACAAAAACATGGCAATGCCGTTAGCATATAGACAAAATCGACGCAATAGGAATCAGAAATACTTAACGGAAGAAGAAATCCTATCCTTACTACGGGAATATGAGTCATCTGTAAGCACTAGAGAAGAAAAAATAAAACAGTACCGTTTGATGTCAACAGAATATCTAGACTGAATAGGAGGAATCTTAACCTTAACAATCTCCAACGAGTCCAACTGATCACCGACTCGCAAAATCAGAACACAATCATAGCAGGGAAAACACTAAAATGCCTACTGCTAAACTGTCGGTCAGCAGTTTAACATGCCTCTGACATAGCCAAACTCATTATTAACCAGGAAATAGACATAACAATCCTAACAGAAACATGGCTATCAGATTCATCGTCCATGGTTATGGATCTTCTGGTGCCTCCTCATTACAATATTGTGAGACATGATAGGCTAAAAAAGACAGGAGGTGGTATCGCCTGCATCCACCGATCAGACCTTGAAGTTAGCCAAATACAATCTGACCCTCTAGATACATGTGAATACCTAGGTCTCAGTATAAGATCGAACAACAATCAAAGATGCAACCTGCATACCTTCTATCACCCACCGGGTAATAATAATTTGACCTTTATAGACCAGTTATTGGAGATCATCACAGCCCTCTGAAATAAATAACATATATCTAGGAGACTTCAATCTTCATTGGAATGACAACAACGACAAATAGGTCAATGCTCTTAAAGACTTTTTATCGGAACTAAATCTCTCACAAGCATGCAGACAACCAACTCACTCGAAAGGAGCTACTTTGGACTGGGTAATTTCAAAAATAGATAGTATGTCAATCCTCTCAATAGAGCCGTGTGACTGGTCAGATCATCATGCCATAACCTTCATGATACCCACATGGAGGAAGATAAAAACAACACAACCTATGAGAAGCACAAGATGGATGCGAGACTCTAGAGATGCAAACACAGAACTACTAATTGAAAGATGTGAGAAAGACTTAAACCTACCTCACAACCTGCAGAATGTGAATGATCTAACTAATCACTACACTACTACAGTAACAAAAATAGTCGACGACATCATGCAACTAAAACAGAAAAGAGTCACAGAGAAGGTTAAACACCCGTGGTTCAACGGAACATTGAATGAAGACAGGCGAATATTGAGATTGGCAGAAAGGAAATGGAGACAACACCCATCATCCCCGGAACTGAAATCCCTCAGAAAAATCAGAAATGAATACAACAAAAAGATTCTTAACTCCAAGAAGGAATTCATTAGATCCGAATTAGACAACGCCAAAAACGGACCACGGAAATTATTTGAGCTCTTAAAACAGCAATCAAATAAGCTGGCCAAAACTGCCCAAGAAATCACAAATACGCAACTAAGCTGTGAAGAATTCTCAAACTTTTTCACCGACAAAGCTAACACTCTGGAAAGAGAACTCAAGAATGCAGCAGACAACTTGGAACTCTATACACCATCATTGGACATGAACACAGCGAAAATGGTTGATAATTTGATAAAAAAACAAGGCACAATGGGACACTTTCAAATTATTGGATCAGAATAGCATTGCCAAAACACTATCAGACATCAAACCCAATAATCACTACAATGACCCACTACCCTCAAAATGTCTGAAGGAAATCCGCCATACAGTGATTCCAATATGGACAGAAATTGTAAATGCCTCCCTATCCCAAGGGAACCACCCAGAATGTCTAAAAACAGGACAAGTAGTGCCGATCATCAAAAAAACCTACAGTGAATCCAGCAGATCCAAATAATTACCGCCCAGTAACTAACATTCCTCTTCTTGCCAAGCTAATCGAGAAATGTGTACAAAATCAACTGAGCCAACACATCGACAATTTCTCACTATTGGATGAATGCCAATCAGGATTTAGAACTGGACACAGCACGGAAACGGCGATTCTACACATAGTCGATGATGCACTTCTAGCATTAGATCACAATCAACCTTGTCTGCTTATCCTACTTGACTTGTCTTCGGCGTTTGACACGGTTAATCATGAAAAACTACTGAACAGACTCCGTGAAAGGATGGGGATATCTGGTAAGGTGCCGAGTTGGTTTCAATCATTCCTACAGAATAGAACCCAAAGATTTCTGATCAACCAAACTCTGTCACCTTCAAGCCCTAACGCAATCGGAGTTCCACAAGGATCTACATTATCTCCCTCATTGTTTAACCTGTATATCGAACCCTTAAAAGAGATTCTCCGAAATTCTAAAATATCCTACCACATGTACGCGGATGACACACAGATATACATTAAGGTCACATCCCTGGATGACTTCAATGTATTGAATGAGGCCCTAAAAATGACTCTAGAATGGCTAACTATTAATCATCTGAAGCTAAACGCACACAAAACAGAATTCTTACTTATTTCGCCACAAAAGAACAAGTCAGAAGTGAAGGAATGGTCCAAATTGATCACGGCACTAAATTGAGCCCCCACCCTAGTTGACTCAGCGAAATCACTAGGGATCACATTGGATGAAAACCTCGACATGAAAGCCCACATCAAAGCAATGGCAAAAAGCGCCCGTTTTCATCTGTGAAACCATTTTTAACTGACGCGGATTTAAAACAAGCTGTGCAATCACTGATCATTTCGAGGATTGAATATGGAAGCACAACATTGGCAGGGCTACCAAAAATATCCACGGCACCTTTAAAAGCATGCCTCAATGCAGCAGCTAGACTTATCACAGGATCTAGGAAATTCGACCATATCACCCTCACCTGAAAGCTTTAAACTGGCTACCTTACGAAGCCAGGATACAGCTAAAGATGGCGTGTATCACCTACAAAGCACTCCATCACAATACTCCCAGATACCTTGCCCAAAAGATTGAATTATCTGGAGGAAGCAGACCAGCCAGGAGTGCCAAGGAACTGGTACTGAGACCACCCTTTTTCAGGAAGAAAAGAACCTATGATAGAGCATTCTCAGGAACAGCCCCTAGAATCTGGAACTCACTTCCCCCGAACATCAGAAAAATCCCAAACTTAGCAATGTTTAAGAGAGAAACCAAGTTATTTCTAATGAGTAAGTTCCTTCCATAATCACTTTCTCTAAGCGCTAATTCTTCAATTCAGAGACGTTTAAGATGTTCCACTGATTGGAGAACATGGAAGACAAAGGAAAAGACACGTGAAACAAACATATAGAGGAAGTATGAACATTCCAACTATAGCTATTACCTCACCTACCTCAGAACACTGCTTCATTCTTTATAACCTTGTAATCGATGTCAACCATTATGATAGTATTATTGACTAAAACAGTCTAATGTAATCTCGTGCTTGTAACTGTGAAGCGCTCTAATACCCAAGGGTCTTGTTCGTGCTATAGAAAACTGTACAATAAATAAATAAATAAATAGAGAGATATTGCAATAAGGAGGAATTCCATCTTGAGGGCGTTTAGTTTGAGGTGGTTAAAGGTAAGCCAGTTTAGGGTTTTGAGCAGGGTTCGGTTGAGAGCATTGATGTCTTCGGGGGAGGATTTTTTCATGTATAGTTGGGTGTCATCGGCGTACATGTGATATTGGATTTTGGAGGCTTTAAGAATTACTGTCAGTGGTTCGAGGAAGAGGTTAAAAAGTGTGGGGGAGAGTGAGGACCCTTGTGGAACACCCAGCATGCAGGGACTGGGGTTGGATAGAGACTGATTGGATTTGATTCTTTGAGTTCTATTGTTGAGGAAAGAGGCCAACCATTTAAGGACCGTGCCAGATAGGCCCATTCTTCATTCAAGGAGGTGGAGAAGATTGTCGTGCTTGACAGTGTCGAATGCAGATGAGAGATCGAGAAGAATTAGTAGTCAGGCTTCATTCTGGTCCAGTGAGGTGAGAGCGTCATCCACAATGTGAGTAATGGCTGTTTCGGTGCTGTGGCCAGTGCGGAAACCCGATTGAAATTGGTCGAGGAGCTGGAATTGTTCAATGTGTCTACGTAGTTGCTCATGAACACATTTTTCCAGTAGTTTAGCCAGGGTAGGAATGTTTGTGATCGGTCTGTAATTATTCAGGTCTTCAGGGTCAGCCGAGGGTTTTTTTAGGATGGAGAGCGCTAGGCCCTCCTTCAGGCAGTCCGGGATCTCACCTTGACGGAGAGAGGCGTTGATAATCTTGGACCAGAGCGGTGCTAATGAGCCTATCATTATTTTTAAAGAAGTAGGGAGGGAGGGGGTCATTGAAGTGGTTTGAAGGTTTAATGGTCGAGAGAGTATTGAGGATGGTAATGTCATCAAGGGGTGTGAATAGGCTCCAAGAAGCATTGTTTTTGAGAGAGATAACAGACTGGCTGGGCGCTGGCGTGGAGTGGGAGGAAGCAGGAAGGGGAGAGAGTAAGAGTGCAGCCAACCTTAGGTCAGATTCGATCTTATTCGACTTTTCTAGGAAGAAGTCAGCAACCGCTTTGAAATTTGGCTGTGAGCGAGCAGCTTGTTGAGATTGGGTGGGTACATTGTTGGATTGTGTTTTAATCAGCTCAAATAGTCTTTTCGGGCGATTTCTTACATTGTCAAGTTGGGCTTTGAAGAAGGAGAGTTTCATGGTTCTAATAAGTTTGTTGTATCTACTTCTTTTGAGTCTAAGGATTTTTAGCATTTCCGTGGAGGGAGTGGATCTCCAAGAGCGTTCAGCAAGTCTGAGGCTACGTCTGTCTGCGTTTATGTTGTCGTTGAACCAAGGTTTGGAGTCCTTGGCTGGTATTCTTTTTAGTTGTAAAGGGGCAGCAGCATTCAGTGCCTCGAGCATGGCATTGTTATAGTGCACAGTGAGGTCGTGCACGTCGGTCATATTTGCAGGTGGTGGTAGGGAGTCATTGCAGTGCGTTATGAGCTCATTAGCGCTTGTGTTGAGAAGCGATCTTTTCCAATGTTTCAATTATAGTGGTTGTGATCTGTTGGGAATCCAGCATTCAAGGATATGGAAGCTGATATAATGATGGTCCGACCAGTCACAGGGAAGAATAGAGTCGAGATGAATGGTGTTGGAGTTGGAGATGATTAGATCCAATTTTGAGCCTACGTTGTCAGTGGGGTAGTCGCAGAATTGAGATAGGGAGAGGTCTGTTAGGAAGTTCTTGAGAGTGTTAACCGCCTGATCATGAGGGTCATCCCAGTGAAGGTTGAAGTCACCAAGGAAGATCTGTGGGCAGTGGCTGCCCTGGTTGGCAGAGATGGTTTTCATAGTTTGTTCAATTAGAGGGAGGTTATCACCAGGGGGGTGGTAGAAGATGTGAAGGGAGCATAAGGGTCTGTGTGCGTTAGTGATGTCAATTTCTAAGTATTCACAGGAAGAGAGATTAGCTGAGGAGGATTGTTTGGCTGTGAGAGAGTTACGGAAGATGCAGGCAATGCCCCCACCAGTTTTCTTGACGCGGTATAGTCTGATAATATTGTGACTGGGAGGGACTAGTATGTCAAGGATAGGCCCAGATGAGTCATTGAGCCAGGTTTCGGTGAGAACCAGGAGATCCAGTTCATGTGCAAGGATGAGATCAGCAAGGTCTGCAGCATGTTTTACCGCAGACCTGCAGTTGAGTAACATGCAGTTCAGGTGCGGTTTGTGCAGGTTGTCAGTGAGCTGTGGGTGTGTGAAGGGGATCTGCTTGAGATTATTAGTGTTTAGGGCATTAGTGTTGATTCTGGGAGCTCTGTAAGAGTTGGATGTGATGCTTTAGATGGGTTCTGTGAAAGATTCATTAGGCCGGGTAGCACTGGGGATAGGTAGAGGGGCTGCTTGTGTTGTACTAGAGGGGACTGAGGTGAGTGAGAGTGGCGAGGTGTAAGAACTGAGGAGGGCGATGATATCTGGCTCAGAGAACGGATTCATGGATGAGGAGGGTCTCGATGGGGCGTTCGGGTAGGGGCTGGTGTTCCAGTTCAGTCCAGAGGGAATATCTGGAGCTGTGAGAGGGTTCATGAAACTGGAGGTTCTAGCAGGCCATTGGGTTTCTTTTTGCAGGCCACAGGGTTTTAAGATTTTTGGCTCAGGGCGCGGTAGTAACTTTGTGCCCCCTCACTCAAGCGCCCCAGAAAAAATCAATCCTATAGCGGCAATAGCACTGGAAAACGAATTTTCTGTTCAGGAGGTGCTTGAAGCATGTGATTGACAGGAGGTGGTTAGGAAGACTCAGCATATTCAGGCCCAACGTGTGGAGAACTCTGTAATTGTTAGACATATTTCAGAGCCAAGAAGTGATATGATAAAATCATTAAATTGGAATATAGCTGGGCTGAGATCTAAGTTGAGCAACCCGGAATAGACCAGGCTCATACATCGATATGATTTAGTATGCCTACAAGAAACGTGGGAAGTTATCACTGTCCATATTGATACAATACATTTCACACTCCAGCAACCCCTCAAGGTCGGGTAGAGCAAGAGGGGGCCTTCTGACTCTGATTAGAAACACATCACGTGCAAAAATCTTTGAGTCTATTACTGAGTCCCCTTACTTCTTTATAGTGTGTAACAAGCCAGGTGTAGAAGATATGTTGTTGATAAACTTTTATATAACAATTTTGAGGGTAATATGTCCATTGCAATTTCTATTCACTAGAGAGCGAAATTGATAGGGCCATGATTAACCATCATGCCCCTCTGAATATAGTATGGAGGGGTGACTTTAAAGTTCATAGGTGCACCAGGTTATCAACCCCAATAAGCTGTGTAATTGATGGAGAGGGTGTTGTACTATCACATTTTTCACCCCCCCTCCCCCCTTATGGGAACACACTGAATATGCTTCTGACCGTAAGAAATATGGTGATAATTAACCCGATTGATGAATCCATGGGGTTTTTAGAAAAAAAACATTTAGAAATACTATCCATGGCACTACTATAGATTACCTGTGGGTTGTGATGCCCTTTAAATTACTTTCTAATCAGGTGCAAACCCTCTTTACAGCTTTTAGTGATCACGCTGCAATTACCTTCCAAATTTATTGGAAAGATTGTTTTAAATTGTCATTTAGAGTATCCCTTCGCCAACTATAGTGAGAAGGAGAGGTATTGGGCCCGATTCAAAGAACTAACTTAAGACAAAATCCTAAACTTACTATCATTTTGGTATTCACAGAAGGCACTTACTCATTTCTGTATTTTTCTCAGTTTAGGAGTAGTAAAGTTAGGAGTCCTAACTTTACTACTCCTAAACTGAGAACAATCCTACCTTTAAGACTTTCGGTATTCACAGAAGGCATTTAGGAGTCCTAAAGTTAGGAGACCTAACTTTACTGCTCCTAAACTGAGAAAAATCCTAACTTTAAGACTTTCGGTATTCACAGAAGGCATTTAGGAGTCCTAAAGTTAGGAGACCTAACTTTACTACTCCTAAACTGAGAAAAATCCTAACTTTAAGACTTTCGGTATTCAGAGAAGGCATTTAGGAGTCCTTAAGTTAGGACTTCTAACTTCTGTGAATATCGAAATGAGTAAGTGCCTTCTGTGAACACCAAAATGGTAGTTTTTGTATTAAGTTTTTTCTGTGATTCGGGCCCATAGACATTAAAAGGGCAAAGATAAATAATGCTTAACTAATACCCAGTATAGTCGGGAGTACTCAGGAGGAAATATGGACTTGCTTAGATTTTCACACCAAACCCTTGTGTATAGTGCAGGCTTTTGTATTCTTACTGAAAGCCATGGAATGCAACGTATTGTTCCTGAAGAGGACTCTGAAATCACTGGCCTGAGCTGGTTTGAAGCCACCTGCAGCAAGGCACCCAGTAAGTTACATATAGCACTAAGAAATAACCCAAGAGACAAGGAACTGGTCGTATATCTCCACCGCCAATATAAGGAAAGTAGAATGACTAGTCTCAGAGCTCTGAAGGAGGATGCCTGGGAGAAATTACAACATGCTGCGTTCTCTAAAGACTTAAAAGAGTTCTGGGCTATAATTAATTCACCATTCTTGAAACTAGATTTAGGTCCAACCTTAGATGTCCGTGTGAGAGAGGATGCTTAGGTTGACCACTACATAAATATATTTTGGTCCGTTTCTTAACAGGAATATTTAGCCCTGAATGTTGAGATCCATATTATCTTCTCTATGGCAGAGGTAAAATGTGGTTTGTTGCAATGTAGTAGCCCTAAAGCTCCTGGCCCAGATGAAGCCCCAATAGACCCTATTTTGAAAACCTAGACCTTTGGATTCCACTACTGACAAACGTTTTTGAAGCAGTCACGGTAGTGGGGCCCCCAGTCTCATGGAAGAAGACAATTATTTTGCCAATAAATAATAAGGGGGATAAATCCCTGCCTAAAAACTACAGGTCCATCTCACTTTTGAACGGCACAGTTAAGTTAATGGGCCGTCTGTTATTAAACAGACTAGAGGATTGAGCCACTGCCAAAAATATTTTATTAGCCCCAAAATATGGTTTTAAAAAAGGGATGGGGGCCCTGAATCAATGTTTACATTTGAATATAATTGTAGCAAAGTATTATCAAGCTAGAGAAGGAAACATTTTTATGGCATTCATGGGCCTCTCTGGAGTGTTCAATCAAAGTGGGTGTTGATGAAGCCACAATATTTTCTATACACCAATAATATTCCCAATCTTCTGTGTGTTTTAGATATTGTAGTCAGGGGAAACGTAAAAGAGCATTCCCTATTCTTAGGGTAGTCAAGCAGGGTTGTGTCCTGGCTCGCTTTTTGTTTTCCCTTTACACCAATGGTTTGGAATCAGCAGTGGTTCATTCCACAGCCAATATCCCCATATATGCTTTCCGATATAGCTATACGCTGATGTTGTTATATTGCTAGTTAGAATTGGTTTAGCAATCAATCAATCAATCAAAGCATTTGTATAGCGCGCTACTCACCCATAGGGTCTCAAGGCGCTGGGGGAGGGGAGTCCGCTACCGCTCGAACAGCCAGGTCGTGAGTTGCTTCCTGAAGGAGAGCTGGTCTTGGGTCAGGCGGAGGTGGATGGGGAGGGAGTTCCACGTCTTGGCAGCCAGGTAGGAGAAGGATCTTCCTCCCGTTGTGACTCTTCTGATGCGGGGGACGGCGGCGAGGGCGTGGCTGGTCGATCGTAGCTGGCGGGTTGGAGTGTAGAAGGTCAGGCGGTCGTTGAGGTATCTTGGGCCTTGGTTGTAGAGAGCTTTGTGTGCGTGGGTGAGGAGGCGGAACGTGATTCTCTTGCTGACGGGGAGCCAGTGCAGGTTTCTCAGGTGTCCGGAGATGTGGCTGTGTCGGGGAATGTCCAGGAAGAGGCGTGCCGCGGCGTTCTGGATGCGTTGGAGTCTCTTCTGAAGTTTGGCTGTGGTTCCGGCGTAGAGGGAGTTGCCGTAGTCCAGACGGCTGGTGACGAGGGCCTGGGTGACCGTCTTCCTGGTTTCGGTGGGTATCCACCGGAAGATCTTACGTAGCATTCGGAGGATGTTGAAGCATGACGAGGAGACGGCGTTCACTTGTCTGGTCATGGAGAGGGAGGAGTTCAGGATGAAGCCCAGGTTGCGTGCGTGGTCTGTCGGTTTGGGTGCGCTGCCCAGGGACGGGGGCCACCAGGAGTCGTCCCAGGCGGAGGGCGAAGATCCCAGGATGAGGACTTCCGTCTTATCTGAGTTCAGTTTCAGGCGGCTGGTCATTATCCACTCGGCTACGTCTCTCATCCCTTCGTGTAGGTTAGTCCTGGCGGTGGCGGGGTCGTTGGTGAGGGAGAGGATCAGCTGGGTGTCGTCGGCGTAGGAGATGATGTTGAGGTTGTGTTGGCGCGCGATGGACGCAAGGGGGCTCATGTAAATGTTGAACATCATGGGGCTGAGTGATGATCCTTGGGGTAAGCCGCAGATGACTTCGGTGGCCTCGGATCTGAACGGGGGGAGGCGGACTCTCTGGGTTCTCCCGGCGAGGAAGGAGATGATCCACTCCGGTGCCTTCTCTTGGATCCCGATGTTGCTGAGGCGTTGTACTAGGGTGCGGTGGCAGACCGCGTCGAACGCCGCGGAGAGATCCAGGAGGATGAGGGCCGCTGTTTCTCCGTTGTCGAGCAGGGCTCTGATGTCGTCAGTGGCTGCGATGAGGGCGGTCTCGGTTCTGTGGTCGGCCCGGAAGCCAGACTGTGAGTGGTTGAGGGATCCATTCGTCTCGAGGAAGGCGGCAAGCTGTCTGTTGACGGTCTTCTCAATGACTTTGGCAGGAAAAGGAAGAAGCGAGATGGGTCGGTGGTTTTTGAGTTCGGTGGGGTCCGCTGATGGTTTCTTCAGTAGGGCGCTGAGTTCGGCGTGCTTCCAGCTCTCTGGGAAGGTGGCGGTGTTGAAGGAGGCATTGATGATGCCCCGCAGGTGTGGTGCGATGACGGAGTCGGCCTTGTTGAAGACGTGGTGAGGGCAGGGGTCGGTTGGAGATCCGGAGTGGATGGAGTTCATCGTGCGGATGGTTTCTTCGATGTTGACCAGGGTCCAGGCGCGGATGGTGGTGGTGGGGGGCGTTGGTGCGGTCGTAGGGTGCGTCGGCTGTGTGCTGAAACTGTTGTGTATGTCTGCGATCTTGTTGAGGAAGAACGAGGCGAGCGAGTTGCAGAGTTCTTGCGATGGGGTGATGTCGTTGTCTCCGGCGCTGGGGTTCGAGAGCTCTTTGACGATGGTGAAGAGTTCCTTGCTGTTGTGGGCGTTGTTGTCAAGATGTTCCTTGAATGCGGTTTTCTTGGTGGTGTGGATCAGCTGGTGGTGTTTTCACGTGGCGAGCTTGAGGGAGGTCATGTTGTCTGTAGTTGGGTCTCTGCGCCAGGCTTTCTCGAGGGCTCGGCAGTTCTTCTTGGAGCTCTTGAGTTCGTCGGTGAACCATGATGCTTTTTTGGTGCCGGGTCTGGCGGGGGGGTCTTCAGTGGGGCGAGGTCGTCCGCGCTGTTGCTGATCCACTTCGTGAGGTTGTTGGCGGCTTGGTTGGGGTTCATTGAGCTGGCGGGAGGGTTCTGGCTCAGGGATGAGGCGAGCTGGTCGGCTGTGATCTTGTTCCAACATCTGCGGGGGACCTGTTGTGGGCGGTGGTGGATCGTGGTCCTTCTGAAGCTGAAGTGGACGCAGCTGTGGTCCGTCCAGTGGAGTCCGGTGGCGTGGCTGAAGGTGATGTCCTTGCTTGAAGTGAAGATGGGGTCGAGCGTGTGGCCAGCGTAGTGGGTGGGGGTGGTCACCAGTTGCTTGAGTCCGAGGTTGGCGAGGTTGTCCAGCAGGGTGGTGGTGTTGCGGTCGTTGTTGTTCTCCAGGTGGAAGTTGAGGTCCCGGAGGAGGATGTAGTCAGCGGAGGGGAGGGCGTGCGGGCTGATGAAATCGGCAATGTCTTCGCTGAATTGTGTGCGTGGTCCCGGGGGTCTGTAGATGAGGGTGCCTCTGAGTGTGGTCTTGGGGTCGGTGTGTATCTGGAAGTGCAGGTGTTCGGCGGCTGTGCGGGGGTCGTCGGAGCTGGTCGCGATGCGGATGGTGTTCTTGTGAATGAAATGAAATGAAATTAAATTAAATTAAATGAAAAAGAAACTTAATAGAGCGCACTGCGGCCAAGCGGCTTCCTGGCGCTGAGACCAAAACTAGACTCTACGAAGGAGACCAAAGGAGCTAACAGGGGAATGCCTGGGAGAACAGAAATGTTTTCAAAGCTTTACGGAAGTGAGCATAGGTGGGAATAGAATGGATAGAGAGAGGGAGGGTATTCCAGAACCGAGGGGCCAGAACCGAAAAGTGGGTGCCTCCCGTTCTTGTTTTACAAAAACGGGGGACATGCAGGAGGGAGAGGGAAGAGGAACGAAGAGTGCGGGTGGGGGTGTAAGGAGTAATCAAAGAGCTGATAAAGAGGGGGGCTGAGTGTGTGTAGGCCCGAAAGGTCAAACAGGCCAATTTGAAAAATGATCTGAGGTACACGGGGAGCCAATGGAGGGACTTAAGTGCAGGCGTGATATGAGATGATTTGGGGAGGCGGAGGATGAGACGGGCAGCCTGGTTTTGGATGGCCTGTAGGCGTCGGGTTTCATAAGCAGGAATGCCTACATACAGGCCATTCCCATAGTCGAGGCGAGAGGTGATAAGGGCCAAGACTATGGATTTAAGGGCGTCCGCTAAGAAAAACCGGGAAATCTTTCGGATGAGGCGAAGGGACAAAAAGCAAGAGGATACAACAGAACTGACTTGGGCATGCATGGTAAGGTCATGGCTGACCTTAATGCCCAAGGTCCGGACAGAGGGGGCCGGAGAAGGGGGGGAACCGAAGGAGGGGGCCAGTGAATCGAGGACCAAGGGTTGGAGGGACCACCCGTGAGGACTAGCTCCGTTTTGTCGGGATTGAGCTTTAAATGATTGGTGCTCATCCAATCAGAAATAAAAACTAAAGTGGAACAGAATTTAGGGAGAGAGATCGAGGAGAAGAAAGGTCAAAGACGAGCTGGAGGTCATCCGCGTAGTTGTACACAGAGACCCCCAGCTCGCGAAGGGAAATGATAAGGGGGTGGATATAAAGGTTAAAAAGAAGAGGGGAGAGGGAAGAGCCTTGAGGGACCCCACAGGTAACTGGACGAGGGGGAGCGGAGAAACCTGAGAGGTGAACCGCTTGAGACCTGCCCGAAAGAAAGGACGCCAGCCAAGAAAAGGCTGCGCCACAAATGCCCGCTGCGCTGACACGGTCGAGAAGAGTGGCATGGTCGACCGTGTCAAACGCAGCGGACAGGTCGAGGAGAACCAGGGATTGGGGAAGATTGGTGTCTGCTTTCCCCTTGAGTTCGTCCAGGACGGCAATGATAACTGTCTCCGTAGAGTGTCCTGGTCGAAAGCCTGCCTGATGGGAGGCCAGGAGGTGGTTCTCCTCGACATAAGAGGACAGGCAAGAAGTAACATGGCTTTCGAGGATCTTCCCCAAGTAGGGGAGAAGAGAAATAGGCCAGAAGTTGGAGGGGAGAGAAGGATCTAGTCCGGGTTTCTTTAGAATGGGAAGAACCCTTGCGGTTTTAAAAGAAGAAGGAACAGAACCCAAGGTCAGGGAGGCATTGAAAAGGGCAAGAGGAGGAGCGGGGCAGCTGGTGAAAAGAACTTTAAGGATCCGTGCCGGGGCACAGTCCGCTGGCGAGCCGGATTTGACTTTGGAAAGCAGATTAAGAAAGCAATCTATAGAAATGGGAGAAAAATGGTCCAATGACGAGGGGGGCAAAGGGAGGGAGCAGGGGACACCGGTATGCTGTGCCAAGGTAATATTAGCCTTTATGTTGGCGATCTTGTCAATAAAATAATCATTGAGTGAGAGGCAGAGGGTCTGGGTAGGGACAAGACTGGTGCTGGTGCGATCAGAGGTGGCGAGATGATGAACCAGGGAGAACATTTCTCGAGGTTTGTTGGCAGAGAGAGCAACTCTCTCAGTGAAATAGTTAGTTTTGGCCGTCAAGATCGCTTTTTTGTAATCAGTAAGAAGGAGTTTATGCTTAGCACGGAGGATGGGACAGTAGTTACGTCTCCAGTGACGTTCCGAACGCCTGAGATCGAGTTTAAGATCTTTAAGCTCCTTGGTAAACCATTTGTGTGCGTCGTAGGGTCGGACAGATTTAACCTTTTTGAGAGGGGCAACCTGATCGCAGGAGGAGGAAAGCCAGGTGCTAATGGCTTCTGTATGCGAATCTAGGGGGAGACCAGTAAGGTCTGGCATTGAAGAGGCCAGAGTAGATGAGAGTATGTTAAGATCCGTTTGGTTCCAGCTACGAGCTAGTAAATTTTTAGGTAAGGGTAATTTGACAGCAAGTGCAGAGAAAATGGAAAAAGAAATAGTGAAATGATCGGACCAAATACAGGGAAATAAAGAAGGGGGTGAGATATCGCGGCGCAGTGACCAGATCTGGTCAAGGGTATGACCCTTGATGTGGGTGGGAACAAAAATGTGAGGTTGAAAATTCAGACACTGGAGGGTGACAGAAAAGTCTTTGGAGAAAGAATCTTCTCTAGGGTCACCTGGCCAGTAGTTGAAATCACCAAGTAAGATAACCGATGAATGATTGACCGCCAGAGTGGCCAAGAGGTCCTGCAAGGTGGAAACAAATAGGGGCATGGATTGGGGGGGATGATACATGAGGACGACAGTGAGGGGATCAGGGAGATTAAGGGAACGGGCCACCAGATAATCCACATTGGGTATCGGTGGGTGGTCAAGGAGCTGAAATTTCCAGCCTTCCCAGCCGGGCGATCCGCACGGAGGGCATAATAGGTGTCGGGGAGTATAGCCAGGAGATCCGAGAGGGAATCAGTAGAAAACCAGGTTTCGGTGAGAAATAAGTAATCGGGGGAGTCGGTGCTCAGAAGGTTGAAGAGTTCGATCTGATGCCTGACTGCCGAGCGAGTGTTGAGCAGGCAAGCAGTAGCAGCAAGAGGAGTGGATGGGGGGCAAGAAACAGGCGGGAGGGCAGAGGAAGGAGAGATTGGGCGGAGAGTGAGAGGAAGCGGACAGGGTGGGTGAGGGGCAAGAATACCGAGAGAGTCAAGACGTTGTAACAGAGGGGAGGGGAGAGGGAAGGGAGCCGAGTGCGCAGCGAGTAGGGCTGAAGAGTAGATCAGGGGACAGGCAGGGTCTATGGCCCCTGGTCCCGGTCGGTCGCAGACGGGCGCAGACGGGCTTGCCTTAGGCGCGCCTTCGGCGCGCAAACTGCGCGACCGCTGCACCCGTCCGCTGTGCGTACGAGGGATGCACATGTTTTATAGCGACGCTTGGGGCGTGGCCTCGGGCAGGTGGGCGTGGCCTGCGGGGAGGCTCGCTGATGGCGGCGAGTAGGGAGAGCCTGTCCCGCCGCAGCGTTCACCTCGGCTGCGCGGGGAACAGGGGGGCGAGCAGGAGACCCAAAAGAAGGTGAGGAATCAAGGGTTAAAACAATGAAGTGGGCACAGGTATTTTAAAAAGCAGACAGGGATTCCAAAGTGGCTGCGTTCCCGGAGAAGCCTCGGGAGAGTCTGAGAAGGGACTGAGCTCGCAGTTCAGCTCCTAATGAAAGTAAAGTGGGCGTGGCCTCGGGCAGGTGGGCGTGGCCTGCGGGGAGGCTCGCTGATGGCGTTCACCTCGGCTGCGCGGGGAACAGGTAGGCGAGCAGGAGACCTAAAAGAAGGTGAGGAATCAAGGGTTAAAACAATGAAGTGGGCACAGGTATTTTAAAAAGCAGACAGGGATTCCAAAGTGGCTGCGTTCCCGGAGAAGCCTCGGGAGAGTCTGAGAAGGGACTGAGCTCGCAGTTCAGCTCCTAATGAAAGTATTTAAAATAGCATACTCTTCCTAGCAGCAATTGATCTTAGGATATAAGTCGCAGTAAAAAAAACAGATATCTGGCTCTTAATGTAAACAACAAACTCATAGCAGCATTCACAGTTAAAGTGCGGTATTTTTGAAAAAGAGGTTTAAGGAAAGCGATACGAAGGTGCAAATACAAATCACAGATGAGGAGAAAGGAGAAATCACATGTTAATTTGAATAAAGAGCTGAATGTTCCCTACATTTTTTACTTAATCTGACTTGCTCCGGTTTTACTTTGACATTCAATTTGGCAGAGGAGAAGTCAAGTCAAGTCATAGTTTATTGTTTGATTAATTAAAATCATTACGAATTCCCCCCCCCCCGTATGAATAAAAACATATAAAAAGAATACAATTAAAACACAAATGGTGTTAGCTCAATCCCAACAATTATTTAACAAAGATACAAATGCTTGTAATTTTAATCTAACGTTAAAACTCATTTGTGGGGATTCCTGATTACACTATTACTTTCTTCCATAAAACCTCAATGGCGCTTTAACTTGTTTGGTGTAATCTCTCCCACTCTACTGGGTAGAAAGCACTAAAGACAGACTATAAATTAAGCGGCATGATGCAAAGCAGGATCTCTCTATCATCTTACATTCTGTCCATTTGTTAAAGTGATGGATCAACTGTGGCCTTGCAGCATGAATCATGCTTATTTAGTTTACTCCCCGTCGGCTTGCCGTAAGAGTCTTCTGACCTTTGTCATGTTTTTGACCCCCCTGGCAGGCTAAAATTATGGAGTTTCCCTCCAACCAGCATATCACCGCTTGCCTGCAAGAACAAATGTTCAGGTCGTTAAAGATGTATTTTAAGTGCTGTCTCCTCTGGTCCTTGACTGCACGCACATAATAAGTGGGTTAAGGATTCTGCATGAAAACCACATAATCGACAGTTCGCGGTTTGGAAGGACTTTTTCCACGATGGATGCAGATCTTTTGAATCGTGTAAACCCATTCGGAAATGTATAAAGCTCTTTTTTACATGCAAGCTGAAGTGGGTGGCGAGATATGCTTGTGGTTTCAGGATCCATAAAAATTAATAACAGTCCATCCGTTCCGCCTATTGGTTATTGCTTCTTTGTCTGCCAGCAGAGATTTCCTTTTAGATGCATCATTAGCTGCTTTACTGAAGCTTGCTCTGTCGGCCCTGTTTTCCCATGCCGTTTGTAATTCCAGCTCGGCCAAAGAAGTTCACAGGTAGCTTCCCCAGGAATTCGGTGTTTCAGGCGAGCAGGAGACCCAAAAGAAGGTGAGGAATCAAGGGTTAAAACAATGAAGTGGGCACAGGTATTTTAAAAAGCAGACAGGGATTCCAAAGTGGCTGCGTTCCCGGAGAAGCCTCGGGAGAGTCTGAGAAGGGACTGAGCTCGCAGTTCAGCTCCTAATGAAAGTAAAGTGGGCGTGGCCTCGGGCAGGTGGGCGTGGCCTGCGGGGAGGCTCGCTGATGGCGGCAAATAGGGAGAGCCTGTCCCGCCGCAGCGTTCACCTCGGCTGCGCTGGGAACAGGGAGGCGAGCAGGAGACCCAAAAGAAGGTGAGGAATCAAGGGTTAAAACAATGAAGTGGGCACAGGTATTTTAAAAAGCAGACAGGGATTCCAAAGTGGCTGCGTTCCCGGAGAAGCCTCGGGAGAGTCTGAGAAGGGACTGAGCTCGCAGTTCAGCTCCTAATGAAAGTAAAGTGGGCGTGGCCTCGGGCAGGTGGGCGTGGCCTGCGGGGAGGCTCGCTGATGGCGGCGAGTAGGGAGAGCCTGTCCCGCCGCAGCGTTCACCTCGGCTGCGCGGGGAACAGGGGGGCGAGCAGGAGACCCAAAAGAAGGTGAGGAATCAAGGGTTAAAACAATGAAGTGGGCACAGGTATTTTAAAAAGCAGACAGGGATTCCAAAGTGGCTGCGTTCCCGGAGAAGCCTCGGGAGAGTCTGAGAAGGGACTGAGCTCGCAGTTCAGCTCCTAATGAAAGTAAAGTGGGCGTGGCCTCGGGCAGGTGGGCGTGGCCTGCGGGGAGGCTCGCTGATGGCGTTCACCTCGGCTGCGCGGGGAACAGGGAGGCGAGCAGGAGACCTAAAAGAAGGTGAGGAATCAAGGGTTAAAACAATGAAGTGGGCACAGGTATTTTAAAAAGCAGACAGGGATTCCAAAGTGGCTGCGTTCCCGGAGAAGCCTCGGGAGAGTCTGAGAAGGGACTGAGCTCGCAGTTCAGCTCCTAATGAAAGTATTTAAAATAGCATACTCTTCCTGGCAGCAATTGATCTTAGGATATAAGTCGCAGTAAAAAAAACAGATATCTGGCTCTTAATGTAAACAACAAACTCATAGCAGCATTCACAGTTAAAGTGCGGTATTTTTGAAAAAGAGGTTTAAGGAAAGCGATACGAAGGTGCAAATACAAATCACAGATGAGGAGAAAGGAGAAATCACATGTTAATTTGAATAAAGAGCTGAATGTTCCCTACATTTTTTACTTAATCTGACTTGCTCCGGTTTTACTTTGACATTCAATTTGGCAGAGGAGAAGTCAAGTCAAGTCATAGTTTATTGTTTGATTAATTAAAATCATTACGAATTCCCCCCCCCCCGTATGAATAAAAACATATAAAAAGAATACAATTAAAACACAAATGGTGTTAGCTCAATCCCAACAATTATTTAACAAAGATACAAATGCTTGTAATTTTAATCTAACGTTAAAACTCATTTGTGGGGATTCCTGATTACACTATTACTTTCTTCCATAAAACCTCAATGGCGCTTTAACTTGTTTGGTGTAATCTCTCCCACTCTACTGGGTAGAAAGCACTAAAGACAGACTATAAATTAAGCGGCATGATGCAAAGCAGGATCTCTCTATCATCTTACATTCTGTCCATTTGTTAAAGTGATGGATCAACTGTGGCCTTGCAGCATGAATCATGCTTATTTAGTTTACTCCCCGTCGGCTTGCCGTAAGAGTCTTCTGACCTTTGTCATGTTTTTTACCCCCCTGGCAGGCTAAAATTATGGAGTTTCCCTCCAACCAGCATATCACCGCTTGCCTGCAAGAACAAATGTTCAGGTCGTTAAAGATGTATTTTAAGTGCTGTCTCCTCTGGTCCTTGACTGCACGCACATAATAAGTGGGTTAAGGATTCTGCATGAAAACCACATAATCGACAGTTCGCGGTTTGGAAGGACTTTTTCCACGATGGATGCAGATCTTTTGAATCGTGTAAACCCATTCGGAAATGTATAAAGCTCTTTTTTACATGCAAGCTGAAGTGGGTGGCGAGATATGCTTGTGGTTTCAGGATCCATAAAAATTAATAACAGTCCATCCGTGCCGCCTATTGGTTATTGCTTCTTTGTCTGCCAGCAGAGATTTCCTTTTAGATGCATCATTAGCTGCTTTACTGAAGCTTGCTCTGTCGGCCCTGTTTTCCCATGCCGTTTGTAATTCCAGCTCGGCCAAAGAAGTTCACAGGTAGCTTCCCCAGGAATTCGGTGTTTCAAGATTCATCTGGTGCTTGATTTCGTCCCGGATAGTCTATTCATGGTTTCTGGACTAGAAAAGAGGAATTTGTGGCATAGTTTAACAAAGCCACTCATGCCCCGGAATTTCTGATGCTGGAGACCGAATTCCAGTCGGACCTGAGCTGGGGAGGCAGACTTTGGCAGGTCAAAGACAGCCTTGTAAATCCTAGTCTGGAATTCATTTAATAAGTCGGCTTCCTTGCGCACCAGGAGCCTAACCATACGACAGGCAGGTCTGAATTTGTGCAGCCATAACCTTTAACCAATGAGTATAGTTCGGACAATACCGTTTTTTTGCATAGTAATCTGTATGCGTAAATTAATGACTGAGCTTTAGCTTTTATGTCCAGTTTATGTTCCTTGTGCGTTGCACCCTGCCCTATTGTTACGCCAAGATATTTGTAGGAGCCTTGCTCATCCATGATTTCCCCTTTCACTGACCATTTAAACTTGGTTGTTTTGGTATCCACCAATCGAACAATTTTTGTTTTTTCTTTGTTTAATTCCAATTTTTCGTGATCCAGGTAGGTTACTAGGCTGTTTATTGATCTTTGTAATCCAATAGGGGTTTGGCTCAACAAAACAATGTCATCAGCATTCGGTAGAATGGGAGCTGACTCATTGGCCAAATTCGGTGGGTGGCTATCGACTTTTTCCAAATGCGATGTAATGTCTGACAGGAACAAGTTAAATAGGCTAGGCGCTAATACGCAGCCCTATTTCAAGCCTTGCTCCGTATGGATGCTTGTGGTTGTACTGCATCCCATTGCCCAGCTTTACTCCTTCCCAAGTATCAGTGTAGAAGGTGGTTATAGCATTCAGCGTTGATCTGGGCAATCCCCATGCATGAGTTTGTTCCAAAGGCGCCTCCTTGCTTACTCGGGCCGATTTAATATCCACAAAACATGCGAATAGCCGGGTTTTCTTTTTTAACGCTTTTTCAGTTAGGAGTGCCAGAATGGCCAAGTTGGTTGAGGTGCCCATCCCTTGCCTAAAGCCCGTCTGGAACTTGGGAATTATATTCTTCTCGTCCATCCAATCTTGGAGCTGGACTAGCAGACAAGAAGCATAAAGCTTGGCCTCTACATCTATCAGGGAGATCAGTCTGTAGTTTCCCGGCTTGCAGTGATCTCCCTTTTTAAATATGGGATGGATTATATTCCCTTTCCAGGAACGTTGGACTGTGTATAGATCTCGTTAAAGAGGGAAGTGAGCAGCGAGGACCAGAAGTCTGGGTCGTATTTGAAAATAGCGTTTGGAAGCCCGTTTGGCCCTGTCGCTCCCTCAGTCTTAAGTTTTAATATTATACCTCTTAATTGCTTTATGTTGGTCAAGTTATTTAGCTCATTAATGAATGTATCCGATCCTCTTGCTTTGCCTTCCACATGTTCCAGGTCTGATGTTGATTATGTAACTTCTTGCTCGAGATGCCACCCGTGAGGCCCTTCTGCGGTACCAGCTACTTTATTTACTAAACAGGGCTTGCACATGATCAATCCACATTTCTGTTTCAGTTCCCGCTTCTTGCTGCATTCTTGAGCCTATTGACAATTTGTTTATTATGCCCCAAAAGTCACTGCTGTTGGGCTTTTTATTTGCGCTCAATAGTTCTAACCAGATGGTCTCCTTATATGCTGTTTTCGAACTCCTCAGGTTCCTCCTGTAATTGCTCCTTTTATTATTAATATTATTATTATTATTAAAAAAGATTTAGTACCGCGCACATACACCAATTGGTTTCTTGGCGCTCGAGACCAGGTGGAAGGAGAACATTCAGGGTCAGGGCAGCTAACCGTGCGCCAGACGGAACAGGTAGGTTTTCAAGGAATTGCGAAAACAACGATAGTCGGTGGACAAACGAATGACAAGAGGAAGGGAGTTCCAGGTAGCAGGAGCAAGAAAGGAGAAACAAGCACCCCCATGTTTCTTGCGATTGAACCTGGGAGTGATCAGAAGATTATGAGCCGAGGATCTGAGGTGACGGGAAGGGACATAGGCGTGCAAGCAGGAAGAGATAAAGGCAGGGGCACAGGTAAACAAGGATTTGAAGATGGTGCAAGCCATTTTGAAAACACACCGTTGCGCGACTGGGAGCCAGTGTAACGTTTTCAGCAGAGGGGTGACATGCTGATGTTTAGGTTGCTGAAAGATTAATCTGGCTGCCTGGTTCTGGACCAGTTGGAGTCGGGAAAGGTGACAGGCAGGAACCCCCACGTATAGACAGTTGGCATAGTCTAGACGTGAGGTGATGAGGGCGAGGATGACAAGAATAAGGGCCTCTTGGGATAGAAACCTGCGAATCTTCCCGATTCGGCGGAGATGAAAGAAACAAGCCGAGGTGACGGTGTTAATGTGTGGCCGCATTGAGAGGTCACTAGAAATGGTGACCCCCAGGCTCTTCACAGTATTCACTGGACAAGGAGGGGAACCCAGAGCTGTAGGCCAGAAGTTGGGAGACCAGGGAGTAAGAGAGCCGCTGGTCACCACCAGCTCCGTTTTGCTTGGATTGAGCTTGAGTTGGCTGAGGTTCATCCACTCATAGATAAAGAGCATGGCATTTTGAAAATTGGAACAAGAGGAAGGAGAAGAATTGAGAGGAAAAATAAGCTGCAGATCATCTGCGTAGTTGAAAGCAGTAAGTGAAAACTGACGAAGAGAGACAAGAAGGGGCTGCATATAAAGATTAAACAAAAGCGGGGACAAAGCAGAACCCTGTGGAACACCACAAGAAAGAGAAGATAGGGGAGCAGAGAAGGAGGAAAGGCGAACGGATTGAAAGCGGGAATGGAGAAAGGATACCACCCATGACAGGGCCAGGCCAGAAATGCCAGCATTTCTGACACGGTCGACCAAGATGCCATGGTCGACCGTGTCAAATGCGGCTGAAAGGTCTAAAAGTACAAGGGCCTGGGCCAGGTTCTTGTCAGCTCCCTGTTTCAGCGTGTCCATAACTGCCACCACAACTGCCTCAGTGGAATGAGCAGGTCTGAAACCAGTCTGTCGGTCATCGAGGAAGTGAGTTTCCTCGATAAAGGCACTGAGGCAGCGGGTGACATAAGACATAAGTCTCCAAGACCTTTCCCAGATAAGGGAGGAGGGAGATGGGGCGATAGTTAGCCAACGTGGTAGGGTCAAGACCCGTTTTTTTTAAAATGGGGACACCACAGCTCCTTCGTTCCCTCAACTTAAGATTTTCAGTTTTTCTGCCCATTTTTGCCGCTCGTGATTGTAATCGCACCTCTCTTGCAATCCCTCTTTTTTTTCTCTTAACTCATTATTGAACCATGGTTCTCTTTTGGTTGCCTTCCTAGATGTACTACCCGGGGTGGCTGGGAATCTTTGAACTAGTAGCTGCCAGCTGTTCCCAAGTTTTTACGCGCTCATCTTCTAATTTCTGGGCCAATTTGCCCAAGAATTCCCCGACTGTCTCCTGTATGGTTTTTGATGCCACTCCCCGCCATTTTAATTTGTGTAAGTTGAACTTTTCAGTGTGTTGCTTGAAGGAATTGATTTTTTAGGCAGGCTTTACTTTAATGGTCATTCTTAAGATGTGGGGTAGGTGATTACTTTCAGCTCGTGGGGTGATTTTTAAGGTGTCAATTTGTGGGAGCAGTTTAATACTGATGATGGTAAAATCTATTGTTGAACAAGCTTTTCCACTCAAATATGTGGCTGCTGCTGGAATATCTCCGGGTGTATTGCCGTTCAAGATTGTCAAACCAAGAGTTTCAAGTTCGTTCACTAATGTTCTAACCCCCCGGTTATCTTGCCAATTTCCATGTTTCCTGGAGTATGATTATGTCTTGTTGAAGAAAGAAGGATAGGGTTTCGTGATCCTGCCCCATGTCTTTAAATCCATGGACATTCCATGAGCAGATCGCGATGCTGGCTAGATGCACCTCCTCCCTATTTGGGACCGGCCTACTTTCTCCTGTTGAGGTTTTCGGATCTTCATTAGGTATACTTGTTGTTTAGCAATTTGGGCACCCAAGACCAGTCCCTATTGTCCAATGGCCTGCCCTCCGTGTTTGCGGGGGTTTCCGTTATGTTGGCCGTTTTCTCATTAGGAGTCATGGCGGAAGTGCTGGATCACGCGCCACGTACGCATGTTTTTTGGCTTTTCCCCAGTGTAGCTCCCTCTCTTAAATTGTTTAGGAGGGGACGTGGGTACCTAGGACGTTTATGAACTTTCAGCATGATTCACCAGACTCCGCACCTTGCACTCAGTGAGTATATTTTGTCCACCAAGTCCTTTGAGGACCATGTTGTCAGGGTTTCTTCGGCTCCTAACCTTGGAGTTTGTTTGAATTCTACGGTAATTAGATCTTGTGAGCGAATTCCTTTTAATTCCGGAATTTCTTTGATAGCCTAAGCAAGTTCCCTCGATTCAAGATGTCTTGCCTTCCTTTGGTTGCGTATTCGGGTACAAATGTCAATTTTGATTCGAACCCCTCAGAATAGTTTCAGTCACTGTTGAAGGATTGTGAGGTTTCATCTTTTCCTGGTTCAGAAGTTCTTATTAATGAGCTGTCATGTTTGAATCGTGGGTCTCGCTCTGTAGGGACTGTGATTGCCTCCTCCAGTTTTCGTGCCACTATTTCTGAGTTCTTCATTTCTCTTGGCGATATTGACTCCGGTTCTGGATCCGACTCGTGGAGCTTACAGCATCGATCTTTTCCAGGTATTGTGACTTCTATTGGTTTATTTACTATTTGAACCTTGGTGGTTGTTAATACCTCTGGTTGCTTGGCTGGTGAAACTTCCCGCTTAACCAATTCTAACCCTGGTTTCCTATGCTCATGAGGATTATCTCCTAGTTCTGTTCTTGGACGTCTATTATGCCGAAGTTCACTTTTATCTAACACTTCAAGGGTTTTTTCTCGCCCTTCTCCTTTGTCAGTTACTTTGTTTCTTTTTGGTTGGTGCACGTCCTGTTTGGGTGTCTGGCCTACTTTTTCCTTTGGTGGAGATCCTACGTCCATGTGGAGGACTTGGTCCGTCTTTTGATGTGTGTGGCAGGAAGTAGAGATCGTACTTTGTTGTCTTGACTTGGAATATGTGGTGACTTTGGTTTGATCTACTACAATTTGTGCAGCCCCATGCGGGATCGCTTTCGATGAATTATTCTTTTCCCCTTGCATTTTTTTTATTGTAAATATCGGAAAAATATTCCGCAAAGCTGGGCTTGGCTATTTGTTATATTTGAGCCGGGCCTTCCTTGCATGCTTTCTTTGCCGTTTTTTTGGTTTGGCAACCATCGGGGACTTAAGAGAGCTCTGTAGGGCATCTGTTTGGGGGTCTGTTGTGTCCGGATGATCCAGGAACGCCACTTGATCTATTTCTCCCTTGGCATTTCTACTTGCCTCTGTTATTAGACTGATGCCTTTTGTTTTTTCCTCTAGATCGACAATTTGTTGGGTTTCTTTAATCTGCTTGTTGTTACGGGATTGTTTTACTGCCCCTAAGATGTCTTTTAGGATTTCTGGGAGTGTTGCCAGTTTCTCAATGATTGAGCCGCAGCCACAGTTGGGTGATTGTTTGTTGTTATCTGTTTGCTGATCCATATTTCCCCTGCGTGTTAGTAGGGATATTATTAAGTCCATTTTGGTGTTAATGCCCGAAATGTGGCCGGCAATTAGATTTACAAGATCTATTTGAACTTCCATTTTATCTGACTGGTAGTTCATAACCTTATTGCTTGTTCTAGGGTACGTATCAGGGTTTGAGTCCATTGAGTGTTTGAGTGGTCTTCATGATACTTCTCCGATTCCCCTGACCCAAGATCTTTCATAATCGCAGTAACGTTTCCCTCCGGGGCTGCATTTCTTGCTGCAAAGCTACTGTTAGAGTTTTTCTGCTCTCTCATTTCCTCCTTGGGTGTCTCTGTGCCGCCAATGCTTTTGATTGTTTCAGTTGAAATTAGGTTGGAATTTATTGCATTCACTGTAGATTTTTTTTGTAGTTTGAGGCAAGCGTTGTGGGCTTTGACTGGTACACCTGTGCTGTTGTTGTTACCAGTTTACCTACAGCTAAATTTGCTTTGTTTGTTTGTGGAAATGAATCCCCTTGTGATGTGTTGTTTATATTTGCTAATGCCTGTGGCGGAATAACACTTTGTTTATCTGGGAGAATCGGACTTGGCAACTGGGAGGCCTCAGCTGTTGGAGCGTAGATTGCTGCCAGGGGATCCTTTATGTTATAATATGTTACGTTAATAACATTTTTATAGCGCACAGCTGCCCCAGCCAAGGGGCGTCCCGGCGCTTCTGGTAAGGTCATCACACACAACACATCAAAACAGTGGGAGAGGAAAACTAAGAAAGAATTTAAAAGGAATAAGGGAACAGATGAGTTTTAATGGCTTTCCTAAAGCTCAACAACTCGTCAATTTCTCGAATGCGGGAGGGTAGAGAATTCCACAGCTTAGCCGCCAGAACTCGAAAAGAACGACCTCCAGCTCTACTCAATCTGAATCGAGGGATCACAACCAGATTTTGACCCAAAGATCTCAGAGCACGCGAGGGAACATAAAACTTCAAGAGATTGTTAAGAATCGGCGGGGAGGCCATCCTGAGAATCTTGAATGACAGACAGAGGGTCTTAAAGTAGATCCTCTGTGTAACCGGAAGCCAATGGAGCGAGCGGATGGTGCTCTCAGCAGAACAGAACCTTGGAAGCCCCACAAGGGCTCTGGCTGCTGCATTCTGGATACGTTGCATCCGCATAATTTCAGCCTGGTTGGCCTCCAGAAGTAATGAGCTGGCATAATCAAGCTGTGATAGTATAGATGCTTGAATGACCAGCTGCCTAGTTGAGGCATCAAAAAATGTCAAGATTGGTCTTAGCCCTCGAAGAAGGCCAAAGCAGGTGGCCGCTACCTTCTTCGTATGGCCACGAAAGCTGAGGGCAGGATCAAGCCAAACCCCCAAGTTCTTCGCCTCTGTCACAGGAATAGGGGTTACACCCAGCTCAGGGGGCCACCACTCATCACCCCAAAGGTCGGCTCGCTTACCCACAATCATAACCTCTGTTTTTTTGGCATTGTGCTGGAGACAGTTGGTATTCATCCAGTTAGCCACTGCCAGGAGTCCTTTCCGAAATCTTGGAGCGTCAAGGACTGAGTCTCCACTCAAGGTGACCGCCAGCTGCGTGTCGTCCGCATACGAGGCCATAAGAAGAAGAATTTAAGAATCCCTGTTTTGTTTCTCGGGCTTGGCGTAGTTGTTGTAGGTGTCGGTGCTGAAACCAACCTTTCTCTTAGACCAGTTGCCTTTCCTGTTTGGTTGGAGAATGAGTCCTCCTCAGTGGATATTTTGAGCTTGGTTTTCTTTTTGTTTATTTTTTTGCCTGTTGCCACTTGACGGACTTTCCCCGATCTCATTTGAGCAGCCCTGAGTTCCCCAATCTCATTTGAGCAGCTCCGAGCAGCCCAACCAGCTCCTACGGGTCGTGGGCAGACCGCTGCAGCTCTGCTCAGCTCTGAGCATCCCCTGCATACCTCCGCAGCTCTGGGCAGATCCAGGGCTCTTGTCTCTCGTCTCTCAAGTCAGCTCCGTCCCGCTACTGTCTCCATTCTTGAGTCTGTCGTCCGTAGTTTTGAAGGAAAGTTAACCCCGGATTATGGTATACTAGTGGTCACTGAAGGTTAATGATTAATAAAGGATGATTGTGGCGATAGTGCCTTAAGGTTTTTCTCTGTTGGTGCATACCCTCGGCACTCTCTGTGCGGCGTTTATTGTCTCCCTCCAGGGGGTGTAGCTTGTAAAGCTCACTATTCAACCCTACAGTGGTTTGCCTCCCTCTTGACAGGTACGGTTTTTAGTGTGTAACATGCAGCAATATATGCTGTGTGAGCAATATAAGCGATAAAGGCAATAGCTGTAGGCGATGAAGCGTGCAAAAATAGGTGCTTGGCTACGTGCTTTTCACCACCTCCATGGGATTACTTGTCTCTTGCCTCTTGCCTCTATCCTCATCCTCATCCCTCTAGCCACCTCTCATCGCCAACAGCGCCTACAGCACCTACAATTGCCAGCAACCCCAATGCCGCTTTCACAAAGTTCAGTGTTCAATTCTCAATTTCTCGCATGGTGGCTCAAGGCTCACAGCTCGGCGCGCAGCACCTACCCAGGCAGTCGCGGTCGCGAGGTTCAGCAACCAGCAAATGCAGAAGTCTGCCGTGTAAATCCTCGAGGTGTGGGCCCCAGCAGACCATGGCGGATGACACAAAATGATTTGCAGGTTTTAGCGGGCCCCTCAACTCCCTGTTGCCCACAACATCACCGCCGCTGGCCGCAGCTCGCAACTCACGGCTAAAACTTCAGCTCCGTCCTCCATCCCCAGACGCTGCTCCTTCGCCGCTCCGGCTGTGATCGCAGCTCCTGGTGCAGCTCCTGCAACTCGTGCGGCTCATAATGCTGATGGCTCAGGTTAGCGGTAAGCGGCAGTCGGTTAGCGGTTCTCTGGGTTGCGTTGGGTTGGGTTGGCTACTCCTGGCTTTTCCCCGCTTCGCCGCCGCCGCTGCCACCGCCGCCACCGCCGCTACCACCACACTGCTCGCTGCTCTCGTGTTCGCTCCGATCTCGCACGAGATCACGTGACTCTTTCAGCTGCAAACAACTCCTCAGTATATTTAACCAAAGAAAAGAATTCTGAATCACTCAACTGTCATTTAATCGATAAAGCTGAAATGAAATCCCGCACAGGGTAAATGAAAGATATACACAAAATTGTAACAAAACTATGGCCTTATTACATCTGGGCCTTCCGTCTATCCCTTTTGATTTAAATTCCTACCTGGTTTTTGTTCCAAATACACAACATCAACATGTATTGGTTTGATTTAGATTGTCGCGTAGTTCCTATAAACCTATATAGAATCTGCGCGTTTAGACAGCATACACTGTAGGATTGGTGTCAGACTGATTCTAGACAACCCTACCAGGTATGTTAGCCTGTATACCAGCTAGCTCACAGTGCCACTAGAAACCCCTCTTACCAAGGAGTGAATAGTTCTTCGCAACTATCGAACATGATAGCCCTGATCCCTCAGGGTTGTGGAACTATTACTTTTCGCTCAGTCACTCATGCTCACTTCGTCTCAGAGAGATACACAGAATAAACAGTGGGCATGTTTTGTAATAAGCATTTATTGAACCAGCATCATTCTTGTGTAAAATAGGTGTGCTAAAACAACCATTCGACAGTAACAGGTATGAATGACTATATGCACTAACAGAGTAAAAGAATGATAGACTACTACCATCATGTTAAAACAATGAAAACAGGTAAGTATATAAAATACATGACAGTAGAATGCATACTCCTACAATGCGAACCTAATTAGATGTACCGAAGCGTACCTAGCATGTATGTAGGTATTAAAGTCAAGAATCCCTCTAGGATAAAGTCAACCCCATTACCTGAAGAGAGAGACTGTGGAACCCTGTCTTGGTCTCAAGATGGACACCCCACAAGGGATGTCAGACAACTAGCACTGGAGTGCCTGCATGCAGGAACCTCAGCATCTCGCGTCAGAGTGTCGGCATGGAAGTCCTTTTCTTCTCTGACTACCTTAGCAAGTTATGGTGGTTATGTACCCAAAGTGATACCCTCACGGGTTCTATCTTGAAGTGTCATGTCGGATTTAGGATGAAGGAAGGAATGACCATTGTACTTAGTTATTATGCAGATGCTGGTAGTCCTGCTGAGCTACCAAGAATTCTCATGCATAATGGATGAGGCTAGTTTTCAGGAAAAACCACATGACCTGTATGCAGTACCGTAACTAGGTAAAAGGTCAGCCCCAAGAACCGTAATGTACTGTAATGGTAAGGTGAATATCTGGGAAATGTTAGGGACTACCTGAGCCTATATTGGGGTACCTATATGAAACATAACAAGATTAAACCTTGTGGAAGAGATGTGGCGCAGCGGCCAGGGTGCCTGACTCCAGACCACGGGGTTCACTGTTTGATTCCCGGCGCCGGAGGCAGGTTAGCCCAGCACCATGTGACACTGGGCAACAGCTCACTTAATGTTACCAACGGCCCACAGCGAACGGGACACCTCTCCGGAGTTAGCTTTATAAATACCAGTATTTCATTTCATTACCTTGCATGCTGGGTTTTTCCGTTGGAGTTTACTCACTCAATAAAATGGCACTTTACCCTTCTGATGGTACCACAGCCCAATCTAATCTTCACCTTATATTTTTTTGCAAATTTTATTTCACAGCGTAAAAAGTTTACTATTCTTTTGCAGAAATATACATTTGTGCAATGTCGCCCAGCTCTCTGCTTTCTCCAAATACTCTTGATTCTTATGTGTGTTTTTCCCTTGCACCTTTTTAATGTGTGGCTTTAACAACTAGGAGATCGATTGCCTTGTAACATTAATTTTAATCCCAGTTTGGAATTTCATACATTTCTCTATAAAATGGATGAATTTAGTAATTACCAATTAGAATTTTTTTAAGCTTCTGTTTATAGTTTTGTTTTTTTATTTGTTTATTAAAAAATGCACATTTTATTCAAAATATTGAAAATGTGAAGTATTAATACATATGCATTTGATGTTGTTTTGTACTTTTATGATCATATATTCTAAGATCGAATAAAGTTAATTGATTGACTGACTGACACTGGCCAATGAATACAGTTGCTTGTTGGGCTTATAGAATATAATAATCATGGCTGCCGCCCTCTACAATTCCTAGCAATTCAAGAGGAATCAAAAACTAGCACCTTTAATGCAATAATGTATTTAACAATAAAGTGATCTAAGTGGGAAAGAAACATTTGCAAATTGCTAGTCACGCTCATCGCAGTTGAATACGGATCAATTGGAAACGCTTGAGACAAGGTTACATTCCGATTTAGAATTAAATTAATATTATAACATTTCTTATCTTAAACTATACAAGATTCAAATAAATATTAACTTACCATTTTGGGAAATTTCTGAAGTTTCTCCGAACACTGGATTGGTCACAAAGCTTTCTTCATTTTTTTCACCTGTAATTAAATCAGGTTTTGTCTCTGAAAACAATAGTAATTTACAAAATGTATGGGAGATTACAAAAACATTACTTTCTCTGATAAAAATATATGTCTCCGGTGATTGTACACAAAGTGAGCAGTTTCCTGTCTACTGAAGAACAACATGCTAGGAGATGTTGTGAAAGACCTGGGGCCATATTATCAAGAAAGGGCGATACGTAATCGCCGCTTTTATCGGCAGGAAACTGCCGCTAAAGCGGTGATAATGGGCTTGATATTATGCCCTTGTGAATTCCCATAGAAGTGTTTTACAACAAGTGGGAGAATTTTATAAAGTAGGGCGATTACCACTCATAAGGAGTGGAAGGTTCAGCTTCAGCATGTGCCCTGTAATCGTGTGTAATACAACAGAAGCTGAGCTGTTCCTAAGAGCTAAGGAATGTACTAGTCGTGCCGGTATGAGTGGATTTTGTAGGGTCTCATTGGGACCTACAGGTGGGCATCCATATTGTTGGATGTAATGCCCTCACACACCCTTGCAGGTGTCATGCTTCATCATCTGGGCTGCTCCTCGTTGGGTCGGCGGTGCAATACCCAATGGGCGACACCTCAAAGAGGGGCACTTTGGCGGAGATCTGCTATCCAATGCCGTATGGTGAAGTGGGGGTGTGGGGCCAGAATAGCGTAGACGTGGTCTGTGAGTTAAAATAGAGCTAGGAGTACTAGGATAAAGTTTAATCTTTGAGGCGTCGCCCATTGGGTAGAGCGCCACATCAGCCGAAACATTCTAGTCGTCACAATCGCACGGCAGGGGCCGATTTGAACTCACCCAATGTGAGCTGGACATCCTAAATAGCATGGGGATCCTCCGAATCGGCTCTGTTGGTTGCTGACAACAAAACCTGGGAGCCACAGCCATCGACGAAACAGGAACACAGAAGGCCGTGCAAAATAGCGACCGTGGCTGCTTATATCTGCAAATACGATCCGGCCGTTGTACTGAGCACAGATCGGGCCGTCTAATTGGTGTTACGTAAAGGCCAGATGAACTGTGAGCGAGAGATACTGGCAAAATTGCAGACGTAGACTGCAATGAGCTCTAACATGAAAGGTAACTGGCAACATGACCTGGCGCTTCTTTTGAATTTTCATCATTGGCGAGGCAGCGGTGACACTCCGGGAGGCTTTGGACCAGGGGTCTGAGCGGGTGACCCAGCTGCAGATCGGGGCCCCCCTGCAAGGGCTGCATCATATCCGGTGACCACGAGGTGAGGAGTGCTCCCTGATTTTGCCGACCAGCACTGAGGGAGGTGTGCAGCAGGGTACTGCGACGAACAACATCTCCCTTCCTCTGTCTCGGGACTTTTGGGGTCCATGCTGCGCCTTTCCTAACCCCTGCCTGCGTAGAAAATCTGTTAAGGATGGAGCGGAGACACGCATCCGAGCTCTGCCGAGTGATTCAGAGACACAGCCTTTGCGGCAGAGGTTAGATCGGCAGGAGCGGGCACTTGAGCCTCATGCACAGCAGTGGGTCTCACCTCACATATGAGCAGAGGTCCAAGGGCCGAGTCACTCCCATTGCCACCAGCAGCTCCTTCTGATCACGCTCGGCTCTGCTGCTGCCTCCTGCTGGGTTTGAGCCCCCTGAGCCTCGCCAGCGCTCTGCTTGTGGGTTTGATTGTTCTCATTGCCTGTTCTACAACTGTTGTTACTTTTGCCATTTTCGTTTTTCTGTTGTTAAATTTACCGCCACAGCCCTCTGCCAACTTGCCTTCTGAGCCATTCGCTTCCCGCCGCTTCCCCGCAGCCACGCCCCCTTGCCGCCCCGCTCCCGCCTCCCAGCCGTGCACCCTCCCACCGTTTAAATGGAGTCCGTCGCCCGGACATGCAGCGGACGCGCGCAGCAGACGCGCCTATTGTGCGCCGAAGGCGTGCATAAGGCAAGCCCATCTGCGGCCGTCCACGCTAGAACCGCGCCCAGCGCCAGTACCCCTGGACACTGAAGCCACCACAACACCAGACTGCACTATGACCCCAGCACCCTTCACGCACTCAACACCTGACAAGACCACTCCTGCTACCGGGCCACCCCGAGGCACACCCAAGGGCCCTTCACCTGCCAGAACTGCAGCTTCACCAGCATTCGGCCCGCCAAACCATCAACCAGAGAACCCAACCATCTCCAGTGCATCCTCCTCAACACCCGCTCTGCTCGCAAACATGCCTTCGAACTCTGGGACCTCCTAGACTCAACCACCCCTGACATCGCCTTCCTGACGGAGACCTGGCTAAGCGCCACCTCGGCACCAGACATCGCCATAGCCATCCGCGAGGGCTACAAGATCTCCCGCAGAGACCGCACCAACGGAGTGGGAGGGGGAATCGCCATCGTCCACAATGACACCCTGAGAGTCTCGACCAACACTGACGACACCCTCACCGCCGCCCAGCACATGCACTTCCAGATCCACACCAACCCCAACACCACCCCCAGAGGAACACTCGTCTACAGACCACCCGGACCTCGACCACAGTTCAGAGACGCCATCACTGACCTCATCAGCACCCACGCCCTCGCCTCCACGGACTACATGCTCCTCGGGGACATGAACTTCCACCTTGAGAACAACAACAATGCCAACTCCACCGCCCTGATCGACAACCTCGCTAACCTCGGACTCAAACAGCTTGTGACGGCACCCACCCATGCCGCTGGACACACACTGAACCCCATCTTCCCCGCAAGCCCCCACGTCGCCTTCAACTACACCACCGAACCCCACTGGACCGACCACAGATGAGTTCACTTCACCTTCAAGAAACCCACCACACACTACTGCACGCAACAGCTGCCACGCCGCTGCTGGGGCAAGGTCACCAAGGACCAACTGATCACCACCCTCGCCTTGAGACCACCCGCCGACCCCACCGACCCGGACACTCCTGCCATCAACCTCAAACAGTGGATCAGCGATTGCACCGACCCCCTCACCCCCTCAAGACCTCCGTTACCAACCACATCAACAAGAAAGCCGCATGGTTCATCAAAGACCTTCGGACCTCCAAGCGCTCCTGTCGGCAGCTGGAGAAGAGATGGCTCCACGACCGAACTCCAGTCAGCTACACAGCCCACAAGAACGCCACCCGCAGACATCATCAACTTATCATGACCGCCAAGAGGACCACCTTCAAGGACCGCCCAGACAGCAACGCACACAACACCAAAGAGCTCTTCAGCATCGTGAAAGAACTCTCCAACCCCAGCTCCAACACCAACGACATCCCCCCATCGCACGCAGGACCTGTGCGACTCACTGGCCACCTTCTTTCACCGCAAAATCACCGACATTCACGACAGCTTTAACTCCAACACCCCACACCCACCGCCGAGGCCACCACCCCTGCGAGCTCCACCCACAACGGCCGCTTGACCGCAATGGTCCAACGTCAGCGATGACGACACCATCAAGACCATGAACTCAATCCACTCTGGATTCCCATCTGACCCATGCCCCCACCATGTCTTCAACAAAGCCAGCACAGCCATCACACCCCATCTCCGGAAAACAATCAACACCTCTGGGACAGCAACCTTCCCGGAGAGCTGGAAGCACGCCGAGATCAACGCCCTACTGAAGAAACCCAAGACGGACCCCAAGGACCTCAAGAACTTCCGGCCCATCTCCCTGCTCCCTTTCCCGGCAAAAGTCATGGAGAAGATTGTCAACAGACAGCTGACCCGCTACCTGGAAGACTAACACATCCTGGACCCATCCCAGTCCGGCTTCCGCTACAACCACAGCACCGAGACCGCCCACATTGCCGCCACCATCAAAATCAGGATCCTGATGGACAAAGGAGAAAAAGTCGCCCTCATACTTCTCGATCTATTAGCAGCCTTCGACACGGTCTGCCACCGCACCCCAACAGCACGCCACCATAACGCCAAAATCCAAGAGAAGGCCCTGACCTGGACCACATCCTTCCTCTCCGGCAGAACCCAGAGCGTCCGCCTCCCACCCTTCCGCTCCAAGACCACCGAGATCATCTGCGGCGTCCCACAAGGATCTTCCCTCAGCCCGACGCTATTCAATATCTACATGGCACCACTTCGCACAACAACATAACCTCAACATCATCTCCTATGCCGACGACACCCAGCAGATCATATCCCTCACCGAAGACCCCCACACCACCAAAAACCAACCACCACAGAGGAATGAAGGCCGACGCCGAATGGAAGAAGGACAGCAGGCTGAAGCTGAACTCAGACAAGACGGAGGTCTTCATCCTCGGCCCCACTCCATCAGTCTGGGACGACTCCTGGTGGCCAACAGCCCTAGGAACAGCCCCAGAACCCATCGACCACACACGCAACCTGGGGATCATCCTCGACTCCGCCCTCTCCATGACCAAAAAAGTCAATGCTGTCTCCGCATCCTGCTTCAGCACCTTCCGAATGCTCCGCAGAATCTTCAAATGGATCCCCTCCGACACGAGGAAGACCGTCACCCAGGCCCTCGTCACCAGCAGGCTGGACTACGGGAACGCCCTCTATGCAGGAACAACAACCAAGCTTCTGAGAAGGCTGCAACGCATCCAGAACGCCTCGGCACGACTGATCCTCGACATCCCCCGACACAGCCACATCACACCCCATCTGAGAGGCCTGCACTGGCTCCCCATCAAGAAGAGGATCACCTTCAAACTCCTCATCCACGCACACAAAGCCCTACACAATGCCAGACCAGCATACCTCAAAGACCGACTCAGCTTCTACACCCCCACCCGCAGCCTCCACTCTGCCAGCCTTGCCCTCGCCACAGTCCCTCGCATCTGGAAAACAACCGGCGGCGGCCTCTCCTTCTCTTACCTCACTGCCAAAACATGGAACACCCTCCCTACCAATCTACGACAGACCCAAGACCTGCTGGCTTTCAGAAGACTTCTCAAGACCTGGCTCTTTGATCAGTAGCAGCCACCCCTCCCCCGAAGCCTTGAGACCCTCACGGGTAAGTAGCGCGCTTTACAAGTGTACTGATTGATTGATCGATTGAACCCAGGTTTCACAGTTGAAGTGAAACCTGCCCGAGGTGACATTGCAAGCATCCTGGGGCTGTGCAATTATTCATAAAACTGTCTTGCAAGAGCACGGTGGATGGAATATATACCTACTATCCTCATTTCACCGGGAGGCACACGTTGAGCCCACCTCCCCCACTGTATGCGTCTGGATCGCTGGCTGAAAGCACTTCCTCAGGCGATTATTTAAGGTGTGGAGGAAGGGCCTGCTGGGGACAGACACAAGTGCTCTTAAAGGTGCTAAATTCAGTCAGTAGTGAGGCACCTGCTTGCAGCGTGACGCCATCCAGGAGACATTGTACTACATCACGACAAATGCACGCAAAGAGTAAGGCGGACCTCACCACGACCAGTAGCGCCACCATAGGTAAACCCCAGAAAAGACAGACCGGGGTTCCCCCGGATTCTGAAGAATGTGTGCACAAATAATTGCAGATGACATCTGAAGATGCAGTCCAACAACAACTTAATAAAATACTCGACGCCATTGCTGACACCAAAGCCACTCTACATGAGGATATTAGCACAGTGGTTGTGGGATTGGGCCTTCTGTGTGAAGAGCACAAGAAACTCTCTGAGAGGATCAAGAGCATTGAGACCAGTGTTGCAAAATTAATGCCGGCACAAAAGCCACAGAATAGCAGATGGGAGCCCTTGCGGATAGAGTGAGCTTGTTGGAGCGCAGATCTGAGGATGCATAGGGGCGCAATCAAAGGAACAACAAAAGAGTCGTGGGCCTGCCGGTAGGAACCGAAGGGGCCGACATGGAGGCCTACCTGGAGAATTGGTTCAAGACCACAGTGGCCCCGGAGGAGCTGTCTACTTTCTGTACACTGGAGAGGGCCCATTGAGTCCCTGCTAAGCTGCTGGCTCCAGGGAGGCCTCCGAGACCTGTGGTGGCCCGTCTCCTTCACCTCCGTGATAAGGACTTACTCCTGCAGAAAGAGAGGACCGACGGCCCATTTGCTGTGGACAACAACAGGGTCACCCTTTTCCAGGATTACACACTTGAGGTCCAGAGGAAGCAGGCCTTTTATGTGTAGATGATGAAAGCCCTGAGGTCTGAAGGTCTCCAATACTCTTTGATGTTACCCGCCCGATTGCGTATTATTTTGGAGGGAAATACTCACTACCTGGACACTTCCAGAGAGGCCAGGGACTGGTTAGAGACTTACAATGGTGGGGCACAGAGAAGTGTGAGCCTTGAGGGGACAAGACCAAAGCCCGCGGTCTGCGGGACACGTATGAACCGAGGACCCCGCAGGAGGACCCCGAAGAAACCATTGTCATCACAAACTGAATGGAAACGGGCCGAGGCCCTGCAGACACTGGCTGCACTGGCAAAGGGTCAGAGCCCCACCCCAGTAGAAAGAGAGGCCAGATCTACCAAAGAATCTGCAGATAATGACTCAGACACATCTCATACTGACAGTGTGACGATGCCAGTAGTAACGCCTCAAAGAGTGGATGATATTGTTTGATCAACTGTGGTGAGCCGGAATTGTTATGGCAATCAGAGGGAAATTAAACAGATATTAACTTATAAAGACCCCATGCTAGCTTTACATTCTCTGATGCCCCGCGAAGGATGCAAAAACCTCAAGTCAGCCTCGCCCCCTTGTGCCTTTGTGCTCTTTAGAGGCTTTCCTAAAGTTTCACATAGTTTGGATGGGAACTAGTTTAACAGTAACTGTCCTGCGGAGGAGGAGTTGGGGATTATGTTTTTTTTACAGGGTTTGATAGGATCAGGCATGTCACTAGGGTAAATCTATATGGGACACTATTTAACACGCAGCAATGGGTACCGTTAATGACTTAAAATGTATTTCATGGAATGTGCAAGGTATGGAATCAATGTGGAGGTGCCACAACATTCATGCTTATTTAATCAGTATGGGGGTTCAGTTGCACTACTCCAGGGGACCCATTTACAAGCAAACAAAAGAAGGGGCAGCCCGGCAGCGCCAATGGCGCGGCCAAGTTTTATATACTGCATTTTCAGCGTTTGTCAGGGGAGCACTGATATGGGTGAGAACGGGTGTCCCCTTCCAATGTACGAACCAACTTATAGAGCAGAAATATCGATATGTAGTGGTTACTGGGAAACTGGATGGTCGAGATATAGTCTTAGGGAAAATATACGCTCCCAACACAGAACAACCCGCCTTCTTCTCACAATTGTCAAGGAAGCTGGTGGTCTTCCTTACTGGATCGGTGCTGATAGGGGGGGATTTTAATTGCGTCCCCGATGTGCTCCTCGATCACTCACACCCGCCGCCACCAATGAGGTTCATGGCAGCCATTGCATAAGCAACCATTTGTTAGATAGTCTGCTCTTTTCTTCATAATGGACAGGGATGAAATTTCGAGCACAGAGTTGGCATTTGCTGCCAGTCTCTCTGCCTGGCTACAGGCTGTAATCATAAATGAGAGACTTTAGACTTAAAAATAGTAGAAAAACATTTGTAAAGAGGTTTTTTTTCAAACAAATATTCACCCTCATTTAATGAACTTTAATCTATAGGCTTTATGGATTTGTATACTGAGAAAGAATCTTGGGCCTGATGTAAAGAGCTTTTGACCCATTAAAAACCTTTAGGTTTGATGAGTCTGATTGTTTGCGTCCACTCAAAAGATGTTCTAATGTAGTCAAAAAACACAGTTGATGGACAGAATGTAGAACAATGTCATACATTCACCCCAGTACAAGAATCTGGGCCTAAATCCATCGTTTTTTTGCACTCCACACCACCCTGGGTTAGACACTGGCTATATGCAAATCAGCTCTGACCTTGTGCCTGATGAGAACAGTCCAGTACGAACTACCAAGCCATGTCTTTCCCAGACCGGAATCAAGCATCCAAGGACCGGTTTCTGGCTATCAGCCTTCATCAGCCTGGATAGCTTGACTCCAGTGGTGTGGAGAGCCTGGGACTCACGTCTGAGCATACCCAGCCCACTCGGGGTGAAAACTCCAAAAAACACAGTTGATGGACAGAATGTAGAACAATGTCATACATTCACCCCAGTACAAGGATCTGGGCCTAACTCATCGTTTTTTTGCACTCCACACCACCCTGGGTTAGACACTGGCTTATGCAAATCAACTCTGACCCTGTGCCTCATGGGAACAGTCCAGTCCGAACTACCAAGCCATGTCTTTCCCAGACCGGAATCAAGCATCCAAGGACCGGTTTCTGGCTATCAGCCTTCATCAGCCTGGATAGCTTGACTCCAGTGGTGTGGAGAGCCTGGGACTCACGTGTGAGCATACCCAGCCCACTCGGGGTGAAAATTGCAAAAAACAGTTGATGGACAGAATGTAGAACAATGTCATACATTCACCCCAGTACAAGGATCTGGGCCTAAATCCATAGTTTTTTTGCACTCCACACCACCCTGGGTTAGACACTGGCTATATGCAAATCAGCTATGACCCTGTGCCTCATGGGAACAGTCCAGTCCGAACTACCAAGCCATGTCTTTCCCAGACCGAAATCAAGCATCCAAGGACCGGTTTCTGGCTATCAGCCTTCATCAGCATGGATAGCTTGACTCCAGTGGTGTGGAGAGCCTGGGACTCACGTCTGAGCATACCCAGCCCACTCGGGGTGAAAATTGCAAAAATCACAGTTGATGGACAGAATGTAGAATAATGTCATACATTCACCCCAGTACAAGGATCTGGGCCTAAATCCATCTTTTTTTGCACTCCACACCACCCTGGGTTAGACACTGGCTATATGCAAATCAGCTCTGACCCTGTGCCTCATGGGAACAGTCCAGTCCGAACTACCAAGCCATGTCTTTCCCAGACCGGAATCAAGCATCCAAGGACCGGTTTCTGGCTATCAGCCTTCATCAGCCTGGATAGCTTGACTACAGTGGTGTGGAGAGCCTGGGACTCACGTGTGAGCATACCCAGCCCACTCGGGGTGAAAATTGCAAAAAACACAGTTGATGGACAGAATGTAGAACAATGCCATACATTCACCCCAGTACAAGGATCTGGGCCTAAATCCATAGTTTTTTTGCACTCCACACCATCCTGGGTTAGACACCGGCTATATGCAAATCAGCTATGACCCTGTGCCTCATGGGAACAGTCCAGTCCGAACTACTAAGCCATGTCTTTCCCAGACCGAAATCAAGCATCCAAGGACTGGTTTCTGGCTATCAGCCTTCATCAGCATGGATAGCTTGACTCCAGTGGTGTGGAGAGCCTGGGACTCACGTCTGAGCATACCCAGCCCACTCGGGGTGAAAATTGCAAAAATCACAGTTGATGGACAGAATGTAGAACAATGTCATACATTCTCCCCAGTACAAGGATCTGGGCCTAAATCCATAGTTTTTTTGCACTCCACAACACCCTGAGTTAGACACTGGCTATATGCAAATCAGCTCTGACCCTGTGCCTCATTGGCACAGTCCAGTCCGAACTACCAAGCCATGTCTTTCCCCGACCGGAATCAAGCATCCAAGGACCGGTTTCTGGCTATCAGCCTTCATCAGCATGGATAGCTTGACTCCAGTGGTGTGGAGAGCCTGGGAATCACGTCTGAGCATACCCAGCCCACTCGGGGTGAAAATTGCAAAAATCACAGTTGATGGACAGAATGTAGAACAATGTCATACATTCACCCCAGTACAAGGATCTGGGCCTAAATCCATCTTTTTTTGCACTCCACACCACCCTGGGTTAGACACTGGCTATATGCAAATCAGCTCTGACCCTGTGCCTCATGGGAACAGTCCAGTCTGAACTACCAAGCCATGTCTTTCCCAGACCGGAATCAAGCATCCAAGGACCGGTTTCTGGCTATCAGCCTTCATCAGCCTGGATAGCTTGACTACAGTGGTGTGGAGAGCCTGGGACTCATGTCTGAGCATACCCAGCCCACTCGGGGTGAAAATTGCAAAAAACACAGTTGATGGACAGAATGTAGAACAATGTCATACATTCACCCCAGTACAAGGATCTGGGTCTAAATCCATCGTTTTTTTGCACTCCACACCACCCGTCCATTACCACCCCCTTTTGTATCGCTTTTGGCCGCCATAAGTGTGGCAGGGTATGCTCAGACGTGAGTCCCTTGCTCACTTTGCCACTGGATTCAAGCAAGCCGGGCTGAAGACGGCTGTAATGCCAGAAACCGGTCCTCAGAAGCTTGTTTCTGGTCCAGGGAAGGCATGGCTCGGCAGTTCGGGCTGGACTGTTCCCATGAGGCACAGGGTCAGACTGATTTGCATATAGCCATGTCTGAACTGGGGTGGCAGAGTGGGCTAAAGAACGGTGATGGATTAAACCCAGATTTTTTGACTGGGTGTGAGTGTTTGATTGGTTCAGATGCTCCGTCCATTACCACCCCCTTTTGTACCGCTTTTGGCCACCATAAGTGTGGCAGGGTATGCTCAGACGTGAGTCCCTTGCTCACTTTGCCACTGGATTCAAGCAAGCCGGGCTGAAGACGGCTGTAATGTAAGAAACCGGTCCTCGGAAGCTTGTTTCTGGTCCAGGGAAGGCATGGCTCGACAGTTCGGGCTGGACTGTTCCCATGAGGCACAGGGTTAGACTGATTTGCATATAGCCATGTCTGAACTGGGGTGGCAGAGTGGGATAAAGAACGGTGATGGATTAAACCCGGATCTTTTGACTGGGTGTGAGTGTTTGATTGGTTCAGATGCTCCGTCCATTACCACCCCCTTTTGTACCGCTTTTGGCCGCCATAAGTGTGGCAGGGTATGCTCAGACGTGAGTCCCTTGCTCACTTTGCCACTGAATTCAAGCAAGCCGGGCAGAAGACGGCTGTAATGCCAGAAACCGGTCCTCGGAAGCTTGTTTCTGGTCCAGGGAAGGCCTGGCTCGGCAGTTCGGGCTGGACTGTTCCCATGAGGCACAGGGTCAGACTGATTTGCATATAGCCATGTCTGAACTGGGGTGGCAGAGTGGGCTAAAGAACGGTGATGGATTAAACCCAGATCTTTTGACTGGGTGTGAGTGTTTGATTAGTTCAGATGCTCCGTCCATTACCACCCCCTTTTGTACCGCTTTTGGCCGCCATAAGTGTGGCAGGGTATGCTCAGACGTGAGTCCCTTGCTCACTTTGCCACTGGTTTCAAGCAAGCCGGGCTGAAGACGGCTGTAATGCCAGAAACCGGTCCTCGGAAGCTTGTTTCTGGTCCAGGGAAGGCATGGCTCGGCAGTTCGGGCTGGACTGTTCCCATGAGGCACAGGATCAGACTGATTTGCATATTGCCTTGTCTGAACTGGGGTGGCAGAGTGGGCTAAAGAACGGTGATGGATTAAACCCAGATCTTTTGACTGGGTGTGAGTGTTTGATTGGTTCAGATGCTCCGTCCATTACCACCCCCTTTTGTACCGCTTTTGGCCACCATAAGTGTGGCAGGGTATGCTCAGACGTGAGTCCCTTGCTCACTTTGCCACTGGTTTCAAGTAAGCCGGGCTGAAGATGGCTGTAATGCCAGAAACCGGTCCTCGGAAGCTTGTTTCTGGTCCAGGGAAGGTATGGCTCGGCAGTTCGGGCTGGACTGTTCCCATGAGGCACAGGGTCAGACTGATTTGCATATTGCCATGTCTGAACTGGGGTGGCAGAGTGGGCTAAAGAACGGTGATGGATTAAACCCAGTTCTTTTGACTGGGTGTGAGTGTTTGATTGGTTCAGATGCTCCGTCCATTACCACCCCCTTTTGTACCGCTTTTGGCCGCCATAAGTGTGGCAGGGTATGCTCAGACGTGAGTCCCTTGCTCACTTTGCCACTGGATTCAAGCAAGCCGGGCTGAAGACCGCTGTAATGCCAGAAACCGGTCCTCGGAAGCTTGTTTCTGGTCCAGGGAAGGCATGGCTTTGCAGTTCAGGCTGGACTGTTCCCATGAGGCACAGGGTCAGACTGATTTGCATATAGCCATGTCTGAACTGGGGTGGCAGAGTGGGCTAAAGAACGGTGATGGATTAAACCCAGATCTTTTGACTGGGTGTGAGTGTTTGATTGGTTCAGATGCTCCGTCCATTACCACCTCCTTTTGTACCGCTAATGTAGTCAACACATTTTATGAGTCAGAAATCATTTTCCAAATGGCAAAATAGGTATTTGAAAGGGTCATGCGCAGAGTGTCCCTCCCTAATACTAACTTATATAATGAATTATCAATGTTTTGTACCCATAATTCTGGTTGCAAACTATAAATAGGTTACCGACTCCAAGTAAATGTGGTAACTGATTCATAAAAGGGATGGGGTCCCTTTTGTGACTTTGGGGAGAACAAGAAAGTACAAGATAGGAGATTAGAAAAAAGGACATGGTATCAGGCTATTTCAGTTACTAAAGTGCAAAAAAAGAAAAAAGATTCACAAGAAAATATTCATCTGTTGCTGAAGCTCTGTGCAATGACCTCTCTGATTTCAAGGAACATACTATTTAGTATCAGTATTCATGAATGCCTAAACATTTCTTTTAAAGCTCTATTTCAGTTACTAACGTGCACAAAAAGGAAAGATTCACAAGAAAAAATTCATCTGTTGCTGAAGCTCTGTGCAATGACCTCTCTGATTTCAAGGAAAATACTATTTAGTATCAGTATTCCTGAATGCCTCAACTTTTTTTTTTTAATTCTATCTCCTATCCAGAAGGACACTGGCCAGTGCATGTAGCTGCTTGTTGGGCTTATACAATGTAATATTCAGGGCTGCTGCCTCTACGATTCCTAACAGTTCAAGAGGAATCATTCATAGCACTTATAATGCAGTAATGAATTTAACATTTAAACGATCTAGCTGGGAAAGAAACATTTGCGAAGTGCTAGTCACACTCATTACATTTGAATACGGATCAATTGAAAACGCTAGAGACAAGGGTACATTCCGATTTAGAATTAAAGTAATATTAAAACAGTACTTATATTAAACTATACACAATTCAAATTAAATGTAATTTACCATTTTGGGAAATTTTTGAAGTTTCTCCAAACACTGGTTTTGTCACAATGTTTTCTTCATTTCTTTCACCTGCAATTAAATAAGTTTTTGTCGCTGAAAAAAATTGTAATTAACTCAATTTATGGGAGATTACAAAAACATTACTTTCTCTGATAAAAACTGTACACAACGTGAGCAGGTTTTTGCTCTACTGAAGTACAACATGATAGGAGATGTTGTGAAAGACATGGTTCATTGCTCAGAGTCAGGGGCACATAACTTTATTCATACCTGAAAAGCACAACATCAAAAAACGAAAAATTCCTAGTTCAATCATCTTTGTGTGATGCTACAAAGCATCGTCTTTAGATTTGTGCTACATGAAATTTTGTCTGCAACATGCACACACCCCATTGCACTAAAGTAAAGAGAATCATATTCCTCATCACTATTCTTGCATTAAAATTGCTCAGACGAGGTTAATTTTCACATGAGAAATGTAACAACCTCACATCAAAACACATTTCTCAGATGAAAAACTCATACAACTATTTTACATTACCAACTATTACAATAAAGAAAAGTCTGCAAAAGTCAATTATCTCCAGGACACTAGCACAGTATAGGATCCAAAACAGGTCTAAATAAATGTGTGCATTGCTCAACCCTCGGTAGCTGTAACCGAGCAGTCAGGCCTCAATTTGGAGACAGGTATGTAAGCACGTAAAAACACGAACCCATCAAATAAGTAAGACACAACACACATTAAAAATCCCACACCAATTTATAAAAATAATAAATATGATTACAAACAATTAGACACTAAAACAACTGAAATCCAATGCAGGAAACGGAAGATATCAATTTTTTTAAAGAATCAACATTGACAAAGTCGAAGTATTAGAACAACCACAAACGAGCCCTGGCCAGATACACTAAGTGGGAGGCCGCGATCAAAATGTTACCTTCGCACTTAGAAACTTTTCTGGAGCTTTTTCTTTCCACCCCCCATGATGCTCTTCACCAGGCTGGATTCAGAAAAGGTTACTGGATTGATTTTGAGGGAACTCAGCTTCAAATTCTGGAAGTTGAACATTTAGAGCTTTTCAGCGGAACAAACATGGAGTTCAGACTGGTTCCGTCACCTTATGGAGCTTTTCCGAAACCTTCTCCAAACTTCTCTAGACTTCAGGAGGTGCTTCTTCAAGGTCTCCTTGTGAGTTCAAATTGGTCAAAACACAAAACGAAGGGTCTGGAATCTCCAGGATGATCCTTGGAATGTTTGGAAAACAATTCCCACAATGCGCCTGCCCATATCCGTAAAATTCCACTGGATGCACTCCAGGCTGGAGAGTCTTCGTGTAATGATGCAGGCAGGCTCTGTTAACCAGTAGCTGCAGAGAGTCCACTTCTTAATCTTTCTGAAGCAAGGAACAGTCTCCTGGGCTGTAGTACAAAATTGTGCAGCAGGCGCATTCATTGAAAGTGCAAGGCCTTTGAGTCATTCTTTCCTCATAGTTTTAGGCAGCAGAACTGGGAGGCTATGCACCTCTCGCCTATTTAATCTCAGCTTCTTGGCATTGAAAGGTGGCCACTCATGACCAATTGGTTTCAGCGTGCCACCTAGGTTCATGACCACTCCCTGCAAAGTGTGGCATATTCTTGTACCAGAAAGCACAATTTTCCCAAAATCCATTATGACTGAAATGTCGGTAGAGCAGCAAAAGCTAACTAAATCTACCTCCCTGGTACTCCTACTAAATGTTAAAGACAAACATGCACTATTTATTTGACATTGGATTCTGCCACTAAATGGTAACACTTTGATGGAGAAATGTAGCTGGCTGTACACACCTGCTCTGTTAAAATTTGAAAATGAATAATTAAAGTTTCTTTAAAAAAAAAAAAAACTAGATATTAGGCAAGACATTGGTACTGTATATAACAGCCTGATGGGATGTATGAAAAAGCTTTTCTCACAGATTAAATGTTGATTATAAGTGTTGTGCCTTTCTTGAAGCATTTGCTTCAATGTACTTCCTCTGCACAACCCCTGCTCCTGTTCCAAGATTATGTTAATGGAGAAACTCTGTAAAATAGATCGCTATGTAATGCATGTTACTGCCTTAATGTGTACTGGCATGTTCTTCTGTGATTAATGTTTAAAATGTAAATGAATGGTCAAAAAATAAAATGAACCTGCCCCCAGTGTAGCTTATTTCCATAGCTCTCCTCCCCTAAATTCTGCAAATTCCTTCCTTAAGCCTGCCATCTAGCTGGGACACATGGCACAGGGGTAGGTAGACCTGGCTGTCCCTGCCTGTCCTCCTCTGAAACCTCATGCTTTATGAATACCCACCCTGCCCTGGCGTTCCTGTGTAGCTGCAGAACTCTCTCCAGCAGACAGTCTCTGCACTGGACTGCCCATTATTAGATACTCAAAGAAGCTCGGCTAAGCCTCTTAGGCTAGATTTTGGCTTACAGAAAAGAATGTCTTATAACTTCTTTGCTGCACATTCAACCGGGGCAATCCGTTAGATTTATCAATACCATTCTTTTAAGTAGTTGCCTAGCAAAAATAATGCATGCTTAAAATATTGCAATGTTAGCCTATAGCCCAGGTATCTATAATGGCAAAAACAGTAAAATTGGCAGATTTCCCTCACCAGGGTTTATAAAACATATGTTATAAGGCCCCTGCTTATAGGCATATGACCCCACAGCTCTGCGGCACCAAGGGGAGACATTGGGTGTTACTAAAATGTAAACTCAAGGTAGATTATCACTTACTAAGTGCACATGCAAGTGCAACATGGGCTGCTGGTCTGTAAACTTCCTTGCCCTATTTTATACTAGAGTCTTGGAGGTAGTTTCACTCGCCCTGCCCTATTATATAACAGGGATGTATAGGCTAGGGCACGCCAATTGGAACAATTTACCTCCAAAGGGAGTCGGCAAGCTGCATTTAAAATGATAAACAGTCACTAAGCAGTGCACACATGCAAAGGGCATCAAATATGCTTGGCTTCTAAACCTTCATGCCCTATTATTTACTAGGGCCTTATTAACAGATTAACCTCCCTTGCCATGTTACTTAAATGGTACTTATAGGATCTGTCAGGCCAATTGTAGGTGTACCCTAATACATAGTGAACCCTAAACGTGTGTTGTGTTTTAAACATAGAACTGGCCTGGGGCTCCCAGCAGAGCCCCGGTCAGAGTCAGAGGTAGTTTACACCCGTACCATACAACATAAAATGGGGTTGAACAGGGCAAGCGGGTGACTTTCCAACATTAAGTCTTTCAACAGTATGATAAAGTATCTCTTTGTGCCTCGTCATCCTCCTTTTGTTGGACTGATGTTTTAATTTTTTTTAACAGTGGGTCAGTGCTGTCCAGGCCCCAGCATGTGTGCTCTGGCTCCTAAAACAGTTTTAAACTAGTTAATTCCAAATTGGCATATTTAACTTCCTAGTAAGGCCACAGCATATAGTACAAAAAAGCATTCAATGGTGTGGAAAAGCTAAAATTCACCTGTGAACTTGAGCACATGTTTTGCCCCCACCATTCTGACAAGGAAAACGTGGGTTTAGACCTAGCATTGTTGGCTGATGAATGCTGCTTTAAAAATGACAGTTTTTGATAGACAAGATCTCTACTTTTTTAATGTTAAATAAGCTTCCCTTAGTATGCCTTTTAGCCCAAAGGGTAGGGTGAGACATATTTAAAGGTGGTTCATGGAAAAATATAATGTTGGTTTTAACAGGTATTTAGCTTTCTTTATTCCTTAAGGTGGACTCCCATTCACTCTAATAAAAAAGAGAGGGACCCAACCGCCAAAGGGGTGGTTTACCAACAAAGACACGTGTCAAAAAGAAGTCCCCTTCAAGCAATATTACACAGGCATGCTTACATAAACAGCACTAAATTCACAACGGAAAGATGAACAAAGAGGAAATGTAGAAATACATTCTTAAAAAAGTGTACAATTTATTCAGACAATTGTTAAAAACATGATCCGACCCTATCATTAATACAATACTAATCAATAAGGAGATATAAATACATTTAGAGAAACAGAATACAAACACAGAAATGGGAAACACAATAAGGAAAAATAACTACTATTAGAATGAGGGAAAATACAATAGTCGACCAGAAATCAGCTCCGATTCATATTCCAATTGCAGTAAGAGTTGTTGTCTCCAAAGACTTAGGGGTCGATTCCGATCCGGTAAAATGCGCTCCGAATCGTCGTACGGAGCGTTTTTTGCCCGTACGAATCGTACCCGTAAACGTCCCGTACGTACGACGAAGTACGATCCGTACCAGGAGGCGAACTCCGTACGAGTCGTACAGGACTCCGTACGAATCAAATCTCCGTACGAGTCTCACTCGGAACCCGCTGTACGCGACATCACTACGGTTCGCGGCTGGTTTTTACGACCCAGCAAGTATGATTCGTGTCGGGTACGCACCGTACGACCCTTTTCCTACGGGAGCTGAAAACAGTCGTACACGCAGAGTTCATGCCAAAAAAGGTACGGAACGCCCTCCCCGGGTACGGCACGTACCCCCCATGATCGCAGGGGTACGCGCCGTACCCCTGTGAGCATGCGGGGTACGTGCCGTACACCCAGCGTACATGGGGTACGCACCGTACCCCATGTACGGTGGGTGTACGGCACGTACCCCATGTACGCTGGGTGTACGGCACGTACCCCGCATGCTCACAGGGGTACGGCGCGTACCCCTGCGATCATGGGGGGTACGCGCCGTACGGTGTGTAGGTGATCGTGCGCTTTTCCGTACGAATCGACGTGTACCGTACGAATCGCATCCTGGTCGGCCGATCGGGATCGGAATCGTCCGGTCGTACGGCGTCCGTACGAGTCATACGGAAACGGCTCCGGATACGATTCGTACGGACGGGGATTTTACCGGATCGGAATCGACACCGTAGTGTAATGTCCACTCATATATGCATCAACTCGTTTCGGTGGGCAAGTAAATTAATAGCCAACACCTTCTTCAGGAAAAAATATTTTGTTCCCACGGCGTGAACTCAAAAACGGGCATTTGGGGCATACGCCTCCGTTGGTATGCGAATTCACCCCAAATATGAATCCACTTAGTGTTCTACCCCCCCTGATGGGGAAATCACACTTAAAATTTGGAGATGTCCGCTGCGCTGGAAGATCTATATTAGGGTCTCTGGCAGTGGATTGAAAGTGTCCTGTGTGGCTCCATCAACATGGCGAAGCCATATAAGACACATTTAATTTAAATTTTCAAAACCAATAACCTGAACAAATCCTGACTACAGAACTTAAATTTGATTGCAGAGACAAACTTCAGTTCAGTTACATTTCACAATTGGGTGGCACAAGTGTTGTCATTTGTTTAAACCACAACATGATAGACACATCTGCTTCTTCTCCTAACATTGTCTCCATGAGGTGTGTTGGTTGTCCAAATTAGTAAATCATGCATACGAGGAGAGTGTGAGAAGTTAGCCAGGCATATGATGTCACTAGTTCTAGTGGCACCTTGCACCAGTCTAAATTGACCATTATTGATGGTGGTTGTAAAGTCAACCTTATAGACAAGCTATCCTAGTGGTATCATGGACCAGCAGTCTTAGGCAAAAACTTCAAAGAGCATGTGAAGCTGTTTGTTTTACCAATTATAATCCCTTGAATACCAAATGAAAGGACACCACACAAGGTATATATCAAATTTATTCTAAACACAACCCCTCTGCACTCTTTATGAGGTCAGAGGTAAAAGTACATCACAAGTTACTCAATTAGCATACGATAAGTTGCACAAATACAGTTTTGCCCTAGGGGCCTCACAAACCATATACTAAAATAGTGGTATAAGAGCCACTACAGAAATAGTGAATAGGCCTAGGGCCTAGGGAATCGCTCGGGCTACACTAAACAACCAAGGGTTAGGAAGTAGGAGACCCATGGGAGACACGGGCAATGTCTAAACACAGCCGCGGGTTACCATTGACTTATAATGGAGAACGAAGAAGTTACAAAGTTACTGTTTAAGGGCACTTCCGGATGGACTACAACAAAACCCCTTTAGACTAGGACACTTCGAGAGTCAAGACCCACAGGAGCACCGGAGTACTGGAGTTACCTCACCCAGGGAAGCCGGGTGCATAGGTGCTTTTTGGTGTCGGGTTTCATCGATGTTTTTTATGGAGATCTGCAAAGAAGTGCTGCAGGCGACCAAAGGAAAAGTGTCCGGTGGATCCAAGGGTGGATTGAAGATCTGAAGAACCTGAAAGCAGAGGGGACAGAGTCTGGGTCACTAGCCAATGACCAGGAAGGAACCAGGCGATGTTGCGTCGATTCAGGTGAAGAAGGTGAAGCTTGTCTCTTCAGCCACGAAAACCAGGAGGTGTCGACGACAACCAGGAGCTGGATTCGAGATTTCCCATGAAGGATCTAGTTGACTGCGGTGTCGGTATCCAGATTAAACTCAACAAGCCTTGGCAAACTCAACTCATGCAGAAAGTGAAGATTGGCTTCGAGTCAGACCGGCAAGATCTGGGGCGCTTCTCCTTTGCAGGGAAGCTGAAGCCAGCCTGCAAAGGAAATTTAAAAGAAAGTCTTCGGAGGGCTAACTAGCCAATGGGCTAGCAATCAGGAAGGCACATCAAGCTGAAATGCAAGAGAAGGCCCCACGCGGCACTCGTGGAGTGTGGAGGGCTGAGCTTCAGTGCAAATGGTGCTTGCGTCTGGGGCTTCTTGTTCCCCAATGCAAAACTGCGAGTTACCTCAGAAGTCGATGCAGTTAGAAAAATACAGGATGTCCATGGTGTCCGGTCCCACATCTCTCGTGTCCACCACTGGTCTCAGCTTTGCTGTGGATGTGGGTCAGACTCAGTGAAGTTTGGAAGTCCAGTTCCTGTGTAGCTGAGTCTTTGGGTTCCGGCGGGAGCGTCGACAAAGCAAACTGGCAAGTTACTGGTGGTTCCTGTTTGAACAGGGTGGTCACACTTCAAGTCAGAATAGAATGTCGAAGGTCCAAGAGTTCAGTATCATAGTTTCATTCCAGGATAATCTAAAGTCCTGGGGACACAGCTCCTATACTTATACTAAGAAAAGGGGCTGGATTACTTGCTAGGTCCCTCCTATGGGTGGACCTGGGAAGGGGGTGGTTACACCCCTTTCCCTGTGTCCAGTTTCGCACCAGAGTGCCCCAGCAACTGGTTTGAACCGGGCTATGCATGGAGCACCTTGTGTGCCCCAGGCAGTGTCTTAAAAAACATCTTTCCATTCAGCCCACCCTGCCCCAATACACTACAGGCTGTCTGGGGAGGTGCTGGCACCTCCCTTGACAGGAAACCTATTGTCCAGGCCTCCTTTGCTGGAGTTTCCCCCAGCAGCAGGAGGTCAGACTCGTTTCTGTGGTAGCAGCATCCATTTTGTGATGCTTTAACCGGGGTTAGCAGTAACTACATGTCTTCTCCCTCTAGAAGGGTGGAATGCTACCCCCGCCACCAGAATTGGCAGGGGGGTTTTATTCCAAAGTGTTTGACACCTTACAAGACATGTTTTGATAAAGCCAAACTAAAGTTAGCATTAACCGCGAGGATTAAAATGCACTTAAGAGTATATGGTATGGTTATATCATAGAACAGCTAGAAGGAGATGGCTATGAAAGCTGCAGAGGGGCTCATCTCATGCCAGAGCACCCTCTCACATAAAACCAAGCACTCTGCCTTCAGGATTGTCAAGGCCTGCCATAGGAGCATTATGTGTCTATATATAAGGTAGATACAGGTATACTATGTCTTAGTAAGGGGTGAGTACCCCACCTTACCCAAGCTGAGTGATCAGCCTGTGGTGTCAGTTTATATGGCCAGCCAGGGGTGGCATAATACATGATTCAGCCCCTGGTATGTCTTGGATACACCAATGCCCTGGGTACCTATGGTACACTATACAGGGGCTCACAAAGGTGACCCAATATCCAATCTGGTATGTACCTAGAGTACATGGTATCAATTTAGAGAGAGAACAGCTGGGCTGAGGGTCTTATTAGCAGGCCCACAGCCACACTAAAGTTGAAAAACCAGAAAATCACAGCAAAAAAGTGGGGGTGAACATAGGAAGCAGACCCTACTCTCCTACAGAGAGGTATTCATTTAGCTGGTGTCTGGCTTCCTGCTGCATAGATGGGATAAACCTGGATGTAACCGAGTGACAGGAAAAAGCTGTTAGTCCTTTTCACGCAGTATGGCACATGTGTCTTTACAATGAGCAAGTGGTATTTATATTACTTGAGTTACAGCAGCTGACACTGCAGCTTTGTTTATTCCTTTGACTCAGTTAGCAATGACCTGGTGCTTATGTTATGTTATGTTATGTTATGTTAAATAAATTTGTTGAGCGCGACTAACACCATTAGGTTTCTTGGCGCTTGTGCTGAGGGAGCAAGGAAAAGAAAAGAGCGTAGGAATTTAACAGCTAAGGGTAAGATTCAGTAAAAAGAAAGGTTTTGAGAAGGGATCTGAACCTGGGGTAAGGGGAAGGCAGCCTGAGAGGGAGAGGAAGGGAATTCCAAAAAGACGGGGCTAGAAATGAAAACCTAAGGCCACCATGCTTCTTCCTTTTAAACCTGGGAACTGATAATAAGGCCATCTGAGATGACCTAAGATTGCGAGAAGGAACATAAGGGTAAAGGAGGGAAGAGATGAAAAGAGGACTGTGGCCAGCAAGAGATTTAAAGATAGTGCAGCCAAGCTTGAATTTACAGCGGGCAGATACCGGGAACCAGTGGAGACTTTTTAAAAGAGGGCGAACGTGTTGATCTCTAGGTTGGTGGTAAATCAGGCGGGCGGCCTGATTTTGGATCAACTGAAGTCTCTTGAGTTGGTAATCAGGGATGCCTACATACAATGTGTTTGCGTAGTCAAGCCTAGACAAGACTAACGCGAGCAAAGCCAAAATAAGGGCTTCAGTAGTAAGTAGGCGGGAGATTTTGCGAATTTTCCTGAGTTGGAAATGGCTAGAGGACACTACCGCGCTTATCTGGGGCGTCATAGAAAGGTCGTTACTAATGACGACTCCCAGACTTTTAGCTGAATTGACAGGACAAGGAGGACTGCCAAGGCTTGCAGGCCAAAAAGAAGGTTGCCAGGGATTGGAAGGTCCCCCGACAAGAACCAACTCGGTCTTGTCGGGGTTGAGCTTCAGATGGTTTGAGCTCATCCAATTACTAATGAAGCAGAGCGTGTTTTGAAAGGTAGTAATTGAATCGTCAGAGGAATCGATGGAAAAAACTAGTTGAATATCATCCGCATAGTTAAATGCGGTGACGTTAAACCTGCGGAGGGAACGTATTAACGGGGCCAGTTACAAATTAAAAAGGAGGGGGGATAAAGAGGAGCCCTGCGGGACTCCGCAGGTCAGCTTGACCTTATCTATTTATCTCTTTAAGTGGGATAATTTCAGTACTGTCGGCATGACCAATAAAGGTACCTCTTTTTGGTCTTCGGCAAGTTCTTGTTTTTTTACCTCCAACAAATCTATTAGCATCACCTGAGTGGTACCCAGGGAAGGCCAACCTATTTTTTTAAGCTGAATTCGATCATTTGTGTTATGAAAGGACTTTTCCTGAAACCCAATCAAGTCTAGCGTTCCTAAAATGTTCTGCAAAATACTATTCATAAATAATACCTTAACCCCTTAACTGAGCAACTGAGGCAATTAACAGCCACTCACAGGAAACTAATCTGGCGCCTCAAAAAAGAAGCAGAAGAGACTCTCTGGGCAAAATGTCTGCACGATATCAAGACCAATCACAACTTGCAATTTTAGCAAAGAATCAATACTCTGGCTAATCCATTGAGCCAATGCATCAGTTCACATAGGAATGAAGAGTGTTGTGGGGATTCTGCTCATACACAGAACTGTGCACAGAGACCCAGGACCACAGTGAATTCTTGTAGACCAAAAAACTCACCTCAGTACCTAGAATCCCTAATCGACTAGCATCAGTGTCTCATCAGCTCTCTATCCTATAGCAAAGTTTCCAAAGATTAGACAACCCAGAACATGCAACTTTGGGTACTCTCAGGAATTGTGGGAATCAAGAACACTCTTTCATTTTCATTCTCATATCAGTCCACAACATGAGTAAATAGAGACACGGAAAAGTTTGAAATGTTTATTTTAACAACGTACTCAAAGATGCAGTATTTTTGCTATATAAGAAGGCATATTATTAAAAATAAAATGATCAGCATTGTTACAATTCCATAAAACACACGGGGAGAAATCATATTATAATGATAGTGGAAACAGGTCCTATAGTGCCTTGTATACCACCCTCCCCAGGTAGGAACTAGGTTTTATAATAAAAGATGGTCTCCTAGGCTTGAATGGGGAACCCCATGCCTCAAAGATAAGTAGAGGTGAATCACGTCAGGATCAGCAAAAGCTCTCTCTCTCTCTGGAAAAGGATTTTCTCCAAATGCCCGAATCATGCATGCAGTGCAATATTAAAGGCACTAGAATTTCAGTTAGCTGCAGCTGTGTGCATGTTGTGTCTAGAGCGTGGAATAACAGCTAACATTGTTATGGTAACCTTGGCGGCTTCTGCACTCACTGTACAGACTAAAGTCGTGATGTAAGTCTAGGGATGTTGAAAACAAGCAGTTCTCATGTGAAGAAACTCAAGCAGTCTAACTTACAACAACAGTTACATGCAGTTGTGTGTGCAAAAGCCACACAAATGTAAAATGGCGTTTTAACTTCTAATAAGCCTATGCTAACATACCAATGTGTGCAGGCAGGGCCCTGCCTTCACTACACCCTCCCTTGATTAGAAAATGCACAAGAAGGGAAGCAATTTAGGAGCGTAGAGTTCAAGTTCGAGTGAGACAGAACCAAGTTCAAAATTTGCCTAACTGGATAATTCGGAGTAAGAATTCCAAAGTAATAATAAAAACATTTTTAAAAAGCCAAGAACGGACTGTATACTGCCCATCATGGAAAGGAAAAAAAAGGAAAAGAAATTCTTATGAGTATAGTACGTGTTGAAGCTTGATCTATGCCCGTTCAATCCAACAGTGTATAGGCACAGTACGTTGCAACAACCTCCAAGAGGAAGTCATTTTTATCATCAAAGAACATTTCAGCCATCCAATTCAGTAATGAGAAGGAACAAACATGTTGTTCGATAGTCAGAGCCTCTAAGCACCATCAGAGGACAACTCAGGGGTTCTTCGATATAACTGTGTGCCAGAAAGTCATGTGCAGCCGCACAAACATTCCAATTGATCAGGACTCCATGCATTACCGCACATGCCATAATCCCACCCACAGTACATTCCATCTCATGAGCAACTAAGGGACTCATCAGTTGGAGACAATTAAGGGACTCATCAGTTGGAGACACGGTATTGCAGAGACACAAATCCAGAGCCCATTCAAAAGAGCAATCCAGGCAATGGAAGACAGGCTGCACGCATGTAAAGTAGGAGAACCCGAACGAAAATCCATATGCTATACTCAAGGTAGCCATAGGCAGCATTCCATAGTATTAAAGCATCCGGTTGTGAAGCTGAAGCAGCCAGAGCAGACTGTCTTGTGACACGGATTGTGCAGTCATTTCTGAGCAAGCAAAATAACAGCAGTACACCGGCAGCCAAGGTGAGAATTAACGGTAAACCGCCGAAGAGGCTAGAAAAAATAGAATGAAAAAATAACTGTATCGCACCAAATATACTTTGGAATGAGGTCACAAGGCCAGAACTTACTACTTTAAAAAAGTGCGCCAACCCTGTGGTCGACAAGGCATTGAATATAGTGTGACTCACAGCACCGAAATGTAGGGGGAGATCAGTATTCAAAAGGGCATGCACTTCAGTGATGGTGTTTACAACGAGAAGGACAAATGTTTCACGGGAAGAAGTAAGAGCAACATCTTTTTGTGACAGTAGAGCCCTTATTTGGCTCTTCTTGTTGAACTCTGCTTTCAAGGTCTAAATGGACGGCCAGATGGACACATCGAGCGTCCCATGTGGAGACGGGAAAAGCACGTTCTTACAGCAGACTACACTTTGGGAGACTGTTATATTATACAGAATCCTTGTCAGCATACCACAGTAATCATCATTATTTAAAAGAAAATATCTACAGTTAGCAAGCAACGTGAAAGTTGGTGTTATTGCTGGGACTAGATTACCCTTTAAAATGCTTGCTAGATTTAGGGCTTCTGAGTTGCAAGAGCTGTGCAATTGTATGTTCTTGCAAATCAATGAATGGTCAGATGTAGAAGTGCGCTCTTCTACTTTCAAATAAACCTCTTTGCCCTCCCTCAGGCCCCTATAGGTAAATGGTAGAGACCAAACTTCATGGAGATATGCACTTCCCAAAGGTTCATATCTGCCTATGGCATAGTGCTTCATGCATGAATTGAATTTGAACAGGGAAAAAGGTAAGGTTATTAACCCATGAATTAACCAAACAGCTGAATTTGATTCGGCCAAAGAAAAAGGTAAAGTGAATATGCTGCATCCTTCATCAACATAAATTGTTGTTTTTCAGTCAAATTAAATGATAAACATAGAGTGGATGTGTTCATGTAATCCCATGGAACTTTACCAGCCTTTAAAGTTTGCAAAGTCCAGGCAAACTGCATAATTGAATGCAATTGATTTTGACCATGGTACAATACAGACACTTCATCCTGCACAATATCAACAACAGATGAAACAATATTATCTAATGTATAAATTCGGGAAGAAAGGGTATTAATGCTATTATCAACAACTGCAAGCACTTTTTCTAAAATAGCTTGATCAATAGCCCGCAATCTAGAAGCAGATTCAATTTGAGACAATTTCCAAACTTCGTTGTAAATAGCACATATGCATCTTTTCGACCTGCCTCCCACAGGGCCTTTAACAAAGTCGTTCAAATCAACATCGTCAGTCAATTTGGATAAATGAAGTTTAACTAATGCCAAGGTGGAATGCTTAAGCCAGTTCTGACATAACTTGCCTACTGAATAGTTAGTAACAGAAGGGTCACTTTCAAAACGGGGATTCACCTTAACCTGTGTATAGCCAGGGGCAAGATCCAGAAAATGATGTTGGCATGAATCTGAACTTTTTTACCACAATACCCAACCTTGGGGATCCAAGCTAGAAATATTGAAAGAGGAATTTAGTATCAGGGACTGCAATTCATCAATGGACCTGTCGGTGTGATTGCACCATGTAGGGTATTCTCCCAAAGTAGGAATGGAAGGAGCATTTAATTTTTTAGATGTGGCCAATCCAAAGCAGGTAGTTTGAGAAATAGTCAAATTAAAATACAAAATATGTTTTCGGGATGAGACATGCACAATGCAAAGCCTCAGTGCCTTGCACTTGCCAGCTTTTAGAAACCCAAACAGATTTAAGATCTTTAGTATCTTTCCACAGCTCATAGCCCCCTCTGGCTAATTGATCGATAAAGGACTTCGAGTACAATCATTTAGTGTGGGTGAGTCTAATTTTGGAAGAGGACTTAGCAGTCATCTTAAAATAAAATGCGTCACGATTAGATTGATTAAAATCAGTAAAATAAGTAAACTTTTTCAAAAGAGTTTTTGAGCTGCCTTCAACGGGAGCTGGACAATGTTCCCATTGTGTGTAATTAACCACATTTCTAAATGTGTTTTCTTTATGCAGAAAATGATTGCCATAATGTTGGTAGCAGCATACGTTTGCATAATTGGCCATTTCTAAGTACAAATCTTCAGCATCAAAAGCAGCATAATATTTCAAATCAGAAAACAGAGCCTCTAAGGGTCAGACATCCCAATCATCAGAGCCTATGTTTTGTTTCACTACATCCCCCATTGAAACATGAAGTACATCGGGAACATTTAAAACCTCTGTAGGCCATGGATTTGAAACTTGACAGCATCCCACACAATCCCATCATAGACAGGCCAGGCTGTGATATTTACAAAAGTCCGGTACCTCTTCATGATGTGAGAGGAGGAGTGGGGTGCCAAAGTTCCATCAATTGGTCTAAATGAAGTTCTTTCTTTAACCTAATGTCCATTTACTAGATGAAAAAACATAACTACAAATACAATTGCCATGAAAAAAAAGATTGAAAAAAGCACCAGCCAAATGTAAGCCCAAGGGGGTATCAAAAATGTTTTTTAAACGAAACAACAAAAATAGAAACTTTTGATGGGGACTTAGATGTAGTAGAATCAGTGTCAAAAGAATAGCGTGACTGGTTAACAGCACTTGTTTGCACATCAGGCAATGCCAAAGCTGTGAGGCAAGAATACTCAGTATCATCAAGGGGATCACCAGCCAGTGGAATCAATAAATGATTAGTAACTATATGCATCTCGATGGCAATGTTAGGCATGTTGGCAGTTGCCGGGGCCATAACAGAATTTCTCAGCATCGCTGGACAAGAGGTCACTGGTATCATACTAAAGAAAATCGGCCACTCGTTGTAGTTTGACACTGTCAATGGAGATGTACCTGATATCCTTGCAACCAGGAAGTGGAGGTAAAATGACTGTTCTTGTGCCCTGCACTCCAAGCACAGGTACTGGTGCACGATATGTGGGGCCAAACTCCGTCTTGTTCTCCACCTTCTCACGGACCAGGTCACCGACTCGGGGTAGCCAGCCAACTACCAGAATCTGAAGCACAGCATCAGTTGTGGAGGGCAAGTGTTAGATTGTCACAAGACTTTTGTAGGTTCTGTAATACAGCAGAATGATCATCTACGTCAAAGGGTGTGGCAGATACCGTCATGCCTAGAACCTCAAGGTCCGGAACAATCATTTTAATGCTAAAGAGAATTTCGTATGGGGTCCGCCCACCCAGAGACCTTCTAGGGAGATTATTAAGTGCACGTTGGACGCTATAGAGATGGGCCAGCCAGTTCCTGCCAGTACCTAAAACACTAGCTGTCAAGGATTGGATTGCTTTAAGTCACGGTTCATCCGCTCCACAACACTAATGCCCTCAGATATGTATGGAGAGGAAAATTTGACTTGGACCCCCATTGAACCCATGGCATCCTTGTACACCTTAGAGGCGAATGCTGGACCCTGGTCCGAATGAAGGTTGCCACATGCAGAAATTCCCACAAAGACACGCAAATCCCTGATGACTGGTCGGGCATCAGCACTTCGTTATGGCCAGAGCCAAATACAGCATGTGCACAAATCCACTACAACTAAGATGTACTTAAACGCAGTATCTGAGGAGAAAGGACTGAAGTGATCTAAATAAACACACCCAAGTGATTTGTTAGATATGTACTACTGCATCTGGGGCGTGCGCACAGCAGTGGAAGGTTTGATCTGCTGGCAAATGTCACAAGAAAGGACATATTTGCGCATTTGTTTGTACAATCTGCGCCACCAGTAATGCTGCTGTAGAAGAGATACAGTCAGCATGAGCCAAGGCCATATCCACATGAGCTGCTGTTATCAAGTTTTGCCTGCGGTCCGCGTTGGGAATCAATCTGTCACCAACGTCGTTAATTCTCACATAGGGAACTTTCTCAGGGCTTAAATGATAAGAGTATTTAGAAGGGAAACCTCTTGGGTAATTACCTCCCTTCTCTGTTGCAGCAATGGCTGCCAAGATGTCATCATCAATCTTACTTTTGGAACGTTTAACTGCTGCTACTACATATGTTGCTACTGCCGTCTTCGCTGCTTTATCAGCAAGACAGTTACTAACAGCGTGTACCCCCACGCGTTAGTGACCAAGAGTATGAATTACAAACATTAGCGGCAGCCGTTCTTTAAGCTCAGCCACCCAAACCCACACCATTTTGTGTTTGGCTGTGCTAACTTTGGAATCACGAACTTCATTTTGAGTCCAAAAGAATAAATTGTCATTGTAAGACTGAACACAGTAGTAAGAGTCACTTACAATAAGAGTAGTCACACAAGGATCAGCATACTCCAGTGCAAGCACCAGAGCACGTAACTCTGCCAATTGGGCGGTACAGTCCCCTAATTTCTGTGTATGCACAACATTGGACTTAAACTCTCCATTCACCATTGTACCCACCACTATTGCGCAGGCCACTGAATAAGCATGCTTTCATTCCGTCGCCGGCTGCACCCATCACTCAGTGTAAATGATACACTGGAAATTCTCTAGCGGGCGCATGGTCAGAGGAGCCAGATGAACGAATTCATACTGCAAGTACTCCTGAGTTTGCAAAGAGGAATGAAAAATAAACGTGACATCCGGAGACGTCAGTAATGTGGCAGAGCTTTTGAATTTGGTACACTGGCTTTCATCACTGCTTCAAGGGCAGGATACGGTGTAACAACCGACATGTGTTTTCCCTGTGACTGCGCTTGTTCCTTTAGAATTGCCATCTGAACTGCAGTCAAAACTTTTTCGACTGGAAAAACGCATTTCAGCCAAAGTGAACAAGTGTGACTTGTAAGCAACAGGGACTGTGTCACCTTCATTAAAATTCGGGTACGTGAAACCCAACGCCCCAGGTACAATTCTTATTACCAGGTTGGTGTAGTTGTCACACGTCAGTAAGAACTCAGATTCCAGAAGATCAGCCTGCAGAGATTGTAAGATAGCTGAATGTTTAGGCAGCCAGCAAGATTTGGAGAAAGTTGGTTGTACCAAGGCATATAGCGGCTTGATACGCTGGGCATAGTTGGGAATATAAGTACGCCTGAAGTTCAAAAAACCCAGTAAAGATTGTAGTTTTTTCAGAGTTGTCGGAGCGCGCAACTGTGCGTATTTCTCCAGAAAGTGAGTTGCTAAACCTCGACCTTCATTGCTGAGCTCATAGCCCAGGAACAACACTGTGTACTCTGCAATGTGTGATTTTGCAAAGTTACATTTGTAACCGAAGTCCGCAAACATGCAAACAATGCGGTCAATGCGACACAAAAGCGCCCATAATTCATCGTCTGTGAGATAAATGTCATCAACATACGGGCACGCATCAGGTTTGAGTATCACCAAAAGAGAGACAATGTTAGCGGCAAAGTCTCCTGGACTGTTTTTATAGCCCATGGTCAATCTTTTGAACTTTTTTTGTTTGCCCCCACAGGTGAACGCTGTCCATTGACTACTAAGGGCCATATGTATCAAGCAAATTAGCATTCGCAAAGGCCGAAATTCGCATTTGCGAATGCTAATTTTCTAAATGGTATGTATGAAACATTTTTACTGCTAAATAACGAATCTCAAAATTTGCCATTCCTTATTTTGCGATTGCACTTAAGGAATCGCACGTTTTTTGCGATTCCTTAAATGCAATGTATCAAAGAAAAAACAATTTAAAAATGCCCATAAGGATTCGCAAATTACCACCAACTTCTAGTTGGTGGTAAGTTGCGACTCCTTTTAAAAAATAAATTTATTTAAAATCCAAAGGTGCCATGTGACGCTCATACATCCCCCTAGGCCATGTATGTGCGCCATATGCCCCCACATGTCATTTTCAGGGGTGCAGCAGGGTGTTCTTGAGACACCCCTGCACCCTTGACAATATTCTATGCCTCCTGGCCCATAGAAATGAATGGGAGATTTGCAATTAGCAATTTTCTAATCGCAATTTAGGAATGTTAAGGAATTGCTAAAAAGAAGCGATTTCCTACATACATACCATTTTGCGAATTCTAAATAGCGATTCCATAAAAAATCGCTATTTTGAATTCGCAAAATGGTAATATGATACATATGGCCCCCGTGAGGACAGGTTATGGCTAAAAAAGCCATTGGATATGTCGAGCATGGTTATAAACCGTTTACGCACAAGACTATCCACAAGGGCAGAACTGAGTATTCTGTACCGCGGAGGCCCGAGTTCAAGTGCCGGTAATCCAACAACAAACGTTACAAGAAATCGGGCTTGGTCACAGTAAAAAGAGGATTATTCCTCAGTGACACACATGTCTCGATCACACCTTGATATTCCAAATGTTCAAGGATTTCTGCAACAGGAGCTTTCGCCTCATGTCTGATGGGATTTTGGGGTTGAGGCTGTGGCATCGACTGTAATGGAATCTCATGTCTGGGTAAAAGCTTGACCCATCCATATTTAGTACGGTACAAACAGGCGCAAGCACCTTAGCCCACTCTTCTGCAAAATTTAGCGCCTGCTCTTTCGGCACATTATGTGCGGAACTAGGGAGGATTACCTCCTCCCCTCTCGGAGCGGCCAGAATGAAGTATGGGGGCCAGTCTACCTCTGCTAACAATATGTCATAGGTAGAGGTCGGATTTTTCAAAATATCCCTTTTATTTTACGCTGTATGTCACCTTCACTTAAAAGGACTATTTCATAGAGTCTGCCAGAGGAAGCCACTCTAGTGTCAGCTGCATCAACAGCAACAAACGTGTCAGTTGCTCTCACCTTCAGATATGGACACAGTGCTTCCCGCATTCCTGTAATTTCCGCCGCTCTGTTTAGCAGCATCAGCACCCATGTCAGGTTCTGAAGCTGTGTTCTCACTTTCCGTGGCATACCTTGCTGTTAAGGCGGCAATATTCTTTTTCTGAAACTGGGGGCATTGACATTGAAAGTCATCCTGCTTGACTTTACCTTCTGTCTGGCGGTCCTGCTTCCGACTTTGCTGGGCCCCCCAGCCTCTGCTGCGGTCTCCTCCACCGGTTTGTGAGACCGATGTATCCTGTAAAGATCAGGAACCTGATATCGATCCGGTGACTTAATATTAGCGCGTAATTCGAGGGGTGTTGAAAATAAGCAGTTCTCATGTGAAGAAATTCAAGCAGTCTAACTTACGACAACAGTTACATGCAGTGTTGTGTGCAAAATCCGCAAAAAGGTAAAATGGCGTTTAAACTTTTAATAAGCCTATGCTAGCATAGCAATGTGTGCAGGCCGTCCCTGCCTTCACTACAAGAGGTTTGGACAACTTTCTTCCAATCTCTTTTTAACTAAGACTTAGGAACCCAAACCTGCACAAATATACTTTTGGCCAAATTATAAGCATCATCGTCATAAACCGACTCCATCTCTACATCGTAACAGCTATTAACAATCACGAACACTCAAATGTGTAAAAGGATTTTTTAAGGGCAAGCAAGAGGGGGCTCAAGACCCCAATGGGATCCCACCAAAATAAACTTGATCAAGAATATTGGGCCAAAGCACTAAAACCGATTTTTGAATCAATCCTGCAAACATCAATGACACCGTCATCATGGAGGGGCTCTAATGTCTCTCTTATTTATAAAAAAAGGTAATATGAATGAACCAAAAATCCACCAGTTAGTATCGCTACTGGATAACTATGCCAAATATTATGCAGGGTTAATTCTACAAGAACTAACGACTTGGGCTACAGAAACCTCAGCAATACCCCCAAATCAAACAGGCTTCTATAAGAACATGGGGACCACTACTGAAGGACAAGACCCTCTAGGCCCACGCAGGTACTTACGACCACCTGCTATGCCTTCCCAAAATGAAGAGTTGATCAGACAGTAAAGAATGAAAACTTACATTTATTACTGGTATATTCACTGCAGAGGAGCCTAGTCAGACCTTCACTCTAGGATGTCTGTCGAGGGGATTGACTCCCTAACATTCGCTAATAGAAGGGTGACAATCTGGTCCTAGAATGTGCGGTCACCCTTGCAAACATTAATGCTGGGGGCAACGTGCAATCCATTGCAATCCTGGGCTTTCAAGTATTTTTGCAAGTTTCAGTTTGAGAATGCTTTTATACTTCTCAGCAAGCCCTGGTGATTGGCTGCATGAAATTTATTCGTCATTTGCAGGCCCTTGGACACCAAGTCAATGACTTTAGCATTGAAGTGGCTCCTATTGTTACTCCAGATCACATGTGACAATCCGTAGCGTGGGAAGTACTCGTTTAGGAGTGCATTTGCTGTTGATATGGTATTCTACCTTTACTACGCGGTCATTACTTCCCATTACAATTACTATGCATATTTTCGTTCGCAGATGCCATTACTTAGCATGCATTTACTTAGCATAATGGAGTTACTGTGCAAATTAAAGTTTTGGGGTACAGGGGTATTTTTAGGGATCAAGGTTTTGGGGTGTAGCGGGTATTTTTAGGGTTCAGGCTGCGTTTAGGTTTTGGTGTACTGGGGTAATTTCTAGGGGTCAGGGTTGGTTAGGGGTATGGGGTAATGTTAGGGTTCAGGGTGTGTTTTGCTTTTGGGGTATTTTTAGGTGTCATTGTGGGTTAGGGTTTTGGGGTGCATAGGGTATTTTGAGGGTTCAAGGTGCGTTTAAAGTTTTGGGGTGCTGGCTTATTTTTGGGGTTCAGGGTGCGTTTATGGTTTTGGGGTGCTGGGGTAATTTTAGGGGTCAGGGTTTTTGGGTGTAGTGGTAATTTTAGGGTTAAGGGTGCATTTTGGTTTTGGGGTACTGGGATATTTTTAGGGTTCAGGGTGAGATAGGGTTTTGGGGTGTAGGCGGTTTTTCTAGAGTTCATCGTACGTACCAGGAGATAGGTTACTATTACGATTCATTTTTGTTTTAAAATACCTACAACGTGTTGTAACGGTATGCTTAATAATTTACTGTGAACTTAAAGCATTTCTAATGTATTTGTATATATTTGTATATATTTGCGAAGTAAAATCATGTCAGTAGAAATGGTGAGGCAACTGTAAAGGGACCAATTGTCAAAGCAAGAGGCTTGGAAAAGGGGCTAATGACCCAGCACACCTGAAAAACCCACCAAAATATTATTTTGGCCAGACAGAGCTTCCCCAGGGACCAGAGAACAGGAACCAGAGCTATTCAAAACCCCTGTGTCTACTATGAATTTCTTGGTGGAGCCTTGTAAATCCTCATTAACGTATGGTCCATGCAGATCTACGGGCCCAAAAACTGGTCCCTCGCCCTGCCCTTGGCTGTCCTAGCTGTGAGACAACCCTGTCACTTCGTCCATGTCATAGACATCGTACAGTACAGTCCTGTCTAAGTGTTGTCAAAATAATTTTTGCTCTGTCTGTTGTAAGATGCATGCCCTGACAGCATCCCAACCCTCGGCCTCCTCCTCCTCATCCACTGCATCCAAAGCCCTGATCTCTCTGAGCCCCACCTTTCTGCAACAATTCCGGACACTCATTCTGCCAATGTCCCTCCTTTTTACAGTACACACATTGGTTGGATCCCACAGGAGCACCTGAAGCACCACCCCTGGTAAAGCTAACAACTCTGCTTTTGGCTTCTCTCGGGCTTGTGCTCCCTATCCCAAGCTCTAATCTCTTCCCAAGTACCGCCCAACTCTGGAGCATGATCCTGCATGTAGACCAATCTCCATATATCCGACGGCACTAGCAGGCGGAAAAATAGCTTTATATAAACTAGCGTCATTACTGTGGAGGCCGCCACCACTGTCAATTCTTTATAATAGGCAGTGGGATTTTTCCGGGACTTCAGCAACTGGCTTTTAGGGAAAGGAGTCGGACATCACTCCTTTTCCAAGGAGTGTAGATCCATTGTTCTCGGAACCGGGATTCGACTCACGAACTTATCACAGTATTCGTGGAGTCGTGCAATTCTGGTATTTCAGGATGGTACATAGTGTGGACTTCTCTCATAGGGTGCTGCGTTCCTAGCTTCAGGACCTTCTGGAATAACCTACCTCAGTAACCTACTAACATAGACACACTGCTAAAGACCTCATTAAGAGTCATATCTGTTAACATAGACTCTGTCCCTTATATCCTACATAATCTGCAGCGCAGTTCCATGAAAACACTGCTCCCACAATTATATAAGCGTGGCCGACAAGTATTTAAGGGCAGGTTGCTGCACAAAAGGGTCATAATCTTTCATCACACTCCACAGATTCTCCACACTATACATTGGGTGCTGGGCCCATTGAGTTTCCTGACTCGCCACCATCTGTTTCTCCTCAGTACACACAGCAGGACACACCAACACTTTCTCCGTGCTATCTCGCGCTGCTGGCCAGTTGGCTCCAGGGAATCCGCACACATGCGTTTCCGTATTCAACGGTGTCTGTGGTGCCACACTTATGAGGGAAAGGGTAGAGGCAGAGACAGGCACCATCATATAGGGGAACAGAGCTGTACATGTGAGGGGAAGCGTGGTGGTCAAAGCAGAACCATGAGACGGGGAAGGAGAGGGAAGGGATAGAACGGTAGTGTCCACCCCTATGGCCGAAGGGAATGCAAGTGAAGCAAGTGGGGGCCGAAGCCGGAGTAGCAAGTGGGGCCAGGGCCAAAGCAGCAGTTCCAGAAGTATCAGAGGGAATAATCCGAGAGGTCGAGGGAGAAGAGGTGGGGACTGTAGGATATATCCGCTGTGGGGCATAAGTTGGCAGAGGACGTGAATCCAAGAGTTCTTTCCAAGCTCATCTTTCTCCTTCCTGGCAACATAACATTTGTCAGTCTACAAACAAAACTTCCTATCTGCGCACTATATGCCTTTCTCGGTCTTTTCCATTTCAAAGGCTATTGCCTTCTGTATGATAGTCTGTGTCTGCTTTCTTCAACCCTCTTTCTCCGCTCGCATACATCGCTGCTTAGCTTCTTTCTGCCATACTCTCAAACAGTAAAACATGGACTACCTTCTTCTCCTAGCAAACAGTTTGTCCTGCAGGAAATTTATTTTTTGCTCATCAAATGAGCCAGTAAGTGGCCATTGTAGCTCAGCATTGTCCCTCGTATATAACATAATAGGGCCAATACAATGCTTGACATATATGTCAAAATTTGGAGTACCCTCCGGAGGGGCAGTCTGCTCTCTTCCAACCGTGCATCTTTAGAAAAGCATCGGCATCCGAAACATCCAAACTTACTAAAACAAGGCATTTTAACCTAGGACACATACACTTTGCCTAACAGACAAACAACACCCACAATTGTAATACAAGTGAAATTGAATAACAGAGATTGTTTGCAAAACAAAACCACTGTCTGGAAAGCACAGTCGCTCCACACACACACACACACTTCTAGCCCCAGACAGTTTCAAAAGAACGCCTATTAGCAGGTGGTCTTGCAGATTTCCCACAAACAGCCTGGACCTTTTCAACAGGAAGAGACAATTACCAATTGGTCTGGCAGGCTGATCGCAGACACTCTGTGCCTTTCACAAATGTTCACCAACTCACCAAGTCCAAACCAATACGGTTTACAAACTGCACCAAGACACAGCCCGTTGACTCTTGTCATCCAAGCAAGGCAGTCAGCAATCTGCACACAAGACAGTCCAGAGACTGTACCGATACAAGAGGATAGGCCTCAGCCCCAGACCTTTTCAAGAGCAAACCCAATTACCAGTTGGTCTGGCCGATTACCTTTTCATAAAGAGACCAATTACCTGTTAGCCCGGTACACTGCTCACAAGTGCTCTGTGTCCCTTAAGGGTCCGCAGACCCACCAAGTCCAAGACAAGACAATCCGCAGACTGTACCAGACACAGCCCAGAAGGCTTGAGTCATTCAAGCAAGGCGCCATTTTCCAAGAATCAAATAACTCACCTGGTACACACAGGTTGAGTCAAATTATTCTCCACTGACGACTCTTCAGACCAAACGGTCAGCTCCAAGGTTTTGCCTTCTCAGGACCCATCCAAGGGCCACTAGCTGAAGATCTGTCTAATCGGATGGGCAGGGCAGCTGCGAGAACCAAGCTTGGTCTTGTATATGAGGGGCCCGATCAGCCCCGATCAGCTCGACTGACCAGACACAACCCCGGCCCCTACGAATCCAATTACGGGTGAGGGGGCCCTTTGCGGTGTCCCTGTTCAGGTGCCAACTAAACTGATATACCTTCCCAAAATGAAGAGTCAGTCAGACAGTAGAGAATGAAAACATACATTTATTACAAGTAGATTCTCTGCAGAGGAGCCCTGTCAAACCTTCACCCTTGGATGTCTGTCGAGGGGATTGACTCCCCAATGTTCGCTAATAGATGATAAACCTTTCAGAACACTTCAGCCATGCCTCTTGTGGAAAAGTACTGGTCCAAGATGGGCACGAACAAAGGAGGCTCAGAGAGATGAGTTAACACCTGTAGATGGATGCGATATCAGCGGCCCAAGGCTGCTATGCTGAGTCTCAGCATCTCCTAACATGGGAGCAGAGCTACATGTATACAATGGAATGCAAAAGCAAAATAATTGTCCTGTTAGCAAGTCGAGTTGCAGCCTTGAACAGAGAAATATAATGAAACACAGTGTTCTGCTGAGGAAAGCGATTCTCATTCTAAGGCCTAACACGGACACAGTAGAGGCAGTCTAATACGGGTTATGAAATACAAAATGGAGTCCCACTGGTTAATGAAAACTTGTATGTTACCGGGATAACTCAGTGGGGTGCATAATGTGAACATAATTACATGTATTTTAGTCACATCTTGCTAACCTAATATAACATGGTATGTGCAATATGGGAACAGGGACTTTTGAATCTAATTCTACCAATATCTTAACACTCTCGCTAATGATAGATGCCACACTTGCACTAAAACAACCCCTGTATACATGCTTTATTGACTACAGCTCAGCATTTGATCATATATATAAAAACAGACTATGGAAAAACCTATAAAAGCTGAACATTCCATCTCTACTCTTACAACAGCAACACCTTAATGCAAGTAAAACTAGGTGCAGGAGATTATTTAAGAAAAAAGAACTCCATGACCTCTATCTGAAACAGGGCTGTGTGCTAGCCCCAATACTTTTAAATCTCTTTATGGCAGATTTATAAGCCAGGCTGAACAAAAGTAACTCACACGCCCCGAAGTTTGGAGACCTGCACCTGTCAAATCTATTCTATGCAGATGATCTTGTGCTCAACAGTGGCCTACAGCGCCTGCTCGATACAACATCCCGATATTCAGAAGTCAAAGGACTTCGCATTAATCAAGAATAAACAAAAGTCATGATCGTGAATATCAGCAAAACAAAGTCACTCTATCACTGGCATCTGGCAACACGCAAGCTAGAAGCTGTACAAGAGTTAAAATACCTGGGAACTTTTCCGCTCAATGCGAAGCCACATAAAATAGGGGATAGTGACAGCTGTGGCACTAAGAAACTTAAAACATAAGATCTCTGGCACAAGCTTCTCCTCATTGACTATGGTGATACAGGGGAAACTCATACCATCTATCACCTACAGAAGTGAAGCCATGAGAGGAAGAGATGCAGAAACATTGGATGGCACCATAGTAAGAGCGTTACAAATGATTTATGGGATACCAAGATACACATTCCCTGCACAATTGAGATTAGAGTTTGGTATACAGAGACAAGAGCTGGCCCGTAATGGAGCATATATTAGAAGCTGGTATAAAATTAGAAAGGGGGAGCCAGCAACACTAAACACCTACTCATGGAAAGAACTGCAAGCTAAGGAGGCAGGCACAGCTAGATGCTACCTGAAAGACTCACTCGATCAACTTGGCCTACGAGACCTCAGGGAGACATCGTGGACTTAAGTGAGCTTTAAAAAACAAGTTAACAACACTGTCAAAAGAGACTCCCTTATACAAGACAAAGCCACCTGGTCAGAGGGAGCACAAAACTGGCTCACCATTCAGACCTTTATCAAAGCCACACCCCAAACGTACCTTCATACTGGCTTTTCCAAAATGACCAAAGAGAAGTTCCTGAAATTCCATCTAGGTATATTACCATCTGCGTACCACCTGCTGCCGTGGTTATGCCCTCCGATGCAACCAAGGTCTGCTCTCTGTGGGGAAGGGGAGCAGGATATTCTGCGCCTCCTAACTATCTGCAGGCAACTATAATGGGAGCACTGAGTGTCACTTTGACCATTTTCCAATAGGAAAAATATACGGTCTTGCAGACAAGCAGTACAAGCAAGCTTTTTTGGAGAGGATGTCCAGTTAAGCTGCTGTATGGTAAAGTTCCTAACTTAAGTGGACACAAGAATAAAAAGACAAACTAATCAACACATGGTTTGCCTAATGGCGAGGCCTAAAATCTTCTGCAAAATCCTATACATAAATAATACCTTAACCCCTTAACAGCAGTCACTTTTCCATTGGCTTTTTCGGGTACTTCGTGCTTAGACCTCCATAACTTTTTTTTCACATACTGTACATCTGCCAAATTTTCGCCCTTTCCCCCAACATTATAGGGTATTCTGGGGCACATGCATTAATGTACATAAGTGCGATTCCATAACTGCGATCTTTAATGAATAGCAACTATGGAATCGCAATTGTTTATGCATGTAGGTTTCGCTAAATTATTAGCGATTTCTACATATTCCTTAATTGCGAATTGCAACTTGATATTCGCAATTAAGGAATAGCCTCCCCTTCATTCCTCTGGGCCTAAAGGCCCAGAGGAATGAATGGGAATGGCATGCACAATTTTCGAGTATCAAATAGGGCATGAGTGTGTGCCGCATGGTACTTTGAAAAATGCACTTTTGTGCATTTTCAAAGTTTTCGCATATTACCATCAACTTGAAATTGATGGTAACTTGCAATTCCAAATTGCGAAATCCCAATTTTGAAGTGCATCATGCATTGCATTTAAGGAATCACAATTTGCGATTCCCTGAATGCATTCGCAATTTAGGTAATCGCAAAATTTGCCATTACCTAAATTGCAAAATGGCATTTGGGTTGATGCATCCCAAATGCAACAATACCAGTCGAGAAGGGGCAGATTAGCAGAATCTTTGTGACCTCTATTCTCAATGATACATGTGCCCCTCTGTCTTTTGTGGTTTGGAAGAGTGCATCCAATCTCTCTACACAGCTCTCAGCTTACCAGCAGAGGGAGATCCAGCTACACAGCTCTCCGGTTACCCGCAAAATCAGAACAGACTCAAACCGCAACCGCTTCGCTCTCTCCATTGGGCGCCTGGCTGGATTCAGCACACCTAGGCTGTGGCCGCCTCAGAGGCTCACCGAGGCGTTGAGAGCAGGAGCAGCGGGGAAGGCAGCTGTACCCCCGGGGGCAAGCCTACTCCTTGCCAATGCCCAACTCTTGCAAGTACTGGCTCTGATGGCATCAGGCGCATTGTAATGAGGAAAGGGTAGCCCTCTGGGGAGGCTCCTCCTGCTGCAGCCGCCGGGTCCAATGTGTATGCCTGCAGCCAGCAGCCAGCCGAAAGAGGGGTTGTGAGCTTCTGAACTGGAGTAATATGGAAAGCAGATGCTGGCAGTCAGCTGGGAGCGGACTGTGGGGGCGCCAGGTGCCCTGTGCGTGGTGGGGCCAATGTAGAGGTCAGACACGCCAGGTCTGTGGCTTGGGCTGCTATCTCTTATTCCAAGTATGCCGTGGGTTCCTCTGGAGGGGCTCTGTGACTACTGCAGCTCAGAGCTCAGCAGCAGAGGCACCCAGCAGTGACCAAGTCTACTGTGTTGGGTGTGGTTGTGGCTGTCATTCTGACAGGTGAGGTTGTGCAGGGGGCAATTCAGCTGGCTGTGCCATCTAGTTTATTAGAACGCAGCAAGACTCCAAAATATCCACTGAAAATTATGGCAGGAGGCCAGCATTGGTCACACAAGATGGTCTGCTTTTCCTTTTGCCCCCTAAACCACCATGTCACCAATTATTATTATTATTGTTAGTACTATTATTGTACTGCCATCGTGAACACTGTGCACATGTGCTTTCTCCTGTATGTGATGAGTGCGCAGAGGAGGCATTGCAGCACTAAAGGGGTGGTTTGGCACTAGAGAGGATGCTATAAGGAGTAGCCAGTTAGCAGGACAGCAGTCAACCTTATTGGTATCCTGGTTTCAAAAGCCTCTAACAGTGAGGAATATTTTACAAGAGTCCACACGTGTTTAAGAGGTTGTGGTTATATTTGAGGGGAGAGATCCCGGTTCCTCCCTGTAGGATCCAAAGAGACACATTGCACCGTTTCTGCCCGGAGGTGCTTTGAACAAGGAAGATAGTAATCTCAATCTGGAACAAAGTAATCAGTGATATTCAGTCGACAAAGTGCTTGCAAGCGGTGGAGCAAAGTCGACTGTGTTAAGAACAGTAAACAGTAAGGAGGATTTGAGGACGCAAAGTCGCAAGGAGGGCAAGTGTAAGTACAGAAAAAAGTGGCCTTTTGAGAAGCATCATAAGACCCAACCTTGGTGTAAGAGGATGCTTCCCTTAAAGAAAGAAAATGCAGTAAAAGGAAAGAAGGAAAGAAAGAAGAGGGAGACAAAATTGAGTAAAGGACAACATGCATCTTCCCCCTCTCCTAACGGGCCCCCAGTATGGTCTTTGGGAACTCCAGGATTAGAGGGAGTCAAAGCTCATTCTTCAGCCAAATCACTGGCAGTTTCAATGAAAGACATTGGGGGGAACACTTTAAGTCTGTGGTAGTAAACGGTATAAATACAGGTCAAGCAGCTGCATTGAGGGAGACTCCGATGGAGGCATTAGCTACTTGTGAGTAGCACAGTGTGGGTGAAAGTAGGACTAATGATACTGAGTTCTAGCAAAAGTAGTATGGGGCAATTTTATTGTTAACAAGTAGTGATTGGGTTTTAGCTTGCTTACTGGATTCCTCTGAGGGCTGTCTCTAACAAAAAAAGCTAATAGTTGTGAATGTTTACATAAATCAAGAGGACTCTAAGGAAGAGTCATGGGAAATGTTTCAGAGGGACCTTGTAAAACAGTAGAGCTCCCGGGGGGGAATCCTAATTTGCTATTAGGGGACTTTAACCTTCGGTTAGATCCAAGGAAGGCTGATTCTGTGGTCTTCTACACCGCGGCTAAGACCTGAAGGAGCTCCCCTGTGAACATCAGACGCTCCCCGAACCTGCACACATTTAGGAAGGACCTCAAGACATGGCTCTTTGACTGATCCAGAGGTGCTTGCTGCCCCCTCAGCACCTTGAGATGCTCATGGGTGAGTAGAGCGCTAAATAAACCCCCTGATTGATTGATTGTCTTAGATATGCTAGATTGTTATGGTATTCCAATCCCAAACTTTCCAAGATGTGATCAGTCAAACTTTGATAGGAATATAGTGAGCTTTCTGGCAGAATTAGGGTTTGTATGCCTAAATTAGATTTCAAAGAGAATGACCTAGGAGGCCAAACGTTTTTATATGGGAAACAAGAGTGCCCCATTGACCCCACGTTCCTACAGTCACAGTAATTTAATCTTTGAATAGGATTGATGGTGCTTGGACTAAAGGGAAGCAATCATTGGGGCTAAAATTAGATGTGGTGGTAGCTCCAATATTGAGGGAACGAGCTATTCCTATGGTACTAGATTTTCCTAAATGCTTAACAAGAAGAATTGATGGGTCATATATTAAACAGTTAATGCAGCATCAATTAACCAATGATATGGTCCAAGATAGGGCCATAGGAGAGCCTAAAGGTGTATGGTATGCAAATATTATTACAGAGGTAGTAAAGCAATTAATACCAGTATTATGGGTATGCAGTAAGAAAACAAAAAAGGACCAGCCATGACAAATTTCAAACCAACAATGTTTTGTTAAGGAGTGTGCATTTGTTAGGAAGGAGCTAAGGGAAATAGGAAGGGCAAGGCTATTAGATGGTCAAGCAAAGATAATTGATATCTACCTCTGTAAGAAAAGGGAATATGAAGCTCTGGTGATGAGAAAAACGCAGGCTTTATTTTAGTTGATTTGGGATTTGATGATTAGGACACTTCAGGAAAAGGGCATGAGGAAATTCTGGAAGATGGTCCAAAAGGGATGCTGTACGGCTGCCCCACCCGCAAGATGTATGGTGTCAGAAAGAGATTGAGTAACTTTTTTAACTAACATTTATAAGCCAAGGGAGGCAGAGGTGAGAAGGGCTGGCCAACTGTGGGGCTTATGGCTTCGGAGTTATCTTCTATACAATCTATTGCAAAGTTGATAACTTCCTTAAATGTAACCAAGGCAGCTTGACCAGATAACCTGTCAGCAATTGTAATTAAGTCAAACCCGTTGTGGTGGGCAGGATTGTTCTCCAAAGTTTTTATTTACAATATTAAGACCGGGATAATCCCTCGGAGTTGGATGGGTGCAAATATTAAGCATATACGTAATACAGGTGCAATGGATGACCCAGGGAATTATTGCATGATACCTCTGTTGGATGTAGGTGCAAAATTGTACTCCAAAGTAATATTAAGGGCCCTAAAGAACCAGATAGAGGGAAACTGAATAATTCCAATGGAGCAGGGAGGCTTCAAAGTTAGGCATTCAACAATTAAACCATTTTGTCAGTTTATGGGTTTGGGGCAGAAGCCAAAAGAAACAACGGGGAACTTATCCTGTTGCTTGATTTTAGCACAGCATTGAATCTGGTTGACCGTAGTATACTTTGAGCCAAATTAATATGTCATGGTATTCCAAATTGCTTTATAGCAATGTGCAAGAATTGAATACCCAAATTGGGCCCAACTAGAGTTTGACTTAGATGGGGCCCTCTCTGGGAGAATTCCCTTTGGAAATGGATTAAGGCAGGGTTGTGCCATGGCACTCACATTGTTCTCTTTATTTTTAGCCAATCATCGGTGAGAGTTGTCAGCGACCCATTCGTTTTCCCTGAAAATGGGAGGTAGACATGTGTTGTGCCTCCTCTATGCAGATCTGGCAATTCTGGCCGTGACCCAAGCAGAACTGCAGAGGAAGCTAACTAAGTTGAATAATTTTTACTTATTTATGTTTTATTTTTTTATTTTACAGACTTTTACATAGCGCAGACTTGACCCTAATCGGGTATCAGAGCACTTTACATAGCACCAGTTGCATTGCATGAGGACACATTCATTTACATTTTTTTGTTGGGCACGGGGATATTAGGTTATTTGCCCAGAATCACAGGATGTTTAGCGTTGTTACTGAGACTCGAACCCAGTTCCACAGATTCAAGCTTGACTGCCGGCCTAAACGCTACGCCAACTCCTCTCCCCTCATTATTGCGAGGCTAATAAACTGAAGGTAAACATGGGAAAAAAAGTAAACCGTATAAGTGGCAGTTAGGCAATAGTAGGGTAAAGGTTGTGTCCTCCTATTAGTAACTGAGCATGACTTTTACGAGTCAGCTGAGTTGAACCTTGTAAAAAGAATTGGTGGAGACAAGGGCATTAAGTATGATAGGTGAACTTATTTGCTTTTAAAAGACTTATGATGGCTCCTATTGGGCTCCTCTTTTAACTGCTTATAATGCAATGGTCCCCACGCAATACATTTATGGGTCCGAGATGTCAGCCATTAGTATGGAGGGAAGTCGGGAGAGGTGTGAAAGCAAATGTTTGAAAACATTGTTGGTCCTCTCCAAAGGTGCAATGTCCCAGGCAATAAAATGTACAGGCAATTTGCAGGCCTGGAACTTCTTAGCCTACAAATCAACTTTGCATTTTTGGGATAAACTCTTGGTCCCAAATAGGCAGAAGATATCAGCCAGCTTTGTTACTGAAATAGCAAGAAGTGAATTACAGTGGGTGAAGAAGGTAAAGAAAAGATTTAAAGCCATTGCAGGAACTTTGAATTAAAAATAGCTGAGGCCTGTCTCTCTAAAGCATAACTAAACATAGCCTGTAAAAAAGAATCTAGGTTGGAGGACTTGAAGTGTAAGGAATAGGCCCACGGCAAAATATAGTGGATTCATGGGACAATATGAATGTATTTCCGTACTTATCTGCACTTCCAGATGCCAGGTTACGATTAGTACTATTAAAATTCCGGATAACATAAAATATTCTCAAACTGAATTCGATCTGTACCACTTGTGTTATGAAATTACTTTTCCTAAAACCCACGCAAAACTGGCTTATCTAAAAGCTTCTGCAAAATCCTATGCATAAATAATATCTTAAACCTTAACAGCGGACACTTTTCCACGAGAGTTGTGCGGCATTTATTGGCTTTTTCGGGTACTTCGTGCTTAGGCCTCCATATTTTTTTCCCTTAATGTTCATCTGTCAAATTTGTGTCCTTTTTCCCAAACATAATAGGGTATCCAAAGGAAGGCAGAGTTTGTAGATTTTCTTTGAGGGGCCGATAATTTAGCCAAACATTTTTTTGGGGACAAAATTTGACAAAAATAATTGCTGCAAAAGAAAGCATCTGTTTTTCCCGCCAAAAATGCTATCAACCAAAGGTTTGCTGTGCAAATATCACAATTTTTCCAGCTTTCATAAAGAAACAGAGCTCTCTCAAAGAACAAATTGGATAGTAAATAATATTTAACACAACTCAGAGCAACAAGCTGATGCACTGGATTAAGTAAAAAGGAGAGAGTATAGCTGCTCGATAATTCCAAAAATATGGAGCATTTCAGGTCTCGCCTTTTGGTGGTGCACTGTGTGCTCCCTAGTGCCAATGCAAGGAGGATTGCATTATTTTGCATGGGTTACTGAGTTACAGGCAGGGCTGTTTTTATGCAAGAAGGAACACCTTATTGTGACAAAACTGTCCCTAGAGGCCTTTTTCGCTTTCTATGTGTGGTGCAGAATGCAGCACACATGGAAAGATGAAATGAGGGAGAAAGAAGTAAAGATGTTTCTCTTTGTTATAGCTTACAGGGAAAAACATAGCATTTTGACACATTCCCAGGTTATCTAGCTTTATTAAATCTCAGAATGTGTCAGAATCCATGGATAGATGCCCAGGAACGTCCATGCTCCACCCATGGAACACCTTGGCATTACGAGGCAATGATTTGTTCTGCCTTGTGACCCTTTGTCTTTACTGAACCATGAAAAGCCCTACAAAGTGGCTTTGTGTTGCTTAATAAATGCCCACATTTTTTTTATGTGCCACAAAAGCCATGCAACCCTGATGCATAACGTTAGAAAATCTGTCCCTACATACCTATGTACTAAAGGTAGTGGGAAAGTAACTATTTCCGTTCACTTCTACACTGTACCAGTTTTAACTTTATGAAAATTATACAGAAAGTTAGCAAATACAAAACAGCAATTCAATGAGCAAATAAAAAATATAGCTGTACATATAAATCTATCTGCATGGGGCCAAGACATCTGCTGGCTTCAGTTCTTGAACAAATGAGGTTCATGGCATAAGCAATCAGCTGTTACATTGTCTGCTTTTTTGTGCATACTTGGCAGGTATGAAATTTCGAGCAAAGAGTTGGCATTTGCTGCCAGTGGCTCTGCCTGGATTTGGGCTGCAATCAAGAATGAGAGACTTTGGACTTTTGGGCAAACATTTGTGAAGTTTTTTTTTCTAAACCAAGTAATCACTTTTATTTAATGAACTTTATCCTATAGGATTTAGGGACTTGTATACTGAGAAAGAATCTTGGGCCAGATGTAAAGATCTTTTGATCCATTACAAACCTTCAAATTTGGTGAGTCAGAGGGTTTGCGACGACTTAAAAGATGTTCTAATGTAGTAAATATATTTTATGAGTTGGAAATGGTTTTCCAAATGGCAAAATAGGTACTGTAAATGGGCATGATCAGGGTGCTCTTCCAAATACCAAATTGTAAAATTATTTAATAATAGTTTGTGACCATAATTCTGGTTGCAAACCATAAACAAGTTACTGACTCTCAAGTTGATGTGGTAACTGATTCGCCAAAGACACGGGTCCATTTTATGAATTAGGGGGAGGACAAGAGAGTACAAGACAGGAGATTAGAAAAAAGACCTGGTGTCCCGCAATTACATAAACTAAAGGACAGAAAAAGGAAAGATTCGCAGGAATATATTCATCTGCTGCTAACGCTCTGTGTCAATGACCTATCTGATTTCAAGGAAAATACTATTTAGTAACAGCATGCAGGAATGCCTCAACTTTTTCTTTTTATCTATGCAATAGCCAATAGGGCACCGGACAATGAATGTAGTTGCTTGTTGGGCATATGCAATGTAATAATCATGGCTGCCGACCTCTACAATTTCTAAAAATTCAAGAGGAATCAAAAATAGCACTTTTAATGCAATAATGTATTTAACAGTAAAACCATCTAGCTGGGAAAGAAACATTTGCAAAGTGCTAGTCAAACTCATCACAGTTGAATACAGATCAATTGGAAACGCGAGAGACAAGGGTACATTCGGATTTAGATTTAAATTACAATTAAACAATTACATATATTTAACCAGACTATATTCAAATGAAAATTAATTTACCATTTTTGGAAATTTCTGAAGTTTCTCCAAACACTGGATTGGTTACAACATTTTCTTCATCTGTACTTAAAGCAGGTTTTGTCTCTGAAATAAAATGTAATACACAAAATGTATGGGAGATTACTAAAACATTACTTTCTCTGATAAAAATATATGCGTCCAGTAATTTTACACACATTGAGCCTGTTTTTGCTCTACTGATGTACATCATGCTAGGAGATGTTGTGGGAGACATGGTTCATTGCTCAGAGTCAGGGGCACATAACGTTATTCATACCAAATAGGCACAACAGCAAAAAACAAAAAAGTTATTATTTCAGTCATCTTTGAGTGATGCTACAATGCCTCGTCTTTAGATTTGTGCTACATGAAGTGTTGTTTGGAACATGTCCACACCCCAGTGAAATAAAGCAAGGAGAATCATATTCCTCACCACTATTCCTACATTGAAATTGCTCAGAGAATGTTAATTTCCAGGTGTTTTCCTAAACATAGAAACATATGTCTCATATGTATGACTGAGACATAACTATTTTACATTACCAGCTAATACAATAAAGAAGAGGCTTTACATGTGAAATATTTCCAGGACAAGAAAAGCATGGGGCATTGATCCTATCGGATGTGAGATACAAATAAAAGCATCCAGTGAATGACAACAAACATGGAGCCCTTCAGGAGCAGAACCTATATTATGTACATCCAATGAAATATTGCCAGTCAATTGAACACATTTGAATAATTATCACAAATGTATAGTCACTACACATATGGATGTTTGACCATCATGAAGCACCTTGATCATGATGATGACTAACTTGGGTCACAATTTAAAAAGCTATATGAATATGTCTTCCCTAACTTACGAAGAAGTTGAGTGTTAGAAAGTGGCTGTATATAAGAGTAGGTATGCACCTACAACCAGTAAAAAGTCCACTAACACAGAATGGGGTCCACATCAGCTCTCAATAAATGTGTCTCTTGCTAAACCCTTGGTAGCTGTAACCGAGCAGTCAGGCCTAAATTAGGAGACAGGTATGTAAAGAATTTAAAAACACGAATCCATCAAATAAGTAAGACACACCACACAATAGAAATCCCACACCTATTTCTACAAATAGTAAATATGTTTATGAACAAATAGACACCAATACAGCTAAAATCCAATGACGGAAACAGGAGATATGAATTTTTAAACAATAAACATTGGGCCAATCACAATGGAGCCCTGGCTGGATATACTAAGTGGGAGGCCCCAGTCAAAATGTTACCTTTGCGCTTAGAAACGTATCTGGAGCGTTTCCTTGCCAACACCCATGATGTTCATCACCAGGCCAGATTCGGAGAGGGTTACCGGTTTGCTTTTCAGGGAGCCCCATTCAAATCCTGGAAGTCGAACCTCCAGAGCTTTTCAGCAGGACGAACCCAGACTTCTAGCTGCTTCGCAGTTGACGGAGGCTGGCTTGAATCCCCTGGTTGGGTTTGCCACCTTATGGAGCTTTTTCTCAAACTCCTCCATACTTCAGGAGGTGCTTCTTGAAGGTCTACTTGTGAGTTCGAAGTGGCCAAAACACAAATCCAAGGGTGAAGAATCTCCTGGATGATCCTTTGAAGGTTTGGACCACAATTCCCACAATGCACCAGGCAACATCCATAAAGGTCCTCTGGATGCGCTCCGGGCTGGGGACTCTTGGTGGAGATAATGCAGGGGGGCTCTGTTAACCTGTAGCTGCAGGGAGTTCACTTCTTAATCCTTCTTGAAGCAAGGTACAGTCCCAAGGGCTGTAGTACAAATCTTAAGTTGCAAATCCAGATTCTAGCAGGACATTCCTTCTTTTCCTCACAGTTCCAGGCAGCAGAACTGAGAGGCTAAGCACCTCTCACATATTTGATCTCAGCTTCTTGGCATCAAGAGGTGGGCACTCTTGACCAATAGGATACAGTATGCCACCTAGATGTATGACCACTTCCTTCAAAGTGTGGCATATCGTTGCCCAGAAAAGCAGAATTCTTCCAAAATCCATGATGTCTGAAGTGTCAGTAGAGCAGTAAGAGCTAACTGAACCAACTCTCAATGTGGCTAATTCCCATAGCTCGCCTACCCTAAAATCGGCAAATTCCTTACTTAATCCTGCCATCTGCCTAAGACACCAGGTACCAGTGTAGGATAACCTGGTATTCTCGGCCTGTCCTCCTCTGAAGACTCATGCTTTAAGACCCCCCACCCTGCCCTGGCCTGCCTGTGTAGCTTCAGAGCTCTCTCCAGCAGATAGCTTCTCCCCTGGACAGCTAGTTATCACCTAATCAAGGCAGCTTGGCTAAACCTATCACCACTGAACAATCAGGGGAGACTGCAGGTAGGTTGGATTTTGGCTTACAGAAAACAAAGTCATGTAACTTATTTGCATCACATGTTATGGGCAATTTGACAGGGACAATCTGTATGATTTATCAATACAATTCTTTTAAGTAGTTGAACAATATTGTGTTCCCTGCCTAGCAATAATTATGCGTGCATAAAATATTGCAATATTAGCCAATTGGCCAAGTATATATAATGGGGAAAAAAGTAAAATGGACAGAATTTCCCTCACAAGGGGTGTATAAGGACCCTGCCCATAGTAACATGACTCTACTCCTCTAGGACACTGGATGGCACTAATATGTAAACATATGGTAGATTATCACGTTTAAAGTCCCTATTATATACTAGGTTATTAGAGGTATTTCAATCTTGTTTCCCTATTATCTACTAGGGAAGTTTAGGCTAGGTCATGCCAATCGTAAGAAGTTACCTTTAAAGACAGTCTACAAGGCAAAGCTGCATTCAAAATGACAGACTGTCACTCAGCAGTGCACACTTGCAAAGTGCATCAAATCTGCTAGGCTTCTAAACCGTTATACCCTATTATCTACTAGGGGCTCATAGGCAGATTAATACCCCTTGCCCTCTTACCTACAAGGGATTTATAGGGTCTGTCTGGCCAATATATAGTGAACCCAAAACATATATTGTGTTTAATCATAGCATTGGTCTGGGCCTTCCAAGGGCAAAGTCAGATTCAGTTACCACCAGTATCAATCTGCATAAAATGGGGATGAACATGGCAAGAGTGCGACTTTTCACCAGTGTAATAAAGTGCCTTATTTTGCCTGGTCATCCTCCTTTTGTTATACTGATGCTGCAATATCTTTTAACTGTGAGGCACTGCTGTCCAGGCCCAGCACACATGCTCTGGCCCCTAAAACAGGTTCAAATGAACGAAATCCAAATTGGCATATATTACTTCTCAGTAACCACACACCATATAGTACAATAAATAATTCAATGGTGTGGAAAACCTAAAACTCACCTCTGGACTTCAGACTCCACCGTTCTGACAAAGAAAACATGGCTTTAGGCCTAAATCTGTTGCCTGATGAATGCTTCTTTCAAAATAACCTTTTCTAACAGGCAAAACCCTTACTTTTTTTAATGTTAAATAAGCTACCCTTAGTAGGCCTTGTAGCCCAAAAGGTAGGGTGTGACATATTTAGAAGTGGTGCACGGAAGAATATAATGTTGATATGCACCTACAAAGCTATTTTAACAGGTATTTGGCTTTCTTTATTTCTTGAGGTGGTCTCCCTGTCACCCCAATTAACAATACACATCTTTCTCTATCGCCCTATTCACCCCACTAAATAATCCCCTGCCATTTCTACTGCCTTGATGGAGAAATTGCACTTCAAATTTAGAGATGTCCGCTGCCCTGTCAGACATGTAGTGGGGTTTCTGTTAATGGATTGCAAGTGTGCCGTATGGCTCTGTCAACATGACATACCCATAAAAGACGCTTTTAATTTCAATTTTTTAAAACAAAATCTCGAACAAATTATTAATACAGAACTTGAATTTGATTGCATGTTTCATAAATGTAACTAAAAATAAGGGATACACTTCATGACATTTACATTTGACAATTGTGTGGAACAAGTGTTGTCATTTGTTTAAACCACAACATGATGGGCACTTCTGATATGTATTCTTATCCTAACATTGTCCCCATGAGGTGTGTCTGTTGTATAGTTTAGTAGATCATTCATATGAGGAGAGGGATTCATGCAGCTGATGTTGTCCTTCCTTCTGCATACAAGGGGTAAAAACCTGGAGTTGATTGAATGACATGTAAAAGCTGTTAAGTCATTTGCACTCAGCATGGTATATATGTTACTTGAGTTACAGCAAGTGAGACTGCACCATGCTTTCTGAGCATCACCTGATTGGTACTAAGGGAAGGCAAAACATTGTTCCAACTGAATTTGATCTGCATCATTTGTGTTATGAAAAAACTTTTACTGAAACCCAATCAAGCCTGGCTTTCCTAAAATCTTCTTCAAAATCCTATGCATAAATAATACCATAGTCATTTGAAAGTGAAAACTGTCTTTATTGTATAGTTAAAGAAAACCAAGACAATATTCAAATACATAAAATTCATTATACTGTCATGTTAAAACTTATAAATATCCCCATTTCTTTAGAAATAAAAAATTAACAAGTTAATGGTAATAGCTAATACACCACCTTTTTGGACGGCACATTAGAATTTGGTTAATTGTTTCTGTTTACAATATTATGATTGCTACAAGGCAGAGGAGGTCTGCTGGAAGACATTGTGACCAATTCTCATTGTGACATAGATTTCTTATAACAGATTACATTTTGTATCAAATGGCAGATTAGTTGCGGGTCATTTGCTTCCAGGCTTTTTAATATAGCATATCTACAGGTGTGGATGCCTCTTTCATTTAACTATCTCCTCAACAGTTGACGGCGGTGAGAACCTAAGGCTGGGCATATACATATTAGATGTATGAAGTCCTTTATTGGTGACCCACATAGGCTGCATGCTTTAGAAACCTGGTACTTCCAGCTGGGACGGTCTGCATTGGACCGCAGCTTCCCCATTTTTAGCTCTAAAACTTGGGGTCAGGTTTACAAGCCCTTTGCACAACTTTTGAGTCATTCTACTCGTGTTAAAAATGACTCAAAAATGGCGCTAGGGGCTTGTAAATCTGCCCCTTGTTTTTTAGGTAAGGGGAAAAGGCAAGACCCACATATGCCGCATGCTCAGACTTAGTGTAGGAACGTAACACCATCCAAGCATGGGTCGCCGACTTAACATTGCCTTATCGTTTTCCACCAAGTGCATTTTTGCCGCCTTTTTTCTAATTAGATGGAATGATGCTATGGGTAATTTCCATTGCCAGGGGTCAGCCGTCCTGGTTATTTGTAGTGAAGCTTCTAAATACTCGAGTAGGCGGACCGAGGGTCACTTTGCAAGGTGTCCTAGAGCGCCTTATTGAACTCGAGACCACGATTAAGCCACATTTTATACCAGGTTTTGATTGCCTCATACCTTCTGTTTAGTTGTTGTTGTTGCAGCCCAAACTCTAATGAAACCTGGGCTAGCGAGGAGTCACATGGCTGAGAGAATACCCTTTTGTACACTCGTGTATGAATGTTGTCCAAGATTACTGCGTTATTTCCATGGTGAACAACACTTCAGTATGCAATGGTTGGGAGCAATTTATATTTGATGACTGCCAATAAATGTGTAAACAGTGGGCATTTTAAGTTTTTTGATAAGCTACAAAATGCAAATGTTAGAGCGTTACCCTTTTCCGGACAGTTGTGAGGCTTTTTTTGGCTCTTTCGGGTACTTTGTGCTTAGGGCTACACAACTTTTTGTTCAAGTAAATTACCCATGGCCAAATTTGCATCCTCTTTCCCAACATTTTAGGGTATCCAAAGAAAGCCAAAGTTTGTGGATTTTCTTTGACAGGACTTAGAAATTAGCCAAACTATTTTTTGGTGCAAAAGTTGACAAAAACGTGCTGCAAAAAAAAGTGTCTGCTCCCCCCCCCCACACACACACACAAAAAAATGCTACCAACCAAATGTTTGCTGTGCAAATATCAACATTTTTCTCGTTTTCAGAAACAAGCCGAGCTGACCCGAAAACACCAATGGGAACTATTATGAACTAATATTTCACACAAGGTAGAGCAACAAGCAAAGTTGCTGTGCTTTGCAAGGGTGACTGCTTAAAAGGCATTGTTGCTTTTTGTGCTGGAAGGAATACTTTGTTGTGCAAACACAATCCTTAGGGCCACTTTCCTCTTGATATGTGTGCTGCAGATGCACCACACATGGAAAGAGGGAATAAGGAGGAGAAATAAAGATATTTCCCCTTGTAAGACCCTGCAGGGCAAAGCGTACAATTTTGAACCATTCCCAGGTATACTAGCTTTATTAAATCTGGGAATGTGCCAAAATCGATGGGTAGATGCGCAGGAATGTTCATGCTCCACCCATGGAACGACTTCCCATTGCAAGGTAATGCAAGGCAATGATATTCACTACCTAGTTTTACTTTGTATTTACTAAACCACACAAAGCCACTTCAAGTGGCTTTGTGTGGCTTAGTAAAAGCCAAAAATGAATGATTTTTCAGCAGAGCTGTGCTACAAAAGCCATGCAACCCTGATGCAAAACCTTAGTAAATCTGTCCCTATATGTCTAGCTACCGAAGGTAGTTGCAAAGTAATTTTTTTCATTGACTTCTACAGTGTACCAGTTTCAACTTTATGAAAAATACACAGAAAGTTGGCAAATACAAAATAGCAATTCAAAAAGTAAAATAAAACATAGATAAAAATGTATTTCACTAGCCCCTGTGTGCCTGTCATCGGGGGCACGATCAAGTCATTTGCTAGATATTCCTCATTGTTGTAAAGCTTTCTAGCGATGAAGTGAACTGCCTATCCAGACAGTCACATTATTGAATTCACATATTTACATGAATTAGTAACTGGTGGAGGTTTCATAGAGCCAATTGACCTAATCTTTGAAGAAACATGGCATATTTCTAATTCTTACTGAGACACAGTAGTTCCTAATGTTAGTCTTAAAACAGACTATGGTAAGTTGTGAATTGTGATATTAAGAGCTCTCATAAACTGATTTGGGTGTCAAGTGACAGTTTCTCGTGACTTATTTACATAAGGAAGCCATTGAAATAAAAAGTGTGATAAGAAAATGGCAGTACCCTGCCATACATTGATTTAGTCATATATTTGGAAGGATCTGATCAAACAACACACCACAGGCTCCCACTGCTCCTTCATGATTCTCACACTGAACATGCAAGGCTTTTTTTACTACACTTATATTTAAATCACACTGAGATTGTTACACAATCCCTATAACTTTAGTGACAAATTAGTTAATATCCAGGAAACCCTACTCTTAAACCTATTCTAGCGCCACTGTCCCATACATATTAATCTATCTGCATTGGGGCAAGACATCTGCTGGCTTCAGTTCTTCCACCAATTAGGTTCATGGTAGCCATTGCATAAGCAAGCAGTTCTTACTCAGCCTTCTCTTTTGCGCATAAGGGGCAGGGATTACATTTCGAGCAGAGAGTTGTCATTTTCTGACAGACTCAAAAATTGTGGGCATGCATTTGTGAAGATGTCTTTTTGATTACACAAATAATCAACCTTATTTAATGAACTTTAAAATGTAGGTTTTATGAATTTTTATAATGAGAAAGAATCTTGAGTCAGATGCACAAAACTTTAACCCATAATAATACTTCCAATTCGCTGAGTCAGATTGTCTGTAACCACTCAAAAGATGTTGTAATGCAGTAAACATATATTTTGATTCAGAAATCATTTTCCAAATGGCAAAAAGGGTATTTGAATGGGGCATGATTAGGGTTTCCCTTCCAAATACCATCTGTAAAATTATTTATCAATGGTTTGTGACCCTAATTATGGTTGCACCCCATAAATAAGTTACTGACTCTCATGTTGATGTGGTAAACTCATTCACAAAAGGGAAAGGGTCTCTTTTATGTAGTGGTGGGGAACAAGGGAGAGAAAGATAGGAGATTAGACAAAATACCTTATATCAGGCAATTTTAGTTAGTAAAATACAGAAAACGGAAAGATTCACAGGAAAATAATAATCTGTTGCTAAAGCTCTGTGCAATGATCTCTGTGATTTCAAGGAGAATACTATTTAGTAGCAGTATTCAGGAATGCCGCCAATCTTTTTTTAATCTCTACAATCACCAGAAGGGCAACGTCTGATGAAGATTAATGTAGTTGCTTTTTGAGATTACACCATTTAAAAATCATGGATGCTGCCCTCTACATTTCCTTATAATTCAATAGGAATCAAAAACAGCACTGTTAATGCAATAACATATTTAACATTTAGCTGATCTACTTGGGGAAGAAAACTCATTACAGTTAAATACAGATCAATTATAAATGCAAGGGACAAGGGTACATTCCGATTGGAATTAAATTAATATTAAAACATTATGTGGTTTAAACTATAAAAGAGTCACATATAAATTGTTTTACCATTTTTGGACATGCCTGAAGTTTCTCCCAACACTTGACCGGTCACAATGTTTTCTTCATTTTTTTCACTTGCACTACTAGCAGGTTTTGTCTCTGAAAAAAATAGTAATTTACATCATGTATGTGAGATTACAAAAATATTACTTTCTCTGATAAAAATATATGTCTCTGGTCATTGTACACACAATGAGCAGGTTCTTGCTCTACTGATGTACAACTTACTTATTGGTTCTAAAATACAAATGAGAGCATCCAGTGAATGACAACAAATAAGGAGCTCTTTGGGAGCAGGAGCTATATTATGTACATCCAATAAAATATTACAAGCCAATTGAATATATCTGAATAATTCTCACAAATGTGATGGCCTCTAAAAACATGGATGTTTGACTATCATAAATCAGCTTGATCATGATGATAGAAAATGTGATGGGCACTTTAATGGAAACAATGCTGCCTGTAAATTACAGTGCAACACAATCGCCCACTTCATGTCCATTAAAGCTAATTGGAAGTGGGTTGTGATAGATTGTCAAGTCTAACAATTGGGTTGTTGTTCTAATTTGTTTTAGAAGCACTGACGTAGAGGCTTATAGACCTGGCATCCTTAGTGTGGTTTCCTCTGCTGTTTTGCCTCTACCTCCTATATTTTTGATTTTGTGCTGTATTTCATGTTTCCTGGTTTGTGTATTCTGATCATTTTTCCACTGCTGATCAGTGCTAAAGTGCAAGTGCTCCCTGTGGAAATTGTGATTATGATTGGTTGTACATGATTGGTATATTTGAGTTACTTGTTTAAGTCCCTACTAAAGTCCACTGTGTGTGCCCCGGGCCTGTAATTCAAAGGTTACTAGTCGGCCTGCGGCACTGGTGGTGCCACCCTCTTGAGTAGCCCTGTAAACAAGTCTCTGACTTGCCATTGCAGTGTCTGTGTGTGCAGTTTTAAACTGCCATGTCACCTGACAAGTGCAACCACTTGCAGGCCCACATTGCTCTTTTACTATATTTAAGGCACCCTTAAGGGGCCCATGGTACCCTCATGAACAGGATGCAGTGTAAGTAACAGGTAGGGCATGTGCTGGTGTGGTTTACGTCGTGCTAGTGAAAGACTGCCATTTTTGTTTTTCACTATTGCAAGGACTAGCTCTCGCATAGGTTCTCATTGGAGCTGCCTTATAATATTTTACAAGTGTAACTTTTGAATGGAAAGAGCTAGAGACCTCTCCGCGGCGTTCGACACTGTCTGCCACCACACCCTAGTCCAGCGCCTCAGCAGCATCGGTTTCCAAGAGAAGGCACTGGAATGGATCATCTCGTTTCTCGCCGGAAGAACACAAAGAGTCCGCCTCCCCCGTTTCGCTCCGAGGCCACTGAAGTCATCTGCGGCGTCCCGCAAGGATCTTAACTCAGCCCCACTCTCTTCAACGTCTACATGAGACCGCTTGCAGCCATCCCACGCCAGCACAACCTCAACATCATCTCTTACGCCGACGACACTCAGCTGATCCTCTCCCTCACCAGAGACCCCGACACCGCCAGAACATGCCTACACGAAGGGATGAAAGACGTCGCCGAGTGGATGAAGGACAGCCGCCTGAAACTGAACTCGGACAAGACGGAAGTCCTCATCCTGGGATCTTCGCCCTCCGCCTGGGACGACTCCTGGTGGCCCCCAGCCCTGGGCACCGCACCCAAGCCAACCGACCACGCACGCAACCTGGGCTTCATCCTGGACTCCTCCCTCTCGATGACCAGACAAGTCAACGCCGTCTCCTCATCGTGTTTCAACACCCTGCGTATGCTTCGCAAAATCTTCCGCTGGATCCCGACCGAGACCAGGAAGACTGTCACCCATGCACTCGTCACCAGCCGACTGGACTACGGAAACGCCCTCTACGCCGGAACCACAGCCAAGCTACAGAAAAGACTCCAGCGCATTCAGAACGCCTCCGCCCGACTCATCCTGGATGTCCCCCGACGCAGCCACATCTCCAGCCACCTGAGGAACCTGCACTGGCTCCCCGTCGACAAGAGGATCACGTTCCGGCTCCTCACCCACGCACACAAGTCTCTCCACGACCTGGGCCCCAAGTACCTCAACGACCGCCTGACCTTCTACATGCCCACCCGCCAGCTACGGTCCACCAGCCTCGCCCTCGCAGCCGTACCACGCATCCGAAGAGCAACCGCCGGAGGAAGATCCTTCTCTTACCTGGCTGCCAAGACGTGGAACTCCCTCCCCATCCACCTTCGGCTGACCCAGGACCATCTCGCCTTCAGGAAACAACTCAAGACCTGGCTGTTCGAGCAGTAGCATACCCCCTCCCCCAAGCGCCTTAAGACCCTCCCGGGTGAGTAGTGCGCTATACAAATGATTGATTGATTGATTGATTGATTGAGAGATGTGGAGGTTGGGATCTCTGAGCTCAGTATTAAAAAACGCATCTGTTAGGAAAGGAGGTTTTTAAGTTAAGTGTTTGAAAGTGCATCTTTTAGAAAGACAACAGAAGGGGATGATGGATGGAGTGCTGAAACATTTCAGACACTCACCCCAGGGGTGTATCCATCATCTTTCTTTATATTACTTCGACACCCCAGTTTAGAACGAGCGATATGTAAATCAGTCTTGAACCTGTGCCTCCTGGGAACAGTCAAGCCTGAACTGCCAGGCCAGGTTTTCCCTGGCCCTGAAACAAGGATCCTGACATCAGTTTTGTGGTAACACCCCTCATCAGTCAAGCTAGCCTGAATCCAGTAGGAAAGTGAGCAAGGGACCCACGTCTGGGCATACCCTGCCAACTCATGTTGAGCAAAGCAAACACATGGAGATTATGGATGTAGCACTGAAAGGTTCCAGAAACTCACTCCCAGTCATAGATCTTGTGTGAATCCCTTATCGTTTTTTAGCTCTCTGTGTCACCTCAGGTTAGACCTAGCCATAGGTAAAGCAGTCTTGATCCTGTTCCTCATGGGAACAGTCCAGCCCGAATAGCCAAGCTAGGCCTTCTCTGGACTAGAAACAAGCATCCTGAGACCGGTTTCAGTGTAACACCCCTCATCAGCCAGGTTAGCTTGAATCCAGAGGCAAAGTGAGCATGGGATCCACGTCTGAGCATACCCTGCCTGTTAGACCTGTCAGCCTTAGGGTGGTCTCCCCTACATTTTTCCCTTTTTGCCTCCCATTTTTACCTTACATTTCGTTGGACTTAGGACTCTCGGCGCCTCACCACTGCTAAACAGTGCTGAGGTGCAGGTGCTCTTCCCTAAAACCTTGTGAGGCTGGCATATCTGCCACAAGCCACTGCTACCGCAGTAAGGTTTAATCCTCCATAGGCTAACATTGGGAACCTCCCCTTATGCGATAACTTCTGACAGGGACCTAATAAGTCTATCATGTTTGGTCTTGTTGGACTCGGGGCGGGGAACCCTTTCCAATGATATATAGGGTTTGGGTATTACTACGCTAGAGATCCCACTTTTATAAAGGGGACCTTTTCCTGTCTACACTTAGATTAGGCTGCAGACTCCCCCCTCCCCTCTACATACTGATAGCCTGCCTGGGTTGGGAGGTGGGAGTGGTGATTCACACCTTCTTCCCTGGGATGAGCTGTGCTGGGCTGCCCACTGTAGCCTTAACGGCCTGTCTCTCGTCACTGTGACAGCTAGGTCAGGGAAGGCAGGGAACATACCAGAACTCCCTGAACTCTTCCAGAAGCCCCTGCCCCCAGACCCTTCCAGAGACTTCCACCACTTTCTAGCCCCTAGACTAAAAAGATATATAAGGGAGGGTCCTGGCCTCACATTCTTGTTACACTGCTGGACCTGGAAGAATCCCTGCTGGAGTGAGGACTGCTGCGCAAGAGGATTGCCACTGGGAAGGAGGCTGACTGCTCCAAGGAACTGCTGCCCCACAACCTGCTGAGCTGCCCTACTGTCTGCTGATCCTGCCCTGCATGGGAGACTGCAACACCACCACTGGAGTGTCTCCACAACATCCCAAAGGAACTACTTTTCTTTGAACCACATTTTAAGGAGTCTTCAACCTTTTAAAGATTGCCTTTTTGAGACTGCACCCTTTTGAAGCTAAAGGAAACTACCTGTCCTCGGACCACAGCGTCTTTAAGACTGCCCCTTTCGAACAGCAACAACACTCTCAAGATTTGCCCTGCAACGCTCTGCCTGTCCTCAGCACTGCTTGCCCCGTGATCCTCCCGAGGGCTCTGTGATTGCCTCTGCTTCTGGCCTAATCCGACTGAAACTGGCCCTGAGGTCACTGGGACCGGAGCGCACTGTGTAGCGCTGAGAAGCGAAGCGCTGTGTGGCAGGAGGCTCCGTCGTTGCCCTGGACTTGGAGGCACTGTTAAGCGCTGTGCTAAAGGAGCGAGGTGTGGCCGTGACTACCACCCGTGCACACCTGCTGAGCCCGAGGCCCCAGGGGGAGAGGATCCTCGCACCAGCGCCCGCAACCACCACCCCAGGTAACGCCTCAGTGCAACCAGGCTGCTGCGAGGGGGCTGGGTGCGGGTTGGCCGGGTACCTGGAGTGTGAGCTTTGTGCTTGGCTGGGAACCGTCCTTCACTGACCGGCCTACGGGGCATAATTACTCGGTAATTGACACTGGGGCATTATTTAGCGTTACCAGCAGCGCCTGGGCAGCCGCACTTCCTACGCTGGGAGCATCATTTCTATGAGAGGCACACTTATTACGCTACAAGGGAACTTTGGCCTAAGAACCTTCCCCCAGTGAATTTTGACCATAAGAACCTACCTCAAGTGTACTTTTACCATCAAAGGACACTGTGAGAAAGACATTACCAGCAGGAGCCCTTGGCACACATGAGCTTTTGGTGATTTTATCAGGCCTGGGAACTGGATACAATCCTATTGATTATTGATCTTGCTTGGAAATTGGAATCCTTTTTATTATTGATCTTGCCTGGAGCTGGATTTACCTGCTTTTGGTTCTCGCATAGTTTTTAGATAAAGAAATTCTTATTCTTATACCAAACTGGTGTGGTGTTCCTCTTGTGAGTGTTGTTACTGTGTCATCGCCGTTGTGTGTTGCACAAATACTTTACACATTGCCTCTGAAGTTACGCCTTTGCTGCTCTGCGCCAAGCTACCAGGTCGGAAGCGGTGGTCCCTACTTGGACTATACCCCTGCCAACTAGAGACCCCGGTTCTAACATTGGTGATCGAGCGGTGGGATAGGACTTATGCTTGTGTAACACCACGCAGCGACGCAGTGTACACCACAACCCTACACCTGACTCTACTGAATTTTTGTCTACCCTCTCCAATTGGCATTTTTGAATTTTTTTTAATTCTCCCTGACTGGCTGCTCTTTTTAAAAGTCCTTTTGCCTAAGTCTCATTTGGTTTTCTCTACAAATGTCTGAGGCCCCACCTAGCAACATGGAATTCGAGCTGGCCAATTTGGAAGTTTACACAGTGGCGCAACTCAAAGAGTTCTGCGAGGAGAAAGGGGTGCCCTTCAAGCGAAGGGCCAAGAAGGCAGAGCTTTAGAAAGCTTTGAGAGCATGGGTAACAGCTCACTCAGAAGGAGATGGGGACGAGCAAGGATCAGAGCATGACGCCACAGGAAACCTTGACCTACTGCACTTGGCGGGAAATTTGTTACCAGGTACAAGGGTACCTTCCAGGGCAGGCAGTAGTGTGTCAGTGAAGAGCCTGTCCGTAGAGGACCTGGAGGACAGGAGGGAGGAGAGACAGCTCAAGTTGGAGCTTGCCAAGCTGGAGAAAGAGCGGGAAAGAGAAAGGTGGGCCATGGAGCAGGATCGCGAGAACAAGCGACTGGCTATGCGAGAAAAAGAACTTGCCCATGAGCTCAGCCTGAAGGAACTGGAAATCCGGGCCCTAGAAGTAGGGGCCAACAGCAACAAGAATGGTGGCAGCGTACCTATGGAAGCTTCACGTGAGTCCAGGGTCTTTATGCCTAAAGATGTGATGGCCAGTTTTAAGGTGGGGGATAATATTGATAAGTGGTTAGCCGCCTATGAGGTATCTTTAAGAGCCCATGGGGTCCCAGAGAGTTATTGGGGTAGTGGTTTGTATAAGTACCTACCTCCAGATGTTAGGGACACCCTCCTTTACCTAGAGAAGGAAGACCAGACTAACTATTCTGTCATAAAAGCCGCATTGCTTAAGAGGTTCGGTCTTACCCCTGAGAGGTATAGGCAGAGGTTTAGGAATAGCCACAAACTTCCCACACAGAACTGGGTAGACTTCCTGGACTACGCTAGTAAAGCTTTAGATGGTTGGGTGCGGGGCAGCAATGTGCATGACTATGAAGGGTTGTATGACTTGTGAGCCTCTTTTAAGAGAGCACCTTCTAGAGAAATGTTTTCCAGAGCTGCGCCAACACCTGGTTGACCGCAAGTTGACCAATCCTAGGAAGCTTGCGGAGGAGGCGGACACCTGGGTCAGTACCAGGGTGTCCAACAAGAGTTCTGGGGGGGACTCCCAAAGGGGTGGTCAGGGTTCCTACCAGAAGAAAGAGGGGGGAGATAAAAAGAAAGAGTTTCCCAAAGGCCCCAAAAATAATTCACAAGGGAAAGGGTCTGGGTCCCAGCCCCAATCTGGCCACCAGAAGCCCACTTATCCTGACAAAGGTCAGCAGCCCAGAATTGTCCGGTGCTATGAGTGTGGTGAACTTGGACACTACAAGGGGGATCCCAAGTGTCGCAAGAGAGCACCACAGCCCACTGGAGGTAAAAACCCCGGGGGTGGCTAGTGTAGCGCTTGGGGAGGAACTGTCCCTAGATGATGGGAGTGAGGGGGCAGGGCTTGTCCTAGTGTCCCTGGGAGACAGTGAGATGGTTCCCAAGGTCCATGTGCCCTCAAATACTACCAAGTATAGGCAGTGGGTCACCCTCAATGGTCGGGGGTGGAGGCCCTGAGGGACACAGGTGCCAGCATGACTATGGTAAGGAGTCAGCTGGTGTCCCCAGAGCAAATAATTCCCGATGCAGTCCATCCAGTTGTGATGGCTGACAACAGGGGGGGTCACTATCCCATAGCACAGGTTCCATTTGAGTGGGGAGGGGTTTCAGGCCTTTTAAGAGTTGCTGTGAGCCCTGCCATGCCAGTGGACTGTCTGTTAGGGAATGACCTAGAGCATACTGCCTGGAAGGAGGTAGAGCTCAAAGCGCATGTGGAGATGCTGGGGTTACCGGAGTGGATTTGTGCTACCACACGGTCTATGGCTGCCCGGAAAGGGAGTCAGCCAGGGCTGGAGCCTGGAAAAATGGCCCAGCCAGCTGCTAAGAAGGGAGGAGCCCGAGGGCGTGGGAAGCCCGCCCCGGGGCAGTCACCCCGTGAGATGGATGGGGTAAGCATGGGCGTAAAATCCGTTACGCTCGCGGATTTTTCGTATTTTCGGAAACTCCCCAATCCGCGAACTCTCGCGGATGTGGCGAGAATATGCAAATCCGCGCGAAGCGGATTTTTTGCTTGTGTTCGCACTGCTCGCGGCCCGCGGCGCGGGCATCAACAATCTCGCACTCGCGAAAGTACAAAAATTACAAGGGGAGGGGTAAAGGAAGTGGCCCAGTCTCCAACTTCCTGTTCTTGTCCAGCAAGCTCCTCCCATAGGGGTGGGGTGAAGGAAGTGCCCCAGTCTCCAAACTGCATGTAAGTAAGTTTGCACGCGATTTCTCTCGCGAACTCGTGCAAACTTGTATTCGCAAGGCGCTCATCGCGCGAGATTACACATAGCGGGCGGAAACGGAAATACGTCACGCAAACAAAATGGCGGCGCCCGTACTCAACCTTGGGGTAACTCGCACGAGTTCGCGGCTTACACGATCGATTTCGCACGACGTCGCGCCTCGCGAATAGGGCGAAATTACCGAAAAACGAGTTTTGCAAAAGCAAAACCAACGAGCAGGTGCAATAGTTCGAGCTAATCATTTGTAACCATTTCCCTGTAGTGCTTCCTGAAGGGGCCCTCCAGAATCCGGTTGCCTACTTGCAACTATTGTGTGACCCTGCTCTGACAGTCACAGAATAGTTACAAGTATGCCATTGCATCCTTTTTAAAAAAATTTTTACAATGCAACAAAAAGGAAAGGGAGCAGACAAGCAGGTGCCAGCCTTCATTAATGTCAGTTGAGGCAGGGCAGGTGTTGCGGTTTGCATAACTTAAAGCACTTAGCAGGTGTGCTTTGCTTTGCCTCAATAATGTACACTCAGGTCAATCAGAGGGTGTTGTGATGACACCGAGGGTGGCATGGGTGTGCCAGCCAGAGGGTGGCATGGGTGAACCAGAGTGCCAGTGTTGACAGAGGATGGCAGTGCTTTGCTTTGCCCCAATAATGTACACTGGTGAACCAGAGGGTGCTGTGATGACACAGAGGGTGACATGGGTGAGCCAGAGGGTGGCATGGGTGACCAAAGAGAGTGCCAGTGGTGACAGAGGGTGGCAGTGATGAAGAAAGCCTTGCAAACAGGCTGGGCACGTAGAAACAACAAGTTCGCAAAACTGGCGACCCGACAAGTTCGCAATTTGCGAAATTGTACAAAACCCTCGTGAACTTGCAGAAACCCGTGCGAACACACCCCCCCAAAAAAATACGCAAATCTGCGAGAATTCGCGGAATTTGCGGATTTTCGCAATCCGCAAATACGCAAATCCGCAAATTCGCGGATTGCGAATCCGCAAAATCCGCCCATGCTTAGGATGGGGCACCTCAGGAGGTTGCACCGGAGTCCACGGAGGGGGAGGTTGCTCCCTTGGGGGACCTACCTACCCCTGCAGGGTGGCAGGTGGAAGGAGGGCCCACCAGGGAGGAGTTTTTCCGGGCACAGAAGGAGTGTCCTACCCTTGAGGGTATGAGGCGACAGGCTGAAGCCCAAGCAGCAGGCAATGCCTCCGCAAAGTATCATATTTACTGGGAGGATGGGCTCCTTTACAGTGAGCCCAAGGCTCCTGTGCATGGGTCATCAAGGGCCTTAGTGGTCCCCCAGTGCTACAGGGCCTTTCTTTTGGAACTGGCCCATGAGATCCCTTTGGCAGGACACTTGGGCCAAGACAAGACCTTTGCTAGGCTTGTCCCACATTTTTATTGGCCGCAGATGAGGATCTCCTCAGATACATTCTGCAGGACCTGTCTGACCTGCCAAGCTAGTGGGAAAACAGGGACTAAGCTGAAGGCTCTCGTGGAACCGCTGCCTGTCGTTAGCACCCACTTTGAGAGGGTGGGCATCGACATTGTTGGGCCTATGGATCCACCGACTTCTTCTGGTCACAGGTTTATCCTGGTTCTGGTGGACCACGCCACCCGGTACCCAGAGGCTATTCCTCTGAGAACCATCACTGCACCTGCAGTGGCACGGGCCCTGATGGGGATTTTTACCAGAGTGGGTTTTCCCAAAGAGGTGGTGTCCGACAGGGGTACCAATTTTATGTCTGCCTACATGCAAGCCATGTGGAAGGAGTGTGGGGTTACTTATAAGTTCTCCACCCCTTATCACCCACAGTCTAATGGTCTCGTGGAGAGATTTAACAAGACCCTAAAGGGCATGATCAGGAGTCTGCCTGAGGGCCTGAGGAAAAAGTGGGACATCCTCTTGCCCTGTTTGCTGTTTTCCTACAGGGAGGTACCGCAGAAGGGGGTGGGTTTCAGCCCCTTCGAGCTCTTGTACGGTCACCCTGTTAGGGGACCTCTCAGTTTAGTGAAGGATGGGTGGGAGAAGACTCCAAGGAGGCTTCCCCAGGATGTAGTGAGCTACCTGCTGGCCTTCCGTAGCCAAATGGCTAAGTTGTGGAAACAAGCTTCTGACAACTTAGAGGCCAGCCAGGCGGTAATGAAGGAATAGTACGACCAGAATTCTCACCCTGTGGAGCTAAAACCTGGACAGAAGGTGTGGGTCATGGAGCCTGGAGAGCTTAGTGCCCTCCAGGATCGCTGGACAGGCCCTTATGAGATATTGGAGAAGGGCAAGGCCACTTACCTAGTCGACCTTAAAACCCCCAGGCAGCCCCACAGGGTGCTACACGACAACCGCCTCAAACCCAACCATGAGAGGTCTGAGCTTACCTTACTGATGGTAACTGATGGGGCCGAGGAAGAGGAAAGTGAACCTCTCCCGGACCTCTTTGCTTCCAAAGAGAAGGATGGATCGGTGAAGGGGGTGGTCCTCTCCCCATCCTTGACTCCTGAGCAACAGAGGGACTGCCGCCAGGTCCTGGGGCAGTTCTCCTCAGTGTTCTCCCTTATCCCTGGGATTACCCACCTGTGTACCCATGATGTGGACACAGGAGACAGCCCCCCTGTCAAGTCTAAGTCTTACAGGTTGTCAGATAAGGTGAAGGCCAGCATCCAGAGTGAGGTCACTAAGAGGCTGGAGTTGGGGGTGATAGAGCCCTCCGACAGCCCTTGGTCCAGTCCGGTGGTTCTGGTACCAAAAGCGGCCCCACCGGGCACCACACCAGAACTTAGGTTCTGTGTGGATTACAGGGGACTGAACTCTGTGACCAAGACTGACGCTCATCCTATCCCGAGGGCGGATGAGCTCATTGACTGGCTGGGGGCTGCCCGATACCTGAGTACCTTTGACCTCACGTCAGGGTACTGGCAGATCACCCTAACAGATGGAGCTAAAGAGAGATCAGCCTTTTCCACCCCAGAGGGCCACTACCAGTTTAGGGTGATGCCCTTTGGACTGAAAAATGCTCCTGCCACCTTCCAGTGGCTGGTGAACCGGGTCCTCTCCGGTTTAGAGGCCTTCTCTGCTGCCTCCCTGGACGACATAGCTGTCTTCAGTAGCAGCTGGGAGGACCATTTGGGTCACCTCCAGGAAGTGCTTCAGGCTCTGCAGCAGGCAGGCCTGACTATCAAAGCTAGCAAATGCCAGATAGGGCAGGGGTCGGTAGTCTACCTAGGACACTTGGTAGGAGGGGGCAAGGTGCAGCCCCTACAGGCCAAGATAGAAACCATCCTGGCTTGGGAGCCTCCCAAAACACAGACTGAGGTCAGGGCATTCCTGGGCCTCACGGGTTACTACCGCAGATTTGTCAAGGGCTATGGCACCATTGTGGCCCCCTTGACTGAGCTAACCTCGAAGAAATACCCTAGGAAAGTGATCTGGACAGAGGCTTGCCAAAAAGCCTTTGACTCTCTAAAGCAGGCCATGTGCACCGCTCCTGTGCTTAGGGCCCCTGACTTCTTCAAAGAGTTCATTGTCCAAACGGACGCCTCAGAGCATGGCATAGGGGCGGTACTTTCGCAACTCAACGAGGAGGGAAGGGACCAACCAATAGCCTTCATCTCCAGGAGGCTGCTCCCCCGAGAACAGCGGTGGAGTGCGATAGAGAGAGAAGCCTTCGCGGTGGTCTGGGCTGTAAAGAAGCTGAGGCCATACTTGTTTGGCTCCCTCTTCCTGATTCAGACTGACCACCGGCCCCTCAGGTGGCTCATGCAAATGAGGGGCGAGAATCCCAAATTGTTGAGGTGATCCATTTCTCTACAGGGGATGGACTTCAGGGTGGAACACAGACCCGGAGTAGACCACGCCAATGCTGACGGTCTCTCTCGGTTTTTCCACCTTAGTGATGAGAACTCCCTGGAGGTTGGGTAGTTTTCCCCACTTTCCGCTGGGGGGGGACACGTGTTAGACCTGTCAGCCTTAGGGTGGTCTCCCCTACATTTTTGCCCTTTTTGCCTCCCATTTTTACCTTACATTTCATTGGACTTAGGACTCTGGGCGCCTCACCACTGCTAAACAGTGCTGAGGTGCAGGTGCTCTTCCCTAAAACCTTGTGAGGCTGGCATATCTGCCACAAGCCACTGTTACCGCAGTAAGGTTTAATCCTCCATAGGCTAACATTGGGAACCTCCCCTTATGCGATAACTTCTGACAGGGACCTAATAAGTCTATCATGTTTGGTCTTGTTGGACTCGGGGCGGGGAACCCTTTCCAATGATATATAGGGTTTGGGTATTACTACGCTAGGGATCCCACTTTTATAAAGGGGACCTTTTCCTGCCTACACTTAGATTAGGCTGCAGACTCCCCCCTCCCCTCTACATACTGATAGCCTGCCTGGGTTGGGAGGTGGGAGTGGTTATTCACACCTTCTTCCCTGGGATGAGCTGTGCTGGGCTGCCCACTGTAGCCTTAACGGCCTGTCTCTCGTCACTGTGACAGCTAGGTCAGGGAAGGCAGGGAACATACCAGAACTCCCTGGACTCTTCCAGAAGCCCCTGCCCCCAGACCCTTCCAGAGACTTCCACCACTTTCTAGCCCCTAGACTAAAAAGATATATAAGGGAGGGTCCTGGCCTCACATTCTTGTTACACTGCTGGACCTGGAAGAATCCCTGCTGGAGTGAGGACTGCTGCGCAAGAGGATTGCCACTGGGAAGGAGGCTGACTGCTCCAAGGAACTGATGCCCCACAACCTGCTGAGCTGCCCTACTGTCTGCTGATCCTGCCCTGCATGGGAGACTGCAACACCACCACCAGAGTGTCTCCACAACATCCCAAAGGAACTACTTTTCTTGGAACCACATTTTAAGGAGTCTTCAACCTTTTAAAGATTGCCTTTTTGGGACTGCACCCTTTTGAAGCTAAAGGAAACTACCTGTCCTTGGACCACAGCGTCTTTAAGACTGCCCCTTTGGAACAACAACAACACTCTCAAGATTTGCCCTGCAACGCTGTGCCTGTCCTCAGCACTGCTTGCCCCGTGATCCTCCCGAGGGCTCTGTGATTGCCTCTGCTTCTGGCCTAATCCGACTGAAACTGGCCCTGAGGTCACTGGGACCGGAGCGCGCTGTGTAGCGCTGAGAAGCAAAGCGCTGTGTGGCAGGAGGCTCCGTCGTTGCCCCGGACTTGGAGGCACTGTTAAGCGCTGTGCTAAAGGAGCGTGGTGTGGCCGTGACCCCCACCCGTGCACACCTGCTGAGCCCGAGGCCCCAGGGGGAGAGGAGCCTCGCACCCGCGCCCGCAACCACCACCCCAGGTAACGCCTCAGTGCAACCAGGCTGCTGCGAGGGGGCTGGGTGCGGGTTGGCCGGGTACCTGGAGTGTGAGCTTTGTGCTTGGCTGGGAACCGTCCTTCACTGACCGGCCTAAGGGGGCATAATTACTCGGTAATTGACACTGGGGCATTATTTAGCATTACCAGCAGCGCCTGGGCAGCCGCACTTCCTACGCTGGGAGCATCATTTCTATGAGAGGCACACTTATTACGCTACAAGGGAACTTTGGCCTAAGAACCTTCCCCCAGTGAATTTTGACCATAAGAACCTACCTCAAGTGTACTTTTACCATCCAAGGACACTGTGAGAAAGACATTACCAGCAGGAGCCCTTGGCACACATGAGCTTTTGGTGATTTTATCAGGCCTGGGAACTGGATACAATCCTATTGATTATTGATCTTGCTTGGAAATTGGAATCCTTTTTATTATTGATCTTGCCTGGAGCTGGATTTACCTGCTTTTGGTTCTCGCATAGTTTTTAGATAAAGAAATTCTTATTCTTATACCAAACTGGTGTGGTGTTCCTCTTGTGAGTGTTTTTACTGTGTCATCGCTGTTGTGTGTTGCACAAATACTTTACACATTGCCTCTGAAGTTACGCCTTTGCTGCTCTGCGCCAAGCTACCAGGTCGGAAGCGGTGGTCCCTACTTGGACTATACCCCTGCCAACTAGAGACAAATGATTGATTGATTGATTGATTGATTGAGAGATGTGGAGGTTGGGATTTCTAAACTCAGTATTAAAAAACGCATCTGTTAGGAAAGGAGGTTCTTAAGTTAAGTGTTTGAAAGTGCATCTTTTAGAAAGACAACAGAAGGGGATGATGGACGGAGTGCTGAAACATTTCAGACACTCACCCCAGGGGTGTATCCATCATCTTTCTTTATATTACTTCGACACCCCACTTTAGAACGAGCGATATGCAAATCAGTCTTGAACCTGTGCCTCCTGGGAACAGTCAAGCCTGAACTGCCAAGCCAGGTTTTCCCTGGACCAGAAACAAGCATCCTGACATCAGTTTTGTGGTAACACCCCTCATCAGTCAAGCTAGCCTGAATCCAGTAGGAAAGTGAGCAAGGGACCCACGTCTGGGCATACCCTGCCAACTCATGTTGAGCAAAGCAAACACATGGAGATTATGGATGTAGCACTGAAAGGTTCCAGAAACTCACTCCCAGTCATAGATCTTGTGTGAATCCCTTATCGTTTTTTAGCTCTCAGTGTCACCTCAGGTTAGACCTAGCCATATGTAAAGCAGTCTTGATCCTGTTCCTCATGGGAACAGTCCAGCCCGAATAGCCAAGCTAGGCCTTCTCTGGACTAGAAACAAGCATCCTGAGACCGGTTTCAGTGTAACACCCCTCATCAGCCAGGTTAGCTTGAATCCAGAGGCAAAGTGAGCATGGGATCCACGTCTGGGTATACCCTTCCAAATTAGAGTGAAGGAAGCAAACACAAGGAGATGATGGTCGGAGCGCTTGAAACTTTGCAGGCACTCACCCCCAGTCACATATCTGGGTTGAATCCATCATCATTCTTTAGCTCATTTCACCACCCCAGTTTAGACCATCCATATGAAAATCAGTCTTCACCCTGTGTGTCCTGTGCTCTCCATACCACTGGAGTCTTAATTGTTCTTTTACATTTGTCACCGTGATTTGGCTGGTTATGCCCAGATGTGGGTCTAGTACTCTCAATGACACTGGAGTCAAGCTAGCGTGGCTGATGAGAGGTGAAACCAAGAAACCGGTCCCAGGATGCCTGTATCCGGTCTAGGGAGGACCTGACCTGGCAGTTCAGGCTGGACTGTTCCCATGGGAAAAAGGGTGAAGACTGGTTCGCATATGGCTAGGTTTAAACTGGAATGGCATTGGGAGCAAAAAAACTATGGATTTAGACCTGGATCTCTGTCCTTGGGTGAATGTTTCACATTGTTCCACATTCTGTCCAGCAATTGTTCTTTTTGCATTTGTCACCCTGAGTGACACGGGTATTTTCAGACGTGGATCCTGTGCTCTCCATGCCGCTGGAGTCAAGCTAGCCTGGCTGATGAGTGGTGAAACCCTGAAACTGGTCCCACGATGCTTGCTTCCGATCCAGGGAGGACCTGGCCTGGCAGTTTGGGCTGGACTGTTCCATGGGGAACAGGGTCAAGACTGAATTGCATATGGCTGGGTTTGAACTGGAATGACATGGGGAGCAAAGCAACGGTGAATTTAGACCCTGATCTCTGTAGTTGGTTGAACATTTGACATTGTTCAACATTCTGTCTATCAATCATTCTTTTTACGTGAGGATTTTCTTGTTTTACTATCCTGTGACTATGTCTGCCTGTGGAATCAACATCTGGCTTAGACTAACATCTGTGTTGTTTTTGCAGTCGCTCTTGACAGTCACACAAAGGGAGCTGAGGTTTGCCTGCCTTACCCTGATGCCCCCTCATCTGGGTGATGGGCCTTCTTGAGCTAGACTGGTAGGGGGAGTTGTCACTGGCACCTGAATATGGTTGTGTCTGGCCTCTCACTATGCGGCCTCCACCCCCTGTAGTTTGTCAAGGAGTCAAGACAGGACAAGGCATAAACTTCTTGAAAACAAACACTTTCCATTGGAGTATACCTACTTCAAAGGCCGAAGGATGGATAGGTATTGGACCTGTAACCTAACATGTTTGGACCTCTACTGGACTGAGGACTTTGCCGAAGACCTGTCAGGGGTAGTTATGCCCCTTTAATGTGAGTTAATTTGCTAGATTGGTTTGCAGTTGTTGCTTTTGTCTGTGGCAGTATAAGTACTGGACTTTGCTTTCTTGAATTCTGCTTTTCTAAGTTTCTCCAAGGGCTCGTGTGCACTTGCCTCTTTGTAAATCCAACGGAGTGTCCCTGTGCTAAGAATTCTTCCTCTCTGTATAGTGGGACCATATCCGGAAACAAAAATTAGCACCAATTCAAAAGGGGATAGCCAAAAGAACCATGTTTTGAGTTTTCTCCGGAACAGCACTTCTGGGGGCTGCACCCTCAGCTCCATTGGCAGTTGATTCCAGGCTTTAGCTAAAAAGCTAAAGGACCTGCCTCCTAAACGTGCCTTTTGAACTTTTGGCACTCTCAGCTTTGCAGTGCAGACCTAAGGTTCCGGATAGGTCTGTAGGGGGTGAGTAAAGGCAGAAGATAAGTAGGTGCTTTCTCATTCAGAATCTAATGGCAGTAGCACAGAGTTTTGAAAGTTACTCTGCCCTGCACCAGTAACCAATGTAGTTCCCTCAGGCCCGCTCCCATCGGGGTTTGCCTTGGGATTTTCAATAACATCTGGGCTGCAACATTCTGGACTTTCTGCAGAATTCTCATATTACTTTTAGTAGTCCCTTGGTAGAGAATGTTTCAGTAATCCAATCGATATGTAATCAGAGCCTGAATAATGGTCTTTTTTGAGGTAGAAGATCTAAGATTTTCCGTAGCATCCTTAAAAGGCCAAAGCAAGTACCGGCCAAAGCTGACATCTTTTCCATAAAAGATAAGGTTTTATCAAACCATACTCCCAAATTTAGGTTTGGGAAATGGGGTCGGCCCTAATTCATCCAGCCACCAGATGTGAGACCAGATGGAAGGCTGTTTACCAACTACCATGATGTCATCTTGCCTGCATTTAATTGAAGGCAGCTGAGCTTCATCCAGTTAGCCAGATCATTTAAGCAAGCTTTGAATTTAGGCGCCACCTCTACAACCTTCTGTTCCAACCTGATGATCAGCTGAGTGTCATCAGCATATGACACCAGCTTCACCCCATGTTTCAGTACTATGTCTGCTAGTGGGCACATATACATGTTAAATAATGTTGGGCTAAGGGCAGAACCCTGGGGCACCCCTTGTAACAGGGGACCGTATGCCATTGCAGGACTTGAAAGGGCCTGTCTTGTAGGATCTGTTTGATCCATTCCCATGTGCTGCCTCTGATACCAGCATCCCACAACCACTCCAAAAGAAGGCTGTGGGATACCATATCAAAAGCTACACTTAAATCTAACAGGATAAGTGCTGCTGTCCCACCTTCATCTGCTCCTATTAAAAGTGCCGCTGAGGCCAGGAGTAAAGCAAATTCAGTGCTATATAATGACCTGAAACCAGACTGAGTTTAATGAAGGACCTGGTTATCTGCCATAAGCTTAGTCAGTTGGGAGTTGAGAAATTTCTCTGCAATTTTAGCGAAAAAAGGTAACAATGATACTGGTCTCAGATTTTCTGGGAGTGCAGGATCCAAGGACTGTTTCTTCAATAACAGAGCCACCATTGCATGTTTCCTATTATTAGGAACTTTCCCTGAGCTGAAAGATAAATTCAGCTGGTTTGTAAGCACCTGTCCAATAGCTTCCTTTCCTCGTAATAGCATATTTGGAGGGACAATATCCATGAGAGAGACCGATTTAATTACTGACATAAGCTGTAGTATATAACTTTCAACTGGTAGTTGGAAAGTAAAAACTCCCTTGTGAGATGTTTCACTCTTTGGAGGAGCGAAAATAAAATTCCTACTAGTTCCTGGAAAGGTGGCATACATCTTCTCTATTTTTTCAAAATAGAAACAAGCTACTTCATTGTAGTACTGCGTAGATGCCAGCAACACTTCTGTAACTTGCTTCAAGGAGGTAAAAAGTTCTCTAGCAGATAGTTCCTCCTCCAGCAGGGTTCAAGACTTTCACATTCTTTTTTAAGCATTTCTAATTCCTCTGAGAACCATTCCGCTGAGGGATTTGAGCGAAACCTGTTACAGAGTTTCAGAGGTGTTAGGGAGTCCACTGCCGCCTTAATCCAAGAAGAGATTTGTTTGTCAGCTATCTGGTTGGAGGCCTCCAGTTCTGGTGTGCTCAAAGACCGTTTGGCCGTGAAAAAGTCAGGGCTTAATAGGGACCTTTTCCAGGTCTATTTGGACTCTGAAGGCTCTTTCAATTTGCTAGAGACCTTCCTAGGATTCTTGATTTCAAAAGAAAGAATCAAATGATCAGACCATACGACCGGCACTGGTGGCTGAACGTCTACTTGAACACTATTAAAGAAAATATTATCTAGTGTATGACCTCTAATATGTCTAGGGTCATGGACCAACTTATCCAAACCTAAGGCCAGTAATCCAGTCATAAACTCACAGATTTCTTGACTACCCTTGTTAAAAAAGAATTACAAAAGTTGAATAGCAGACAGCATAGGAAGGCAATCTTTCTGACAAATGATTAATAAATGTTATAAAGTATGAGTCGCGCCACTGAGCAATCGCTGGTTAGTGACATGGTAAAAAACGTTGCTTCACATCCCGAAGTTAGCAATTTAGTAATTTTCACCTGGTAATCACTGCTCAGGTCTGTCAATTCTCAATATAGCATATGTCTCTGCTTGCGCCTCCAAAATATCTGGCGCTGATTGTCCATGCTGCCAGGTTTCAAATGAAAACAGCCTTACTGGCTTCTGATCTGCTAGTAGCTCACAGATTTCCTGGCTCTGTTTGTTTCCTACACCCATAAAGTTCTATGGACGGAATTGCTTAAACCTTTCAAAAAGTGATATTTCGAGTTATGTATTTTGGATATTTATAGTTTTGGTCTTGTTTGTTTAGATAAAGATTGGTTATTTTTCTAAACTAGTGTGGTGTCCATTTGTGGTGTTTTCATTGTGTTACTGTGTATGTTATGTACAAATACTTTACACATTATCCCTGAGATAAACCTGACTGCTTGTACCAAGCTAACAAGAAGGTGAGCAGGGGTTATCTTGGGTGTGTAACTCCCTTGGACTGACAAGACGGAATGGTACCTACTCGGACAGGATGCAAGTCATTGACAACTAGAGACCCCCATTTCTAACTGAGGCAATGTGTAAAGCATGTTTGCAGCACCCAAACAGTAAGAAATTGAAAACACAATAAAGAAAAATCCTACACCAAATTAGAAAAATAGAATAAATCTTTTTGAATACATTGACACAAAGCAAATTAAATATAAACAGTAGAACTGCAGTTATTACTTTTTAACTTTTTAAAGCAAAATGGTGCCCAAAAGATCGAGCACAAACCTGGGTTTTCTGGCCATGTGACCCTAGAACAAAGGTAACGAGAAGGCCAACCGCAATGGAGCGTGGTTGGATAACCAAGGTGGATTGGACCCAGTCTCAATTTACTTTCAGACTTAAAAGAAATTTTGAAGAAACATTTCTGAGGAGGTAGAATTCAATGGGGTAGAGCAGCAGGCAGTGTACAAGGATGTAGCACCATCATGGGGTAGCTGCTGGACTAGGTAGCAGTAAAGATTTGTACCTGCTAACTTTGTAACTTTTTGGGAAGTCAAAAATCTCCAATAGGCGGAAGCTGCAGGCTGAAGCTATTGACACTTGATACCTTTGATGTGAGGTCCTCTGAACTAATTTTGCTACAGAAGAGAAGAATGTAGTGGGAGCTACCTCGAAGTCGGGTTGACCAGAGATGCATCTTGGGCAGATTGTCAGGCAGGTGGGTTCCAATCTTCAGTCAGTTCTGAGTGCACTTTCTGATGAAAATGTTTTAGAGTACCAGGTTTTAGGGTCTGGCAGAAGCAGCACCTTTAACACTAATTCCAAGGGTCCAGTACATAGCGGGCACCACTTGGGGGGGATTAGCCTCCAGCAGAGGACAGTTGTAGAGTTCTCTCTCTCCACTCTCTCTCGCTCTCTCCACTCTGTTTCTCCACTCTCCACTTTCTCTCTCTCTCAACTCTCTTTCCACTCTCTCTCTCCACTCTCTCTCTCCACTCTCTCTCCCCACTCTCTCTCCCCACTCTCTCTCTCCCCCTCTCTATCTCTCTGGGGGGTCGTGGATACTTTACCTGCAAGGTCTACAGGCCACCAATTAAGGCTGCCAGGCTGCTGGTGGCCTGCGGTCGGTACTATGAGTACCACAGATCTAGACTCTATAACACATTCATTATGCTGCACTTTAAATGACTGAAATTGTACACACATTGTGATATTGTTGTATCATTGAATTATAGAACAGTGTGACTTCTCAGAAACATGTAGGTAAAACAGGCAGAACAAATGCTGCACATTTAACTTCCAACCAAGATAAAACATATACAGTACCTGTCCTTACAAGAACGTGGTTTTTGCAATCAGTATAAAATCCTTGATCTGTGAAAAAACATAATTATCATAAATGTAAATATTATACTTATCCAGCTTTTCATAAAAAATCATGCCAGTATCATTTTGTATCTTTAACTTACTTGATAAGGAGTTGTTGGTATATTTATGTGTGCGTAGAGACTTTTAGAGACTGGATGTTGGTAGAGAACATTCCTTATTTTCACCACAAAATCAAAGCACTGTTGCAACCCATTTGAGGGATGTAGTTAAAGGCATTGATATTTAAACAACGTACATCTATTTCTGCATTATTTGAAATGCTATATTTTTACTAACTTTTGACATATAACTTAAATCAAGAGAACACACTGGGCCACATCCTCATTTAATTGCCATACTCCTGGACTGGATGAATCATCAAATTTTTCACGTCACCATCATATATGCCAATATGCTACATGAAGGGCAACAGTAAGTTAAAAATGACAATCCACTTCTTTGAGAATATCCATTTAGAAGAGTTTGAAGAAGAACGAATGCACCTATACAGATATTCCCAGCCCTCTACAGATGTCAACACCCTTCTCAACATCTACAACACTACTTGAAGAATCAAATCAAAATCTATGTCCCTCTGGAAACTTGCACTACAAAGCTTAATCCATTAGCACCCTGGCTCATCAAAAACATGCATGCTATATGAGAAGAAGAAACATAGAAGACCAAAACATACGGTGTGCCTAATCCTTCTGAAAGCACACCAAGCAAACCATCATTTCATCATCACTATCGTACTAAACCTACTACAAAACCACTATCAACCGAACACATATTAAAATTTAAGTACCCTTTAAGGCTGTAAAACAATGTGCAAACCCCTTACTAGAACTTGCAATACCATCATCATTCAACAGATGCAATGCATCAAACTCTTCTTCATGGAGAGAATCAACAAAATCAAATTTAAGATCACTGACCCTTCATCATCACCCACACTTTCACCTACTCCCATTCCCCTTACAAATAACCAGTCATCCTTCAGCACTATATCCCACACGGACCTCTGAAATACCTAAAAATCACCTCCTACAAAGGTAAGGTGCTTCCATAATCCATCATAACATTTGAGCCAAGTGAAGCCTTACACCACTTCTCCACATTCTCAATGCCTCACTATCTTTGAGCTCCTTCTTGAGCAGCCTCATGAATAGACACCCCCCCCCACCCTGCTGAAAAAACCTACTCTAGATCAAGCAGACCTTGCAAACTTCTGTCCGAGGATCTACATTGGATTTCTTGGAAAAACCATTGAGAAGGCAATCAACGCCAATCTACAAGAGTACATCCACCAGAATACCTACTTCAAGGCTATCAACTGGGGTTCAGACCTTACTGCAGCTCCAAGTAGCCGAAGATGCCCTCTTCCACAGTGCCAAAACAACCTTTGCCTCCTGGCACTGCGCAACCTCTCTGCAAGTAATAATACCATCAACCGTACATCATTGATCTACACTGCATAATTCTACATTGGTTCACATACTTCCTCACTGTCCAGGAGCAACCAGTTTGCATAGAAAATACAAGATCCCAACTTAAACAGGCACCTTCAGAGACTCCCAGGGCTTCATTCTGTTACTCATAATTTCAGCTTTTATAGAGAAACCTTAGGAGCTTGCAGACAGCAATATCATAATCCATGAATGTATGATGTTATAACACGTATGAATACCACTCGTGCCATTATAACATGGGGATAACTATGCCAATGCCTTAACAACGACCTACCATTACAGTACAAACTTTGACCACGCATATGTCTTTACCACACATTCCATTACAATACAAAGGCATTCGTGGTAAAGACATACACTTACTAAAAGTGTTGAAGGCAGGTAAATTACTACATGTATGTGTGTGTGTGTTTTATATAAGGGCATACATTTGTGTAGATATATATATATATATATATATATATATATATATATATATATATATATATATATATATATATATATATATATACACATTTTTTTTAACAAATCAAGGCCCTAAAGAAACCAGAAAATAGATACCCAATACTTGTCTTGGCATCCTGTTTCCTCACTTTCAAGTGCATCCCAAGTGTTATGTGTGAATCCCAGAGACAGAGGTCTAGCAGGACAAAACAGGGTCATTCAGAAACCAGGCAGTGCTCAAACAATCCTTTGTAAAAAGAAAAGCACTGCATCTATGATCTACTCATTGACAAACAACCTGACTTGCTCTATATAACTAATTCATGGTTGTCTATTCAAATGAAAAACTACATTATACCAAATTTAGGGAAGTTTCCATCCAAGGTCGTGAGGCCCTCGTCACCAGATGCAACCAAACACATACTGTAGCTTCCTCCTTTTTTGTAAACCATGACCTAGCAATGACAATGCCAGACACATTTCTAGACACAGTTGCAATCCTTCATACAGTACACTCCAACATATGCATCCTTGGTTAATTAAACTTATTATTTGATAAACCTTATATTCCCCATCCAAGTACTATTATCATTAACCTATACACAATGAACGTACATCAGATCATCTTCAAACCCACACTGGTCACTGGACACATCCTAGATGTCATCTTTGCTAATCAAGAAATAGCCATTTTTCAAAGGTTTAATCAAGGCATAGGGTTATTTCCCCATCTGGTATATTTCCAGGAAATGACACCACAACTCTATACCTAGGGCCACCTTACCAGCAAGCACATATCAACGTTGAAACAAACTGAATTTTGAGGACCTAGAACCACAACTGACATCCAACACATACCCAGACACAATTAATTCAGTTAAACCATTCTTTAAATGGCTTATTGAAGGTTTTGTAATCCTCTTTCCAACAGAACATACCAAAAGAAAACAAGCAGCTTGGATGAATACAGAACAAAAAAAGATAAAACAAAAAACTGAGAAGCTGTACCATACCTGGCTCAAGACAAACAGCACAAAAAACTACGATTCAAACAATATTCACAATGCAAAATGTGAAAATGAAGAATTTTAAAAAATCCTCACTGAATTTTGTAAACCTAAATGCATTGAAGGAAACCATCCCATTTCCAAGGATTTACTGACAAACTGGCAAATCACTACTCATCCAAAGAAGAAATGTTGGATTCAATTTAAGGACAACGGCCAGCACCAGACCATTTCCACCAATCCCTGCCAAAGGTAAGTTACCCCAGCCTCTGAATTCCTTCAAACTGAATCTATGGATCTTGTCAAAACAAGAAGGCCTGAAGGCTGCCCCGCTGAACTTGTCCACCACACATCTTCAGGAGCTTTCTTTTGACAACCTCTGCTGCCACCCTAGTCCAAACATTCATTAATATTCCTTGAAAACAGGAGTTTTTTCTGAAGACTTAAGAAAGACATACAAGCACCCATTACTAAAGTAACCAGACCTGGACCCTCAGGACTCAAACAACTACCGACCTATTGCAAACAGACCATTAATCCTCAAACTAATAGAAAGAGAAGCATTGATCCTGTTACCTCAATTCATTGAAGCTAACTCCATACTTTCAAACTTCAAAACAGGATTCCATCCAAAAAGAGACACGAAAATAGCCCTAATAACCATCTAAGATGACCTTAAAAATTCAGATTACAACAGAGTTGCTGCACTACTTTCATTGGACCTTTCAGCTGCAATCGACACGGTTGACCATGACACTCTAATCCAATGACTCCGAGTAGCTGGCATAGAAGGGACTGCTCTCGACGGGATCACATCCTACCTTCAATACAGAACAACTAACACACATACTCCTTTTTCATCTCAACCCAACATCACAAATGTAAAGGTCCCTCAAGGCTCTGTCATCTCATACATGCTTTTAAATATATTGTTACCAGCACTTATCAATACATTTCAGCTTACCTGCTTTAATACCTTGAATGTTACAGCAAAATTCACTCTTGGTGCTGAACTCCCTTAAATCTCATTGTTCATGACGAGCTCAGCTCGTCATGAGCACACAAGCAGTGTACCGCATGACGAGGTGAGCTCGTCATGAGCATGGAAGGGGTTAACGACGCATATGACACACAAATACTTCTTAACCAGGAACTCCCAAAAGGGAAACTCAGAGATGATCAGTTACATCCAAACTATTGATCATTGGATGACATGGAGCCATCTCAATTTAAATGAGGTAAAAAAATTATGACACCCCTCTCTGCCTTGTCTGACAATCTTCGGCCACCTCCTAAAATATCCAAGGAAGTAAGAAACCCCAGAATAATCGTAGACTCTAAGCTATCAATTAATGCCTACGTGGATAAGGTACCAGGATCAAGCTTCATTACTATGAAACATCTGAGATGTAACTTTCCACATATAGGATTTCCACACAAGATTCACACTACTGTCTCTCGTGTACTGTCTGAACTTGATTGCACTGATGGCCTCTATCATGGATTACCTCTATAAACTACAAAAATATTACAATAAATTCAAAACTACGCTGTCAGCCTACTCCAACATTTTAAGTATAAATATACTCCTTTATATGTAGGAGATGTTTGTCAGCTGAGTTTTTAATTAGTTAATCTTTTCGTAGTTGATGGAGGCAAGCTCACATCTCCCCTACTTAAGGGCGGTACATTGGTTGCCATTGCCAGAAGATACACCTTCAAGCTGCTTTGTATAACGCACAAAGCAATACATGGAACCCAATCACTTTTCATCAGGAAGAAAATAACAAAATATAAATAAGAAATCTGCACTCCTGATTGCGGCCCCAACTCAAAATCCCAGCCTGTAAGAAAAAAATACATAGGTGGAACTTCTTTCTGTGTTCAAACAGCCTAACTGTGGAATTCATTATCACCAAACAGGAGATCCACAGACAACCATCTTTTCTCCAGAAGATTACTCAAGAGCTGGATGTTCTCTACATGACTAATATATCCAAAATACAAATGTACAGCAATAGTTTGTAGAAAAAATAAAACAAACTAAAGTGTTATGGGTATTTTTCTCTATATATTTTAATTCTTACTAGAGAAATGAAAAATGAATAAATAAATAACTATATTAAAACATCCATTCATAAACAAATAAATAAAAACACTATACTAACGTTATCATTATACCCATAGATAAGTAGATCATTACGTTATTAAAATATAAGGTGATGGTTGCTTGCTTGCGGTTTTGTTTTCGTTTAATAACACATCTGTCACAGTGTGTAGATATGATTAAAGCAGTCTTATCTAGAAATGCTTTACTATTTAAATATAGGGGGACAAATATATTATTTAAGCAAATTAAAATCGAATATATATATAAAGCTTGACTTTGCAAATGTATTTCCAAGCATGTACAGCTACATCTAGTGTTATTTCATATCTCTTGATTATTTTCCATACATTTATCATGTCAAAATCTCTATCTATCTATACCTTTAATCTGTGCTTATATATTTATGTATTTAAATATTTCCCTCTCTCACTGTGCAGAAAAACATTCAGAACAATAGAAAACATTTTTTACAGCAACATTGGAAAGTCTGTGTTTCTAATATATTTATCTGTGCAGGCTTTATCTAGTACAGTTTATATCTCCTGATTATTTTGCATATGCGTATTGTCTTAAAATCTGAATGTATACCTTTTATGTGTGAATATGTATCTACATAGTTATTTACTTTCTTCCCTCTGAAAAAAATAATAATTTACTATTATTCCAAAATGTCCCCAGACCACTACTTTTTCTACTCTCAGCTCATCCCAAACCATTTTTGCTACCATTAACTACCAAACAACCCTTTCCAAAGGCTTCCCTCCTGTATCAATCCTTCATCCTATCCATCCAGCTAATAGCCTCTCTGAAGCTCTTTTACTACTATGAGCTTCCAAATAACCCTTTCTAAACTCTTCTCTCCTCTACCCATCCTTTACCTCATTCATCCAACAAACCGGTTCACACATTCACCACTCCCAAATATAACATATATTTTCCTCTACTAATACACCACTAATCCACCTTGGGTCCAGTGTAGAGTGCTACTTGCCAAAAATCTATTCAACAACTTATCAGGGGTAGTGTAGACTATATAACAATTACAATTACATTGTCAAGACTAAAACTGGTTAGTTCAAAGTCTCTTTTCTGAAAAGAGTGAAGCCTTTTTTCCAAGGACAGGAATTCAGAATAATATTTTAACCCTATATGTTTTCAAACTAGATGGGGGCAAAACCCTGGTGAACGGCACTATAAATAACATCTTCGCTCCCTGAAGGGCATCCGTCACATAGTGGCATGACGAGTAAGGGGCTGACGAATCCAATTACATCAGCCTCATGCTAAAGTATCTACACCAGCCCCACCCCCAACCCTTAAATGTGAACCATCTTCAACATCAGCTGCATCACTTTCAAGGACCTCTCCAGCTTACCTAAGTAACTAACTAACAATAGCTTGAGATTAATAGCTGACACTGAGGTATGACATCACCAGATCAGAGACTAAACACTGCAGGAAGGAGAAAATAATCAAATAAACAAACCTTCACAGCCCATCTCACAAGGACCTGGACTAGCTTTCCATCTGACATCGGAACAGCACCAACTCTTCTACATTTTAGTAAGAAATTCAAAACCTACCTTTTCAAGAAACACTGCATAATTCATTCCACTGGGGTTTGCTCCCTTACAGTGTGCTCCGTTGCTAGCTAGCTAGGACTGAGCTTTAGAAATACCAAATCATACAAGCATATAATAAAGAATCCCTGATTATTTTAGCATTAGAATTATATACAGTACCTTTTAATGTCTTCATCTGCTCAATATTATATGATCCATCTGGATTACACACTGCAGCAACAGCTATAACACAAAGATGTTGCATTTAAATATCAATGCTTTATTTCAGATTTTTCATACAGTATCAATTTGATGACAAGTGGACATTTTTACACATGTTGGTTGATCATAATATCTTAGTGGACATTTTGACTTTGCTTCATATACTGTTCAAAGTTGGTGGATATCAATTCTAGCGCAGTGAAGTTAAAAAGTGATATAAATTAAAGTTGTGGCCCTGTTGAAAAAGAAAGACACACACTAGGAAACAACCTAGAAACAAACTGAATTTGCTGATGAGCCCTTCAAAAAAAGAAAAAAAAAGCATTTTAAGAAAAAAGGATAAGGCTGGGAGTGGAGAGGGAGCAATGGCAGATTAGAAGAGGAGATAGGGTAGACCAAGTCAGTGCTTCAGAGTCAGAAAACAATGGAGAGCAGGGGAATGTGGGAGCAAAAGAAGAACTGGGCGTTTTTTGTTTTAAAATGAGGAGGACATGCAGAGGCAGGCATGTATAGTGGCATACCATATACCCACGGCATGTAAATTAAATGCTACCACTGGGTCTAGAGCACTTATTGTGCACCCATTTAAGTAGCACCTTAAAACATGTCCCATGCCTGCCACTACAGCCTGAATGCAGTCTTAACCTGCAATGTCAACTTGGGAATGAATCTCCCTGGCCAAGCCTGAAAGTACTCTTTTCTTAGATCTAAGTAACCCCTAAGGCAGGCCCTAGGTAGGCTATAGTGCAGTGTGCCTTGTAATTGAAAGGCCGGACATGTGCTTTTTGCTTTTACATGTCCTGGTGCTGAAAAACTTCCTAGTTCTCATTTTCACTACTGTGAGGACTACCCCTTCTATAGGATAACAGTGGAGATTCCAATGACATTTAAGAAGCTGAAATTTCCAATCAGCAAAGGTAGTTATATAATGTTTGGAACTGTAATGAGAAACCCTATTTAATGGTAATGCCGGATTTAGGGGCATATGTAGGTAAATCCATTTTTACGATTCAGAAAATGCGATTTTCTGCAAATCGCACTTTCGGAATCGCAAAACGGGATGTAGGTAAAAAATGGCAATTAGTTAGCGATTACCAAAAATTCGCAGAATCACTGTGCGATTACTCAAATAGCGATTCTTTATTAGCGAATTCACGAATGAGGAATCGCAAAACCGGGAAAGAGCAATTCAGGTGCAGAATTATGACATCACAACCAGGAAGTGTGACTTACCATGCTGCACGTGATTGCCTGCACCTGTTCCAGAGTCAGTTGCTGCCTGAGAGACAGTGAGGAGGGAGTGTGGATTTGTCTCTGAAACCAAAGTTGCTGAAATGGAATCCCAAGGTTGTGAAAAGCAGGGTGGGGACAAGCAGGCTGATGAACACAGCAGGAAAACAAAACAAAAATTCTCAGAGAGGGAGCTGGAGGTATTGACTGAGGAGGTAGTGAGGCAACATGACTTCCTGTTTGGGAAAGCCTCACTTCGTGTTCCTGAGGCCAGGGAAAGAAAAATATGGTCTGACATCCAAGAAAAGGTAAATGCCATAGGCGTAACCCATTGTACCACCAAGGACTTAAGGAAGAGGTGGTACGATATGAGGCAGAGATCGAAGGAGAGGGTGGCCACCAGATTGGCAGAGGCAAAGGCAACTGGAGGTGGGACCTCCACTGCACCAGATCCGACCCCCCTGGAGGAGTTGGTGGAGGGCACACTCATTCCTGAGGCAGGGACGGGCGTGGCTGACCTTGACAGCTCCGACACCAGAGACACCACAGAAGGTAAGATGCATGCCAATAACCCCAAAACATACCCATCCCACTCATTTCCCAACATCCCCATGCATGAATAGGAATCCAGTCCATGTTTTGTGGGTCACCCAGTGATGCATTATGGGAAGTGTAGACCCATGCTTTGAAAGTTGGTCCAGAGACACATAAAAAGGGTACATTCACAACAGTAACACTAGCAATGTGCAAAATAGACAAAATAGACAAATAGGCATGTCATTTGTAGTATCAAGAACTTTATTCTAATGAAAGAGAAAAAATTACACACAACTCAAGTGTGCTATTTTTTGGCAGATGGACCAACAACGCAGGACACTGTGGTTGCAGTGGGGGAGACAGCTACAGAAGAGGACCAGGCAGGGCAGGAGATCCAGGGTGCCACACGGGACACACCATCAGCGCAAACCAAATGGCGTAGAATTGTTTCTGCGCTGATACCAATGCCATCCGGGTCTACGGATGCCGAAGAGGACACACAGGCTGCAGCAACTCTAAACACAAGTCAGGGCAGATCACAATCCTGCGCATCAAACACAACTGGCAGTGGTGCAAGACAGAGGGCTCGGGCCAACACCAGCAATGCCTCCTCAGGTACAGACTCCGTCTTCGCAGGGCTGGAGGGCAACATGTTGCGTGTGCAGTGCCTGCAAAGTAAGGGATCACATCAATACAGCGCCAGCTATCACAACACAACTGGCACATGTCGGAGGTGAGACTTGGGGTGACAGCAATTGCAAAAAGCCTCAGACGCAAATCTGAGTGAAGCTAGAAGGGATAGGCAGGGCCGGCGCAGGGAACAACATCGGCTACACACCCGCCTGGACCAGTTTGCAAGGGCTGTCAGCCGGCAATCCACAGCTATATCCAGTGGAGAAGTGTGGCTCAATGGTTAGAGCGGCAGACCCTGATGCAGAGGTCTAGCCCGGGACCAGGGTTCAATTCCCCGCCTCGGCGGGTCTTGGGCTCAAAATTCCACAGACCTGATAATTCTCGCCTCGGTGCCTATTCCAATCATGGAGTCCCACTCTGCAACTCTGGGCAATAGCTTGCTTAATCTCCACAATGGCCCCCACAACGCTAAGGATGCCTGGCCTCCACCTTGGGGGTGCCCAGGAGTGGACACCTCACAGGGAAAGCCAGGATGGGTTTCACAGCGGTATTCGTACAAGCGCCTTGAGACCCTTGCGGGTGAGTAGTGCGCTATACAATTATCAATTTACATTTACATGCTAGCACGAATAACAGTAAGCATGCAACATGAGATGGCACACTGCTGCCAGGACGTTGCCAAGGGCCTGATGCAGGTGACCCATGCACTAGACCAACTGTGGGCTGTTGTCACTGGGGGAATTGTAACGCCATGGACCCTAGACACAGATGGGCAATCCAGCAGGAGCACACCTAGTCCACCTATTCCTGCAGAAAGGCGTAGGAGTGGCCGTCATGGCAGAGCTGTGGATGACAACAGCGAGGCAAGTGCACAGGTTGAAGGAGGTGCATCAGGGCATTTCTCGCTGGAGGTAAAGGGGGGGCATGCACAATGGCATGTTGTGAGGCAAAACATGCCATGAGGACTACCTAACTCACTGATATTATGGCACTGTGAGGACATTAACTACAAAGTTACAGTCACACTGTGTGACTTTTTACATCGTGCATTTAAGGGAATAAACATATTTTCTTTTCATCAACATTGGTCATTGTGGTCTATTTTCTCACCTAGAAGTAGTTCTGTGTGATGTCATCATGTCTCAGGCACCCGGCAGCTGCCCCGGCTCCACCTGCACGTCTCCATTGGGGGGCTAGATCCTCCTCATCTGATGTGTCAGACTCTGTCAGATCCACTGGGGTGCCCTTCTTGGTAGCAATGTTGTGTAGCATTGCGCAGGCCACCACAATCTTGCAACACGTCTCCGGGCTGTACTGTAGGGTACCTCCACTCTTATGGAGGCACCGGAAACGGCTTTTGAGGATTCCAACGGTCCTCTCAATGGTGGCTGTTGTGGCTCTGTGTGCAGTGTTGTACCTCCGCTCAGCAGCTGTAGTTGGATTGAGGTAGGGTGTGAGGATGTAGTCCCGCACAGCATATGCACGGTCTCCTGCAGGGATAAAGTATGTTGATGTTTAATGAGATACTGCAAGTTCAAACATTTCATACTACTGTTTGTGTGTGCCATAGATTTACCTAGTGGGTATCCCTCTCCGAACGCGCAGTGTAAACCAGAGTGTCTAAAAATGAAGGAATCATGAGTGCTTCCTGGAAATTTTGCTACTATGTCTGTGATTACATGTTTGGAATTGCAGACTACCTGGATGTTTAACCAATGGTATGATTTTCTGTTTCTAAAAACATACTCATTGTGTGATGGGCGGGACAGTGCGACATGTGTTCCGTCTACGCAGCCAATCACGTGGGGGAATTGGGCCATTTGGTAATAATCCTGTTTGGTTTGGTCCAGTTCCTGCTGTGTGTCTGGGAATTTGATGGGGGGATGCATCCTCTGCATCATAGCATTGAGGAAAGTGTGGAAAAAGCAGGAAAGTGTGCTCTGGGACACCCCTCCTACTGTGGCTATTACACCCTGAAAACTCCCTGACACTAGCAGGTGCAGTGAGCACAACACCTGTATGTGTGTGGGAATGGTGTGGGCCCTGTATGTGGGGTGCTCCAGCATGGGTGTCAGCTCCTTTATCAGCTCCACGATACTTTCAGAATGCAGCCTGTAGTGCACATGGATGTCCTCCTCAGTGCTTTGGAAGAGGGTGATGCGTGTCCTGTAGATCCTCTCCTGGCGTCTCCTTCTCTCTTCAGCCTCTCAGATACGCAGCCTCCTGGCTATAACATAAAGCCCAGCCATTGTGAGAACCCAATGTTGCATTATGGGCCAGTTTAAATAGGTTGCACCTGATTACCACCTGGCCAGAGTTGGTGGTAATTGAGAAGTGCAAAATAAAGATTTTTGAGAATTTGCTATTTGCGACTTTTACCTACATTGGAAATTGTGAATTTGCATATTGCGTGACGGTATTTGCGATTTTTGCAATTACTGAGACGCAGCTTGAGAATTCACAAATTTATTCACAGAATCCATTACACGCAAAATTGGTAATCGCAAATTTTGCGATTAGCAATTTTGCATGGAACATTACGTACCTACATCGCATCACACACTTTTGCAAACGCAAACTCAGAGAATTCTGCTAATTTCGGGGTTTGCGAATGCAAAAGACCTACTTATGGTCCAGAGTTAGAATTTAGAAAATTACACTTTTAGAAAGTTTGCATTTTTCTCCCCATGGCTCTTTTTTGGGCCTGGGCAACATGACTAAGTGTAACCGACAGGTAGAATTTGTGAATTACTCCAACACAGTCACACAATTAGGTGTATCTGAATAGGTATCGGTTAGTAGGATGGAGGACAAGTTGTACTTGGCCCCACTTGAAACTGAATGGAGAGTGCTCTGCTTTCTCACAAATAACTTATCACCTCCACATGGTCACTACAGCCAGTTTGGAGCCAGGGAAAGGGAGTCAGAAAATCCCATGCACTTCAAAGCCACTGTCTAGTAACGTCTTTCACTTTCCAGAAGGAAGTATAAAAATTTGACTTCAGGCACCAGCTCTTCAGTTTTCTCCTAGAACTGCAGAATGACTCCCATTGGACTACCTGCTGTTGTAACCTACTGTGCTCCAGTGCCAGCTGATAGGGAAAAGTAGTGGTGAGGCCAGGGGAATAAAAAAAAAGTACATTAAATAAACGCTCTCTTACCTGAGAATGGCCAATGCCTCTCCTCCGTCCTCCCTTTGTTCCTGGCTCCCGGCAGCTCACAAGCTCCCAGACTCCCCATGGCCAATCACAACGCTGCTTTCCCCAGCATGACAGCAGCATCATGATTGGTCTGAACTACCTGGTTCCGCACTCAGGCAGGGAGCGGGAGCCTGTGCATGTTCTTCAGCTGGCTGTGCGATACACCCAGGTGGAGAAATGCTAAGGGGCCAATTAGAATGTCATTAGGATGGGTTCCGGATGCGATTTGGTATTTTCGAAACCGATTTGAAACCCTTGTTTCTACAGAATTGTACAATATTCCCAAAGACCCATTACGATGCCCGGAAACTGTTCGAGCAGACCCAACCAGTTATGAAAGGCATCCGGACAGCCCGAGTCTTTCAGAGCCAATTTGTACACCTCTATAGACACGGTTTCTGGACGAGTGATCAATATGACGGATTCTGGCAGCTGTTCTGATTCGGTCTGCCTGAGACGAAGCAGCTGTCAGAATCTATCTTTGCGGCCGAGGTATCCGAATGTAGCCTGTGGGGGTACCCAAGGGACCCCTTATCCCAACCACGCAGATTGTGGTAGGCACTATGAGGTGTCCGCCACAGGATGCAAGGTTTTCCCCAACACCCTTTTTTCAATGGGAGCCTGTGTTCACATTCGGAACACAGGCTCCCATTGAAGTCAATGCGAGTCTGACCGAAAAATATTGGGAGGCATCGTAATTGTTCATCCAGACTCACAGGACCCGATTCGTTTGAAAAATTATCCTGAATTGATAATTTTGAGACAGTTTCCAAATGACATTGTAATAGGCCTCTTAGTGTGCATATCTGTTTGGCCGGCCCAAGCTGGTGGAATTATCTCCGACAGCAACCCTATGCTATGTCCTGCTAGAGATTTTTGACTTCCAAAAAAGAGACTGAGTCCAAACGTAGAAATCTGCATCAGAGCTTCTACCTAAAGCTCCCTGATGATGACACTCCCTCCTTGGACAGCACGTGCAGCCTTACCCCACTGTACTTTACTTTCTTAGAAATGCTGACCAGGCCCAAATCCACTTCTTGTATCCAAACAGCACTCCATTGCCATCAGCCATTTTTTCAACTTTAACTCAGTCTCGCATGACTAGATGCCCACGGCTGACGCTGTATCTTTTAGGCGCTAGTTTTCACAAAAATGAATGATTCTGGTTCTTCTGTTTACACTTACTCATTTTGGTATTTACAGAAGGCACTTACTCATCAATGAGTAAGTGATTTCTGTGAATACCAAAATGAGTAAGTGCCTTCTGTGAATACCAAAATACCAAAATGAGTAAATGGTAGTTTAGGATTTTGTCTTAAGTTAGTTCTGTGAATCTGGCCCACCGACTATTTAATGCTAGTCTTATTCTAATGTGATGCAAAGATCAATAACCACCACAGAAAACCTAATACCAAAGATCTATGCACCCAAAGGCATTTGATAAAAGCTCTAGATTCAAACGTATTCCCAATCAATGAAACATTTTTGGGGCCGGCTATTTCCGACTGCAAAAATGCCTTTTCATATGTACAAATGCCAAAATACAAGTCAGAAACTTGAACTGAATCACAATTTGGTGTGGAATTGGCTTGTTTGCGTCATCCCTTCCTAATACCAAATTGCAATGCTAGGCATGAATGATTTGCAATGGAATTGTGGTCAGAACACATTCATTTTTTTACTGACTACTAAAAAGTTAGAAGTAATCATTCGCAAATGGGAAGGGGTTCCCACACAACCCCTTCCCCTTTGAGAATGTAAAAAAAAAATTAAGAGCTGTCAGTGATCCCACATAACTTCGAAGTTTATTTTTTTCTTTTTAAACACATCCCATTTCCTTTAAGAAATATGGGCTGCATTAAAAAAAAACACTTTGCTTTATTAAAAAGCAATCACAGACCTGGTGGTCTGCTGAACCCAGCAGGCGACCAACCCTGTGATGGCTATCATTCCTAATGGGTCACAAGTTGAGACATACCTTGCTAATATTCATGTGGTAGGTCTATTGGCAACCAATTAGTAATTGCTATTCAAAACCTTTAAGTTGTTTTCTAACATTATGAATTGCAATTTCCAAATATCCATTTATTAGGAATGGCAATTAGAAAATCACAATTCCTAAATTGTGTAGATGTAGTTCTTAGAATGGCCACTAGAAAGTATTGAGGGGCCCTTATCTGGGTCTGCTGCTCTCCGAGTGCAAACTAATGATTATTTTGCTGTCCCAAATCCTCTTTAAGAACCACAACTGTCATTATCACATTTTTCAAAGCCTTCTCAGAGAATTCTCAGGCATGCCTTTCATCTGAGGTTTTGGTTTTATTTTGTTTTATCCAAAGCACCTGCCGGTGCACTCCTTCCTCAAATAGGAACTGTTTCCTGTTGGAGCCCATGCAGTCACACTGGCTCCTCATGTGCTTCACACTTATTCAGTGTCTCCGCATGAGAATGAGGTGCCACATATCAAAGGGCTTCCTAGGGGAAATGCAACAAAGTCACTGTGCTTAGGAAAATTGTTTCTGGCCTGCTTCCCCAGGAAATGCCAACCATGAATGCCTTAAAAAATACAAATATCTTTGTCTCAGTGGGTCTTTTTGGATGGGATTTGCTTGTCCAAACTTACTACAGCACACTCCAGCTACCAGTAATGTCATTTAGTGGTGCTATGCCACAAACATTTCATCGGCTCTTCATTTGTTTAGCGCTTATTTTAAACTGCTCATTTCTTTGTAGAGGGGAAGCCTCTAGCACCAGTCCGCTCACTGGAGAGCCTGGCAATTTTCTCCTCAGTCTCCATGGAATACTGGCTGGCACTATGTGTTCTGCAGGAGTAAGGGGACCGCTTTCAGGTGCACCTTCCACATGACCAGCTAGCAGTAGTTCAGATTCCCCAGCCAATCCACCCTCATTGTCCTCCAGAAGGGTGTGGGAGGCCAGTGCTAATGTCATTGAAAGACAGCGCAGCAATGTCTTTGGATGCACGTTAAAAATATCAAGCCTTTCTAGACAGGACACCTCTTTCCTCTTGCTGGGGTTTAAAACTGGCGGGGAAATGTTCCTAGGAGATGGCTATCTCTCCCAAAGAGATATGTCATATTGGCCGATCACACTAGCAAAAACTTTACGCAGCATGGTGGAATTTTTAAAGATAGCTGATTCTAGTGATGATCTGAAAGATCTCATTCTTCTTCGGTTTTGTTCCCTTCCTATTTAACAGTGCAGAATTGGTTCTAAATCAATCAATCAGCATTTGTGAACAAGTGGTATTGTCTGCCCTGAGGGTATTTGGGATGTGAAGTCTTTGTCAAAAATCCAGGTCATGAGGAAAGGGCAAGAAGAGGGAAGAAAAAAGAGAGACCAGAAAACGCAAAACAGGGGGCAGAAAAACAGGCAAAAAAGGAAAAATAGAGCAGAAGAGGGCAAAACAGATTATAGAAAAATGAGCAGTAAAAGCAAAACAGATAACAGAAAAGTGAGCAGGAAAGGTAAAACTGAGCAAACAAGGGCAAAAAAGAGGTCAGGAAAAGATGCATAAAGGCAAAAAGGAGGGCAGGAAAATGAGCAGATAAAGCAAAACAGAAGGCAGAAAACAAGCAGAAAAAGGCAAAATGGAGGGCAGAAAACTTTGGAGGACAGTCACAGCAGAGCAAGAAATGAGCAGAGCAGGCACAAACAGAGGGTATCAGGTAGAAGAGGGTAGTAGGCTGCGGGTAAGGTGGACAGGAAAACTGTTGCAAGGGATGCTGGCAAGAAGACCTCTCCCTTTAAGATGTCAAAGGGAGTCTCTAGTCTGACTGGTACTAGAGTTCTGACTCTTTCTCCTTTGTCTAAGTGAGAATGACATGCCTAAACTTGTCAGCGAGTGTTGGCTAATTGACAAATGCAGATTTCATCCATTCATCTACCGGGAGAATATTAACCCCTTCCAAAAGAGCCTTATTTACAGGGGAATAAATAAATGTACTTGGCCCAGGAGTGTAGTTTTAAACCTGACTCTTATTAGACCTGCCTCTTGGACGATTTGTGGCCTTGTGGATAAATCTGTGAAATTTAGAATATGGGCAGCCAGGTTCAAATCCGTGCTACTGCTCAACATCCCCATTCTGGCCAAATCATATAATTTCCCTATTCCTGAAAAGATAAACACTATATAAATTAATCTGGGTCTGTAGTAATGTGCTCTAATGCTCTCAGGTGATGTTGTCCTTCCTATTGGAGCAGGTTGAAGACAGATTTGCATATAGCTGGGTCCAAACTGAGGTGGTATGGTGTGTAAAATAACAATGGATTGGGATGCAGTCTGAGTAACTATTGGTGGCTGACATTAATTAAAGCATTGCATCCATCACTTATTGTGTCTCCTAAGTAGGATGGGTAAGGACACTGGTCCAACGCACACAGTGTCACTGAAGCAAAGCTTTACCCGGCTGATGAGCTCACAACTTTGGGTATAACTGATCCTGGTTTGGTTGTGTTCTGGTTCAGGGAGGACCAGGCTTTGCTTTCACGCTGGACTGTACCAATTGGAGCAGGATCAGGACTGATGTATATATAGCTGGGTCCAAACTGAGGTGTCATGGTGTGCAAAATTCCAATGAATTGAGATGGGGTTGGAGTGATTACTAGTGGCTGAGATTATTTCAAGTATTCCATCCATCACATTCTGTATACTTTTAGAATGTTGCCATTTTCTTGTCTTAACCATTTGGTGTAGGCAACGTGCTACTGTGTCACATGACTGGTTGTAGTTGGAGGTTGGCCTCTGTGTATTCCTCCCAGACAACCACACACAGAGGAACTAGAGGTGCCTTGATGGGCCATCTCAGGCCTGATTCGGGGGAGAGCTTGTCACAGCCCCACTGGCACTTCAAAAGCCAATTATGCCTGCAGACAGATATGGACCATGGTATAGAGACAGGAAATTCCAGACGTATCTATGAGGAGAATTATGCAAACATTAATCCTACTTCAAAGAAGGTACCAGGTATTAAAATGGGACTGACACTTCAGTTCACTTCTGGACCTGCTGAAAGACTCTCAGAGGACTGCCTGCTGCTTGGGCTTGATATGCACTTCATAAGCCTGCTTTACTGCACCAAGAATGACTGCTCTTCTGCCTTAAGCATGCTCCAAATGTCTGCTGTGCTGCTTCAGGCCTGCTCTTCTACTTGAACCCAGAACTTCCAGATTGTCTCCAAGGTCTTGTTGGCTGGCGTCCTTTTCAGAGCCTCAGGGACAGAAAAGGCCCCAACTATCTTGAACCCGAACCTGGATGCTGGATAAGTGAGTCCTGACCCTTCAAGTGGTGCCTCTATTATACCAGAGTCTTCAAAGTGGTTCTTAAGGTGCCCAGATAGCCCAATTACAATGCTTGGAACTTGGAAAATTATAGCCCAAAATGTTTTCTGATGACCAACAGGAGAGATGGACATAGCTGCTCTTCGATCAGCATTAGGTGCATTGCAGATTGGCCTGACTTTGCAGCTGCTCCTGCTATGTTCGTGTCCCCAGCACCTAATGGTATCCAGCCTAATGATGCACTTGTCGGCTACAACCTGCAGCTTTGTCCCACTGGAGATTTTCAACTTCTCAAAAAAAGTGACTTAGTCCCAATGTAGCAATCTCATTGTGATTTTCTTCAGCTGCTCCCGAAAGCGACGACTTCTCATCAGACACCGCCGACTGCCTTTCCACCCTAAACCTAACTTTCTCAGCATTTACCTCTATAATTTTGGGCCCAATCTACCTTGTGTACATGACCAGCGCTCCATCGCGGTTGGCAAGAACTTTCAGCATTGTCCCAACATCTTGATTTTGTAGGTGCTATGTTACCCCTTAAACTTTGAAAATTAACAATTCTGGTTCTTATTATTGGACTTTTGTAGCTTTGGTATCAAACCGTTCATTAAAAGTTACTTTATTTTTCTAAATTGGTCTATTATTTTTCCTATGTTGTGTCTATACTTTATTACTGTTTGCGTGCTGCTTTTGTGCCAAGCTGCTAGATGATTAAGCACAGGTTAATCTAGTGACATTTTGTGGTTCATCCTGACAACGCTTTTTGAGAAGTGCTCACCCCTCCACCCCCCAAATCCAACGACCCAATTTCTCACAGTGTGCATTTTTTATGTAACCAGTGCAGACCCTTTTCCTCCACTTCTTAGTAGTGGCCCTTATTTTAAAAGGAGGGCACTGCTTTCATAGCTTACCAGCATTTTACAGAGCTTACTATGGGTGAGATTACATTAAGGTGTTGCATGATAGAGATGAAAAAACCCAGCGGTACAAATCTAAAACAGTGGGGTGTGGGGAATTATAAGTGACTTAGAGCTCCTTTCCTCACATATACTTTTTAAATATGCTTTTTAAACCTCAATGGGATGGGAGAACATGGAAGACAGACATATTGCAAAATTGTTGTTATGACTATGAAACTGATCTAATCATAAGTGGTAAAGTTACTCCAATGGCAATGGAGTACCTTACTGGCAAGAATGCAGCCTTCCTGCCGAATGTAGATGTGGTTGGAGCTTGGTTTAGTCAGAGATAAGTCTACTCCATCTCCACTGAGATTTAACCCCTCTGACTGCCCTGTGAGTAAGGACTATCAGGGGCAGACCTGTATTTCTGCCCACCTAATTTAGATGGGCAAAATTAGAGGGCAGTTCCCACTGCCCGTCACTGCCAGGAAAAAGTGATTTCCTTTTTGAAAATAAAAAATGAAACAGTTGGATGAAAGGCTCCATCATGAGAGAGCCCTGCGCCAAACTGCAAAAAGCATTGACAGGAACATCTGTGCAGGCAGTTTCTGCCAATGCTTTTGAAATAATAACCAGATAAGGGCTACTTGCTAACTAAGGCATATCATAAATTTTTAAATTCTACAGTTGTATTCAACTTTTGTCCTTCAAATGCATATAGCATATGACAGCAAGCAAATCAAATTTCCTCATGGAATTCCTTAAAGCAATCAAATCAAAAATAGGAATGTTCATGCCTTACACCAAATTCACCCCAAACCTTTAAAACAAGATATTAGGCATTTGCATGTATATCTGATCAGTCAGATCAACTGACTTGTTATGTAAAATATATGCTGATTTTGCAAGTTTTCTATTAAATGTAGGGTGGTTCTGATATAACTTGGTTAAGTCAAGCTTAATGCATACCATGAAAAAATAAAATAACTGCAACTGGTGCAATATTGAGCATGTCAGCTAGCAGACAATGGCCAAATAGCAACACAATTTGGATTGCTCACTCTTAGCTATCTCTTCTGTGCTTCAATTCTTTTTTTGGTATTTATGTTACGTATCAGACAGAGGATTGCCTTTTATCTACAAAATGTACAATTAAATAATAGGCGGATTCAACTATTACAGGGTGCCTTACTGAACAGATTTACAGTATAATTTGTTCCTCACATAGCTTTCCTCAACATATGTAATATAATATCCCTGCATTTTATTGTTTAAGCCTATGGGTCTAATTTAGAGTTGTGCAGATCGGGTGACCCATTACAAATAAGACTGATATCCTGTCTGCCTTATTACAAGTGCATTATATCCCATGACACATGTAATAAAGTAAGACCGGGCATCCGGCACGTTTGTGACAGTGTACCCATCCAACAAACTCTAAATTATGCCATATGTTCATTAACTGGACAATGTTGTCTTGTCCTTGCTCTCTGCCATTATTGCCAAAATATAAACGTTATCATTTTTTTCATTATCTTTTCCATTCCTTAGCTCTTTTCCCCAGCTGTTGCTGTTTTGGTGAAAACCTTAATCACGTGATTCATTATTGCTCTTACTTTTTCTAAGAAGCTCTTTGATTGCTCACTCATCATATCTGAAAGTGTGCTAATGCATAGCATTGTGTCTTTATATTTTCCCTACTTGTGACATGCTGGTTCGCTATTTTCTTATTTAATTTCTCATGGTTAATGATTGTTTTGTATTAATACTGATACGGTGTGTATACTGTTACTTTTAGTTCTACATGAGTAGGTAATGGGTACTTGATGGGTGCATCTTAATCCCTACTGTCTTAAAATCTTTGGAGTTTGAGAAACGTATGCTATCCTTCATCAAATTGTACATAAGTATGTATATAATTTGTTCATGTAACGCCTTGTTGTGTATATCATCAACACAGGTACAATGACTGTCTTTCAGTTCCATAAAATCCATATTTTAGATAATGTTAATGCAGTGAAATAAAGCCTGGTAATGTGGAAGGATTATGTCACTAGGTCTGAAGTGTCCTGTAAGATTTCTAATTGTGGTTATATCTATCTCAGCAGTTGAACAAGAGTGGGTAGCCCCAAGGTATATATATATATTATCTCAAAGTCTGCAGCTTTACATCTCTAGCTGTTGGGTTATAAACTCCATTTGGATGTATATAGTTTAGTAGGGGACCAAAGCCACTGATGAACAATCTTAAAGGAGCTAAATTCTGAACGTGCTTGTCAGTTCGGGCTGGACTGTATCCGGTCAAGACTGATTTGCATATAGTTGGGTCTGAGCTGAGGTGGCAAAGTGAGCTAAAGAATGAGGATGGATTCAACCCAGATCTGTGACTGGGGCTGAGTCTCTGAAGTGTTTCAGCGCTTCGTCCATCATCTCATTGTGTTTGCTTTGTTTGCCCTAAGTTGGCAGGGTATGCCCAGACCTGGGTCCCTTGCTCACTTTGCCACTGGATTGAAGCTAGCCTGGCAGATGAAGGGTGTTAACCAGAAACCGGTCCCAGGATGCTTGATTACCGGTTCAGGGAAGACATGGCTTGGCATTTCTGGCTGGACTGTATCCATGAGACACAGGGTGAAGACTGACTTGCATATAGCTGGGTCTGAACTGAGGTAGTGAATTGAGCTAAAGAATGATGATGGATTCAACCCAAATCTGTGACTGGGGCTGAGTGTCTGAAAGGTTTCAGTGCTCCGCCCATCATCTCCTTCTGTTTGCTTTGTTCGCCCAAACTTGGCAGGGTATACCCAGACCTGGGTCCCTTGTTCACTTGCCCCTGGATTCAAGCTAGCTTGGCTGATGAATGGTGTTGCCCAGACACTGGTCCCAGGATGCTTGTTTCCGGTTCAGGGAAGACGTGGCTTAGCAGTTCGGGCAGGACTGTATCAATGAGGCGCTGGGTCAAGAGTGATTTGCATATAGCTGGGTCTGAACTAAGGTGGCGAAGTGAGATGAAGAATGACGATAGATTCAACTCAGATCTGAGTCTGGGGGTGAGTGCCTGAAAAGTTTCAGCGCTCCACCCATCATCTCCTTGTGTTTGCTTTGTTTGCCCTAAGTTGACAGGGTATGCCCAGACATGGGACACTTGCTCACTTTGCCACTGGATTCAAGCTAGCCTGGCTGATGAAGGGCGTTATCAAAAAACCCGTCCCAGGATGCTTGATTCCAATTCAGGGAAGACCTGGCTTGGCAGTTCCGGCTGGACTGTATCCATGAGGCACAGGGTCAAGACTGAATTGCATATAGCTGGGTCTGACTGAGGTGGCGAAGTGAATTAAAGAATGATGATGGATTCAACCCAGATCTGTGACTGGGGTGAGTGCCTGAAAAGTTTCAGCGCTCCGCCCATCATATCCTTGTGTTTGCTTTATTTGCCCTAAGTTGGCAGGGTATGCCCAGATCTTGGTCTCTTGCTCACTTTCCCATTGGATTCAAGATAGCCTGGCTGATGAAGGGCTGTATCCATAAACCGGTCCCAGGATGCTTGACTCCAGTTTGGGAAGACCTGGCTTGGCAATTTGGGCTGAACTGTACCATGAGGCACAGGGTCAAGACTGATTTGCATATAACTGGGTCTGAGCTGAGGTGTCGAAGTGAGCAAAAGAATGATGATGGATTCAACCCAGATCTGTGACTGGGGGTGACTGTCTGAAAAGTTTCAGCACTCTGTCCATCATGTCCTTGTGTTCTCTTAGACCTTCGTCATGAGTCTTCAAGAAAGTATTCCATTCTGCATTTGGGAAATGGGTGTCTAACAATGTTTGCCACTAGTGTTCTAGAGAAGTAGATGTGTGGGGAGAGAAGAGATTATCAAGCAGTGTGAAGGGGGAGCTGAAGCTGTACCCTTTGAAAGCCTTCCAAGTATGATTATAATAGAGATTGTGACACTGTCATGTTTTTAGTATATGTTTGAGATAATGGGATCATTGTATATATCTTTCGTGCTGAGAATTGCCTAGATCATATCTTCTTATTTTAGAGTACGAAATGGTCTAAAAGGTCCCTTTAATAATATTTTTTCAAAGTGCTTTACACCTTTACGTATTCATGTCACACTTTGTAATTCTCTTCTTCAAACCAAGATTGCTTTGTGTTGCCATATGGGAATTTTCAAGTGTATTTCTCCTGGCGCGTTCACCAGAGTTTGTCCTGTGTGCCATGCATTTAGGGAATATTGTATTATTGGGTTACCTCAAAGTAACTCTTCTTGCTCTCCAGTATAGATCATTTCTCTTTCCCCCATCCAGTGCAATATATAATTTTCTATATATGGCCAGATTGGTGTTTCCCTGTTTGTTAGTAACATGTACATTCCTGGTATCACATGATATGTCAACCAGTAGGATTCCTTGTGAGGAAGACGTTACTGAATGTACTTTGGGGGTTTTAATCTTAGTATCATTTCTCCCATATGGAAGATATGCTTCTGCTTTCTATTCCCATAGGTGAACACTGGTGATTTTCAAAGGCTTATTTCAAACATTCTATTAAATTTTAAGGCACTGTTCATCTTGACTACCCATCCCCATGAGGACAGGTGCAGTTTTGACCATCCTAAAAAACCAGGAGCCATTTTTTCAAAGAACTGTTGTATGTTGTCTGTAACTAGGTCCATTGGAATGATGTGGCTGGTGAGCAACAAATGATGAGGCAGGTTTCTCTAAATTAGGCAGCAAGAAAAAACATTCTGCAGCATAGTGTGGGAAGTATACTGATATTTCTTCATTACTTCATAATTTTCACTCAGTGCAATGCTGTCTGGGCAAAGATTTTACTTCATTACTACCAGTTAAACAACCAAATACTGTAATTAGCAAATTAAATGTTACCAGTTAACATTTCCGAATGGTCTTTCTCTGCGTGCGAACACATTGCCATGTTTTTCTAACTTTTGATCAGCTTGAGCTAGAAACAATTGTTTGAGTACAAGTTCAGGTTATGCAGCATATGATGGATGAGGCAGCAAATGCTGCAAATCCTTAATTATATGAAAAGAATGCAGCAGTAGAATAGAATCATTGTTAGTCCTTTATTGACACGTATGCCGAGATAATGTAAATCTGATTGTTTACACTAATAGATCAGTACCTCAGAGGAGGCTCTGAACAGTGCAGACGGATACTGGTAGTACATCGTAATGGTGGCAGTTTTATTTTAACCCAAAGAATTCAAAGAATGAAGGGCCATATTCTCAAGAAAGGGCAACATTATCACCGCTTTTATCGGCAGGAAACTGCCGCTAAAGCGGCGATAATGGGCTTGATATTATGCCCTTGTGAATTCCCATAGAAGCCCAGGTTCTGGTGTTAACCTGGGCTTCTATGGGAATTTACAAGGGCATATTATCAAGTCCATTATCGCTGCTTTAGCATCAGTTTCCTGCCAATAAATGCGGCGATAATGTATCGCCCTTTCATGATAATATGGCCCTTACTTAGGTTGCTGGATCCGCTCTGTTTGAATTGGAAAGTGTTGTACAGGATGTGGTATTTTCTGAACTTAAATTTTCTGGGTTAGTCAATAATCCGTCTTGATCGCCCCTAATTGCATAGAGCGTCCTAAGAGATGTTAAATGTTTCTGTTGGACGGCAAGAAGTCTGCCAGCACTTTTCCTTTTCCTTTTGTATTGCCTTTCCTTCAGTATAAATACCAGTAGTCAGGGAGGTGTACAATACACTCAAGTCATATTTTTACTTGGTCAGATTCCTAGGTGGTCCTTTTTTAGGGCTGTTGCTGCTCAAGGAGATGATCTGATGGAGCTTTTGCTTCCAGTTGATGTCTTTCTGTGAGCAGTTTCTTCTTTGCAATTGTTGCGTCTTTCATCAGCTCTCCTTTTATGAAACTGCTGCCAATAATATTTGAGGCTTAGATTACAGAATATTTGTTGAGCTCTACATGGGTTTTTGTCGCCAGGTTATTGCTCATATCCAAATTATTATTTCCCATGTCATGATAGGAGATGCTACGTGGAATAGTTAAAGCTGCTAAGTCCATCTCATTAAAGTTGCGGATATTAAAAAAAAATCTATTCTTGTGCATGTCCTATGTGTGACGACGATAAGGATTTTGTGGCTCACTTAGGGTGAGAAATTGCAAAGGGTCCATTAAAGCTCTGTTGTCTGTGGTACATTTACCCAACTCGTGTTTACATGAAATTAAACTACTGTGACCTTTTCAGGTCTAAGTTTACTTTTGTGAATTGGGCCCTTAGACTTCAGGTCAAAATTTAACTTTATGAATCAGGCTCAGGGTGATTTCTACTTGAGACTGATGCCTGAGCACAGCCAAATGCCTTTTTTATGTTGATGACCTCATGCCTGAAATGCATTATGCATGTTTATCTTTTCCATTGTGCTACAAAGCGTGTTGCATTGCTTAGCAAATTACAAAACAAACAAACATATATTTTTTTAAAACAGGTCTTTTCAATAATACTCAAAATCTCTTCTATTTAGAGATGGTTTCAGGGTCTCTCGATGAGCTGCTGTCTTCTATTATCTCATGTGAGTATCTCTATGAGTTCATTGAACATGTCATCACAATAATTTCATGGAGCTATCTTTATTTTTTATGGCAATTTTGTATTATGTCACCATCTGATACACATAATAGTCAATGAGACTAGTGAAAATGAAAGTAGAACGCAAATTGTTGTACATCACATACTTTGAAGAAAGGGAAGTGCATTTGTGGATATCCATATCAATCACCTTCCTGTTACTTGGTTTCCAATTTTCTGATTACTCTCGTGATCAATGTCCTGATGTTGCCATTCTTGAGCACTCAATATGGTATCTTGCTGAGGCCTTCCAATTAATTGTTGCTGGTGGACTATTTATTATGTAATGCAGTGTAGTTTTTTCTGCTCTCAAGAAGTGATGCTACGTGCATTCAATGTTATCATATTTAGTGGCTATTCTCAGTGTTTTGATTCGAGTGTGCATGAAACACTCAATCTTGCCACTTGCCTGAGTCATTCAGTGTGATATTGCGATTCTCCAAATTAAATGGCAATAGAATCTGTATTTCATGAAAAACACAGAGACTAACATTATGCATTATTTTCTTTAATGCTACTCCACGCCGCACTTGAAAGAAGTTAACATCATATTAGAAACATTCCAGACAGAACATTCAATAAAAGTCAATGAATCGAGAAACATGCTTCCCTTTAAATGACAAACTCTTCCCCTCCATCAAAGACAAATGAAGAAAAAGAATACACTGGAAGTAAAAAGCTTTAGAGAGACAATTCTTTTATATTAGGCAAACTATTGGTTATACTCTGCAACAAAAACATTGGAAGCATTAAACCTCTAGTTAATGCACAACTAAATAACGAGAAATTAGCAAGGCACTCAATTAACAGAAGAGTTGAATCTTATCAGATTAATATTATTCTACAGTTTCCAAACGTTTTTATTTATTTTTATTATATATATATATTACCTACTGGGTAATAACTAGGTAGTTATAGTTAGGACCTATTTTCCATAGGAACTCAGCAACATTCCATTTGGAATAACTTTGGAACGAGTCGATGAATCTTCGCGAAATTTTCAAAACTTATGGCCAATTACGTTCCGCTCCTATCCTGAAAGTGTCGGGGTGATTCATCAAGCGGTGGCTGAGAGAAAAGGGGATCCCAAAACATGTTCTCCCCATGCAATTTTCCTTAGGAACCTTTAATCCCAACAACAGCCTTAGCCGCTGAACTTAATTACACCAAATTTGGCAAAGAGGTAGTCCTTGGTTCGCACTCATGCCTTTTGGTTAATTGGTGTTAATCTGTTCAGTAGTTTTTAGATATTAAAGGAAAAAAATACATATATATCTGGTCGGAGCCTAACGACACATCTCATCGTGAGATCTGATTGGCTGTCAGCACTTCATCCAAGAAGCCATCTTGGGACAATATACATGATACCACCGCATTAAAAAGCATTGCAGTTAAAAGAAGGTTTTAAGACTTTAGTTACATTATAAATCATTTGTTGATGGTGCCATACACATTTTAGTAATTGTGGTGTGTTCTAAGGTGATTGTATCATGTAAAAAAGCCTTCTGCTGGGATATCATGAATCATGTTTGAAAGAAAACTATTATCTCATGCTTTTCCCACAGTGGTTTGGAAGGGGATCTATAAGCTAAACTGAAAGCATATTTTCTGTAAATTCACATTATCTTTCTCAGACATGTGAGAATGAAGTCTGACATTCTCAGTAAAACATGTACATCCAACAAGGGAGACTGTCAGTTGATTCCCTTGTGTTCTACTGCAGCTCCCCAGATTGTTCTAAAGAACAACTAGAGTGCTAACAGCCTTACTTATGACAAAAGTATAGCACACCTGAAGCCATCTTGATTGGAATGAAGTGGTAACTCTTGAAACATTTAACTTAAAAAGGAACAAAATTAGGGGGTTCATTGTGCCATAGAAAGTATGATTAGTGCTGCAGAAAGAAAGATTAGGGCACATTTTGAGTGACTTCTCAAATCCTTTTCTATTTCATTACTTCCCTGGTGAGCAGTAGCTTTACTACAGTGATCTAATGAGCAACTAGAGTGCTAATATTCAGACTTTATGGCAAATGTGTGACACATCTGAATGCCTTCTTGATGGAACCAAAGTAAAACACTGACAATATTTCCTACTCAGGAGACTGTAGTAAATGAGGAAATTAGGAAACTTCATAACAAATAGGTCTCCCAAGATGGCCGCCAGAGATAAAAAAGCCAAAATGTAGCACACATATCACTCAGATGTAGCCCACGTATAGCCCAATGACCGAATGTCCCAGAGTGTTCTAAAGAACAACTAGAGCGCTAACAGTCTTCCCCTATGACAAAAGTATGGAACACCTGAAGCCATCTTGATTTTAATAAAGCTGCGTGGGCTGCTGAAAATATTCGTAGGTCCAGATACCTCTGAAGGCGCGCGGATGCGTTATCTCAAGGTCGTCACCTCCACCGGCTTGGGAGCAGGATTTGATATATATATATATATATATATATATATATATATATATATATATATATATATATATATATATATATATATATATATATATATATATATATATATATATATATATATTTACCAGTCACCATACACTCCAATCAAGAAAGGCACTGACACCATGAATTTCTACTCAAGAAAGATGATTTATTCCATTATGCTGCAAAGACGCGTTTCGGCGGAAGCCTCCGCCTTGCTCACTTCATCTGCCTAAAGTGACGCTGTCAAATAAATACATTCCAACACATGCAAGATCACTGTGTGTGACTGGCTGTTCGTCACCTTGGTTACCAGGTATCACTGCATTATCGGCAACTGACATAGAAGAGATCAATGCACTTCATTACCTTCACATTGCATTAGTCACGTAAATTTGAAAACCAATGTTTGTATAATCACTGCTAGCGATGTGAAGAAACTAAAACTATACTTTCTAGAAAATAAATAACAACAAAGGCAAGCACACCTAGTTCTACAATTTGCATCATTGTAAAACCGGCATCATCTGACTTGTTTGCAAAACGTGGGAAGGTCTGCACCAGAATAGTAAGCATGTTAAATTATGTTACATTTCAATACAATGAGGTGCAGCGATATACAAGGCAAATAACTTTAGACTTGTAATTCAAGAACTATCGCCTGACCTGACCTGTGTCTGGCCAGCCATTGGTTACATATTGTCATAAATTACTTCAGCCCCGTCTCCAAGTGGAGTGAGGAGATTATTGCCACGGTACATACAAAGTGTATGAATTTATTGCCTCAATGTGAACCGTGGTATATACCTTCCACATTAAGTCTCTGCCTGTATTGCATGTTCGTGCCTGTCTTGCTGAGCTTGCCAAACTAATGTGTTTCAGTGATTCTGTGTTGGAAAACCAATTGTACCTTTTTAAAAATAAACTAAGCGAAAAGAAAATATTTACATGAGTGCATTTACAGATGTTATTCAGGGAGTGGGTCTAGGTTAGAGGGAAACGCTGCGCTGGACTACAAATGTACTGTCAATGCTTCGTCCGAATTCAACCCATTGGGGATCTTGGAATCTAACAGGATAATGCACCTGGATTCCAGACGTCGTAGGGCTAATTTACGGTTTCCCCCTCTGATGTTTCTTGGGACACTATCGATGACAAAGTAGGAGATGTGTTTGATGTTCCCTGCATGTGATTTGTTTATATGTCTGGCTACCGGGTAGGTTGGATCATCATTGCAAATGGCTCTCAAACGCTGTAGGATTCTGATATGGGTCTGATGGATGGTGCTTCCTACATATCTCTTCCCGCAACTACAGACAAGCACATAGACTGCGTACTCCGTTTTACAAGAGTAGCTGCCTCTGATGGTATAAGGTTTGTTCCTAAAAGGTACTCTCACCTCCTTAGTATTTACTCCTTGCTTGCACGCTTTGCATTTTGTGCACTTTCTAAAGCCCTTCTGAGTTTGTGGCCATAGGACAGGCTTGACCATAGTCGGTGCATTACAAACCAATTGGCTACGCATTGACTTTGCCTTCCTGAATGTTATTGAAGGTGTGTTGCCATTTAATTGTCCAATGACAGGGTCATTGCGTACTAAAGTCCAGTGTTTTTGCAGAATTCTCCTCACATGATTGTGATATGTATTGTATCCCGTTATCATTCTGGGGATGTTGGTAGTGGACTTGGATTAATTGTCTTTATGTGCCTCATTGGTTGCAAATAAAAGGTCATTCCTGTTTTTAGTTTTACATTTCCTTTCTGCATTTGCCAAAGTTTGAGGCCTGTACCCTCTTTTGCTAAGCCTTTCAAATAAATCTGCTTTGGCTTTGTCTGCGCCTGCTTCAGGGCTGCAATTATGAGTCATGCGCAGACATTCTGCATAAGGGATGGATGCCTTAAGTTTGGTCGGGTGAAAACTTTGTGCGTGAAGCACTGCGTTTCCTGCTGTTGGTTTTCTGTATGTTCTGGTCTGTATCTTGTTCTGATCTACATACAGTTCTAAGTCTAAAAACTGAATAGTCTCTGTGCTTGTGGCGCATGTAAATTTTAGATTAAGTGCATTTATATATATATATATAATATATATTAAGTGCATTTATATATTTATATATATATCACTGAAAAAACCCTTGGGTTTCAAGGACGTTATAGTTAGTTGGACATTTCACTCATAGAAAGCCACAGAAACTCCCCTGTTATAGTTAGTTGAGCTAACTATAACTCGCGCCCCCGAAATGCACTGCTGATGACGTCACATATTACATCATTCAAGAAATGGTCAGTGACATCATTGATGACATTACTGATGACATCTCAAATGACATAACTGATGACATCATCCAGTGAATGTGTGTTTCTATAAAATGTAAATATGTTTTATATATATATATATATATATATATATATATATATATTCACGCTCCAAGGTTGTCCACCTTATGAGTAGCACGCGAGCAGCAGCTTTATTTATGTGTAGGTGAGGACGGGGATCCGCTCGTAGACGCCGCTCCGTAATGGATCTGCCCGACGCGTTTCGAAGCTCCATCTGCTTCTCTTCAGGGGCTTTAACGGAAGCGGTGTGCGCACCCGTTACACTTCTCCAATTTCATATAACTCACCCGCCAATGGGAGGCTCCAATGAGACTTCTGGGAAGTGTAGTGCGGAAAGCACACAATCAAGTCCTGTATGGACTCCACGAGTGGGCCCGTCCTCGATCCCATGTACGGCTGCTACTTCACTGCCGTGACCCCCACGTTAACGGGGTGGTGCATACTCTGCGGCTGGACTGCCGCATATAGATTCACGCTCCAAGGTTGTCCACCTTATGAGTAGCACGCGAGCAGCAGCTTTATTTATGTGTAGGTGAGGACGGGGATCCGCTCGTAGACGCCGCTCCGTAATGGATCTGCCCGACGCGTTTCGAAGCTCCATCTGCTTCTCTTCAGGGGCTTTAACGGAAGCGGTGTGCGCACCCGTTACACTTCTCCAATTTCATATAACTCACCCGCCAATGGGAGGCTCCAATGAGACTTCTGGGAAGTGTAGTGCGGAAAGCACACAATCAAGTCCTGTATGGACTCCACGAGTGGGAGATCCCATACGGAGCGGCGTCTACGAATGGATCCCCGTCCTCACCTATACATAAACCAAGCTGCTGTTCGCGTGCTACTCAAAGGTGGACACCTTGGAGCATTGATATATATATATATATATATATATATGTTAAGGTGTATTGAAGAATGAATGGGTGTATAAGAGTCAGGATGGATGATTAATTAGGCGTGTGACTGACTGTATAACTGAGTGATTAATTATGTCTTGCCTAATGCATGTGTTACCAACTGATACAGACATTCACACAGTTTAGGTTGTCAGTTGGTGTGTAAGCGGTTGCATGGTTTGGTTAGCAGCTAAATGAGGATGTATTTGAGCTATTGTTTGCTTGTCTGAGTATCTGTATGGGTGCATGAGTGTTTGTGTGGTTGGGTGAGGGGTGAGACTCTGTGCATAGATGTGTGAGTGGATAATTCACTGGGTATATGGATTCAAGTCAGTATCTGTAGGGGCTGTATGGCTGGGTGAGTGTGTGTATGAGTATCTTTTGTGAGTGAATGGATGCCTCAGTGGTACATGTGTTAGTAACTGCATTTGTGAAGGGCAGTATATATGAGTATTGGAGTGTATAAATGACTACATGTGAGAGTGAGTGATTGTGAGAGTGCCTGTATTGATCTGTGTGTGCTTGTATTAGTTATTCTATTAGAGTGTAAGTATGTGTTAGTATATGTTTAAATAAGTGAGGTGGTATATGTATAACTGTACAGGTAAGTAAATAAAAGTGTGATTCATTATTTCCATTACTGACTAGATGTGTGAATAACTCAATGATTGAGTGGCAGTGTGTGAGTGTCTGTATAGATATGTGACTGGATATGATAATGCTGTATTGACGGCTGACTATATGTATGAGTGACTGTTTGGGTGAATGAATGGATGTGTGTGTAGACCTAGGAATTATTGAGTGGATATGTACTAATTGGTATTGCTGTGTTCATGGTTTCAAAAATTATAGTCTGTATTTTAGAGTGGGTGTTTCAAGTGTTATATTAGGGTCTGATGAGGTGCATCAGATTTTCACATGAATGATATCAGTGATGTCATCAGTGATGTCATTTGAGAAGTCATCAGTGATCTCATCAGTGATGTCACTGACCATGTCATGAATGATGTAAAATGTGACGTCATCAGCAGTGTATTGCGGGGGCGCACGTTATAGTTAGCTCAACTAACTATAACAGGGGAATTTATATGGTTTTCTATGAGTGAAATGTCCAACTAACTATAACATCCCTGAAACCTATGGTGTTTTCAGTGACTTTCTAAGGTTTTTTAAATGCTAATTCCTAACTATAACATCTGTAAAACCTATAGTTTTTCAATTTTTTTTAAATGATATTTTGGAACTCTATTATCCTTTTTTTGACTTTCAAAATTATGTAATCATTACGCCAATCCTATCTGCCATATTGAAATGATGCGCATTTCGTATCCGACGGGTTCGTAGCTCCGAGCCTGCATCCCGTGTAAGAACCTATACGTATGAGGTCGGGCCAGCTGCTACTTTGGTATGTGATTGGTACGTAGTACCAAACTGCGCATTACGTCATGTACGTATGGGGTCGCGCCGCTGTGCGTTGCATATGCGATGAGTGCACGCTGCCAGGCCCTGTGTTACATCATAGACGTATGGTGTTGCGACGGGTACCCAATTCCCTAATTTTTTTGTATTTCTCAAAACTATATCTACATAACTTTAAAGTGTTTATGAGAGCAAGCGATAATCTAAAATATTTGAAACATTTGTACATTTCTAACTGTAATAAACGTATATTATAGTAAATATATTTTCTCAAACTCGCGTCGGGTGCAGTCACCTTGCGCACTAGGTGTGCGATTGCTATGTGACCTTAAAAAAAAGCATTTGATTGGTTCATCACATTTCCCATTGTACCAGTTGGAAAACCCACCCATTTTGGTCATTCTCTCTACAGCATTTGATGTGACACACATCTTCTGCTTAGAGAGCTTTTTTGAAAATGTTTTGCTATTTACACATATCTTACACTACACACAACATGCAACGATCACCTTCATCAATTTTGATGGTCTGTAAAGTAGCCTTCCACCTGTGATAGGCACACACCTAAAAGTTACATAACCAAAGTTTTCCCCACTGGCAGAGGTAACATGGTTGCATACGCTGTCCACAGCACAATGTAATGTGGTACGGCTCAGGGGCAGTATCATGCATAGATAATGAATACACGGACACAGATAGATAGTGCAAGTGGGTACGGGCACTCAATACCTTTTTATTGCCAGGGTCACATATCCAGTGACCTCTGTGCTGGATGCAAGTGGGGTGATTGTAAACCAGCCCTCAGGGAATGGTTGCTGCTAGCAGCAACTACAACAGTAATCATTGGATCACACACGGATATTCAATATTAAAGAGTAAATAGTTTGTGCTGCAGGCAGGTGGGGACAGTAGATGTAAAATAATACAGAAAACACAGAAAACATTCTATTGTAAAAAAACATAACTGGTGCTATACTGAGACACAGGCAATAGATCTGAAATAATACACAAAAATATTGTATAATAGAGGGTCCAGCAGTTCTAGTACACTCAGATAGCCACATCAAAAGCATTCAGCTTGTGCACAGCCAACGATGATGCATGCTGCGGGCGGGCCGTACTAAGAGCAATGTGTGTTGCCATCAACACTGCATCATCTTCAATAGCGACTCGATCTGAATTGTGAACACTGCTGTCTGCAGTGTAGGCCAGAGAGAGTGGTCAGCAAAGACCCACAGCTACGTAACGTGGACTTGAGCTGCCCAGTTTGTCATATACGAAGCAAAAAAAAGTGCTTGCGGAGCCTGCAATGATGCGTATGCATGGTGAGGACAGAGCGCACTGGAGCAATGTCTTTTCCTACAGGACTGCGTCATCTACAATACCGACTCGATCTGAATTGTGAACACTGCTGTCTGCAGTGTAAATTGAAGGCAGTAGTCACACAGACATCCATGAATACTTTTTGTCACTTCCTCTTCACAAAATGCAACAAAATAAATGACAGAAAACTCCGCAATAAATAAATCAAAACAATTTGAATTGCTATTTCTGCTGTCCACAGTGTAGACTATTTAGTGTTCCTTTGAACTTGCAAGAAGAATTTCATCATTGTAGTAAACCTATAACTCATCTAAAAAAAGTTCTTCAAGCAAGTATACTAAAAGGATATTCTGTATATTTCAATGGACGTTGTAGTTAGTTGCCTCCTGGTTTCTGTAATTAAACAATCACCACTTGATCTGAATTGTGAGCCCTGCTGACCGCTGTGTAGGCCAGAGGCAGTGGTCATTAATGCCTCACAGCCATGTGCCATTGGATTTGGAAGCACGGAGTTGGTTGCACCTGATCATAGGCAGTACACAGAAATAATCACAGACTTTAACTTCTCAATCATAGAATGAAGACACGGTTTCACTGTTTGGACCTGCTGTACTGCCGTGTACTCCACCGACTGGAGTCAACCAAGCACAATAATCATTTCCAACAGTTAGCTACGCAAGCACAGAGTCTGATGCCCCTCAACGAAGGGTGTTCTATAAAAACCAAGCAACAAGTAATATTGGACCTCTTCAATTGTGGAATCAAGACAACGTTTCCATGTTGGGACCTAGAGTTGGTTGCCCCTGGTCGAAAGGAGTACCTTCATCTCCACTCTCAGATGCAGTTCTAACATCGTCCATTGTGGGATCAAGACACCGTTCCACTGTTGGGACCTAGAGTTGGTTGCACCTGATCGGAGGGGGTACACAGAAATCATCACAGACTTTAACTTCTGACATCCTCAATCATAGAATCAAGACCCCGTTTCACTGTTCGGACCAGCTGTACCACAGTTTAGTCCCGCAAATACATTCAAACAAGCCCAATAATCCTGTACAGCACTTAGCTACGGAAGCATAGAGTCTGATGCACCTTAACGGAGGGAGTGCTATGAAAATCAAGCAACAGGTAATATCAGACATTGTCCATTGTGGGATCAAGACACAGTTCCACTCTTGGGACCTAGTGTAGGTTGCACCTGGTCGAACGGAGTACCTTCATCTCCACTCTCAGATGCAGTTCTAACATCATCCATTGTGTGATCAAGACACAGTTCGACTGTTGGTACCTGTTCGACTACTGTATAAAAAGTATACAGAGCACTCCACGGGGCTGGGCCTCAGGCTGGGCGCTGTGTGCCTGTTTCGCAGTAGCCAATGTTGATCTCAGGAGCCTTTTGAGCTCGCAGACCTCGGCACAGCAGCTTCCACCGGCACGCGGTGAGACCTCTTTCACATATGGCAGTGTCGAAAGATGAACTGTGCGGCATATATGCGTCGCAGCAGCCATGCTGGTTTCTATGTACCAGCAGGCTGAGAGCTTCATTCATGCAGCCACCTTCGCTTACGAGTTCAACCTCATGGCGGTGGATGCTGCACAGACAAGGCAGACACGTTTGCCATTCCGGAAGAGAACCGCACCCAGAGAAATGTGCCTTTTATTCATACCCCTACGCTAACCTTGTTTACACCGAGCCAGCCCACCACGCTAAAGATTTGGAGGGGGAGGGGGTACGTATGTGCTACGTTTCCGTAATCTCCCCTACTGACTGTACTATCATGGTTGCGTCCACTGTCTACTTCACTAAATAGACCATCAGTATATGTTGACATGTACATGTCTGTGCTCTACATACTCAAGTCTGTCCGGCACATCCCCTCAATACTTTGCACTGTATACTTTTATAATCAAGAATCACTTGCCACCTTCGCACATACTTTGCTACCCTTCTCTCCCCGCATTCTGCATTGTGTAACAGAGGTACCTTGTCATGTTTGGTTTGTGTACATGGCTAGCCACTTTTCCCACAGTACGTAGTGTTGTGTCTGCTACGTGTACATGTTGTTTTTCATGTTGTATGTGATTATACAAGGTCGCACATTTATTCACCAGCAGTGGTTTCTGCCATTTAAATATCGCTGTCTTAAAGAGCATACACAAGTTTTTCTCACAGGTGAAAAGATCGACCGCAATGGCAGTCATTCATTACTATGCAGGAATGTCCAACTGCACAATGCTTCTAAGCTTACAGCCCCCAATTTTGCGTGCTTACTTGAAAGCACACCAACTCCCACAATTAGATCAATATTCAAACACCTTTCTAACAGCAGTTATCTGCTTCTCAATAACATGCACTCCTATGGAATGTGAGCTGGCATACCATATGTCCTTGCTGTTTCAAGCCAAGTAACTTCCTGTCGCAATGTCTATTCCCACCCACACATAGTAACTCCCAAACTTCAACTTGGCCTTCAATCTACTTTAAAAACAGATTTCATTAAACTAACTAAGCTATAGCACTTTTGTTCAGAACAGAAGTGTCTCTCAGGTCTGCAAAAGAAATGTATCGACTGCAGATAGCACAGACTTCTAGTAAAATACAGTCCCTTTTAAATTCGAACCTCCCATTACACTTTGTAAATTGTTACACAATTTTTAACACATCTCACACTCAAGGTCTGGCACACTTTTTTAACACGGTCTCCTCCGGCTTTCTTACAGGCTTTCAAATTGTTTCCGGTATAATACCAGACTTCATTAATTTGATCATCTCTGGAATAACAGGAACAGTGCCCATAATTCTCGCTCTCTTTGCGGCCATCCTACTACTGTTTTTGCTTATAAAAAATGGCTGCGCTACCTGTTGTAACAAGCATGTCCGACAGAAAATGTCTGTAGGTGAAGCTACATCGATACCGTGAAAAAATGGAACTAATTTTCGTCTGCCTCCTATATCTATTAACGGAGCCAGCTACAACATGACATTTATTTAAACATATGCAATCTGCGTGCAACCATCTTTTTATTGCAAATCTTGCCCATTCGACTGGCGAATGGATGTATGCCTTGTCAACTTCCCAACAATCGCTCCTGATATCCAGCAGGTAATGCAGTATCTTGAAAACCATGAACTTGATTGTTCAAGCAGTGGAGGCATGGCGGATGCAACACAAAAAGGTGTTCTGGCAGAATGGGATTTCTGCGCAGCTGCGAAAGATCTCCCGCAACATGCGACCTTTCATTCCATCGCAGAATGACTGCCAATTTAAATTGCAACTCCAAAATTTGAGTAACATTACTGTCCCTTTGAGGATATGAATTGGATTGCTTCGCTTTTCTCACACGATGGCAAAAACCTCTTGGAACATTACGTATCTCAAGCTGCTGAAGAAGTTCTGTACTGCAATCTCCAAGACTTGTAAGAAACTCACATTATTCTTGGATTGATTTTTTCCATCCTGTTTTACTATTTCCTTTACAAAATTTTAATACTCTGCAATTGTACTACTTTCATATAATAACTTTCTAAGTATGCTCAGGCATTTGAACTCTGTTTTCATTATTGCCCCTTACGTCGACACTCTAACCAGAGATCGGTAATGTATGGCCTATACAAATACGCTATTTACTTGCTAAATTAGCCTAAACCCAACATTCATTGTGAAACCATGTCTATTCTTTGTCCACACGTCTCTCTGCCTGCCTGTTATCCAATGAAAGCCCTTTCCCACAAATGTACTCATCCTCAGCCTCAGCTCACAAGCTGGCGATCAAGATAAAAAAATACAACATTGTTTAGGAACTGGTTGGCACAGTGTGGTAATGGTATGCTACCTTTATTTTCCTTATAGAATTTACTCATTCATGTCTAATTGCTATTGTTTATGTCACATGAAACTGTAACATGTAATATGGAATTTACTGATGCAGGAGCTTCGGTTTGAATACAGCAGAAACGGTTAGAGTTTGCCTCAGCTCGATGCCTTAAGTCTCTGCACAAGAATGTTTTTTTGGAACAGCTAAAGACAATAATGTATGGTTTGACCACAAGGGTACCAAACGTGCTTCTCAGAAGCACATTGTATGTGTTCCTCCTCAAAGTTCCGATATGGGTAGAACTATTAGCAATTCTGACACTCGCCAGATTGAATTTACTGTACAAGAGACTACTGACTGTTCTACAGTTGATAATTTTGTGTTTCAAAAGAGGAGTACGAGGGTACCTAAGAAGTTTGAGGATGATATTTTGCAAAATGATTTTTTTTGTTTGTTTTCTTAAAGGATACATGTGATAATGGAATCCTACCTTTATTTTCATTATATAATTTAGAGTCATTCAAGTGAAATAGGTATTGTTTATGTCACATGGAACTGTAACATGTAATGTGGAATTCACTGATGCAGGAGCTTACATTTGAAAACAGAAAAAGCGGTTGGATTTTACCGTAGCTCCATGCCTTAGCTCTTGCACCAGTGTGTCCATTTATGGCACTTAAATAAACACACTTTTTATATAACTTTCAAACTCCATCCCTTTATTACACACAGCCACTTTCTTAGACACACCTGATTTCACCATTTGTCTTCTGTGGCATTGCAACATTCTGCATTACATTCTTCATGATTATTTCTTTATTCCTCCTTGCTAGAACACCGCTTTCGAGTCTTCAGACTGGTAGGGGTGAGTAATTTGCTTTCCACACCCTGTATAGTATAAACGCATACTAACACTACTTACACAGGTATGCTACAGCAGCCAGTATCCTACAGTGCCCAAAGCACATCACTTTACAGCAATCAGCTCACAGCTTAGGCGCACGGTTTCATCCCTGAGTCTTCAGACCGGCACAAGTGAGTAGTTTGCGTCCCACTCCAGCTATACTCTAAACGCATACTAACACTACCTGCACAGCTATGCTACTGCAGCCAGTATGCTACAGCACCCAGAGCACATCAGTTTACAGTACTCAGCTCACAGTTTAGGCGCACGCTTTCATTCCCGAGTGTACCCGCACTTCACCTTAGCACCATCTCACCTTGGGCAAAACAGCACTTTCACACCGGTAGGGGTAAATACTTTGCTTCGCCCAGTATGCTACAGCGCCCAGAGCACATCAGTTTACAGCACTCAGCTCACAGTTAAGGCGCACGCTTTCATTCCCGAGTGTACTGGCACCTCACCTCAGCACCATCTTACTCTAGGCAAAACAGTACTTTCACACCGGTAGGGGTGAACACTTTGCTTCACACTCCCTCGATAGCACACCCTAAAGACCCCAAGGAGCTCACAGTGCTCCTACCCTCCTCTTTCCTAGTTTTTTTGCCTTTTTTTCCCTTACTCGCTGCAACAGATACACAAAATGGCTGCCAACATTTCCGGGTTGCAACCGTTCATAGCCAATAAGCAGCAAGCTCATGCCTCAGCCAATCAGATGGCAGAATTCATAAATATCGATATCTGTAAATTTAAATTTTTCTCAAAAACTACTGAACGGATATACACCACGTAAACAAAAGCATGCTTTCTAGACCAAGACCCTTCTCCCTGTCAAATTTGGGGTCATTCCTTTCACCCGTTCGACCTGTAGCCTTGTCTAAAGGTACCCATGGAAATTAACATGGAGAAACCATGTTTTGGGACCCCCTTTTTTCTCGGACCCCCTTGATGAATCACCCCCAAACTTTCAACATAGGAGCTGACATGAACAAAGATTTAGTTTGGAAATTTCATGCAGATTCATGAAATGACGACAAAGTTATAAGCAAAACAAAAAATGCTCTACCTATGGAAACTTGGTCCTAACTGTAACTACCTACTAGTGACCGCCAGTAGGTAATATATATATATATATATATATATATATATATATATATATATATATATATATATATATATATATATCTCCCTGATTTCGCCTCCAGCACACAGGACTCAGATCCAAAGAGACGATGCAGACCCAGATTCGTGCAAATATTCCTTTATTTCTTTACTCGCCCAAACACCACCGCCATGACGCGTTTCGGTCCCTCTCGGACCTTGATCACATGACACATCACATGGGCATAACACCACTATTTAAAGTGACAGTGCAATTGTATAAAGTGCTAGACATGGATGAAAGACTTTGTTCCTGCTTTAATGCAGTTATATCTGTAAAATACAGATCCTTTTCTAGGCTATACCTAAAGACCTCCTGTGCAAATATTGCTGTTAAATACATATTAAGGTGCCAGATGTGCTTACATCACGTGCAAAGTCGCATTTCAAGTAAACATTGACAATAAATATCCACTTCATCGAATATAAGCATCAATAAATAATTATATATTTAAATAATTAATTTCATTAATATTGATAAAACCACTTCAAGATACAATTTTGATTTAAAGGAACCTTAAAAAATATCAGCATGATTAAAAAATTTATGCTGTGTAAAAAGGTCCTCAAGATTGTTTCTTAAGAAAGGATTTAGTTTGCTTGAAAAATGGTGAGTCACATCCGTGACCGGCACATGTGGAGGGTTATAGATAGCCTCTGCAATGAGCAAGTACAATAAAGTTGTTTACTCTTGAATACAGCCCCTGTGGGCAGACTACTGTGCATCCATGACACTAACATATAATTCAACAGTGTAGTGACTACCCTAAACCCCAAGAAAATTGTGAAAGAGATAAATAGACATAGTAATATACAATGTGATATAATTAAAATAAATTCATTACTCTTGCGGCCAAAGACTTATTCCTAAACGACGGACACCAGAAGATATTTACAGTTTTAAAATCACTTTAAACCTCATATGTTGATTTACAAAAATGTACAAAAATCTTCTGTTGAATTCAACCCATTAGGGCTCTTAGTATCCATCTCAAGGATATATTTCGTTTCCAACCTCCTCAATTTGGCATTTCTATCTACACCACGTCTCAGGGGTAAAATGCAATCAATAATGTAAAATTTCAACAAGTCAGAGTTTTTTGCATGTACTGCAGAGAAGTGACGAGCCACGGGGTATGATTCATCCCCATTTTTAATGGCCCGTAGGTGTTGGAGAATTCTCTTGTGACACTGGGGTCTAGTGCTCCCTACGTATTTCAAACCGCAAGGGCATTCTAATACGTATACTGCATATTCTGATTTACATGTAAGCTTTTTGTCTATTTTCCTCGGTGTACTGTGGAATGGGCTATGGTACTCGGTCTTATTAATGCCCTGCTTACATGCCTTGCACGTTGCACATTTGATGAATCCCTTGCTTTTAGCGAGCCAGTCTGAGGAGGATTTCATTTCCGGGCTACTCGAGACCAATGTATTACTCATTGAATTGGCTTTTCTAAATGTCAGATTGGGGGAGCGTGATAGTTTCTCTCCCAAGACTGGATCGTTCTTGATTAGAAGGCAATTCCTGGTTATAATCTTCCTGATGGCCTGATGCTGGTCACTAAAAGTGAGAATAAGTCTCAAGGGCTGCTCATCAATGGGAATGTCTCTGGTTCTGTCTCTGGTCACCAATGCCTGTGCTCTACTTTGTGCGTTGGCCCTTCTGGTCGCACTGTCAATGACTTTGGGGCTGTAACCCCTTTCAATAAACCTTGATCTGCATTCCTGCTGTGCTTTAAGGCAGTCAGTCTCCCTACTACAGATTCTCCTGATCCGCAACATCTCCCCATAGGGGATGCTGCGGATCAGGTGGGCCGGATGGTTACTGTCTGCATGTAGTACTGAATTGCCCGCCGTGCTTTTCCTGTGTAGTCTGGTGTTAAGGGAATTCTCATTCACAAAAATCTCCACATCTAGGAACATGACAGAGGATTTGCTGATGTGACTAGTGAACTGTAAATTCATGTCATTAACATTAAGCAAGTTCACAAAATCCTGCGCTTCACCCTCCGTCCCACGCCAAATAAACAATAGATCATCAATGTACCTGAACATAAATGCCACATGACTGTTAATGAATGAAAGATCTGCATCCAAAAGTGTCTGTCTTTCCCATAGACCCATGTGCAGGCAGGCGTAGCTAGGGGAAAAACATGCCCTCATAGCTACGCCCCTGATTTGTTGGTAAATCTGCTTGGAAAAAAGAAAGTAATTATTTTCCAGACACATGGTAATGATAGTTAGTAACATCCTGTTATGTTCAATGTAACACATGGGACGCTTCTGAAGGAAATAATCTACAGCTTTTAAACCGTCCCTATGATGTATACTAGTATACAGTGACGACACGTCCATAGAAATGAGCACCATGTCTTTGCTCCATGTCACATTTTCCAGCTTTCTCAGTAGGTCACCTGTGTTTAGTATAAACGAGGGCAATGTTCGTACACAGTCCTGCAAAAAATGATCCACGTACTTACTGGCATTTTCCATCAGGCTACCACAAGCCGAAATAATAGGCCTGCCAGGTGGTTTCAGAATGTTCTTGTGGACTTTCGGTATCAGATACAGTACCGGTATTATGGGATTATCGTTTTTCAGAAATTTATACTCATCTGCTGACAGTAGCCCCGCGCTTCTCCAGGCCATCAAGCAGGAGTAGAATTTGTCCCACGATGCTCTTACCACGCTTAAGTCACAACGCCTATAACAGTTTTTATCGGCCAACTGCCGTTCTGCCTCCTCACAGTACATTTTCCGGGGCCAGAGGACAATATTGCCCCCCTTATCTGATTGGCGTACCACAACCTTGTTATAGTTAGGAATTAGCATTTAAAAAACCTTAGAAATTCACTGAAAAACCATAGGTTTCACACATGTTATAGTTAGCTGGACATCTCAAATGACATCTCAAATGACATCACTGATGACATCATCCAGTGAATGTGTGTCTTTCTGAAAAATAAATATGTTTTATATATGTATATCTAAAGGTCGATGGACGAAAACATTTGTAAATAAGTGTCTAAATGTATGTTTTTTTTGCATTGTATAACTGACTTATTAAGTGTATCTTAGTGAATACATGTATTAGCGAGTAATGTTTAAATATGAAAATATCTGTATCAGTGTCTCACTTTGTGTATAAGTGGCTGCATGGGTTGGTGACTAGCTACATGAGTGTCGATATGGGTTATTAGTTGGTTTTTATAGTATCAGTATGAGTGTCTGTATGGTTTAGTGGGGGTATTACTTACCGCATAGATGCATGAATGGGTGACTCACTGTATGTGTTTTGAAGACAGCATGTGTGCAGGACTGTATGGGTTGATGCGTGTGTGTATGGGTGTGTTAGTGAGTGAATCACTGTCTCAATAGTATCTTTATGAGTAACTACATATGTGTTAAACTAGTATATGTGAGTATTGATGTAAATAAGTGAGTATATTTGAGAGCGAGAGATTGTAAGAGTTCCTGTATAAATAAATATGGGTTTCTAAAAGTGATTGTTTAAGAGAGTAAGTTTATGTTGGATTCTGTAGAAGTAAGTGTAGTGGTGGGTGTATAGCTGTATATGCAAGTAAATGGATGTTTGATAGTTTATTTGCATGTGTGAGTTTGTGTGTGAGTAACTCTATAGATGAGTGTCCGTGTGTAATAAGATGTATAGGTGTATGAGTACATATGATGAGTGAGTGCATGTATGAGTGCCTATATAGAACTGTTAGTGAATGACTGGATGTGTATGTAGATTTTGGAATTACTGAATAGGTTGTTCTAACTGGAATTGGTTTCTCCATTTTTTTGAAAATGTTTGTTTCTATTTTTGAATGTGTGTATCAAGGGTTATATTACGTTGAGAGGAGGTCTGTCACTCTTTCACAAGGATGATGTCATCAGTGATGTCATTTGAGATGTCATGAGTGATGTCATGAGTAATGTTATGACCATGTCATGAGTGATGTAATATGTGACGTCATCATCAGTGCATTGCAGGCGCGCGAGTTATAGTTAGCTGAATTAACTATAACGGGGGAATTTCAATGGTTTTGTATGAGTGAAATGTCCAGCTAACTATAACATGTGTGAAACCTATGGTTTTTTCAGTGAATTTCAAAGGTTTTTTAAATGCTAATTCCTAACTACAACGTGTGTGAAACCTATGGTTTTTTCAGTGAATTTCTAAGGTTTTTTAAATGCTAATTTTTAACTATAACATGGCTGAAACCTATGGTTTTTCAGTGAATTTCAAAGCTTTTGTAAATGATAATTTTTAAATGTATTAATTGTTATTTTTTTTATACTGATTTACTACATTATTTTAAATTATGTATTTTTAGATACTTTATTTTTTAAATTACATTACACATTTTTAATATGAATTGAATATTTTTTTTTAAATATTTAAATTGTAATATTTTTTTAAATTTAATATTTGTTTAATTTATATATATATTTTATATAGCAGGCAATGATATCCTATAGAATGAAATTCAAGTTACTGGTAAGTACAGTTAAATTTACTTTTCAGGAATAGTAGTGAGCTAGATTGGGGAATTAATTCCTCTTCAATCCTGAGGTCCCCTGTGAGCCAACTAGCCCAACAGGTACCTCCAGTATGCGCCAGGCAGCTGTGTTGCAGAGAGTCGTTCAAAGGGCACGCCCCCTTTTTACAACACTCTGCAACACAGCTCCGTGGCGCTTACTGGAGATACCTGTTGGACTAGTTCCCCCCTAGGGGACCTCTGGATTGAACAGGAATTAATTCCCAAACTTAAAACGCGCCTCAGGGCATGTTTGCACTCACATCACCTCAAGCCCCACCCCCTACCTTCACCACTGTGCTAACACGCCCTGTAGAGTGTTCTAAGTTGGGGGATTAAGTCCCCTTGAATACTGGGGGTCCCTGGGGGCCAACTAGCCCACCGGGAACCTCCAGTATGCGCCAGGGGCTGCGTTGCGGAGACATGTAATGAGGCCACGCCCCTTTTCACACCTCTCTGCAACGCAGCCCCAGGGCACGTTTGCAGAGGGGGAACTAATTCCCCTTGCATACTGGGGGTCCCTGGGGACCAACTAGCCCACCAGGAATCTCCAGTATGTGCCAGGGGGCTGCATTGCAGAGAAGTGTAATGAGGCCACGCCCCTTTTTACACCTCTCTGCAATGCAGCCTCCAGGCACGTTTGCAGAGGGGGAACTAATCCCCCTTGCATACTGGGGGTCTATGGGGGCCAACTAGCCCACCAGGAACCTCCAGTATGCGCCAGGGGGCTGCGTTGCTTTGTCCCAGGGGGGAGGTCCCCGGGGTAGTGTGGGGGGGATTGGGGCCCCCCACACTTCTTTTTCACTATGCCTCTGGGATTTGGTCCCCCTGGGGGGTCATTTGAAAAAGAGCAGACTGGGTGGCTCTCCTTGGACAACTACCTGACCACACACAAGCCCCCTTAGGCAGACCTCCGGGGCCCGGTACCCCCGCACCCAATACACACTTACAGCAAGCTGCGACAGCCTGGATGGCTTAACCGCCACCCGAACCACTCTGTCCTCCTTCTCTATCCTCTCTATCCTTTTCCTACCTCTGTTTTTCTTTTCCATCCTAGGGGGCAAACACTAGCCCACTTATGACGCCGTACGCCAAGAGCGCGATTACCTAGAGACGCTGGTGCATGCCACAATTATGCTCTTAGAGATGCCGTATGTAACCCAACCGGCGTACAATGTGACCAAGTTTGCCCTCATGCTACCTCTATGCATTTCTGTACACTGTACTCTGTATATAATACTCTCTTCCTAATAAAATCATTTGAAATAAAAAAAAAAAAATTGGGGCCTTGGGTGTCCTTGTGGGACCACCTGAGCAGGCCTAGGGGGTCAAGCTGTTTCTACCCTGCCCCCTTTTTGCGTTCTACACGTTTTTTGTTCTGCTTTCTTGTGCCTCGGTCTACCAAGCACAAGATGGCTGCCAACACTTCCTGGTTTGGAGTGTTCACAGCCAATGAGCATGCAGCCCATACTCGGAAAGGTACGCGTACGGTACTCGTACGGTACTCGTACCCAGCGATTTTTGTCAAAAAAAATTGGGGGCCTTGGGGGTCCTTGTGGGACCCCAGGAGCAGGCCTAGGGGGTCAGGGTGTTTCTACCCTGCCCCCTTTTTACGTTCTACACGTTTGTTATTCTGCTTTCTAGTGCCTCGGTCTACCGAGCACAAGATGGTTGCCAACACTTCCTGGTTTGGAGTGTTCAAAGCCAAAAAGCACCCAGCTCGTACTCGGAAAGGTACTCGTATGGTGCTCGTATGGTGCTCGTATGGTACTTGTACCCCGTGTTTTTTGGCAAAAAACAAATTGGGGGGGCCTTGGGGGTCCTTGTGGGACCTCCTGAGCAGGCCTAGGGGGTCAGGGTGTTTCTACCCTGCCCCCTTTTTGCGTTCTACACGTTTGTTGTTCTGCTTCTTGTACCTCAGTCTACCGAGGCACAAGATGGCTGCCAACACTTCTGGTTTGGAGTGTTGACAGACAGTTGACAGCCAATTAGCATTCAGCTCGTGCTCGAGAAGGTACAAAGTAGAGTAAGCTTACAGTAAGCTTACCGTATGCACCTCTAGATATACTTATGATTTTACTTTTGATTTTTGCAGGAACTACAGAACGGATTTACACCATTTAACAAAAAGGCCGATCTGCGAACAGAACTCTACCTTTTTGCCAGGTTTGGTGTAATTCCTTTTAGCCGTTCGGGCTGTAACCCCGGCTAAAGGTCCTATGGGAAATTGTATGGGGAAAACAGGTTTTGGGACCCCCTTTTTTTCTCGGCCCCTGCTTCACGAATCACCCCCAAACTTTCAGGGAAGGAGCGGAGCAGGCCATCTTCTTGGAGAAATTCACGAAGATTCGTCCACCGGTGCCAAAGTTTTTCCAAATAGAATGTTGTGGATTTCCTATGGAAACTAGGTTTTAACTATAACTAACGTCATCAGTGATGTCATTTGAGATGTCATCAGTGATGTCACTGACCATGTCATGAATGATGTAATATGTGACATCATCAGCAGTGGATTGCAGGTGCGCGAAATATAGTTAGTACAACTAACTATATAGGAGCAATTTCAATGGTTTTGTAGGAGTGAAATGTCCAGCTAACTATAACACCCCTAAAACGTATAGTTTTTTGAGTGAATTTTAAAGGTTTTTTAAATGTCAATTCCTAACTATATAAGGCCTGAAACCTATGTTTTTTTCAGTGAATTTCAAAGGTTTTTTAAATGCTAATTCCTAACTATATAAGACCTGAAACCTATGTTTTTTTCAGTGACATTGCAATTTTTTTTAAATGCTAATTCCTAACTATATATGGCCTGAAACCTATGGTTTTTTCAGTGAATTTCAAAGGTTTTTTTAATGCTAATTCCTAACTATATAAGACCTGAAAGCCCACCAGGAATCTCAAGTATGCGCCAGGGGACTGCATTGCAGAGAGGTGTAATGAAGCCATGCCCCTTTTTACACCTCTCTGCAACGCAGCCCGCGGGCGTGTTTGCAGAGGTGGAACTAATTCCCCTTGCATACTGGGGGTCTCTGGAGGCCAACTAGCCCACCTTGAACCTGCAGTATGCGTCAGGGGGCTGCATTGCAGAGAGGTGTAATGAGGCCACACCCTTTTTTACACCTCTCTGCTACGCAGCCCCCGTGCATGTTTGAAGAGGGGGAACTAATTCCCCTTGCATACTGGGGGCCCCTGGGGGCCAACTAGCCCACCTGAAACCTCCAGTATGTGCCAGGGGGCTGCATTGCACAGAGGTGTAATGAGGCTATGCCCCTTGTTACACCTCTCTGCAACGCAGCCCCCTGGCGCGTTTGCAGAGGGGCAACTGATTCCCCTTGCATACTGGGGGTCCCTGGGGGCCAACTGGCCCACCAGGAGCCTCCAGTATGCACCAGGGGGCTGCATTGCAGAGAGGTGTAATGGGGCCACACCCTTTTTTACACCTCTCTGCAACGCAGCCACTGTGCATGTTTGAAGAGGGGGAACTAATTCCCCTTGCATACTGGGGGTCCCTGGGGGCCAACTAGCCCACCTGGAACCTCCAGTATGCGCCAGGGGGCTGCATTGCACAGAGGTGTAATGAGGCTATGCCCCTTTTTACACCTCTCTGCAACGCAGCCCACTGGGGCGTTTGCAGAGGGGGAACTAATTCCCCTTGCATACTGGGGGTCCCTGGGGGTCAACTAGCCCACCAGGAGCCTCCAGTATGCACCAGGGGGCTGTGTTGCTTTACTCCGGAGGGCGGCGGTCCCCGGGTCAGTGTGGGGTGGATTGGGCACCCCCCACACTTCTTTATCAATATGCCCCTGCGATTTGGTCCCCCTGGGGGTAATTTTTGAAAAAACACGGGTTTTAAAAAAAAAAAAAATGTTGGCCTTGGGGGTCCTTGTGGGACCACCTTAGCAGGCCTAGGTGGTCAGGGTGTTTCTACCCTGCCTCCTTTTTGTGTTCCACACATTTGTATTTTCTGCTTTCTTGTGCCTCAGTCTAATGAGCACAAGATGGCTGCCAACACTTCCTGGTTTGGAGTGTTGACAGCCAATAAGCATGCAGCTTTCTCGGAAAGGAACGCGCGCCGTCCGCGTACCGTATGCGTACGTACGCTGACCCGTGCGCGCACGGTACGCGCACCCCGCGATTTTTCGAAAAAAAATATATTTTTTTTCCTTGGAGGGTCCTTGTGGGACCCCCTGAGCAGGCCTAGGGGGTCAGGGTGCTTCTACCCTGCCCCCTTTTTGAGTTCTACACATTTGTTTTTCTGCTTCCTTGTGCCTCAGTCTACCGAGGCACAAGATGGCTGTCGACAATTTCTGTTTTGGAGTGTTGACAGACATTAGCAGCCACTCAGAATGCAGCTCGCGCACGCGAAGGTCCGCGCACGTCCTCGCACGTATATATAAATATATATATATTATAGTTAGCTGGACATTTTACTCATACAAAACCATTGAACTTCCCCCGTTATAGTTAGTTGTACCCACTATAACTCACGACCCGCAATCCTCTGCTGATTATGTCACATATTACATCATTCCTGACATGGTCAGTGACATCACTGATTACATCACTGATGACATCTCAAATGACATCACTGATGACATCACTGATGACATCCTCCAGTAAATGTGGTTTGCTTTGATATTTAAATATGTATTATAAATACACTACTTTGCATTGAAGAATGAGTGGATATATAAATATAAATGCGCGAATGGTGGATTTAGTAACAGTGTCATTGATTGTTTCCTTGACTAATTTGTAGAGTCTCACTATATATAATGTGTAGTTACTAAACTGTGTGAAAGTCTTTATCGCTTTGTCTTAATTGCTATGTTAAAGACTATATTTGTTATTGGTTTCTTAACTGAGTATTTGTATGGGTTAAATGAATGTCTATGTGCTTTGGTGGGGGGGGGTGTGATTGCCAAAAAATGTGTGAATAGTTCATTCAGTAGGTATATGAGGTTAAGACTACATGTTATGACAGTTGTTTCAGTGAGTGTATATGTTTATGGGTGTGGTGCTGATGACATATTTCTCTCAATGGTACATCTCCATTAAACTTGAAAAAAAGGCAGTGTATGTGACAGTTATATCTAATTAAGTGTGCCTAAGACTTAGTGATTGTATGAGTCACTATATGGATAACTGTATACTTGTAATAGTGATTTTATAACACACTAAGTGTGAGTTACTATCTATATAAATAGATGACGTGGTGTTTGTATAAGTGTGTAGGTGAGTAAATGTAAGTATAATCAATTGTTTGCATAAGTCAGAAGGATGTCTTTATAAGTGAATACAATGTGTGCTGGTGTGTAATGTTGAAATAGGCGTATAAGTATATTTGATAGTGTTCTGTTGATTATTCAGTGCATATAACACTGAATCTATAGGTAAGTGATTAGATGTGTGTATAGTTCTATGAATAACTGAGTGGGTGTTTAGAAATTTCTATTGGTGTGTCAATGGTTTCAAATATGGCACTTTCTATTTTACAGTGAGTGATGAAGGATTATACTAGTGTGTGATGAGATGTATTTGATTGTTACATGGATGATGTCATCAGTGATGTCATTTGAGATGTCATCAGTGATGTCATCAGTGATGTCACTGACCATGTCATGAATGATGCACTTTTTGTGACGTTCCGGTGGCACGGAAGACTGAGTGATATTTATCAGGCAGGACCAAGCCACTTTTTGTGGCGTAATCCTGCCTGATAAATATCAGTCCCTTTAACGCAGTGTCCTGCATTAAAGGGGTGTGCAATGGGTGTTGCTGGGGGCGTTCCCAGCAGCATCCATGGACTTGTCAAAGTCAGTCTTTCAAAAATTCCAAAGTATAGGACATGATAATCCAAATCCAAATGTTTCTCAAGTGGGTAAAATTGATACCTAGTCACTTTGAATAAGAATGTACTTACGTCTCGTCTAACATGTAGAAGAAATATCTAGTTATATGACAACAGGATACCGACATAACTTAAAGGAAATAAGAACGCCCTGAAGAAGTTCTGTTGTACAGAACGAAACGCATGGGCTGGCTGTGGTACATAAACTTAAGGAAAATAAAAGCATTTGAATATACACCAAGATTCAGCGCTTCAATAAGGACTCTAAGTGATATGATTTGATTGGACTTGTTGTGCAAGTGTTGCTGTGCCAAACTTTGGAATATTCTCCACTACTCTCTACTACTCACTCTCTACTACTCCACTACTCTCTAATACTCACTCTCTACTACTCTTTCTCTACTACTCTACTACTCTCTACTACTCTCTCTCTACTCTAATACTCACTCTCTACTACTCTCTCTCTAATACTCACTCTTTACTACTCACTCTCTACTACTCTCTACTACTCACTCTCTACTTCTCACTCTCTACTACTCTCTACTACTCACTCTCTACTACTCTCTCCCTACTACTCTCTACTACTCACTCTCTACTACTCACTCTACTACTCACTCTCTACTACTCTCTACTACACACTCTCTACTACTCTCTCTCTACTACTCTCTACTACTCACTCTACTACTCACTCTCTACTACTCTCTACTATTCTCTCTCTGCTACTCACTCTCTACTACTCACTCTCTACTACTTTCTACTACTCATTCTCTACTACTCACTCTCTACTACTCTCTACTATGCACTCTTTACTACTCTCTACTACTCACTCTTTACTGCTCTCTACTACTCACTCTACTACTTACTCTCTACTACTCTCTACTACTCACTCTCTACTACTCACTCTCTACTACTCTCTACTACTCACTCTACTATTCACTCTACTACTCTCTACTACTCACTCTCTGCTACTCTCTCTACTGCTCTCTACTACTCTCTACTACTCACTCTCTACTCTCTATTACTCACTCTCTACCTCTCTACCTCTCTCTACTTCTCTCTCTACTAGTCTCTACCTCTCTACCTCTACCTCTCTACCTCTACACCTCTACCTCTCTACCTCTCTCTACACGCACACACATATAAATATATATGCATATATATGCATAGGCATTTATATAAATGTATGTGTATATATATATATATACATACATATATAAACATATATAATCTGCATATCTATATAAATACAAATATAAATGCATCCATACATATACATATATGCATACATATGCATGTTATTTACATGAAAGTTTGAAAAACACTAATAAAAGCAAAGCTAAAAAGCCACCTCATTACAAACAGAATGGCTTTAACTTAAACAAGGACGAGATCAATTGCATTTTCAATGCTTGTTTACTTTGGTCCCATCAAGAAGGTATTCAGATGTGTCACACATTTGCCATAAATTCTGAATGTTAGCACTCTAGTTGCTCATTAGATCACTGTAGTAAAGCTACTGCTCACCAGGGAAGTCTGCTGCTGGTATTCAAAGTGCATGTTTCAGTCTGCATGTCAGAATTTTTTAATGAAATAGAAGAGGATTTGAGAAGTCACTCAAAATGTGCCCTACTTTTTCTTTCTGCAGCACTAATCATACTTTCTATGGCAAAATATACCCCCTCATTTTGTTCCTTTTTAAATTAAATGTTTTAAGAGTTACCACTTTATTCCAATCAAGATGGCTTCAGGTGTGCCATACCTTTGTAATAAGTAGGACTGTTAGTGCTCTAGTTGTTCTTTAGAACACTCTAAGAGGCTGCAGTAGAACACACAGGAATGAACTGACAGTCTCTGTCCTTGTTGGATGTACATGTTTTACTGAGAATGTCAGACTTCATTCTCACATGTCTGAGAAAGATAATGTGAATTTACAGAAAATATGCTTTCAGTTTAGCTTATAGATCCCCTTCCAAACCACTGTGGGAAAAGCATGAGATAATAGTTTTCTTTCAAACATGATTCATGATATCCCAGCAGAAGGCTTTTTCACCTTAGAACACACCACAATTCCTGAAATGAGTATGGTACCATCAACAAATGATTTATAATGTAACTAAAGTCCTAATACCTTCTATTAACTGCAATGCTTGTGAATGAGGTGCTATCATGTATATTGGTCCCAATATGGCGCACCCCGCGATTTAAAAAAAAAAAATTGGGGGGGGGACTGGGGGGTCCTTGTGGGACCTCTTGAGCAGGCCTAGGGGGTCAGGGTGCTTCTACCCTGCCTCCTTTTTGAGTTCTACACGTTGGTTTTTCTGCTTTCCTGTGCCTCAGTCTGCCGAGGTACAAGATGGCTGCCAACAATTTCTGTTTTGGAGTGTTGACAGACATTGGCAGCCAATCAGAATGCAGCTCATACTCGGGAAGGTACAGAGTACAGTAAGCTTACAGTAAGCTTATATAGATATTTAGAACATTGGAATGTTGGGAGCTCCATTGCAGACAATGGAGTGCTCCCTGCTTCTACGGGCCGGTAAAGGCCCGCAGAGCAACATTCCAATGTTCTACAAAGGCTTCTCGAAGTTCAAGGGGATTTATATCCCCTCGAGCTTCGAGAACCCTTTGTTTAAATTGTTAGAACATTCTGCCCTCTAGTGGCAGAATGTTCTAGTAGCCTTATAGCCCTTCGTAGCAGGGCTATACCGGCTATTAAAGTCCCGCTGTTTCGTTAAAGTCCCGAGCCTTCGGCTCGGGCCTTTAACGAATCAGCGGGCCTTCAATAGCCGGTATAGCCCGCTACGGCGGGCTATAAGGCTATAATAACTTTTTTCAAATTCAATTTTCTCAAGAACTACTGGAGGAATTTAAACCATTTAAACAAAAGGCCGTACTGCATAACAGTCCCTACCATTTTTGCCAAGTTTGGTGTAATTCCGTTCAGCGGTTCGGGCTGTGGCCATATCTAATCGTCCTATGGAAAATAACATGGGGAAAACACTTTTTTCTCAGCCCACACTTGACGAATCCCCCCAAAACTTTCAGGGAAGGAGCGGAGTAGAGCGGGACATCTTCTTTGAGAAATTAGTGGAGATTCATGAACCAGCGCCAAAGTTATTCCCAATAGAATGTTGCGGAGTTCCTATGGAAACTAGGTCCTAACTATTTATACCTACTGGCGACCGCCAGTAGGTAATGTATATATGTATATATATATGTGTGAGTGTGTGTGTGTGTGTATATATATATTTATATATGATTTTTTAATATATCCCAGTATTTGAATTGAAATTCAGGTTCTCTTGGCATTTAGTTTGGAAAAACGCTATTTCATTACGAGACCAGATGGTATCATTATGCATGTGGGTAGCCCCTCAACACCACAATAGACTCAATTGGCTTACAGTAATGCTTCACAATAGTGGAGGAATTCAACCATTCAGTGGCTCTCCAAATATCCTCCAGTCTGCTGCTTTAAAAAAAGGACTGTTTAGCCATTGCACTCCTCATAAAGTGAGCTTGAAGGCTTTGTAAATCAACATCAGCTAGTTGCATTATACATTTCACCCACTTAGCAATAAAAGCTGTGTCAACTGCTTTAAAGTCTTTTACAGAAGAAATCTAAAGCTGGTCAGTACCATCCGTGTGAAAGTCTCTCATTTTGGAGTTGTACTCCCTCATGCAATTCACAACGCATAGCTTTCTGCAAGAATCACAAATTGAATACAAAATGGTGTCAGACATACTTCTAGTAATCGCAAAGGTAACCCCAAAGCCATTGTAGAATCTGTTACTTACCTCCAAAGCCTTAACATTCGAAACCCATTGACCACATATTATGCAATGAAGTGTTCCAACTTCATAGACAGTCTTTTCAGAACCAAATACCCATGGCCAGGCCAAGAGAAAAACATACAGAGGATGACATTTAAGTCCAATAGAGTATCTTACCTAGGTCTAGGGTGTCTCCTCAGCTTGACCCTTTTAAGCACTCTGCAAATCAAAACATTATTTCCTACAGTCCCGCCAGTGACCAGAGTATGCCCGGAAGAGATCATGGTTCAATAACACTTTATTGTTCTATAACTAAGGTCCCTATCAAACTGCTCTTTCAGAAAGTTAACTACCTCCAGTATAGGTGCCTCCACAGAATCCAATTCCCTTTCGAAAAGCCAATGTAGCATTTTTTCCAAATTCCTCTATATATGCAGTGGGTACCTGAAGCCCAAGACTTTTTTAGAAGTTCCTCAACTCTTCCCGAAAAGCCTGACATTTCTCTAGATCTACTGACACTATCCAAGCAAGATGGGTAAAAGTCTCAGTCAGTACCAGAGGATGTTCTTCTTTATCTTTGTTTGTCAATAGGTCCTGATGCCGTGTAGGTCCTATAAATCTATGCAGGATCTGTGAGTTTAAACAGCATAAACTGTGGGATTGGCATCCAGACTGATTCCAGACACCCTAACAGGGTGTGTTCGCCTGTATACCAGCTAGCTCACAGTGCCACTATGAACTCCTCTTACCAAGGAGAGAATAGTTTCTGGCAACGTTTTAATTTTTATTTTAGAAGTTTTATATAGCACTAGCCCCACAGGAGGGTATCCGAGTGCTTCACATCAGTTGCAGAATAAAACAGAGCAAAACATAATGCAATAAAGCAAGACATTCCGAGTAAGAATATTAATAATGTCAATGATGAAGAGTTCCATTTCGGGGTCTTGTTGACATAGCATCAGAGAGGGATCAATCGAGGAAAAGGATTTTGAGCTGACTTTTGAATTTAGCGAAGGAGGGAATAGTTCTGATGTGGGTGGGGGGTGGGATTTTCAGATTTTGGGTGCATTTCCAGTGAAGGACCTGGCCGTGTTTTTTTGTTTTCGGGATTTTAGCGGGATGAGTAGTAGGGTGTTAGAGCTCCTGGGGTTCCTGCTCTGATCTGCTTTTTCGAGTTTGGCTGCCAGATAATCGGGTTTGCCGGTGTGTAGGGCTTTGTGGGTGAGACAGGCTGTTCTGAAGTTTGCCCACATTTCTATTGGTAGCCCCTTGACTTCTTTGAGTGCAGGAGAGATGTGATCAAATTTCTTTATTTCGGTGACCGTTCTGGCAGCTGCATTGAGAGGTATTTTCAGAGGAGCAAGATGTGTTTTAGCTATTCCAGAGAGGACTGCATTTCCATAGTTCAATCTTGACAGCACCAATGATTGGGTGGCTTGTTTGAGATCTTTGGGCGTAATGAAACATTTTATTTTGTTCAGTAGCTTCAGGTTGAGGAAGGCTCTCTTAGCTGAGATCTTAATGTGTTTGGACATGTCCAGTTTTGAGTCTAGCTGATGCCTAATGATTTTTACAGAGTCAGCCAGGGTGAGGTTCCCATTAAGCGCATCAATAGCTTTTAACCACTCGACCATTTGTGGGTTTTCTTCTTTGTTCGATATGAGGAGTAGTTCGGTTTTGTCTGGATTCAGTTTCAAGTGGTTACTTGACAGCCAAAGTTGCACTTCCCTCAACATGTCATTGAGTCTTCGAATGTCTTTAACAGAGGAGATTTCCAGGTAAATTTGAGTATCATCAGCATATAGGTGGAAGGAAATGTTAGCTTTTCTAAGTAGGGTGGTGAGGGGTTCCATGTAAATGTTGAAGAGTTGAGGGGAGAGCACTGACCCTTGGGGGACTCCCCTATTGACTGGGTGAAGGTCGGACTCAAAGCTTTAGATTTTGATTCTCTGGGAGAGATTGTGTTGGAATTAGGAGAACCATTTGAGGACCACCTCGTCTACACCGGCCCTTTCTTCGAGAGCCTTGAGTAGAAGTTTGTGATCTACTGTGTCGAATGCTGCTGATAGATCTAGGAGAATGAGGATGCGACATTGGTCTGAGTCAAGTGATTCTGTGGCTCTTAATTGTCTCCTTTCCTCATTGATGTCTGAGTCAAACCATGATCTGGACGGAATAGCTTGATTTTTTTTAATTTCAGGGGTGTTAGTTGTCAAGCAAGATGACCATATTCAAGATATAGAGCTGGAGAGGTGCCCATTTAGCCTGTCTTCCATGATGACAAGGGGGATCTAGGTGAGATTTCTGGATCATTTGTGAGGGTCTTTTACAGGTGGCAGGGAAAGTACTCTTCGGTTGATGTGGAATAAGATCATGTGGTAGAATGTTGTCGATCATATGTGGGTCCTGATGGGCGATGATGGCATCTAAGGTTGCTACTTTATTGTGAGTTTCCTCTGAGTAGTGTTGGGATAGATTATTGTCACAGAGGAGATTGTTTAGAGATTGAATTAGCATGTTGTTGGCTTCATTCCAGCGTAGGTTAAGATCAACCAGGATTAGGTTGTTAGCGTGTTTGAGTGCGCAATGGGCAATCAGGTCGGATAAGTGTTCCCCGAATGTGGGGGTGTTGCCTGGTGGATGATAGAGAAGGTGACAGACTAATGGACTATTATCCTTAGTCCTGATGTTGACAGAAAGACATTCAAAGGAGCTATACTATTCTAACTATGTCGATGTTGTCCTTGTGGATGATAGATATACCTCCACCTCATTATTCTTTTATATCTTTGTTGATGATGGTAAAACCTTGGGGGCACAAGCATATCCAAGCATGGTGGGGAGTTCTCATTTAGCCATGTCTCCATATGGAACGCAATGTCTAAGTCTTGAGAGAGAGGATGGCTTCTGCGTTTTCCATTGTGTGTTTGAGGGATGTTCTACAGTTAATGAGCATGCATTTAGTGGAGAGCTTTTTTTTGCTAGGATACTTTCCAGATGGGGCCCTAGGTATGGTGGAGAGGGAGGGCGGGGGTCTTAGAGGTTTTAGAGGGGGGTAGTTTCTTCTGAAGCCTGTGATCACTTGGATTTTGGATTGTATGTGAAGACTAGATCCGCTGCTTCTTTAGCAGACATTGCTGCTTTGGTTCTAGCAGGTCTTTGTGTCTGGATCTCAGCAACCTTACTTAGGAGACTCTGTACCCAGAACACAGGGGCTTTGATTCTTGTGTGACTCTGTGACGGGGTCTCTGCATTAATTGTAGTGGGTCTCTGTAGTGGGTTCACGTGGGTGTATGAATGCCCGATATGGTGTTTTAGAAGGTTGGAGTCGGTTGGTGGGGAAGCCCTGGGCCGGAATTGCCGGGGCTTTCGGGGCTTGGCAAGGTTGGTTAGGATTTCATTAGGACCCCGGAATATTATTTCTAACTGACTTTCTAATAAGGCCAGACAGTGTGCCATGCTTTCCAGGTCTGGGGGCATGCAGTCTTGGGTAGGTACATCTCATGGGGTGGGGGGCAAGGCCGTTTTGTGAAGTCTATTGCTATTTGTGTCGGCCATGCTGCCTCTGTTTACGACCCTTGGAAGGGGGTGCAAAGGGTCGAGTTGAGATAGTTTCCTCAAGGTTTCTACGGGAGTGGAATTAAGGTCAGTGTACTGTGCCCTTGGGGCGGTGATGTGATGTTGAAGATGGTGAATCTATGGGGGCGATGGGGTCAGATCTTCCTCAGATAGTTGGAGGTCGAGATTAGTGGGGACGTAGGAGTGGGTGGACACTCAAGAGGGGAGGCTGGAGGATCTCACCAGGGGTGTGGGAATTGATGTTTGCTTAAACTGATGGAGCAGGTTGACCGGAGGAGGGAGTTGAGGCGGGGAAGGATGAAGTGAATGTAAGTGGGTGGAACGAAGTGCAAGGAAAAGCGAGTCGAAGGCCTCTAGGTTCTCATTGTTAGCTGTGTATCAAAACTGTGCCATTTGAATAAATGGACACAGAAGTATTCCCGTTCCTAGTCTACTGGTTAGGGAGAGAGGTTGTCAGTTTACAGCTATGCGTGGTAGTCGTTGTTTTGGATATGTGAAGTTGCATTCATAATGTAGTGTTCCAGTTCACAGGTCTATCCGTGTGGAAAATGAGATCCATCTTTATCTGCCCTTTGGAGGTGCAGTTGTATGTGTCCGCAAATAATGTTTCTGGATGCTGTCTGATTAGTCTATGTTTGAAATTTCTTCTCGCTTTTGGGGAGAGGTTAGGGGGGAAGCTAATTGCGAAAGAGTTCATGCCGTGCGGTGTTAGGTGGATTGACATGGTTTGGTTGACGGAAATCTGAGTGCCTGGTGACATTGTTGCATTTCTTTGAAGAGGGGGCCGTGCTACTATTGAACCTGAAAACCCTGTCCAACAGTAAAATAATTTTTGCTCAGTCACTCGTACTCACTTAGTTTCAAAGAGATACGCTGAATAAACGTTGGGGGCATTTTCAATAAGTATTTATTGAACCAGCGTCATTCTAGCATAAAATATGTGTGCTAAAATAGCCATAAGATATAAACAGTTAAAAGCACAGCAGAGTAAATGGATGGTAGATTTCTACCACAGTGCTAAAACAATTAATACATGCAAGCATATAAATATATGACAGTAATAGTGCATAGTCCTATGATGCAGGCCCTATCTAGAAGTAACTAAATGTACCTAGCATGTTTGTATGTGTATAGCCAAGAAACCCCCGACGATAAGACCGACACGATTACCTGGTGTGAGAGAAAGAAAGACCCCATCCTGGTCTTGAGATGGACACCCGCCGAGGGATGTCGGACCACTGTGTGTTGGAGTGTCTGCATGCAGGAACTTCAGTGTCTCACATTAGAGCTTCAGCATGGAACTGTTTCCCCTCTGCCTGCCTCACCAAAGACGTAGGGTTTAAACACCTAAAAAAAGTACCCTCAGGGGTTCTACTTTGCTGTGTAATGTCATCCGAGGATGTTGAAAGGGATGATCCTTACACATAGTTATCATGCAGAAGACGGTAATCCTGCTGTGATTCTGAGAATCCTCATACACAATAAATGAGGCTAGTTTTCTTGGAAAACCATATGACATTTTATGTGGTACCTAACTAGGTAAATTGGCAATACCAAAACTGTTATGTACTATTGTCAACCACAGCCAAATCCTTTTCTCAGTTAACTCTGTCAATTTCACACATTCTCTCTGCAGCTTCTTGTTGAGAGATTGCCCAAATTTCATCAAAAATACCATATCGGAAGCGCTTCTGACATGACCTGGCAAAAAATCCCTACGATCCATGTCATCTGAGAGTAAGGACAAGTGTTATTTCACCTGTGACAGCGTTGAGGTTCTTAGCCAATCGAGACCTGAATTCCCAACACTGTAAGATACCACCACCCCTGGATGTTCTCTTTGTACATAGCATAAGTCAGGCCTATGGATACTAAATCCTTTGGTGGTACCTCTGATTCTTGACTGACACCTATTTGGGTTGACAGGCCAAACCAACCATTCCTTCCAATTGGGGTCTGTTGATTTGTATGAAACACCTTGAATGATGTCATCTAGTGTACCCTCACCAGTATAGTCTCGCCATCCCTCCAATTGTGAAAGCAAGGGAATACGAAGTGTTTTCAGGTGCTTAATCTTTGCTCACCCAAGGCAGGAGGTCTGTTGCACAGTGTTGTTCAGGAAGAATATTTGTTGTTGGATGAGGCTTGCTTTAAATAGTGCTTAAGTTTTCTGAACCTGTCATTCCTTAGTACCCCAGACTGATTATATATCAATTGTGTATTTCCCTAAGTTGACACCCTGTTCAGACAGTTGGGCAATAAAGGATGCAGAGTATATCTGTTTTGTGTTAGTAAGCATACTTTTCTTTGCAGACGTTGGTGTAAGCTTATATTAATATGAACATGGATCTGATGTATTTAACCCAGAATAATCAGCAAACCTTTGTGCAAACATCTGTTTACTACCTTTCTGTGGTGTTGGGTAATGTTGAACCATCAAACATTTCATTTTTTGTAAATGCTACAGACAGTTCTAAATCAGACAGCAATTTATTCACAGTTTCAAAATCCCAATCGTCAGACTATGTACAGGAGGTGATGATATAATTTAAAGAACTTTGAAATGCGTTTGGTATTTTCAAATGTTCAGTAGGACCAGATATACCATATGAAACTCTGTCCCAAACTATTCTGTCAGGAACTGGAACTGCTGTAATGTTCACATACATAAGATCCCTCTGTTCACGATGAGATGACGTGTGAGATTTCAGTACCGAATTCACATGTGATATTGTGGAGCATTCTGGGAGATAGTGTCCATTCACCAGCAAGAAAAAGACAGTCACTAAACCTATCCAGAAGAGTAGGAACAGTATGCCAGTTATAATTCAGAGCTGTAGCCATGGTGAGACTAGGTATATATTTTTCAGCCAAAGGTAGAAATCAAAAAGTTGTTCTTTACATGAAATTTGAGCTGGCGGTGACACAGGTTCACTTGAATCCAGAGAAAATGAAATGTGTTGAAATCGATGAAGTAGATAAATTCTAATATAACTATCTTTGGTAGCTCACCAGGTTTTGTTGAACATGTAGATGATTCTTGTAGAGGCATATTAATGTAAATGTTTGTGGTTGGCTGAATTGATATCTGTGTTCCATTTGTATTTTGATGTTCAGTTTCAATGAGAACGAGTTCCATTTCATTGTTGGAAACTCCATTTCTACATATGGAAGACTCTTCGAATGTTATCAGTCTTTCTGTCTGATCCTCCTGTATGGCAGCAAAAGGAGATAGGCGGCTACCCAGGAGCCCACACGGCCTGCTACTCAGTATCGGCCACATAGTGTGATTTGATCACATCAATGGAGACAAATCTCTTTTCTTTTTTGCTGGCAAGAGGCAGAAGAAGTACTGTTCTTGTTCCTTCAACAACTAGGACAGGTACAGTCATTCTATATGATGGCCCAATTTCTTTCTTGTCCACAATCTTTCCTCTGACCAGATCCCCGATGTTTGGGATCCAGGCATGTCTTGCTGTTACTGTTTTAACTTCCACAGTGGTGGTGCATTTTACTTGGATGTTGCTTTTTAGTGCCCGGAATTCATAGAGTTCCTCTAAAATAGCTAAACGTTTATCAATGTCAAATGGATTTTTATCCTCCACTGTGCTGCCACAATCAAGGTCAGGTATCCACATTCTCATTCCGGATAGTACCTTGTTAGGAGTGACGCCTCCTAGGGAACTTCTTGGAATGTTTTAAGTGCCCTCCGGACCCCATATAGGTGATGGACCCAACTACCAGTCGAGTCTAATACCTTTGCTGTTAAGGATTGCTTTAAAGCCCAATTTTTCCTCTCCACAATTGACTATCCCTCAAGATATTTGGGGAGGACTATGCAAGACCACACCCAAAATTCGAATAGCTTCTTTGTAAGCCAGTGAACTGAACCTGGGGCCACGGTCTGAATGTAATGTGCCAATTGCATATGTCCCTATGAAGAATCACAAATCCTTTATAACAGTTTGTACATCAGCCGAACACTGAGGGCAAACCCACAGGAATCTAGAGCATGAATCCACAGCCACCAATATGTACTTGTAAGCCCATCACATTGTAAGGGGCCGCAGTGGTCCAAATAGACACAAGCAAGAGGCCTGTATGATATTAGTAGTGGTGTTTGGGCCTGATGTGCTCATGGAACACTTCATCTGATGACATATGGTGCACTTAAGGACAAATTATTTTGACCGTTTTGTTAACCTGGCCACCAATAGCATCAGCCAATGAATTCCCTTCGACTTGAATGCCATCACATTGGTGACTCAGTGTTTGTATCAAACAAGCTCTTGGTAAGTCTTTTTTTAGCTCTTCCATTTGGTCCCAAAGCAATTTGTGCTTTATTGTGCAACCTTTTGAGTCTTTAAACCCATTTTGACCCCAGTAGTGAAGATATTCATTGTAAGACTGGACACAGTAAAATGAATTGAACGATATAAGCGTTGGAAATTTCTAATCCGTATTTATGAGTGCCGATAATAGTAGGGCTTTTAATTCTGCCAGCAGTGATGTGCAGTCTTCCAGAGACTGCGTCTTCATTCTGCTAGGATTGAACTTGCCTTTCAGCACATTTTACAATCGCACAAGCTGCGCTGCATTGCTGTTTACTTCCAATGTCAGGCTGAGCAGGACCGTCAGTGTAAATACATATTCATATTGATCTGGAGGCATTATTTCACTCGGGAGAGGATATTGCAGGAATGCTTGTGTTTGAACTGGGGTGGTGTGGAGTGCCAAAAAACGATGGATTTAGGCCCAGATCTCTGTACTGGGGTGAATGTATGACATTGTTCTGCATTCTTTCCATCAACTGTTGTTTTGCATTTGTCACCCCGAGTGGGATGGGCATGCTCAGACGTGAATCCCATGCTCTCCACACCACTGGAGTCAAGCTATCCTGGCTGAAACAGGCTGATAGCTAGTAACCGGTACTAGGATGCTTGATTCCGGTCCAGGAAAGACATGGCTTGGCAGTTTGGGCTGGACTGTTCCCATGAGGCACAGGGTCAAGGCTGATTTGCATATGGCCATATCTGAACTGGGCTGGTTTGGAGTGCAAAAAAAGATTAATTTAGGCCCAAATCTCTGTACTGGGGTGAATGTATGACATTGTTCTGCATTCTGTCCACCAACTGTTGTTTTGCATTTGTCACCCCGAGTGCGATGGGTATGCTCAGACATGAGTCCCATGCTCTCCACACCACTGGAGTCAAGCTATCCTGGCTGAAGACGGCTGATAGCCAGAAACCGGTCCTAGGATGCTTGATTGCGGTCCAGGAAAGACATGGCTTGGCAGTTCGGGCTGGACTGTTCCCATGAGGCACAGGGTCAAGGCTGATTTGCATATGGCAATGTCTGAACTGGGATGGTGTGGAGTGCAAAAAAACGATGGATTTAGTCCCAGATCTCTGTACTGGGGTGAATGTATGATATCGTTCTGCATTGTGTCCATCAACTGTTGTTTTGCATTTGTCACCCCGAGTGGGAGGGGTATGCTCAGACGTGAGTCCCATGCTCTCCACACCACTAGATTCAAGCTATCCTGGCTGAAGACGTCTGATAGCCAGAAACCGGTCCTAGGATGCTTGATTCCGGTCCAGGAAAGACATGGCTTGGCAGTTTGGGCTGGACTGTTCCCATGAGGCTCAGGGTCAAGGCTGATTTGCATATGGCCATGTCTGAACTGGGGTGGTGTGGAGTGCAAAAAAACTATGGATTTAGGCCCAGATCTCTGTAATGGGGTGAATGTATGACATCGTTCTGCATTCTGTCCATCAACTGTTGTTTTGCATTTGTCACCCCGAGTGAGATGGGTATGTTCATACGTGAGTCCCATGCTCTCCACACCACTGGAGTCAAGCTATCCTGGCTGAAGATGGCTGATAGCCAGAAACCGGTCCTAGGATGCTTGATTCCGGTCCAGGAAAGACATGGCTTGGCAGTTTGGGCTGGACTGTTCCCAGGAGGCACAGGGTCAAGGCTGATTTGCATATGGCTATGTCTGAACTGGGGTGGTGTGGAGTGCAAAAAAAAATGGATTTAGGCCCAGATCTCTGTACTGGGGTGAATGTATGACATAGTTCTGCATTGTGTCCATCAACTGTTGTTTTGCATTTGTCACCCCGAGTGGGAGGGGTATGCTCAGAGGTGAGTCCCATGCTCTCCACACCACTAGAGTCAAGCTATCCTGGCTGAAGACGTCTGATAGCCAGAAAACGGTCGTAAGATGCTTGATTCCGGTCCAGAAAAGACATGGCTTGGCAGTTCGGGCTGGACTGTTCCCATGAGGCTCAGGGTCAAGGCTGATTTGCATATGGCCATGTCTGAACTGGGGTGGTGTGGAGTGCAAAAAAATGATGGATTTAGGCACAGATCTCTGTACTGGGGTGAATGTATGACATTGTTCTGCATTCTTTCCATCAACTGTTGTTTTGCATTTGTCACCCAGAGTGGAATGGGTATGCTCAGACGTGAGTCCCATGCTCTCCACACCACTGGAGTCAAGCTATCCTGGCTGAAGACAGCTGATAGCCAGAAGACGGTCCTAGGATGCTTGATTCCAGTCCAGGAAAGACATGGCTTGGCAGTTCGGGCTGGACTGTTCCCATGAGGCACAGGGTCAAGGCTGATTTGCATATGGCCATGTCTGAACTGGGGCGGTGCGGAGTGCAAAAAAACGGTGGATTTAGGCCCAGATCTCTGTACTGTGGTGAATGTATGACATTGTTCTGCTTTCCGTCCATCAACTTTTGTTTTGCATTTGTCACCCTGAGTGGGATGGGTATGCTCAGACGTGAGTCCCATGCTCTCCACACCACTGCAGTCAAGCTATCCTGGCTGAAGACGGCTGATAGCCAGATACCGGTCCTAGGATGCTTGATTCCGGTCCAGGAAGGACATGGCTTGGCAGTTCGGGCTGGACTGTTCCCATGAGGCACAGGGTCAAGGCTGATTTGCATATGGCCATGTCTGAACTGGGGTGGTGTGGAGTGCAAAAAACGATGGATTTAGACCCAGATCTCTGTACTGGAGTGAATGTATGACATTGTTCTGCATTCTGTCCATCAACTGTTGTTTTGCATTTGTCACCCCGAGTGCGATGGGTATGCTCAGACATGAGTCCCATGCTCTCCACACCACTGGAGTCAAGCTATCCTGGCTGAAGACGGCTGATAGCCAGAAACCGCTCCTAGGATGCTTGATTCCGGTCCAGGAAAGACATGGCTTGGCAGTTCGGGCTGGACTGTTCCCATGAGGCACAGGGTCAAGGCTGATTTGCATATGGCAATGTCTGAACTGGGGTGGTGTGGAGTGCAAAAAAACGATGGATTTAGGCCCAGATCTCTGTACTGGGGTGAATGTATGATATCGTTCTGCATTGTGTCCATCAACTGTTGTTTTGCATTTGTCACCCCGAGTGGGAGGGGTATGCTCAGACGTGAGTCCCATGCTCTCCACACCACTAGATTCAAGCTATCCTGGCTGAAGACGTCTGATAGCCAGAAACCGGTCCTAGGATGCTTGATTCTGGTCCAGAAAAGACATGGCTTGGCAGTTTGGGCTGGACTGTTCCCATGAGGCTCAGGGTCAAGGCTGATTTGCATATGGCCATGTCTGAACTGGGGTGGTGTGGAGTGCAAAAAAACGATGGATTTAGGCCCAGACCTCTGTACTGGGGTGAATGTATGACATCGTTCTGCATTCTGTCCATCAACTGTTGCTTTGCATTTGTCACCCCGAGTGGGATGGGTATGTTCAGACGTGAGTCCCATGCTCTCCACACCACTGGAGTCAAGCTATCCTGGCTGAAGACGGCTGATAGCCAGAAACCGGTCCTAGGATGCTTGATTCCGGTCCAGGAAAGACATGGCTTGGCAGTTCGGGCTGGACTGTTCCGATGAGGCACAGGGTCAAGGCTGATTTGCATATGGCCATGTCTGAACTGGGGTGGTGTGGAGTGCAAAAAAAGATGGATTTAGGCCCAGATCTCTGTACTGGGGTGAATGTATGACATTGTTCTGCATTCTGTCCATCAACTGTTGTTTTGCATTTGTCACCCTGAGTAGGATGGGTATGCTCATACGTGAGTCCCATGCTCTCCACACCACTGGAGTCAAGCTAACCTGGCTGAAGATGGCTGATAGCCAGAAAACGGTCGTAGGATGCTTGATTCCGGTCCAGGAAAGACATGGCTTGGCAGTTCGGGCTGGACTGTTCCCATGAGTCACAGGATCAAAGCTTATTTGCATATGGCCATGTCTGAACTGGGGTGGTGGGGAGTGCAAAAAAATGATGGATTTAGGCACAGATCTCTGTACTGGGGTGAATGTATGACATTGTTCTGCATTCTTTCCATCAACTGTTGTTTTGCATTTGTCACCCAGAGTGGGATGGGTATGCTCAGACGTGAGTCCCATGCTCTCCACACCACTGGAGTCAAGCTATCCTGGCTGAAGACAGCTGATAGCCAGAAAACGGTCCTAGGATGCTTGATTCCAGTCCAGGAAAGACATGGCTTTGCAGTTCGGGCTGGACTGTTCCCATGAGGCACAGGGTCAAGGCTGATTTGCATATGGCCATGTCTGAACTGGGGCGGAGCGGAGTGCAAAAAAACGATGGATTTAGGCCCAGATCTCTGTACTGTGGTGAATGTATGACATTGTTCTGCTTTCGGTCCATCAACTTTTGTTTTGCATTTGTCACCCTGAGTGGGATGGGTATGCTCAGACGTGAGTCCCATGCTCTCCACACCACTGCAGTCAAGCTATCCTGGCTGAAGACGGCTGATAGCCAGAAACCGGTCCTAGGATGCTTGATTCCGGTCCAGGAAGGACATGGCTTGGCAGTTCGGGCTGGACTGTTCCCATGAGGCACAGGGTCAAGGCTGATTTGCATATGGCCATGTCTGAACTGGGGTGGTGTGGAGTGCAAAAAACGATGGATTTAGACCCAGATCTCTGTACTGGGGTGAATGTATGATATCGTTCTGCATTCTGTCCATCAACTGTTGTTTTGCATTTGTCACCCCGAGTGGGAGGGGTATGCTCAGACGTGAGTCCCATGCTCTCCACACCACTAGATTCAGGCTATCCTGGCTGAAGACGTCTGATAGCCAGAAACCGGTCCTAGGATGCATGATTCCGGTCCTGGAAAGACATGGCTTGGCAGTTTGGGCTGGACTGTTCCCATGAGGCTCAGGGTCAAGGCTGATTTGCATATGGCCATGTCTGAACTGGGGTGGTGTGGAGTGCAAAAAAACTATGGATTTAGGCCCAGATCTCTGTACTGGGGTGAATGTATGACATCGTTCTGCATTCTGTCCATCAACTGTTGTTTTGCATTTGTCACCTCGAGAGGGATGGGTATGTTCATACGTGAGTCCCATGCTCTCCACACCACTGGAGTCAAGCTATCCTGGCTGAAGATGGCTGATAGCCAGAAACCGGTCCTAGGATGCTTGATTCCGGTCCAGGAAAGACATGGCTTGGCAGTTTGGGCTGGACTGTTCCCAGGAGGCACAGGGTCAAGGCTGATTTGCATATGGCTATGTCTGAACTGGGGTGGTGTGGAGTGCAAAAAAATGATGGATTTATGCCCAGATCTCTGTACTGGGGTGAATGTATTACATAGTTCAGCAATGTGTCCATCAACTGTTGTTTTGCATTTGTCACCCCGAGTGGGAGGGGTATGCTGAGAGGTGAGTCCCATGCTCTCCACACCACTAGAGTCAAGCTATCCTGGCTGAAGACGTCTGATAGCCAGAAACCGGTCCTAGGATGCTTGATTCCGGTCCAGGAAAGACATGGCTTGGCAGTTCTAGCTGGACTGTTCCCATGAGGCACAGGGTCACGGCTGATTTGCATATGGCCATGTCTGAACTGGGGTGGTGTGGAGTGCAAAAAAAGATGGATTTAGGCCCAGATCTCTGTACTGGGGTGAATGTATGACATTGTTCTGCATTCTGTCCACCAACTGTTGTTTTGCATTTGTCACCCCGAGTGCGATGGGTATGCTCAGACATGAGTCCCATGCTCTCCACACCACTGGAGTCAAGCTATCCTGGCTGAAGACGGCTGATAGCCAGAAACCGGTCCTAGGATGCTTGATTGCGGTCCAGGAAAGACATGGCTTGGCAGTTCGGGCTGGACTGTTCCCATGAGGCACAGGGTCAAGGCTGATTTGCATATGGCAATGTCTGAACTGGGATGGTGTGGAGTGCAAAAAAACGATGGATTTAGTCCCAGATCTCTGTACTGGGGTGAATGTATGATATCGTTCTGCATTGTGTCCATCAACTGTTGTTTTGCATTTGTCACCCCGAGTGGGAGGGGTATGCTCAGACGTGAGTCCCATGCTCTCCACACCACTAGATTCAAGCTATCCTGGCTGAAGACGTCTGATAGCCAGAAACCGGTCCTAGGATGCTTGATTCCGGTCCAGGAAAGACATGGCTTGGCAGTTTGGGCTGGACTGTTCCCATGAGGCTCAGGGTCAAGGCTGATTTGCATATGGCCATGTCTGAACTGGGGTGGTGTGGAGTGCAAAAAAACTATGGATTTAGTCCCAGATCTCTGTAATGGGGTGAATGTATGACATCGTTCTGCATTCTGTCCATCAACTGTTGTTTTGCATTTGTCACCCCGAGTGGGATGGGTATGTTCATACGTGAGTCCCATGCTCTCCACACCACTGGAGTCAAGCTATCCTGGCTGAAGATGGCTGATAGCCAGAAACCGGTCCTAGGATGCTTGATTCCGGTCCAGGAAAGACATGGCTTGGCAGTTTGGGCTGGACTGTTCCCAGGAGGCACAGGGTCAAGGCTGATTTGCATATGGCTATGTCTGAACTGGGGTGGTGTGGAGTGCAAAAAAAAGATGGATTTAGGCCCAGATCTCTGTACTGGGGTGAATGTATGACATAGTTCTGCATTGTGTCCATCAACTGTTGTTTTGCATCTGTCACCCCGAGTGGGAGGGGTATGCTCAGAGGTGAGTCCCATGCTCTCCACACCACTAGAGTCAAGCTATCCTGGCTGAAGACGTCTGATAGCCAGAAACCGGTCCTAGGATGCTTGATTCAGGTCCAGAAAAGACATGGCTTGGCAGTTGGGGCTGGACTGTTCCCATGAGGCTCAGGGTCAAGGCTGATTTGCATATGGCCATGTCTGAACTGGGGTGGAGTGCAAAAAAACGATGGATTTAGGCCCAGACCTCTGTACTGGGGTGAATGTATGACATCGTTCTGCATTCTGTCCATCAACTGTTGCTTTGCATTTGTCACCCCGAGTGGGATGGGTATGCTCAGACGTGAGTCCCATGCTCTCCACACCACTGGAGTCAAGCTATCCTGGCTGAAGACGGCTGATAGCCAGAAACCGGTCCTAGGATGCTTGATTCTGGTCCAGGAAAGACATGGCTTGGCAGTTCGGGCTGGACTGTTCCGATGAGGCACAGGGTCAAGGCTGATTTGCATATGGCCATGTCTGAACTGGGGTGGTGTGGAGTGCAAAAAAAGATGGATTTAGGCCCAGATCTCTGTACTGGGGTGAATGTATGACATTGTTCTGCATTCTGTCCATCAACTGTTGTTTTGCATTTGTCACCCCGTGTAGGATGGGTATGCTCATACGTGAGTCCCATGCTCTCCACACCACTGGAGTCAAGCTAACCTGGCTGAAGATGGCTGATAGCCAGAAAACGGTCGTAGGATGCTTGATTCCGGTCCAGGAAAGACATGGCTTGGCAGTTCGGGCTGGACTGTTCCCATGAGTCACAGGATCAAAGCTTATTTGCATATGGCCATGTCTGAACTGGGGTGGTGGAGAGTGCAAAAAAATGATGGATTTAGGCACAGATCTCTGTACTGGGGTGAATGTATGACATTGTTCTGCATTCTTTCCATCAACTGTTGTTTTGCATTTGTCACCCAGAGTGGAATGGGTATGCTCAGACGTGAGTCCCATGCTCTCCACACCACTGGAGTCAAGCTATCCTGGCTGAAGACAGCTGATAGCCAGAAGACGGTCCTAGGATGCTTGATTCCAGTCCAGGAAGGACATGGCTTGGCAGTTCGGGCTGGACTGTTCCCATGAGGCACAGGGTCAAGGCTGATTTGCATATGGCCATGTCTGAACTGGGGCGGTGCGGAGTGCAAAAAAACGGTGGATTTAGGCCCAGATCTCTGTACTGTGGTGAATGTATGACATTGTTCTGCTTTCCGTCCATCAACTTTTGTTTTGCATTTGTCACCCTGAGTGGGATGGGTATGCTCAGACGTGAGTCCCATGCTCTCCACACCACTGCAGTCAAGCTATCCTGGCTGAAGACGGCTGATAGCCAGATACCGGTCCTAGGATGCTTGATTCCGGTCCAGGAAGGACATGGCTTGGCAGTTCGGGCTGGACTGTTCCCATGAGGCACAGGGTCAAGGCTGATTTGCATATGGCCATGTCTGAACTGGGGTGGTGTGGAGTGCAAAAAAACGATGGATTTAGGCCCAGACCTCTGTACTGGGGTGAATGTATGACATCGTTCTGCATTCTGTCCATCAACTGTTGCTTTGCATTTGTCACCCCGAGTGGGATGGGTATGTTCAGACGTGAGTCCCATGCTCTCCACACCACTGGAGTCAAGCTATCCTGGCTGAAGACGGCTGATAGCCAGAAACCGGTCCTAGGATGCTTGATTCCGGTCCAGGAAAGACATGGCTTGGCAGTTCGGGCTGGACTGTTCCGATGAGGCACAGGGTCAAGGCTGATTTGCATATGGCCATGTCTGAACTGGGGTGGTGTGGAGTGCAAAAAAAGATGGATTTAGGCCCAGATCTCTGTACTGGGGTGAATGTATGACATTGTTCTGCATTCTGTCCATCAACTGTTGTTTTGCATTTGTCACCCTGAGTAGGATGGGTATGCTCATACGTGAGTCCCATGCTCTCCACACCACTGGAGTCAAGCTAACCTGGCTGAAGATGGCTGATAGCCAGAAAACGGTCGTAGGATGCTTGATTCCGGTCCAGGAAAGACATGGCTTGGCAGTTCGGGCTGGACTGTTCCCATGAGTCACAGGATCAAAGCTTATTTGCATATGGCCATGTCTGAACTGGGGTGGTGGGGAGTGCAAAAAAATGATGGATTTAGGCACAGATCTCTGTACTGGGGTGAATGTATGACATTGTTCTGCATTCTTTCCATCAACTGTTGTTTTGCATTTGTCACCCAGAGTGGAATGGGTATGCTCAGACGTGAGTCCCATGCTCTCCACACCACTGGAGTCAAGCTATCCTGGCTGAAGACAGCTGATAGCCAGAAAACGGTCCTAGGATGCTTGATTCCAGTCCAGGAAAGACATGGCTTTGCAGTTCGGGCTGGACTGTTCCCATGAGGCACAGGGTCAAGGCTGATTTGCATATGGCCATGTCTGAACTGGGGCGGAGCGGAGTGCAAAAAAACGATGGATTTAGGCCCAGATCTCTGTACTGTGGTGAATGTATGACATTGTTCTGCTTTCCGTCCATCAACTTTTGTTTTGCATTTGTCACCCTGAGTGGGATGGGTATGCTCAGACGTGAGTCCCATGCTCTCCACACCACTGCAGTCAAGCTATCCTGGCTGAAGACGGCTGATAGCCAGAAACCGGTCCTAGGATGCTTGATTCCGGTCCAGGAAGGACATGGCTTGGCAGTTCGGGCTGGACTGTTCCCATGAGGCACAGGGTCAAGGCTGATTTGCATATGGCCATGTCTGAACTGGGGTGGTGTGGAGTGCAAAAAACGATGGATTTAGACCCAGATCTCTGTACTGGGGTTAATGTATGATATCGTTCTGCATTCTGTCCATCAACTGTTGTTTTGCATTTGTCACCCCGAGTGGGAGGGGTATGCTCAGACGTGAGTCCCATGCTCTCCACACCACTAGATTCAGGCTATCCTGGCTGAAGACGTCTGATAGCCAGAAACCGGTCCTAGGATGCATGATTCCGGTCCAGGAAAGACATGGCTTGGCAGTTTGGGCTGGACTGTTCCCATGAGGCTCAGGGTCAAGGCTGATTTGCATATGGCCATGTCTGAACTGGGGTGGTGTGGAGTGCAAAAAAACTATGGATTTAGGCCCAGATCTCTGTACTGGGGTGAATGTATGACATCGTTCTGCATTCTGTCCATCAACTGTTGTTTTGCATTTGTCACCTCGAGTGGGATGGGTATGTTCATACGTGAGTCCCATGCTCTCCACACCACTGGAGTCAAGCTATCCTGGCTGAAGATGGCTGATAGCCAGAAACCGGTCCTAGGATGCTTGATTCCGGTCCAGGAAAGACATGGCTTGGCAGTTTGGGCTGGACTGTTCCCAGGAGGCACAGGGTCAAGGCTGATTTGCATATGGCTATGTCTGAACTGGGGTGGTGTGGAGTGCAAAAAAATGATGGATTTATGCCCAGATCTCTGTACTGGGGTGAATGTATTACATAGTTCAGCAATGTGTCCATCAACTGTTGTTTTGCATTTGTCACCCCGAGTGGGAGGGGTATGCTGAGAGGTGAGTCCCATGCTCTCCACACCACTAGAGTCAAGCTATCCTGGCTGAAGACGTCTGATAGCCAGAAACCGGTCCTAGGATGCTTGATTCCGGTCCAGGAAAGACATGGCTTGGCAGTTCTAGCTGGACTGTTCCCATGAGGCACAGGGTCACGGCTGATTTGCATATGGCCATGTCTGAACTGGGGTGGTGTGGAGTGCAAAAAAAGATGGATTTAGGCCCAGATCTCTGTACTGGGGTGAATGTATGACATTGTTCTGGATTCTGTCCATCAACTGTTGTTTTGCATTTGTCACCCCGAGTAGGATGGGTATGCTCATACGTGAGTCCCATGCTCTCCACACCACTGCAGTCAAGCTATCCTGGCTGAAGACGGCTGATAGCCAGAAACCGGTCCTACGATGCTTGATTCCGGTCCAGGAAAGACATGGCTTGGCAGTTCGGGCTGGACTGTTCCCATGAGGCACAGGGTCAAGGCTGATTTGCATATGGTCCTGTCTGAGCTGGGGTGGTGTGGAGTGTAAAAAAACGATGGATGTAGCCCCAGATCTCTGTACTGGGGCGAATGTATGACATCGTTCTGCATTCTGTCCATCAACTGTTGCTTTGCATTTGTCACCCCGAGTGGGATGGGTATGCTCAAATAATAAAGACATTTATAGAGCGCATGGAAAATAGTACGCCATCTCGGCGTGTCCCCGCGCTAAAGAAGAGGCGATAAACTCATAAGAGGGGGAGAGGACAGTACGAGGCAAGGGGCATTAAATAGGCTATAAGGAGAACAGATGAGTTTTTAGTTGCCGTCGAAAAATGGTTTCTGAAGGCTCCAGGCGGAGATGGCTGGGAAGTTTATTCCATGCTGTTGCAGCCGCCACTCTGAAAGACCGACCTCCCATTTTTTCTCTCCTATAGCGGTGGGTCATAAGCATGCCCATCCCGCTAGATCTGAGTGATCTGCGTGGTTCATACCTGGTAACCAGACCTGTCAGATATCTGGGGGCTTTATTCCAGATGATCTGATGACATATTAGGCGTACTTTGTACTGTATTCTTTTTTTCACTGGGAGCCAGTGGAGGGCATCCAGAGTGGTTTTAGAGTTGGCTCTTCGAGGGAGTCTAAACACTAGGCGGGCTGCAGCATTTTGCAGTATTTGGAGTCTTCCAATGCGTTTACAAGAAGCTCCCAGGAAAAGGACATTTCCATAATCGAGGCGTGACGTTATCAGTGCCTGGGTCATAGTGCGCCAGGCCTCCAAAGGAAGGAGATCTAGGGTTTTGTTGAGAGTCTTTAGGACTCCAAAACACTTGCCTACTAGATGGTTAATGTGTGTCTCATGAGAGAGTGTGGGATCCATCCATATCCCTAAATTTTTGGCTTCAGTACATGGTGTAGGCATATCGCCTAAACAGCTTGGCCACCAATCACATGTCCAAAGCCGTTGATCAGACGTGAGTCCCATGCTCTCCACACCACTGGAGTCAAGCTATCCTGGTTGAAGAAGGCTGATAGCCAGAAACCGGTCCTAGGATGCTTTATTCCAGTCCAGGAAATACATGGCTTTGCAGTTCGGGCTGGACTGTTCCCATGAGGCACAGGGTCAAAGCTGATTTGCATATGGCCATGTCTGAACACGGGTGGTGTGGAGTGCAAAAAAACGAAGGATTTAGGCCCAGATCTCTGTACTGGGGTGAATGTATGACATTGTTCTGCATTCTGTCCATCGCCTGTTGTTTTGCATTTGTCACCCCGAGTGCGATGGGTATGCTCAGACATGAGTCCCATGCTCTCCACACCACTGGAGTCAAGCTATCCTGGCTGAAGACGGCTGATAGCCAGAAACCGCTCCTAGGATGCTTGATTCCGGTCCAGGAAAGACATGGCTTGGCAGTTCGGGCTGGACTGTTCCCATGAGGCACAGGGTCAAGGCTGATTTGCATATGGCAATGTCTGAACTGGGGTGGTGTGGAGTGCAAAAAAACGATGGATTTAGGCCCAGATCTCTGTACTGGGGTGAATGTATGATATCGTTCTGCATTGTGTCCATCAACTGTTGTTTTGCATTTGTCACCCCGAGTGGGAGGGGTATGCTCAGACGTGAGTCCCATGCTCTCCACACCACTAGATTCAAGCTATCCTGGCTGAAGACGTCTGATAGCCAGAAACCGGTCCTAGGATGCTTGATTCCGGTCCAGAAAAGACATGGCTTGGCAGTTTGGGCTGGACTGTTCCCATGAGGCTCAGGGTCAAGGCTGATTTGCATATGGCCATGTCTGAACTGGGGTGGTGTGGAGTGCAAAAAAACGATGGATTTAGGCCCAGACCTCTGTACTGGGGTGAATGTATGACATCGTTCTGCATTCTGTCCATCAACTGTTGCTTTGCATTTGTCACCCCGAGTGGGATGGGTATGTTCAGACGTGAGTCCCATGCTCTCCACACCACTGGAGTCAAGCTATCCTGGCTGAAGACGGCTGATAGCCAGAAACCGGTCCTAGGATGCTTGATTCCGGTCCAGGAAAGACATGGCTTGGCAGTTCGGGCTGGACTGTTCCGATGAGGCACAGGGTCAAGGCTGATTTGCATATGGCCATGTCTGAACTGGGGTGGTGTGGAGTGCAAAAAAAGATGGATTTAGGCCCAGATCTCTGTACTGGGGTGAATGTATGACATTGTTCTGCATTCTGTCCATCAACTGTTGTTTTGCATTTGTCACCCTGAGTAGGATGGGTATGCTCATACGTGAGTCCCATGCTCTCCACACCACTGGAGTCAAGCTAACCTGGCTGAAGATGGCTGATAGCCAGAAAACGGTCGTAGGATGCTTGATTCCGGTCCAGGAAAGACATGGCTTGGCAGTTCGGGCTGGACTGTTCCCATGAGTCACAGGATCAAAGCTTATTTGCATATGGCCATGTCTGAACTGGGGTGGTGGGGAGTGCAAAAAAATGATGGATTTAGGCACAGATCTCTGTACTGGGGTGAATGTATGACATTGTTCTGCATTCTTTCCATCAACTGTTGTTTTGCATTTGTCACCCAGAGTGGAATGGGTATGCTCAGACGTGAGTCCCATGCTCTCCACACCACTGGAGTCAAGCTATCCTGGCTGAAGACAGCTGATAGCCAGAAAACGGTCCTAGGATGCTTGATTCCAGTCCAGGAAAGACATGGCTTTGCAGTTCGGGCTGGACTGTTCCCATGAGGCACAGGGTCAAGGCTGATTTGCATATGGCCATGTCTGAACTGGGGCGGAGCGGAGTGCAAAAAAACGATGGATTTAGGCCCAGATCTCTGTACTGTGGTGAATGTATGACATTGTTCTGCTTTCCGTCCATCAACTTTTGTTTTGCATTTGTCACCCTGAGTGGGATGGGTATGCTCAGACGTGAGTCCCATGCTCTCCACACCACTGCAGTCAAGCTATCCTGGCTGAAGACGGCTGATAGCCAGAAACCGGTCCTAGGATGCTTGATTCCGGTCCAGGAAGGACATGGCTTGGCAGTTCGGGCTGGACTGTTCCCATGAGGCACAGGGTCAAGGCTGATTTGCATATGGCCATGTCTGAACTGGGGTGGTGTGGAGTGCAAAAAACGATGGATTTAGACCCAGATCTCTGTACTGGGGTTAATGTATGATATCGTTCTGCATTCTGTCCATCAACTGTTGTTTTGCATTTGTCACCCCGAGTGGGAGGGGTATGCTCAGACGTGAGTCCCATGCTCTCCACACCACTAGATTCAGGCTATCCTGGCTGAAGACGTCTGATAGCCAGAAACCGGTCCTAGGATGCATGATTCCGGTCCAGGAAAGACATGGCTTGGCAGTTTGGGCTGGACTGTTCCCATGAGGCTCAGGGTCAAGGCTGATTTGCATATGGCCATGTCTGAACTGGGGTGGTGTGGAGTGCAAAAAAACTATGGATTTAGGCCCAGATCTCTGTACTGGGGTGAATGTATGACATCGTTCTGCATTCTGTCCATCAACTGTTGTTTTGCATTTGTCACCTCGAGTGGGATGGGTATGTTCATACGTGAGTCCCATGCTCTCCACACCACTGGAGTCAAGCTATCCTGGCTGAAGATGGCTGATAGCCAGAAACCGGTCCTAGGATGCTTGATTCCGGTCCAGGAAAGACATGGCTTGGCAGTTTGGGCTGGACTGTTCCCAGGAGGCACAGGGTCAAGGCTGATTTGCATATGGCTATGTCTGAACTGGGGTGGTGTGGAGTGCAAAAAAATGATGGATTTATGCCCAGATCTCTGTACTGGGGTGAATGTATTACATAGTTCAGCAATGTGTCCATCAACTCTTGTTTTGCATTTGTCACCCCGAGTGGGAGGGGTATGCTGAGAGGTGAGTCCCATGCTCTCCACACCACTAGAGTCAAGCTATCCTGGCTGAAGACGTCTGATAGCCAGAAACCGGTCCTAGGATGCTTGATTCCGGTCCAGGAAAGACATGGCTTGGCAGTTCTAGCTGGACTGTTCCCATGAGGCACAGGGTCACGGCTGATTTGCATATGGCCATGTCCGAACTGGGGTGGTGTCGAGTGCAAAAAAAGATGGATTTAGGCCCAGATCTCTGTACTGGGGTGAATGTATGACATTGTTCTGGATTCTGTCCATCAACTGTTGTTTTGCATTTGTCACCCCGAGTAGGATGGGTATGCTCATACGTGAGTCCCATGCTCTCCACACCACTGCAGTCAAGCTATCCTGGCTGAAGACGGCTGATAGCCAGAAACCGGTCCTACGATGCTTGATTCCGGTCCAGGAAAGACATGGCTTGGCAGTTCGGGCTGGACTGTTCCCATGAGGCACAGGGTCAAGGCTGATTTGCATATGGTCCTGTCTGAGCTGGGGTGGTGTGGAGTGTAAAAAAACGATGGATGTAGCCCCAGATCTCTGTACTGGGGCGAATGTATGACATCGTTCTGCATTCTGTCCATCAACTGTTGCTTTGCATTTGTCACCCCGAGTGGGATGGGTATGCTCAAATAATAAAGACATTTATAGAGCGCATGGAAAATAGTACGCCATCTCGGCGTGTCCCCGCGCTAAAGAAGAGGCGATAAACTCATAAGAGGGGGAGAGGACAGTACGAGGCAAGGGGCATTAAATAGGCTATAAGGAGAACAGATGAGTTTTTAGTTGCCGTCGAAAAATGGTTTCTGAAGGCTCCAGGCGGAGATGGCTGGGAAGTTTATTCCATGCTGTTGCAGCCGCCACTCTGAAAGACCGACCTCCCATTTTTTCTCTCCTATAGCGGTGGGTCATAAGCATGCCCATCCCGCTAGATCTGAGTGATCTGCGTGGTTCATACCTGGTAACCAGACCTGTCAGATATCTGGGGGCTTTATTCCAGATGATCTGATGACATATTAGGCGTACTTTGTACTGTATTCTTTTTTTCACTGGGAGCCAGTGGAGGGCATCCAGAGTGGTTTTAGAGTTGGCTCTTCGAGGGAGTCTAAACACTAGGCGGGCTGCAGCATTTTGCAGTATTTGGAGTCTTCCAATGCGTTTACAAGAAGCTCCCAGGAAAAGGACATTTCCATAATCGAGGCGTGACGTTATCAGTGCCTGGGTCATAGTGCGCCAGGCCTCCAAAGGAAGGAGATCTAGGGTTTTGTTGAGAGTCTTTAGGACTCCAAAACACTTGCCTACTAGATGGTTAATGTGTGTCTTAAGAGAGAGTGTGGGATCCATCCATATCCCTAAATTTTTGGCTTCAGTACATGGTGTAGGCATATCGCCTAAACAGCTTGGCCACCAATCACATGTCCAAAGCCGTTGATCAGACGTGAGTCCCATGCTCTCCACACCACTGGAGTCAAGCTATCCTGGTTGAAGAAGGCTGATAGCCAGAAACCGGTCCTAGGATGCTTTATTCCAGTCCAGGAAATACATGGCTTTGCAGTTCGGGCTGGACTGTTCCCATGAGGCACAGGGTCAAAGCTGATTTGCATATGGCCATGTCTGAACACGGGTGGTGTGGAGTGCAAAAAAACGAAGGATTTAGGCCCAGATCTCTGTACTGGGGTGAATGTATGACATTGTTCTGCATTCTGTCCATCGCCTGTTGTTTTGCATTTGTCACCCCGAGTGGGATGGGTATGCTCAGAGGTGAGTCCCATTCTCTCCACATAACTGTAGTCAAGCTATCCTGGCAGAAGACGGCTGATAGCCAGAAACCGGTCCTAGGATGCTTGATTCCAGTCCAGGAAAGACATGGCTTCGCAGTTCGGTCTGGACTGTTCCCATGAGGCACAGGGTCAAGGCTGATTTGTATATGGCCATGTCTGAACTGGGGTGGTGTGGAGTGCAAAAAAACAATGGATTTAGACCCAGATCTCTGTACTGGGGTGATTGTATGACATTGTTCTGCATTCTGTCCATCAACTGTTGTTTTGCATTTGTCACCCCGAGTGGGATGGGTATGCTCAGATATGAGTCCCATGCTCTCCACACCACTGGAGTCAAGCTATCCTGGCTGAAGACGGCTGATAGCCAGAAACCGTTCCTAGGATGCTTGATTCCGGTCCGGTAAAGACATGGCTTGGCAATTCGGGCTGGACTGTTCCCATGGGGCACAGGGTCAAGGCTGATTTACATATGGCCATGTCTGAACTGTTGCGGTGTGGAGTCCAAAAAAACGATGGATATAGGCCCAGATCTCTGTACAGGGGTGAATGTATGACATTGTTCTGCATTCTGTCCATCAACTGTTGTTTTGCATGTGTTTTTAACGTAGCATCAGATTTGTAGTCCACATCTGTCACAGTGAGAGAATTAGACCATTGTATCTATAGCTAATGTTAAGCATTTGCATTCAGAACACTTGCCTTTGTTACAGCCTCTAAGGCTGGTGCAGGAGGTACGCCAATTATTCATTTCCCCCATACTAGTGCTCTTTCTCACTATTGCAGTCTGTACTGCCGTCAGCATTTTTTCTGTAGAAGCAAACCACATTTGAGCGTTTGTGTAGAAGTGTGATTTGTATGCTATGGGTACAGTTTTACCTTCATTGAAGGTTAGGGAGATTTGTGGCATTTATACGTATGTGTGGGTGTTAGGATTTCATGTTAGCCTGTAAGTAACAAAGGATATCCGTGTGTTCGTGTGTCCAACGTCTAATTTAAAAATCAGGTCTGATTGGATGGTAAAAAGGTTTTACTTCTTCAGCAAAATCCAAAATGTATGTTCTGCCAAAATTTAAGAATCCCAATATTGATAGTAAATTTTTCAGAGATTTGGGAGGTTGGAGCTGTGCGCACTTGTCTAAAATATTACCTGCAAGGCTACACTTGATACCTCGTATCCCAAAAATCGGACATTCAGGTGGGCTATTTTAATTTTTTTAAAGTTTAATTTGTAGCCCTCAGAGGCGAACCCCAAAATCATGTTGCTCACCCTAGTCACATGATCCAAGAAATCACCATCCGTCAGATAAATATTATATACATCGGACAATGCCTCCTCATCAAAATTATGAAGCAACGCTGTTACCCAAGCTGAGAACAACCCGGGGTTATTCCTGTACCCTTGAGGATGTCGGCAGAATTGACCCTAGTGCTGAGAATGCTGTCAAATATCTGCTTTCAGGTGGTATATTATGGCAGAAAAATCCATTTGAGATATCTAGTGTTGTTTTGTGTTTTTTGCGCGTAATGTTATTCATTAATTGAGCACTGTGTGCATTCTCTACTACAAATGACATTGAGCATGTGTTCAGATGTCTGTAGTCTAAAAGTAGGCGGTATGAATCGCCAGGCTTCATTCCAGGAAACAAATGTTTGCTCATTAAAGCGGTGCAATTCTCTATTATACCTTGGTATTCAAGTTGATTTAATACCTCCCAGACTTGTTTTTTCACTTCTTGTTTTATTGGGTACTGTCTCCGTGGAGTTGAAGTTGGTTTAACTGTGGAGTACATGGTGGGGTGTCTCAGTACCCGACCCTAAATAGTTGCGGTACAATGCAGGAGCAAGTTCTACTGCCCACTACTGCACATACAAATGTTTTAGTGATACTGCAATGAGGTCGGAAAAGGCCAGTAAAATTACTATTTCTCCCTTTGGGCACTCCATAATAATCTCAGAGGGACAATCTTTTTCAGAAAAAAGCATGTCATAGCCATAAGCCAAGTTCTCAAAAAAGAGACCTTTTCTGGGTTTGTCTCCATCCAGGTGTAGTGCTTTTTCATATACCGGGTGTGGGACACTTACCCTAGTATCAGGTGTCTCCACCCTGGAATGTTCATTCAACGCCTCTGTCACCAGAAATTCCATCAGGTTCTAGCGAGCTATTGTTACTTCAGCTGCGCTGTCTAGCATTGTCAGAGCCCATTCCCCATTCAGAAATTGAGTCCTCAGTATCCTTCGTATTTCTTACTTTAAATTGAGGTTTTGATTTTGGATTATCTTCTTTTTTAATATTATAGTTAGAAGCTTTTCTTCCTCCAGTGTATGCACCTGTGCGCTCGCGCACCCTGCTACCCTGAAGCACCCAAAGTCTTTCATGGATCACACACATTGCATCAGAAACCAGATTGGTGGGCTCTACTGCAAAATGGAAAAAGGAACCCATCAGTGAAGGAGGCCCGACATGTAATTAGCCTGAAGGACAGAGATTGAAAAGTGAGGATACTTTACTGATGTTTGTCTTAAAATTGCACTTTGACCCCCCTGCAACCACGAGGTGTGAGTTATTGTTAAAGCCTTCCCCTAAATAAGCACAAGTTTAAGTGGACAAAGCATATAGAGTGACAACAGGCAGGCATTTGGTATATCGAGATGCTGAGAAAGGCCAGTCTCGAGGCGCCGTTCTAAGTAAAATAGCAAACCTAACAATGTATTTTTCCCTGCTGCCCAAAGCTTCCTGGTTTCAGATAGTCATATTTAATCATTGCATTGAGACACATTTATCAAAAGGAATAGTTTTGAAACGTGAACTTTGACCCATTTAGTCCGCAGGATCCGGCAACAATGCAAGAGTACTTGTAAGCCCATCACATTGTAAGGGGCCGCAGTGGTCCAAATAGACACAAGCAAGAGGCCTGTATGATATTAGCAGTGGTGTTTGGGCCTGATGTGCTCATGGAACCCTTCATCTGATGACATATGGTGCCCTTAAGGACAAATGTTTTTGACTGTTTTGTTAACCTGGCCACCAATAGAATCAGCCAATGAATTTGAATGCCATCACATTGGTGACTCAGCGTTTGTATCACACAAGCTCTTGGTTAGTCTTTTTATGAGCTCTTCCACTTGTTCCCAAAGCAATTTGTGCTTTATTGTGCAACCTTTTGAGTCTTTAAACCCATTTTGACCCCAGTAGTGAAGATATTCATTGTAAGACTGGACACAGTAAAATGAATCGAACGATATAAGTGTGGGAAATTTCTAATCGTATTTATGAGTGCCAATAATATTAAGGCTTTTAATTCTGCCAGCTGTGATGTGCAGTCTTCCAGGGACTGTGTCTTCATTCTGCTAGGATTGAACTTGCCTTTCTGCATATTTTACAATCGCACAAGCTGTGCTGTATTGCTGTTTACTTCCAATGGCAGGCTGAGTAGGGCTGTCAGTGTAAATACATATTCATATTGATCTGGAGGCATTATTTCACTCGGGAGAGGATATTGCAGGAATGCTTGTGTTTTTAACGTAGCATCAGATTTGTAGTCCACATCTGTCACAGTGAGAGAATTAGACCATTGTATCTATAGCTAATGTTAAGCATTTGCATTCAGAACACTCTTGGTAAGTCTTTTTTTAGCTCTTCCACTTGTTCCCAAAGCAATTTGTGCTTTATTGTGCAACCTTTTGAGTCTTTAAACCCATTTTGAACCCAGGCTCTTTAAAATATTTTAACGTTTTATTTATTAAATTATTTACTTACCTCCAGTTATCCATATTTCGGTTGTTAGCACCCCCCGCCCTGCCCCTCCCCCGCCCCACCTTTCTGCCCCACCAGAACTCCCTCCACGGGCCGTGGCTGTCCTATTTCTTCTTAGAAGAATCAGGTTCTTGCTTGGTGCTATCCTTTCAGGTCCACCAACAAGTTGAGGTTTTATTGCTCTAGCTCTCAAATTATCTCTACCTAATTCAGCATATGTATCTTCCATAATTTTTGGTAATTCACTCTCCTGTTGAACAAGAGTGAAATACCTCAAGTGTTGGCGTATCGCCACCGCTGCTGCCTCCCCTTTTTTGTTTGGTAACATAATCATGGATACCTGGGCAAAATGTCCAAACATTTTCATCCATAATTTCAGAGCAGGCTCTGCTCCATACTCATTCTGTATCTGTCTTAATACATCTGGTATCACTGCTATTAAAGGGATACCATGAGTTCTGGTATAAATGGCAGCAAAAACTGTACCGAGGCTGGAAGGGCTGATTGTTCGGCGCAAGGAGTCAGAAAGCTTCTAACAATGGACAAAATGTCCTTGCTATTGATGTTGGCCTTGGCAATCCGCTCCGCGTAAAAGCTACTCTTTGCCTCCCCAATGACTGCATAGTAGGTGCTCTGGGCTTTGCGAAGAGCAGTTTTGGCCAGAGGGCAATACTCCCAACGCCAGCGTTCAAGTTTTTTGTAACTCAATTTAAGCTCTCTAAAATAATCTGAGTACCAGGGTTTAAGTAAAGATTGTCCTGGTCATTCATTTGGTCAGAGTTTTGAGGCAGAATCAGTCCCTTGGCTGATCCAGGTGGTAAAACTCTCGACCGCTCGTTCAAGACCAAAAGTTGCCTGTGGGCGTGAGAGTAAAAGGGCCTTAGAGAGGGCCGAATACCAATCTTCCGAATCGGCTTACTATGAGCTGCAGCCGACGGGCCAAGGAGAGGCTTCCTGTGATTCTAAGTTCTGCTTGTTTTTAAGTGAGCGCTTTTCTGACATTTTCTGAAATGTTCATAGCACCTTCTTGTTTCTCTTCCCCTGCTACATTTGCACGTAATGCTGATACAGCGTTTTTTTATTTAGACATTGTTGAAAAAGTTTAAAGGAAACTGAGATAATGTTTATGCAAAATAGGGTACTGTAATCCTGCAAGCTTGAATAAATCTACAGCCAATACATAAGATATGCCTACTCAGCTGTGGTGGGTTTTTCCCTTCTCACTCCAGATGTCTCTTGGTAAATGTGAGTCAGCGTCTCTGAGAACAGTATGACTGAACTACTCAGTGCTGACCATTAAATAAGAACCGATTCAACATTGGTAGCACTATTTCACGTTGTTCTACATAGGATATGCATGTTTAGACAGCTTAACTCCTTCAGCGCTGATGACAAAGCCAGTTCGTCATGGGCATTACCTGCGCTACGCGGATGACGAGCTGGCTTTGTCATAAACCGCGCATTTTTCAAATTCCAGTGCACAGCGGGAAAACACGGTAGCGCGGTAGAGGATAAACTGTGGGATTGATGTCCAGACTGACTCCAGACACCTCCACTGTGTATGTTCGCCTGTATACCAGCTAGCTCACAGTGCCACCATGAACTCCTCTTATCAAAGAGAGAAGAGGTTCTGGCAACTATTGAACGTGACAACCGTATCCCATTAGGGATCATGGAAACAGTAAAGTACTTTTCACTCAGTCACTCGTGCTCACTTTGTCTCAGAGAGATACACAGAATAAACGGTGGGGACGTTTTCAATAAGCATTTAGTGAACCAGCGTCATTCTAGCGTAAAATATGTGTGCTGAAACAAACATAAGTAAGAAACAGATATAAACAGTTATAAGCCCCATCAGACTAAATGGATGGTAGATTTCTACCATAATGCTAAAACAATGATTATATGCAAGCATATAAATACGTGACAGTAGTAATGCATACTCCTATGATGCAGGCCCTATCTAGATACACCTTAATGTACCTAGCATATATGTATCTGTAATACCCAAGAATCCCCCTAGGAGTAGACCAACCCCATTTTCTAGTGTGAGAGAATGAAGGATCCCATCCTGGTCTCGAGATGGACACACCTCAAGGGATGTCAGATCACATCGTGCTGGAGTGTCTGTGTGCAGGAACCTGAGTGTCTCGCGTCAGGGTGTCAGCATGGAAGTCTTTCTCCTCTGCCTCCCTTAGGAAAGACCTTGTGTTTATATACCCAAAAAGGTACACTCAAGGATTCTACTTTGCTGTGTCATGTCGGCCAAGGATGACAAAAGGGATATTCCTTATACATAGTTCTTATGCAGAAGATGGTAATCCTGCTGTGATTCTGAGAATCCTCATGCATAATAAATTATGCTAGTTTTCTCAGAAAAGCATACAACACTTTATCTAACTAGGTAAAAGGTAAATACCAAATATTTTAGGTAACTACCCAGGCCTACATTGGGGTATATTAAAAATCATAACACTGCATGGCAGGAAGAAAAGGCAGAATATCCTAAGCTGGATCCAAAGTCATTGGGAATCATGCCTGTGAGAACCAAAATTGAGTTTTTAGGATAAGTGAGCACTCTGTAAAGAGTTTTTCCCCATCGAAGTCCACTTGATCCCATTCCAAATCACATTGATATAAGGGGTTTTTGGTAAGTGGGTCCTCCTCTCCCACATCAGAAACATGAATTCTGCATGGAACACCTAAATCAATTTTGCCACAGCAGACACCTTTCAGTTTTGTGCTGTCTAGGACCCTCATACTCTGAGAGGTGCTAAGACTTCCCATTCTCTTGGAGGTGATTCATCTTCCCGAGGTTCTTGGGTCTCCCAACTTTTTAAAGGGGTTAGCCCCTTTCTCAATGTGCTTGGACTTTCCTTTCCTCCTACCCACTTTGTCACCATGAACAGTCTTCTCTTGAAATGGCCCCTTCATTTTCATATCCTCTCATAATCAAGATCTGATCGAGAGTCTCCCATACACATGTATACATCTCATTTTGAATTAGCTTTTTGATCAGCTCTTCATTGATTTTTCCCTGTGAAATCTCAGGGTCCTCACCTTCATGATCAGTCGTGTTAGTTTATAATAAGGGAAAGTAAGTATGTATAAGTGAAAAGAGCTTAAAAAATAGGATCCTTCAATATAAGTTAAGCAATGTAATACTGATGGAAAATTCAACTTAGGGCATGCACTGGACGAACAGCTGATCGTAGGGGCACTGTAACTGTCAATTGCCAATGTGTTATATTACAATGCCCCCATCGACCTCCCAGGATCCTTGAAAACATATTACTTAAGGCAGTGCATTGCATTTAGGGCCACTGCCCAGGGATTTCCTCTAAACCTGGCCACGACATCCCTGCCTGAAGGGACGCGTTGGTTGGATATGGCCTGCAACAGGCCTCCTGCTGGAGTTGGGGATGCTCACAAAACACCTGGCTGCCTTCTGTGAGAATGAAGGGGCCACAGTAGCCAGAGTCATTCTGCAGTGATCTTGTCATTCCTGGCCCTACAGGCTAAGACTGCCTTGGATCATCAGGCAGAGATGGTTTTGGTTCAGGCTCCAGAAGACCAGAGCGGGAATGCTCAATATTTTTTGGCAAATGGTCTCTCCAATTCAAACAGATTTCCCTCAGTGCTATCAACACAAGATATAACAATAAGCCTATGTGTATATAACGCATCTTATTACTCCACGTGCCATCATCCCCAAATAAAACCAGAGTCATATTTACCATAATTTCCTCTCCAAAGATACCACACAGGGTTTCCTCAACTCCTCTCCAAAAGGCAAAAAGTCTAGGACACTCATAAAAAATGTGATGATTGTTATCTTTGATAAGATCACACCTTGGGCATTTAGGAGTGGAGAGTGGAGCAAACTTGGCTATCCCCGCAGTGTAGTATAATCGATTAATGACAAAGAAATGATTCTTCTTGAGGTTCACCGGCTTAACATACTTATATAGCAACTTCAGATAGGGTTCATATAATTCTTCGATGTCACATTCCAAGGGTACCTGATTCTATACTAGATGTTGTGGGGGATGTTCCTTCTCATCTGCCTCTAAAGACTTTTTGTACTATTTGGAGATTTTCTTGCTCTTAAGGTTGCTCCATTTCTGAAAGGTATGCTTGGTCAGTTTGTGTGTGGCACAACTACATAATTTACAATAAATAAAAGCTAGCAATCCATACAGTCATATCAAACATTTTCAGTAAATGAAATCAAATTTAACAATCCTAAGTGAACAGGTTACATAAATTGGAAGCCGCATGACAAGCTTATCTAAGCAAAATGAAGTACCAAAAATAATAGCAAAAAGGGTCAAAGATGACAAGACATAATAAGGCTCTTATCTGCATGGAACAACATTTAAAAGAGACAGCTTAATTGCTGCATGGATTTAATATATGTAATAAATGTTCTGTTCTGGAATGTTTCTTGGATGATCTTAACGTATTTCTTTTTTTTATTTTAAACTTTTACGCAAGGAATAATCATACTTCAACATATACAGCAGTGGGTAGGTGGAAACACAACCAAGACACTACAAAAGACAAACTTAAACAAATATGACGGCAAATACATAGAGATCAAATAAAAAAAATGCATTGGGGAAAATCAAGAAAACAGCGAAGCTAGCAAGAACAGGCGGAGAGGTGAGACAAATCATACAAATGGAAAACAATCAATCAAGGCTACATAAAAAAATACAACCTAACTCATAGTCTCTTAAATCCACTCCGCCACAGGAGCCCAGATTTTCACCCCCATTACTCTTCCTATTCCGCTTGGTCATATAAATTGCAGATTCAAGATTATACATCACCAGAAGCCTAGCCCTCCAGCAGGTAAATGACGGAGGATCAGGGGAAATCCAATCTTTCGTGATACAAGCGCGCAAAATCGCCATGCAGATAAACAAAAAAGAGGTCATAGTTTTAGATCTTATTTGCCCTTTAGAATCTGGTTTAACTCCTATCAATACCAGCTACCCTGTAATACAAACTAGTGATCCCATTATTAATACAAGAAAGCATTCAATAGCAGACAAGACGTCCACCAGTTTAGAACACGGATAGAACATATGCACAGCATGTGCGGCAAAAGCACCACACCTATTACATTCCTTTCCCCATCTGCTCTATTAAAGGAAATTTTCTGAGTTGAAGCCTAGCAGCCGGGCCTAACGTACTCACAAAACTACAGATTTGCAGGTATTTAAAAAAAATCATGTTTTGGCAAACCATATTGTAATTGTAGCTCTGTAAAGGACGGCAATTGGCCATCGGAACAAAGATCTCCTAAGCTGCAAATCCCCTTCTGCCGCCACCTAACAATAGTTTGATCTCGAAAAATAAGAGGGAGAACGCCTGCGGCTTCAAAAGGGGTGTTAGCATTTATATTCAGGAGACCTAAATGCCGCTTGACCCGCCTCCATAGAGCATGGGCAGCCTTTTGAATTTTAAACGTAGTTTTTTTTAAAATAGCTGCGTTCCAGAAATTTTACCAAACAACTCTGGCCTCTTCACCCAGCCCAAACTCATATATTGAAGGGCTATGACAAGGCAAAGGCCTAGCCCTTTCTCCAACAACCAAAGGGGAAATAAATTGCAAAACTGCCTTTTGTAGCCCCATAAAAATCTAGAACTGATATTCTCAAGTCTTTTAAAACACACTGCTGGAAAATCAAGTGGGATCGTTCTGAAAAGGTAGAGAAACGTGGGCTACACAAGCATCTTTAAAACATTCACCCTCCCATACAGCAATAAATGTAAATGTAATTGTATTAATATAGCGCACTTCTACCCAGAGGTCTCGTAGCGCTGTATTCATACCGCTGTGGAACCCATCCTGGCTTTCCTGTGAAATGTCCACTCCTGGGCATCCCCCAAGGCATCCAAGCGCTGCTGGTGCCACTGTCGAGATTAAACAAGCTATTGCCCAGAGTCACAGAGTGGGACCCATGATTAGACTAGGCACCAAGGCGAGAATTATCAGGTCCGGGGAAATTGAGTCCAAGAGCTGCCGAGGTGGGAATTGAACCCTGGTCCCGGGCCAGACCTCTGCATCAGGGTCTGCTGCTCTAACCATTGAGCCATGCTTCTCCACGAGAATCAGGATGGTTTAATCACTCTATGGTAGAATTCACTTTGTCTGGTTCTTGTTATAATACTGGTTCATGTTAATTTCAGGGATCTTGTTAATAGGTGAGCAGAGCTTAATTCCCAAGTAGATGGCTTCCGAGACGGTGGGAATACCATCCGGAGGGTTGCTCCCGACACATGAAATCTGAGTTTTAGTTAAGTTTAGCTTGTACCCGGACAAGAGCCCAAACTGTGATGCGAGGCCTTCAGTTGTTGACAATGCGGAAGGCAGGTCAGTAGTGACAATAACAATATCGTCCGCACAGGCCAGAGCTCTATACTCAATGTTGCATACTTTAACTGGTTTGATATCAATGGACTGATTTAATTTAGATAAAAAGAAATCAATATATAAGGCAAATAATAAGGGTGAACTTGGGCAGCCTTGTCTTGTTCCGCGACTGATTGTGAAGAGATCTTACTCTCTACCAGATAAGCGTATGCAAGCAGTAGGTAGCTGTATAAAGACTTCATTTCTTGTAGCATGCCAGGTCCAAATCTCTTCAGACGTAGAAGCTCCCATAAGTATGGCCAAGACACCCTGTTGAATGCCTTCTCGGCATCCAACAGGGTCGTTCCAATAGAGGTCTTCGTAGCTTCTGCCAAGTCCATCAAAGCTATCACACGCCTCACGTGGTCAGTCGTGTCGCGGCCGGGGATGAACCCATGCTGAAATGGTGATACCAGGGTTAAGATAATCCTTGAAATCCGGACGACTAAGATTTTGGAATAGATTTTACTGTTGGCGTTGATTAATGATATAGGTCTGTAAGAGGATGGTCTTTTTTTAAGAACACCGTTATTATTGATTTCCGCCAGGACAGTGAGGCTAATCTCCTTTGTGCACTCAGGAACGTCCCCAGCATTTGCTCGTTTAAGACTGACAGGAAAGTTTTAAAAAATTCAAGTGGGATTCCGTCTGGTCCCACCGCCTTACCTACCGCGAGCGATAATATTGCTGCCTCAAGTTCCTCATAAGAGATATCGGCCTCTAGCTCTTCTTTTTGTTCAAGAGTTAATTTAGGAAACTATTTCAATGGTATCCTCATTTAGGTAAAGCTGTATTAAAAATCTCCAATACTTTTGTGGGTTCTGTCTGGATTTGCCCATGCTCATCCTGAATTGAGTCAACACTCCTAGCTACCTCTTTCTGCCTTAACCTTTTAGCAAGTAACCGGCCCCAATTCTCTCCCACCTCATAAAGGTCAGAACGATGTACGGCAATTTGGGCCGCTAACATAGTGGCAAAGATTTGGTACGCCCTCATTTTTTTAACAGCCAAATCTTTTGCGAATTGATCATAATCCCGACTGGTGCTGACTGCCAACGTAAATTCATCTCATCGTCCTCTTCTGCCCTCATTCTGTGTTGTTTATTAATGGAATAGCTAAGGGACTCTCCCCGCACTCTGGCCTTAAATGCATCCCATGCCATACTGTAACCCCCTGAGTACCCCGGGGTTGAGGTAAGTACAGCCGTAGGACCTTAAACTCAGTACAAACGAACAAAGGCGGATATTGCGGTGATAAACCAGGTTGTTTAATCAGACAAATGAGTACAAGAAGTACAGCAAAGCCGTTGGTCCAGAGTGGTGAGGAGAAGCCGATGTTATGGGCGTCCAACCGTCCTCTGCACGACTGCCGGTCCCGACAGCCACCCAACAGAGGACACCGTGCTAAGCAGTGGCCGGCAATGCCACTCGAACTGTGGTAGCGGGGGTAGAGGAAAGCTAACTCCCTAGTTCGTCCTCTGCATAGATGCCGGTCCCGACATCTTCCAACAGAGAGCAAAAGGAAAGAGTAAGGGAAATCAAAAGGTGTAGCCCACTCGTTCGATAACCCTCGAACGGGGACTGTTGCTCTGTGTGCTCGAGTTCAAAGTCACTCGAATACCCTCGAGCGGGGACTGAGTGTAGTGGCGCCTCAATGCGCTATTGCAAATGCTCGAACCCTCGAGCGGGGACAGGGTGTGATGGCGCTTCAATGCGCGTATGCAAATGCTCGAACCCTCGAGCAGGGACAGGGTGCGATGGCCCTTAACAGCGCGAGTTCAAGAGCTCGAACCCTCGAGCGGGGACAGGGTGTGATGGCGCTTCAATGCGCGTATGCAAATGCTCGAACCCCCGAGCGGGGACAGGGTGTGATGGCGCTTCAATGTGCGTATGCTAATGCTCGAACCCTCGAGCGGGGACAGGGTGCGATGGCGCTTAACAGCGCGAGTTGAAGACCTCGAACCCTCGAGCGGGGACAGTGCGAGTGGCGCTTCTCAGCGCGCGAGTACAAGTGCTCGAACCCTCGAGCGGGGACTGGGGGCGCCGGCGCCTTGATGCGCGGGGAACAAGAGTCGAGAGAACGTCTCTCCAGAGGTACAGCTCACCTTGGTTGAAGCACAGATTCCAACTGCGGACCCGAAAATATCCGACGGCTGTCTTTGTATCCCGGTCCGTTTTATGCCGGCACTTCCGCGTGCAAGCCTCGCGCATGCGCCACGCACAGCATGATGGGTAGCGTAGTTCCCGCCGGGGTTTGTATGGGGGTTGCAGTCCGGTTATCGTGGAGGCAGCGCTGTTTGTCCCTTTGCCACGTTCTGTGTCCTAACACATACCCACTGGGGCAGAGCCACAGTTCAATTGAAAAAACTCTGCTATCCATTTAGACATTTGTTCATGATAGGCAGAGTCAACTAGCAACTGACACTTGAACGTCCACGGTTATTTGGGGGGGTCTGTACAGCGTTTCTGTTTCTAATTCCAAAATATTGGGATTGTGATCCGATAATATTTTAGGTTGAATGTCGATCCAAGCGTTAGTCAAAAGTTATATAGATGTAAATAAATAATCCAATCGAACATGTTACTGATGAGGGGCAGAATAAAATGTGTGGCCTGGGTCACCCAATCTTTTCAGCCACCAGACATCTACTAGACCAACATCATTAAGAAGACCCTTGGTAGCTTTAAAAACCTTATTCTTTTTCCCTTTATACCGGAGATTACTATGAATGTCTACATCTCCTCCCATGTGTAGATTGAAATCTCCGCAAAGGATTAATGGGGATGCCCAGGAGGCCAATTCAATACTAATATCGTTCAACATATCGGGATCGTCAGAATTGGGACCATACAATGAGCATATAGTAACTAAGAGGCCATCTATCCTAAACTCGATAATTACCCACCGACCAAAATGATCCACCTTAACACGTTTACACTCGCCGCACCCGTATTTCTTCAGGAAAGCAACCCCACCTGTAATCGAACCTTTTCGTGCACAACACAGAAGTTCCAAACCCAGATCTTTCAGCCATCCCCCGTTGTTCTAAGCGATGTGTGTTTCTTGAACACATACCCGTTCTACCCTCATTGTTTTGAGGATCTGAGCCATAATTCCTCTTTTTTTTCTATTATTCAGACCACATACATTCCATGAGCAAATGGCCAATTTACCCATCTTTAAACAAAAAATGTTTTATCGTAACTGAGAAACCCCACAATTTCTCTCCCCACATGTTAATATATATGATTCTTGCTGCCGCTAAAGACTCAGAAAAAGCAATATGTAGCTGAGATACATTTATTGGACCATGACTTACTCACTTTCAGGTGAATCCACCCCACCTCTGTGCTCCTTACGTTCCTTGCTCCGAGAAACCACCCACACCCCCTCCCTACTACTACCCCTACCCCCCCACCTTCCCCTGAACCCACCCAAATGAGGCAAAGGGACTGAATAGTCTGTATTGGTGATGGAGAAAAAGGAGTGAGTGCCCTCCCTGCCCCCTTTTCCCCTGAATAAGCACCAAAATAAGGTATCATCGAGGAAGCTTTCAATGCTATCGCGGAAGCACATTATCCCTTACAGTGTCCACAGAAATTCCTTTGCAACTATCTCGAAAGTAGCAAATAGGGTTTTTTCTTTATAGATAACTTTGAGGTTGGAGGGATTTAATAAGAAAGCTTGTGCCCCTTTCGCTTGAAATGGCAAAATAAGTTGACGCAGATGCCACCTTAGTTGTACAGTGGCCTGACAGCAGTCAGGGCGCACAAAAAACTCACAGCCCTTAGCTTTCCGCTTGCGATCAGGCCTTGCTAGATCATATAGGTGCTCACGGAGTAGGAAATTGCTGAAACAGATCAGTATTGCCCTTGGCATGGCCTCTGCCCCTCTGGTACCCCCAGCACCTGAAAAGGAAATCTGTGCACCCTTTGGAGCTCAAGCTCCCATTTCCACTTGGTTAACTCAGGAAAGGTTTCAGCACATAGTTCAATTACAAACTGACGGGTATCTTTCCCTTCTAATCCTTCAGGGATGCCCAGTATACGCAAATTGTTTCTCCTTGACCTGTTTTCAATGTCAATTAGTTTCCAATTTATGTCATCACGGGTTGAATGAATGACAGAGACGTCAGCCTTCTGCGAAGCAAACTCATCCTCCATTGAGGAAATTCTTCCTTCGGCTTCTCCAATTCTTACTGACAGCTCGGTACATGATTTAACCACGCGCGGCATCGCGTTCTGTAGTATACACACTGCACCCTGGACACGCAGACTTTCCACCTTCTTCTCTCGGTGCAACATGGTGGCCTGGTATATCGTAGTAAGGGTAATGTCATTATCAGTTTCTTCAAAGTTAGGAACTGGGGCCCCTCTACTGTCATTTGTCCCACCTGCTTGAGCTGCTGTAGAGGCGTCTAAGTTTGATGACCCATCATTGCTTGTTACCCGCCCTGGTATTACGTTAAATAGATGAGATACCTCTTGTGCTTTTCGAACCATATTTTTTTCCCACTAACAGTAACATGCTGTTCTCTTCTTCCTCGAGATGCGCAGAGCTGGCTAGGCTTTTATCGTCCGCCCAGTCAAGGTCCACACTTTCGCCCTCCGAGAAGATGGAGAAGTCTGACATGGAGTAAAATTCCCCCCCTGAACCACAGGAGTCCACTTCAGTAGCCACTTCTGCTGAGGGGTTCTGATACACAGTCAACTATGCGCTGGAGAGGAGCTGTAATCAAAGTGGCAGAATCTAAAGAGTCTGAACCGTGAGTAATATTAGCCTGCTCATTTTCGCTACTTTCACACAGTGAATTCACTTGGTTACTAGGGGGAAAAGCTGAGGGGGGAATCTCCAAAGAGTTGGTTACCGTTTTTACTATACCAGAGTTAGTGCTGTTACTACTTAGAGCAGATAGGATCGGCGACAATTTCGTTTTGGGAACGTGTTTTTTTTAAAAATCCCTGCAATTGTTACCTCCGGCCCTGCAAGGTCCCCGGCATCAGGAGCCAAGACAGCGTCCCTCTGTACCTTATCGGTAGGATCCAGTATTTCCGTGACTCCCAACTCGGTGACTGCCTGAGCTGCATTCTGTGCATTCTGCACATTGTGCGGACCATCACAGGGGGCCTGCGCACAAGAGATCAGTAGCGCTGTGGTCGGCGTATTCGCAGCAGCCGCTGCACGAGTCTTTGGTCCCTTGGCAACCGCGCTGGAACTGGCATTCCTGGTCTCCATCCTGGCTCCTCTGCTCCGGACCTTCCAGACAGCTCCAACACCTCAATCCGATTACCGCAGCCCCCTTCTCCTCCTCCAGCTGCCGAAGTCTGATCACGGAGCCACCGCCGATGCCAGGACGGCAACCACAGATCCCCACGGTGAGTAAGTAGAGTCGCGTTTGTGACGGGGTGTTGATAACAGCAGCAACAGCCTCAGCATGCCGGACTCCTCGTTTGTTTTCGCTTCACTTGGCTTTACTTCACGGCTGGAGCACCACGCTTTCTAGAGCCTCCTTATCTTCCTCACAAGCATCAGCGGACAGGGGGTTACAGGGGAGGAATCGTGGAGAGCACTCGTGTCCTGCCGCACTCGAACACAGCCATGTCCGCCATTTGCCCCTATATGTCCATTCATCTTAACTTATTTCTCGTGCTGCGTGGGGTGGCATTAAAGAAATAAATGCATAATGGTACCCTCCTGTCTTGTAATGAAATTGTGTGATGGTGGAATATTAGTTCTATCATATACTCCCGAAAATCAGATTCATATAAAAGTAGGCCATTGTCAGTCTTGGAAATTAGTAGTCAGTAGACTGCTAATATGTATTTTTTGCTTAGGTTTGATTCATTCAAACACTGTGTCTTTATGTGGTCTGAGTGTCTGTGACAGACAGTACAGGCAATTTGGTATTTTGGATTGTTGTGGTCAGTGTATTCATTTTGTAAAACCTTACTTTTCTCTCAACTAGGCTTTTGTTTTGGCCATGTCTTGACGTCCTTTGTAAGCGACCATTGTTCTGCACTCTTGAAGTCCTTTGGGGTCTTCTATTTTGTTCCCTAAGAAGAGTGGAACTTTCTCCCTCAAGGCATGAAATTAATGTCCAAACCACTACACTTTTGCTAAGACTTGTTGGGTATCCTCATTTTCTCAGTGTGGCCAAAAGGGAAAGATGTCCAATTGTTTTGTTTTTCTACTGCCAACTTCGACCCTGTAATGCACAGACCTGCATTAGCAGTTCTGATAATCTTCTCGAGAGACAGAGCTTTGGGGCAAGACAACTGCAAGATCAGGTTCTGTGGAATCAACAGGCCACATAAAGTATAAAGTCTTTTTTTGCAGGATAACTGGAGAGATAAGTAGTCTGTGGTATTGTTGGAGCCTAGCCATACTTGATCACAAAGTTGCACCTTTATAATTGTAGAGCAAACTTCTTTGTTCTAGGGGGGAAAGGGGTCCCTGTGATTTTACTTTGAAAAGTGGTATACTAGTGGTGTCTGCTCTGTGAGGATTGTATGTTTTGCTGGAAAAGGGCTATTGTATTCTACTTGTCCCTCCACCATTCTTGGTATAGCACTGATTTCAGGCCAACAGAGCTAACTTCTACAGTTAGTTCTGTCTTTACGTGGGTGCCAATGTAACACATTACAGCATATTCCATGATGGCTCACTTTATATTCAGTCAGTCAGTCAAAAATCTTTATTTCGTCCGCTAGGGCCATAAACGCACATAGAAAAATGATACAATATGTACAATTTATTACAACATACTTTAAGGTATCTATGAATAAATAACAAAGTTTAAAATAAGCATGCTGGTCTATTGAAGATCATACATTGCAAAAACATCTCTTCTGAGTGTCCATAGGCCTAACAGTAGACAATATACTAGTTCCAGTAGACCATTACTTTTTTCCATAGAGTACATGGCAATAAAGTGCGTATGCATTATCAAGTAGTCAGTATTAGCCATAGAGTTATTTCATTTCAACAAAGTAACCAAGGAAGGCATGTATCTAGTACACCAAGTATCAAAAACTATCCGTGTGCAAAAAAGCAATGACAGTACCGATAAACCATAAAGATTTTTTTTTTATTGTTTAGGAACTATAAAACTAGTTATATACAAGATAGTGGTATGTGAAGGAAAACATCAGCTGTCAAAAGTGAGAATAAAAAGGAGGGATACATATTCTGGAAATTCTTGATCAATGGTGTTGAGCACTGGTTAGCATACAAACTCTTTAAATCTTTTTTAGTATCATTCTACGAGTATCCCACATGGAGTACAAGAAGCGTGAGATAGAAAACACAATGGACATTTGAGTATCATACTTGAGTAACCTAAGGGCCAAAGAGCAATGTCTGATGCCCAAGTTCCTGCACTGCTGAACGAGCCAGCCGGACCTTGCCCTTCTACAGGCAGGGCAAAGGAAAAGTACATGCATTTCAGTTTCCTCCACGTTCTGGCACACAGGAAAGTCCCAACTGCGGGTGACCCGCTCACTTAGTGGTGAACGATCTGAGCGTGAGTGCATCGTGCCTGTACTGGAGGAATAACTTCTATGCAAGAAGCGGCTGGATGTCATCTAGTGCCGGTGCTAGCCTGTATTGTAGTTTTTCTTCCATGAACCCCTGTGTTAGGCGCCCTGGGGAATTCCTCAATAGCTGAGTCAGTTTTAGTTGTCTGTAATTCTCAATAAGTGCCTTTCAGCTGAACTCCACCAATGTGCCCTCCCAAGTGCCTGGCATGTATTCTTGATGTGCACCAACCAAGACAGTTTACCCGCACCTTGTAGGCTCATAACTTCTTTCAGCTAGTCCCTGTAGGTGGCAGCTCGGGTGTACTCCACAATCGTCACCAAAAGGGTTGTGGTTTTCTGTTCGACCTAGTCTTTCTGCTGGTAAAAAAGAAGGGAGCCAGAGTAGATTACATTTCCTGATAATTATTGGAAAGTATGGTCTGAGAGATTGAGGTACCAGTCATCGCAAAGTGTTGGTTTGCTACAGTGAGTAAAGGGATGATTTGCTGGTATAAGGAAGCAAGCTTTTCCTTTGATTGAGAAAATTCCCCTCAGCATACTCTCCTACCTCCATTGGCCAGAATAAGACTGTAACAGATTGTGGTGGAACACCGAGAGAGCCTCTATTGTATGGTGGAATTACATCTACTACAAAGCACTATGGTCAATCTTGTGGCGGGGATTGATCTTAAAATCTAAAACCGTATGCCATGATTTGATGTCCACTAAGATATAATCTATGATTGATGCCTGACCCGTCTATTAAAAGTATACTTTGAAGGGCTATCTGATGCTAAATGGCCTTTGCATGCCCTTAATGAAGATCTTAGTGTAAGTGCATGCATCTGTAGGCCAGTGGGGCCAAGGCCCGTATGGGTGGAATATTATGCTCTAGAATAGCCCAATCTGAGTCCTCCTTATTTGAAATGGGGAGACCATTCAGAGGTTCGAACTGACAGTTAAAGTTCCCTCCTAGAATTACCCTATAGTTTTCCGGAATTGTTGAAAGGAAGTTGACAGTAATTTAAGGGTGTCGGAGGTTTGACCATGGGGGCCCGGGCGTGAATATACATTGATCAGAGTGATTTTTACTTTTGGGGTGAAGGTTATAAAAATACAAAGAATGTCATGAGATGGTGTCCCTATCTGTTTGACCTTACAACCGGAGTGGACACCTACTCAAATACTTAGACCCCCAAACGGCCTTCCCCATCCCCCTGATCAGCTGGGATACTATATGACGCCTAGCCCACTCTGTGTGTTACCGTCCTGGTCCAAGTTTCCTGGAACATGCATAACTCGTGTCGATCTATGAATAATCACCAATCTGGAATAGCCAGTTTGGAGGTGAGTCCTCGTATGTTCCAGAAAAATTATCGCAGACCTACTGGGCCCATTTTATTGGCTGCATGGGTGGGGAGTGGAAAGCTATCCCTTGAATAGGTCCATTGGAGGTTATTTGTCCCCGTCCTTCACAACGGCCTTTGGTCGTTACCTAAGTCGCAAATACCGACTACCGTTGGAGGATGCTTTGCGATTGGGAGAAATATAGGATTATTTGGCTGTACGTTGTATTGGGGTTGGTCGGGCAATGGGTGGCCCATAGGTGTCAGTTCAACATTTTTGCTTGTTGCCTTGCACGCAATGACCCCACATCCCTTCTCTAGATCTCCTTTCTGCTTCCTAGGCCCACCCTGGTTTAAAAAGACGCCCTGGTACAAGAATTTCACTATATTCTTTATTTGGCAGTAGGAGCTTAGAGGGAGAGGCCCAGTTTGAGTAAGTCAGTCAATTGATTCTAGAGGGCTGTATCTATTTGCAAAAGGGATGTTGTAAAAGGGTGGTCGGATGGGATCCAGGTTCTGTCTAAGTCATGGCCTATTCTGATTCCTTGTCCCCCTATCAATACCCATACTTCTCATATTGTGTGGGTTCGTCCCTGGGGGAAAAAAATATCCCAGAGGCAGGTAAACTGTTCCTCCTATCACCCTCTGGTTGCCACACTCTAGAAATGTCTGCACAGTCAAAGGATCTCTGAAATGTATTACTATGCAATCCCTTTTGGTCTCCAGCCCACACAACTAACTCTACGTGTAAAAATAATTTAGTTTGCATATTTATAAGAAAATTGGGTGTATTTAGCCAGACAGAAAATACATGTATCTTTTTGTTCAAAATGAGACTCACTGCACCCCTTTTTCAATTCTGGTACTCCTGCAAGCACAATGACATTTGGAGTTTAGGCCAGGGGAGGGAGACCCTATGGGTTGGACCTTGTTGCCGGGGAGCTAGTCCTATTGCTCCAGCTAGAAGGGGCTCGGAAGTGCTCTCTGTGGAATTCTCTTGACAGGTCTCCTGTGGTTGAATTCTTGGAAGAGGTCTCTGGGGCAGTGGAATTCTCTGGAGGAGATCTACTGCATTCTGATTGGTTGGGTTAGATCTATTAGGGCTAGTCTGGGAATTAAGGGCTGGGGTGGCTTGCTTGGTGGAATGAGGTACTATTTGCAGGACTAAGGATTTAGATGTCTCTACCCCCTTAAGAGTTAGCTCTGCCTTGCCCACTCAATGATCAACCAATAGTGTCAATTTGTCAACCAGATCCGTTTGACTGTTAAGTGCATCCTTTACCATGGACCAAATTGAGATTGAAAGTTCGTCACCAGGTTGGTCATCCAGGGTGGTTGCTCGTAGTTAACCTGTGGTGCATCCCCTGATCCAACTGCCCCATATTGCTATTCGTTACTCTATTTCCGTGGCCACAGCTCCTATTGCCCTTTGTAGCTTTTTGTCTAATGAAGTAGGTTGTGAAGGAGGTACAGTTTGAGGGGCGGCGATGGTTCTTGGTTTGCCATAACTGCTTGCGGCAGTAGATCAGAATTTATTGGGGGATATGAGGTGGTTGGCCGTGTTGCTGCTTCCAGATTGTTCATGTTATCAACTTTCCCCAAGAGTGAATTATTTGCTTAATTTGTAATTGGAGCTGATAAAGGAGTGTTGGCCACAAGAGGGAAACTCCTTAAAGCTTTTTTAGTGCTAGCAAACACAGAGCCCAGGTGGGTGACACTAACCTTAGATATGTGTAATCAAAGAGAGGAGTAGCCTATTTGTGAATTTTAGAGGACTCAGGACTGTATGAGAAAGGGGAAAAACATTAGTGTTCTTTATGAAGCCCTCACCTACCATCCTAGTTGGTGGCATGCTTCATCATCGGACCCAGCCAGTGACACTGAATGTGTCCCGGGTGTGCTTCTACGCCTGTATTACAGCGGAGCTGGTGTATTGCTGAGTCTGCAGTGTGAGTGACGTGCTATTTTAAAAGCTATACAGTGGTCCCAGTACACGAGGGGGTAATTTAAATGTCTGGGCCTCTGTTAGCATTAAAAACAAGGCAAGTGGATGTTGGTGGAGTGGTTATTAGGAACTCCTACATCCAAGGTGTGGTCTACATGTTTCAGCCAGGCTTTTTCTGTAAAACTGGCTTTCCTCAGGACAGTTGAATATGTGAATGTGCGAGCTGTACTTTAAGCTGTTTTGTGATCAGAAAATATGAAGCACGCGCTAAGGTGCTATACATGAGTGAGGGGGATTCCCTCTCGAAGTATTAGCTAGCGTTTTGCTGCAAATGCTCCTGTGGGGATATGGACTAGCTATCTAATCCTCTAACTCTCCTTGATAATTGAACACAAACCTTAGTCCGTTGTAGTAGAGGACCCGGGGAAGTCTGTTGTCCAAACCAAGAGGGGTGGCCCCTCCCAGTCTCATCTGGACTGTGCCGAGCGCGGATGGGCCTGCCCTTGGCCGGGCTTTGCCTTGGCAGGTCTGTACACGTCCCACATTGCAGGAGCACAGGAACTGTGTTGACGGTGCAGGGAAAGTGACGTCACCTCCAGCGCCGATCTTACTGAGGAGCCTGCTGGAGGGCCAAGTCCTACCCCAGCGATATCGTGTGCTCTCCTGGTGTTGCTGCCTGGGCCCCCATGGGGGGACAAGCAGTCATTGGGGCTCCCGATGCCCTGATAACAATCTCGCGCTGCGGAAGTGCAGGAGCTGTTTTGAAGGCGCCGGGCTCCGGGAGGCTGACATCACCTCCTGCCCTGCACTGACTTAGGAGCCTGCTGGGGACCAAATTCCACCCCAGCAATGCAGTGTGCTCCCTTTGTGTTGCTGCCTGGGCTCCCCTCTATGAGACAAGCGGTTGTTGGGGCTCTAGATGCCCTGATAACAATCCCACGCTGCACGAGTACAAGAGCTGTTTTGAAGGTGCCCGGAGGGTGACATCACCATTCTCGCTGACTGATGAGCCTGCTGGAGGACCTAGTCCCATCCCAGCAAAACTGTGTGCTTCCTTGGTGTTGCTGCCTAGGCCCCCCTGGGCGAGACAAGCAGTTTTTGGGGCTCCAGATGCCCTGATAACAATCCCGCACTGCGGGAGTGCAGGAGCTGTTGTGAAGGCACAGGGCGCAGGAGGGTGACATCACCTCCCACGCCTCGCTGACTAAGGAGCCTGCTGGGGGACCGAGTCACACCCCAGCAATGCCTTGTGCTCCCTTGGTGTTGCTGCCTGGTCCACCCTGGGCGAGACAAGCGATCGCTGGGGCTCCAGATGCCTTGATAACAATCCTACCCTGCGGGAGTGCAGGAACTGGTTTAAAGGTGCCGGGCGCCGGGAGGGTGACGTCACCTCCTGCGTCGCGCTGACTGAGGAGCCTGCTGGTGGACCGAGTTCCAGCCCAGCGATGCTTTGTGCTCCCTTGGTGTTGCTGACTGGGCCTCCCTAGGCGAGACAAGTGGTCATTGGGACTCCAGACGCCCTGATACAATCCTAGGGGGGAAAGGAGTTTCTGTGATATAACTTTCAAAAGTGGTACTAGTGGTTTCTGCTTTGTATGTTCTCTCTCAAAAAGGTACAAGTGAAAGGAAGCACATGTCAATAATATTTCTGGAAATATCTGTTGTCAGTGTCAGTCAATGATCTGCTGGCAAACGGCTATTGTATTCTACTTATCCCTCCAGTATTCTTGGAATAGCACTGCTTTCAGGCCAACAGAGTTAAATTCTACAGTTAGTTCTGTAATTATGTGGGTGCCAATATAACGCATTACGGTACAAAAGGGGGTGGTGATTGATTGGTTCAGATGCTCCGTCCATCACCACCCCCTTTTGTATCGCTTTGGCCACCATAAGTGTGGCAGGGTATGCTCAGACGTGAGTCCCTTGCTCACTTTGCCACTGGATTCAAGCAAGCCGGGCTGATGACGGCTGTAATGCCAGAAACCGGTCCTCGGAAGCTTGTTTCCGATCCAGGGAAGGCATGGCTTGGCAGTTCGGGCTGGACTGTTCCCATGAGGCACAGGGTCAGACTGATTTGCATATAGCCATGTCTGAACTGGGGTGGCAGAGTGGGCTAAAGAACGGTGATGGATCTAACCCAGATCTTTTGACTGGGTGTGAGTGTTTGATTGGTTCAGATGCTCCGTCCATCACCACCCCCTTTTGTACCAATATAACGCATTACAGCATCTTCCATGATGGCTCCCTTTATATTCACAAAAACATCTTCAAGCTATTGCTGCTAGTCCAACACTCATTTTGATTGTAGTGGTTGAAATATGGTAGCCTAGTTTGGTATAAAACACTCACAGTGGGTGCCTAAATTGATTATGCCTAAATAAATGAGAACTTCAGTGGGCATTTTTAGCTATGGGTGTTTTCTTGATCTCTTCAAATTTCTGAGGATCAGCTTGGAATCGCTTGTCTGAGAATATGTATCAAATGAATTGTATACATGGTTTTAAAAATTCTCATTTTTTTCCATTGAAGGTTAACCCTTCTCCTCACCTTGAAGCTGGCTGCTTATGAGGATATCATTGCTTAGATTGATGACACCTATCAGTCTGTTTAGAGTCACTCTAGTGTCATTTTGAAAATACCATGGAGCCCAAGGATACTACAAAGTTCAGCTGCTTGTATTGGCAGAGTCCAACATGAGCAGAGAATTTGGGGATATAACGACTGTCCTTATCCACTTTGCATTGTTTGGCCTGCTGATAGGTCATCTAGAAGGGGAGTAATTATCTTTCACTGTTTATGGACACATTTTGTAGCCTCTTGTCTATACATAATCTAATGACATAGAGTTGCCCTAGTTTTGTCGCCACCACCATTGTAGAAACCTATTGAGCGGGTCTTCACACTTTTTTGATAAGCCCTAAATCTTTCATTTGTTTGAGAACAACTTCCATTTATCTCGAAGATGGACCAGAACTCTCTGTGTTGGAGGGCAACACGTTTCATTGCCTCAATAATTTTATTAGCATTACTCTCAGACATCCTAGTCTTTTAAAAAGATCACTGAACTGTGTGATGGTGGTGTTAATCTCCATTGTATACATGCAGTGTGAAAATGAGATAAGGACCAACATTTCAGCCATGGAATAGCAGATACGTTGCCATTGCCTTAGGTGATGATGAAGAATTTTGTTTTAAGGTTTTTGTTTTCATGCTGCATTGTCACTGTCTCAGCAGTGTTAATCATAGAGATGCAGGTGCTCACTGGTCAGAGAACTGGTTTCATCTTAAGTTCATTATACTGAGTTCTGCTCATGATGTTGACAGATGCCTCTGTGCCTACACAGGCAACTCTGCTTGTCCCAAGGATGGCAATGTCACACCTGGGTGAGCGTCTGTAGACTCAGCTCCAGTCCTGATTTGAGGAAAGAAATCTTCATTGTCTCTCTTGCCTTGGTCAAGTCCATAAGAGGTCACATTGTCCTCTGATGGTTAAGCGGTTTGAATGTATAGCCCCTGCATTTTGTGGGAATAGCACCTCTTCTTTCAACCCGATTTTTCTACTGTACTCTTCATGCTTTTTTAAGTGAACCGGGTGTCTATGTGCTGTACATATTCTGCCTTGCACTGATGAATGTTGTTCAGTAATGGCATAGATGATGGTGGGTTCATGTGACATTCCCATGGTTAAAATCTTATTTATCTCATCACCTCAGACCTTCAGAGCAGCAGACTTGAATGAAATGGGCCCTAACTTCCCTGTTAGCGGCATCATCCTGCTTCCGAGCTCAAACATGCATGGAAATTGCCAATGGTTTAACTTTGCTTCATTTTGTCTGATCTCAAGACAAAATGTTTATAATCTAAAATGCTATTCTAGTGCCATTACAGCTGCATTGTAGTCATTCTCAGTGCTGGTTTTCGGTACATTTTAGGTTTGTATGTATATCTCCTTTTAAGTTTAAAAGAAAACTTTATTAAGAGAAATCAGGGTGTCAATACAAAGTACAAAACATAAATGCATATCATATATAAAGATCAGTCAAGAAATTACTACAATAACATTGTATGAGATGGGCGTTAAGTACAACAAGGAAAGCGACAAATGGCAATCATGAGAAAAAGCAGTAGAATATTGAAGAATTAAAGAGGTTTAAGGGATTCAAGGAGGTTTTGAAACTTCTTGTTGGCTTGGCCGTAGTTGGAAAGAACAACTATCACAGACATCAAAATACATTGTAACAGGTAATCACAAATCTAGGCGCTTCGCTGCTATTTGTATAGGATACACAAAGGAAGTATCCAATCTATGATTATGTCAAACATTGTACCACAAAGCTCTAAAAGAGATTTTAGAAAAGTCTTTCCAGTTAGCTGTAATTTGCTGGAATGCAACTGCAAGTAACAAATCAATCATTTTAACATTAAGCAAGAAGAAAGACTTCCCAAAAAAACATGAGTAAAAGAAAAAGAAAGATTAGTTCGAAAAATCAAGTTAATTTGGGACCACACTTGTTTCCAAAAATTATGTACATTAGGCAGACCCTCCAGGATTTCGCGATTTCGCGGTTTGCCGCGAAATCAGCACTTTTGTAAAAATGCCGCGATTGTTACAAAAGTGCCTGCGAAATCGGCACTTTTGTAGAAATCGCGCGGCATTTTTACAACAGCCGCTATATCCTGGGGGGTCTGATTAGGGCAAACAAATAACATATGAAATAAATCTGCATTTGGAGAGGAGCAAGTCCAACAGACATCTGGTACGGTAGCACATTTAATGCTTAAATCATGTGGTGTGAAAAAGAGTCTGTTGTATATAAAAACCAACATCTGCGTTATATTGGCTGCTGTAGGTGATTTACGAATTTTGACCCATATATTATTCCATAGGGGCACTGGCCAAGAAGTAGCAAAGTTGCGTTCCCACAACTCCTCTACTTGGATTTTGGTCGAGCAGTGTCGGTATTGTGGAGATACCTGTAAATGATGGAGGCCTTGGATGCGGTTTTCAAGAAGTGATGTAGATGTATTGCAGAGTTGGGAGGATTAAGAGAGGTATGTGTAGTAGACAGCCGGGTATAGGTAGCCGTCACCGCTTCTTTAAGTAAAAGGTATTTGTGAATGAAGGAGGTAGGTAAACTAAATAATTGGCTGAGTGAGGAGAAGGACATAAAGGTCGACTGTGAAAATAATTGATGTATCCAAATTAACCCTTTTTGCCGCCAAATCCTCAGATAAAATGGTTTGTTTTTGATGAGTAAACTTTTGTTGTGCCAAATGGTGGAATTAAGAAAGTCAGCTACGGTGTGATAAGTAAGGGAGTAGGAGGACAAAAGTAGTTTAGAGGTTAATGTAATTATAGGTGTTGATAATGCTTGTGGTTTACGTGAAAAGGATAGATATTCAGCGGAGGTAAAAGGAGACAGAAAAAGACGCTCAATTGTGGTCCATAAAGGAAAGTCGTCTGTGGAATCTCGTAACCAAAGGGAGGCCTGACGCAAAAGCAATGCCTTCTGATAGGCCGGAAAATCTGGAAAATTAACTCCACCATCTGATTTAGGACGTATTAACCTAAGAAGAGGCATTCAGGACTTCTTATTATTCCATAAAAAGGCAGGCAGAGCGGAGTTATTCCTCCTAAAGAATTTAGTGGGCATGGGAATCAGGATATTAGAGATAGTATATATAATTATAGGAGATAGCATCATCTTTATGGTGTCAAGGCGACCCCAGCAAGATAGATAAAGAGGATGGCTTCAGGCAGTCAAATCCGAAATCTTTTGAATGCATTTATTCATACAAAGCGATACTGTGTCTGAAATAAACGAGGTAACATGCAAACCCAAATATTTAATATGAGTAGAACTCCAAGTAAAATTGGAGGCACTGAAATCTGATTTAAAGGTGTATTTAGTTAAAGGTATATTCTCACATTTGTCATTATTCAATTTATATCCTGAAATGTTGGAGTATTCACGTACCTCAGCTAAAAAAGCAGGGATTGAGTCATTAGGTTTGGACATGAAGAGTAAGATATCATCAGCGTATGCTGCTAGTTTGACGTGAGAATGTAGGACTTGAAAGCCGTGTATATTAGGATTCTGACCCAGTTTAGAAAGAAAAGTTTCCAAAGCCAGGTTAACGAGGAAGGGGGATAGGGGACATCCTTGGCGTACACCTCTTCCCAAATCAAAAAATGAAGACACTTAGTCATTGGCACAAACCTCTACACGAGGGTTAGAGTATAAAAAGGAAATTAAGGAGATACATTTAGGACCAAAACCAAACCATTTGAGGGTGTAAAACAAATAAGGCCATTCAACTCTATCAAACACCTTTTCAGCGTCCAAAGCAATGGCTGCAAGAGATTGGTTTAAACGTGGGGTTTTGGATAGAATGTTAAAAAGAAGTCTTGTATCATCAGTTATAAATCATCCCTTAACAAATCCAGATTGTTCCTTGCCTAGGAATCCAATTGTATTTCTAAAGCTTTGGCAAAAATCTTGTAATCAATGTACACCAAAGAGATGGGCCTATAATTTTTGCAAATGCTTAGAGTCCTTTCCTTCCTTGGGTATAAGGCATATGTGAGCTTCAGAAAAAGAGCCAGAGGAACTACCCAATGCGGTGAAAGAGTCTAGAAGGGAATAAAATTTAGGCAAGATAAGTTTAGAAAAATGAAGATAAAATTACACCGTGAAACCGTCCGGTCCAGGTGCCTTGTCCTTTTTAAGATGGTGGAGGGGGGAGAGAGATCAAGAAGAAAATGTTGGGCTTTATGAATACTAGAGAAGAAATTGGAAAAGGATTGGGTAGTGGGTTGAGTTTCAGAGGTATATAGTGTTTTATAAAAGAGAGAAAATTAATTTAAAATATCAGCATCGTTTGATTTCAGGTCAGAATTTGCATCATAAACAGACTCAATATTCAACTTATTGTGTTTAACTTTTAAATAGTTAGCCAAAATTTTCCCGCTTTATTTTTACCCCCATAACATTTTGCACTAGTCTTTAACAAAAATAGAGAAGCATCTTCTGTCGATTTTTTATTGAAATGCATTTTGGCATTGATGAAAGCTGTTAGGCAATCTTTAGAATGTGAGTTATAATAAGAGTGCTCCAATCTCTTAATTTTCTGAAGAAGGTCCCCAGTAAGTTTGCGGGCAATTTTTCATTTTTTTGCAACAAAGCCAATTACAAAATCTCTTGCTGCAGCCTTAAAGGCATCCCCCAAAGTGGAATGGGTCATGGAATGGGTCTGATTTATCTAAAAAAACTCGTCAAAGAAATTAGCAAAAGAATCTGTAAACTTCAGATCCAGAAGAAGAGCATTATTAAAACGCCATCTTTTAGGGCCAATAACTTTCGGTAAAATATCAATGTTTACTGAGACAGGGGCATGATCTGATAATAGAATGGGACTTATCTCCGCATTAGTGAGAGTTTGTGCAATATTATAAGAAACAAAAATATAATCAATCCTTGATTGAGAGTGATGGGTTGGGGAGTAAAAGGTAAATTCCTTGGTGATCGGATTACATAGGCACCATGCATCAATAAGTTCATGTTGCGAAATTGAGTGAACAAAGGACTTATGGGATTTATTAGGCACTCATGAGACTTTAGATAGCCTGTCAATGAAAGGATCAAAAACTTGATTGCAGTCACCCGCAAGGATACCATTATCATCCGTACATTGAGTGATATGCTTGGCGAACATGCACCAAAAAGAGGGTTCACCGCATGTAGGGGCGTACACGTTCAGAAGAGAGATTGGAATACCCTTGAGATATAATTTAACCTTTAACCATCTTCCATTTGTATCAGACTCTTGAAATAACAAAGAGTATGTAAGGGACTTGCGACATAATATCATCACCCCATTTCGTTTACCATCACCTGGAGAGTAGAAAACCTCACCTACCCAACCTCTCCTCAATTTTAATGATTCAATATCCGAGAGATGAGTTTCTTGTAAAAATGCAAGGTCTACATTTAGTTTGGCTAAGTGAGACAATATTCTTTGTCTCTTAATGGGGGAGTTTAAACCCTTAACGTTCCAAGTAATAATTCTTAATGAGATGGAGTATTAGAAACACATCGAGCCATAGAAAGAAAAGAAAAAGGAAGAAGAAAGCCCAGACCATGTAGACGACAAAGAGATGAAAAATGAGGAAGAGTGAGGAGTAGTAGGGAAGCGAATAGCACAATATAGCTATGCATAAAAACCAGAGAAGATATGAAAGTGATAAAAACTGGAAGGGAACAAAAAGAGAGCGACACCCAAAGATTTAATAGGAAGAGAAGACATGAAGGGAGATATAAGAACAATTGGGATCAAATATATGAAAAACGGATAGAGGGAAAACATACATACGAAAAAGGGAGATCAAGGAAGTACAATCTGGAAAACAGGAGGAGGGGGAGGAACCACTTGAAGTATGCAGTACATCCAGGGGCAGCCAGACGTGCGATCGGGAAGACACCACGAGACAAGGGTACATAAGCTATGGAGACAGAACGTAATAATGGTTAAAGGGGAATCCTGGGAGAGACATGGACACTATCAATGATTAACGACAGTAAATGTAAACACAATAAGAAACCTACATTTTAGAAATTCTAGCGAACACAACAACTTATTTATAAAAAACCAGGAACTTCAGAACACGAAGTAATATCTACATGAAGAAGAACAAAGGCCAGAAACATCCATTCAAGAAAAATACTACAATCTCATGCATGGAATGAAGAAGGACCCGAAGAGTCCATGTTGGTTGTTTTACAGAAGTTTATGAAACTTTGGAGACTCACAGGATCTTCGTATGTCGTTGTTCTGTTGTTATATGTAACTTTAAATAGACACAGGTGGAAGTGACCATATCGGGCCCCCATTGACCGTAGATCATTTCTCATATCCAGAAAGGCCTTGCGTCGGTTTGCAGAGGCCTTGGCGTAGTCCTGTGCAAAGAACAGAGACGAGCCCGACCAGGTGATGCGTGGAGAAGCTTTAACAGCCGATAACACCTTCAGGAGATCTGTGTATTCAAGAAAGTACAAAATGACTCCCCTTAGCCTATGCGAAGTTGAAGATGGAAAAGGAATCTGGCGCAGTCGGTGTGCAAGTTGGATATTGAGCATGGTGTCATCCAGCAGATGTAGCAATTTGGGGAGAAAAGATTTGAAAAAATTGAGAGGGTCATTCCCCTGAATGCCCTCCCCAGGCCGTAGATGCAGAGATTATTGCGTCTGTTATGATTCTCAAGACCCTCCACTTGTCTTTGGAGAGAAGAGATCTGTGAATTCAGATGAGAAACTGTGACACAAGTTTCTTAGAAAGATGAAATGCTTTGTTCCACTGAGAAGACCCTCGTCTCCAGTTGAGACCAATTGTCCGTCAGTATTTGCAATTTGGCGTTTGTTTCCTCCATAAAGGGACGCAGGGCCCTAATTTCCTCCAACAAAAGCTCCACAGAAACTGACGACATTGATTTGGGTGGGGAAGGACGGTCTTTTTTTTGCCTTTTGGTGTTTGTTTTTCCTGAAGCTGTAGAAGAGGAATTCATCGTTGTCTGCATGTTCTGAGGGGAAGGCGTCTGAGAGTCCACAAACCGAGAGAGTTCAGAGAAGATCCTTGAGTTTTTGACAAAGATATGTTTTGGTTTAATAGTAGGAGAATGAGTCGGTTTTGTTCTGCCCATAAGGCATACTCACAGCAGTTCCCTCTGGCAAAGCACAAAAAGAAACAATTCCATGTAGTAGAAACAGTTAGAGAAATTGAGTGGCCGCGAAGAAAAAAGGCAAGTCAGCAACTAGCGGGTGGGGTCTCTTCGTGCAGGCACAGGCGCAGAAATATACTATCAGGTATTGCAAATATTAAAATATATTAAAGTTACCAATGGAGAAAAAAGGCAGAAAAAATTGAAACTGCTCAGTGAGAGGATTCGAGCACCAAAAGCATAGTGTTTATGCTGCATATAAAGAAAAAAAAAAGGAAAAATGCTAGACAGCAGTTAATATGCAATGCTTGATAAGGTAGCTCCAGTGCTGAAAAACCTGGACTTCCAAATCCTGGTAATATAAAGACATCAATAAGCAGGGAGTACAGCATGCAAAGCTGAGGAAGCGATAGTGTATGGAAATAACGTGGTGGCTTTTGAGGAGATTCAAAATGGCTGCTTCATACGTGGATATGTACATTCCTTAGCTATCAATGCAGAGAGTGAAATCATTCCAAAGAGGGTCAACTTCAGCTTAAAAGCAGTGAAAACACAGTTATGGGCATCCTGCAATAAGTGAGTATGCATAGATGAGCAAAAGGAGCGCAGATGCAAACTTTTCCTGAGGAAACGACCATCGCGCGATAAAACAAAATGGCGGTTGCGAATAAATCCTGTGTAAAAGCGTCTTGAGAGGCACCGAGGGTCTCAAGAGGTGCCCATATCCTTCAGACGGCAGAATTCCTCTCCCAGGCGGTGAGAGGTGAGCTGGAATCGCGGGGCTCACCGACCGCAAGGGAGCGCTTTACCCCAGTGCTGCCATACTTCCTGGGCGCCAAGCCATGCCCCCGTTTGTATATCTCCTCACCTGCGTGGTGATCTTTTGAAGCAGGGCCTGTTTCTCTTGTGACTGAGAAATAGCTATTAAACCTGCTCCTCTATATTGCCCAGTGAGGTGCGGTTAAGGCTTCTAATTTTCTGAGTGGAAAAATGTTGCATGCTATGTTGCCTCCATGTATGGTTCTTTGGGTTGTTGGTGGCCAGAGCTGCTGTGTGAGGCAACTGCTGGATCTGATTTTCATTCACGGGGTCTCTTAGTGTTTGATCATACAGAGTGTCCTGCTGTTTCATGAGAAAAGTACTTCATCCCTGTTCCATTCTTTACTGTTATTTTGCAAAGGTTTTCTTTTCAAGGTGGAGGGCTTCAGTTATCTGGTTGTAGTATCCTCCTTGCCGCATGTCTCAAACTTCTATGTTGTATGCCTTGGGGGGACTGCGCGGAGGAGAGGAGATCATGGTGAGGAAGAGGGCAGCCGGGCATGGCGGAGAGCAGAGATACCAGACCAGGTAACTGCTTCTTTGCTGGCTGCTACTTCCCGTTTCCTAGTTGTGGAGCAGAGAGGAGTGGAGTTCCACTGAGTTTTTGGGCAATGCCATAGAACTCCATAAAAGTGGCACTCCGAAAACTGCATTTCTCATGACTTGAGGGTTAGGGGGCAGGGGCAAATTCCGCTACGCCACAGAGTTAGTTTTAGCCCGAATTACGCATTCCCAGTAGACCACAGAGTTGGAAAAACATTCAGGAAAACGTGTCAATTTGTCCCTCCAGAACTCCAAAAAACAATGGTTACTACACTTGCCTTAACCAAATTGGATTATGGCAATACCCTATATATGGGCATCTTGAAAAGGCTCCTCTATAAACTTCAGATGCTACAAAATGCATTGGCTCCTAATTTGAATTCAAAATATTAGTCTGTGTCTCCTGCCTTGATTAAGCAACACTGGCTTCCAGAAGTAAAGAGAATAGAATTTAAGGGTATCTGCATAGTTATTCAGGCATTGCATAATATCGGTCCAGGCTATCTTTAGGACAGTTTACATGGCCCACCTCATCCTGAAATCTCAAATCCTTGGAAGACAAGTATCTAGTGCTGCACAGGGCCAAACTAGTATCGTGAGGAGATAGATATTTCCTTCTAGAGACAGCAAATATATGGAATTCACCCCCCATGAATCTAAAAAACTGTCCAGGCCTCCTATCCTTTAGGAAACCTCTTAAGATCTGGCTCTTTAGTCACCAGCGCAGCAGCATTCAATTCCATTCTCTCCAAATTGAGGTTAATGGGGTCCTGTCACTGATCTAGTTGGACCACCATGCAGTTTTCTTTGAAATCAGTATCTTCCAAACTTTTCAGCCTGTGCAGTGCCTAATAGTACAACCTGATATTGCACCTGGAACAAAACTGATAGTGATCTACTTACCTAGCATCTAGAACCATCTCAGCCTTCACTTTCTTGTGATCCTGAGCTTGCAATTCAATTCAAAAAGTGCTTTATTCGAGTATTACTCATAAAAGCATGACAAACAAACATACAATTAAAAAATCAATTAAATTTACATAGTCAATCAAACAAGCACATACATATTTTAAGAATATAAAAAATACGATGACACATCATATATACAAGTGCAAATATCATTACCGTCGACAAGTAGAGACCAGAGGGGTGAAGTTCATAATAGCAATGTAAATATCCCCAGGAGATCATACATTAAAAAAGATTTCATTAAGGTAAAAATCATGTTCAAGCCAATGACACATTACATAAACAGAGAATAGACAAATGTCTAGCAGTCTCTGAACAGTTAAAATTTTTTTTTACAGAGAATAAACATTAGTTTAGCAGTCTCTGCCTATTCACAAGGCAATTACAGAGAATAGACAGATGTCTAGCAGTCTCTGGACGACTTAATGGCAATAATTAATTTGCCAGCAGTCTCATCCTAAAAACCCACGCCCATCCCAGGTACTTTGCAATTGCAATATTGATCCATTCTTCAGTAGTAGATTTTATTATACGCAATGCCACCATACTACTTTTTGTACCTAAATTCCTACACATAGGAGCCAACCAGGCTTGCCTTGGGGCAGAATATACTGGGCAACAAAACAGAAAATGGCCTAGGGTTTCATTTCCCACCCCACAGGCTGGACATAATGCTGCCCCCCCAGATTTCCATTTAGCTGTTAAATTACAGAGGGGGAGCGAACCTACTCTCATTTGAAATAACAGTTTCCTGTCTAGGGGTTTCATTATATAATCCCAATACTTTTCATAAATGGGGAACATTTTAGCTTCTAGGTAGCCAGTGGTCATAGTCCCACTGTTGGTGTTAAGTAAGCTACTATTAGCTACGTGTTCCCAGAATATGTTTTTTAGAACAGTCTTGGAGGGAAATAAAGCCCCAGCAGGATCTGTCCATAAGGCATGAAGTCCTAGATTAAACAGTACAGTCTTTAGTGTTTTAAACCACCTGATTTTATTATAGTGATCGGCCTTGATGACATCAGAAAACCCTTCCACGTAGTGAGAGAGTTCTGGTGTAGTCCAAAGTCTGCGCCAGAATAAAATCGGGCGCAGTTTGGCCTTTTCCGTGAGTTCTCTTCTACCTAATTCGTAACGCAGGGGCAATAGTGGGCTACTCTGTGGGGTACCCGTCAACAACCTCAAAAATTTATTTTCAGATAGTTGGAGTTCATGCAGGTTTTCATACCCCCATAACTCTGCACCATACATGACAGACCCAATTACTTTTGCCTCGTATATTATCAGAGGTGGTTTAATAGGTTTAGTCTTTGACTTCCTATACTCCTTAATTATAGTGCCAGATAGCTGCTTGTGCCTTAATGAGGCAATATTAAGGTGTTGCTGCCACTTGTTGTCATTGGAGATCAGAATCCCCAAATAGGTGAAGGATTTTACAACTTCGAGAATGCGGCCACTCATGGTAATGTTCGATTTAAAATTTCTATGTGGGTTAAAAGCCATGAGTTTTGTCTTGGTCGCGTTCACCTCAAGTCCGTGGTCAGTGCAGAACCCGTCAAATATTGCCAAAGCTTTTTGTAAGCCACTGGGTGTTTTTGATAAAATTAAAGTGTCATCAGCGAACATTAAAATGGGGACTTTCTCCCCAGCAAGAGAAGGGGCATCCACAGCCCGGGATTGCATGCGGGAGACGACACCATTGACAAAGAGGGTAAACAAAGTAGGAGCCATTGAACAACCCTGCCGAACCCCGCGCTCAACAGGAAATTCGGCAGTGTTGTTCCCATATCCTCCCCATCTTATTTTGGCATAGTTGCCCTCATGCAGTCGCATAATTAAAATCAACAGATCCCCTGGGACACCTAGTGTCTCAAGCACCTCCCACAGTTTCGCCCTCGGTACCAGGTCGAAGGCAGCCCGCAAATCAACAAATGCTGCATACAGGCTGCCTCCGCCTAGCACCACGGTCTTCCACTGTATTAGTTGGAAACGGAAGACTTGATCCATGGTGCTGGTTGCCCTGCGAAATCCAGCCTGAAAGGGGGATAATATGTTTTGTTCCTCAGCCCAATCGAGCAACCTATTAACAACTACTCGTCCCACTATTTTCTGAATGGTATCTATTAAACTAATGGGGCGATAGTTACCGGGCTGAGCCCGGTCTCCTTTTTTGTATATTGGGATAATTACAGCGCCCCTCCAGGACGCTGGGATATCAGCCCCCCTGGTGATCAAATTTATCAACAGATGGATGTATCTGCACCATCTATCAGTGTCATTCAGGAAAACATCAGCCGGCACCCCGTCAATGCCAGGAGCCCGCCCACTTCGGACAGTTTTTAGGGCCGCAAGTATTTCGCTCTTAGTAAAAATATCATCCCCAGTTGGTAAACCATGCGTGCACCTTCTATCCGCTGCCTGATCTCTAGAAGCATACTGCTCGCTAAAAAACTTAACCCAAGCATCCTGGGGGACATTATTAGTACTTGCTTCTTCTATCCTATCATGTCCCCATTTAACTATATGCCAAAATAACCTGGAGTCCTTACGGTCGCTTGCATTTTTTAGGTTATTCCAATGTGCCTCATCCCAATCTTTTTTCGCTGTTACTATACACTGTTTGTAATGCTTCCTGGCAGATCTAATTACTTCTAGATTCTTGTTTTTAATAGCATCACCCAAGGAGGTTCTTGCCAGCCTACATTCGTGATTATACCAACGTGCTGGTCTATGGGCATGCATCTTTTTATTTGCCGGTTTCAGGAAATGGCCACTAATTTCACCAAAAAGAGCTTCATGGACCTTAGTGGCATTAATTTTACTAGGAAGAGACCCAGTTTCACCCTCAAGGGCCGTGATAGCCTTGTCAGTTGCCATGCTTATTTTTTCCATGGCCAGCAGATCTGATTTAACATTAGTCCACCTAAGCCTGCGTAAATCGTTTGTAGGAACAATCAACGGGGGTAAGGGACCAATAGAAGCACTGGGGGCAATCACATCAGACAGCCACCATTTGTGGAGAACGCAAAGAGGATTGTGGTCACTCTCAGGCCTCTCCTTAACCTCCATATCAACTATGGATGACCATAGGGCCATACAGCATATAACATAGTCAATACGACTCTTAGATCTTCCATTATCAAAGGTCATGGCTGATACTCTGTCTGACTTAGTACGTCCATTCAAAGCCCTTAACCCATATTCAAGGCACATAGCATTCAGGCTTAGAATATCCTCGGTCCAGCGAGTTATTGGAGGTAAATCAAGTGCAGGGATTTCCCACATATTGTCTTCCTCCGCACCTAAAAAAGCCTCACCAGTATCAAGGGGTTCGAAAGTACGGTTTAGGTCTCCTGCCAGTATGATGTTATTCCCAGAAGAGTAAGTGTCTAGGTAACTGTACAGAGACGATAAGACCACTGATTTACCAGCGTTTCCCCCTCTAACATATAAATTATAAATGTCAATGGGAGTAAAGGAGTCCCTCTCAAGTCTAATGAGCTGGATGTCTTTGTGATTTAGCTCTAGATTTTTTACTAAGATCTTCAGGGACTGTCGGACCCATATAGTGAGACCTCCCATTGGTCTCCCTTTGGGACCTTTGATTGCCGGTACATAATAATTCAAATACCCCAAAGCATAAACAGGATCGCAGGCCCATGTTTCTTGGAAAATGCAGACGTCATACTTGCTAACGAATTCAAACCACTCTCCACAGTCCATCTTGGAACATAGTCCTGCTATATTCCAAGATAGAAGGTTCCCAAAGTCATGCCCCCTGCATATTTCAGGACTGGGATCAGGCCTATTCGTATTTACATCCACATTAACATTGCCTTCTACTGTTAAATTTGTTAATCCCACTGAAGCATCTGGCGTACATAACTCATTTGGAGAGCCCATAACTTGATTAAACCCCCCTGTTGCACACAAGGATGAAGATGTTAGCAGCAGAGGCATACAATTAGTTATTTGTCAATCACAAGCATCTAGATTGGAAAGAGCAGAGAATCTGTTTTCTAAACCCAGACCCCACTCAGCGGAACAAAAATTCTTGCAACCCCTTTTGGTTACGACGTTCCATTTTGTTCTTAAGGTGCTTGGATTGGGGCCTCTGCCTTTTCGGGGGTAAAAGAAGTCAAGGGTCAGTGGTACGATAGAAGCGGAGCGTCTCTGCGGTGGAAAAATGTTAGGCAGAATATTTGGTAATGCATCAGGGTGAGAAAGGTTAAGCACAACGCAATCGCCCTTAAACCTTTTTTCGCTGTTACCGATCCACTCCACTCTTCTAGCGTTTACCAGTTCCTCGGCTAGTTGCTGTTTCCCCCACGGAGATATGGCCATGTTGTTGGTTAGCCAAGATAAAGATTTATTTAAAAGCGATGCTGTTGATTCTGCTTCACCAGAAACCAGAGGGGGCACATTTGCTAATACAAGAACTAATGGCGAGGCTTCCACCACCAGCTCACATGACCCTTTCGAGGTAATAGGTTCCCCAATAGAATGGGTGGGGGGTGCAACCCCAGAGCTAGTTTCCGATAGGTTTATCAGAGGGGCCACTGGGGGGTTTGAAGTAACAGTGAGTGGCAATTTAATTGCTAGAATGTCATTAACCAGAGGTTGTACATTGGATGTGATGACTTCTGGGAGTTTCCCCACTTCTCCCAGCGTTTTACCAAGGAGACCTTCCAATTTAGTCACTTCAGCAGATAGCTTGTCAATTTTGCTTATCAGAGGTTTAACTATTCCTTTGATTTTTATGTCCATCAGACTGCAAAATTTCTGAAATTGAATGTTAGAGAAGGTTACATGTGTTTCCTCCGGGGGATCATCCTCCTCCACACAAGAGATTTTCCTTGGCGGTGTTGCAATTTTATTTTTAGCTGACCTTAACCCCGGTCGTTTTTGTATAGCTTTTCTTTTAACCCCTGTAACCCTTGGTGCTGGAATTGGAACAATGGACGGGGTGATAAGCTCACAGATCATAGGGCTCAGAGGCACTACGTCAATGTCATCGATATCTTCAGTGCTTGCCACTATGCCACTGGGTTGAATAGTGACAGTATCTTGTGAAGAAGCTTGAGCCACTCCAGAAAAGCTAGTGTTTGTCAGGTCAAAGGGGTCCTCTGGTTCTATGTCAACTAATGGAGATTGTGTGGGTGAGTCCAAACCCAGTGAGGACCTTCTATCGCTGTTTATTTTCGCCACTACCTGGACTAAATAGTTCTCCATGGTGTTAGTTACAGGTGTTAGCTTTTTACCAGGCATGTATGCAGATGACTTGGTATTAACAAGGCTTAAAGCTTAAAATGTAAAGCAAAGTTTTACCTGGCAGATGATGAATGTGCAACTCTATGAACGTCTATAGATAATTGGGAAGGATTCGTGGCCCAACCCAACCTTGTCCGACCTCGGACGGCCTCAGACGGCCCGCCCTTTGCCCGGGCTTCGCCCCGGGCGTCCCGCTCGCGTCCCGCGACGCGGGGGTGCTCCTCCTTTTCAGCGCCTCTGTTTGCGCTCCCTGTGCGCTGCCGCGTCACTCAGACGCGCCGCCGCGGTGCCTGCCGGGATTTGGAGTCTCCCGGAGCGGCGGCGCGGAGTCTGCTGTCCCTTGACTCTTGGCGGTGGCGGCGGCGTGGGTAATGGCTTCTGCCTTCCTCTGGCGTTCAAGAGGTAAGTTAATGTGACTCTCGGCGGTGGCGGCGGTTTAAGAATGGTCTCCCCTGAGCTTGCTTAGCAAGAATATATAATTTGCCTAAGGTCAGCTTTTACTTTACTTGCTCAACTTAAGAGCACTAATGTCCACAGGAAAAAACCCTCTGCCCCATGGTTCACTGAGGCACTCAGAAAGATAAATCTAAATTGTAAAATACAAAAAGGAAAAGGGTGTTGCAATACTGCACACAGACGAAAGATTTATATAAAGTGTCTCAAACACTATTTGATCAAGTAAAACCATCTACTACAAACAGTAACTGACTTGCCCACTGTTTTAGGGAGAACGTGGATCAGATTTATCTGCAGTTTGATGCAAAAAAAGTGCAGTCTCCACTGGAACGATGAGTTCTCTGGATGACCTAGAACAGGCAACATTTTCAGATGTTCTCCAGTCACATAAGATCAAGTTCTGAACTATTTGTTTTCACTAGGTTAGGTTCTCAGTCAGGTCCTAGACCCCTCTGCGCTGAAGCTGATCCTCGCTTTAGTAGCTTCCAACCATACCAGCTTCATTAATTTAAATGTTTGTGACAGGACAGTATCCATCCCTGTGAAAACAAGCATTGGAAATGCAATAGGTCTCGCAGCATTAGAGTTAGTGCTTTTAGAATTGTTTATGGGTTTTTTTGTAAATCTTTAGCATTTTTGTTTCCTGTAGCCAATGCTAAAGAATTAAAAAAAAAAAACATAAACATTTCTAAAAGCTCTAACTCAAATGCTCCGAGACCTATTCCACTGTGTGAGGGTGAGGGGTTGAGGGTGAGTGAGGGTGAGTGAGGGTGGGTGAGGGTGAGTGAGGGTGAGGGGTTGAGGGTGAGTGAGAGTGAGGGTGAGTGAGGGTGAGTGAGGGTGAGGGTGAGGGTGAGTGAGGGTGAGTAAGGGTGAGGGTGAGTGAGGGTGAGTGTGGGTGAGTGTGAGTGAGGGTGAGTGAGGGTGAGTGAGGGTGAGTGAGGGTGAGTAAGGGTGAGGGTGAGTGAGGGTGAGTGTGAGTGAGGGTGAGTGAGGGTGAGTGAGGGTGAGGGTGAGTGAGGGTGAGGGGTTGAGGGTGAGTGAGGGTGAGGGTGAGTGAGGGTGAGGGGTTGAGGGTGAGTGAGGGGTTGAGGGTGAGTAAGGGTGAGGGGTTGAGGGTGAGTGAGGGTGAGGGGTTGAGGGTGAGTGAGGGTGAGGGGTTGAGGGTGAGTGAGGGTGAGTGAGGGTGATGGGTTGAGGGTGAGTGAGGGTGAGGGGGTATTGGTGAGAGGGTGAGGGGGTGTGAGGGTGAGGGTGAGTGGGTGTGTGAGGGTGTGTGAGGGTGAGTGGGTGTGTGAGGGTGAGTGAAGGGGTGTGAGGGTGGGTGAGGGTGGGTGAGGGTGGGTGAGGGTGGGTGAGAGGGTGGGTGTGTCTGCTCACAAAACCAGAGCTTTCAACACAACTATCTTTTGTGTGCAAGAGGGACACATCTTGCAAGGCAGGCACAGAGAATTTCGGAACTGGCTGCATATTTGAAATGCATCAGTTCAGTGTGCAGCTACTAGAACTCACCAATGAGATTGTGCTTTTATCTTGCTTGTCATAGCCACAGGCTTTCTGCTGCAAATTTAAATGAAAAAATTGCACCGAAGAGCCTCACATATAAAAGTGGACTACACAAAGTTTTTAGTATGGTCTCCAGTTTTACCCCCATATTCTCCGCAGTGAAGAGGTTTAGAATTCCACTGTAACTACGATAATTGGCCGCATTTAATCACAAGCATTGAAAATGCAATAGGTCTCGCAATAGAAGAGTTTGACATTTTTCGTTTTGCATATGGATGAGTGGCGTTGCGTGGATGAGTGGCGTTGCGTGGGTGAGTGGCGTTGCGTGGGTGAGCGGCGTTGCGTGGGTGAGCGGCGTTGCGTGGGTGAGCGGCGTTGCGTGGGTGAGCGGCGTTGCGTGGGTGAGCGGCGTTGCGTGGGTGAGTGGCGTTGCGTGGGTGAGTGGCGTTGCGTGGGTGAGTGGCGTTGCATGGGTGAGTGGCGTTGCGTGGGTGAGTGGCGTTGCGTGGGTGAGTGGCGTTGCGTGGGTGAGTGGCGTTGCGTGGGTGAGTGGCGTTGCGTGGGTGAGTGGCGTTGCGTGGGTGAGTGGCGTTGCGTGGGTGAGTGGCGTTGCGTGGGTGAGTGGCGTTGCGTGGGTGAGTGGCGTTGCGTGGGTGAGTGGCGTTGCGTGGGTGAGTGGCGTTGCGTGGGTGAGTGGCGTTGCGTGGGTGAGTGGCGTTGCGTGTGTGAGTGGCGTTGCGTGTGTGAGTGGCGTTGCATGTGTGAGTGGCGTTGCATGTGTGAGTGGCGTTGCGTGTGTGAGTGGCGTTGCGTGTGTGAGTGGCGTTGCGTGTGTGAGTGGCGTTGCGTGTGTGTGTGGCGTTGCGTGTGTGTGTGGCGTTGCGTGTGTGAGTGGCATTGCGTGTGTGTGTGGCGTTGCGTGTGTGAGTGGCGTTGCGTGTGTGAGTGGCGTTGCGTGTGTGAGTGGCGTTGCGTGGCTGAGTGGCGTTGCGTGGCTGAGTGGCGTTGCGTGGCTGAGTGGCGTTGCGTGGCTGAGTGGCGTTGCGTGGCTGAGTGGCGTTGCGTGGCTGAGTGGCGTTGCGTGGCTGAGTGGCGTTGCGTGGTTGAGTGGCGTTGCATGTGTGAGTGGCGTTGCGTGGTTGAGTGGCGTTGCATGTGTGAGTGGCGTTGCATGTGTGAGTGGCGTTGCATGTGTGAGTGGCGTTGCATGTGTGTGTGGCGTTGCATGTGTGTGTGGCGTTGCATGTGTGTGTGGCGTTGCGTGTGTGTGTGGCGTTGCGTGGGTGAGTGGCGGCGTTGCATGTGTGTGTGGCGTTGCATGTGTGTGTGGCGTTGCGTGTGTGTGTGGCGTTGCGTGGGTGAGTGGCGTTGCGTGGGTGAGTGGCGTTGCGTGGGTGAGTGGCGTTGCGTGGGTGAGTGGCGTTGCGTGTGTGAGTGGCGTTGCGTGTGTGAGTGGCGTTGCGTGTGTGAGTGGCGTTGCGTGTGTGAGTGGCGAGTGTGAGTGGCGTTGCGTGGGTGTGTGGCGTTGCGTGGGTGAGTGGCGTTGCGTGGGTGAGTGGCGTTGCGTGGGTGAGTGGCGTTGCGTGGGTGAGTGGCGTTGCGTGGGTGAGTGGCGTTGCGTGGGTGAGTGGCGTTGCGTGGGTGAGTGGCGTTGCGTGGGTGAGTGGCGTTGCGTGGGTGAGTGGCGTTGCGTGGGTGAGTGGCGTTGCGTGGGTGAGTGGCGTTGCGTGGGTGAGTGGCGTTGCGTGGGTGAGTGGCGTTGCGTGGGTGAGTGGCGTTGCGTGGGTGAGTGGCGTTGCGTGGGTGAGTGGCGTTGCGTGGGTGAGTGGCGTTGCATGTGTGAGTGGCGTTGCATGTGTGAGTGGCGTTGCATGTGTGAGTGGCGTTGCATGTGTGAGTGGCGTTGCGTGTGTGAGTGGCGTTGCGTGTGTGTGTGGCGTTGCGTGTGTGTGTGGCGTTGCGTGTGTGAGTGGCGTTGCGTGTGTGAGTGGCGTTGCGTGTGTGTGTGGCGTTGCGTGTGTGAGTGGCGTTGCGTGTGTGAGTGGCGTTGCGTGTGTGAGTGGCGTTGCGTGTGTGAGTGGCGTTGCGTGTGTGAGTGGCGTTGCGTGTGTGAGTGGCGTTGCGTGGCTGAGTGGCGTTGCGTGGCTGAGTGGCGTTGCGTGGCTGAGTGGCGTTGCGTGGCTGAGTGGCGTTGCGTGGCTGAGTGGCGTTGCGTGGCTGAGTGGCGTTGCGTGGCTGAGTGGCGTTGCGTGGCTGAGTGGCGTTGCGTGGCTGAGTGGCGTTGCGTGGTTGAGTGGCGTTGCGTGTCTGAGTGGCGTTGCGTGGTTGAGTGGCGTTGCATGTGTGAGTGGCGTTGCATGTGTGAGTGGCGTTGCATGTGTGAGTGGCGTTGCATGTGTGTGTGGCGTTGCATGTGTGTGTGGCGTTGCATGTGTGTGTGGCGTTGCATGTGTGTGTGGCGTTGCGTGAGTGGCGTTGCGTGAGTGGCGTTGCGTGAGTGGCGTTGCGTGTGTGAGTGGCGTTGCGTGTGTGAGTGGTGTTGCGTGGGTGAGTGGCGTTGCGTGGGTGAGTGGCGTTGCGTGGGTGAGTGGCGTTGCGTGGGTGAGTGGCGTTGCGTGGGTGAGTGGCGTTGCATGGGTGAGTGGCGTTGCGTGGGTGAGTGAATGGTTAGCTGTTGCTTATGCGACGTATAGCACTTAATACTAAAGTAGGCAGACCTTCTTAGCCTTTGTGAGAATAATAGCAAAATAAAAATAAAAACCAGATCAAGTCAAGGACGCAAACGGCACCATGCTATTGTTTATTTACTCAGATGATTTGCATAAAAATGTAACTTGTGAGCACGTTTCTCTAACTCTCCAATAATCCCATTACAACACTTTGTACAAATGAGATTGGGACTCATCCTTCCGAAGTCGAGAAAAATGTGCAACGCTGTGTTGAAGTTAATTTTTTTAATTAACAAAATGCAAATAATGTGGAGAGATTTCAAGTGATTCAGGAATGGGCGCCCTTGTAAAGAGAAAGTACGGCCGGCCTGGGCAGTGATAGGGGAGGAGGGAGGAGAAATGCGAGTCACGGCAGCAGCAGCCTTTGATGTGCCTGCCGGCCGGCCGTGAATAATTAGGGGGTGAGAAATGCGCTCGGAGGGCTGCCTTTGATGTGGTAATGCGAGGCAGGCAGGCAGGCGGCTGGTGGCATTGTGCACGCGCTTTTTAGGGCTTGCGCAAGCGCAATGACCTAAAAAGCACATGCACTTGAAGGAATCGCCAGTGGAATCGCCAGTGGATAAACACTGGATAAGCCCCTATAGAGCTTCGCCAGCTATGCGCTGAAGCGCATCAGCAGGCGAGCCCTAAAAAGCATACGTTCTTCTCTTTTAAAAAAAAACTAGTCTTGACCCTACCAACTATCATCCCATCTCCTGTCTCCAACTATCTGCTAAGATTGTGGAGAAAGTTATGAAGCAACATGTTTCAAACATTCTCCTAACAAACCATCGCCTAAACCCAACCCAGTTTGGTTACAGACCTGGTCACAGTAACAAGACAGCCCTCATCAAGGCAACAGCGAAGTTAAGGGCAGCACTGCTGCTCATTTTCTCCTTGACCTGCCGGTGGCCTTTGCTACAGTCAACCACAGGGTTTTGATCACATCATTTGGGAGATATCAATATCAAAGAAAAGGCTCTAGCACTAATGAACTCTTTCTTAAAAGGTAACGAGCAAGTTATGGCCCTGAATTATTTTTTCTCTAAACCTTTTTCCCTGCCATGGGGGTTCCGACAGGGATCATCGCTTAGCATTACGCTACTTTTTTTTTTTTTTTTTTTTTATTTATTTATCAGAAAACAGCACATTACAATGCATACAGAGCCGTTCGCCTACATCCCATCACGGGCCGGCGGTAGGCCCGATCGTCACATCAATGAGGCAGGAGAATGTCAGTTGAGAATCACAAAAAATGAGTACTAACAGAGGAACAGTCCTGTGTACTAGCCAATCGGCCTCGGCTCCAGAACGGTGATAACATCAATAACGTAACGTGCACTGTACGAAGGTTAACATATCTAAAAATTTTACTTTTTCTCCCCCCCAACTCGTCCCCCCAACCCCAACTTCCAACCCCCCACAACCGGTCCCCAGTCTGCGTGTTCCCTGAAAGTTACGTGTGGTCTAATGGAGCGACATGGCGTGTGGTGTGTAGCACGGCCTGCCGAGTGCGCGGGCGCTCGCGCGGGGCTGCTATGTTGGGAGAGGTAGTAAGCCTACAGTGGTTGGTGATGCTGGCTATGGAAGGGCGCCGCTGCTGGAGTCAAGGCGGGTCATAGGTCGCTGCGCCCCCCTGTTCCTCACCCTCCCCCGATGCTGTGTCATCCTCAACCACCCTGGAGGTGAGATAGGTCCGATAGAGTTCCCAGAAGTTCTTGGGGCGACTTCGGGGAGGGAGGAGTTCGCTATACGCCTCCGCCTGCGTGTTGCAATACAGCATATCGCTGGCCCACCGCTTCAGAGTCGGGAGCAGGCCTCGCATCCAGCAAGACGCGACTACCCGTTTGGCTAGTAGCATGCCCATGCTGACCATTTTGCGCACCGGCGCCGGGACGTTCCTCGCGTAGCCCAGGAGGGCAAGGGCGGGATCTACGTCCAAATCCAGGTCTGCTATTCTGCTCAGTTCTGCAAATATTTCGGTCCAGAATCTCTGAACACCCGGGCACAGCCAGGCAACGTGTATAAAGTCCGCCACCGGGGCACGACACCTCTCGCAGCAGGGCGAGTCTCGGAGGCGATATCGATGTAGCCTTTCTGGCGTGTAGTACACTCGTTGTAGAAATTTAAAGTGAACCAGGCGGTGTCTCCCATTTAGCGAAATTCGCCTGGAGGCCGCGCAGCAATACGTCCACATTCCGTCGTCTATGTGCATATCTAAATCGGTCTGCCAGGCCAGTCGCGCCCTTGTGTATCGCTGTGCCGTGTGTGCGTGTCCCATGCTATAGAGTTTAGAAAGAAGCTTCCTCGGAGATTCAGCGTGTATGACGTATTCTAGTTCTGGGATTTCAGGGGGTTCCTCCATGTCAGGGCCTAAGTGGTCCAGGAGAGCGCTGCGTACCCTGTGATATTGAAAGCGGTGTAGCATGGAGGGGGGATCGCGTCCCCGCACAAGCTGTTCCCACGTCTTCACCGTACCGTTTTCAAATAGATCGCCCAGTGTGCGTACACCCAGCTCACCGAGAGCTCTGTGGACACCCGGTTCTGTCAATGTAGGAAGCCAGAGCGCCCATTGTGTCGGCATGCTAGGGGCGTACAGCAATACCTTATCTTGCCTCTGCACTATGGTATGCCAAGCGTGGTTAGTAGAGCGGATGGAGTCCAGTACTCCTACTCTACGGTCGCCAGGGCTACAGATAGTCGCCGGGAGCGGAGTAGGGGCAGCGAAGAGGCGTTCCAGGATCACATGCGGTATGTCCGGGTTGCCATGTATCCAGGTATGGAGATGGGAGGCCTGCGCGATCCTATAGTAGCGTTCAAAGTCCGGGGCTGCCAGCCCCCCCTGCTCATATGGGAGTTGAAGCACCGTCCAGCGAATTCTGGGCTGTTTGCCAGCCCAGGCTAGTCTGATAAGCAGTTTGTTTAAGGTCGTAAAGAAAGCTTTAGAGAGGACGATCGGGAGATTATTGAAGAGGAACAAAAATCTCGGGAGGGCTACCATCTTCATCAAGGCTATGCGGCCCATCAATGAAAGTGGGAGCTTGATCCAGAGCTCGACATCATCCGCTAGTTTGCTATAGGCTATCCCGTAGTTCTCCCTCAGTACGACTTCAGGGTCCGTGTGTATCCGTATGCCCAGATATCTGATCGGGTCAACGGACCACTGTAGTGGATATTCCATCTCGAAAGGTTCAGTCACAGGGGTCAGGGGGAATGCCACGGACTTTGGCCAGTTGACTTTCAGCCCCGAGAGGGCCCCAAATCGTACCACCTCCCTTAAGACCGATGAGAGGTTATTCACTGGGTCCCTGACGTACAACAGCGTGTCGTCCGCGTATGTGGAAATGCCGATTTTGTAGGTCGGATAGCTGATTGCCTCATAGGAGTGGTATTCCCGTATCGCGCAGGCCAGCGGTTCCGCTACCAGTGGGTACAGTAGCGGCGAGAGGGGGCAGCCCTGTCTCGTGCCCCTACTCACAGTAAAGGCCTCAGAGACCACATCGCCCAGTCGGACTCTCGCGGTCGGTCGGTGGTAGAGGGCGCCCAGCAGCTGGAGGAACAGGTCTCCCAGCCCCAGTTTTCCGAGGACTTTACGCATGAAAGGCCATTCCACGGAGTCAAACGCCTTCTCCATATCCAAGAAGACCGCAATGGCCTTGGTATCATGTTTGGTGTGTTGCATAGCTCCCAGGACCGTCCTGATGTTGTAGGTAAGGTTCCGGGCAGGGATAAAGCCAGCCTGCTCTGGGGCCACCAGTTCCGGGGCGACAAGCGCCAGTCTGGTTGCCAGAACCTTAGCGTAGATCTTCGCGTCTACGTTGATAAGAGACAAGGGGCGGTACGATCCCGGAAGATCGTGTGGCTTTCCTGGTTTCAAGATCGTCACAATTAGTGCTTCCCTCATAGACGGGGGCATGGCGCCATTTTCGCAGATTTCATCGAAGAGGGTGGAAAGATAGGGCAGCAGTTTGTCTTTGTACGCCTTATAAAAGGTCACAGTTAGGCCGTCGATTCCAGGCGCGCTCTCCGACCTCATGCTGTCTAGGGCATCCGCTATCTCTTCCTGAAGAATGGAAGTCGCCAGGAACTCCCTCTGCCAGTTCTCTAAGAACGGCATTTTGATGTAATCTAGGTAACTGTCAATTTGCCCCTCTACTCCCGAGGTTTTGCTAGAGTACAGCTCCTGATAGAATCCCCTGAATTCCGCCAGGATGTCCTCCTCGGCCGTTAACGTCGCCCCGGCCGCTGATTTTAATTCTGAGATTGCCTGCCGCCGCCTGACTCCCTGCATAATTCTGGCTAGCAGTGCACCCGGCCGGTCGCCTTCACCGTACGTACGGGCCGTCGCGTATTTTCCCAGATGCCTAACCTCCCTGTCGGCCTCCTCGTGGAACTCCGTCAGGAGCTCCCTTAGTATCTCGTCCCCATCCGGAGACGGGTCAGCCAGCTGTAGGCGTTCGCATTCCGCAATCCGACCCTCAAGATGCGAGAGTCTGTTCCTGATGGCTTTCAGGACACTGGAGTGCTTGGCCATGACCACTCCTCTAACGTAGACCTTGAATGTTTCCCACACCGTCCCGAAGCTATCCACTGTGCCTATATTATTAGAGAAAAACGTGTCAATGTCCTCTCCTAGCTCTGCCCGAAATGACTCATCCAGTAAGGAGTATGGTGGAAAGCGCCAGGTGAAAGGGGGCATCCTCGGTTGTGAAGTGTTCAGGACTAACAGTATGGGGGAGTGGTCTGATAGTGTCCGCGGGAGCACCCTGCAGTCTCTCACCTTGTGCAGCAGGGGAAGTGCCGTCAGCCAGTAATCGATCCTGGTGTGGATGTTGTGATACGCAGAGTAGTGTGTGAAACCCCCCCGCTCGCTGTGCCTCTCCCTCCAGACGTCCACTAGTCCCAGTCTCACCATTTCCGCTTGCATTCTCTGCGCAGCCGCTGCCGGACGCCTGAGGGGTCCCCCCGACCTATCCAGTTCTGGGTTAAAAGTGAAGTTGAAATCCCCCCCCCAGATCATGCTACCTGCGGGCCAGTCGACACAGTGTCCCGCTACTGCTGTATAAAAGTCAGGGGTGTCATAGTTTGGGCCGTACACATTCATGACCAGGAGATTATGTCCCTTACCCGTACATTTGCTCAGCACGAATCGGCCCTCCGGGTCCGCCTTCAGCAGTGTGAGGGATAGCTTGGATTTAGGGTTTACCCACGTAAGGACACCCCTGGCGTGTGATGTGAAGCCAGCATATGTGGCGTGACCCTGGAGGCCTCTATGTGTGTGCATTCTACTGGTATTGGGTAGGTGTGTCTCCTGTAGCAGGGCCAGGTCTATGTGATGTCTTTGGAGATAGTGCAGTACCTTACGGAGTTTCCGATAATCATTCAACCCCCGAACGTTCCAAGTCAGTGCCGTAAGGGTTCCAGTTTCATTCAGTGACCCGCCGGGTAGTGTGTCAGCCATAGAGAGAGTAACAACATCTGATGATTACCAACAGTACCTGTCGCGCCCTCCGGCGTGTGCCACCACCTCCAGGCCCCTCCAAGATACATAACTGTGTGGAACACATTGTGGACCCCCCCCCAAACATTCCCAAACTCAGAAAAAATACCCCAACCCTCCTCCCACAGCTCACCAACCCCAACCTGGTGTGACCGAAATCCTCACGTCCCTCCCCCCCACCCTTCAGCAACCCCATTCAAGAACTCCCCGAACAAGCTCTGTCCGAGCCGTAACAGCCAGAAGCGCCGGGGCAGAGGTAGCCTACTCTCTACTTCTGTCGTGTACCGTCCCTTCCGGACCACCACACTATGAATGTAAGCTGCTTCCGCGGCAGCGCCCCGTTAAAGTAGTCCAGCAAGAAAAAGAATCAAACATTAGGGTCCGGCCCATTGCCCGGGCCCCCGCCCCCCGCCCCCCGCCCTCCAAACCGCATCTGACCTGTCTCGTGTCCAGCCACAAGGTGGGGGATCCCGCCCAGGGCAGCATCGTACCGCAGCGTTGTGGGCCCAGGAGCACTATTCCAGAACATTCGGATCACACCCACTCGATGGCGTCCAGTGGATCAAACAGACCCGTAATAAGGGCCAAGCGGGAGTCTGCCTCGTGTCTGGGCAGAGGGGCGTCCTGGATGCCCCCCGTGAGAGCAGTTCACCGTTGTGCCCCCGTGCACGCTCTCCTTCTCAGTCCTGTTCCTCCAGGTCCGCGGCGCCAGATTGGTCCGGTGCAAGCGTCTCCGAATTTCCTCTGTTCTCCCTTATCCACACCTTCAGGGATTTTTGCAGTTCCTTGGGGTCCGTGAAAAAGTGCGAGTGGCCCTGTCTGTTGATGCGCAGCCGCGCCGGGTACAGCATGGCATAGTCCAACCCGAGGTCCCGCAACTGTTGTTTGTACGGGAGAAAGCGCCGCCGTTCCTCCTGCACTTTAGTGGTGAAATCAGGGTATAAGGATATGTTCATTCCCTCGTACTGGAGTGAGCCCTTCTCACGGGCTGCTCGGAGCGCTGCGTCCCTGTCCCTATAGTTCAACAATTTCGCTATCAGCGGTCTAGGGTTCGCGCCTGGTGGAGGTCTTGGTCCGAGGGTACGATGGGCGCGCTCCACGATGAACATCGGGGAAAACGTGTCGTCTCCCAGAAGTGTCTTCAGCAGTTTTTCAACAAAGAGCTCCATCTTACCCGTTTGGGTCGATTCGGCCACTCCCGTTATGCGTATGTTGGAGCGCCTGGAGCGCGCCTCCAAGTCCTCCGACTTCTCCTGGATCACTTGGAGCAGGCGGCCAAATTGCTTTCGATCAGTGTCCCACTCCGTCTGCGCCTCTTCAGCCTCCGTCAGTCTGCGCTCGGCCATATCAAGTCTCTCTGCGTGCTTATCCACTCTCTCCGTCATGCGGTCCATTCGATACGCCAGCGCGTCTATCTTGTTGCCTATGGCCGACATGCCATCCTGTAGGCCCTTCTCCATAGTCGTGAGCATACCTTTGATTTCCGCGCAGAGTGAGGAGCCCGGATCACTGGTAGCCCCCGAAGTCTGGGGGGACAGGGGGTCCGGTCCCTTCTGTCTGCGTTGGTCGAACGACAATTTCGACTGGGTCCTGTCCCCTTTCACCATCTTTGCTGCCCTGCGAGGATCTGGGGGCCACGTGGGCGCAACGAGTGCCTGTCACGATCAGGCCGTGGCCCGTCCCCGCCGTGTGCCAGCCGCTGGGGTGGGTGCAAGGGTCTGCTACCGTGGCCAGGTGGACGTGTCAGGCTTCGCCAGTGGCGCCGGTAGGGCCAGGCTTCCGCTGGGCGTTCGCTCTCTTGACTCAGTGGCACAGCTCGAGTCCCCCGAACAGTTCAGGACAAGCGGAGGGGGGGCTCTCGTCTCGCTCCAGGCCGCTCTGCAGGCCCCTATGCTGGGGGGGGGCTCGATCGTTGGAGGGCCTTGGGTGTCCGTGTGTCGCCGGGATTAGACTGTCGCCATGAGGCGCGCCACCTCCCCCTCAGCTGTGCCGGCGTACCTTCAATCCTCGTGCCTCCAGGAGCCCCCACTAGGTGTCCGACTGGTCACCTCCACGTGACCGTGCAACTGCGGTGAATCAAAGGGGCCAGCTACGTTGGGACCCGGAAGGGGCCGCGTCGTCAGGTCCGCGTTGCCGCACGTCGGGGCACGCAGCCCGGTCTCGGTGCTCAGGAGAGGTCGGGGATCCAGGCCTGGTCCCGCGTCACCTCGCAGGCGAGGAAAAGAGGTGTTTCCGCGTGCGGATCGCTCCCAAACTCCGGGCGGAGGCGCAGCAGGGGCTGGGTCGGCAATTGCTGCCGTTTTCGGCTGAGTTTCACTGCCGGGTGAGGATAGTTGGCGAATATTCAATGGCGCCGCCGCGGAGCTCTGCTCTTACGCGTCCACCATTGACGCCGGCTAGCTCCGCCCCTAGCATTACGCTACTTAATGTATACATAACAGCGAATCACTGATAAAATCTCGACCAAGAAAATATCGACCTAGAGAAGTATCGATGCATAAATAGCGAAGGCAAGAATGTCGACATCCTATCTACAACATGGTAAGTACAAAAATATTGAAAAAAAATATATATGTTAAAAATATATTTTTTTCTGTAAAAATATAATGTAAAATAAAGTAAATAACACTAATAAATAAAATAAACATAGTTAAAAATATCTAATAATGTTTAAAATTAATAAATAATACATATATAATTATAACACATTAATTAAACATATACAGAAAATATATAATATATACATACTTAACAATAAGTTGTAATAATTATTTTAATAATTTATAAATTAATACAAAATATTATAAATTACAAATACGTTTACAAATATAAAACAAAAAAAAATAAAGAATTATATTTAATAAATAAAAAAATTAAAGATACTTTCAATATTTCAAAAATGAATTATATACTACATTATCTAAATTTACACAAAAAAATTAAATGGCTAAATAAATAAAAATACTATTCAAAATCCATAATTTAAAAAACATACAGTAATAAAAATGTTGGATAGCATATAACTTAAAATTACCATTCCCACTCCACAGAGCGCAACAGTATAGAAAACGTTGGATAGCGTAGGGGTAAAAATTACTATTCCAACTCCAGAGAGTGCATCAGTAGGGAAAGCGTTGGATAGCTTAGGGGTAAAAATTACTATTCCAACTCCAGAGAGTGCAACAGTAGGGAAAGCGGTGGATAGCGTAGGGCCAAAAATTACTATTCCAACTCCAGAGATTGCAACAGTAGGGAAAACGTTGGATAGCATAGAGGTAAAAATTACTATTCCCACTCCAGGGAGTGAAACAGTAGGGAAAGCGTTGGATAGCGTAGGGCTAAAAATTACTATTCCAAATCCAGAGAGTGCAACAGTAGGGAAAACGATGGATAGCGTAGAAGTAAAAATTACTATTCCCACTCCAGAGAGTACAACAGTAGAGAAAGCGTTGGATAGCGTAGGGGTAAAAATTACTATTCCAAATCCAGAGAGTGCAACAGTAGGGAAAACGATGGATAGCGTAGGGGTAAAAATTACTATTCCAACTCAAACAGTGCAACAGTAGGGAAAGCGTTGGATAGCGTAGGGGTAAAAATTACTATTCCAACTCCAGAGAGTGCAACAGTAGGGAAAGCGTTGGATGGTGTAGAGGTAAAAAATACTATTCCCACTCCAGAGAGTGCAAAAGTAAGGGAAAGCGTTGGATAGCTTAGGGGTACAAATTACTATTCCCACTCCAGAGAGTGCAACAGTAGGGAAAGCATTGGATAGCGGGAGGGTAAACATTACTATTCCCACTCCAGAGAGTGCAACAGTAGGGAAAGCGTTGGATAGCGTAGAGGTAAAAATTACTATTCCCACTCCAGAGAGTGCAAAAGTAGGGAAAGCGTTGGACAGCATAGGGGTAAAAATTACTATTCCCACTCCAGAGAGTGCAACAGTAGGGAAAGCACTGGATAGCGGGAGGGTAAAAATTACTATTCCCACTCCAGAGAGTGCAACAGTAGGGAAAGCGCTGGATAGCGTAGAGGTAAAAATTACTATTCCCACTCCAGAGAGTGCAAAAGTAGGGAAAGCGTTGGGTAGTGTAGGGGTAAAAATTACTATTCCCACTCCAGAGAGTGCAACAGTAGGGAAAGCATTGGATAGCGGGAGGGTAAAAATTACTATTCCCACTCCAGAGAGTGCAACAGTAGGGAAAGCGTTGGATAGCGTAGAGGTAAAATTTACTATTCACACTCCAGAGAGTGCAAAAGTAGGGAAAGCATTGGATAGCGTAGGGGTAAAAGTTACTATTCCCACTCCAGAGAGTGCAACAGTAGTTGGATAGTGCAGAAGTTAAATATAACATACTTATAAATAATTGTTGTAAATAAAATAATTAAAAATTGTATTTTTAAATAACTCTACATCATTTGCAAATACCCATTAATAATTACTAAAAACATAATTACAATTGAATAATTAATTAACAATAAAATAACAATAAATACCAATAAATAGTAATTAATAAATATAAATTACCAAATAATTACCTATTAAAAATATCAATTACCAATTTAAAAAAATGTATTACCAATCAAGAAAATTAATTACCAATTAAAAAATGTAATTGCCAATTAAAAACCTTAATTACCAATTAAAAAAATGAATTGCCAAATATAAAATGTAATTACCAATTACAAACCTTAATTACCAATTAAAAAAATGAATTACCAATTGAAATAATGAATTACCAATTAAAATAATCAATTACCAATTCATTAGAAATAAAATAATTATCAATACCAATATCAAATAATTAATTACTTAATTACAATTAAATTACTTCCCACCCAATTCCCCTATAAACCCACAAACCGCTACAAAACTTAAACACAAAAATTATTTAAAATTAATTTACAATTACTAAAAATTAATAATGAATTTACTATAATTAAATTACTTCCCACCCTATTCCCCTATAAACCCACAACCCGCTCCAGTACTAAAACATAACATTCAATTAAAAATAACATTTTTAATATATAAAAAATAGTACACATATAATTTAAAACAAATAAAATAGTTAACAAAAAACATTTAACACATACATATAAAATACATAATAAAATACATAACAACAAACTAATATCGATATTGGTAACATCGAAATTAGTGACAACGATATATTTGATATCGATATTACTAACTTCGATATTACTTACAACGATATAAAAAAAATCGATATTACTTACCCTAGGGTCGATATTCTGTCCAACGATATTCTTCACCTCGATATTCTTCCCCTTCGATATTTTTGAATCGATATTACTGTAGGTCGATATTAGGGAATCGATATTTTGTCTTTGCACCCATAACAGTGTTGGCATTGTTGACCCAGTCCTTCAGTTTTAGCCTGACCTCTTATGTCACTCAAGCAGTTACAACAGCATGTAATAACAAAAATACCATTGACATTAGGCTCCATGAATGCACAAGTGCAATAAGTAAATGGACGAGTAAACATTGTTTAGAGCCTGGAAAGACTGAAGTCATGCTGTTTGGGAACCACACCTCAACCTGGGCCCAAACCTGCAGGCCAGTTGAAATGGGGCCGTTTCCAACTATGGAGAAAAAAAGCAAAGAACTTGGGTGTGATCATTGATGACAAACTGAATTTTGGTAATCAGGTCAACAGTGTTGTCTCATCCTCATTGCACACCTTCAGAATGACCAAAAAGCCACTCCCTTACGTTCCACCAGATTCTAAAAAAGCTGCTAACACAGCGTCAGTTCTGTCCAAATTTGATTACTGCAGTGCTCTTTATCTAAATATGCAAGAACAGTATCTGAATAAATGACAGTTAAAAAACAATATTTACCCAGGTTACTTCTCAGAATCCCCAAGTTTCAGTCTCCTATGAAATACATAAGCTGCACTGGCTGACAGTCAGTAAGTATGTCAAATTTAAGGCTCTCTCTATTGCTGATAGGACTTTGCAAGACATCAGCCCTGAGTTTCTGAGGAGGGTGTTTGTTTGGTACGAACCCACAAGAACCCTTAGATCTTAATATGCCAAGAAAACATTGTCCCTAAATTTCAGAGGATGAATTGAGGAGGAAGAGGCTTCTTTGTGGGTGCGGCAAGATTTAAACTCTTCTTCCACTGCATATTAAGGCTTGAACTACTCTTCTCTCCTTGAGAAAGGAGTGGAAAACATGGCTCTTTAAGAATAAGGGCTCCCGGTTTTCTGTTTTTATGGATTTTTATATATAAATACAGATGGAAAACAAGTTTTCCTTTATCTGTATTTATATTTAAAAAACGGGAAAATACGACTACATTTTGCTGTGCAGCCGTCTACCCCTCCTTAGAGGGTTAAGAAGTCTCAGCCCGGGCTTCCCGGGCACACACAGAGCTGCCAGCCGCAACCCAAGTACTTCACAGGTCTTTGAAAGACCATTTACTTGTTAATGCGGCTTTGTTGTTATTTCACCCCTTTTAGAGCCCCTGACAGAGTCAGATTAGGAGCTTCTATTCACACCATTGATTACAGCAATGGAGCATTTGGTGACAGGTGGGACTCCGCTCCTTGATAATTAGCAGGTCTGGGAGGAAGCAGCTGCCTCTGGGGATGCAGAGCCGGTGCTTGACACTTGGATATAAAAAAGTGTTCTTCCTGTCTCGTGGTCCCTCTACAGCTGATCGCTTTCCCACTTGTGTGGGTACATCAGCTACCTATTTTGTGATTTAATGTCCATGAGAGCAGTAGTCACTGGTGTGTGTGTGTAATGGGACTGATGGTGGTTGTATGCGGGGGCAGAGACTGGGTGTAATTTGATATTCTCTGTTCAATGTGATCCAGAGCACTCTGCTGCTCTGCTGCTGGCTGTACGCTGCTGGGCATCTGAGAGGGGAGGGGGGCTTGGGAATGCAGGCAGCAGACCAGGCTGTGAGCCGGGATGGAACTCGAAACAGGAGTGCTGTGGGTGAATACATGTTCACTTCTGACACCTAGAAGCAGGCGTCTGGTGCAGTGCGGCCCTCTTAAACTCAGGTTGGACATCCTGCCCTATGGAGTCAGCGCTACTAATAGCACCATTTAGGTGTTTCTAGTCACACCCTACATCATTCAGCCTTCCAGTCAAACCATGGCTTCTCCTTGCTCATCACTTCAAACACTCCCTCCACCCCATACAATCCTCCAAATCCTACAGAGCGTGGCCCACACCCTGCACTCTCCCCAACTCAATGGCAGCGCCTCCCATTCAATCCATCCCCACTTTCCAACCCAGGCATTCACCTCTGTCGTAAAACCAAAGCCACATGACACTACCTGCAAATCTTTAAACACCCTGCCCCCCCCCCTCGCCTACTAAAATTCAGGCTTCACAAACTATTGTGTATGTTGCTTGAGGTAACAAACCAGGATTTACATAGAAGCGCCAATTTTGCACCTTTTTTAAAACTTATTTTTCTACACATTGCAACATCACAACATTCTTGTGGGTCTCGCTGCTGTTGCATTAGGAGCCCCTGCAGCAGCATGGACGCAGTTTAAATGGACTCTGTTAATTTTCCAGGGTGGCATTAATCATTTCGGACATAGGGCACAATGCTGTCTTGTACTAGCCTGTCCCTTGACAGCACGCTGGGGAACGGTGCATCTTCTTGCGTCACAGGGCATGGCAAATCTTTAGCAACAGACTTGGAACAGCCAAGATGCACTACATTTTCTATTCAATTAGTGTTACAAGAAGCTTGCCAGTCTCCTTGTAACATGCTATGGGCAGACAAAGGAGTAATAAACAAGCATTTTCAATGCAATAAGTGGCGTATTTACCCGAGTTTAAGTTATTGGCATTGTAAATGATAATGCCTTTTATTTATGTTTTAAAACCGAAAACGAAAATAAAAGGCATTGTTATTTGCAATGTCAATAGCTCAAGCATGCGTGAATGCGAGACCTATTGCATTGTAAATGCTTGTTCTTTGTTGCGTTTGTTTTTCTGTCCTCCTACTTCAAGCACTCACTTAAAAAACAAGCATTTGCAATGCAATAGGTCTTGCATTTACTTGAGTTTGATCTATTGGCATTGTAAATAACAATGCCTTTTATTTATGTGTTGGTTTTTAAAATAGATAAATAAAAAGCATTGTCATTTACAATGCCAATAGCTTAAAGTAGCGTAAATGCGAGACCGATTGCATTGCAAATGCGTGTTCTCTTCTGCACACACAAAACATCAATCCTCATAGTGATGGCCAGGGACAGCTTTAGCGCTGTTGTGGCACAATTGGGTTGCAGCTGAAGGCAGTGTGAGTTTCTCAGTGGGGCAGTATGGTGTTCAGTGGAGGAGAGGATGTGGCACTCTGCCGATGACAGAAACTGCAAGGCTCTGAGACAAATGGCTTGTGAAAGCACTTTTAAGCATATGTGGGACATTTTGCAAACAGCAAAGTTATCAGATTAATGTATAGTGTTGACCAATAACAACTGAGCGCATGTGTGCATTGTCAATCTAAATAAACGTTGAAAAATACTATCTGTAGCGTCGTCTTTTGCTTGTGTCAAAAATAAATGTGGATAAATACAGAAAAATTGCCCAAAAAATAAATATGGATAAATACAGACGGAAATAGCAAAAAAATAAATACCATAAAACCGGGAGCCCTAATTATTAGTTGTATTTGAGCAAAGCCAGTGCCATGATACCTTGATGAGAGCGCTTTACAAATTGCTTTTAGATAACAAAACATATTTTGCAAATGAACTGAAATAACATGAGGTAAGGATTCACAATTTATATTTTAGGATTATAAAACCATACTTTGGTTGCATATTTCTTTGAGGTCCTATGCAACAGGAGGAAATGGAAAGGATCCTTTTCGTCGTACAAGACTATTGAAATCGTCACAAACCATGCATTGTGATTGAGGTAGTGATGTCAGTTAAGAGCATTGACTAATTTGTATCAAATCTGCCTTTTCTGCATGGTCAACCAAGATATTTCACCTTTTTTTTTTAGCTATAGGACTCCTCCAAAAGATTTACTCTACATTGAAACTCCCTTTATGACCTATATACTGTCCATGTAAGTCTATTGTAAAAAGTGCCTAAAGTGCATGGCAAAGAATGTTAAATGTAATATGAAGGCTGTAGTGTATATTTACATCACCCACATACATGACAAAAACATATATCTGCAAGGAGCACCACTTTCCTCTGGCTGGACTGAAGTTTGAATGCCCTTCTCTGATATACGATAGGGAAAAATATCTTTACCTATTTGAAATATTTACAATTGAATTCTAAAGAGTAACTTTTAGCCTCCAGTTTTCTTGTTTTAGAGACACAAAAATCCGAAGAATTCTTGAAGGCTCAAGAGACAGCTAAGTACTACACCCACAAGAGACCTGACTGTAGAGAGACCTGGTACTTAGATGTATTCCCCGAGGGGGCTGCACAAGTGATAAAGAAGTACTTTCCCAGAACTTTCAAAACTGGGTAATTTGAGGTCCTGCCAACTCAGAGCATTTTGCTCAGCTGAAAACGTGTTCAGCAGTACCTCACAGCTAATGTATCTGGGCCTTGTGGAGTCCTGCCCAGCTATAGCTCCCAGCCTTGTCCCACTGGAGAATATTGAAATCCCCAAAAATGACTGAATTAGAGGTAACATGTTGGAATGCACATAGGTAATACATCTATCTGATCAACAAAGTGGCCTCCACTGCAAGGAAATCCAGATTTGTCTCACTTGGAGCTTTTGGTGCCAAAAACAAATGACTTCAGCAGGAGCTGGGTGACAATATATGTAACTTGGAGAGATCCTGGCCAACCACATCCTTGAACCTTATCCCAAAGGAAGAGTTTCACTTCCATAAAAAAAGACTAAGGCCCTGATTTAGATATTGGTGTATGAAATACTCTGTCACAAACCTGACGGATATCCGATCTGCCGTATTATGATCTCCATAGGATAGAATAGGATCGTAATACGGCAGAAAGGATATACATCACTTTCTGACTGAATATTCCCCTCCACTAAGAATTTAAAAATAGTCCTTAAATCATCAAAAAATATAATTTTTGATCTGATTGTTGTATTCAGTTTCTGTTCTATTGTGGTCAGTTGAAACCATACCTTAGTCCCTGTCAACCTAGAACAGTGACATTTGATTGCCACTTTAATTTTATTTATTGCTTCTTGCCGTAAAACTTTAAAAATTCATGTCTCTGGTTCCACTTCACCTATGTTGAAGATTGTTGTGTCTTTTTCTCACTTAACGTATGTCTATGTGTCTAACTTGCTTCAGGAATTTTAATTTGATGTTTTCCTTACTTTAACATTTTTGGCTTAAAGTTATCAGAGAGCTTTTTGGGAATCGTCTGCTGCTTATGCCATAGCTACCTGCAATTGAGCACAAATTATCTCAGAACTGTCTTTAAACCCAACCCAATTGGATGTATTGAGTTGATAGAGGTCCTGCTTCCCAAATTAATAGCCACATTCCTGACAATATCAGTGTGAACTATTTAATTCTGATGAGCAGTTCCTATATTGCAGTTTTAAGGAAATACAAAATTGAATAAAGATCAGAACTATAGAGCTTGTATTTCCAAAAACAGGAAGTAGATACTAAATACACTTTATGCAGTGGACATCAGCACTCCATAGAGAGGGGATTCAGACTGGGAAAATCCTGTGTCTCTGTTTTTTCTGTTATCCCATTCCCATTTATATGTTTCTACTGCTAGCCAACATATTGCTAATGAATATGGTTGGCTGTGAATTCAGAGAAGTACTGAAAAGTACAGCACTCATATTGGATAGGGGAATCAGTTTGGTGCCTTCTCAGACTTTGTTGACAATCTCAGTCACATTTTCGATCAGCCGAAAAGGAAACGATTTTGCTAGATGGACAGCCAGTCATGTTTAGTGTCAGAATTTACCAAAAAAGGCTTATGTACAATTCCCTGGTGGTTCCAACTTTCATGCCTAGAGCCCCTGGATAAAATATGTGTCACTTGATTAAACAACTGCAGTTTTCTACACTTTTCTAAGATGGTGGTGTGTGCTTCCTAATGACCAATAAACTAATGAACATGTTGCCTGAGTCTGTAATATTACAATCTGCTAAAGATTCTCTGTAGATAAATAAATACCTGGTCAATCTAGGATAACAGCATTCCATGCATTTAGTGACACATTGCTTCATTACATTTTTTCAGCTCCACCGTTCAAGAAATCAGCTACTCAATAAAATTTGTTCATAAATGTACCCTCCCACACATTTTTTCACTGATGACTGTTGTTCTAAAGCTATCTTTGTATAAACCGTTCAAATAACCTATGTATTTTTGCATGGACAGGCGCTGAGATATTTAAACTAGCTATGAGAATCAGAGGTTGAACTTAATTGATTGGTCACCATTGAAAACATATCTTAGTGCAGTTTATTTATTTATTTTTGTTTGGTATGCAACTTTTCTTTTACTTCAGAGCACTTGTGGGATGGTAGTTAAAGCAACTGGTAAAGTGCCTATACTGTAGGCACATGTATGGCAGGACATGAGGTAAGAGTGGTAAACTTTTGTAAATTAGGAATTTTATGTTCGATTCACATTCACATTTAAATAGATAAGATAAAACGTCTTTATAGACATTTTGCTTGAGGATACATTCAAATTGCATACAACAGACTGTATATATGTCATTCCTTTTCTCTTTAATATTTTGGAAGAGGGTATGAAAATATTGCATACACATCAAATTATTTAATTTTCTTCTCAGATACAGTTTAAACAATTGTTAGCAAAGTCAGTAGGAATAGCCACTGACAGTGTGTGCAGCATTGTGGAAGGTTAACAATTGCAAAAATGAGGTAATGGATGGATGAATAGTTACATGAGTGAGGGTACAAGTGACTATGTGAATGAATAAAAATATTGATTACAAGGGCAGATAGAGGAATGAGTTCATGAGTAGAAGCATCCATTCATCTACTTCCCATCCACAATACCCCACACAAATAAATGTATCAATAAATGATGACAAGGCAAATTTAATTATAAGACACACTTATCGCCTTTGTCAATGTTTGTACAATTACTGTTATAAATGCATATGTTATGTGCTGCAATATCCAATAAATGTGTTGATCCAAAAGAGTAACTATTAGAAAAGTCTCTATATCACTTACCTTCTTCTACACTTACAAATTGTCCTCGCAACATGGGTGTCTTGGCATAGTTGTCCCCCATTTTCCCAAATTTGTGAGGTTGAGGCTGAATTCCTGTAAACAAAAACATCTAAGATGTATAACTGTTGTTTCTGAAAATTTTTAATTTTTTGCAGACTTTACCGACCTTACATTAACATAACTATTTGATGAGTAATCTTACCCATTTAAACAGCTAACTAAGCTACTGAATGGTATTGTGCCAATACTGTTAAGTGTATAACTGTTGTTTCTTAGAATGTATAATATTTATGCAGACTTTATTGACCTTACATTACAATAACTATTTGATGAGTAATGTTACCCATTTAAACAGCTAATAAAGCTACTGAATGGTATTGTGCCAACAATGTCAAGTTTTGATTGTATTATCCTGTTTCATTAAACTCTGTCATTATATTGCATGAGAAGGATAATTTATTATGTGTTCTTGTATTGTCCTAAATAGCACAGGCTCTGATTTAACTGGATTTCAACAATGTTGTGCTGGCATTAGAATCATGAGGTCAGCAGTTACTGTAAAATTAAATAGATTTGTGAAAACAAGCCACTCTATGAACATTAAATGGAAAAAGAGAAATCAGAAGTTACATAACAGGTCAGGTGTCGGGGAGTGACAAGAGAATGAATGAAAACTAAATATATAGGAACATGGCAGGACTTGGCTTTCAATTTCAGAATGAAAATATTGGTTAAATTACAAGTTCAGAGAGAAAAGTCATATAATTGAAGGTATACATTTTTGGGATGCAAGTTGATCTACAAAGGCAAAACCGTGTTTTACTCTAAGTGAGCATCATAGCATTGGGTGAACTCTAGATTGTACAATAGCTGCATAACAGGTCTGTAGCAGACTAAAGTTAATTTGAAAAATGTTTTATTGATCAGTTATTATTCATAGGACAATTTTATATCTGAAAATCTTCAGCAGATACTTCATTGTAGACTTGGGCATAAAACTTATCTCCACTCGCAGAGTTTGAGGAATTCGGTAACTCTTCACAGAGTTATGGATAAACTCCGCAGTCTGCAACAGAGCTTTTTTCAGCACGCTCGAAATGTCCTTTCAGGTGTGCAGGAATGACTTGCTGGGCCCTCACAATCAACCATAAGATTTTCTGGGCCTTTCGCAATAGCCACGATATTTACCGGTCGGTAGCATGCTGCCAGGAGATTCTAGGGTCGCCAACATGCCATTCGGGTGCACCAGTGACTTCCGGCAGATGATTTCTGATCCTGAACATGCAGGATCTACCACGGGTGCAATCTGGGGAAGATTCTCTCCTCGAGAAGCATCAAAATATTCCCAAAATTATGATTTGAAGTTATAAACCTCCTCAAATGAACTTTTGGCGTTGTGGTTTTTAAGAGGAGTTTTTTTTTAATTACTTTTTTCCCAACTGCAAGGAAGTGCGCAAAAGTCTCCAACTCCCTGTTCCTGTTCAGCAGGCTCCTCCCAGTGCTTTGTCTATTTAGTGGTCACTTTTCCTTTGGTTTTGGAGCTGGAAGGATCACTCTTTGTGTCTGCTGCATATCCCATATCCCATTGGATTTAAGGACTTTGTATTTGAGAATTCACAAGTACAATGAAAAAGTGGTGTTGTTTGTTTGATTGGGGCCATTCACCTGGATTTATTTGTACTTTTAAAGTTTTTTTTAAATGTATTGCTGTGAGTGGTCTGTTGTTTCAGTAGGGGTCAAGTGATTTTTAATACATTTGCAGTATTGATTTAATTCACAATGTGGCCTAGTCTGCCGATTGGTTTTCCAGCCAGTAAGTTCAATGCTAGTCATGGGTGCATTAAACAACTGTTTCTGTGGTAAAACCTCATTTAGGCCTTGGATGAATTGGGATTGAAATAAAAAAATTGTTTTTTTTCTATGGTATTTCCTCATTTTTTCCCTGCAAACAGTGTATAGCTAGTGTAAAGCATTTGAAGGATGTGTGTTATTGTAAACATTTGTTTAGCCTTGTTAATTTTTGTTTTTGGCATTGCTACATTAATGCAGTGTGCTTTGTTTTCCAGGCCTCTTGCCTCTTGGCCACATTAAGCCCTGTTCATTTTCATTTTTGGCATTGCTGAATTAATGTGTTCTCTGTTTTACCATGCCTCCTTTTTCTGGCCAGTGTGTCTGTCTGTCTGTATTTGTTTGCCATAGGCCACCAATTGCCTTTGTTCCAGATGCCATGTGGCCAGGGGCCATTTTTTATATAGTCAGTGTCCATGGGCCTGCATGTGTTCTTTGTTTTCAAGGCCTCACCCCCTGCCTCTTGTTGTTGTGACCGTGTGACTGGTGGCCATTTTGTGTTACTACTAGCCAGCCAGTGGCCTGCATGTGTTCTCATGTGGTCACTGACCATTTTGTATAGGCAGTCAATGCGCTTTCTACATAGGTCTTCTTGTCTTCTCTTTGTTCCCGTTGCCTTCCTGTTCAGTGTTGTTGTTGTTGATCACAATGTGTCACTGGCTGGCAGCCCGTTTGTGTATCCAGCCAGTGTTGCCCTTTGCCATAGGCTACATGAGTGGTTTACTCACCTCCCTCAGATAATAGCGTGCCGTGCACTCGTGCGGACTTGAACTATGATATGCTCAAATGCCCCACCTGTGATTTTTTGCCCCAACCACTCCACCTTCCCCGTTCTGTTGGCAACGCTTCGGTTGCTAACATCCGGGCGGGACTGATTAACGCTAGATCTGCGGTTAAGCATGCCGCCGAGATCTTTGAACTACTGGTGGACGGCCAGTTGGAGGTGCTGTTCCTCACGGAGACATGGATGACCAGCACCTCCGCACCTAGCGTAGAACTCGCTGTCCCCAGGGGATTTAAGATCGTCAGAGTGGACCGACCCTTGGGTAGAGGGGGTGGATTAGCAATTGTTTTTAAGGAAGAGTGGAGCTTTGCTTCTGAGCCCCCGATTGCGGATGTAGGGGGTGAAGTCCTCCACTTTTCTATTAAAACTTCTCCTCATTTTACCTTAGGAGGCTCTCTGATTTACAGACCCCCGGGCCTGGCTACCCACTTTTTGGACTCCTTAGAAGAATATTTGGTCCCGAGGGCCCTAGGTTTCCCTAGGTTTTTATTGGTCGGGGACCTAAATATTCACATGGATGCTCCCGATTCCCCTGAAGCCTACAGGCTTGGTGAAATTCTGGAGCTTGCTCAGCTCAAGCAATGGGTGACTGCCCCGACGCATACGGGGGGACATCTGCTTGATCTGGTCTGCTCCAATTTCCCCATCCAGGCTGTGGCTATTGAAAAAACGACCTGGTCTGACCATGATTTGGTCAGATTTAAGTGGGAGATTGCGGAGTTCTGTCCACCGCTATCTATATGCCAATCCCAAAAGATTAATCTGCCAGCGTTTAGACAGGCTTTGGCAAAAACTCGTCCAAATTCTAAGCTGCCTCTGGCCGACGCGGTGTGCGAATTTAATGAGTGGGTACAGCAGGCGGCTACCGCCTCTACTAAGCAGACCACGCTGACCAGATCCAGACGCATTCCTTCCCAACCTTGGTTTTCCCCTGAACTAAGGGAATTAAAACTGGGGTGTAAAAAGCATGAACGTGAGTGGAGACGCGGCTACAGCCCTGAGGCCAAATCTATGCTACGGCTTGCCCAAAAAAACTACTACTCAGCTATCAAGACTGCTAAAGGGATCTACTATGCTGGGCGTATCGCCAAGGCAGATAATAACAGCAGAGAGATCTTTGCCATTGTTAAAAGCTTTGTGGCACCGGTCGCTGAGGCAGTCTCTCACCCATCCTTGATGCAATGGTGCGAGGAGCTGTCTTCCTTTTTTGTCACCAAAATAACAAGGATCCAACAAGACCTCTTAGCAGCTCTTCCCGCCGATTGCCTAATAGCTGATCCGTGTCCCTCCCTATGCCCTAGTCCTGAACAGCAGCTCTTCAATTTTGAGCATATTACGGAGGATGTTACTCTTCCGCTACTCCAGTCCCTGAAATCGGGCTCTCCAGCCGATCCATGCCCGGCCCGGGTGCTTTCGGAGGTAGCAGAAATAGTCTGCACTGAAATTACGCAGATAGTGAACCTCTCTCTGGTTACGGGCGAGGTTCCTCCTGCATGGAAGCAGGCTAAGCTTCTGCCGCTTCTGAAGAAACCCGGACTGGACTGGACGGCCCCTGGGAACTATCGACCCATTTCCCTTTTGCCGGCACTGACGAAGATCTGTGAAAAGGTAGTATTTCGACAATTAGAGAGCTTTGTCGAAACTTCCAATGCCCTCCACCCTGCCCAATCGGGCTTTAGGGCCACTTACAGCACCGAGACGGCCCTGCTGGAGATTAGCGAGGCCATCCGGGACTGCTTAGACGGAGGTGGCAGAGCGGTCCTAATTTTATTGGACCTCTCTGCCGCGTTCGATACCGTCCCGCATGAGCTTCTCCTTGGCCGGCTGGCTGACATAGGCATTGGAGGGACTGTGTTAGACTGGTTGTCCTCCTTCCTCTCTGATAGGACTCAGCAGGTCTGGTTGCCTCCCCATGCTTCTGAGCCCAAACCGCTGCTTACAGGTGTCCCGCAGGGGTCAACTCTTAGCCCCTTACTGTTCAATGTCTACATCACCCCCCTGGTCTATCTAGCGGAACAGTTCGGGGCTAAGATCATAGGGTATGCAGATGATACCCAACTGCTGTTTACCTGGCCAGATGATACCCTTGATACATCTGCGGTCCATTTGTGTTTGTCCTCTGTATTTCGCTGGCTGGCTAAGGCACAGTTGAAGTGCAATGAAGACAAATCAGAAGTGCTTTTTTACGGGTCCTTTCCCCCCTCGTTCAAGAGTTCCTTATGGCCCCCTGACATTCCTAGCCCGAAGGAGATGGGGAGACCTGCTAAAAATTTGGGCATCTGGTTTACAGAGGATTTAAAATTTGAACATCACATTAAAAAACTTACTGGCACCTGTTTTTCTACTTTAAAAATGCTTCGTAAATTTTTTCCCCTGCTCCCAAAAGAGGCCAGGGAGTCTGTTGCTCGAGCGCTCATACTGGCCAGGTTAGACTATGCTAATGCATTGTTCAGTGGCATCCCTGCTTACCTAGTCAAACGCCTGCAAATTATTCAGAACGCGGCTGTCCGTCTATTATTTAACATCCCTAGATGGAAGAGCGTTCGCGCTGAGATGCGCACACTCCACTGGCTCCCTGTTGCACAACGCATCCGGTTTAAATCTTTGGTCCTGGCGTTTCGTGCTACCCATAATCTTGGCCCCCAGTATCTGAGAAGAAGATTCACTAGCTATGTCCCGGCACGCACCCTGAGATCTTCTACTTTGTTTAAACTGTCCCTGCCCCGCTTTAAACGTGCCAGACTTGGCGGCCAGTCGATCTCGGTGGTGGTGGCTCGCGCTTGGAATGCACTTCCCTTTCATCTGCGCTCCACACCGACAGTAGATGCCTTCAAAAAACATTTGAAAACACATCTGTTTAATAGTGTAATCTAAGATTCCTTCCCATGCTCTGCTATCTGCTTTTATTTTTCCCCCGCGCCAGGATACTCTCCAGTAACGGAGCGCGTTATAAAATGGTTTATACTTATACTTATACTTATACTTATGAGGGTAACTTGACTTATGTTAAAAAAATAAAAATTAAATTTTTCCAATTTGTTATTAATTGTTAAAGTAGAAGTATTTTGTCAATGTTTTTTCACTTTTTTTTCAAAAAATTTTCATTAAAAAAATAGTTTTTGGTCATACCATTTTCCCTACATCTGACATCAATCAAACCATGTTTGCTATCAGTGCACAACAGCATTATTTGTCTAGGGATTATTCCTCCCATTGTCATTTGTCATCCGCACCTCCCTGAGTGCCACATTACAAGTGAGTGAAGTCACACGACAAACATAAAGCAAACAGTTACATCAGTATGTTGTTGTTGTTTTTGCTCTCTCTTACCCTTCCTGACTGTACAATCAGTCACCATGAAAGTTTATGTTGATGTGGTTTTCCGTTTTATCAATATATACACAGTATTGTCAATTGTTAGTGTTAGTCGGGCTATACAAACTATCATACTGGGGCCAAACAACCGATTTGAAATAGCACCACATAATCCATTGAGAGGCGCACGTTAGTGGCCAAAAATCTACAATTGTTGTTTGGTGGAGAGGGTGAAAGTAGGCTGGGAATCCGAATCTGATGCGATCATGGTGGAAGATGAAGAAAAAGAAGACATCTTGGTTACACAAAGCAGCACTCTCCCCAGCAGTGCAGTGGTATTGCACCCTTCAGCAGTATCACAATGGCACAAGACTCAGGTTGAGACATCAAAGCAACAGAGGACAGTGACTGCCCCATTGAAAAGCACATTGAACCTACCACCTGCTCTCAAGAAGTCACCTGCATAAGTGGCATCAGAAAAATAAATCAAGGCTACTATTCCTGCCATGTTTAGGCCAGAGGGGCAGTATGAAGGGAACGACTCAACATCATGTTTGTACGATGCAAAGGTGGCTAAAAAGTTAGCGCTGAACATCCACTCTTTTTTCTTTTGTGGAAAAGGGTGGATTTTCTTGAATTTTGGAAGGCTCCCAAACAGGCCTATTTCACCAGAGTTGCTGTTTCAGCAATACATCACAATATGTTGGAATTGCTTATACAAGTTTTGCAGCAGTGTGCTGTTCACACTATCCACCTGACAACAGAAAAGTGGATTAGTTGCCAAGCCACTGATTACATGTGCATCAGTGCAAACTGGATCTCTTTTGTGGGTGCTAGATAAAATATATGTGCAGGTGTTGACACTGCTAATATATTTAATGCTGCTAGGAAGCATGCAACAGTAGCTATGTTCGCCATAGAAAAATCCCATTCAGCTGCAAACATTTTGGAAAACTTTATCAAGAAGGTCTTTGAATGGCTGCTACCAAGAGGACTTGAGATTGGATTGTTTGCCATGGACAATGGCAGTAATTTAGTTAAGCTCCCTAACTCGAGATACTTCCTTGCATCAAGAGAGAGGTTACCCTCAAGAAATTATAGAACAGCCAATAAGGCTCGTTGGGGAGGTCGGGCTTTTTCACACATGGCGGCAAAGATGTGGAACTCGCTCCCGCCGAATATGCGGGAGATCAGTGACCGGATGGTCTTCAGGAAAACATTAAAAACTCACCTGTTTGCTAAAATGTGCTAAATCCTGTTATCTGCTCACCACACTACTCAGTTCAAGCGCTGCGAGGCCTTCGGGTATGTATGCGCTATATAAATATAATTTTTCATTTCATTTCATTTCAATCCAGTCGACGGACCGGAATAATTTACTGAAACAAAAACCAAAAGAGAAGAAGGAGAGACAGGTGTTTGTGTCTAAATTCAGCTCAAGCACACAGAAGATTAAAAACATCATTAACCGACACTGAGTTCTCTTAGATAGTGAACCAGACTTTCGAGGTTTATTCAGCATGAAACCATTATTTGCCTTTACAAGGTCTAAGAATCTCAAAGAAATCTTGAAATCGTCATCTAAACAAACATGTCAAACATCATACCGAGGAATGAGGACATGTACTAATTGTGTACATTGTAATAATGTCATCAGTGGAGGAAGTCCACATCATCCCTCTTCGGGAAAAGAGATAAAGTTATATCATAACTCAGATTGTAACTCCATGAACCTCATTTACTATATCAAATGTCCATGCGGAAAACTATACGTAGGGAAAACCGAAAGAAAACTCAAAGTAAGAATCTCAGAACATAAAAGCACAATTAGGAATAAAAACATGAAGAGTGGTTTGGCACTACATTGGACACAGGAAAGGCACAGTATTTCGCAATTACAATTTTCAGTCCTTCAACAAGTTTCTCATTCTGAAGGCACGGATCGAACTCGATCCCTCCTACAGAGAAAAATATTTTGGATAAAAAAACTGGGTACCCAGGACCCGAAAGGGTTAAATGAACGTATAGATTTTGCATGTTTTCTGTAATTAGGTTTGGCTACTGTTGATATTTGCCCGTGTCATTAGTACAGTGAGTTTAGTGTCAAAATTGTTTATGTTTCTAGTTTTGAGAGTACTTAAAGCATCATGGACCATCAGGGGAGCATGCTTCACACACAATAAGTTCCCTTTATATTTTTCACTTTAACCATTATTTTGCGACCACTGTTTTTATTGTGCTCATTGTTGCTCTTTGACCTTACATTAGCAGTCATTATGTATTATTCGGAGATTAGTTTGTCGTCTTCGTTTCAGTTGAGTAAGGGTCGGTTTTTATTGTGATTAGATCTACAGGCTTATGAATGTATTGATGTTTGAGGCTCCGGACACCTTTCCAAGATGGCGGCCATTCTCAGTCCTTAGTTTGTTTCTACGATGGTTTTATAGACGTCGGGTAGAATGGCTACTGATAGAGAAACGCGAGGACAGACAGAGAGTTCGGGTGGAGAATAAAGGTTTCCGAGTGTTGACTTTTGAGAAAAGGTGAGCTTGTTCACAAGAGGGAGTGAATCTAGGATCCGGTTCAGTAATAGCGGGAGTCTAACTTTCGGTTACTTTTTCGTGACCATCACAGGTGTTTCAGAGGGGTCGCTTGAAGTCCTGGGAGAGACCGGCGTTTTTGAATAGTTTCTTGATTAACCCGTGGAGCCTTTAGTACGGGTTGAATTACATGTCGATTTGTTTTTAGTTTAATTATTGCTGATGTTTGGAATTTGTTTCACAGATTACAAAGGTTTAATTCATCGTCAGACTACGTAAGCGTTTTTTATGGTTTGTTTATTTTTTTGAGCACTAAGGTGTGGCGAAGGGTCGCTTTTGCTCTCTTTTTCACTCTCTATTCCACATACACTCATAAATTGGCATTACGAGCAAACTTTTATACATTACTCGTTCTATTTTGCTAATAACAATGTCTTGAATTCTCCAATTAGGAGAAGTTGCTGATGAATATGTTGCATTGTTCTTTTAGATAAAACGGGCTCCTGATGAAGGGCCAAGCATGGCCCGAAATGCATTGAGCATGAGCATTTAAAAAGGATTCACAGAAGAACTTGTGGAAATGAATTTTCTTGTGTATTGAAAATGAGGAATGTAATGTGTAAATAACATGATTTCATTTCTGTAATTATATTGATTTCATAATTTTGGTGTCGAAATTAAACATTCACAAATGAGAAAAGATTGTAAAAAAGTTTGGTATATATTGAGTTCATACAAACTGCATTGACACAAATGTTGAGCGATAGTGCGTGAGGGTCACGACCTTAAGGTCTCGAGTTAGGGAGGTTCACAGTAGAGGTACGGCCAAGACAACCGTGCTACCCCCGCAGCACGCTGAGAAGAGTTTTCATAAATACATTCTTAAAAATAGATAATCATTACAGATTTTCCAAAAGAAGGAGTGCATCACCGTTTTTTCAATACATTTTCAGTAATTTAGTTAAGGCCATGTGACTGATGGTGGCTATTTCAGGGTCCTGTGTTCGGCACACTGCATCAACATCATTGTACACAACTTTCTCCAAAAAGAAGCCTAAGTAAGCAACTTACTGTCCACCTGCAGAAGAAACTGCACTCTTTTTAGTCATTCATTTAAAGCCAAGAAACAGTTGAGGGTCATTCTGCGTAATAATAGAATGCCAGTTAAAACACTCATATAGAAAGTGCCAACACATTAGTACTCTGATTATTACATGCTTGAACAGCTGTTTGAGTAGTGCAGACCTATCAATAAATATGTCATGCAAAGAGGGGATGCAACTATAAAGGCCTGATCATTGAGATGGACCAATGTGGCCAAGTCAAATGGCTGACAGACATGCTGCTTCCTTTTCAGGTATTCACATGGGAAGTCAACAAAGAGGACAGTACCATGGGCCAAGCTATCCCTTTCTTGCACATGCTCCAGGAATAGCTAAAGGAGGTGTCTGCAATGTAGACAGATGTGGAGGAAATAAGTATGTATGAGTTGGTGGAGAGCTTAATCCTTCACTTGACTGCAAATACTGGGTGCAAAGAGACACTCTGTCATTCAAATATTATATCTGTGCCACAATTATTGATCCAGGGTACAAACCATTACTGTCCAGTCTCATTTCTTTTTTAGATGGGGATGTTAGAAAATACAAAACATGGATAGCTGATCAAGGCAGAGAGCTAGAAAAAGAGCAGCAGGGAATTAGAGGCCCACTCCTCCAGGGCCCAAGTCCTGAGGGTAGCCTTCAAGTTCATAGCCTGAAGGCAGCACTGTTGGTTCACAGCAGCCAAAACCAACAAAAAGAACACTATCAACAACAAGATTCGGAGCATCAGCCCCAAAATCTGCAACTGAGTGGTTTCTAGTGACATAGCTTAAGTTCAGAGCAGATGCGAAGGCAAATTAGGCAGATCAAGGTTGAGCACCAGCAATGACTATTGCATTAATGGTCCAGGTCTATCTGGATAATGCAACAGAGGTCTACATTGCATTGATCAAAACTCATCGGTGTATTGGTATGGGAAGAGGCACCGATGGCCATTGCTCAGCAGTCTGGCAATACACTATCTTGCTTGCCCGGTAGCCAGTGTCTCCCCTGAGCGTATTTTCAGTGCTGCTGGTGCCATTGTCACAGTCTCTCGCCCAATAAGGTATATAAAATTAACCACGATCAAAATGCATCATCACTTCATACCACCGGATTGCTCCATACCTGAAGTACGATAGGAGGAAGAGGAAGGAGACTCAGGTCATGGAAGTAGTGTGTTAGATGACTTACTTCTGGGTTGAACCACCAGAGTTTGAGGACAAGCTCTACTTCCCTGACTAGTACTAGGCCTGGGCGTCCCAAAAATGATGTAGCTAGGGGTACACTATTATTTACTTTTATTTGTTTGTTTCTGGTTTACTATCTCATTCCCACCATTCCCTCTTAGACACAGTTTATTGCCAGATTGGAGTTGCAACTGTGTTCAGTGAAGAAATCCTGAATACACCCCCCCACCTCCACCACATTTTCCTCAAGGGCATTGGACGGAGAATACAAACAAATGAGTGTCTGCTTCCAACTCTGTGCCATGACTATCTTTACTTTCCTACCCTAGAGGGACTGCCCAAAATGTGACATTATTCGATTTACACTGGTCACGGTGGGCGCGCCAAAAGAACTAGTAAATTGCATGCATTGAATGCTGAGTGATTGTTGTTTTTGTGAACTTGTGATGTGTGTTGAGAGATGATTCATGTGGTTTTGGGCAGTGTGACTCTGGGGGTTTGTAACAAGTACGCTTATAATGTGTTTGTGATGATTTACAATGTTGGTGGCCTAACATTGGCTAATCAATTTTCCCCTGAAGGTGATTTTTTTCCTTTCCCCTTTGAGAGATAGTGAGATTCCTTCACTGGGTCCACTCCATATTGCTTTGTTTTTATTGTTTTTTGATTTAAACTTCTCAAAGAGTCAGACGCGGCCAGTCCATTAGATAACGCAGACACATATCTAGTCTATAAAAACATGACTCAATGTTTCTCTTCTTGTTGTGCAACAGCAAAATTGTACTGCAGGTCAATCTATTGCATTTGAGTCTGGACTCGGGACAAGGTTGGTACGAAGCTGACACCATACTCGGAGTTATATGCAGGAGGATCAGAGATGATGGAATGACTCCCGGCATGTGCATGACTACTTCAAGAACTGCCACCAGAAAAGGGAAGTTTTCAAATTTACTGAAACCAACCAATTTGGTGATGACTTTGAAGTGTCCAAAAGGTAAACAACAGACCTAAACAACTGTGTAGTGGTTGTGAGTGACAGAGGTGCATATAGTTTACTTGATTGTGATAATGCAACGTTGCTGGGTGTGCGTGTGTATGCTCAGTGCTTTCTGGCTGAAAGGAGAAGCTAAGTAATGGTTGCATGTTTGGCTTGTTGTTGAAGGTAACTGGAAACAGAAATTTAGTCATGCTGCCTCTGAGTCTTCTCAATGCACTTATGCAGTTTAACTTTTTTCTCCTTGATTCTTCAATATCATTTCTGTTTTTCAATCTACAGGGCTTCTTACCTTGCGCCATACTGGAAAAGCAATATAATATACTCATGCTTCGCTTACCTTACTGAACCACATCTGCCAGGCACCCAAGATTGGCAAACAGCCCAAGAGGAATGCAGATGCAACTCCCAGCTTGGCAATACAGTATAATTTTTTCTCTTTAATCTTTAGAACTGTATGCGGTGTTTAGGACTCCTAAAGATAGTTTAATTGAATATGTTTGCTATCTTTAAAGCCTTGGTACCACAGAACATAATGTAACTTCTCTCTGGGGGCAGACGGACATTTGGTTTGATTTACCTGCACTACTCATCATTCCTCCATTTCCTTTTCCTTCCACTACTGATTTTTCTATTGTTGGGTGCCAAGATGAATGTTGTCATTGTGTAGTGTTTGTCTGTGTCAAACCTTTCTTTCAAAACCCTTTCCCATCCATTCACTGAACCCCTAACCCTCTTCCTCCTGTCTGATTTATTGATGTGTGACAAAATTTACACCATTAATTGATCAATCACTTGCTGAGACGAATGTGGTGAAAGTAACACCAACTCATTGCAGGGGTAGGATCTCCTTCAGCTCTAAGTATAGCCCACATTGGCATTATTATATTTATATTAGCCAACCATGCACAGTATTCAATATTTTTTCAGAGGAACATAATAGCCAGCATCATCCTTCAGGCACTGTTGTGCATCAAAGGTTACATGTGTCCACTTCAAATCTCGAGTCAAATTTATTTTGTAACTTTTACTAGCTCAGCATTCTGATCATTTTAATTTAGAATTGCTTATCATATTTTCTCTATAGTTTTTCTTCTTCTTGTGTACTTGTAGTCTAGTCTCTGGTTACTGTCTCATTTTTATTAAAGCTTCCATATAGTAATGACATTAACTTAGTTTTTAGTTAAAATTGTTTAGTTCCCTGCAATGAATATTTCTTATCCTACAGTTTCAGTTTCAGTTTGGATAGGAGTGGGTGGGACCTTGCTTTTTAATCTGGTCCTTTTACTACTGGACTACGATGCTAGAATGCTGCTACTACCACCACCATCATGGCACTTTGGAAAACTCTGCTGCCATTAATCGCTTCATCTAATCAGGTAATACGAGAACTGTGGGTGATTCATTATTGAACTGCAATATTCTATACAATGGAAATTCACCCACCCACCCCCTCTTAGTCCTTAGGGGTTAATAGCTGCAGACTGCAGAGACAAGAAGAAAGAGTCCTGCAGTAGTACAAGGGAGAGTACCGCATAACTATTTTGTTGTTGTACTTGTTGCTCTAGCAACAGATTTTAAAAACTGGATGAGGCAAAGGCAGCAGTGCGAAGTGAAACAGTAACCTCCATAACAAGATTTAGATCATAATGTACAACTATAAAAATGAGTTTTCCCTAAAAAATATAAATAAACTATATTTGTTGTCCCACCCTTCTCCCTAACCCCAATCAATGTCCAAAGTAGTTCAAATGCCTCCCAAAAAATTGTCCATAAAGAAATAGGAAAATCTAAAACTTGCCCCAACTCCCACCTTCCCAACCTCTCCCCAACAAGTGCGACCCACCAAATAAAGATTAAGAAAGAAGCAAAAGTGGCCTAGCGTCAGGCTAGGAGCTTCCTAACATATGTCTCTAAAGTGTCCAGATGCTCCTCCAGCCTCGCTCCCAGGCATGCCATCCTCTGTAGAATGCGTCACTGAAATGCTCTAAAATAGGGGTAATCAGCAGTGGTTTAATGGTGGCAAGTGGCTGCCTTGGGACCTTGGCGACGGACTACCGGAGGCACTGGGTCCTGGCTGGGGCCTGGGGCATTTGCAGCTGCAGCTGCTGCCACCTCATCATCCTCGCTCATCCTCGCTCACCAGCCTCTGATTTTCAACCCTGATGGCATCAAAGCTTCCTCTACTGGGTCCTGGCTGCTACCTGCTGCTGGTTGTGTTGGATTGGCAGGATTAGATATATCAAGAAAGAAAAAAGACAAATTGTAACCGGTACTCTTAGCAAAACACATATAATTATATAGTGGCACAGTAGCATTACATTTGCTGGTATCCTCGGGCCATTTGATTATGATGTGATTAGAGGTTCAGCCATTTTTTTTTAGAAAGCATGGATTGAAAGGATTAAAGAAAGATGATAAAGTAGGCCCTAGCACCATAAACAGAGCAAGAATCAATATGGCCGTGCACATGTACGACCGCGTGGTGCAGTTTGCACAATATTTCTGTTCGAACACTAAATCTGCATTGCAATATGTAGTAAACGTCATGCGAACAGGTGGATCAAGGATCCGCTTGCGGAACTCTGCTTATTGTTACTGCTACTTGATTGCGCTCACCCTTACTTACTTCATCATAATTTCATGAATACTTAAGCAGAAAAAAACTGTGTTTTGCTGAAGAATGTGCTGAAACTCTTGCTTCCTTGCATAAATTAACACGGTAGGGGTTCCCCACTGTTCAGCACTGAGCCATACACTTTTCAATCTTGATGTTACTCTTTTGTCAAAAAGCTGCAGCTAGTCTGCTTGAACTGGGATTCAACAATGGTCTACTGTTTTAGGATAGTGAAGTCAACAGTCACTTAAATTTGTCAGGATTTCATTTAATTATGGAAACTAGGAAAACTAGAGCAATGGAGAAACTGATTAAGAGAATCTGAAAGATAATTAAAGTGAATCTAGGACTTGAGCCTTATCTTACCTTGGGTTAAAAACCAGTGGGACAGATCTTTGCTGCCAATATTTTGATTGGGCTCAATATGTTGTAGACTATGTTTACCTCTGGACAATATGGTTGTAATTCCATTCTAACTTGTCCACGCAATGGGCTTAAGCCACACACCTTGGACCATCTAGTAATATTCTTCCTGACATACCACTAATCGCACAAACATTATTTGCTCTATATTTCAATGAATAGGAGTCTTTAGAAGTAAAGGCTTGCTTTTTAGATTTACAGATGATGGCAGATCCAACTAGTATAGCAGCTGTTGTGTCTTACATAAACATGTGATTTATACATGAGTGCTGCTTTTTATATGTAAATATTCTATTATTTGCACTTAAGTAAGACGCCTTTTTACTCAGTTTTAAATCTATCTATACAATCTTTTTTAGCAATGAATATTTATTTACAGCTTTCCTGTTTTATGATGAGTGATGTATTGATTTTGATTTTAAGTTGTACTTTTATGATTATTAATTAATAATCAAATAAAGAATTATTGATTGATTGGTTGACCAAGATTAGTAAGAACACAGCAGTTAGAATATACCAGAACAGCAATCCAATTAGTGCTGATTCAGAGTTGGAGAACGTCACTCTCTGATCATTTAAATGAACTCCACTAGGTTCCAGTTTGCAACAGATGCCTATAACAGTGCGATTTCCAGTCAGAGAAAGAACGATTATATGAACTCCCTTGTTCTAAATAGAATGCCTTCAGAACTTTTAAAATGATGGCAGATTTTCAGCGTTTCTTTCTCGGGTTTAAAAAGGCTATCGAAGGAGAATACATCTTTTCTGTAAGCACCCCGAAAGCACAGACTATGATGCCATTTGAGTAGAGCGTTTAGTCAAATCTCTCTAGTTTAAAAAAAAGATGGAATCATATTCAACAAACCTCCGGATGTATGCCTAAATATGATTTTTTCCTCTTCTTCTTTAGCCCTCTCGCATGTTTTAACAGCAGAGCCATATAAGTGCCAGAACACATATTTTTCAGGTTAATTTGTGTGCTCTAAATTGCACAGACATTAAACATCTAACGTGTTTCGTAGAAGAATTCACCTCATCAACGCTGTAATTAACTATACAAAAAATACCAATTAAAAAGTGCTCTTCATACACATAGATATAGCGCTCAATATAACAAATCCAACACTAAGATTATCTCTAAGTACATGCCAGAACACAGCAAGCACAACATAGATTATCAATTTTAAATTGTCTATCTATGTACATCTGGTTTAACATGCATGACATTAATTAAACATTTTCATAACAATAAAATGACAAAAAGGATACAGTGTTTTTCCACACTTTATTTGCAATTAGCAATAAAACATCTACACTAGACTTTCGTGTGTGAGATTGTCAGATCTACAAGATATTACTGATAAAGAAATAATAATAATTTAATGACCTTTGATTTACTACAGACCTAATATCTAACTACCTCAAATAACAATGTTCCTGGCAGTTTGCAAATTACAAGGAGTGGGAGAATGGTTTTGAAGGTTATTTTTTGCTCCATGTCCTAAACTCTGTTACCAGTCTTCCATATGTACTCACATCATTGAATTAAAGATAAATGCAAAGAATGGCAGAAGCATCCAAGTGTTGTATAAGAGTATTGTGCATAGACCAACATGCATCAGAGTAATGCATGAGAGCATTTTTATGTTATGCTTATTTGTATTGCACACATATCTCTCATGGGAGTGGCCTGGGTTTGCAGCTCCCTCTGGGGCCTATTGGAAAAGCCATGTTTTCAGTTTCTTGTGGAATTCTAAGATGAAGTGGATGGAGCTGATGTGCTAAGGGTGATTTTTCCAGGGTTTTACATAAAACAACAGACACATCAAAGCATTGTTTAAGAGATTTGTACATAAAGCGACAGGGGTATCAGACCATAGTATGACTGTGTTAAAGTGTAGGCCCATTTACACAATTGTCTACAGTGTGGATAGGTATTTCTATTAGAGTGATAGGTGAAAGGAATACAATCCTTGCTTTACAAATTCAATACAGTGCAACTAATTAGACTACACATTAATTCACTCAACTCTCTAATCTGAGTTTAGTAGGTTTAGTTATAAGTTCAGAAATAAAGCAATGTAGATCAATCCAAATAGAATCATATAAAGGTACAGGAAGATCACATTAAGTCTAAATCTCCTTGAGAGATGTACCCTATGTACAAAGCAAATAACTGACTAAAGAATATAGCACAGGTAACCAGAAAGACGAAATGAAGGATCAATTGCATCAGATGATTCTCTTTAACGAGCATGAGTAACCTGACTTTCCCTACACTAGTCTAATAAGGACAACCCTAAACTAAACCATTTGAGAAACGACATAATGAAATAGGAAAAGAAAAATGTTGTGAGCCATCAGAGTCTTTAGTAGAAAATACTCTGATGATGGGTCAAGTAGCTTAAAGGCACTCAATCAATAGCCTAAGTCTTCTCCCTAAGGAAAGCCAAGATGAACACTCTCCCTAACTAAAACACAGCACATAATATAATCTGCGTTCAATGTGACACTTTCATGTAGCTCCTCCTTGGGAAGTTTCCATAGCTCTCATACAACTGGATATTTCAGCACTTTTTTTTTTTTTTGTGTGTGTTTTTTGTCCTCATTCACGCCCTTGGTATCCGAATAGTAGTGCGTAGAGATAAGCGTACTGTCACAGATAAACTGGTATGGGCATTGGATATTATGAGGTGGTTCGCCCATCAGTACTTTGATATACTCCCACAACACCACATCAGGATAACCATCAGGGTAGTATGCTGCAGTCAAATACCCAATCTTGTATCGAATCGCCCTATTGGGTACACAAACATAAAAAAGAGAGATTGCCAAACAGCGTAATCATTGGATTTGGGAAAAAAAAAGCCCCGGTCACATGCTCAACTATTGCCAGTGTAGACCAACATTTTCTCTTGTCTGGATTGCCTGATCTTAGTAGGTCCATTTTTGATATTTGTAGCACTGAAGTGCGCCAGTCCTGCAGGGAGGGGGGTAACGGGTCTTTCCAATTCTTACAGATCTCCCTTCTGGCTAACAAGATTCCAAAAAAGAGTAAGTTCTTTGCTGAACACTGAAATTCTGGTGCAACCCCAAAAATTATAAGAGCGGGACATAGCCGGACTTGGGAGCCTATGGCAGTAGTGAGTGTGAGGCAGACTGCATTCCAAAAAGAAAATAACAAAGGGCAATCCTAGAACATGTGCAGGTCAGAAGCCGCCACCAGACCACATTTAGGGCATGCCACTGCTGAGTTGTTTGGAAACTTTGATAGTCTCTCTGGCGAATAATATGCCTTATGTAGGGTAAAGAGGTGGTTTCGGCGTAACCAAGATGGTTTCACTATATTCCACAAGATCTTAAAAGACTTAAACCACAGGTTCTCCACATTTTCATTAGTGATTGATGTGTGCGGCCCACAATGTGTCGGGCAGATGGAACTCACTATCAACCTTCTCCAATAGTAGATTGTACCAAAATGAAACCTCTTTCTTTGTCAGAGGCTTATCTATTAAGAGGGAGACCGTGTTGCTATTACCCCCTAACAAAAATCTGCCCTTAGCAGGAACCTGTGACTGTGCCCAGCTTCGAATTTGCAGGTATTTAAACCTGGAGAGCCCTAGGCCTATCCTAGAGAATAAAACCTCCCATGGGAGTAAGCTACCCTCCACAAAAAGGTCCCCCCAATCCTCCAATCCTGCCTCTCTTAGAGGTGCTGCGAGACCATCCAGTAGCCAACTCGGAGACCCAGGTGAGTTCCAGAGTGGAGATCCACCAGAGAAATAATCAAGTTTTATGGAGCGCCTGAGTTTCACCCATGTTTTAGATATATCTCGCAATACCTTCACTTAATTTTTTTTTTAAACTTGGGGTCGCCAAACTTAAACAAAAATGCATGCTCAGCTATTTTTTCCCCTCTAAGCAATGCTGCAAACATATACCCACAGGCAGAATTAATAGGTGATTTTAGCAACATCCTGGCATGAGAGAATTGAAAAGCCCACGCATATAGCTGGATATCGGGAGCCGCCAAACCACCCTTTTCCCTACGGCGCCTTAGTTTCTTCCAAGCTTTTCTAGGGATGTGGTCATTCCAGATAAAAGAACTTATATCGCTTTGAAGTTTGACTATCATAGAGGGTTAAAAAAAAAAGAGGGATGGTATTAAACAAAAAAGAAACTTTAGGGAGAATAGTCATTTTAATTAAGTTGGCTCTACCCAATAAAGATAAAGGAAGCGAAGACCATGATTTCATCAATCTACGACTCTGCAATGAATGAAAAATTTGATGGAACTATTTTGTTTATATCATTATATATATTTAGGCCGAGATAACGTAAAACAGAACTCAGCTGAGCCCCTGCCACAGGCTCAGGGTCGTTCCATTCCATGATATCAGTCTTCGAGGCATTGATTTCATACCCAGACACATTACCATTATCCTGGGCCAAAGCAATTATAGCTGGAAAAGCCGAGCGGAGTTCAGAGGTGAAAACAAGGACATCATCCGAATACAGGGATACCTTCTTCTCCCATACCTCGAAGTTAAAGGGCTTGATGTTACGGTCGTCACGTAGCCGTTGAGTGAATGGCTCAATATATAGGTCGAATAGGAGGGGAGAAAGAGGGCAGCCCTGGCGGGTGCCCCGCGTGATGTTAAATGGGTTGGTTAATTCACCATTGACTAGTAAAGAGGCAGATGGATTTTGATACAAAAGTCTCACTGCACGGCTAAATTTTTCGCCAATGTTGAATTTCCCCAAGACCTCCGATAGGTATATCCAGTTGACCCTATCGAAGGCCTTGGTGGTGTCTAGGGTGAGAACAGCTAGTGGAAGAGATTTTACAGAAGCCATATCAATGCTCCTATGAGGTCATAAGTCAACTCATAGAGCTGGCGTCCCTTTACAAACCCCTTTTGGTCTAAGTGCAAGATACTTGAAGCAACTGCCCCCAACCTATTTGCTAACACTGACGCAAAGATTTTATAGTCAGAGTTCAAGATAGAGATTGGTCTATATGACCCACTGCTAGTTGCCGGTTTTCCTGGTTTCAGTATCAATGTTATTGAGGCGCTGTTCCAAGAAGTGGGAGGGGACATTCCATCTTGGAGGATGTCATTAAACAACTCGGTCAGAAAAGGGAGGATTGTTGAATTCAAAGCCATATAAATTTCCGACAGCAAGCCGTCTGGGCCGGATGTCCTTCCCTTTTTACTACTAATAATTGCCAATCTAACTTCTTCCTGGGAGATTGGATCATCCAAAGCAGCACGTTGTTCTAATGAGAGTGCAGGAAGAGAGACTCCCGCCAGCCAGTCCTCAACTTGTTTGATTTTGATATTTTTGTCCTCACTGTATATTTCACTAAAAAATTCCTGGAGAACCCCCCTGATTTCTGCATCGGTAGAGTATGTTATACCATCGGAGATAATTGAGTAGATATTATTTCTGACCTGCTCAGTCTTTGTTTTCCAGGTTAGTAACTTTCCAGCCCCCTCACCATACTCAAAATGAGCCAACTTACTTGCCTCCCATCTCTCTAGAACCCGAGCATTCAGAACTGCGCCCAATTCCCCTTTCAGAGTAACTACTTAATTTTGCCACTCCTGTACTTTGGTCGTAGGGGCATGCGGGTGCATGGCTATTTCTGTCTGCACTCTGGCCATTTCCATTTCTAAGGAAGTCACAGCTTCTCTATGTCTCTTATTCTTATGTGTAGCTTTATTTATTATAAGGCCCCTTAAGATGGCCTTTAGTGAATCCCATACGCCCCCGGGGGAAGCTGTTCCAACATTGTCCTCCAGGTAATGCTGCACCTCCACATTAAGGGCATTGATAACATCCAACGAGGAGAGCAATGAACGGTCAAATGACCAGTTTCTCGTACGACTCTTAGGAAACCCCTCCAGTTCTAAATAGATAGCGCGTGATCTGATAGGTGAAAAGGGAGGTGGGAAACTGATTTAACCAAATTAACCAAAGGTTGACTAATCAAAATAAAATCGATTCTTGACTAGTGGTGGTATCTTTAGTTACGAAAAGTAACACCTCTTTGTTGTCCATGCAGTGATCTCCAAATATCGTTATACCCTAGCTGCTTCATACTATCCTGCAGGAAAGACCTGGCTTTAGATAGAGGCCTGGCTCTGTTAGAAGGGGACTTATCCAATAGGGGATCTAAGACTATGTTAAAATCTCCTGCAAGAATAACTGGCTCAGGAAATAAATAAAGGTGGGAAAAAAGGGTCTTCAAAACTGACAGGTCGTCCTGATTTGGACCATAGTATCCTATTATAGTGATTGGGGACCCTGATATGATCACTGATGCAATTACCCATCTTCCACCAGGATCAACCAGTTTAGACACCAACCTAGCTTTTATTGATTTTTTAAAAATTATTGCCACCCCTCTAATATGTACAGATTGTGACGTCATTATACATAGATCGATCCACCTATTCTTTTTAGCCAACAAATCCATTTCAGGTTCAGCAAGATGAGTTTCCTGGAGTACTATAATACGTGCCTCAGAGTCTCGAAGGTACTGCATTATGTTATCTTTTCTAGGATTGATACACAGACCATTAGTGTTCCCGGAAAGAATGGCTAATTTACTCATTGTAATGAGAAACCCACACCAAGACTTTTACCATTAAGAGCAACATAGTAGTATCTATAGAGACACAACAGGGTTTATCGGAACAAGCCTGCCAGTATACATACCACCAGGGTAAGGAAAAAACAATCGTATAATATTCAGACAGCACCCACAAACTCAAAACAAAATTAGAGCGAAAATTAAGTTTTTTGAATTTTTTCCCCGCCACCCCTACCTCCCCCCTGTGCCCAAACTACCCTTCCACCCTCCCTGGGGAACCCTTGCTCTATCTATCTGGAGCAACCAGAAGATAGCACCCCATCCTGGGTCCCGCCCGACCCGTGAAAGTGAAAAGCCAAGGCATTAAACTTAAACCTAAGCTTTATGCCTTATAGCAATACTAACAACCTTTAGTTCGTGTTCCACTCTTATTTTTTTTAGTTTTTTTTTCGCCCTCCTTGCCCGCCAGCCTCACAGTTCTCGCGAGGGCAGGGGGGGGCTATGGGCCATGTTTAATTATGCGGGGTCGGCACCCTCTGGCTCTTACTTTTGTTCGGCCCCAGGCCCTCTTACACCATGGGCCGCGCAGGGGCTACATTTCTTTTACTGACGGCTGCTTCGATTGCTCCGTCATGCTCGTGGTCTCCACGTGTGTGTGGCTTCTGACCAGCCACGGGCTGCAAGCAGTCTTTTCCCTGCTACCGCTTCACTCCGGGTGGGGGCTGAAAGGCTCACAATGATGCGGGTGGACTCCGCTTCCAGTATAATCCCGCAGTGGTCCCTTTAAAGAATATCCACCCCGCCGCCGCAGTCTCACTGTACATACTCTGCGCGGCGGGGGACCGGGACGCTTCAGGCAGGCCGTGGGTGGGCTCCGCTGGTCTCACCTTATTTAAAGTTTGTTTGTGTACGGCGCGCTGGTCATGCGGGTGGGCTCCGCTTAGCGTGCAGATACAAGGGGCTTTCGCTTTTCCTCTCCCTGCCCGCGGCAGCTCCTTTGCACACGCTGCGCGGGGCGGGGGATGATTCAGGCAGGCCGCGGGTGGGCTCCGCTGGCACTGCTTTATTTAAATGTTATTGTCGGCCGCATTGCACGCGGCAAGGCACCATGGCCATGCGGGTGGGCACCGCGGATCTGCCGTCATGAGAGGGGGGGGGGTCGCTCCTGGCATGCGGGGCCCCCGGGGCCATTCACAGCCCTCCGGCTAGCCTCCGGCCAACGGGCCTATTCTCCTCCTGCGGCCGTGGCGAGTGGGCTTCGCCCGGCTAGCACTCTGCTCCGGTGGGGGTCGCTGCTGCTGCGGCCGACTCGGGTGGGCTCCGATCGGTCCGCGTGGGGCACAGTTGCGGCCGGTGCAGGTGGGCTCTGGCCGGTCCGCTTTTCGTCGACGCTAGGCCCGGGGCAAGGCACACACCCCTGGGGCCTCTCGGCGGCCGGCGCCACCTCGTCAGGGGGTGCCCTTCACACGGGCAGCATTCTCCCCTTATGCAGTAGTGGCTGCGTCAAGTGGGCTCACAACCACTCCTCGTCGCCAAATGTTATGTCGTGGGGCCCTGGGCCCACATGGTGGTGAATGACTGCGACACAGACACAGAGCTTAGCTGGGATAGTGAGCCACGAGCACGAGCGCTCAGCTCTATTTATTGACTGTGTCACGTGATGTCGTGACATCAGTGGTGGGTGGGTGTTTAGTGTAGGCTTACAAGTTTAACCCTAGCCTGTGTCTGCTAGGACACAACACACCACCACCAGACGGGCACCGTCCAAACCTGCCTGCATGCTTGTGCCCCCCACGAACGCAACCAGGCAACTGTCCCTAGGAGGGGCGTGGTGCACAGATTTTCAGAGTCAACTTTAAGCCCTAAACTACTCATTTCACCCTGACACTTCCAACCTACTTTATGTTACGGAAAGGCGGCAGATAGCTGGTGTACTGCTGCTGGGCTTTGCAGCCATCCAGCTGCTGGCATCCTCCAGTGCCCGAGATGCTGACAATCAGCAGATCACAATCAACGCCCCTGAGTCTGCTGTCAAGGAAAATAGCTCCCACAGTATATCTGTTTGCTCCAAGGAGCATAGCAGCGATAGAGCCCTTCACTGAAGCAGCAGCAAAAATAAGGATCACTACAGGGATCCACAGTAAAATCTGGCACAAATATGGTGACAATCACATAGAGATGCTGCAACATGCACCTCCAGACAACAAATGGCATCAGATGTCACGCGAAATAGCCAAATAGGTCTCGTCTTTGGGACCTTATAAGTGTTTAGCCATGCATTACTTGATGTTGTTGCACCAAGGATATTGTGCTGCATAACTAAATACTTATAAGGTCCCAAAAGTGAGACCAATTGGCTATGCCAATGCTTGTTGGTCTTGTTTTCACTCTATTACTGTATGTTAGGTGTGAATGCTTTACATACTGCCTCTGAGATAAGTCTGACTGCTTGTGCCAAGATACCAAGGGAGTGAGCAGGGGTTATTTTAGAAGTGTGTCCCCTTATCCTGACTAGGAAGAAGGGTCCCTACATGGACAGGGTAACAACACGCCAACTAGAGACCCCAATTTTTAACAAGCACACAAACTGTGATGACCAGAAATAGGATGTCCAGTGCTTTGTAAACCCAACTGAGAGTGATAGAGAGAACAGGACCTGAAATAATAGGGAGATGGCCAGGCAAACAGAACCAGCAGGACAGGAGCTAAGAGGACATGGGCAGGAAGGAACCAAAGAAAAAACATGGAGAAGGGTGTTCCCTAAATATAGGGGCAATCTAATCAAGCATTCAGCTAACCCACACAACCACAGAGAAAACAGATGTATTCAAAGAGAACTTTTTTTATTATTTTTAATTTGTTATATATACATTGTTTTCATAGAAAATTGGTTTCATTTAGACAATAAAATAATGTCTGTAAGGTTTTTGAATCATATACAAAAATACAATATAAAAACTAGGACACGCAAAAGTAATTCAAAAAGAGGGCACAAAATCCATTCACTCATACACTCAAACACACCTAATGTACAGTCAGATTCATACACAAACATTCACATACGTATCATCACACACAAAAGCGCCGACGAGCGTTTCGGACAAGTGCCAATACAGGCTTCCTTCATCAGGGCGCACTTGAGATGGAAAAACCAGGCAGACGCAGTGAAGGACGTCTGACATAAGATACGAGGAAAGCGGTCCTAGTGGCATCAAGGGCTGAAGGTGGGTATTCAGGGGGCCCACAAGGGCGGGACCACTGGGAGATTTCACGGGATAAATAGGTGATTTGCTACCAGTAGCAAAATCCAGCGAGTATACTCAAAAGACGATTTTGACGATTGTATTTTTGTATATGATTCAAAAACCTTACAGACATTATTTTATTGTCTAAATGAAACCGATTTTCTATGAAAACAATGTATATATAACAAATTAAAAATAATAAAAAAAGTTCTCTTTGAATACATCTGTTTTCTCTGTGGTTGTGTGGGTTAGCTGAATGCTTGATTAGATTGCCCCTATATTTAGGGAACACCCTTCTCCATGTTTTTTCTTTAGTATTCTCGCCCTGGCGGGTTGTTCCCCTTTTGGTATTTATTTTTAGTTTCAGGGCCCCTCTGTTGTTTTTCGACAGGAAGGAACCAAAACCAGGTGGAAAGGTACGATCAAATCACAAAGGCCCAGGACTAGCAGGACCTGTTATACCAGGACAAGGAGAGCCAGACAAAGAGGACCAGGATACACAGGGACGGTTAAGAAGGGGATGGCCTGAACAAGTAGGATCAACATAAGCAGACAACTTAGGGCAGGATCTGGATGACATGTATCAAGAGGACCAGAGCCAAAAGTATCACAACAAGATGGAGGAGGACTAGGAGAACAAGTCAGGAGTGGAGAAGGTAGAATAGGGCCAATAAGAACAGAGATCTGATGAGAGAGGTTTAGGTGGAAAAGAAGAATACATTTGCAGAACCAGGAACAGTGCTAGGAGTACCAGAGGGTCACAACCAAGGGTATAAGGACCAAAAGTACCAATTGGAGCATGCAGACTAAGAACTGAGGTATCAGGACCAGGCTGGTGGAGATCAGGGGGACCAGAACATCCAGAGGCTCAGGGACAATAAGACTAGACCAGGACCAACATGAACAAGCCTACCCCAAAATGAAATAGTAAGGAAGACAAGACACTGTAGATGGAGTACCGGATTAACCACAAATACAGGGAATAGGCAAGGAGAATTAAGATGACCCAAAAAAAGAAGACTGTGGGTTCCAGATCTAGGAGAACCAAGACAACAGAGTTAGGTGGAGAAGGTCCCAGCAGACTAGCCAGGTGATGATCTTTACTAGCAGGATCAGGAGGCGTAGGAAGGGCTAATAACAGAAAGATCCTGGAGCAAGGCCAGGAAGACAAGGGTTAAAAAGAACTAGAACAAGGAGCGTCATATTCTGGAAAACTGTATTAGGGTGACAGAATTAGTTGGGCCAGGATGTGGATCAGGAGGACCAAAACAACATAGAAAAGGTGGAGTTGGAACAGGATCAGGAAGAGAACACCAGCAGGCACAGAAGAAATTGGAGGTTTATGACGAAGACTGGGAGCAGGAGGATGCCATGTGATTGTACGCTCATGTATTAGGATATCCCTGTTATGAACAGTTTTTATTCATGCCTCTTATGCTCTCAACCCCCAGAAAGAACTGGTAAGCAGTTGCTACACAACCAGAGCTAGCAAAGGGAAAAAAGCAAAGACTGTTGAAATGTGAACTCTGAAGGATAGAAGGTTATGTCTGATGCTTGGATGATAATCTTTGGGCAGATAAGGTGGCTGAGGGATTACAACTTGGCAGAAGGGTCTAAAGGTAATTAAATACAAAGGGGTGTTGTCTGTGAAGAATCCTGAAAGGTTCTGAAAGACTGAGATGGTTAAAGTCAGCATAAATTGATTAATGGCTACATAAGATGGTGATGGCAATCTACAAAGGGGAGATCAGGATAGAAACATAATAAGGCGCAGATAATCAGAGGAGGGGTGAGGGCGGATCCAGATAGATTGTTTCAGATGGCTTAAGAGGGATTCCTAATAACAAAGGGCTCTGCTTTCCAGCTGTGACATCAGTGGGAACCAAGGTCAGCAGTGATAGCTTTAGCACCAGAGTAGAGGGGTGTGTAACTCTAAAGGCTAGACAAACAGCTGTGGAAATACATATGTGGTGAAGTCTTTGGAAGGCCAGCAAAGAAGCAATGAGTGTCAAGACTGGTAGAATAGTCTGTGTGATTCCCAGACCATTGAGTCGACATTCTATGTATATGTATGTGTGGTGGATATGTTGCGCACGTATAGTAGGAGTAAGACTCTGGGGTCGATTAGGATGGCGGTTTTTCCGCATCCTCCGGGCCGGCGGAAGTGTCCGCCGGCCTGGAGGATGCGGAAAAACCGCGGCGGAGACTCCAAAGACCCACCGCCAAATTAGGATGGCTGGTGGGTCTGATAATCTGTCCGCCGCTTTTCCGCCGCGGTCGGAAGGCGACCGCGGCGGAAAAGCACTAACATGTCTGGCGGTGTCTATCAGACACCGCCAGGCATATTAGGATGTCTGAAAATATATGCTTTTCCGCGGCGACTTTACCGCCGTGGAAAAGCATACGGACCTTCACTTCGGGGGCCCGTTGCGGGCCCCCTGGGTGAAGGTGGGGTGGGGGGTGCACATGGGGGGTACCTATGGTACCCCCCTGCATTTGCGTGCACAATGCAGCAGGCACCGCGCGGTGCCTGCCGCTTTGTGCACGCAAATGCTGTGCATGGATTTTTTACATTGCGGCGGATGCAGCTTGAAGCTGCACCCGCCGCAATGTTAGAGATGGAGGATGTGACCGCCACACTGGCGGTCACATCCTAATTTGATCGGAGGGAACGCCGCAGCCCATGCGGACGTTCCCTCCTCCTCAGGGGTCGCGGACGGACTCAAGTCCGTCCGCGATCCTAATCGACCCCTTTGTGTGGGGGAAAGTCTATGTGAAAGGACCAGTGGAATGCATTTAGCATGACGTGGTGAAGGTTAGATAGAGTTTCCCAAGAGAGTGGAAGTATATTGGCCAGCATCTTTGTGGATGAAGGGTGGAGACCCACACATTAAAGTGAGGCAGGATTGATAAAGGCTACCTAGAGAAATTCTATGGGATCCATGTTAGCAAAGGGCTGCTGATTCGTTCTACCAGAGTGATGCCGTAGGGTAAATATTAACAATGAGGGTTGGTCAGAGTTTTTTCCTGTTAAAAATGACAATGTTTCTGAGCAGGGCTTCCTTTTTGTCCTTTCTCAACAACCCTAACCCTGGCGGGCGAAGGTTCCTCAGGATGGCTGTGGTATTGTCCTCAACCATCCTGACGGAGTTAGCTCCATCCCCAAACTCTGAATCATTTTTACCCTCCTGTCATAAGATTGTGAAGAAGCCTCTCAATTATACAGTGTTAGTGACTTCATAAAGGGCTTTCTGCATTTTTTTTATTTTGTTACGATTACCGTCAATATCAGATGACACTATGTCACTGGGATACGACATTTGCAGTTCTGGCCTTTGTGTTTACAGTTCATAGTTTTCAGGTCAGATTTGTTTAATTGAACTGAACCACAAATATTATTTCCAGAATACACTGATTTGCTGCAGAATGGGAGGTGTTCCGATGATATGGAGCTTGAAATAATCCTGTATCCGGCCCTAGTATGTTCCTATTCTATTTGTGAGTAAGAGTGAATACATAACTGTAGAAGAGTAAAAAGCTTCAACTATTCTGCAAAGGTTCTAACCATCTTTATCATTAGTCACTTCTGCAGGTAAGCTCAAAGTAGTAGGACAATGTGTGGAGCATGAGACAGCTCCATAACGTGCCTCCTAGTCGCTGTGTCTTGGCCCACCATGCAGCAGAGTGGCATTTTGCATCATGTCTATCAAAATAATTTCAAAACATTTGGGGCCTTTCGACCTAAAAGTAGGAATGTGCATAACTTATGGGATTTGCTGCAGCTTAATAACATATACGTACAGCAAACTTACGCGGAATTACATGAGTAATGCAATACAGTATTAAAGCTGTTTTCTCAGCTTGAAATGCATAGTCACTTTGCAAAATCACAGGGTTGGTGACAACAAAAAGGCCTATCATTATGCACAAAACCCCTTTCACAAATTAGGAAAAAAGGACTTTATGATCGTTTCTCAATTGCAAATAGGAGGGGTCGTGAAAGGTGTGCCTGCTCCCCTTTCTAATTTATTAAAAGCTTACAACTGAAACTGTTGTCACAAGCCATTGCGAGCTAAGGACCCCCAAGTTGTAATATTAACCTATTTAAAAGGGGAATTGGTCCCATTAGGAGCCTTTTCTCTTTGCGAATTGTGTTCCCAACCTCAGGGGAAAAAGGTTTTATGGAATGGAAAATTATTTTTTAACAGCAGCACTGGTTCCTTTCAGGGAAAACAGACTGCTTTAGAAAAAATAGTTTGGGATTCAAGAATGCAGTCAAAGGGTTGGAGGAGAGCTGTCTTGCTGTCAACATAATTGTGAATACAGCCAATCACAGAGGGTTGCAAGTTGGTAACTGACTACTGAATAATAAATAAGCAGGCAATTCTACAATTAAGTATTTTATGAACCACCTACAAGTTCATACGTCAGTTTGTAAAATACTCCTCTGTTCATAAAAAGTGTGTGTGCCATTTGGTACAATACATCGGGACCCTAATTTTCATAATGAGATGGATGACAATGATGTTGACTCTTTATATGCAGTCCTACCTGGTGGTAAGCACCTGATAAAATCTGAAGAAGGCATAACAACACAATGTTTAAGCTGTCTTAAAAAAGCTGCCGTATAATTTTTTAAGCTGTCACCTGCCAGGTCAAGTCAAGTAAAGCAAAGCTTTGTTCGATTTCAGTTTAAGCAATTCATAAAAGTACATAAAAACACATCATTCTAATTACATGATTATTATTTATTTTCTTAGCCAAATATATAACAAAGCGCCAGGTACATAGTGAAGTTTCTCTATTATCTGCATGGCTACTGTCAAAGTTTTACATGCTGTCTACTGTTTAGCAAGCCAACATGTAAACACTGGGGCCCTCATTTATGAAGAGCTTGCGCCGCCGGTGCGTCAAAAATAATGGCGCATCGTCGGCGCAACGCATGCGCCTTATTAATGAAGTGGCGCATCTCCGACGATGCGCCACTTTCAGCCCACTGCGCACGGAAAACCACTGCGTCAAAATGCCCTGCGACACGTAAGTATTAATGTATGCAAGGTGGGCGTTACCACGGAGAAACACGCGCAAAAGTGACGCATCCATATTAATGACTTTATCCACTTTTGTCGCATCTGTTGCGGAAAATGCGCATCGTTGCGGTTACGTCAGAATTGGTGCGCCTACAAAACGGACGCGCAGGAAATGACGCATCGGCACATAGCAAGAGGAGAGGCCACAGTGGACATTGCTGCAACTATCCCCACACCATGGAGGTGGTAATGCTGCGAGTAGCTGCCAGACGGAGACGACTAGCACCAGGAATCCAACCACAACCCCCCGCCCCACAAACCCCCCCCCCCAAGGCAACGCCGCAGAAAGGAGCGGTAATTCCGTCAAAGGAGCGTCCTGAGAGGCCTCAGGAATGAGGAGGTCATAAGTCTATTTCGCCTCAAGAAGCAGACCATACTACATCTACAGCGACTCATTGGACCAAGGCTAGAGGTAGGAACCAACAGGCCTACCAACATACCGCCACAGGCAAAGCTCCTGGCTGTGTTGCATATGCTAGCGTCGGGCTCCTTCCAGACAACAGTTGCCAAAGTGGCAGGAATATCCCAGCCAGCTTTCTCATCATTCCTACCAACTGTCCTGGATGTCATCATCCAACTGACACCCCGCTACCTCAGTTTCCCCAACAATCCACAACAGCAGATGGAGATCAAGCAAGGATTCTATGACATAGCAGGCTTACCCCATGTGCTGGGTGCCATTGACTGTACACATGTGCAATTAGTACCTCCGGCAGCAACAGCACATTTGTACATAAATCGCAAACATACATATTCAATCAATGTATAGGCCATTGTGGATCACCGTGGACTATTTACCAATGTGCTGGCAAAATACCCTGGCAGTGTACATGATGCCTTCATATTCCGGAACTGCATCATAAATGACCGCTTCAAGAATGGCCAGTATGGCAATGGCCTACTTGTAGGTAAGCAAAAGAGTATGATACAATGCACCATCCATGCTACCATACTGTTAATATTGCTTCAATTACGCTTAAATGAGGACATGGATGGAATAATGTTGCACTAGCATATACATATACAGCAATAGAAGGGGCATAATTAATTAAGGTCATGCGCTGCTGGTGCCTAATTTAAAAAATGGGAAAAAGTCACGCACCAGTGGCACAAGTCCTTCATAAATGAGTGCCAAGGTCATGTAGAGGCATATAGGGAGTCAATGCATGTCCGTCCAAATCTGTGTCCATTTCCCAGCATAACTATGTGCCAAAGGTGTCTTGCATGTGAGTCACTGGGTGTGTTCTCTGCAACATCCATGGCCAATGGACACTGCCAAATGAAATATTACATACAACATATGGCCTGTACTCGACCAGAACCATTACAAGCATTTCATTGTACCTTCTCATTTATTCCATTACAGCTGACCAGGGATATGGCATCCAGCCATGGGTGATGACACCTTATGGAAACCCACAGTCGCCACAGGAAGTAGCGTACAACCAAGCACATTGCAGGACCAGGAACATTGTTGAAAGAACATTTGGTCAGCTCAAGGCCAGGTTTCGGCGCCTGGACAAGTCTGGTGGACGTATGCTGTATTCACCAGAGACAGTGTGCAAATTAATTTTGGCTTGTGCAATACTGCACAAAATATGTGTGCTCACAAAAGTCCCCTGGGATGAGGGACCTGATTTAAATCCACAAATGCCGGAGGATGACCAGGAGGACGGCCATGCTCCTGTAAACCAAAGCACAGCAGCAGGCATCCGCAGACATGCTGACATAGTGCATAATTTTTTTTAAGAATGTGAAAAATAACATCCTCATCATGCATTTTGATTTTTGTTAGGACTAATAAAAATACATCATACAACCTTTACTCCCTTGTGCATGATTATTTTTCCAAAATTTACACTGCAAGTTGCATGACAATCTCATATGTGGAGTACATCATCAATCAATCAATCAAAGCTATTATATAGCGCACTACTCACCCGGAGTGTCTCAAGGCGCTAGGGGAGGGGGCGTCCGCTACTGCTCGAACAGCCAGGTCTTGAGCCACTTCCTGAAGGCAAGGTGGTCCTGGGTCAGGCGGAGGTGGGTCGGGAGGGAGTTCCAAGTCTTGGTGGCCAGGTAGGAGAAGGACCTTCCTCCTGTGGTGGCTCTTTGGATGCGCGGGACTCCGGCAAGGGCGTGGCCGGTCGATTGAAGCTGGTGTGTGGGAGCGTAGAAGTTGAGGCGGCTGTTGAGGTATCCTGGGCCTTGGTTGTGTCGGGCTTTGTGTGCGTGGGTGAGGAGATGGAAGGTGATTCTCTTCTTGACCGGGAGCCAGTGCAGATCTCTCAGGTGTCCGGAGATGTGGCAGCGATGGGGAATGTCCAAGATGAGTCGTGCTGAGGCGTTCTGAATCCGCTGGAGTGTCTAGTGGAGTTTGGCAGTGGTTCCATACTTCACAATCTCATCTATGCATTCATGACTCTACACACAACAGTGACGTTGGGTCTGCGTACGTCACAATCTGACCCATGCATTCCTGATTGAGACACTTTCACGCTAAGAGTAAACACGCATCTGTTGGCCAGCGTCAAAACATACAGCACTTAAGATATGCAACAACATTGTCAGATAATAACTGCAATGTGCCTTTAATGAAGATTGTGACGCATGCCAATAAAGTCACATCTACTAACACTGGTCGCACCTTGGGGGGAAAATATGTCATGAATTTGAATTTAAAATATTTATATAGCGCAGCGTACACCAGCAGCGTACACCATACGGTTTCTTGGCACTTTTGGAGGCATGAAAACAGAAGATTAAAAGGGACAGTTAGTGTGGGAAGGCTTGAACAAACAAGAAAGTTTTCAGGTCCTTGCGGAAGAGGGAGTATTGTTTGGTCGCTCGTAGGTGGTTAGGGAGGGAATTCCAAAAAATGGGAGCCAAAACTGAAAAATTGGAACCTCCCCATTTTTTTCTGTTATAGCGAGGAACCTGAAGAAGGGATTGAGAGGATGATCGAAGCTGTCTAGTGGGGACATAATCTTTTAGCAGGGAAGAGATGAAGGCAGGGGCCGTTCCCTGCCGTGCCTGGAAAACCATGCAACCAGTTTTAAAGAGTGACCGTTGTAGAACAGGCAACCAGTGCAGCGCCTTCAACAATGGTGTAGAATGATGGAAGCGGGGGAGGCCATACACCAGCTGAGCTGCCTGGTTCTGCACAAGCTGGAGTTTACGTAGGCTATATGCCGGGATGCCGTTGTACAGGGCATTGGCATAGTCTAGCCGGGAGATCACAAGGGCAGACATGATGAGTTTGAGTGCCAGAGGGGAGAAAAACCGGGAAACAGTGCGAATAGTGCAGAGCAAGAAGAGACGACAGAGCTAATTTGTGAGTGGAGGGTAAGATGATTGTTGATTTTTATACCTAGGGTCTTGACTGTGGAAGAAGGGACAGGAGAGGAACCAAGAGTGGAAGGCCAAAAAGAAGAGTTCATCAGTCAGCCATGCATCTAATTTACGATGCGACATTATGAAGATTGTGTCGCATGACAATAATGCCGCTTCCACCAGAACTGTTCGCACCGTAAGGGTAATATGTCATCAGTCACCCATGCTTCAAATCAATGATGCAACATAATAAAGATTGTGTCGCATGACAATAATGCCGCTTCCACCAGAACTGCTCGCACCGTAAGGGTAATATGTCATCAGTCACCCATGCTTCAAATCAATGATGCAACATAATAAAGATTGTGTCGCATGACAATAATGACGCTTCCACCAGAACTGTTCGCACCGTAAGGGTAATATGTCATCAGTCACCCATGCTTCAAATCAATGATGCGACATAATAAAGATTGTGTCGCATGACAATAATGACGCTTCCACCAGAACTGTTCGCACCGTAAGGGTAATATGTCATCAGTCACCCATGCTTCAAATCAATGATGCGACATAATAAAGATTGTGTCGCATGACAATAATGACGCTTCCACCAGAACTGCTCGCACCGTAAGGGGAAATATGTTAACTGTACCATGCTTAAAGTCAACGATGCGACATAATTACGTTTTATTCGCATGCCAATAATGACGCATCGACGGAAACGAGTCGCATCGCAACAGGAAATTATGTAACCAGCCTGCCCTGCTCACAAACAGGAAGTTATATAATACTTTCGCTTTCTCTTTCACTCCTTTGTAGTCTCAGAGAGGTGTAGGAGTGTGTTTGCAAAGTGCTTGAGAGTTTTGTCCTGTCCTGCAGTTGTTTTACAGTGTGTGTCTTGCTAACTGTGTCCAAATAGTCTCTGTAGTGTTGTGTATTGTCTACCTGTGTGTTGTGTGTAAAGGGGTGTCTGTCTGTTTAGGGGTTTTAATATTCATTAATAGGGGGATTAGTGTTGTTTTAAGGGGTTTTCAAAGTTGATAATAGGGGGATTAGTGTTCTGTTTAGTGGATTTATACTATTAGGGAGATTCCTGTGAAAGACACAATTTTTTTTGTAGCATTCACACAGCGTGGCTTGTGCTTTGTCACAATGTCACCCAGGTCTAGGAACCTCACTGAGCAGGAGTATGGGGGGCTACTGTGGCTGATTGTCCACTACCTCCCAAACATGATTGGGAGTGGAGGCAGGGTACTGCTGGGTTACCCAACCCAAGAAAGGAAGCTGAGGTGGGAGAGGGTCCGGTACCAGATGTTGCGAATATTTGGAGTGGACCGGACCCTCAGACAGTACAAGCATCGGTGGGCTGATGTCATCAACCATGAGCAGGATCTCCTGGACCACCTTGGAATCGAGGTCGAGGGAACAATTGGTAAGTCAAATTACATTTATTTCATGTATTAACAGCTGTATTGTAAGGTGAAGCTATTCCATTGTGAAACTACAGGGGTCTCACTGATGATCCCCTTGCACGGCTGTGACATCAGATATAGGGCCATATCTATCAACAAACCCTTTGGCTAATCTAAACTTGAGATTATCAAGGAATCCCTATTTATGATTTGCTAAATGGTATGTATTAAGAAAAATCGCTATTATTTTAGGAAATCATTAATCTTTCGTATGTGCAACTTAGCATGTTTATACTTTGCAATTAAGGGATAATTCCATATGCATTGCCATGGCCCAGGAGGGCCATAGGAATAATTTGCATTAAAAACACTTATTGCAAATCAGCTATTTGCTAAACGACATTTGTGAATTATTACAAGGGTGCAGGGGTGTCTCAAAGACACACTGCTGCAGCCCTCAAAAGTATATCTGTGTGCATATGGTGCACATACATGCCCTATGGCCATGTGTGTGCATCACCTGCCACCTTCCTAAAAGCAAAATTGTGCATATTTGGAAAAAAATGCACCTTACCATCAACTACAGGTTGGTGTTAATTTGCTAAATATCTAACATATTTTGCTACACCAAAATGCAACATACATAAAGGCAGATTAATTAGGCAGTTGTGCCTCTTTGCACCGCAATTGCGTCACTTTATTTGACCAACTGCCGCGCAAATAAAGCGCCCTATTTACAACGTTGTAAAGCACTGCGCCATAAGAAGGCGTTCCTGTGCAAGGGGGGGGGGGGCTTCCTGCGCAGGAACCCCTCATGAAAGTGGCTGAGTGAAATCTATGAAATTTCACTCAGTCACTTTCTGGGCAATGCTGCGTAAAAACCCTGCGCCTGCTTGAAGCAGGCGTAGGTCTTGACGCAGCATTGTGCAGATGGTGCATCCCCGAGCCTTGCTGGAGCTGCATTGCGCTTGCGACGCAACTCCAGCAATGGCCCACAATTCCCGCACAGATGCCTCGCGCATCTGTGCCGTTTGTTCACCATGGTGTGCTGCATTATTAATGAAGTCCCCCATAAAAGCACAATCACATACATCTACACAATGCAAACATATTATCGATATGGGACAAGTGTGCAAGTATTTGGCAAATGCCATCTCAATGTGACACCACAAACAAAGGATCACATGTGTGTCATACATGCAGTGGAAGAGTGTGCTTCACATGTGAAGTACTTAGCCAGAGACTGTTGTATGAATCAGGTTGCCTCATGGGATGCATCGTAAGTCAATGTTGAAGATACCACTGACTCTCATGTAATCTCTGTACTGTGTTGAAATATGCAACATTTGCTGAGAATCTGCACTATTGTCTTTCCCTTTTAGGTGGTCCACCACCATACACAAGGGGTGAGGTGGAGTCCTTCAAGGATCCTAAGGCCATTGGTGAGTGTGAAATCCTTACTATGTTTGTCTGTATGCTTAAAATGTCTCCTCATGCATGTCAAGTATGCAGACAGTGCCAAAATCATCATTCTTGCATGCAGCATGTTTACACATCACATGTGCATGGAAGTGTGAAGGACTCAATGGCACCATGTGGAAAACCATAAACTCAATGATAAGGGTCACATGTATGAGGTGTTACAGTGTGCAAGGGACACAGTAAAACATCTTGTGCTGCTGTAAGTATCTATCACATAAAATGAGACCACAATCAAACAATACATCTATACCTCCATAGAGCACCATACTCAGGTGTGAGGGTCTGAAGGCACTGAAGGGAGGGGGTGTGCTGCTACTGATGAAATAGGCAGCTCTTCAGTTCTTTAATGAAGGTAAGATGGTCCTGGTCAGTCGTAGTTGTGTGCCAAGGGACTTTCATGTCTTGGTGGCCAGGTAGGAGGATGATCTAGGTCCAGTGGTGGATGAGTCAATCCTTGGGATGGTGGCCAGTGGGAGGCTGGTGGAGCGGAGGTGGCGGGTAGGATGTGAGAACGAGAGGCGGTTGAGGAGTCATTCTGGGCCCATGTCATGTGTCTGTGTGTGTGTGTGTGGGTGAGGAGGCAGAACGTGATCCATGTGTTGACGGTGACCCAGTGTTGGTCAATATGGCCTGTAGAAATGCTGCAGTGGTGAGGGCCGTCGAGGATGAGTCGTGCCGATGGATTTACTATGGGTAGTAATTGTAAGTGAAGTCTGGCAGTGGTTCCTGTGTATAGGGCCTTCTCGTTGTACAATTGGCTGTTGATGAGGGCCTGGGTGACCGTCTCACACGTTCCGGTGGTGATCCACCAGAATATCTAGCCGAGCATGTGCAGGGTGTAGAATCATAAGGATGACATGACGTCCACTTGTTTGTTAGTTGTGAGTGAGTAGACCTTGAAGAATCCCAAGTGGGGTGTATGCTCCGTGGGTGTTCTTGCAGTGACCATTGTTGTGGACCAATAGGCGTCGTCCCTGGCGGATGTTGATTTGCCAAGAATGAAAACCTCTGTATTGTGTGTCTACAGTATCCGCTGACTGACCTTCTTCCATTCTGCAGCGTCTATCTTTCCTTCATGGAGGTTGTTTTTGTTTGTGGCTGGGTCATGGGTGAGGGACCGTACCAGATGGGTGTCATTGGCATAGGTTTGTATGTTTTGGTGGTGTGTACATGCAATGGTGGCAAGTGTGCACATGGAGATGTCGAAGAGTGTCATGCTGAGCAACGAGACTTGGGGTACGTGACAGTCAGTGTATGTAGACCATGGCTACATGACACATGCTAATTGTAGTACAACATAGACATACCTCCTACAAGTAGGATTTCCTTGTGCCCCACGTGTGTCAGTACTTGCCATTGTTAGAGGGATGCAACAGTGCTGCAAGTCCATCATCAATTAGCACAATAATCATGCAGTTAGCTATGCAACTAAAAGGGCCCCCGGCAGATTTGACTATTGACATCAGTAGTAAATATGCATTGATGTACATGTATATAAATGGCCATTGCAACATTTATCATGCATAATCAACTCACATACCAGGCCTTGATGCTGGCCATGATATGACGTCCCCTGTCAAGATGCGTCTACCATGAAAGTGTTGTGCAGTCTGTGTTGCGTAGTGTGAAAATGCAGCACATATTTACTCCCAAGCAGCACCCCATGCACAAGAGTTAAATGATAGGAGGCGGTGCACAAATCAATAGCAGTGCACACCTGTGTTTTTCCTTGAAACACAATCCTAATTTGGCCATGTTTTGTTTCCATGGTGCATTTTACATGTGTGTAGGCTTGTGCAGCATACAGGGATGATGTTCCATATACCTTGCTATGTATCTGCGTATGAAGAACACAATTACAATGCCTATACAAACCTTGCCTGCACACAGATGCACTGGCATCATTTTGAGAAGGGGCCTGCATATGTGAATGGCGAGCATTGGGTACATGGCCAGGACAAATGCATTGGAATGCACCATCTCATATGTATTGAGGCCTTACATGTCATGTAGATTATTTATCATGTTAGGTAGTACGCAACATCACTTAGCATCCCTGTGTATGACCATCAATGAGGATGCCACCATGCTTTTAAATTGATGCCCTGTTAACGATAGCCCCTTGACAATTTTTACTGAAGATTGCATGAATGTGCATGTGTACAGGTGTCAATGTGTTAGTGCAGACTGATGTGGATGTCATTGCTCCATTACAGAAAACATGACACAAGATGAGGAGAGGCAATATCGCATCCGTCTAGAGAGATACCGCCACATACGGAATGTTGGTCGTTCATTCAGGCCGATGGGACGCCGACATGAGCACTCACGTGCTGATGGAGCATGGAGATCACCAACTCCCACTCCACCATCCAACACGCGGAGCTGGAAGGAAAAGGCTAAAACCTCACGCATGCACTCCGGACAACCAACTGGATCATGTGAAGATCAACATCCCCAGATGGACACTGTATCTCCTACACAGAGTGGACCCTCAGGCATTCAGACATCAGCACCATCAACATCTGGTTTGGTTGCACCCCCAGCTGGTCTTGGTTCAGGATCTGGACATCCCTCGGATATGACCCCAGTGACAACCACTGCTACAAAATCGCAACCCACCACAGCAGCTCCCCCTGAGATCGACGGTGTGCTCCTGATGGCCAAAATTAACAAGATTGAGGGCCAAATGGAAATTTTTGAAAAAGGCCAAAAGGAACTGACATTGAAGGTTGCGGGCATGCAACTGCAGCTGGCCACCCTGCTGTCCATGGTTGCCGACATGAAGGCCACCATTGAACAAATGGACGAGCAGGAATGAACACAGAGTTAACAACTGTGGTCGTTGTCCATGACATGTCAAGTTACGAACGTTGTTATTGTTTACATTTTTAAAATAGTTAGATAGTATTTAGGATAGTTGTAGTACTTAGGAATAGTGTTAGGATAAGTGTTAAGTTATTAGGAGTGGGTGGGGGTTGATGTATAGTGTATGTTAAATGTATTTTTAGATGTAAAAAAAAATATATAAAAAAAATATATCATTGTTTAGTTAGGTAGGTTAATTAGTATGTGTTTAGATTAAGTGTATGTATGCCTGATGTGTGATTGTTGAATAGGGGGTGGGGGGTCATCTGTGTGTTGTGTAGTATGTGTGAGGTAGGTATAGGAACAGTTAGACAAGATAAGTGTAGATGTTAGTGCATTAGATTAGATTAGTGTAGGATTTTATAAATATTGTTGAATAGTGTAGTGTAGTTTAGCATAACATTTAAACACTCTGAACAATTTTTGTTAATAAAATATCTGTTTCAATTACAATAAGTTGTACTTGTAGGCATATGAAGTAGAGAAATCAGCTCTGGGTGAGCCTTACCCTTGCTGGCCAAGGAATGTCAACAATGATCTCTTAGCTGAGATTACCGTTACATGTTAGCTATTGTAAGCCAAATGTTCATTACACTATCACAAAATCATACAGGCCAATACTCACCCTTGAGGGACTTTAGGTAATGTGTCTCAGGTGAGGCCATGTGATCAACAATCATGTGTAAAGATTCTGGGACCTCTTTCATGACGTTTTTCCGTAGTGGAGCACAGCAGCCTTCCTGTAGCGCTACCCTTTTGCAGGATTAAGTGCAGGACCGTGCCGTATCTGCTAGTTACTGCGCAGTCCTGTTGTTCTCACCAGCACTGTTGCACAATTTCCTGTTCATCGCTAACGCAGTCACCTTTGCACAATGGGGCAAGTGTGTCTTCCTTGCAGTGAACATCAGACTTGTACAGGAAAGGACACCTCTCAGTTAATCATTCATCACAACGGCCTCTTCCTCTTACTATGTCTACTGCATTGTGAGAAAAAGGGGAGACAAGGAGAATTCATCATATTTGTCAACATTGAGCCTTCTTCACGCCTGCACTGGGTCTGTGTAATTTCTGGACAGTGCCTCACATTTCATGTTCCTATTACATCTGTGGCAGTGTCAAAAGGCAATGGATGTTGCTGGGAAGGCACCCAGCAACACCCATTGCACGTGCCTGTAACGCAGATCAATGCGTGCAAGGGTTGGATTTGCAGCATGCAGCATTATCCCATGACTATGTTCCTTGGTGATGGATGATGACTGTTATGCAGGGTTAGGCATCACACAACGTTACAACAACTGAGGGGCAGATGGCACAAGGGCCGTCATTTATTGGGCCACCTGGTATTGAGACTGTACCTCAATGTTTGCAGTGTTTCCCAATGCTGAGGGCCAGTATGACCCACGTCTTTCCTGCAAGTGGAAAAGAAAGCTGGTTTACAGCCTGGCTATGTAGATGCAGGGAAATGTGACCATGGATAGGTCTGTATTGCAGACGTATGTATTGTGGGCCTAGAAGCAGATTCATTGGTAGATGTTTGCTGGCCCAGGGTTCTGGCTGACTGTGTAGGTGTGTGTGAGCTCCTTGAGTATCAGTATATCTGTATGGGTGTGGATGCAGTAGAGCTCCTGTATGTGCAGGCGGAAGTGGTATTATCATGTGAGCCACAGGGAACGTCTACCTACGGTTGTCTGGACATTCATCTTTTTTGTACTGAGGGTATTTTTGATAATGTTATTGAGGGCTTTCACATTGCACAGGCTGATGATGATGGGTGTGTGGCAGATCCAATCAATGCATCAGTTGGCAATAATTGTGATGCACTTGCAGAGTTAGCAGAGGGTGAAGAAGTATGGTGAGGATACTGCTATTATCCGTAATGGCTGGGTGAGGGATGTGTTCTGTACAATGTATAGTTTGTGTGGCACATATGAGTGCAGAACTGTTTATCCAGCCCAGGGTACCCCCAGGTATAGTTCCATGTGGTAGTGGTTCTTGGGATTATGATGACTTTTTTTGACAACAAATGGAGATTTGTCCAGCTGAGGCACATACTTTTTGGCACATCTCGCATCCATTGTGGTTAGTCGTGTCCTGTGATGTTGGGTACCTTGGTGAGGGAGAGGCAGAGCTGGGTGTATTAGGCGTAGGGTACTATGCAGAGTCCATGTTCACTGATGCCCTCAGCAAGCGGAGCCATGTAGACATAGCAGACAAAGGTACTGAGGGACAGTCCCTGAGGAACATAGCATCAGTACTCTGTGTGTTGTGCTGTGAAATGTATTAGGCTGAATCATCTGCTCCGGTCTGCAAGGGTGGAGACATTCCAGTGTGGTGTATTACCTTGCCTCATGCCATAGTGGAGTCTAACTGCTAGTGTGTTGTGGAACATTGTTTCTTGCAATGATGCGATGTATTGTGTATATGGAGTGCCAGTGTGACCTACTTTGAGGATTGTGTGGATGTTGTTGTGGCATGTAGGAGGGTCCTCTGGATGCTGTTGTTTGTCATGGCGGAGGATTGGGGATGTTCTATGTTCCTATGAACATCACTGGGTGCATGATGATGACCCTCTGGTTAATGATTTTGACTGCATATGTGTGTGGAAAGATGTGCCTGTGGGTCTTGACATCTGTTTGGTCAGCAGGGGTGTAACTGCTAATGTCATGTAGCTCTCAGCATTTGCTATTACTGTGGAGGTGCATGTTCCAATGGTGGAGGCCATGTACTGTCACTGTTTGTGTGCTATGGGGGATGCAGCCCTGTGGAAGATGTGCTGTGGGCAGGGGTGTGTGGGTGCTCCTTAAAGTATGTCCATCACGGTGTTTGTGATGTGAAACATGTAGACATGTGGACACCAGAGGATGGTGTGTAGTGTGGCTTACTTGGGCTAAGGTGTTGTGTGGTATGCCTTGCTTATGTTCATCTAAGTTGACATTCACTTTGATGATCTAGTGGTAGGAGACTGTACCAAGTGTGTATCAAAGGCATTGAGGCATGAGGGCCACAGTCTTTGCAGCAGCACTGAATTTTTTGTAGGACTTCATACATGAGACACCATGTGAGTGTTGAGTGATGTTGTTTCAATCACTGGTGTGAAGCATGTCCCTATTCCCATGCTTAAGTTAATAAAATTGTGTGCTACTCATCTTACGTTAGGATGTGCCTTTGATGCCAGCCACCTGCTGATGTTTTCCTTTCATACATACATGTGGTATGTCAGATATTTCATCATCACATACATACACCTTGGACTGACCCACAATCATGGTAGCGTGCAAGCATATCTGATGTTCCCAGTCACCCCCTCCTTGTACAAAGTTGTACTGTTACTCATTCGAACTAAAGTCATCATTCGTAATGTTGCACATTAGCAATGCTGTTGTACACACATTACTAGTCACTTTATGAACGTTGCCAGTTGGACATTGCATGTTGTGGGTGCACATTTATGTACGTGACACAAGTTAGCAATTAGCAAGGTATGACAGGACTATTCTGATCAAAGGACACATACAGTAGGGTTGAGTTTGTACATGCACAGTCCATACATCAACATGACATTTGAGACATGCATGAGTGAGTAGTGTTTTTATTGTGTGAGACGGGAGTGTCAACATCATATGTTCACCTCATGGAGGGAGGCCACAGATAATTAATAGTACATCCATTGGCTAGCAGTAATTTGTTGTTCATCATTACTGTGGTACAATGTCAGTATTATGTGCACCAGACAATGTATATGTATTGTCCATGTACAATATGTCATGCTAACGCATGGTTCTGCGGAGGACTGGACAATCTTCAGACTCTTCTTCATCAGATGTGTTTGTTGTCACAGCTGATGGTGGAATCAGTGGTGCAGTTGACATGGGAGGCATAGACACATCAGGGGCTGCAGATGTAGATGGGATTGTACCAGCATCATGTTCCATGCCCATCAGGTACCGCATGAATGCACTGAGCATGAGTTGTTGATTTTCAAGCACAGCTGTTACATCACGTTGGTAGTTAGCCAATTTGGTCAGGTAGGCATCCTGTTTTGCATTCATTTCTTTAAGGGTGTCCTGAATTTCCCTCAGCCTGTTGGCCACTTCAAGACTGCCACTTGTGTTAGGCATTTGTCTGTGCCTCTGCTGCATGACCTCTGATATCTCATTCATGGCGTGAAACAAAGTACGTGGTGGTGCATCATTGCTGCTACCAGTTTCCGCACTGCCAATATTGGATGATAGGCAACGGAGCACTCCCTCTAGGGTGCCTGCCATGCTCTCAATGCCTTTACGCACCTCCTGTGCCAACTGCCCCTGTACATCCAAGACACGTTGTTCAAAAGAATTCAGCGTGTTTGGCGAGTGGTGAGGCAGAGATGTTGTGGGAGGTGGCATAGGAGTGCTTCCAGGTTGGGCAAGCGGAGATCCCACTGTGCTGGTTTGCCTTCTGGTGCGGGGAGAGGGAGTTTGTATTGATAGTAAGAGGTCCTGGATGACGTCTGTGTCCACACTTGGTACACTTTCCACGCCGTCATCATCGGATTCAAACATTTGTTCCTGCTCATGAGGATGTGTGCCATGCTCTGAAATAAAAAATAGATGTATGTTTATGATCATGTCTGACATATGGTGTACAGATGCAAAATTCTGAGTCATCTACCCTTTTTGAGTTTGATGTGTGTCAACATGTCAAAGTTAAAGCTACACATCATCACTCATGTTACCTAAAATGACATGGCATGAATCATTTGATGGATTCAAAATGTTTGTCCAAAAACATGGCACATGGCCACACAGTGCTTTCACACTTGCAACATTCAACTTGAGTGCATGTCCTGATGTCTGTTTTGTTGGTGTATATTGGGGACACATTCCAGCACAGTAGCAAGTCCAAGTGGCTGTTTGCACTCTATATATGTGCAACAGGTATCAGGCCACAATTACTGAGGATTGGGGACATGGCTTTCTTACCATTTCCCATCATCCCACCTGTCATAGCCATCACAGCTGTGTTGTTTGTGTGTGGACCATTTCCTGTGTCTTCATGCTAATTACGTTACATTTTGATAATACAGATTGCTCCTGGTATGTTGCTCAACCTACACCCAGCTCCCCCTGTGTGCCCCTTCTGCCGCTGCTGAGTACACACTGGCAGGTGTGCAGTACCACCATATTAGTGTCCCATTAGTGGCCTCATTACAACTATTTTACACCCTGTTTGCACACCATTTTGGTTTCAGTGCCACTGTTCCACCACCCCATGCACACTTGCTGCTCCCGCCTACCAGCTGCTCCTCCCTCCCACATCCCCATATGTCCCAAACTGTGCTCGACTGTGCTACTTGCGCACCAGAGACACACCTTAAGCAAGCCAGTCTGGAGCCATCTGTGCCTGGACCATGCCCAGCGCCAGGACCCCTTGTGGCCACTAACGCCACTACACCAGACTCAAGTACTACGCCGGTACCCTCCATGCACTCAATGCCATCCTACACAACAGTTGCTTCCAGGCCACCACAATAACATACACACGGGACCCTTCTCCTGCCGCACATGCAGCTTCACATGCAAGTGAACCACCAAACCCCCATGGAGTGGACCCAACCACCTCTGATGCATTATCCACAACACCCACTCCACACGAACACAGCCCATGTGGCTCTGGGATGTGCTTGACACCTCCGCCCCAGATGTGTGATCATTAAACTTGACCTGGTGGGACTACTCCTCTGCAACCAACATCACCATAGACATCCCAGACAGCTACAAGTTGAACCGCAGGGATTGCGCTGACTGATTTTGTGTATGGGTCACCATCGACCACAAGTCCACCCTCAAGGTCGGCACCCATGCAGACAACACCATCAACACCGCCAACCACCTGCACATACACATCCACACCGACACCCAACACCACCTTCAGAGGACCCTCGTGTACAGCACACCAAGCCTGTGCTCAGTTATGCTGCTCCATCAATGACCTCCCCAGCACCCACACACTCCCCTCCACGCACCACATCATCCTGTGGGACCTGACCTTACACCTCAAGGACAACGACGACAACTCCACCATACTGATCAACGACCTCACCAGACCCGGCTGCAGACTACTCGGGACCAAACCCACGCCGCCAGCCACAAGCTGGACCCCGTCTTCTCAACAGGCACCCACGTCACCTCCAACCACACCACTGACCTGCACTCGACCGACCACCGCAGCATCAATTTTACCTTCTATTCATCAACCACACACCACTGCAGACAACTGCTTCCTCACCAATGCTGGGTAGAAGTAAACGTAGACCAGCTGGTCACACCCCTCAGCCAGGGCCCGAACTACAACCCCACCAACCCAGTCGCCAGTACCCAAAACACTATGACAGTGTATGTAGGACTGCACCAACACCTTTGCCCCACTCACGTTGCCCTCCAACAGCCACGCCTGCAGCAGAGCCACCCGGTTCACCGACTACCTCCAGACCTACCAACGCACATGCCGGAAGATGGAGTGAACATGGCTCCATGGACACACACTGCACAACCACACAGTCCACAAGGACGCCACGTGTATACATCACCATCTCAACAGATTGGCAAAGAGCTCCTCCTTCCAAACCTTTCTGGATACCAATGCACACAACAGCAATGATGTCTTCTGCATCGTTATTGAACAGAGAAACCCATGCGCAAACGTTGTCAACATCCCACCATCACAAGAAGTGTGGGACTCACTGTCCATCTTCTCACAGCGCACGTTTAGTGCCATCGACGACAGGTTCACCACCACATCCACACCAACTATGCCAGACTCCACCTCCCCAGCGAGGACCACCAGCCCCAACCGCAGCACATCCTGGTGCTACGTCGACAAGGACGCAACACACAAGGTCATGAACTCCGTACACTCTGGATCACCACCAGTACCATCACCACACCACTTATTGTAAAAAGCAGAGGAAGCGATCATACCACAACTACACAAGTTCATCTACATCTTCTTCAATGCAGCAACATTCCATGAAATATGGAGGCACGCCACAAGCAATGCCCTCCTCAAGACGCACAAGGCACACCCCAAGGCCCTCGGGGACTCACCGCCAATCTCCCTGCTCACGTTCCCAACGAAGGTCATCTAGGTAATGATGTACATGCTATTGGGCCGCGGGCTGGTAGACCCCTACATGTTTCACCCGTCCCAGTCCGGATTTATACGTACATACAGCAGCAAGACAGTCCACATGTCCGGCACAGACAACATCATGCACCAACTAGCCAGCACCAAGTCAGCAGCCCTCTTCCTCCTGGACCGGTCAACCGCCTTTGACACGGTATGCCATCACACTCTGAAGACACACCTCCGAGAATCATGATTCCAATTGAAGGCCCTAGACTGAACCACGTCCTTTCTCTCCCGCAGAACCCAGAGCGTCCAGAGTCTCCAAATCCCATCCATCAAATGGGACGCCATCAACATCATCTGCGGCGTACCCCAGGGGTCATCCCTCAGCACAACACTGTTCAACATGTACATGTCCCCCTCGTACACGTGGGCCGCCATCACAGCCTCTACATCATCTCCTACACCAACAACACCCAGCTCATCCTCTCCATTACCAGTGGCCCACACACACCCTCAACAAACCTCCACGAGGGACAGAATTCCCTCACCAAGTGGATGAGGAGCAGCAGTCTGAAACTGTACTTGGACATGACACAGGTCCTCATCCTTGGACCCACACCCTGAGCCTGGGACGACTCCTGGTGGGCAACCACACTGGGAACAGCAACAACACCCACTGACCATGCACGCTACTTACTATACATCCAGTACTCCTCCCTCTCCATGTCTGAGCAGGTCGACGCCATGTCCTCCTCATGCTACAACTGCCTCCACATGCTATGCTGGATTTACAAGTGGATACCCACCCCAGACTGACATTAGTGTGACGCAGGCGCTGAGCAGCAGCGGACTGGACTACCGCAACGCACTGTACTGAGGATTCCCTGACAAACACCTACAAGTACTGCAACGCATCCAATACACTTACGGCTCATTGATTGTCAACGTCCCACACCGCAGCAACATCTTCCCCCAAATGTGAGACCTACACTGGTTCCCCATCAGCAAGTAGATTAGCTTCAAGCTCCAGACCCAGACGCACAATACACTCCAGTGGCCCGGAGCAGCCTACCTGTACAGCAGACTCAGCTTCTACACCCCCACACGCCAGGTCCACTCCACCAGCCTCCCCCTCACCACTGTCCACCGCATCCTATGACCAACCTCCAGCAGCAGATCCTTGTCCTACCTCGCCGCCAAGACCTTGCACACCCTCCTGGCCCACCTACGGCAGACCCAGGACCTACTCCCATTCAGAAGACTCATCAAGAGCTGTCTCTTTGAGCGGTAGCCGCAGCCCCTTCCCATCAGAGTGGGAGATCCAACAGGTGTTTTTACATGCAGAAAGAGTTGTTCCAAGGACACAGACTTCTGTAATCTCTGAATTATTTTTCAAGCAGCTGTGGTTCATGCAGACTGCAACGTAATGCATTCCACAATGTATTTCAAGTGTTTGGTTGGTGTAGTCTTAGGTGTGAGAGAGTATGACCTGTCTGTCATCAGCAATGGATACAATGTTGAGGCTGTGTTTGTTTTCAAATGGCGCTGAGGCAGCCCTGTTGATGTTGACAAGGGTCAGACACATAGATGGTCCCTCTTGCATTCTGCATTGGAATGACATGATTATGAAGACGAAGGTTGTCAGTCGGATCCTTGGACCTCTTGCTGGGATGAGTGACCCAGTTAAGCGTTGTTCCTTGGAATCCTGCTTCATGTAGTGTAGCAAATCTGTGTGGTGTTAGTCTGTGTCGGAGCACACTCACAGCTCTTGGTCCCAGAGAGTGCAGATGTCACCTGTGGCTGTGAATAGGGTGATCTTGGTGCTGTTGTTGATGTGATGAGGACAGGGCTGTAGTGATCCCACAGGTGGCTGTATCTCATGTTGGAGGTGGTGCATTGAGCTTTGACTGGTGTCCCGGTGGGTATGGTAGTATGGCTGTTGTGTTGGAAGAGGTTTGCGTGGTGCTGCCTGTGGCATCTCCTGTGTACAGCAAAGTTGTTGTAGTGAAATTTTTTACTTTATGGTGAACTTTGTTGGACACTTATCACCTGTCTGTAGTGCCAGGGTGATGTCTGTAGCTTTGCAGCATAGGTTGTTTTATTCATGCAGGACCTTGACGAGTTTTCAGGACTTGGCATTATCGTAGGCTATTTTTTTGTGGTACTCCCTCATTGCGTCCATGTATGTGTTTTACATTTCAGGGGCCTCATTTCTGAAGGACTTGTGCCGCCGGTGCGTCACTTTTTCCATTTTTAAAAGTGGCGCACCGGAGGCGCAAGGCCTTCATCAATAAGGCCCACAGTGCTGAAGACTCGCTGATGATCCATTTGTATAATTAACTATGGTGCATATTTGCTGGATGTTTATCATCTGCACTGCGCACCTTGCAATATAGGTGTGCTGCAGTGCATGCATAGGTACAGATCATGAATGGAGGCCTTTGGTGAGATGGTGCACATTCCTGCAAACTATTGATGTTGGATGTTCTTTCACTGCATGAACACCATTGGTACACTTATGTTTTTCCCAAAGTCATGACAACATAGATGTGCTGTATTCACTGCATGTCACTACATGTTGTTATTCATGTTATATACGTCATTCATCCAGACGTAGCTGGTCAGTGCTTAAGTCATGCATTCATGTGAGGAGCATCATTCAAGTACATGATACCTTGGTGCAGGCCTCTCCCAGTGGCACTGCCTCACCCCTATACCTACCATGATGCAGGTGTGAGGTACTGACACAATTGCGAGATGCTAATGTATTAAAAAAATTTGTAATGATTGCACATCACCACTACTGATATTTTTATTTGGATGTGCAGACCCACCATGCATACGTTATACATGATGCTTGTGTAATGTGGCACAGGGCTTCGCATGCTGAGTAACATTCATGAGTACTTTCCCTTACATATGCAGATGATGTGGCTGAAACCATCATGCACAAAGTAGTACAATGACAGATTTTGGGCCTGCATGGGGTGACTATGAGTAGGGTCTCTTTATTGGTGTCACCTGTCCTTCACAACGACACAGGTGCACAATGCTTGGCATGCGCCGACCCAGGCAAACTTGCACCATGTTGCAGGGGGTCCAGCGGTGCAGGGGATCAGTGTTTGTGTGCATGGAAGGGACACATTCCTGCATGATGCAGTCATCTACAGATTTTTCCGCTTTCTATGTGTCCACTTGCATGCAAAAGCTATATGTTGGGTATATCCGAGAGGGAACAGTTTGTATTTCTTGAGGTTGTGCATGCCTTACACAGACCCTGTGGATGCATATATTTGTGGCACAGCGTCATTGTTACAGTTTGACTTTGCTATTGGACATTCTCAATTGGACATGGATGTTTGTGGGTACAACCCCAGCAACAGCCCTGGAATTGCGCTTTCTCACACTTTAATGTGGGAATGGTGCAATGACATGATATGTTGTACTATGTTACATGGCTGTCTGTGGCCTATTATTGTGGGTGTGGCACATTGTGACACCACTACATGATCAAAATGACATCATGGTATTTCATGAGGGTAGTTGGATATTTGCACCTGCGTGCGGCACTTGTCAGGTGCAGCAGTGGGCTGGGACTTCACTTAGAAAATATGTTATTACTTTGACAGGGGTAGGTGTTTACCAAATGTGACATGTGCATGTCCCTGGTACATTACGTTTTGTAGACCCTTCACAGTTCATGACATTGCATGACTACTCTTTCCACTACACGTCTGTAATTGAGCCGGCTACCTTACTTTATGGACTGCACAACATTACCTTCTTTGCACATTTCCCCTTGTAGGGACTTACCCTGTGTGTCTTGCGGTTCCTCATGCTCTGCACTGTCCTGTCCTGGAATGCCAACCACCAACTCGTCTGGGATGACCGCCACAACCCGCTCCTCAAGGTCATCCAGCTCTTCCTGTTGTGATGGGCTGCCTCCTCCTGTCCCCGCTGCTTCTTTGCGTTTTTTTGCCATTTTCTCTTTAGTCCGGCGCTTTATGTCGTTCCACCGTTTCTTCAGGTCAATGACTGTCCTCTTAGATTGGGCCACACAGTTGACCTTTGCCAATATGGACAGCCAAATTGCCTCTTTTTTTGATAGTGGCAACTTGGAACTAGCTGGTGCTGGTGGTCTGTGACCTCATTTATGAGTATGTTGTTCTCCTCAGCACTAAAATTAATTTTCCTCTTCCTCTTGACATGGGTTTCTCCCTGTGTTTCAGGCTGCGCATCCTGGGTGCCATGTGGCTGGACATCCTGGCTGCCATGTGGAAGGTTCCCTTGGCTGCTGCTCTGTCCTTCAGGCTCCATGGTAACAATTTTTTCCATTTGCGGGAGAATTAGGAGATGGATGCGTGTATTTTTGGCGTTTTCCGGATTGTGACGCAACGTAAATGTGACGCAGCGATGCGTAAGCTTACGTCAGTTCCGCGATTGCGACTTACGGCACTTTTCCCGCACTTGCGTGACTTTCCGGTACGTCAGGACGCCAGCGTCTGCGTGTCTTTTTTCCGGCTTACGGCATCACTTGCGACATGATGCGCCATTCCATTAATGTGACGCATCCGCGTCGCAAACTTCTGACGCAGCGCGTCGTAAGGAATTGTGGCGCATCCCTGCGCCTGTGCAATGATGCGTCACTTTTCATAAATGAGGGCCTGAAGATTTTTTCTAACAACATATCATTTCTGCTATATAGGTAGCAGCCTTGTAAATATGTCATTGTTTTGATATATGCCGGATTACCGGTGAAATATCATATAATGCATGCCATTTAATCAGCTGTCAGGGAAATAATTAGGTTTGTTTGTTATTGTCATGGCAGCTGGTCAAATTGTAAATAATGTCGGATGTTTTGCCAGCAACCAAATAATAAGTGAAGTTTCTTAGGTGTTTGCTGGACTGCTGGCTAAATACTACATAACCTATGCTAATCCAGAGGGCAGATAAATAGTTAGGTTTCCCTGTTATTTGCATGACTGCTCACCAAACAGTGCAGAATCTCTACTATTCAGCCAGCGACCGGGTAAAATGTTTTTCTGCAGTTTGCATGGTCGGCAGAAAACAGTGCAAAATCGGTATTATTTAGCCATCAGAAGAGTAAATAGCAACGCTTTCTTGCTATTTTCAAGGCCACTCGCCAAACATACATCATTTCCAATGTTTAGCAAGTGGTCAACTAAATACCAGAGTCAGTTCACTATTTACCTGTTGTCTAGCTAAATAACTGTTGCTGAATGTTTCACATACACAAAGAGTATATGACATCTGCCAGTCTGGCGGCAGTCATAAAAATAGTGATTGCTGTTTTCTTGGCTAGTAGCCAAATAGTACATGTTCTCTGCTCTCTAGTAAGTGGCATGATAAATAGTAAAGCTTCCTTGCTATTTGCATGGCTGTAGGCTAAATAGTGCATGATCTCTGCTCTTTAGTCAAGGGCTGTGTAAATGTTGAAGTTTCTTTGCTATTTGCTCAGCTGTGGGCAAATAGCGCACAATCTCTATTTATATTGAGGCAAGGGAAATGTGTGATGTTTCTTTAGCTGTTTGCGTGGTCACTGGTGAAATACTGTAGGATTTCTATATTTTAGTCAGCAGCCAGATAAATGTTGTTGTCTTTGTTGAAAGTGTTGTGGTTCACACTGTCATAGTACATGATTACTGCTATCTAGCCAGCAGCTTAAATAGTACATGTTCTCTACTATCTAGATGGTAGCCGGGCAAATAATGAAACTTCTGTGCTATTTGTATAGCCACTGACCACATAGTTTATAATCTCTGATTTTCAGTCAGCAGCTGGGTGAATAGTGGAGTTTATTTGTTGTTTACATGGCTAATGGCTAAAAACTACACAATGTCTGCCATTTAGTCAATTTGTAAATAGCAGTCGAAATACTCTATTTACTCACTGGCTAGACAAATAGCCACTATCTTATTTTTTCGCCTTAATTCTCCATAAATAATACATGTCCATGAGCCAAAAGGCATTAAACCAAACCACATAAGCCTATGGGTGTTCATGGGTTTTCATTACCAGTCCATTTGCACGTTTACACCAACATGTTTTGGGGCCAAAGTTAAATGTGCAAACATTTTTTAAAATGTTTCTGAAAATGTTTCTGAAAACAAAGACAGATAAACCTTTGTGTTTTTTCCAAGCAGGTCCAATTACTCGAGCCCTGGAAGTGAATTGATAGGAATTATTGGAGATAATGGCAGCAGTGACAAGAGAAATAAGGATAGCAGCATAAGTCAGAAGAGAAAGAACAGGAAGAGTAAGGACAGGAAGACTAGTAACAGAAAGATACGAGGGGCCGGCAGAACAGCAACAGCCAATTAGAGATGCATCATCAGCAGTTTCTGCTCCTGCTGGAAACTGCTGCTGCCAAAAGTGCTGTAGGATTGGTAGTAGGTCAGCATGGATAGCATCTGAAGACCAGCCAATCCCTGTGATTAAAAGTGGAAGGACTGACCATTCTCTAGGGAAACCTATGCCAGCACTGAAACTGGAAGCATGGTGTCAGCATCATCAATCCGAAGCTCTCGTAAAGCAAGAAGATTATCTTCCAGCAGCCAGTCACATGTCAAAGCCTAAATTGATGGCATCCTTATGAAGAACTTCCTGCTTGAGGGTCGCAAGTTATGCTTATGATTTGGTGACAGGCACGATCCAAGGCAGTAACAGGTGAGGCATCTGGTAATGGATGAGTTCTGTATAAGGTTTAGCATTTTGGGTTTGAGTACAAGTCTGTTGTTGGCAATGGAAAGCAGTTGGTGCTTGGTTGTAGCACTATAAATGGTCCGGGAAGGTTTTGAAGGTAACTGTAGTGGTTCCCATTATATTTATTAATTAAGAGGTATGTATGTTGAATGCTAAAAACTTGAGTTGAGGGAGGTAAGCGCTGGATCTGGGTTTCTGGTCCTAAGGCTTACATTGACCAATGAGCAAAACAAGCATGTCCACATGTGCCCATGAAACATTGGAACCATCTCTGATGACATCATCTACATCAGCTCAATGTGAAGCTTCACAGACCCACTGTGAAAATTCCACTATGCACAGTCTTAGTCAAAGAAACTCAGAAAATAGTAACAGAAATATGATTGAAAGCAACCCGGAGCCGGTTTCTTCACAGCTAGCACAAAAAAAAGGTAGCAACATTATTACATAACATCTCCTTTACTGCTGGTACTCAATGGTCCACTGCTGCTGTTGCCAACACAACCATTAACAATGAGTGTGTAGCAAATATTGATCTTTGAAATGACCATACAAGGTTCTGAGCATCAGAAATGCAAGTACAGAGAGCTTGGTCCACACGTTTAAAATCAAGGCTCCACATTTAATGATCTCCCATCAGGTGCAATTAAGTCCAAAAAGATTCCACCCATGGCAGAATTTTTTCAAAGAATTTTCCAGTGAATATCCAAGGCTGGTGTAACACATTTATTCGAACGCTACTATTTCTGTTCTTCATTACAGGCCTTTCAAGGTCCATGCCTATACACTCCAAACAAGTGAAAGTGGCTGATATATCCCTGCCTGGGTGGATAGAAGAAGGTTCTGTTCATTAGCTGTCACTGTGGAAGTTTGACATATTGTGTGTCCCGTGCTTGGAGGAAAGAAGACTTTTTACCACTGTATGATGAAATACCTATGGTTATTGCCAACACAAATGTATGAGGGGTTATCCCATCTAGCCAGGGGAAAAGGTACACTAATCCAGTGGTATTGTACACCATAGCCAAAACTAAAAGACAATCTGCAACCCTTCAAGCACACACATAGCAAAGGTATGATGTAATTGTAAAGGTGCAGTAGGATTGGAACACACTTGAATCTCAAGCCAATCTAAGGGACCAGGGTATTCTTCAGAAAGTAAACTTTCACGATAATACTTGGAAAAGGTTTTAAGGTAAAGTATTTATGCAGCGCTTCAAACAGTAATAAAGTGAAAACATACTAGAAGAAAAATCCCCCATGAATTTAGAACAATAGAGCAAAATGTAACAATTAAATTAAGAACAAAGCAACAAATATCCAATTAGGAGAACCAGAGAAAAGTTGTTTTAAATGTTTAAGTGAAAATAGCGGCAAAAAGCACAAAGCACCACACATGGCTATCTGCTCATGTAAGTCTGAGAGTAAGTCAGAGGTTCAGGCTGAACGCGATGGAGCATGAGCCGAATACAGGTACCAGGTTAGTCCCCCTGAAATGCTTTCTTCTCACTGCAGGGGGGTAAGGGCTGTGAGGGGAAGAGAAGGGTTTCAGTTGGTGGCACTCTCCACAAACAGTCGATGCTGTAGTGCAAAGAGTCAGGTCCTCAGAATTTTGTGTTGGTGGGCTCCGAGAGCAACAAAGTTTTTTGGGCCATCAGGCCCATTGGTGATCGCGAAGAGCCCAAACACATAAATTCAGCTTCTTTGATGTCATACCAAGTGGCCGATTCTGATTCAGGAAAAAACGCTCTGAATAGCCGTTCGGAAAATTTTTCCCGTACGAATCGTACCCTGCAACGTCCCCCGTACGTCCCCCGTACGTACGACGAAGTACGATTCGTACCAGGAGCCGTACTCTGTATGAGTCGTACAGAGACCATACTAATCAAATCCCCGTCCGAATCTCCCTCAGAACCCGCTGTACGCGGCATCTGTGCGGTTCGCGGCTGTTTTTTACGTCCCAGCAAGTACGATACGTGTCGGGTACACACCGTACGGGAGCTAAAAACAGCCGTAAAAGCAGAGTTCGCGCCAAAACAGGTACAGAACGCCCCCCCGGGTATGGTGCATACCCCCCAAGATCGCAGGGGTACGCACCATACCCCATGTACGCTGGGTGTAAACGTGTCTTTAATGTTTGGAAATTTCAAAAGCACTGTTACTGTGTTTGGTTTTTAATATCACCGTTATCTGTTTTTAATTGGTTGAAATGACTGCCTGAGTAGTTGCTGCTTTCCAGTGCTTAATTTGTAAAATATGAAGTGCAGGTGCTCAAATGTTTGTTTGAGGCCACACCCACAATTTCTGGCCCTACCCACTCCCTCCACTGGCTCCACTCACCTACTCTATCAGCTTCACCCACATCTTTAACTGGCACTGCTAAAAGTCAAATATAATACCTGATCTGAATTTCAGAAAGGGAGCCTTCCTCATAGTAAGGTTTTGATAGGAGGTTCCTGTGAACCATTTTGAAAAAGATTAAAGCAAATGTGCATTTAAAGCACAATTTTGGAATAAATTAGCTAATACCACCGGTGCAATGAAAAGGGACAATTTCAGTGCTCTGTGTGCTGATTTCTGGAAAGGACAATACTAGGGGTAGGGCATGACATTTTTAACCCCTTAAATGCTGCCGTCGGCCGTTGGACGTCGCAAGCACTACCTTCGTAGTGCTGCGCGTGTCCAACGGCCGACGTGGCCCCGCCCATTTTGCGGAAGTGCCACACTGCCGCGATATCGCGGCCACGGCAAACGGGTTAACAGAGTCTACGAGCACAAAGAATCAACTTTCACATAGCTTAAAATATGTGACAAAATAAAACAAAATGTTGTGACAATACTAGTCCAAACCGCTAAACTGAATAAAAGCATGCAATACACTTGAATGAGTCAGCCACTGTCACTTTCAGTGGCCGAAGGGGTATGAGATTAATCACTACAGTAGAGTATTCCGCTAAAGCAATTACTTTTAGAGAAACAATTAAAAAAAGGATGATTACCAATTGGGCTTGTTACTATAACTTTCTCACCTGGAGCTATATGTGCATTTATTAGACATTCAGAATAGTAAAGAAAAACATGGGACTATGTAGTTCTGTATGGCACAGACAACACAGAGATTAGAAAAGAGGCATATGTTCAAAACATTACTTGTTAATTAAAGATGTGTATCTTAACATAAAGAAGAGAAAATTGTGATCTCCACCAAAAAGTCCTGGAGGTACCTAGGCCAAATGAATAGGTAGTGGCTGGGCAGTTTGAATTTGACCGTATCTTAAATAAGTCTTACCTATTAGTGCAAATTAACCATAATGCCATACAAAAAGTAATTATATTAAGACAAAATAACTAAAAATAAAATATATAAATACAAATAAATACATGTTCTCAAATAAAAAACAAATAAGCAAGTTAAGTCGTATAAAAATAAAATAAATAAAATATATTAAATAGAACAATAAATATAACATCCAATCAGGGAAGATACATAAATATAACAGCATATTAAATAAATTGACACAGTCAACAAAGTGTTATGAAGGCAAATAAATAACCTATATAAACTAGAACAATTAAATATCCAAACACAGTAAAGCCTTATTTTTTCAAAAACATTGCAATGACACACATTTTGTCAGTTGGAATGGTCTACATCTATTTTTCTAGAAAAGCCCAGAGGCAGTCTAAATTGCTTGTGCATTCCAAGTCTTCCTCTTTCCTTGCTTTACTCCTAGGGTCATCAGCTGATCTTTGTCCTTTTGCAAGCCAGGACTGAACATAGGGGAATGGGTTGAATCTCCTAAATGGTGGACCAACACGATTTAAAAACATTAAAGAAGATATTGTCTGAGTCACCAATGATGCTCTTGTAGATGTGCATATAAGATTCATTTGAGAAAAGCCCCGCTAACATTCTGCAGTACAAATATCAAAAGTGAGTAAGGGCATCAAAAGTTCCTTGACCTGCCTTTTAATTTCTTTTCCTCCAGATTCCTTATACTCTCTGTAAACACGTATGGTTTCTCGGCTGTAAATGTTGAATCTTTTACAAAGAGACTCAATATCACTTTCACCATAAAGAACAGGTAGCTCATCAGGCCAGTACTGTTTGTATAAAACTTTCACTTCGCTAATTAGTGTATCATACGCAGCCTTTTTGTCAGCAGAATTAGTTCCTCCTGTAGACAACAAACAATGGCTTAGATTTTCGAAAAAGACTACGAAAAAACTGACCCTGTTCAATGATTTTGTCAGTGGTCTTTCCTTTGTGCAGCATCACACCTTGGAATATATTTTCTTCCATGGCCTTCTTACATTGTGAGAAATTGTTCCCTTGCCTGTCTACCATTACCTCAAACACTGCTATTTTCTGACAAATAGCCCGATGAGAATCAATGATTGAAGAATCACGTTTCTGTAACTCGAGTGACAACTCAGATAACTCCTGAAGAGATTAGCAACAAACTGGATAGATGATAACCGCCTTCCTAGGCGCATTTACATATTTCGTGTTGAACTGTCACGGAAACCATCATCAGCTGCACTAGTAAAGTGCTTGTAAAGAGTAGGATAAGCATTCCAAATAGCCTCTACTGTTCTGCAGCTTGATGCAACCCAACGAGTATCTTACACTCTACCTATGCTGCAAAACTGAACGTCAAGAGGTTCAGCACATTCCTTTAGCTCCAAACAGTTTATAACAGACGTGGAAAATAAAGAATAGATCTTATCTAGTAAGTTTTAAGAATGATATGTAGCACCAATATCATTCATGACGTCATGAACGGCAAGTTCCAGTCATGACGTCATGAACGGCAAGTTCCAGGCAATGTGCTGAGCAGTGTCAGGCTACAATATTGGAAGGAATTTTTTTCTTGCAGCCTCTTTAAAAAACCACTGTGGCGGCCAAACATCACTAAAGCTCCATCACAGGCAACTGAAACCAGGAATTTGGAGAAAAATTCCTCACTTATATTAACTGGGATCTTTTTTTAGTGCAGCCAGTACACTGTTTACTATGCCATCAGCTGACATATCACCCAGCTCAATGAGGTCAACAAACATATTAGCTAATGACAAGGTCAGCTCGTCATGGGCGTTACCTGCGCTGCGCGCATGACGAGCTGACCTTGTCATGTAACGAGGGTTTTTACATATCTCAGCGCACAGCGGGAAAACCCGCTAGCGCGCAAGCGGTTAAAGAACTTTTCCTATTTAACACAGTGGCTTCATCTAGTAAAAGACTTACTTTTGGGGAAAGCTCAAATATTTTTGGCAAATATCTGCCTCTTCATTTCTGAGGATATGTGTCGTTGTGTGTTTGAGCAAGCTACATTGGAGTGCAAAATTCACCCCTTGTCCAGTCGATTCAACTGCTGGCAGTCTATCTCCATTTCAAAACCATACGCTGGCCTGTTTCGCTTTGCTTCCTTATACGCTACACAGAATATTCTGGCTGTTGCCGTCATTTGTACAGATTGCGCTTTTGCAGTTACTTGCAATAAAGGATCTCTAGCGTTTTCTAAGATTTTTAAAGTTGTATCATGAGCCTTGCTTTGTGCATGTTCTCCAATCATTTTCCTCAATTACTTTAGCTGCTGTTCTATATTGGTGCTATATGCCTTCACAGTAGACTCAGTCCAATTGGACAATTTCATTCCCCTGGATTTCTCAGCACCAAGATCATGTACTTTGCGAAATACAGAACAGCCAAGGTTAGGGTTTTTAACAATTAACCATGGATTCTTGTGTTGGAAATATATTTTTTGGTCATGTTTCCAACCTTTAGGAAGAATGCCTTTCCTAAAAACTCTGTCTGAATGTGGTTTCAGTGATATGTCAAACTGTTTGCAAGTGCTTGGAGTTTCCTTTGTCTCTACAGCAATCTCCACAGCATGATGCTGCTCATCTTTAAGAGGACAATCATGTGTATTTTCTTCTGTAGGGGTGATGATAACGCTGCTGCTAGTAGTGCTGTCACTCTCATCTAGTGTCTTCTCTCGCACTTCATCCTCCTTGTTCCCTTCATCCACTAGAAGTGCATGGTCTTTTTTTAGCAAGTTTGCTAAAAAAGACCATGTGAAGTTTGTGAAGTAGCTTGAAATCTTCCTCTGTCCACTGTGGAACATTCTAGGGAAGCAAAGTGAAAGAAAACACGCTAGACATGTGTGAAGTGTGATGTCAATTCATCTAAGTAACATGCAAAAATAATATTTAATTTGCAGGTTGCACCAAAGACATTTCTGCATCTGCACATATATTAACATCCATGACTGACTACATGGACAATCCAAATGGATCATACTGTGCCCACCCAAATTCAGGCCTTTTCCAAATCATACCACTGGCAGCCCGGCAGCGTTCACTCGAAAGACATACAAAGGGCGATATGTATAAAAGTACAGAATTGCGATTCTGAATCTGCGAAATTTACCAAATCGCACATTCAGAATCGCAAATCGAAATGCATGAAAGAAATCGCTAATAAATAGCGATTTCTTAAAAATCGCTATTTATTAGCGATTTCCCCATATGCGATTCCTTAACATGTAGGAATCGCATATTATGAGAATTCGCTTTGGAAAATCACAATTTTAGCGAAAAATCGCAAAAAAGAACAAAAAATCGCAATTTTGCGATTTTCTAGAATGTTCCAATCAGGAACTCTGGTGCAGCATGATGACATCACAACCAGGAAGTGATTGACTACCCATGCTGCACCTGACTACCTGATTCAGAGGCAGAGTGAAGGTGTGTTTGGAACAGTGCAGTCACCTGGAGAACCATGGCTGAGAGTGGAGCCATGCCCAGGCAGGAATCCCAGCAGCAGGAGAGTGAAAGCTCAAGAAAAAGAAAACAAAAGTTTTCTGAGGCTGAATTGGAGGCTCTGATCCATGAAATGGTGACAAGCAACAAATTACTTTTTGGAAGGAAATCCAGGGAGGTGCCAGAGAGTCGCAAAAGGAGGATCTGGGAAGACATACAGCACAAGGTGAATGCTGTGGGTGTGACACCCCGGAGTGTTGAGGACCTCCGAAAGCGATGGTACGACCTGCGGCTGCGCTCCAAGGAAAAACTAGCTGCCAGGCTGGAGCAGTCCAGGCTAACAGGTGGTGGGACATCATCTGTTTCTGATTCCACACCCCTGGAGGAACTGGTGTAGGGGACCCTGCAACCAGAGAGTGTGGGAGGAGTGGCTGATTTGGACAGCTCTGACCAGCCAGAATCTGCAAAAGGTAAGAACCATGCCCTCACACCCTTAACCCCTTCGATGCTTGTGACGGAACCGTTCCGTCATCAGTCACGGCTGAGCTGTGCTGATGACAGAACGGTTCCGTCACGACGGCACCCTGTTCTGGAATGTCCAGCACAGGGGCGGAATCAGCGCCGCACAGAAGCGGTTAACACCCCCCAATACCCCCAGCAGTTAGCCAGGATCAAGATTCAAGATAGGTAGTCCAGAGTAGGCACACAGGCAGACCCAGAAATGCATCATGGGAGATGTAGTCACATGTAAATCAAAGTTTAAAATTTGCAGCTAAAATAGTCAAACATGTATTCTGCCAGGCTTGAGAGTGAAACAAGACACCAATGTACTTGTAAGAGGTGTGAAAATTGTATTTATACAGTGCAAGTCAGTAAAGTTAATTATTGTGTGCTGTTCTGTCCACAGCACCATCTTCGACACAGCCCTCAGCCAGTGTGACAGTTACTGAGTCAGGAGAAGCAGGCCAAGATGTCGACACAGAAGGGAAGGACAGCCCTGTGACCAGTCACAGACGAAGAAGGAGACACATAGTCAGACCTCTAGCGCCAATTCAGGATGACGCAGAAGAAAGTGGGGAAAATGTACCAAATGTGGACACACAGCCAGAGCAACAGGGACCAGCAACACAACAGCATGTCCCACGGAGTGCAGCCAGGCGCAGACGACGCACGGCCAACCTTTTTGATGAGCGAGGCGATGAATCAGTTTATGCAGGACTGGAACTCAACATGTTGCAGGTGCAGCGCCTGCAGGCAAAAAACATAAAACTCTTACAAAGGTAGGTGAGGGAGGGCTTCCGTGCACTAAGGAATGACATGAAGGATGGCCTACAGGCCGTATGTGAAGAATTGCGTTCTGAGGGTAGTGCTAGGCGCAGAGGTTGGCAACGCCAAGACAAGTACACCCGGGCCATCAACCGTCTGGCGGCTACATGTAGCATCCAGGCCAAGCGCAGCATTGAGATGCAGCGGCAATTCAGCCAAGCTGCACAAGACATAGCAAATGCGCTCACGCAAGTGACCACTGCTGTGGATGAGTTGCGCCAAGTACGCACAACTGGGTCGGGAGTACTGACTCCAAGCGAAGAAGACAATCAGTCAGTTAGGAGCAGCACCACCCCACCGCCAACCTTAGAGAGACGCCGTAGTGGCAGAACCAATAGGGCTACACCTTCCACTGAACATTAGCCTGTGCATCATCCAACTTGTGAGGCACACCCTTACTGTTTTGAGCACTGTGAATGTAACATGTGCTAAATATATCTTGTTTGACTACTGTACGTTTTGAGTTGATACATATCCTGCTATTAAGGATTAAAAACTACATTCACACTTACATGACTTGGCATTGTGTCGTTTGTCCTTACCTAGAAATAGTTGCGCGTAATCTCATCACGCCTCTGGCGCCCAGCCGCTGCAACAGCTCTACCAGCTACCATACGTCCAGGTCCAGGCCTCTCCACATCAGAGGATCCTGAGTCACTCAGCTCCACTGGTGTCCCTTTTCTCGTTGCAATATTATGGAGCATGGCACAAGCCACAACTATTTTACAGCACGTATTGGGGCTGTATTGGAGTGCACCTCCACTTTTATGGAGGCACCGGAATCTGCTTTTCAGGATCCCAAATGTCCGTTCGATGGTGCCTCTGGTAGCAATGTGTGTCCTGTTGTACCTGCGTTCACTTGCATTGTTGGGATTGAGGTAGGGAGTGAAGATGAAATCCCGTACTGCATAAGCACTGTCACCTGTGGATTAGATAAAATATGTTAGCCTGTGACATGCACATGGTAGTTGGTATTAATGACCCCTATGTCTGAAGGTTTTACCAAGTAGGTATCCCTCGCCAAACTCCCCTCTTGAGAGTCTACGATATATCCCACTGTGTCGGAAGATGAATGCATCATGTCTGCTGCCAGGGTACTTTGCTACGATGTCTGTGATGATGTGTTGTGCATCACACACCACCTGAATGTTCAGTGAGTGGTAGCATTTATGGTTTCTGAAGATGTATTCATTGCTTGAGGGGGGGATACAGCAACATGTGTCTATGCATCCTATCACGTGTGGGAAATGTGAGATTTGATAAAAGTCCTGCTTTGTCTGTGCTATTGCCTGTGGTGTGCTGGGGAAGTAAATGTGATGTGGCATCCTCTGAACCATGGCATCTAGGAAGGCATTGAAGAATTGTGATAGGGCACTTTGTGACACCCCTCCTGCTGAGGCAATCACCCCCTGAAAACTTCCAGATGCCAACAAGTGTAATGAACACAGACCTGTATTTCTGTGGAGATGGCATTTGTCCTGTGTGTGGGGTGTTCAAGGTAGGGTCTGAGTTCTGCTATTAAATCATTTATGCTGTCTTCATCAAACCTGTAATGTGTGTAGAGCTCCTCCTCAAGGCGCTGGGAGATGGTCACGCGCAAACGGAATATCCTCTCCTGCCGTAGCCTCCTCTGTGCAGAAGCTCTCAAACGCATCCTCCTTGCTATGATGTAAAGGCCCGCCATTGTGGTAAACAGTTTTTTGAATTCTGTTGCTGCTTAAATAGTTTGCACCTGGTTACCACCTGCTCCTACTTGGTGGTAATTGCGATTCTGTATTTTGCGAATTTCCAAAAATCACTATTTGCAAATTTTTCATACATCTCATTGCGATTTTTTTTGCGAAAATTGCTGATCTGCAATTTTTCTGCGATTTCCAATATTTGCAATTTAGCTTTTGCGATTTTCGCAAAATTGGAATTCGCAAATGTGCAATATCGCTATTTATTCGCAGAATGGCACTTCTCGCAAACGGTGGAATCGCATTTTTTGCGATTCCTTAATTTCAATGCGTTTTGCATTCATAAATCTCACGCATAAGTACATAAACAAGGGAGCATGGAAACATCACACAAAGGTGCCCATGCTAGAAAACATGGAAATGTCACCCATAAGCACTCATGCGATAAACCATGGAAATGTGTGTGTCACACATAAGCATTCGTTCCAGGCCATAAACCGTGGAAATGTCACATAAGCACCCATGCCAGAAAGCATGGAAATTTCACACAGAAATACTCAGACAAGGAAGCATGCAAACATCACACAAAGCCCCCCAGGCCTGAAATCATGGAAACGTCACACAAAGGCACCCAGGCCAGAAAGCATGAAAATGTCAAAGAAAGGCACCCAAGCCTGTAGCGCTGGAACATTGGTGCTGCCGCTGCCCTCAATGTTTCATCACTGAAGAAGTCATAAGATTGTGAAAAATCCAAACATCACACTAAGAACAAACATAGCAAATGAGCTTTGCCCATTCCGGTGGAAGTTGTGAGAGTGTGGTATGTTGCAGTGAAGCAACTACTTGTTGTGGTATTGGTGAACTGTATGAACCAAATTCTTCCACAATCCTAAACTTGCCACCAACCCCAAGTGCCTCAACTTCCTGCTCTATCCAGTGCTGTAGTAGAATTCCAGCATATCGGCTGATGCTTTGGACAATTGAGTAGCTACCAGACATTGCTAGTTGTTATTTGCTAATGATGTGTGTAGGCATAGGCTAGCTCTTTGAAACAGCAATAAAGATTCAAGATGGCTCCACATAGGTCTCTGAAGCAAAGTGAGTCATGTGAGGGAGACAGGTTGTATAGGGACCCTACTCCTGCCATCACATTTGGTATGGTACCTCTAGGGATTGGCACTTTAACTTCAGGCAATCTGAGGCTCAGAAATGGGCTGGCGAGGTGAGCTGGCCCCCCTCTAAATGGGGAAAACTTATGTACCCAGATAGGAAAAGCTGACCCGTGCCTGGGTTAAGCAAGGACTCCAGGGCAATTTGCAGGCAGCATGGTGGCCATGCCGAAGAAGAGTGAAACTGCAAGTTACCCCAATTCTCAAGCCTATCCCGGAGATGGTGTGCTGGCAGGGATTCTTTGTTCAGCTTCCTTCAACAGCTGTGTGTTGTTGCTACTATTAGGTGTGTATCAGTGAGGGATAACTTTACATCTATGTTTGGGCGTGAGCACCTGTACTGACTTATTTAACACATCAAACTTACACATTTGAAAAATAAACCTCTATGTATTGACTTTCGGGAGCAGGAATTTAAGGCCTAAAGTATTATAGATAAGATAGACTGGAGTTTTGTCACAGGTCAAAATAGAGTAAATTTTCACCACAACCTTGTTGTCCGATAAAAATTAAAAACATCGCTCAAAGTTGTTGAACAATCACAGACGTGTAACACCATGTTTGGGAGCATAATGTAGCAGAGTCCTCAGTATTCTTTCTCTCTCTTACTCGCTTCTATTTTTCTCTCTATCCCCTACACCCTCTTGTCTACCTCTAACTCTGATTGTCTTTACGTTCTCTCTACCTATCCCTCCCCTCAACACCATGTCTTTCTATATATTTTTCCTTCTCTCCTCACCCATCTCATGCTCCGTCATCTCATCTCTCTCTCTTGCTATCTGACCTCACGGCTCACACTGCGCTCACCCTTTACCCCTGTCTCTGCTCCCTAAACTTTCTTTCCTCCCTAGCCTCCTTGAAGTTATTCTTCACCTCAGCTCCCTCTTACTACCATGCTTCTGCGGCTGGCAGTAATAATGAAGTGAATGAATGAATGAATGAATGAATGAATGAATGAAGTTCTATTTATATAGCGCATGGCTACCCTGAGGCCTCACAGTGCTGATTAATAGACAGGAAGAAAAAACAGAAGTCACAGTGGTATGGAGGCATCCCGAACAGATGAGTTTTCAAGAGCTTCCGGAAGTCCAGAAAATGGTTGTTCTCTCGAAGGGCAAGGGGGAGAGAGTTCCAGATCTTAGTGGCATTAACCAAGAAGGAGCGTTGGCCCCATCTCGCTCTTTGTATTTTCTTGGGGGAGGTCAGGCATAAAGAACTGGAGCGCAGGGTTCTGTGAGTAAGATAGGAGGTAACCAGAGGGTGTATAATAGCTGGACCAGTCTTCAAGATGGCTTTCAGACCAGGCACATAGCCTAAACTGTATCCTGGCTGGAATGGGGAGCCAATGAAGATTCCTCAAGGCTGATCTCTCGCAGAGTCTGAAAAAGCAGCCGAGCTGCACAAATCTGCGTTACTTGCAGTTTATTGAGCGGCTCCAAGATAGAAGGCATTCCCATAGTCCAGACGAGAGAGTACAAGGGCCTGTACTACAATTCTTCTCACCTGGAATGGGAAGAGGGGAATTATTTTCCGCAACATTCTCATCAGTCCATAGCAAGTGACTGAGAGCATGGTAGCCTGGTGGGTCAAATCAAGAGAGTAGTCGAGCCACATGCCAATGCTCTTTATCTGTGTCTTTGGGGTGGAGTAGGGCCCAAACAGGCCGGCCACAGGAAAGCGGGGACAGAGGATGATGAGTTGCCCAAGAACATGATCTCTTTTTTGGCCCCGTTGAGCCTAAGGCATGAGAGTTCCATCGGCTCGGCCACCACCTCTAGGCATGGGCGTGATTTAAGGCTACCACTAACTGAGTGTCGTCTGTGTAGGTGATGATCTTAATGCCGAATGGATGGACAATCTCCACCAGAGGACTCATATAGATATTAAAATGCATGGGACTCAGGGCAGAGCCCTCTGGAACCCCACTGCTGAGAGGTAGCCAGGGGGACACCACATCCCCTCAAAGATAGAATTGGAACCAAGTCAGTGCCGTGCCCGACACTCCCATTCTTTTAAGTCGATGGGCTAAGATGTTATGGTTAACAGTGTCGAACGCGGTACTGAGGTCCAGGTGGATGATGGCAGCTGTTCCTCCTTGGTTCTGCAGCCTCCTGGCCTCCTCCATCACCGCCAGCAGAGCTGTTTCCGTCCCATGCTGAGGAAGAAATCCAGTTTGAGAATCACATAACAGGTTGTTAGATTCCAAGTACTCAATCAAGATGTTATTAATGTGTTTCTCAATCAGCTTCCTCAGCCTCGGGAGCAGGGAGATTGGGCGATAGTTGGACAGATTAGACTGGGCCAAGCGGGGAACATCCATTACAATGCGGGTTTTACACCGCAGTGCCATTACGAGGGTTTTACAATGCAAGTCGTTACCACGACGTGCGCTGGAGTGCGCTCTAGACTAAGGAATAGTAGATTTACTATTCCAACACCTTCCCTACTGTACGTAGGCTGGTTTTGGAATAGTAAATCTTACTATTCCTAAGTCCAGCACCCTACAGCTCAAGTCGTGGTAACGACTTGGGTTGTAAAACCCTCGTTGTAATGGTACTGCGGTGTAAAACCCACATTGCACCGTCATACATCCAGTCCAAGCTGGATTTCTTCAGAAGAGCCCTGACCATCGCACACTTCCATGACGTAGGAACCATGCCAGAGGAGATTGAGGAGTTCAAAACATCAAGGACAACTGGGTGGATGGACTCGATGACCAAGGTAAGGTGTTGCGGGGGCAGGATCCAAAGGGGAGCCTGAGGTTACATTAGAGATGACCTGATCTAATGAGTCATCATCTAAAATGCAAAACTGCTCTAACTAGATTTAAAAAAAAAATTATGAAAAAAAGACCGCTAAATTTTTGGAACGTGTAAGTCCTCCTTCTGCTGCCATGGGTTTTTGAGGAAGGGTGATGAGTGATTTTGCAATGGGGAAGATTTCCTTTGGTGAGTTTGCGGCTGTGTTATTTTTCTCCTCATAAAAATGTGCTTGGGCGATTTTAATCTCAGCTTTATATAGCCTAATTGCTTTCCTGTGTTCCATTTTCCTAACTTGTGAAAAATTCTGTTTCCAGCTCCTCTCTAATCTTTGACAGGATTTTTATTTTTATTTTGGATGAGTTCTTTGGGAAGTACTACAAAGAGTGAGTCTTGAATCCATCTATTAAAGTTGATGCTGCCCAAGTTAAGATTGAGAACCCTCGGAGGTCTTCAAGGACTGCCACGCATCCGTTGGAGGGGAATCTAGACCATTTCCTTCCCCAGGATGTCTTGATCATTCCTGGGAGGTCGGAGATGCAGCGGTATCGCAAATTAAAGGGATCAGAAAGTGGTCTGTCCAAGGGAGTGGGGTAGAGATCCCAGCACTCAGGTTGTCCAAGTTGCTTAAAACATGATCAAGGAGATGGCCCTAATTATTTGTAGGGAAAAAGCCTTTTTGTTTAAGTTGGATTGCCTGAAAACTCGATAATAGTGCACTAGCTCCGTGATTAGAGGGGCCGTCCAAATAAATGCTAAAGTCCCGCAGCAGTGTAAAATTAGCAGAGACAAGTGCTGTATTGGCGACTACGTTGGAGAGATTAGGAAGAAACTGTCCTAAGACTCCAGGGGGGCGATAGATCAACACACCGGTAAAGGTGTTCGCAGGCGAAAACTCTTACGAGAAGGCCATGCTTTCGCAGTCTAAGAGCGTGGTTGGTAGGGTTTGACAGTTATAGGAGTCTTTCTTTATAGATAATAGCCAGACCTCCACCTCTGCCAGAGATGCGATCAGCTTTACTTATTGAGTAGCCTTTGGGGAGGGCCTGAACAATAGCAGGGTCAGTTTCAATCTGAAGCCAGGTCTACGTTAAGAAAAGAGCATCAGGCTCAAGCTCCTCCTCCTGTGCTATTTCAACACAGTGTTTGGGCGAAGATATGCAATTTAGGAGAAACACCTTTCGTGGAGTATTAGCGAGAGGCCTGAGATGTGCGTTAGGCATCAGCTTAAAATTACAGTGTGGGCAGTGAGCAAGGTTATTGGCAGGGTTCAATAAGTGTAAACACTTGGGATTAATATCTCTTCTCATCTCATGCAGACATCGCGAGTTATAGATTATTAGGCCCGCAGTGAAATGACCAGGAGTTGTGGCCCCTGGGTCCGTTCGGGAGTGGACGGGCGCAGACGGGCTTGACTTTGGCGTGAAATTGCCGCGCCCGCTGCGCGTGTCCGCTGCGCGTTAGCGTAATTCGCCCTGAAGTCGATTGGATCGTCTGGAGAGCTGAACCTCCACCCTGCCAAAATGGCCGCCACTAATGGCTCAACCAGGTGCTGGACTTGGTAATGTCCCTCCGCACAATCAGCATAGGAATTGTTTTGGTGGACCGGGATCCGGCGAGCGTATGGCAACAAGCAATTGGTGAAAGTAAGTTCAATAGTGATTTAAAAACAATTTAGTGCCGTTTTAAAAACATTTTACAAAGTGCATCTACAGAGCTCTAGTGCAGCAATGCTGGCTGAGTACACTCTGCCTTCTAGTGAAGAATGTAGAGGCATAAATAGACTTTATTAAGCCCCCAACCCAGGTATTCCTATTTTCTTAGTAGATACATACTGCAGCTCTGCCAGCCTCCGCCATAAATAAAGCAAACAATTCTTAGGAAAAATAAATCTGCACGAGCTACTCAAGAAAGCCAGTGGCTCGAAGAGTCTACTGGGCTGGCCGCCTGTTTTAATCAAATGCTTAGGTGATAATGCATGATTGATTCAAAGTTCAAATTAAATTAATGGAGGACACTGCAAGGCTGATTCTGACCTACTCCTGTCAGTTGTTTTTGCACATAATCTTTAATACATGGTAACAATTACATTATAAATGTAGAAGCACAAACCATGGCACGCTGCTGCACCCTTAAAGAGCCATTAAGACCGACTATGGACTCATTAATTAGGTGTGCAACTACTGGTAGGAAAAAACTAAGGCATCCAGTTTATTTAAAATCCTGCTTTTCGTGGTATATTATATATCAAGGAAACTGGAGCTAAAAGTTATCCAAGGCAGTGCAAGCAGGAACCCCAATCTGTCAATAGGATTGTAGAGCACGCCTTGCTTAAATGTGTGGTTTCTACAGACTGATGCTAGTCTGTTTAGAAGAGCCTCAGGAGTACATATCTGGAAGACAATTTCCTACTGGGAACATAGCTGCATGCAATATGATCAATCATTGTCCTCGGTGGATATATTTTCGGGAAGAGATTGGCTTGGAGTGTTAGTTATACACTTAAGTGATTACAATTTAGTGCAACTGTCTAGACTGGTGCTGCTAAAAATGGTGAAGGTAATTTTTTACAATTGAAACACGTGGATGGTCAGGCAGGCATGAGAAGAGGCTGGAAAGGGACCAGTAAGTATGCAGCCTCAGGCAGAGCGAGAAAGAAATTAAACAGAGAGGAGATTGACTTTTGAGGATAGCATGGTCTCAGGGACAGAGTACTTACACACAGCAACATTATGATAGAAGAGTTCTCATTGTATCATTTGGATGGTCTGCATTTGTCTTTCATGCAAATAAGCATATCAGCTGAATTTGAGAGAAAATGTGGTAAGCATCTAGAGGAAGAACATGTGGTGCTAGAAGGATCAGTGATGTTGGGTGAGTTTATGCAGGGCAGGGAAACACAGTACACCCAACGGGGTTTCCTGCTTGTCTAACCATTGTGAAGGTCTAACCAGCTCAGCAGGTGTGAGGGGAGCAAACAAGTAAGGCATCTCAAAAGGTGCAGGGGCACCGGTTGAAAGTTATGAAAACTGGCATAGGTGGCTGGCTACATGGATGAAGAGGAAGTAGGGCTGATAGATCGATGGTATAGGTTGCATTTGGGTGGGAGACGGTTTACAACACCACGACTTTCAAGAGTCAGGTGATTAATAAGAGCATTAATAACAGCACAATTTGTGTAAGTGAAGTGGGGTATTTTGTTGTTGTGTTGGAGTTCTTGTGTGAGCTTTGACTCACAATTGCTTTCTGACAAAGGTCTCTTGGATATAACCTAACAACAGTTAATACAGCTTTTCACCGTGTCTTGAACGTGTCTTAGAGGATTGCATCATGCCTCCCATTGAGCTAGGATTGTTACATGTAAACTGTACCAAAACATTAATTATCAAAAGTAGAATGTCTTATAAAGAAAGTGTTTGTGTGGTAGTGGTGTTTAACGCGATTGTTGTGTACTGACCCATTTTTTAATATTTTTATTTTTAATTCTGAAAGCCACCAACTTGATTGAACTTGAATTTAGTGAATGTTTTTAGGAATGGGTGTGATTGCTGTGCCGACTTTTTATTGAATTATAATGACAGCAACAGTTTGCCATTATCCGCGGATGTCGGCTGTGTGGAAACGCTTGCTTGCACAACAGGGCTGGTTGTTTCCGACACGGAGGTGAGGCAGTTTCCTTGATTACCTGTTGAGATGGCCCCTTTATTACCAGCAGTATTTATGAATCCGTGAGACGCACGGGGGGTCAGGGGTCGCACTCCTCTGCTCTCCTTGTCACCTCAGCCCTGCTAGAGCACTCAGCGGAAGGAAGACAGGGCTTTCTGGGGCCTGGCAGCAGTAACTGCATGCTATCTACCAGCAGATCTTGTATTTAAGGGTCCAAGTAAGTGACAAATTTCACATCTCCTTTTCAAGTGATTTCATCCCTAAAGAGTCGCTCAAGCCCTCCCCGGGAGACCCTCATCCCCAGGTCTGTTGTTGTGGAGATATTCCATCTCCAGGCAAGATGTCTGTCAGTCTGCGCAAAACTGTCCCCCACTCCCACACACAGACACCTGCACTGTCAGGATGTGCGAAAGGTCAGCCAGAGGCCGAGAAACCAAAGGGGACGGAAACAAAAACCACAAGCACTGGCAAAAACCAATAGGTTTCGCCTCTGCGTCTGCCACCCATCTCTAGGTCCACTACCTCTATGAGAGCCAGCCAAATGCACCCGTCCAGAGACCAGCTGCTGATTGCTATCTTAAGCGTACCGCTATGGTCGGCGGGCGTGGTGGCGGCTTCCACGTCTACTACTTGGCCAGGCAGGCACTGGTCTGACATTTGCCACTGGATTCAAGCAAGCCGGGCTGAAGAAGGCTGAAATGCCAGAAACCGGTCCTCGGTAGCTTGTTTCCGGTCCAGGGAAGGCACGGCTTGGCAGTTCGGGCTGGACTGTTCCCATGAGGCACAGGGTCAGACTGATTTGCATATGGCCATGTCTGAACTGGTGTGGCAGAGGGGGATAAAGAATGGTGATGGATTAAACCCAGATCACTTGACTGGGGGTGAGTGCTTGTATTGTCAACGCTCCGTCCATCATTTCCTTTGGTTTTTCTTTGTTCGCCATAAGTTGGCAGGGTATGCTCAGACGTGAGTCCCTTGCTCACTTTGCCACTGGATTCAAGCAAGCCGCGCTGAAGAAGGCTGAAATGCCAGAAACCGGTCCTCGGTAGCTTGTTTCCGGTCCAGGGAAGGCATGGCTTGGAAGTTCGGGCTGGACTGTTCCCATGAGGCACAGGGTCAGACTGATTTGCATATGGCCATGTCTGAACTGGTGTGGCAGAGTGGGCTAAAGAATGGTGATGGATTAAACCCAGATCAGTTGACTGGGGGTGAGTGCTTGTATTGTCTACGCTCTGTCCATCATTTCCTTTGGTTTTTCTTTGTTCGCCATAAGTTGGCAGGGTATGCTCAGACGTGAATCCCTTGCTCACTTTGCCACTGGATTCAAGCAAGCCGGGCTGAAGAAGGCTGAAATGCCAGAAACCGGTCCTCGGTAGCTTGTTTCCGGTCCAGGGTAGGCATGGCTTGGCAGTTCGGGTTGGACTGTTCCCATGAGGCACAGGGTCAGACTGATTTGCATATGGCCATGTCTGAACTGGTGTGGCAGAGTGGGCTAAAGAATGGTGATGGATTAAACCCAGATCAGTTGACTGGGGGTGAGTGCTTGTATTGTCAATGCTCCGTCCATCATTTCCTTTGGTTTCTTTGTTCACCATAAGTTGGCAGGGTATGCTCAGACGTGAGTCCCTTGCTCACTTTGCCACTGGATTCAAGCAAGCCGGGCTGAAGAAGGCTGAAATGCCAGAAACCGGTCCTCGGTAGCTTGTTTCCGGTCCAGGGAAGGCATGGCTTGGCAGTTCAGGCTGGACTGTTCCCATGAGGCACAGGGTCAGACTGATTTGCATATGGCCATGTATGAACTGGTGTGGCAGAGTGGGCTAAAGAATGGTGATGGATTAAACCCAGATCAGTTGACTGGGGGTGAGTGCTTGTATTGTCAACGCTCCGTCCATCATTTCCTTTGGTTTTCTTTGTTCGCCATAAGTTGACAGGGTATGGTCAGACGTGAGTCCCTTGCTCACTTTGCCACTGGATTCAAGCAAGCCGGGCTGAAGAAGGCTGAAATGCCAGAAACCGGTCCTCGGTAGCTTGTTTCCGGTCCAGGGAAGGCATGGCTTGGCAGTTCGGGCTGGACTGTTCCCATGAGGCTCAGGGTCAGACTGATTTGCATATGGCCATGTCTGAACTGGTGTGGCAGAGTGGGCTAAAGAATGGTGATGGATTAAACCCAGATCAGTTGACTGGGGGTGAGTGCTTGTATTGTCAACGCTCCGTCCATCATTTCCTTTGGTTTTTCCCTGACATTCTTCAGACAGTGAAAGTGAAACTGAATGAATCACAGACATCGGACTATGAGGATCCTAATAATCGTCGCTGTGTACATATGTATTTATTTAGTATGGAGTCACGGGCCGGATGTGAGCTGCCTGCCTGGCTGCAAAGTGCCTGCCTCCAGTCCCATGGTCCACGCCGGTTATACTGCCGCTGGCTGCATCATCATCAAACGCTAACCAAAAAAAACAGCGTTGGTTTTGGCACAGTCGGTGACGGGCTGGCATTGCACAATTTGCAATGGCATCCCTAGTTAGCTGACTCCTGGCTTTTCAGAATTACTGCGTCGCTTAGCTACTAGTTAGTGTACAGAATTACTGCTTAACTTAAAAGTGCTTAATAACTTCAGTAACATCAGTGTGTGTATTCCAATTCCGAACTTCCGTGTCCCACCCACTGGCAAGTGGCAAACAGTCAACACTGCATCTTCATGCACTAGCAGGGCCGCGCGGGCCAGCGGTCGCCATGATGATGACATATATTATACTTTATTAATAATTTGAATATTCATGGACTTGGGCAGGGCTGCCTGCTGCAGGCTAAGAAGTGATTAAGAACTGTGAGTGAGTCGCAACAACACTAAACGCCGTGACTCACACTCTGCAGGATACATGTAAAACACTCTGCGGACCTGTGGCTATACCGAGTACAATGAAGGCACATTTTAAAAAACATCAATGTGGGCGTGCGCAGCAGATGCGTAGACCCGGCCTTTATAATTAAGTGCCAGAGCTAAGCACAGGAATGCACCAGCACAAATTAGGCACTGACGCTTTCCTGCTGTCCTCCCTGTCCACCGCAGCATTCTTTGCCGGTTGAGTGGAGGGAGGACTTAAATCTCTGACTCCTCACTTCCGGGTGGCCATTAGCGGTTGCCATATTAGGAAGAAGACAGTCTAGTCTCTTCCCTGGGCACCTCCCTGCCATTATTTAAACCAGGGATGGTGACAAAATGCGGTCCAGCAGCAGGCACGCCAAAGGCAAGCCCGTCTGCGCCTGTCCACGCCTGGACGTCACCAAACGCCAGGACCCTTGGTTCCGGACCGTCCCGCAGGCAAGTTTACACACAGGAATTTTTGCATGTATTACAATCCAAAGCCCCCTGTGGACAACATAACTGGCATCTTGATTCTTTCCCCCAGCAGTGCAACATATGTGGGCTCAGGGTGGGTATGTTCTCCCGGCAGCTGCCTCCAACCTCGGGGTTGATAGATCTTACAATATACTGCCTCAATTGCAGGTCTCTTGTCAAACATCATGGAGAGGTATTTGACCATCTGCAAGAAACCACACTGGATATTCTATTTCTCACAGACACTTGGCTCACTATTGATTCTGTGGCCATCCTGCAGGCTACATGATGTGCGCCCAGAACTGAACAGTCAGGAGGGCGGTGGTTAGCTATTATACATAAATCAGCTTATTTCTGCATCCTCACTCCGCACAATATCCCTGACTGTGAAAGTGCCCTCTTTAAAATTGCACTGACCCAAAATGTTACACTCTCTGGGCTGTCTATCTATCGCCCACTCAACCTTGTGAAACGCTTTCAAGAAGCCCTAGCTAATACGTTAATACTAGAAGCAGCTAATTTTAGTATAATTGGGGACCTTAACTTACATCTGAATTGCCAAGAGCCCCAGTAGATTATTCATTTCCTGGGAGATATGGCTGCTTACCAGCTAACGCAGCTGGTGGTCGGACCGACACATCCAGTGGGTCACCTCCTTGACCCCGTATTTTTGAATCTCCAGACTATGGAGGCTAAACCCCCTCCCTATGCTCTGGACGGAGTATTCCCTCTTTTCTCTGCGCCTACTGCTATCTCACAGCAAAAACTATCTATAGAAACACAGTAAAAGTATACCATAAATTGGTCCGGAAGACCAAGACAATGTTCTATGCATGATCACTACGAACAGCAGTCCAACTAAAACCATTTTTGCCCTTATGAAAGAAATGGTAAACCCCCCCTCCCCCCGCCTGTGGCCAATAACACTATATCCTCCAACTTACAATGCGAGACACTGACTAAATGTTTTATTAGCAAGGTGGAACACATTCATAGCCCATTCTGTCCAGGGAAGGCTGCCTCTGAACTTCAGGAGAATCCTTTTTTGGTCACAATGCCTCATTTCCTCCAGGACCTTCTGCCCATGGCCTCTAAAGAACAAAGTAAAATTCGGGTTACCAGACGATCCCTCAAAACCAGAACCTTTTAGGAAATTCCTCAACTGCCTCCTGATGGAGGGCCAGGAGCTGATCAGTAGGTCACTGTCAGTGGCGGTGATCCCTAAGTCCTGGAAACACGCTAAAATGATTCCCCTGCTAAAACAAAACGACACTAGAAGCGTCTCTGCCAGAGAACTTCTGTCCAATATCCTTGCTCTCATACCTAGCTAAAATCAAGGAGTCCTATGTCAACACCACTTTGACTCAATATCTGGAAGCAAAGTCGATTTTAGATAGGTCACAAAATGGCTTCAGACCCAGACATAGCACTAAATCTGCACTACTTGCCGTTACAGAGCCTTTACGGTCCACTTTGGATGAGGGCGGAACCTCGGCCTTTGACACGGTCTCCCATTGGATCCTGTTACATCGGTTAGAAGAGAACGGGATCAAGGGCAAGGCCCTGGCCTGGTGTGCATCCTTCCTGACCGATCGGTCCTTCCAGGTGTCTGCTGCTCCTTTTTCCTCCAGCGTCCATCCTCTTGGCTGTGCTTTTCCACAGGGATCTGCCCTGAGTCCCACTTTATTTAATATTTATGTCCGCCCCCTGCCCCTTCTGGCCAAAGCCCGGAACATTGCCATTGTATCATACGCCGATGATCCCCAATTAGTGTTCACATTCTCCAACAACTCCAAGCAAGGTCAGGTGAAGTTTCAAGATGATCTTACAGCCATCTCTTACTGGATGGTTGATAACTACTTGTAATTAAATTCCACCAAGTCAGAGGTGCTTTTGGTGGGCAGAGATACTCATCTATGGGGCAACCAATGGTGACCTTTAGCCCTGGGAACCCCCTCTCCAACTGAAAACATTGGTTAAGATTCTAAGAGTTTTGGTGGACAGCACCCTCTCATTTGAAGGTCATGAAAAGACAGTGGCTGGCACCTGCTTTGGTCTTCTACATGGCTTGAAACCAATACTGGGATTCTTTGACGCGCCCACCCAACATATGATCGTCCAATCCACCGTGCAGTCTCGACTAGATTGCTGCAATGAGCTACTACTCTGTGTGAATAAAACTGTGACCAAAAGAATTCAATGGGCGCAGAACGTGGCTGCCCTTATGCTTTTTGCACTAGCTAAGCACTTCGATGCCTCAGACCTCCTTCACCGGCTCCACCCTGCTGCCGATAGATCAGAGAGTCCACTTTAAGACTATGTATTACATATAGATCCTGCATGGCCAAGGTCGCAAAGTCTGAACGAGTTATGCTTGCTGTATGTTCCGGCTTGAGCCCTGAGCTCCGCGGACTTGCATTTGGCCTGTGTCCTGCGGGTGCACCGGATAAGATCAGAGGGGCACTCGTTTAGGGCAACGGCACTCGCCCTTTAGAACTCAATTCCTCTTGCGGCCTGGGGCATGCAGGACCATTGGGCTTTCAGGAAAATGATCAACACATGGCTTTTCTCCAACCTCTAGTGTAATTCTTTACCCTGTCTGCTCCTGTTAGTTTTAGAGCTGGAACGCCCCGTTGCTGGGGCAGCCATGCGCTTTATAAGTACAAATAACATAACATAACTCTAAAGATGATAGTGGAGACTTCGAGGGGAGTCTGCAGGGGTCTTCTAGTAATAAAAGCTTTGATTATTGACATATATAGCATTCTCTAACATAATCTTTTCTATAAACAGGGCCATCACCGGTGTTGTTGTAACATTGCTACTGTTGCATCAATCCCAGCATGGGCTGATGTTAACTCATCATATGCTTCTTTGATTACATTTAATCTGGACAGTTTGGAGAAATTACCTTGTTTTGCCTTTCCTGGTATAGAAATCAAAGAAGTCTTATCTGTATCAAGGGTGTAGTAATACTTAGGAGGAAATCCAATTAGATGGTTGAACCATTCGTGGTTGCTTGTTTTGCTTTCAATATATCTGTGTAGATCTTCGTCTGAGATCTGGTTAGGTCTCCTACTTTGAAAGTCTGTATTGCAGCTTAGGCAGCAAAGTTTGCCATTCAGTTTTTTTGGGCACAAAACTCATCACGCTGATGGCTCAAAGTGTGCGCCACATGGACCACTGGAAGTTTATCTTATAAGATAGCTACCGGTTCCCCAGAACTATTGATTTTTAATAGGATTTTTTGTAATCCTTAAAACCATTTAGGTCTCAACCATTACAAACAGAAGAATGATTCAGACACTATCAGGGTGGGAACTGACGTGTCAGCTTTCTGTAATGCAAGTACCAGGGCATGAATTTCTGCTTGTTACGCAGTGCTATCACCTAAAATCTTAGTGGGTGTGCAGTGGATGTAATTCACCATATTTTACTATACCTTGGCCTGCTTTACAGGCTGCAGAGTATTCATATCTTGTTTTTATCACAGTTTGAGCAGAGCTGTCCATGTCGAATATACTCTGATATGACTTAATGTGTGAAACCTATGGAGTTGGAGTAACATTCTGTTTATGTTGGAGGAGGGCGTGTGTGCGAAGAGTGGGATCGTACTGAAACTTCACATCCATTGCATTTAAAGAAGAGGCCCTCTGCTCCCAGCTCGGGTGTAGAACTTTAATATTAGATATGCTTGCCACTTCTTCTTTACTGGAGCCTTAAAGTCTGACCTTTCTCTACACTTTTTACACTGACTTCAGACTATTGTCCTATTCCACATTTCTTGCTATACTCTTCTTTTCTTTGGTAATTAGATTGTATTCTATTGTATTGTATGCAGTATTTATAGAGTGCAACTATCACCCTACTGGCATCTTGGCGCTATGGATCATTGATCAGAGGAAGGTACCAGAATGGGTTTAACAGAAAGCCCTCCGGACTACCAGGTTCTTTGAAACAGCCATGTTTTAACCTTTTTCCTGAACTGCAGAATTTCTTGAGACTGTCTGATTTCCATAGGATGGTTATTCCAAAGTTTGGCAGCAGCCAAGCAAAACCCCCTGCCTCCTGACCTAGCTTTGTGTATTTTAGGAGCTCTCACCAGGCAAGCTGTAGAGGAGCGAAGACACCTTGATGGAGTATAGGGTCCAAAACCATGAAAGGCCTTGTATTGTATTGTATTGTACCTTTGGCATCAATGAAGCTCTGCAAGGGCCAAGGAACCCGATGAGCGACGTGGTTTCATCAGTGCCAGTTTGGCCGCCAAGGTTTGGATTCTTTGAAGACGATAAACTAGAAATTTTGGGGCCTCCAATAGTAGGGAGTTACAATAATCCAACCGGCTGAGAACGATACTTCCAACGACCAGTGCTCTGGCCGTCTTTGGCAACAGTGGGAAGATCTTCCTCAAAGCTCTAATCAGGGAATAACAACCGCCACCAATTTATTTACGTGTATTTCCAAGGTTAGATTAGCATCCAGCATAACTCCCAAATTACGCACTGCTTTAGTCGGGACAAAAGTAGAAGCAGCTGAAGAAGGCCAGAAATTGTCAGGAAATGAGGGAGGGACTTTCCCCACTGCATAGTATAAGACTTCAGTCTTATATGGGTTGAATTGAAGTGAGTTGGCTCTTAGCCAATGAGCAGTATCTTGTATGCAGTCGTGAAAAGTTGCCAGAGGAGTTGACTGATTCCCTTCTAGGGAGAAGAAGAGCTGAGTGTCATCGACATAGTTCAACAATTTCACAACATGCGCCTTTATGATTTCAGTCAGGGGTCTCATATAAATGTTAAAGAGAATAGAGCTTATCGCCAATCCCTGAGGACCGCCATGGTGGACATTGGAAAATTTACATTGAAACGGCGGGAGAGAAACCGCCGTAACACCTGTTTTATAGACAGTAATGGAACCATTCTAATGCTGTCCTAAACACCCCAATCTTTTCTAACCTGGTCAGCAAGATGTCATGGTTGACTGTGTTAAAAGCGGCAGACAGGTCAAGCGAAATAAGAATGCCATATTGTCCCCTGTCTTCCAGCAATCAAAGATCATCTAATACGGTCACCAGAGCAGTCTCAGTTCCATGGCCAGGGCGAAAACTAAACTGAACATCATCTAGCCTGGAATTGGATTCCAAGAATTGAGTCAGAGTTTTGTTGACCAGACGTTCGATGATTTTGATCGAATATGGTAAGAGGGAAATTGGTCTGTAGTTACCAGCGCAGGTTGGTTCGAGTGTCGTTTTTTTTAAGAGTGGATGGACCACAGCCCATTTCCAGCATGCTGGTACTTGTCCAGAAGTTAGGGAGCTATTGTAAATCTGACAAAAAATGAGACAGAGCTCAAAACCCAGTTCCTTCCAGATTTTGGGTGGGAGAGGATCTAAAGGGCAACCTGATGACACACCCAAGGCAATTCTGTTAAAAATCTCCTCCGAGGGTGGCTCGAAGGGGTTCAGGGAGGTCAGAGGGTCTGACTCTGCCCCATTTACCTCTCCTCTATCTCATGGCACATTGCTTTCCATGGTGAGGCCGTCTTTCCTGAAAAGAATATTCACCTTCAAACCATCAATGATGTTACATATTTTCTCCGTAAAGAAGGTCGCTAAACTGTCACAAAAAACTTGGGCTGGCAGGATTTTAGATTGTGTGCATTCAGGAACAGCCATATCCTTCACTATTTTGAAAATTGTTCTGGAGTGATTTTTAAAATGTAGAATGGCGTTAGCAAATTATTCTGATTTTGCTAAATCAATTCCCTTCCTGTAGTCCACTATTGCAGCCTTCCATGAAAATTGATCCTCGTCCGAGTAAGTCTTCCTCCATTTCCTCTCCGCCTGTCGGCAGATCAATTTTAAGTAGTTAAGGTGATCATTATATCAGGAAGCTGATGGCTTGCCGGTCTTCTTATAATTCTTTATGGGAGCAATCTGGTCAAATATACAAAATGGAGGGTCCGAGGGATACGTTTAAGGACTGTAATGGATTCAATCCCCCTAATTCTGATACTCACAAAACACAAAGGAATCTGTGGACTAAAAACGTGCCTCTAGAAACAAATCTGAAGGCACCAACAGCCTGAAGTGCTGACTAGTGGTGTAAGTTATGTCGAAATTATCAAAAAGATGCAGAATGGAATCCCAGATGATGACACTGTGTACTTGAATGTGTAATGATGGGACACCAGTTATCCCAAGGTAGTTCTTGTTAACTCCTCTTCTATATTGATCACTTTCTCTGCATCTTTTTGTTCTTTTCGACATAACTTACACTAGTCAGCACATCAGGCTGTTGGTGCCTTCAGATTTGTTTCTAGAGGCACGTTTTTCAGTCCACAGATTCCTTTGTGTTTTGTGAGCAATCCGGGGAAGCCTAGCTTTATTCTGGTCACAAAAGTCTATATAGTTGTCCTCCACTGGCCCCCCTACTATTGAAATCCTTACCAAAGGAGAATACTGTGGATGAGATAGTCTTATTTTTTAGAAGTCCCCTCCAATCTCTACTCCTGAATGTCCTTACCTCGCTGGTGGCTGACTGTACCTTTCTAGACTCCCTTTCTCAGCTTGTTTAACGTACCCTCGCTATTAACCCTTACTATGACAATAGACCATCCAGGCATCCTAGACAATATATCTACCCGTTGCCAGACTCATCTGGATAGTTTTGTGATGTACCTTACTACTTTGCTTTTACGAGATGTTATGTATATGCACTTCGACTTGCATTTAACTGATGTGTAAAGAACTTTACTTTGCTACCTAGACACTCACCTTGTAAAGTGCTCTGATATCAGCAAGGGTCTTGTTCGCGCTGTATAAAACTCTCAAAATAAAATACACAAATAAAATGTGAAGAGCAGCTATAAGAAAGAATACGGATACCATTCCAGCTTTTCAATCTTCTTGTACCCTTAAAATATAACCACCCCTACTGGATTCCCGAAACATGAGAGATCCAGATACACTTTGCTCTTTCTCCCTCTGTTTCTTTCTGCTTCTTTTGCAGATTTCTCCTTAACAGAACCTTCAATGTGACTTTTAACTTTTAAATGTGGCTTAACCCCCATACAGAAATCGTTTGGACCCAGTGTCTGACTGTCCTGCAACACCAGACTCAAGTTGGCTGTCGTACCCGCCCCTGGCCCACTCCAGATACTGGACTTCCTTTACTCTATTCCTTCTAGCGTCTTGATCTCGCAATGCAGCACACCCGCCTTTTGCCTCATCCTTCACTTTGTTTTGAGAAGCTGTCTCTTCTCTCAAGGCATTTCACACCCCCTAGGGGTCTCACCTTCTTCATTTCCAGATCACACCTCGATGTAACTAGAGCTCCTTTAAGGCACAACTTGCTTTGTTGCCTTGCACACCGGAGACTGCCCCCACGTCAAGTTTTCCCAATGTGGACCACACATTGTACTAGGATATGTGGGCCGTTTGCAATCCCCGATTGGCCTCGTGATGGCACTGATTGATTGACACCGACACACAGCCCTGAAGAGTCATCGGAAACTTCCCTCATGTTATGAAACACGTGTCGGCTAGTTGTTTCTTTGTTGTCACTTTAATAAATACTTTGGAACAAAATACTCTGGTGTCGACCACTAGAATTGGTATAATACGAGATATTTCCACCAGGGTGATATCCTCATAACTTGTGCCCATGACTTTTTTCTCATTTCTGGAGTGGGTTTCACAAGTTACACATTCACGGGGGTTACACGGTATTTCCCCCGACCTGGCAGCACCGTGTTCACTCTCAGCATACCATATATACAGCACATCAGCCAGAGCGCCAAGCTTCATGTTTTACTAAAAACCCTACATCGAGATAGTGGCTTAAAAGCTCCTATACCAATGTTATGATGACCTGCAGAGGTGTGGACTTCTTAAATAATTTTTTCGTAGGTCTTGTTTATAATAATTAACTGGAACTGCTTCAAGCCTCTGACATGAAGCCAGAACTAAAGCTGTTTCTATTGCTCAGGATGATCGCGGAAACTGTAGAGAAGATCCCCATGAACTTTATTCCTAATTCCAGAACCGGTCAGCCCTGTGCTTGTTTTGTACATGTTTGTATACTTCAGGTAGAACTGTGTATGAAGGTTTGCCATGCGTGTTAGTATAGATGCCTTTAAATATGCTTGTCTTGGTGTTACACTCCTCTTTGGGAGGCACCTTGCAAGAGGAAAACACATAGTATTATATTTTTGGCTTAGGGTGTTGTCTGAGGCTAAACCACTTTCAACTGGTTAGTCTTCTTCATCTAAAACTGTTTAGATCTATATGCAATAATGATGTTTTGAAAAGAAGGATCAGACCTCGAAAATGCGATGTATAACACTTACAGAAAGTGCTATACTGTGCATATTGCAAGTGTACCTGTATTGTAATGTTATTTGTATGACTTATGTACAACAAAACACTTTATAAAAAAAAGAAAACGAAACCTGGTTAGTCTTCAGCGCAATCCAGGAGGCAATCTCATCACGCTTCATGGGCATCTTTCACATGCTAGTGTTTATCATCAGTGGACTGACTGATTGTAAAGCAGTGGGTTTCTATACTACTGTTTCAGCTAGTTTAGAGTTTATTGTGCATAGTACAACCTGTATAGGTTTCCTGTATAAGGAGAAGGTATAATCAAACTCCTTACAACATCAGTGAGTAATAGCGTCTCAGGATGTGTAAAGGGTGTGTATCCCTAAGGGGTCCCAATCAGACATTCACGTGCATGTGGTAACCCATCAGCAAAGAGATTTTGATGCTGTTAGGAGGTCATAGTGATTTTCAAAAATCCTGACACGCCTTACAGTGTGCAGGCAGTATGACTACTTTGTAGGTCTAAAACTGCCCATAGGCTGTGTCTATAGCTTGAAATTCCACCCCATGCGTAAAACGTCTCAAATGTCATTACAAATACAACAGCTCCCACCCCAAATCGGGCACAACTCTATTCTTGAGATGCTGAGTAACTACCTCCTGGTAATCTACTCTAAACGCAATATGAGCCGCCAGTTTAACCAAATGAATTCTAGGTACATTGGAATAAAAAACATGGGAAATCCACAGATATGTAATATCCTTTAATAAATCAAGTTTGACAAACCTACAGCAATAGGTGCTCCCTTATTTTGGATAGATGGTAACTATGATTACCATGGAATTCTCCGTAATGGTTTAATAATAGTTCACTTGTGTTCGAATATCAAAACATGCTACTGAAGGGTTCCAAATATCCGAATGCTGCATATTGGGCACCATACTGCACAAACTAAAACTCTGACTTTCAAATCACGGGTGTCTCTAGTGAACCAGTGATTGAATGCAAAAAAAAAAGTGGTTGCTTTGACCCAACACACCCACACTCAATGCTTAGTTGATGTGCTGTCTATTCTTTCTAGGTTACCAACACTCCTTAAACAGAGAGTCAGGGCTGTAGTGGTACTTTGAAAGCCCACTATCGTTCTTTACACACAAGTACTGCTCTAAGAAAATACTCTTTATCCTTAAAAGTGTTTATTTAAACAGGCTTATCCTGGGGGCGTGGCTAGCAGCCGAGAGCAATGGCCGCAGTCTGAGTGTGCTCCGATCGACCCGTGGCTTCAGCTGAAGGCACAGCCCACGGATCCGGGTAAATCTGAGCGGAAACGGCAAGCAGTGCTGCCCGACACCCCTAGAGAGCTCCGGTGAGGGGTTTGCAGGGCTGTGACCCCCAAGAGACGGAGGTTGGATTCCCGGAGAGCCTTGAAGCCGGACCCCACAAAATGGCGGCGCCGAAGTAGACGGCGGACGGAGGTGCGGCCGGCGACATACGGGACCGCCCATCGTCTCATCCGACTGCCTGCTCCCGCTGGCCCAGCTCGCTGACAGCGGAGGGGTGATATTCAGGAACGGCGGTGACCAGATCCCGAGTTGTGCTGCGGAGCGGCTCAAGGTTGCAGAGGGGCCGGCCCCGGGGAACGCCGTAAATGTAGTCCCCAGCTTCAGGGCCTGCTGCCGGCAGATACTGTGTGGAACGTTGTGCATGCCCAAGGCCTGGGTGTTGCAGGCCCTCCCTCCCTCCCCCCCCCCCATCGACCGTCGTCCGCTACCTACCTGCACTGAGGGACATGGAGGTATTCTGAGGGGTAACCGGGAAGCCCTGTGACTGGGCCCCATAAAACGGCGGTGCCGGAGTAGGCAGCGGCCAGAGGTGCGGCCGGCACCGCGCGGAACCCCCTCGTTTCTCCCATCTGTCTGTTCCTGCCGGCCCGGCTCACCGAATGTGGAGGGGCGACACCGAGGAACGGTGAGGGACAGATCTCGCATTACATTGTGGAGCCACTCGGAGATGCGGTGAGGACGGCCCGGGGAACGTTGTAAATTTAAGCCCTGACTTCAGGGCCTGTTGCTGGCAGACACTGAGAGGAGCGCTGTGAGTGCCCGAGGCTGGAGTGCTGTGGGACGCCCCCTCCCTCCCACTCCCACTGACTGCTGATCCTTACCTGCCTAGGCTGCGGGAGGTGGAGGTGCTCCGTGGGGAAACTGAGGGCCATAACCACCCCCCCCCCCACCATGAACACTATGGCCGTCTGGCTGAATGATTGAGGTGGCAGTGCTGGCTAGGCCTTGTTTCTGGCCTGGTGGTGATTTGTGCCTTGTTGCGGTACTCCCTGGAATGTGCCTGAAATAGTGGAGGAACAGACCTGGGGACGCTCAGTGGCGGACGCTGTGGTATGGATATGCCCTCCCCCCCCCCCCTCCCTGTGGTCTTGTGGAGCCATGGACGATCTGCTGATTTCACGTGCCATCACCGGGATGCTGCCTCAAAATACCAAGATGGGTAGCATGTCTGCTCCGTGACGCAGCGTTGCAAGGGACTGTGGGTACTCTCCGTGTTTGTAGCAGGGACTGGAGACACGCTTCTGGGGCGGATGAGCCAAGGTATAGCAGCAAGGGGTTAATTGATGTTCGTGCTCCCCTCCCGAACCCCCCCCCCCTACACGACGGAACTGTCTATTGAGGGGAAATATTTGCCTTTCCTTCTTCTGGTGGCAGCGAATTCTGGGGCACCTTTCCCATGTTTTGGCCAATGACATTGTGTTGACGGGTGGCTGGAGTATGCTGGACGGCCTGATCTGTAGCGCCAGTGTGGACAGATATCGACTTTAGTCGCCGGATATTGCTGGCGCATCCCCAGGCATTGCTGACTACTGGTGAGCGCGATCGGGCTCTAGAAAGCCGCGAACAGCCCGGAGTGCATGCTATTGATCCTGAAGACCTGTCGGATATCATAGCAGGCCAAGGTTATTACTGGTGCACGTATCCCTGGCTAACCTTCTATGCCACCGAGGAGGATGGCTACGGGGGTAGAGGTTCCAAGAGCACCCCTCAGGCACAGTTGGCCAAATTCGCCTGGACCAAGGGAGGTGACAAAGGAGACACGCCGAGAACGAACAAAGAGAGCCCTGAGGTGTCACCCTCTCCGACCTAGGAGCCCACGCTTCATAACGTAATGGCGGCCATAGGAGGCAGGCGCACGTCAGTGGACTTTGTCACAACTGAGGTCTCCTTGCTTCGCGCAGACTTCAAACAAATTAATGAAAAAGTAAAGGAATTAAAGGTGGTAACAGCAGCACTACAGGAGGATACTTCTGAACTGCAACGACAAGTGTCTGACTTGGAAAAGAAACAGACTCGCATGGCGCAGCAGCTGGATGACTATGAAGGGAGGGCCCGCCGGAATAACATACGAATCCTCGGAGTTCTGGAAAAAACGGAAGGGCCCACGGCGGACCTCTTTGTGGAGGAGCTGATCACGAAACATTTGAAACCGAAAGCTCTCTCCACTTATTTCTCCATTGAACGAGTCTATAGAGTGCCGGGCGGTCGCCTAAGCCAGGGGCTCCGCCTAGACCCCTGATTGCAAGAGTTTTGAATTTTCGAGATAGGGACAATATTTTACAGGTATCCAGAGCGGGTCCCCCACTGAAGATCAACAACTACAAGGTCACTTTCTTTCCTGACTTTACGGCACGGGTCCAGGCACAGAGGCGCAGCTTCCAGGTGGTGAAGCAGAAACTCCGCAACAGGGAAATCAAATATGCTATGCTCTTCCCGGCCAAATTGAGAGTGGAATGGGACAGTAAACCATGGTTTTTTGACTCTCCAGAAGCAACTTGGGAATGGCTGGAGGGGTGGACAAAGGTCAGCGACGCGAGAGGTATCTGTCGCACAAGGCGGACCAGAGAGGAGGTGGGGAGCCTGGCGACTCTGCAACTGAGACTGCGATGGTGACCAGTGGACTGGACGAGCAGGAATGAGTGACATTTGGCATCACCCAGAGGGTCGACTCGTGGTGCCATTCGCAAGTAACGGGTGGGGGGGTGTTGGAGGGGCGGGCACTGCCTGACGGGGGGCATAGTTTTCGGGGTGCCAGGGCCCAGTGTTCCGGTTATGTAACGGGTCAAATTTGCGGTTTTTTACTTAGAGATGTTATGATATTGTTCTAAGGGCTGTGTCTTAAAATACTAAGAGCTGTTTTACTGAAGTCATTGTGAGTGTCACGGGTCGGGAGGGATCACTTCACCTCCGCATGTTTAGCACGGGTAGGGAACGTAGAGGCACTCTGCCATGTTGGGGGGTGGGCAGTTCGAGGTCCATAGGCAGGGGAGCAGGGTGGGGGTGGAGGGGAGTTGGAAGGGGGTTTTTGAGGCAAGGCAACTTAGTGTTATTGACTGCTGCGATAATGTGCGAATTCAGATTACAGTGTTAGGGGGGGGCTGGTTATATTTTGTTCTGGGTTTCAGTTATGGGCTGCATTTCAAGGTTCTAAATGTGCAGATGCGAGATACAGTGATGGGCTTCCGAGGATGTTTTGAATGTGATGGCAGACGAAGAATTGGGTGGCAAGATAACAGACGTTAGCGCCCCGGTCATGGCCCCGGTGTCCCCTTTAACCTTGGTTACTTGGAATGTGCGCGGTTTGGGGGATAAAATTAAGAGAGGGTTGGTGTTGCAATATGTACGCCGGGTAGCCCTGGCATTGGTATTGCTCCAGGAGACGCATTTGGTGGGGTCGACATGCAAGGCTTTGGACCGGTGGGGATATGCGATGGCAGTGAATTCTGAATTTTCTATTGGCTCCAGGGGGGTGGACATTCTGGTACGCCAGCGCTTTTCAGTGATAGTACAGCAGGTATGGAAAGATACACAAGGGCAGTTTGCAGCCATCTCCTGCTTGTGGGAGGGGAAGAGGTTCAATGTGGTGTCAGTTTACATTCCACCTGCCCTTCATGCAGTTGCTCTTCCCGCCCTCAGTGCTTAGAGAGGGTGAGCTCATACTAGGAGGTGATTTTAATGCGGTTATTAACGATGGACTTGACCGTCGTCCCGGTAGGATGACAGGGTCGAATAAGTTGCGGCTGGCTGGCAATGTGGAGGCCCTTGGTCTTACGGATGGGTGGAGGTTTAAACATCCCGGGGATCGCAGCTATACCGTCAATTCGGGGGTACACAATAGCCTCTCACGTATTGAATATTTTTTCGTCTCTGCTGATAGTCTGCCCCATTTAACAGAGGCAATGATAGGCCCGAGAGGTATCTCAGATCACTCCCCGGTCTTCATGATATATTCCTCCTATGTGAAAGCCCTGAGGCGCATTTTCCCGATTTCCCCTCACTATTTACAAATTCCTCAAATTAGAAAAGAACTGGTCAAGGCTACGAAATGCTACTTCCAAGAAAATACAGATTCAGTCGACTCGCATGGGGTCCTGTGGGAGGCATATAAAACGGTGCTATGGGGCCAGGCGATAGCTTCCATAACGGGTCATAAACTAACTGTACAAGAGGACCTCCGGGTACTCGAGAACGACTTGGATATCCTACAATCCAGACATGATCAGGAACCTACTGAGGAGGCCGCACATCAGTTGCGCCTCAAACAGACTGAATTTACTGAAAACCAGCGGATACAGGTCAGACAGCGACTTATGCGCACGCAGCACACTATATACGAGGTTGGCGATAAGGCAGGGAGACTTTTGGCGTGGCTGGAATAGAAAGACAAGGCCCAAAGGACGATAGCGCAGCTCTGCGACACCGATGGTGAGGTAGTCACCACCCCCACAGACATAGCTGACACTTTAGCAAACTAATATGAGGCGGTTTACACCCCCCTCCCGCATGTCATCTGAAGAGGCGCAGACTTATATTAAAGATATACGAATGCCCGCCCTCTCAGACTCTGACGCCGCGCTGTTGGAGTCGGACATTACGACGGAGGAGGTCTTGGGTGCAATCGATTCTTTGCAGTCAGGTAAGGCCCTAGGACCGAACGGAGTTCCCATAGAAATCTACAATCGCGTCTCTGATCTCACGGCCCCGCATCTGTTGCGAATGTTCGAGGACAGCTTGGCTAAGAAGGAATTGCCTAGAGATCAGCGGACGGCTACGATAATAGCCATACCAAAACCTGGCAAACCTCTGGACGAATGTACATCATATCGTCCGATTTCGTTGTTAAATGCGGAGGCGAAAATACTGGCCAAAATGATAGCCGCACTACTGACCCCACACTTAGAGACGCTTATCCACCCGGACCAATCCGGGTTTATGCCGAACAGGAACACTGCTCTTAATTTGAGACGGGTCCACGCAGTACAATCGCAGATCCCTAAACTCTTGGAACCGGCGGTGATCCTTTCATTAGATGCTCGAATGGCCTTCGACTTGGTCGAATGGCCGTATCTTTTTGCGGTTCTATGGCACCTAGGCTTTGGCCCCAAGTTTTGTGCTTGGGTGAAGTTATTGTATAAAAGACCCCTCGCACATGTTGTAGCTAATGGCCATATCTCCAGGGACTTCCGACTTGGATGTGGCACGCGTCAGGGATGGCCCTTGTCGCCCCTGCTTTTCTCACTGATCTTGGAGCCGCTGTCAGCGTGGATACGGTGGGATCCCATGATTAAGGGTCTTAGCTGGACCGAGTCCTGTGAGTACCGAATATCATTATATGCTGATGATATCCTTCTTTATTTGACTCTTCCTCGGCGGTTAATCATAATTCTTCTGAACATCTGTGAGATTTTCGGGCGGGCCTCAGGATACACAATCAACTGGTCCAAGTCGGTATTGTTTGTCTAAAGGACCCCCACCGCGGCTCCCGGATGACTGCCCACTGGTGATCACTGATGGACCTTTTAAATATCTAGAGGTGTGGGTAACACCTAATCAAGAGGCCTTTTTTCACCGCAATTTATCGCCTCCACTTGAGCGATTCCTCACGGATGTGAGACATTGGCACACCCTACCGTTGACTCTATTAGGGAAAGCGGCGTTATTTAAAATGATGACCTTACCACGACTATTATATATCCTTGAAAATACTCCGTTTCTTGTGCCTCCAAAATATTTTACTTTCATAAACGCACTGGTCTCCGGTCTCCTTTGGAGGGACAAACCGGCGCGCATTTCCCGGCAAAAGTTGGTTCGGGGATGGTTTGATGGAGGCATACCACTTCCAGATATCCAATTATACTATTGGGCAGCCCAATTAAAGACCATAAGCCACTGGCTCCACGCTCCACAGACTGAGCCAGCGTTCAAGGCGGATAGATACGACCTAGGGGGCGGAGGAGTGATGGTCGCGCTCTACGACCCCAAGGGTGCGGCGGCCCTGCTGGGCCCTATGGCGCAATACAGTGAGGTTATGGTATCTGGCCTCTGCTCGCCTTAAATGTAAAGACAAGATCACGAAAATGACGCCGCTTTGGACATCGCGACGCCTCGGCCGGCTCTGTAAGGGGTTTGAGGCCTGGGACCAGATAGGCATCTCGACGGTTGGAGACCTATTCAGGCGGGGTGCCGTCCTCAGCTTTGACCAGCTAATGGACCAATTTGACTTGGTACATACGGAACGTTTCCGTTACTTGCAGATTAGCCATGCCCTCAAATCGGTGATTCCACGAGATGCAGAGCTGCCTGAATCCACTCCTTTAGAAGATAGATTGCTTACGGAACATATGCTAAAAAAAGAGACATCGCTGGTCTACCGTCAGCTGGTCAACAATATGCCTGACCCTTCTGTGAGACTCAGAGTGGCCTGGACTGTGGAGGTAGGCGAATTTGACGAGTCAGACTGGCAGGCCGCGCTCTCCTCTCCTTGGGAGGTAGCTGTGCCGTCACGGCTCAGACTGATACAATTGAAAGTTTTACATCGAGTCTACTATACTAGGGTCACACTACACAGGATAGGGAGAATTGCACATCAATATTGTTTGAGAAGCTGTGGAGAGGAAGGGACATTCTACCATACCATTTGGGACTGCCCCTTGATTTTCTGTTTCTGGTCCAAGGTTATGCGGACTATATCACAAGTTGTTACGGTCTCACTGGTCCCCGAACCGCGTTGCTGTTTGCTGAATATTTGGGAGCCTAATGATCTTAGTCACCCCCTACAAGACTGGGCCACGCTCGGCATTATGTATGCTAAACTAAATGTGGCTAGGGCCTGGGGGTCCCCCTTGGTGCCGGCGCTCAGGGACTGGTGTGCTGATATGGACTCAGCGATGTTTGCCAAAAAGGCGGTATATCTGAATCAGAAATGTCCGCGAAAATGGGCCAAGATTTGGGGAGCTTGGAATGAATATAGAGGGTGCATTTGTGAGCGCCTCAGTTGGATAGTGATACTGACTCTGAATAGAGGGGGGAGGGGATGGGGGGTCCTGGGAAGAGGGTGGAAATAATAAAATGCTGCCATGAATGTATTGATGTTACCTCTTTGAACTGCTCTGCTGTATCTATTTTGATTCTCATTCTTGATTTTATCCTATTAATCTATGCACCTAATGTCTTGAAAATGCCCAATGTTTACTTTTATATCAATAAAATTGTTTTTAAAAAAACAAGCTTATCCTGTTGCTTAAAAACACAGAATATTACTTAAACAGCATTAATGCATGTTGGTGCAATAAAAAACATATGACCATGTCTGGTATAGTGAGAATATATTCTAGCAACCTAACACCTTAAAACCTACACCTATGTGCTATATTATGAGAGCATGGAGTAGCACAACTTGCAACTAGAGTTTCCTAGGGAACGTCAATGCAGTAGACAACACACATCGGCTCCTCTCCTCTCAGACGTGGCCTCAGTACCAACTGTCAGAACAAAGCGGGATGCTGCAGCAGTCTGACAGTCTCCGTCAAGATCTACTGACAAGCATCTTGCATGATAATCCGGGGCAAAGGACATTCCTTTCTAAGTGGTCACTTGATGAGCCTTTTATATTGTCACTTATCTGATTTGGAAATTTTTACATAACATGTATGCATCAAGATGTTAGTCTTAGGCACATTCTTATAAATAATTAAGGTAAATATATGTTAGTTCATACTAATTTATTTATTTTATTATTTGACCTTTAAGCAGGCACATGCCCCAGACTGATGCTGCAACAGGTGTCTTGGTGATGTCATTGTCTGAGTGCCTTCACACTTTTACAGGTAAGAACCGACAGCAACTCTATTAAATGTAGCTATGCCAACAATTAGGCAAAAAAAGAGAAAATGGTGTCTGGGCCTGCGCAGGATGGAGTCTGACCATAGGATTTCAATCACCATACCTTTACAGTGCATAGGTCTTCAAACTGTGGGGCGCGCCCCCCTGGGGGGCACCTCAATCCTTCGGGGGGGGCGCGCACATCACCCCACACTGTCGCTTCCAGGCCCAAGATGTGCCTCTCAGCCCGGGCTGCTGCACCTGCTGGGGGCTCCGCTGAGAGTGTCAAGAGTCAGAGGTCTTAGTTTAAAGGCCAGAGGCACGACGTTTCAGAGGGGGGGAGGCTAATTCTAATGGTCATGGAGATGCAGGGGCTCTAAGAAAGGGTGGAAAACAAAGCCTCATTAACACGCAAATGGTCTTCAGCTACAAAAGTGTCTGTGTAACATGCTGAGTAACTTCAACTGTGTCTGGGAATGCACCCTGCATTCAGACAACTCACTCCTCATTCTCGTCCTCCACTTTCACACTAACCCTGCACTCACAGGGATCACAATGTACTCACACTGATCACTATGCACTGAACCCACCCTCTCACCGTGTACTCATAGTGACCACACTGCACTTATGCCACTCACCATAAACTTATACCGTTCTCCCTCCACTTACCCTGCGGTCACATGAGCACACCGCACACTCTGCACTCACAGTGATCACTCCGCACTCACAATACTCTTGCGCTGTTTACTCTGTACCTCACCCTGCAGTCACACGAGCACACTACTTACTCTGCTCATGCGACACTTCACTCACCTGTCCCTCTGACGTGTGCGATCAGTGTTAGGGCCAGCCCTGGCTGGGAATCTTAGTCCGCCCCCATCCGCCTGCCAACCACATCTATCCATGAGTAATCGAACAATAGTGTCACTAAATGGCAGTGGGATGTCCCATTTCATCAAGAGAAAAAAAGTCCTGACTTACTTTCAATGCTGCACTTTGACATCACCCTTCTTCCAAGAAACCCACTTCTCAGATACCTAGTGTCAAATACTGCATCGGGAAATAGGGGGGGGGTAAAGAATATCACGCCTATAAATACACTCCTGTGGCCTTACCCCCAAGCCATTTGGTAAAGGGTGTGTACTCATTCTCATCATAAGGGCCTACAGAATACATAAGTTGTGGAAGTATCCCCAAGGACAATATCTCCTTCTTAAGAGAACAATTCAAAATCCCTGTCTGATTCTATGTTCCATATATGGGCTACATTCCACTAAATGCGAGTTCTTCAAAGACCTACTGTAATGTTGTTGCAATGCCTGCACTTACAAACGCTATTGGGGTCCTAGAACATCATACCTGACCCATACCTGGATAAACACAACCATCTCCTGAGAAGGAACATGCCAGGCATGGGACTCTTGCTGGCCTTTCAAGCTGAATTCTCTGTATGTGACCTATAGTGACTACTCCATCCCACTTACCAACAACTCACACATATAAATTATGTACATGGCACAAGCTTACGGATTGACATTTTCTTTATTCAACCCCACTCTTGCGGCAAATGTGTGATACCAATATAATGTCGGATAGTGCCTTTGATCATGACACTATGCGTATCTGGCTGGACATAGGTTTATTCAAACCTGCAATTTGCCAAATAGGGGTTGGACTCTTCTACCCACATGCTTTGGAAAGGAGGGACAACATGCTTCAGGGGAGAACTAATTAGGGATTCAGCACCCCGAAAGGGAGAAGTAATCAGGAAACAGGGAGACAAGGAGAATCGAGTGATGGCCCTGACCCGTAAATATATGACCACTCAATCTACAGCAGATCTAAACATACTCTTGCAGGCCAAATATGACTCAAACAGTGACATTACGAGCAAGATAAAAAGACAGGTTGCCTACTAGCTATGTAATTACTACAACAATAAGCTGAACAATCGACCAGCCATCAAAGATATACGAGTGCGCTTGCTGACAGACCCCTTTCATATCTGCCCTATATTCAGGGTCTTTTATCTAGAGCTGTATGAGAGCCAGGGCCTCCAAACGATGATTTAGAAAGTGGATGCCTTCCGTTTGCCCTTAGACCTCCAGGCAAACAGACACAGTTCCCTAACCAATATATAATGGAGGATGAGACAGTGACATTGATTGAGGATCTCTCTTACAAAAAGGCTCAAGGCCTTGATGTTTATCCTTCAGAAGAGTACAGAGTTACCAAACTCTCAATTGCATCACTATTGTTTAAGCAGTTCCTTTAAATCAGTAGAGGGTTCCAATAATAATATTATTAATTCTAGAGTTGTATAGCACACTTATCACCCTTAAAGGTATCCAGGTGCTGGGGGCGTTGTGGGATATTAAGTAAGCTATTTTCCAGAGTCACTTGATGCTGAGTTGAGCTGCCACTGGTGCCAGTGATCGAACCGTGAGGCTGGTGCGCCAAAGTCAGCCACTCTGGCTACTGCACCACATCTATCCCTCCCAAGAGTTGAGAGATGCGAGCTCGGCCAAACATGCACTAATCCTGAGGCCTGAAGGTGCCCATTTCATTGTGCCAACTGCAGGCCAATATCGCTACATGAAAAGTTTAGCCAATGTGTTGCCCAAAAGACTTAAAAACCACTGTTACCCACCCTGGCCCACAGAGATCAGTTGGGTTTCGTGCTCTTCTGCATCTCACTGAAGATAGATAGACCATTTATCTGGCAGTACAAGTAGCGGGAAAACACCTTCAGCAGGGTGAAATGTCATATGCGTTCAGGATCCTGACACTCTTTGAGATGGGCAAGCCATTTCTTGTTAATGTCAGATGGCTATATACAAACACATCGCCAGTAGGACTTAACAGATTTGTGATCCATGAGGGAATAGTGATACCTAACTTAAAGCACTTTTTATGCTGCTGAAATCTTAGTCACTTTGTCTAACTCAATGAATCATTACCAAATATAAATAAAAACGATTGACCCCTTTGCAACCTTTTCGGATTACAACATTAATTGGGAAACATGTCAGGCTTTGCAACTCACACATACATCTGCAAAAGCTTTCATCAGCTATTACATGTTAGCAAATAATCTCGAGCCTGTGACCTCCAGAATTAAAACGCATTTCACCAGTTGGTCCAAATTACATCACTCACTTCAGTACAGAGCCAGGTCCTTAAGATGAATGTGATGTCTCAATTAAACTATGTCTTGGCATTACTACTACTACAGGATCCTTCCCACATGATTACTGAACTAACTAAAATGATGAACCAGTTTATGTGGAAGGAATGGAAACCATGTCTAAAGGCAGGAAAGCTGAAAAAAGCCATGGAATGCAGCTGTGTGCGATTGTCTCCTATAGAATCCAGCTTGCACAAATATGCTCTATGATCCATTATACATTTGACTTGCTGATGTGGGTTCACATATAGAGGTCTTTGATATAAATCCAATGACCCTTCGCAAGTGATCCATCAGATTTGTTTCAGGCCTCACTGGTACTGAGAGTTTAACTCCTTTAATGGATCATTTGCTCTTACTTACTTGCCAACTTGGTCCTCTGATTAATCTTTTCTGTCACACTGAGGGGAAAGAGAGTTAGCATATCTTTTCCAATCAACTTAATTACAACTAACAGTGCAACCAATTTGGCTACACAAAGAGGACCAAGAATCGATAGCCAAGTTCAAGGGTGTTTATTAGAAATTAGTGATCAGATTCAACTATTTCACCCTTAAGACCAGACTATCAAATTATAGAATAGCAAAAGGAAGGCGTAGCCTTCTGAAGAAATGTAGGCAAATAAGAATTAGGGACAGAAGCAACTCTGTAGATGCAATACAGAATAACAAAATAAGCACTTGATGTTCAGAAAACATTCATATATGGTATTTTCAATACATTAGCAATCTAAGTATTCCAAGCTTAGAGCAAAGAACAGTTCCGAAATCAAATCACTAAAACAATAGGGATAAGTCACAAGAATATGAATAATATTAGCAGTAGCTTTGCAGAATCTCATTCAAGAGTCTTTAGTGGGTAACTTTGTGCTGCACTAATCCCCCCTCTGATGGCAAATCAAGCCATCACATCAATCTCTTATCAGATGTTAAAATTACAGCTTTATTGTCTTCATCATTTTCATTTTGGAATCCTCAAGAAATTTTATATCAGAGTAGGGATTACTCTTTCTCTCTTCTAATTCTACATTTGCTCTTTTCCTCTTCACTCCTTTTTTTACTTGTACACTTTGAAAATCATGAACACAAGTAATCCACAAAGAGCAATTATCAGTAAGGGTATACTTCTGACAATCCCACTCCCTAAGTTGCCAAACCATCTACGCTGTCAGCCCTTTCAAACCTTTCTTGAGGTCAGTGATGTTGCTAATGTGTATCTTCAGGTCTTTACTTCTGTCTGGGATGCAAGTACAATATTGTTAATCCTTTAACATTCAGCAGACTCCACTCTCCTTTGTTCGAAGGACTTCTAAAGCAAGTCTATTCTGCAAAATCATGGATAGTATAACAAACATTTCTGTGTCAATAAACACAAATCCTCTAGCTGTACTAGTAGCCAATTTGTCAAAAACAGGAGAAAGCTTTCTAATTATGTGTGAGTTGAATATCACTCCAAAGTTGGAATCAAAGCACTAAAAATATCTTCTACTATTTCACCAGCACTGGCTCTCCTCTTAGTTCTGTTTTGTTTATCCCTTGTAGAGAAGCACGACTCCTAAATACCACGTTTCATACCATTGTTTTAGTAACCAGCGAAATGCACTCTTCAGTAGACTCCAAAGAAACACAGGATCTCCTCCATCCATATATAAACCCCCATTTCCTCGAACTTCAAATGTGTGGCCCATTTGTGTCCAATGTGGATTTTCTAATGAATGCACATAATCTCCCTTTATGTTGTCAATCTAGTACAAGTGTGTCCATTGTGCCCACTATTCTGTGCTCACTAACTTCCTTTGCCCAGGGTGGATCTTTCGCATGATTTGCAGCTTTAGTTAAAAGGTCTCTAGTTCTATCTTCTTCGGAATCAATGAATTTCTTTTCAGCACTGGTCATATAACAAGTTAGATTGTGCCAATGTGCATAGACAGTGTCCAGTGACATAACGGGTCTAAAAAAATGTCCCTTTATTTCAGCATTTTTTTACATCCTACGGTCTACTAAAGTGCTTCAGCTCAGATTGAAATAGATCTTGATTTATGTAATGATATTAGAGAGTATCTTCCCCTTACTATAGACTTATCAATAAACTAAAGGTAACTCCATATGGCAAGAGAAGATGGTGATAGGTTTTTCCCTTGGCAGCGATGCAGGGAATTGCATGCATACATAGCAATCCCTGGCATCCATAGCGTCAATGTAATCCTAGTATCAGTTTTGTGCATACATTCAGTGAGTAATCAGATCTAGAAGCATCTATGTGTAAGTTCTTCTCATCTAAAGCGGCTATTCTATTACTAGTAGGATTGAGTCTTAGGGGTGTGCAAGTAAATGCAGGCTCTTCAATATGTAAGTGGTGCGGCAAACTCAAAATTATAAGCAGGAAAACTAACACTATGGTTGCAACATGCTCCTGGATAGTTTACTTTGACTGGGTAACATTGATTGATATGTATTTGCTCTTGTGCAATTTCACTGTTTGTGCCTGATTTTTTGGAACTTCAAAACGTAGTTAAAAACTTAAATTTTTAACTCTTCAGTCTAATTACAGATACCTAAGTCCTCTTCCCGCTTTGCCTCCTACCTGTTGTTCTTGTGTTACGCCTGCTCTCCAGTCTACCACAGGTTTTCCAGATTGAGTGGAGGGAGCGAGCAAGGAGACACAACCTTTCTTCACTTCCGGGCTGGGGAGGGGCCACTGGGTTAGAAGTCTAGCGGCTTCCCAACTCTATTTAAATACATGGCTGGCTGACATGCAGCAGAAGCAATGCTGGTGTGCGGAAGGTGCAACAGGGGCAATCCCTTTGCGCCTGTCTGTGCCTAGCTGTCGCAAGGAGCCAGGGCCCATGCACCTCTTAGGTCAGACATGGGACATACCTACTCTTCCTTGGAACTACTTGAAATTAGACGCTTATGCCATATTGACTGTACCTACAACCTTCATGGCATGTCTGGGGCCTTTCTCATGCAGACACTGCCATTTTTAAAGTCTGGAGTTGAGGCAGAAGCCAGCAGCACAACCCTCATCTGATATAGCATCAAGACACTCAAATCTTGACAATCTCTCTCCTGTCCAGGAGATCCTGCCCACCAGATCTGCTCAGGGATGAAAAGGCTTTCTGAGCAATGATAGATCATTGCCTAAACACACCACCAAAATATGGGACTTACTCTTCTCTGGAAATCCTGACCTCGGGTTTCTTACAAAAACCTGGCTTAAACCCAGTTCCACCTCTGCTATTGCGGTGGCACTCCCTGAAGGATACCGCATTCAAAGATTGGATACGGACATTTTAGATGCTATTCATAAGGATACTATCAAGGTATGGATGCTTGAGCACTGTTGCAATGATAAAATAGAAGTCTATGTTTTTAGAATTGATTTAGTCTCACTATGGTTTAAAAGGCGCTCTTGTATATCGGCCCCCAGCTCCTCTGCGCAACTTCTAGCTCCAACTGATGGAACAGTTTGCTCCCCACATAATTTCCCCAAAATATTTCCTTTTATTCGGGAATTTCAACATACACAGACTGATTTGTCAGGTTCCCAGAACTGCCTCAATCCCAGGCTCTCTGCGTGACCTTCATTGGCTCAGGGTGGAGAGCCGGATTAAGGTCAAAGCCCTGAGCTACATATTCAAAATCAAATCTGGAGTGGCCCCTCAATACCTGCAGGCTCTGGTTCACCCTCACCTTCCTTCACGTTTGCTCTGCTCTGCCACTTATGTGACGTTCTCTGTTCCTAGAATTAGACTGTCACGCATGGGCGGTTAATCCTTTGCCTACTTAGGCTCCACTTTGTGGAACTCTCTCCCTGCATCGCTTCGCTATGAAACTGTTTATGAGAATTTCCGTAAATGTTTAAAAACCTGGCTGTTTAACCAATAATCGTCCCTTCCTTCTGTTTCTTTTGAGCTGTTGCCAGGAAACCCTTTTTGGGTAGGTATTTGCGCCTTACAAATTAAAATTAACATAACATAACATACTTCTAATGTGGATGCCTCAATGATTCTCAATGATTTGGCCACCTTCGGACTAGAAAAGAACAATGAAGGGTCTACTCCCCTTGTGGCACATAGGCTAGACCTCATCCTGACCAGTTCTTCTAACAAAATCTGAGGCCCCGCTTCTGCGTATATGGTCAGACCACTCCCTAATCAATTTCCAAATCTGCAGGCCCAAGGTCAGCACTGCCCCCTCCACAGCTCCTAATAGTTTCAGAAGACAGTGGCATAAAATAACAATAGACATTTTTGTGAATGAATTGCCTGTAAATTTGAATGAAGAATCTAAGAACATTGATGATTGTCCAGTTGACTACCATACTATGATACAGTCAGCCATAGATGGCTCCTTTGAATTCTAATTCTAAGTCGACGCGACAAATACATGCGGCTTAGTATTCCCAGCAACTGCGTAAGGAGAAATGTCACTGTAAAAATGTGGAGAGATGCTGGCATCACTCCCATGATCAAATCAACAGAGAGAGTTATAAGACCTCTTTAGCTCTTTATCATGAGAATTTAAAAAAGGCCTGTAGAGCTTACATTGCTTCACAACTTAACCAGACAGAGAATACTCCTAAAGAATTACATCAAATCCTCAAATCCTTTACTAACCCAAAGGCCTGCAACAATGAATCTCCTCAATCCCAAGAATAGTACAATGAGATTGATAACCATTTTGAGCATAAAATCAATCTCATAAATGATAAATTCTCTAAAGATAGGAGCCTCACAAATTACTTTAAATCTCTGTCATCTGATTGTAACAAATGAACATCTCTGGGAAAGTTTTAGCCCCCTTAGACATAGTGGATACATTACTGAAAGCAGCTAAATCTTGGTCACCCAGTAATATTATCCCAGCCAGATTCTCCTCTCTACTGTACAACCAGCCGGCTCCAGCTATCTGCTCAATACTCAATCTCACTGTGAGGGAGGGCCAGCTACTACTATAGTGGAAGGCAGAACAGATAATCCCCATTCAAAAGAAGGCTAATGCCACAGTAGAGGATCTATCTAATTACCGCCCAATCTCTCTCCTGTCACTTCTGAGTAAATTATTAGAAAGGCATATCAACAAACAACTCTCTGAATATATTGAATCCAAAGGATGCCTCGATTCCTCACAGTTTGGGTTTAAACCAATGCAGAGCACGATGTCAGTACTAATTGCTGTCACTGATAATAAAAGACACTCCCCTGATAACAGCCAGGCAGTACTATCAGTGTTGCTGGATCTGTCGGTGACCTTCGACACAGTATATCCCATTCTGTTCTGCTTAGGAGACTCTGTGTGATTAGGACCTGTGAAAAGTCTTCCAATGGTTTTCCAGTTTCATTACCTATCCAACACAGACCATCAATCTTGTCTCCTGCTTGCCATTTATGGAACTTACCAAAGAAGTACCTCAGGGACCTTGCATTAGCCAAACTTTATTTAATATTTATGAAGCTCTGCTGGAAAAGCTTCTCCAAAAGCTTGGATTTACACCAATTTCATATGCTTATGACAGACAGCTTTTGCTGTCACTTGATAAAAACTCTAAGAATACACAGGCCTCTTTTTCAGAAGGTACGACAGCAATTGCTGTCTGGATGACAAACAATTTTCTACAGTTATATGTTGAGTAACCTGAGATCATGCTAGTTTTAACTACTGTGGGGTCCTGCTTCCATAGGCTAAGCCTCTTAAATAAGGTATTTCCTTTCCTTCCCTTCACTGTGCGGAAAACACTTATTCATGCGCTAGTGATAAGCCACCTAGATTACTGTAATGCCCTCTTAATTGCAGCATGTGAGTCTTTTCTAAACAGACTTCAGGTACTTTAAAATACCCCGGCTCAACTTGACAAGAACTTACCGGCCAGAACTGCCTCTCTCCCCCTCCTCCAACATCTTCATTTGTTACCAATCCATAAACAAATTAGATTCAAGATATGCTATATTGTGTACAAAGCTTTAAATGATAAAGGACCTGGTTATTTAGTTGAAAAACATGTCCTATATCATCCAACTAGACCACTTCAATCAGGAGAGAAATCTTTGCTCCTTATTTTCCATTTCAAGAAGTCCCGTGTGGGTGGGAAAGGCTCCTCCTATCTAGCCCCCTACTACTGGAATCAGCTCCCGGTCCACCTACGGAAATGCCCTAATTAACGCTGCTGAACGAAAACGCTACTTGCTTGCATATTGCCGGTCGGCATTTGCACTTTTAAAATTTGCACTTTCAAAATTTGACTTTTAAAATATTGCTTTACTGTTATTATCAATATTGTTATTTGTCCCTGCTTTGTGTGAAGTCGTCCGCATTGCTTGCATTATAATTGTCATCATCACTCACCACTTTGGTGAGCCTCGCGCACTGTTTCCCCCGACCGCCATCTTGGGTGTGGGTATCAGGGGCCTGACACGCTCCCAAGACTCCATCTTGGGTAGCGTGCTAGTGTTGCTGGGTCACTTAGCAAACACTACTTAAGGGTCTTGGAGATTGGCGCGACTCCCTGTACTAGCGGTAACGCTGATGAACGAAAACGCTGCTTGCTTGCATATTGCCGGTCGGCCTTCGCACTTTTAAAATTTGCACTTTCAAAATTTGACTTTTAAAATATTGCTTTACTGTTATTATCAATATCGATATTTGTCCCTGCTTTGTGTGAAGTCGTCCGCATTTCCTGCATTATAATTGTCATCATCACTCACCACTTTGGTGAGCCTCGTGCACTGTTTCCCCCGACCGCCATCTTGGGTGTGGGTATCAGGGGCCTGACATGCTCCCAAGACTCCATCTTGGGTAGCGTGCTAGTGTTGCTGGGTCATTCACCATTCTCGATTTAAAAGTGCCTGAATGCAGACACGTAGCGCTTGCGCGCAGCGTGGGCGCCAATGGCTCGCCGGAGGTGCACCAGAGGTAAGCCCGTTTACGCCAGTCCATGCCAGGATGGGCCAGGACGGGCAGGGGGCTATTAAATCTGCTCCTATGCCAGCTGCCTTTGTTCCCTCCGGAATTGCCATAGTTTATACTGGTGAGGAATTGATATAATATCGTAACACTACATCCGCATATTGTACCGTTTGCATTCTGCCGGCTCACAATTTTAATTGTACTCATTGCGGTTTCTCTATGGGTGGGATGACTAAATGTAAATCAATGAAACCCCCGCGGAATTACGGGAAATCTAAGATCATTAAATTGCCCTATACTTGTGCTAAACTTCAGTTTTGGAGCATAAACTGCAGATCTTTCCCAAAGCATAAAAACAACATTTATGACTTTCTAATGGACGAAAAACCTGACGCATTGTTCCTAACTGAGACCTGGCTCCATAAGAGCTCAGGCCCTGACATTGCCATGGCTATTCCTAATGACTATGTTATGGTCAGAAAGGATAGAGATACCGGTAAAGGAGGTGGCATCGCAATTGTTTTTAAATCTAAGTACAGTTGTAAGTTTGAAGCCTCTTCTCTGCCAGGCTGTGAAGCTGCACATTTTAAACTAGCAATCAGTCCTCAGTTCACTTTATCGGGACTCCTGATTTATCGCCCTCCTGGGAATCCTAATGCATGGATGTCATCCTTTTCAGAAACTATTGCCCCTCTACTCTTGAGGGCTGCCAATTTTACCATCCTCGGCGACTTAAATCTCCATCTTGAGGACTCGCAATGCCCTGCCAGTAAACTTTTTTTATCTGATTTAGAAGCTTTGAATATTTCATTATGTAACTCAGGACCAACTCACTCTGCAGGGCACTTATTGGACCCTGTTCTTTCAAATCTTCCTTATAAGTGTTTATTGAGTGCTCGTCCCTTGGATTGGTCTGACCATTATGCTGTATGTTTCTCTTTGTCCCATACGAAGATTATGGCTAGTAGTAGTGGGGGAAAGGTGGAATATATACGCAGGTGGAGCAAACTTGATATTATCAATTTCAATTCGCATTTGTCGGACACTCAGCCGGACCCCAACGTACCGGTGTCTGTCCTGAATACTGCAGTTTCTAAATGGCTGCGTATCACTGTTGAGGAACTTCTCCCCCTAACACCAAAGGGTTCTCTGTCCCATCGCCCACCTGCGCCCTGGTTTTCGGGCAACTTAAAGCATATTAGGTCCAACTGCAAAGCCCTTGAGAGAAAGTGGAGATGTTCGTACTCCGTCTCTCGAAAAACAGCTATAAGGAAGCTTTAAGAGACTATCACAAACAATGCAAAATGGCAAGAGCGACTTATGTCGCTAACACTGTTAGGAAAGTTCAGAATTGCCCTCATACTCTTTTTTCAGTAGTGAGAAAACTAACAGGAGCAGATTCAATTCCGCCCCCCCTACCCTGGACGAGGCTCAATGCAATTCAATTGCAAAAATGTTTATAGCGAAGGTGGAACGCACTTACGACTCACTGGGTCCTTCCACTCTCAATATTGAGCCTTCGCCGGGGCCAGCTTTAGTTCTAGTCAATTTGCCCTCCTTGACAACCAAATTCACTTACTGGACACCATTTGATGATGCCTCCTTTGCTTCCTGTTTGAACAGCATCAAATCTGGCTCTCCACGCGATCCGGTACCGGCTAAAATCTTAAAACAATTGGACCTGAGCTCTCGCCGTGTCCTAATGAAGCTTCTCAACTCTTCTCTGTCTGAGTCCCATGTCCCACAGGATTGGAAAACGCGATGGTCATTCCCTTATTGAAAAAGGTCGGAGCTAACGTGACAAATTTATCTAATTTTAGACCTATTTCGTTGCTCCCCGTCCTTTCTAAGATCCTGGAAAGGCATATTAATACTCAACTAACTCATCTTGTTGAGAGTCTGGGATTTTTACATCCATCCCAGTCAGGTTTCAGGGCGCATCATTCAACCGAAACCACACTCCTAGGAGTTACCGAGAGTTTGCGACACGGTATCGACCGCGGAGCAACATCGGCACTCATCTTACTTGATTTGAGTGCGGAGTTCGATACCGTGTCTTATTCCATCCTACTTGAGACTCTTCGGTCCCTGGGAGTGGAGGGCCCTGCTTTGACCTGGATAGCTTCCTTCTTAAGTGACCGCACTTTTCAGGTCTTCTCTGCTAAAGCCTCCTCTACAGTTTGTCCATCAGCATACGGCGTTCCCCAGGGGTCTATACTTAGCCCATTGCTATTTAACATCTACGTTAGACCCCTGGCCACTATTGTGGAGGAAGCCGGTCTTACGTTATACTCTTACCCTGATGACACTCAGATTATTTTTTCTCTTTCCAACAAGGAGTGCAAAAAAATCTCAACGCTGAAATCAGGTCTGACCCGTGTGTCCCAATGGATGAAAAGTAATTTTCTTAAATTGAACGGGGACAAAACTGAGGTGGTGATACTGGGCAAGGACAAAGATCTGTGGGGCCCCCACCATTGGCCTACGGACATGGGACCAACCCCTCATCCCGTCACCCAAGTTCGGAACCTTGGATTCCTCATAGACGAAAATCTTACTATGAGGCAACAGGCAGCCAAGGTGGCGTCCATCTGTTTTGCCACCTTGAGATGGCTTCAGAAAATTTTGTGGATGCTGCCTCTTTCCACACAGAGAACCGTAGTGCAGCCATTGGTTGTTTCCCGCCTGGACTACGGCAACGTTCTCTATCTTGGAGCAGATTCTGCAACGATAAACAGGCTCCAAGTGGTCCAGAATGTGGCTGCTCGGCTCCTTTGTAATGTTCCGCGAAGAACATCTGCTTCCTTTGCTCTTCGAAACCTTCATTGGCTCAGGATCTCGAATCGAATTAAATTTAAAGCCCTTTGCCATGTTTTCAGGATTAAACTAGGCAAAGCTCCGAAATACCTTCAGGGCTTAATACAGTCATATAAGCCAACCCGTAATTTGAGATCCCCCGGAAGTGGTGACTTTGTGGTCCCCAGGTTCAGGCTAGTGAAAATGGGTGGTCGTTCCTTTTCTCATTTGGGCCCAAAAATTTGGACCGTTCTTCCCGTGTCCCTAAAGACGGACACCTCTCTTCTTCGTTTCCGTACGTAAGGGACTCAAAACGTGGCTCTTTCAGCAGTGAGTAGAAGGTTTTTGTCCAAAAAGTCCAGCCTGCTAGTCTTTTTCTTCTTGAGTCTGTCCCTTGGCGCCGGGAAACCCACTGCGTGTAGCTGTGCGCCTTACAAGTTTAATAAAATAAAATAAATAAATAAATAAAATAAAATGATCTCTCTTTTGGAAAACTTCTCAGACTGAGCTTTTCTAAATTGTCTGCATCTGGTGTGCTCTGAGTGTTGCATGCTCCACAGCGTGGAGATACCCCTCAGGGGGTGATTCGGGAGATTTACAAATAAATACAAATAAATACACCTGCACGTATGCATTTGCTCTAAGGGATCTTTCAATAGGCTCCTGGAGTTCACTAGTACCAGACCAATAGCTTAGAAGATTACAGCACAATTAATTCTTACAGCTGATTCTTACATAAATGAGCAGCAAAGCATAGTTCAACTACCTCTTTCGAAGCTTTACATTGCAACTTACTAAATGAGCAGTTAGAATTCACCGATGATCACTTCAAAACCAAGTTGGGTTAGTCTTTTGAGTGGCAATGCAATTTCAAATCTCAGTTCAGTCACAAAGTTCAATCCAAGGGTATTCAGGTGGATGCAAATTCCTATAGCAAAAGGTGTGAATTGCTCTCTCCCAAATTATAGGCTACCAAGTAAGCCCATCCAGGTGAGGAGTACCTTTGGCAGGGTACTCTTAGTCTTTTTAATTTTCTCACTGCTGGCTCTTCATCTTCACTGTCAATTTGACCAGATTTGTTGGTACAGTGTAGGATGGTGCAGGCAAGCTGCACTTCAGTCAGGCAGCTTTTTCCTCTCTGCTGTCTTCTGGACCATAGATCTCTGGGTACAACTCATGTTACTATTGCACTAAGTCCTTCAATGGGATCTGTACCTCGTGTAGTCAACTCTACAGGATTGGAAACAGTTGGCTCTCTTAGACCCTCCATAGATTAAATGAATGCTGTCTCAGCAGCTTGTTGATCCCCAACTAACCTGCTCCCTTTGTCTCACAGTAACCACCAGCACCTCAGGAAAGGTGTTGTTATACCATCAAGGAGACAAGTGTCTTTGGGAGTATGGGTGCCATGTGCACAGTTTTGGAGACCTACTCACTTTACAGCAGTAGTTGTTACCAGTATCACTTGATACAGCCCATGCCAATGAGGCTCCAAGCAAGACTTATCAATGTGCTTCTTCTTCCTCAACTCAAGCAGCAGCGCCCATCTGAGACTACCCGTGTTGGAATCTCGCTGGTACGTGGTCTAGGGTTGGATTTTAGCAGAGTGTAGTTTTTTGGAACTCTTCGAGCTCTGCGGAGCGCTGAGTTCGAAAAACTCCGAAAACTCTGCAAACTAAGCCGAGTTCACTGCCCAGACTCATAATTACTTGATGATATTTTTTCATTAGTATTGGTAACGCAGCTTGTGAATGAGGATTTATCATTGGCTCCATATCTGGCCAGGCATTCATTTAACCCACAACTAAGTAGGAACCACAATTTCAAATAAGGTATTAATTCCTTCCATAAAACCTTTGATAATTTCCTAAATTGCTCAACCTCTCTGTACTATTCACTGGATTTTCTCTCAATTTCGGGAAATCATCTGTGAAGGATGTAAGATGAGCCCTCCCCCATGGCACATGCACATACACAAAAGGTGGTGGATCACGCACTCCATTTTAATCTGATTTGGTGACACTTTGTATAACTAGGTAGATGATTCTATGGGTGTGCAAAGAGGTATCGCCCTCTGAGCCTGGCACGTAAAAATATAATATATAATGTTGCACTTTCCAGTTCGGAAGTGTCCCTTAAATGTACTGCATGTATCAATACCTCTTCGCACGCCCATAGAATCATCCAACTAGTTATACAAAGTGTCACCAAATCCGATATTAAAACTGAGTGGGGGATCCACAACCTTTTGAACTATTCCTCATTCTGACCAGGATCACAGCTATCAAACAGTTTAACTGGCTACATGCAGTGCATTTGAGGGACACTTTCCAACAGCGAAATGCAACAGTGTACATGTAAATACACTCTACCAGGCACCTCTCTCATGGGAAGCGTGTGTACATTTTCCTCATCTTCATCTGTTCCGGATGGAGGCATTTGCATCCTGACTTTCTATGCTTCCTCTTTCTTTGACCATCTACCTCACTACTTACCCTGCTCACTCCATTTTGATGGATAGGGTACCAAGTCTCTAATCTGTTATTTCATTCCAGATGGGCGCATGCTAGCAATGACTCGGTCACTAAAGCTCAACCTCTAGCTTTTCTGTAAGGCTTTGGACGTTTGGATGTGAATCGCATGTTTCTGTATTAGCTCTGTAAGTTTATCATGAACCTGTCCTGCACGTCTGATAATGTCTTTACACAAGAACAGTAGCTCCAAACCTCTAGTTGAGTAGGACTGAGAGTTCCAAATATAATTTTTTATTTTTCTATCCTTAATTTAGCCACATTCATTAACCTTTCTCTCTTTGGAGTTTGGGCAAAAGCTCCTTCAGTAGTGCCGGCATTGTCATTAGTTGTCAGATTATCTAGATCTTTAAGCCAATCATTAAACTATCAAGCAGAAAAACCTGGCTATCTTGCTGGAGAATTTAGAATTATTTGTCCACTGTCGATACCACTACTTAAGGCATGTGGTTAATTTAGAAAGTCTAGCAGCCCAGGGTCTCCCTGGACTTGTATCTGAATGATTATTAATTAGGAGGGAGTTAGGCACGCAACCCTCATGCTAGTAAGCACGCTAAGATTTCCTCAGAACCCACATAACCTAATTACATAATCGAATACTGGTGTGCAGATCCACCCCATACAAGCAGTTAATTTAGAAAGGGCATGTCAGAAGCTAGCGTTCTTTTAGGCATTTCTGCATTAGGCGGACTGTAATTCATTATTCATTTGGCACTTGAGTTGGCATGCAAAAAGGAGTTGGCCTCTGAGGAAACCTCTGGGACCAGTCGACATGGTCCTTCTTAGGGTTTTTCCCTAATCTATTTTGCTTTTTTTCCTCCTGGTTTTTGCTGAATCTAAATTTTGTGGCCTTATGACTCTCGACACTTTCCCACTGTAATGTGCCCATCCTACACACGCTAAAAAGGGGTATTTACTTGATTGGTTAGGTTTTGTACCTAAGAGCGCCAGTAAAAAAAAGGTACACCACCTACTCAGGGAAGGTACTGCTCTGGATTATAGAGGGTCGCAGCTCTAATTGTACCGCCCACTAAAATAGCCTTTCACACATGTATCAAGCCTGCCATTCCAGGCCTGCTGGTATGCAGTTTCGCTTATGCTCAAGTTGGCATTTCTAAATCAATGGCCAATCCTAAGGGTACCTGTCACTACCACTAGATCACCCCTAGGATACGTCCTGAGGTAGCTGAAATGGAGGGCAGGGTCTTTCCCCGCCTAGGTAGTGAAGAACCCCAAATGTGTGTTTTCTCTACCAATGAGGTTTGATCTCCCCATAGTTTAACATGGGGAAATGGCTAAGATTACTTTCAGCTGCAGTGAAAGCTCACAGTGGACCAGCCTCATCATGTTTCCTATCATTGGATTTACAATGATAAATAAATCCTCTCCTGTGGTGCAGGTGAATTCCTCGTTAATAGCTTAGGAACACCACTTCCAGAAAGTGGGTATTTCTCTGCTCTAAAGCAGTGTGCTACACTGGAGGCTGGGAGAGCACATATATGCGTTTATCAGTGACACCTTCAAACATTGAGCATGCAACTGGAACAACAGGCCTATGCCATTTGAGGACCTGGTTGGATAAAATGGAGGGAGAAGTTTTGAAACCTGACCTCTGGGAAGCTAGATCATGGCCCCATTAAAGATGTAGGGCTATAAATATCAACATTAGGATTAGGGATTATTTAATTGCAGTTGTCTGGGAATCGCAAGTAGGTCATTGCTATCTATTCCTAATATATGAAACTCCAAGAGTTTCATTTAGCAATTCCTAGGGGGTTGCAAATCGACCTACATCATTAATATTAATGTGGTAGATCGCAATCTGCGACTAATTAGCCATCACTAAAATCACAGGCATGCTTGTTTCAGCACACCACCAAGTCAATGATTGCTTTTCATCAAACCATAAAAATGCCCCCCCTTTTTTTTCAACAGAAATGGATTAAGTTTAAAAGAAAAAATTGAAAGTTTTCTTTTCCTTTTCTAAGAGCAGGCAGTGGTCTGCGGAACCACTGATTGCTTTAAAAAAACATTTTTGGCACCATTGGGACCCCTTTCCATATTGGAATCTCCTTTCCATTTGTGAATATTTAGCAATCGCATACTGGTCACAAACTTTCTTACATACAGCTGCAATTCAGTATTAGGAAAAGACTCCCTAACACGCCCCTTTCTAATAGCAAATCGCTAACCCATTTTGAGATTCGGTAATAGGTTACAAAATTGTAAAATAGGGATTGGTATAAAGGAAAAGCCTTCTTTGCGTTCTCAAACTGTTTGCAAACACAAAATAGCTTAATACATGTGGTACTTTGATCTGCATTGCAAGGCCTCTGGGCAGACAGGAATGAGATTTAGGGGGAACATCTGGGGTTCAAAGGAGAACCCCCAACTTCAAAGGCACCCTACAGTATAACTACTGGAGACATAGTTCAGCAGGACAGAGATACACTTACATGAAACTAGACATCCTGGACTGTGTTGTGCACATTGCCCTAGGAATCCGTTGTGCACAAGGAGTAGAATGCACCCTGCCTAAATAGTGGCTTGCTTGGGACGACTACCTGCTGCTGTGTGGTAACCTATAATGTGCTCTCCAATGGCTTGTTGGCTTACCATCTGTTCTTTTTGGAGGTCTAAGGGACATCAAAGAGCTCCTGTGAGAGACCTATACATTCTACGTATCCCACCTGAAGAGCGGTGCCCTCTCAAGCGCCTACTTCATAATCTGGATCCTGAAAGCAACACGGTGTGATCGTGTAGATAAGTTTTGTGCTTGGAGACTCAAAACCATGCCATATCTAAGAAGGTTGGTCCCTGTATCGTGGGGCCTCACCACGCACAAGCATTTCGTTGGTGGAGAGTTGATTCACTGGTTGCGGGACCCAGCGTAGCCCGCTTCGTCGTCCATGCCACTTCTCTCTCGTGTAACATACTGACTGCATGCTCATTGTGTGCAGTGTACAATTCACAGGTTGTGACCCTTAGACGGAGGGCGTTCCATAGTAGTGCTTCATGCTACCTCTTGCGGTGCTACTGAGCTTTCAACTGGGTATATGGGACAGCATTGTCTGGTGCAACTTGTATCATTGATCACCAGATATTATGCCTCATTCCAGTGAGGTGCTGCTAAACCAACTGTGGGTATATTGTAACCAGATTGACTGGTGCGTCTCAGATCATCGTGCACCATATGTTGTGCCTTTTCCCAGGGAGGTGTGGTGCACCCACCTGTGGGATGATTGTAACTAGATTGTCTGGTGCTACTAAATGTGCCTTATTTTAGGGAGGTATGGCGAATGCAACATGGGTTGATTGGGGCTGGATTGTCTGGTGTAACTCGTATCATCACTCAGAAGTGTGGCTCAATGGTTAGAGCGGCAGACCCTGATGCAGAGGTCTGGCCCGGGACCAGGGTTCAATTCCCGCCTCGGCGGGTCTTGGGCTCAATTTCCTCGGACCTGATAATTCTCGCCTCGATGCCTATTCTAATCATGGGTCCCACTCTGCAACTCTGGGCAATAGCTTGCTTAATCTCCACAACGGCCCCAACAGCGCTGGGATGCCTGGCTTCACCTTGGGGGTGCCCAGGAGTGGACATTTCACAGAGAAAAGCCAGGAAGGGTTGCACAGTGGTATGCGTTACAGCACCAGGACACCCATGGGTATTAGTGCGCTTTACAGGTACAATTTACATTTACTAGATGTGCCTTATTTCTAGAGGTATGGAGCACCCGACTTGTGTTTCTTTGTGACCGGATTGTCGGGTGTGACTCAGATGAATATACACCAGTTGTTGTGTATTACTTTCCATTGGGTGGGGGGACAGTTGCACCCCTCATTTGCCATGTGTTCAGTCTTGCCCTCAGCACAAGGAATCAACTGCTCTCTCCTTGCCCAGCCTAACAACTTTGTGTTGCCAGTTAGTATCACCTGGATTGGACCTGAGTGGTGAGGAACACTTCTGAAAGCAATCAAAAGTGGGTCGGGAGACTGCATGAACTCCCTTTGCTCTGCAGAAATGGAATGGTGCCAGTAAACTAATTGAGGGACCTCTTAATTGAACTGGGACAGCATCTAACCCATTTCTTCTCCGCTTAAAGTGGGTGAACTTCCGGACTGGTGGCCAACCCCCATTTGTCGATTGCTGCCTGGGTACACTGATAGCTTAGATTTTAACTGGTATAGTAAGTGGTTGCCATTTTTTACTCTAAACTGTGGACAGAGTAGTGGGGGGTAACCAAGAGGGGTGGGAAGTATTTAGCCTTGAGGTCTGCATTCATATTATCGACTGACCTGCAAGATATCATTTGCACCGTGTTACAGAGCCGAATACATGTGAGTGTGAGTGTGCTTAATTTTGACTTGCTAATATCCTTTGCATCATGTAATGGTGCTGTGAGAGTGTAGGAGAGTCAGCTGCATGAGAACAACCTGATAATTGTTTTGCCACGCACCTGTTTTGTTTTACTTGTTTGTTTCATTACCTAACAAATGCTTCATTTTTACATTGGTTTTACCCCTGCGACCTTGGCCCACAATGCTGCATAAAAGTTCTATAAATTCCTGCGTGTACACATTCCTGATATCGTTGTGACCTAGGGTGTACCCTAAAAATGTTAGGATTTGAATTGTGATATTTGCATGGGTGGTTCCAGTTCTGGTAATGTACCACACCACATAAGGGTGCTGGGGGTAAAATACGATTTTTCCCAAGTGTGCATATTACTGATGTCATTTTAACACTGTTGGGCCTAATACTGCTAGTAATATTTCCAATATTTATGCCCAGAAATACTTGATGTTCATGTTGTGTTAATTAGTGTGTGTGTAGAATACAATCATTATTTACATGCACCATGAGTGAAGTCTCTTTTGTGATGCTTAGTGTATTTATTGTGTAAGAGTGCTGTGCCAATGCTTTACACATTGCCTCTGTGATAAGCCTGACTGCTCAGTGCCAAGCTACCAGGGGGGAGAGTCATATTATACAGTGAGTGTAATCACATAACCCTGACAGGAGTACTAGGTTCTGCCTGTCTTGGGCACCACCTCAGCCAACCAGAATCTATCAGTTCCAAAAATCGCTGTCTGATTTGAAGTAGAAGTTACATTCCCTTTTGTCGGAACCATGGGAGTCTGTGGACCTTCTCTTGGTACTGATCCTGTTTAATTGGCAGTTACCAACGTTATCCCAGTAGGAACAGCCAATTTATGCAGAGTGTTTCTGATTGCTTCACGCTTATACAAAGGAACTAAAGGAGTTACAGTGAAGGGAACTGTTAGTGAGTCTGGGGCATTTAGAATATGTGATGTTGAAGAAAGGGCTGTCACTGAATTTTTTCCAACTACATTTGGATTTGCATTGAATGGTACAGAAAACACATCAAAGGTTCCATCAACAGGTGCATTACTTGCTCTAGCAATTGGTACCTAATTATATGGTGGCGAACGGTTTAACAATATCATCATCTAATTCAAAATCACTATCTCCAGGGTTAATCTCATTCTCTTCTGTCTCTATATGCTTTTTCTTTTACTTGCCTTGCCCTTCACTCCTCCTTTAGACATCAGCACAGGATATAATTGAGTTCCCACAAGTACGTTCATTCTCCAGGTTTAATTTATTTATTTGACAAGTTTTATATAGAGCTAACTAGACCCGGATGTATCAGAGCGCTTTACATGAGGATCCGTGTGTTACAAGTTATAAAATTACATTAGTGACAGAAGTCAAGTAAAATTTAGGAGAGAAACAGTGAATTAAAAAATAACATGAATTATTAACGCATAGCTTAGCCACAACATACGTCCCATGAGGTGTAAGCGGTAGAGGAGGAATGGTAAAAAAGGTGTAAGGAATTCAGATCGGGTCAGGTAGGCTTGGCTGGAAGGGGGAGGCAGCCACTGGAACACGGAGGGAGGAAGGCAAGGGGGAAAGGAAACACAGTAGAGAGAGAAGGAAGAACTATGTCCATTGTCTGGCTGGGTTGGTGATCGCCGCAGGGGTGAAACCAAAGCCAATCTCCTCAATAGCTGCCTAAACAGCTCCACAGGGCATCAGCCATATTGCTTGGGCTTCGTGGTCAGTAGTCCAGACTTTTCCAATCTTATTAGGTCTATTGAGTTTATGTCTGACCTGGAGATCAATTTAAGGTTCTTTGCCTAGGGTTTAGTGGTTCCGTTACAAATACTCCTTTGCTAGTCGCCATCTTAAGGTCATGCAGATCAGTGAAAGTGAATTAAGGCATTGGGCACCTTTTTGATGGCCATTTTGAAGTCAGGCTGTTCCCAAGTATACTTAATGAATCATAAAAAGTAAGAAAATATGCCCCTTACTTCGAGATATTTTTCTTTCCTTTTTTGCATTTCTATAATGGAGGTACAGTGGTTTGCTTCAGGCTCCCTCCAGTGACCGTCTTTCAGATCTTGTTTCTGAGTACAGCGTGCACTCCAATGATCGCTAAGCACTAAATCCCAGGAGAAGTGAAGAATGAAAAAAGAAGCAAGTAGTTGGGCTGGCCACCTCCAAGTGAGCTGCGAGAAGAGCCTGAGAAGCTGCTGGACTCTTCCCTACCATGACCATTTCTGTGCCGAGTGCTCCAGCGGACCTGGGAAGGGCCAAGCCTCATGCGGATACTCTGCGACCGGACCTTGGCCAGCTTTGCCCGGGGTATGCGCTGGCCGCCCTCCCCATGGCCGGCATGCGGGTGATTGCTGCTGAATTGCCATGCTGCTGGGGGCCGCCGTCAGGCGTCGGTTAATCTGCTGGCAGGTGCTGCTGCAAGCATGCCATGGTGCTTCGGACTAGGTTCGGTTTTAGGTCCGTTGGGTTGATCCTACTTTTGTTTGGCCAAAGAGGCAGATGCGGCAGCACTAGAGGGTTACGAGGTTAGCGCCTCTCAGCAGCGGGTAGAGCCAGCTCCCAACCTCAATGTTCGTGTCAGGAGGCTGCCATCTTGAGGTAATTCTACCAAGTTTGCCCGTTTATCACCTTTGCCAGTTCTTGCTTTCTCCCATTCAACGAACTCCGCGGAGAAGTTAAGGGGATCGCTGAACTGGGCATTCAGTCACCGGGGTTGAGATTTATTTCAGAGGGAGTACAGACCTATGGAAAAATTATAAAAGGCAATCCCTAGCCCAGGAGCTCCCGGCTGGAGCTCCTTACTCGTCGGCCATTAAGTTTGCTGTTGAGCATCCCACCTAGCATCTGCACGAGTACATATGACTCTCCTCTGATATTTCACTCTCTCTTTGACATGTGCAACATGTTCCCAAGTATTAACTGCTACACACTGGGTAGCCCGTCGACCAGTTGGAAACCAACACATAGGGGGATATATACAAGGAAGTGAAGGAGAGAGACGTTAGCCTTCCTGGCTTAACAACTCTCTCCGCCACTTCTGCACCAAATTTACAAGAATGTGATGCAGGCTTGCATTTCTCCCTGCGATGGCGCTCAGTTTTGCAACTTAATGCAGGCATCCTTGCACCATAGTGCAAGAGAGGATTGCGTGCAATGGAGGATTGTTAATGTGTAGGAAGGTGTCCCTTCCTGCACATAAACAATCCTAAAATGCCATTCTGTCACTGTCATATATGCTACTTCATTTAAAGGACTGTTTATGTATAGGAAGCGACACCTTCCTGTACCTTATTTACAAGGCAATGTTAAGCCACATTAAGTGGCTTAACGCTGTCTTGTAAATAAGGCGCAGCCCCTTTCGCCATCAGTACATCGATACAAGTGACATTGTGGTGGCGATAGGGGCTTGTACATATGCCTCATAATTCCTTATGGACGGCATGTACCCCGTCGGGATTATGATGCTGGTTTCCAACAGGCTTTCCATGTCAGGCTTTTCGACATGGAAAGCCTGTCTAAAAGTGAGTTTGTGGGCCCCTAGCAGGGCCCCATTCTACTGTGGCCTCTGGTCGGGGGCATGTAAATCCCTGCAATGGTGGCAGGCACAATGAAGTGCCTGCCACACGGTGCAGGGGTCCACAGTTCCTCTCATTTCTCTATGGGTGCATGTGCTGAAGCCAGTTTTCGACTGCGGCGCAAGCTCACAAAGGGAAATGGTAGTCTGCACCTGCACCATGTGCGGTCATATCTTGATTGTGGTTTCGGACCGCCGACACGAAGTCGGTCGGTCTTACAAACTCAGGGATGAAAGTCAAGGGAAACTCTGACCAACATCCTAATCAGCCCCTTAGTCTAACTGTTCCACTAATGAAATTAAATATTCCCATAAACTCAGGTTATTTTAACACTCACTCCAGGTGAAATCTGGACCAGCGGAGTGTTGCTCAGATTGATCCCGTTAATATCTGTGCACTGAGATCAACCATATCAACCACTTTTCACAACCACGCAAAGAGCAAGTCCCATTCCTAAAATGCTGACCATGAAATCTCATGACAAGCAACACAACAGAGCAAACTACCTAACCCAGTGTCTTCTACACTTAGACTCACCTGGTAGATATGTATGCATATATCCCGGGATCTTAGGCATCGACTGACCCAATATCCACTTAAAGTTATTTGCATTAAGCCTTACATTCACACGTCAACTCTGTATGACACCACACAGCCATTACTAAGCACCATAACCTAAGCATAAGCAATTACACTGAGCAACCCTATTATTACTCACACTCCTTCCGCTGCTACAAGTCGTCTCTGCATAGACAATACTCCATCACTTCTCTGACCAAATCACAGACATTGGATTTAGGATAGGGCTTAGGCAATTTCTAGATCCAACTCCCTAACTCTCACATCAGTGGACAGAACCATCCAACTTTCTACCAGATTTGATCCATCAGATGTGATCTTGCATTTCTGGGCCCATCCTTTATTGGATCAATTACTCTTACTTACTTGCTAACTTGGTCATCTGATGAATCTTTTTTGCCACACTGAGAAGAAAGTGAGTTAGCATATCTTGTCCGATCAACTTGATTACAATAAACAGTACAATCAATTTGGCTCCACAAAGAGGACCAGGAATCGGTAACAAATGTCAGGGGTGTTTATTACAAATTAGTGATCAGATTCAAATATATCACTCTTAAGAACAGACTATACAAGTATAGATTAGCACAAAGAAGACCTAGCCTGCTAAAATAAATTGGTGAACAATAATTAGGAACAATAGCAGCTCTATTGCTGCAATACAGAATAGAAACATAAGCACTTGATGCTCAGAAAACAGTCGTAAATGGTATTTTCCATACTTAGCAATCTAAAGGGCTGATTTAGATCTCGGCAGATAGGTTGCTCCCGTCTAGTAAAATATAAATTCCAATATGTCCTCTGACATTCAAATTTTGGCAGATGTGAGATCTCTCACTGTTGTGATGGATAATTGGTCCTCCAGGATCTAAATCAGGCCCTAAGTCTTTTAAGCACATACCAAGACACAGAAATGATCAGAGTTCTGAAATCAAATAGGGATTAGGTAAAAGAGTATGAGTAATATTAGCAGCAGCATTGCAGTAGCTTGGTTAAGTGTCTTCGGTATTTGGAAACAAGAGTCGGTCTAAACCACACTTGGGGAAATTACAAAGGCATAGGGAAATATCCTGAAGAGTGCATGCAAGGTTCAAAGGGATTAGGGAAGTGGCTCAGGTCAGAGTACAAGGAAAGTTGTTCATTGAATTTGCAAAAAGGGGTTCAGCAAAGAAATTCAGCATGCAGTCTGCAAGAATGTCAAAAGTTCATCTGCCCTGTTCAGTCAAAGCAAATGAGAAGTTAAAATTAATAGAGTCCACCGGCAACTCACCTTTGGTTGCATCATTAATAGAAGTCCATTGTATTTGTTTCAATCTCTGTATGGATTCACATGGTACACAATGAAACAGTAGAGGAAATCCAACACTGGACAAGTGAACTCCTTTTTACTCACACGCTCAGGCGTGAGTACAATAGTCCATTATTCCTCCATAGATTTCTCATGTGCTCACACTCAAATTCCTTTCCCAGACATGTATCAATTTCTTTTACAAGAAATATATCTATCCTAAACTAGCAATGCACAAGAACACTTGCAAGGAATGCAAGTCTGCAAAAATGTAGAAGCATAGTAGATTTATAGGACAAAGACCCAAGCCTATATAGTACATTTAATATGCATGTGCATGCTTAAACAAATAGTAATACAGGGCCTGATTCACAAAGGTAAAGTGAGGCTAAACCTGCAGTGAGACCACTGGCATCATTGACATATCCCGATGATATACAGGAAAGATCGAACACTGTTCTCTGGTCAAAATAAGGGGTCAACAATTGTAATACTGTCCAGTCCTGAAGATGGTCTCATCTATGAAAAAGTAGAGAACGAAACGTCGACCTACGCTTTTTCTTCTATTAGTTTGTTTTAATTTTAACTGAGAAGAAAAGTGTTTACAATTGTCACAGTGAAGGCGTTCAAATCTGTATTGTTACCTTCTTGTTACATTGCTTGTATATTTTTTTAGTACCCTGTTCTGATTTGAAAACACATAAATCAAATATTTGTTCTATATACACCCGTCTCTGCTCTAATTTTTATGTAGACCTTTTGTTCTGCATGACAATTAATGTTGGTCATTGTGATTTGGACTCAATGTATGAAGAAATTATATTGTGATACATGTTATTGAAAGCTATTAATGAGAAGAGGCAATCATTCATTTGGCCTGAAATTTTATTGTAAAAATAATTCAAATAGACTCAAAACTAAATCCCTTGAACGTACATTTGCCCTATCGGTTCATTTTCGCTTGAGCCCTCACGGGTAGATCGGGTTGCCCATTTCTATACAGTCTCTCCTGGAATGGCTGCATTGCCTGAACTATGTTGCTTTCTCTGCATGCACACATGCTACTGCTGATAAGTCTAGTATACTACTGGCATAGCTAATATGATCAAACACTCCCTGATGCCTCATTTTGGGCCTGAAATCCACTACTGACAACGTCCTATGCATATAACAAGACATACACCTGGAACTAAGTCAGCACTACACCCTACTCTACCATTCCAGACACTCTCCAGGACCACCAGACACAAGTGCCTTTTTTAATACTATTCCCCTATCCTGTGTTACCCCACTCAAAAAGCAGAGCTAAATGAAGCAATCACGCTGTTCGAGGTACAAGAAGCAATCAAACCCTGGCTACCGGCAAAATGCCCAATCCAGACAGCTTGCCTGTTGATTTTTACAATGCGCACGCAATGATACTTCGTCATTGATTGCTCACCCTATATGATGAAGCCTTGGACGCCTCCTGCCTTCCTCCTTCTTCACGTGAAGCGCTACTGATATCACTCCCTAACCCACACAAAGACCCCACTGATTTGGGCTCCTACTGGCACCTAGTGCTGCTTGATATGAATTATAAAATACTACGCAAGATCCTAGCAGCACGGCTAGCACCCATAGTACACATGTTACTACACACTGACCAAAATGGACTTGAGTCATAATGCAACACACCCTTAAACCTCAGACGCTTCATCGGAATCCTAAAATAAGCCAAAAATGTGGCCCCAGTTGGCTGCCTGGTATTGAATTTGGCCAAGGCTTTTGACTCACTAAAATAGCCTTTTCTATTTGAAACTCTAACGCACTATGGCAGAGAGGGTCACTATTTAAAGCTGGTAAAATCTTATACACCTGCCCATCGGTCAGGGTAAAAACTGGCCCCCTGATCTCGGATTCATTCCAGATTTATAGGGGAACCAGCCAAAGCTGCCCGCTTTCACCCCTTCATTAGCTGTAAAACAGCTGGCTCTTTCCCTTCACGCTGATAGCACAGAATGGAACATTCCGTGGGGGATGGCTTGCAATCTGTCTTCCTCTATGCTGATGATTTGCTCATCTATCTTCGGGACCTTCCCTCCATCCTGGATTCTGATGCTCTCAAGTTACATTTCCTTGCTCATTGTTACAGCCCTGGGGTCTATTGGACCAAATCTTGCTTGTTTCCTTTACCTGCTCACTGGCAGACCCACAGCTATTTTTCAACTGAACGCAAATGCCATAGCAACCCTTCCCTTTCTGCTACCTAGCACTCATGGTATATAATACAAATGCGGATCTATATGATGGCAACCTGCAATGGGTTGTTGCCTCATTGAGAGCACAAATGGCTTTCTGGTGTACACTGTCGCTGTGAGTGGGGGATGCTTAGCACTCCTTAAAATGGTTGATTTCCATTGCCTCGTTTATTAATTTACTAATCTCCCTCTCTACGTTCCTGCTACCTTTTTCTGCTCTCTGGAAAAGTAGATACAGGATTTCATTTGAAACAACTCCCTATGCAGGGTAGCTCTATCAAAAAAATATTTAACAATGGATCTCAGTGGACTTGCTGTGCCTCACTTTGAGCTCTATAATCTTGCCTCCCAACTTCAATAGGATGCTAAATGCATATTGGGCTTACTGCTTGCTGACACAGCAACAATGGCCCAGCCTGATGCATTCAGCATGTGGCAACGTACAAAAGAGTATTCACTGACTAACATTAGTCAGTAGTCAATTTGATTCCAGATAGAACAAAAGGTGACAGTATACATTCATCTTTGTTGTGGCAAGCCTCAGCTAGGCCTACTAGTGCAAGGGATTTGCCCTTCTCTGCATGAAGTCCTTTAGACCAATAGTAGGAAGTTGGCACAGAAACTGGAATAGAAAAGACAGAGTTTATTAAACCTCAAGAGGTGGAACTACTTTCACACAGCACCCTTCTGTAAAGTATGAGGTAGCACCCTGACTAGAAGGAACTTGGTTCTTTTATACCCACACAGGGGCTCATATGAAGGCAGTACAAGGCACAGAATGTTGGTTACAGTACATATAAGGTCATTCAGAGAGTGTGCTAGCAACAAGTGGGAAGTGCTATCTGTTAGCCTATTCTGGTAAACACATTTTGACAGTTACAAGGTAGCAACAGTTGTGGACTAAACAGAGCATGCGCAAAGCAGAGGAGGATAAATATATCTTGTCTCTAGGCAGATTTCAAGAGCAGTTGACAGGAATGCAGGACCAAGAACATGGCAGCCAAGATGGCCGACAGATATACAAAATGGATTCCTTAAACGGACAAGATAATCTCTAAACACGAGATGTCTTCTGCTAATGCTTCATCTAATGATTGCTAAATTACCACATCTTGATCTCCGATGAAGTTGACAAGTAGGTATAGAGGAAAAACAGCTAACACATGTTTTGTCGTTAGACGACTTTCTCAAGACTTCGGTCAATAAGGATGTATATACAGGAAATGAACAGGAACATCCCAAAATGCTGTTTTTGCTGTTCTCTCTTCCTCATGCACAAAGTGCCACCATACACACTGGCAATTCCCTCGCTTGGCATGCCCAAATGAAATTCCAGTAAATTATCAGCAAAATGAACTGCCTGTCACGCAACAGGTAGTTCCACAATTGAGGACCTTTTTCTCTTTTTTCATTTGATCAGAACATACAAATCATAAATAAAACCAATATAGAATAAGTACAGAGAAGCAAATTGCAACACAAGTCTGGTTATATCCCTGTTTTTCAAAAGTGCTTAAGTGGAAATCCCAACTTTTTACGATTATTAAGTTCTAACATACTAAGGTGCTGAATATCTAAAGTACACAAATAAAACCTAGAGCAGGCTATCCTTTACCAAACAAGATACCTTCATGGGCTAAGCTAAAATTCCAGTACTTGTGCTTTTTAAAAAACTATATTTATTTATTTATTTATTGTTATCGAGATATTAACCCTAGCCTTAAGATTAATTAATTCTACTTAAAATATCAAAAGGACTTTTCTTCCCATTGTAGTGTCTAGATTCACTAAGTATTTCAAACTTCAGTGAACTTTTTTATAGCGCCTACCCGCCTAGCATAAGCTTCTTCGAACATCCTGGTTCGTTTTATCTTATTTAACCACCTTGAATATGAAGGTGCTTCAAGCAATCAATCAATCAATCAATCAATCAATCATTTGTAAAGCGCACTACATACCTGTGAGGGTCTCAAGGCGCTGGGGGGGGGGTGCTACTGATCGAACAGCCAGGTCTTGAGTATCCTGCTGAAGGTCATCAGGTCTTGGGTCTGTCGTAGGCTCAGTGGGAGGGTGTTCCATGTCTTGGCGGCGAGGTGGGAGAAGGATCTCCCACCGGTGGTGGCTCTTTGGATGCGCGGGACGGTGGCTAGTGAGAGGTCAGGGGAGCGTAGCTGGCAGTTGGGAATGTAGAAGGAGAGCGTCTGTTGAGATAGGCTGGGCCGGTCTTGTGGAGTGGCGTGTGTGCATGGATGAGGAGCTTAAAGGATATCCTCTTATTGACAGGGAGCCAGTGCAGGTTTCTCAGGTGGGGGGTGATGTGGCTGTGGCTTGGTACGTCTAGGATCTGTCGTGCCGAGGTGTTTTGGATGCGTTGTAGTCGTTTGATGAGCTTGGTCGGGGCTCCTGCGCTGAGAGCATTTCCATAGTCGAGTCTGCTGCCTAAGAGGGCCTGGGTGACTGTCTTTCTTGTATCTGTCGGGATCCATCTGTAGATCTTGCGGAGCATGCGGAGGGTGTTGAAGCAGGAGGAGGAGACGGCGTTGACTTGCTTGCTCATTGAGAGCCTTGAGTCGAGGATGATTCCCAGGTTGCGTGCATGGTTGGTGGGTGTCGGGCTGCCCCCAGTGCCGTCGGCCACCAGGAGTCATCCCAGGCTGAAGGGTTGGAGCTGAGGATGAGGACCTCCGTCTTCTCCGAGTTCAGCTTCAGACAGGCTGGTCTTCATCCTGTTGGCGACGGTCTTCATTCCTTCCTTGAAGTTGGCTTTGGCGGTGATGGGGTCCTTGGTGAGGGAGAGGATCAGCTAAGTGTTGTCAGCGTAGGAGATTATATTGAGGTCATGCTGTTGGGCTACGTGTGCGAGCTGGGCCATGTAAATGTTGAACAGTGTCACGCTGAGGGAGGATCCAGGGGGAAGCCGCAGATGATCTCAGAGGCTTTGGAACGGAATGGGGGAGGCGGACATTCTGGGTTCTGCCGGAGAGGAAAGAGGTGGTCCAATCCAGAGCCTTGTCTCGGAACGCTGTGGCGTGGAGGCCTGCCCATAGTGTGCGATGGCAGACGGTGTGGAAGGCATCAGAGAGGTCTAGGAGGATGAGTGCCTTGGTATTGCCGTTGTCCAGTAGGGTCCTGATGTCATCGGTGGCAGCAATGAGGGCAGTCTCGGTGCTTCCGCCGACCTCCAATTCAGTAGAATTAGGGAGCGAGCAACGAGGGAGGAAATAGCTAAAAAAAAGTCTCCTCCGCTTTTGTTGTTTACCATAGATCTGGTAATGCTGAAGACAGCTACCTCAGCCTCAGGATCTAGCCTTTTCTAGATTGCCTGGCTTATAGCCCAAAAAAGCTTGACCCAAAATGGCCCTAGCCTTGGACACATAAGAAATATATGTAGCCAAGCCGCTTCCCCTTCCGCCTGACAGCGAAAGCAGCTTTTCTCTACTTCAGGATATTTTTGTTAAGTATTTTAGGTGTATAGTATGCCGTCCATCGAGACACAAAGGCCATTCTTTTAAAATTGGCAGCTCTTAAAGCCTTGCTCCCTAAATGGGATATGATCTGCAACTTCTGACTTGACAGGGTACATTGAGCTTCCCGGGTTAGTCTTTCTAGATATTTCTCGACCAGTGGAGATTCACTTTGGTTATACAACAAACTATACCAATTACCTACCCCTCTAACTTTTGCTCCAAATAGAGCGGTCACCAGCTTGGTCGGGGTGCCAATATACACAAGATTGTATCTGTTTAGGAAATATATAATCTGTGACTATGCAAAAAAGACAGACTTTCTCCGTTCACTGCTCCTATTCTGAACCTTGTGCCAGGTAATTACTCTGTTCTTCATTAAAAAGTGCCCCACGTCTTCTAGACCATATTCCTTCCAATTTCTAAGGTGACAACATTGGATTTGAAGACCCACATTTTTGTATTCATCTAATTTTAGATAGTGAAAACTAGAAGAACCAGCTTGCTTAAAAAATACTGTGGTCTAAAGGAATAATCCTGGAGAGTTTTATATCAAGTCCTCTTGGGTAATTTAGTTGTTTTAAAAAAAATCAGGATGTGCGAACTAGATTCCTGTAACATTTTATCCCCCAAAAATGTTTTTAATAAACCATTTAAATCCAGCAATTCGGCTGTTAAATCTAGAATAGCTGGTTCATAATAGGTACAGAATTTAGGTAATGCTAACCCACCCTGATTAATATCGAGTTGTAGCGCTGAGAGTTTAACCCTAGGTGCCTTCTTACTCCAGACAAGCTCTCTAAACATAGTTTCATGCTTTTTGAGATAACTAGTAATAATTTTTATAGGTACATTTTAAAAAGAAAAACAAGTAGAGGGAGTATGGACCTTTTGATGAGGGCTACTCGGCCTATCAAGGTTAATGGTAAAAATTACCAATTATCCAGCAATTTTTAAAATTTACCCCACATAACTTCATGCTGCCCATTTTGGTTAGAGACATATATCCGCAAATAACATATTGGTTCCAACATAAGGTCTTGATGTTTGAGATTTGCGGGAGGGAAATCTCATTCAGTATTTAAAGTTTAAGGGTCATATGTATCAAGAACCCGATTTGCGATTCTGAATTTGCGAATTTTACCGAATCGCAAAATCAGAATCGCAAATCGGCATGTATCAACACAATCGCAAATAATTAGCGATTCGCCCAGAATCGCTAAATATTTGCGTGAAAGACAATAGCGATTCCTTAACCAGAAAAAATTGCTAAAATGCGAAATCGCATCGAGAAAATCGCAAAACTGCGATTTTCCATCGGGGAAAATCGCAAAATTGCGATTTTCCATCGGGGAAAATTGCAAAATTGCGATTTTCTGGAAACATCCAATCGCAATCCTGATGCTTTTTGATGACATCACCATCCAGGAAGTGAGTGATTTCCCATGGGGCTTCAGGATTGATGGTGAGAGAGTGTGAGAGTGTTGTTTGCTATTCAGGAGCCATGGCAGAAAGTGGGAATAAGGATGTGCCAGCAAGCCAGCAGGAGCAGCAAGAAGGGGAAGCAGCCAGGAAGAGAAAGCTGAAGTTCTCTGAGGCAGAACTTGAAACCCTCATCACAGAGATTGTGCCAAACCATGACATTTTACTTGAGAGGAGCTCACACAAGGTGCCAGAAGCTACAAAGAGACGCATCTGGGAAGGCATACAAGCCAAAGTAAATGCCCTTGGAGTGACACACAGGAGTGTAGAAGTTTTGCGCAAGCGCTGGTACGACCTGCACCAGCGCTCCAAAGAAAAATTGGCTGCCAGGCTGGAGCAGTCCCAGCTCACCGGTGGGGGAACCTCCAATGTCTCAGACTCAACACCGCTGGAAGAACTGGTAGAGGGCATACTGCCTCCACAGAGTGTTGCTGGCGTGTCTGTGCTAGACAGCTCAGCCCAACCAGCTGCAAGACCAGGTAAGAAGCATGCCTTCCCACCCTAAACCACCCCCAGCAACCCCCTGCAGCGACCTAGGGATAAGGGGAACCACATGTCAGCCTAGAGCAAGTACACAGGCAGTCACAGCAATGCATTGTGGGAGATGTAGTCACAATAGTCAGTAATGTTGGAAGTAGGATCCATCTCATGCAATTTTCACATGTGCAGGTCAGGAAAGGTAAATGACACAAGTAAAGTTAGGGAACACTGTGAAATAATTTACTTAAACTTCATATGACAGAAAAAAAAAAAAATGTGTGCTCTTCTATCCACAGCACCTGCAACTAAAAAGGCAACAGCCAGTGCAAGTCACACAGGACCCCAAGCCTCTGGAGAAGCTAGCCAGGGCCAGGACACAGATGGGGAGGACAGTCCTTTCATCCCACCACAGGGACACAGAAGGAGGATCGTGAGGCCATTGAGAATCATGGAAGAAGAGGATGAGGACAACATTGAGATTGTGCAGTCTGATGCAACAGTTTCCCAGCAGCAGGAGTCAAGACCACAGGTCACAGGCAGGCGTAGACCCCGCACGGGCGTCAGCTCCAGTGAGCAACATGATGAATCTGTTTTTGCTGGGCTGGAACTGCACATGCTCCAAGTACACCGCCTACAAGCAAAACATATGAAGGCAATTCAGCGAGAGATTAGGGCAGGGTACAGGGGAATGCGCAAGGAAATCAGGGGGCTGTGCAGGAGCTAACTGCCGAGTTGCGTGCAGAACGCGCAGCCAGGCGCAAAGAGATGGCCCGCATGGACCACTACACCCGCGCAATAAACCGGCTGGCCTCATCTACCAATACGCTGGCAAGGCGTACCATAGAGACCCAGCGTGAGTTCTCTCACGGAATCTAGGATATCGCCACTGTTGTGGTGCAGTCAACTTCTGCCCTGGATGAACTGCGTGCCCTGCGAACAGCTGGTCCAGGGGTGCTGACCCCCAGTGAGGAGGACTCCCAGTCAGTGTGGAGCTCCAACACCCCACCACCCACTGTTGAGAGGCGCCGTAGTGGCAGGAGTAACAGGCCTGCCACCCGCCAATAGGATCTGCTGCCAAATGACAAATACTCACAGGGGTAAATTGGGCCAGCAACAGTGTTGCCTTTGCTGTCATTACACTACAATTGTTGCACTGTGATTTCAACATGTGCATTGGATTGGGAGAGTTTATTTCTGTATATTTGGATGTGTGACATTGTTGCTATGGCAAATTAAACACATTAGCAAAGGCTTAAGTTGTCATTGTCTTATTATTACTCACCTAGAAGTAGTTGCGCATGATCTCAACACGCCTCTGTCGCCCAGCTGCAGCAACAGCTACGCCAGCTTCCATGTGTACAGGTCCAGGTCCCTCCACATCGGAGGATTCTGAGTCACTCAACTCCATTGGTGTCCCTTTCCTGGTTGCGATGTTGTGCAGCATGGCACAAGCTACTACAATTTTGCAGCACGTTTCAGGGCTGTATTGGAGGGCTCCTCCACTTTTATGTATTCATTTGAATCTGCTCTTCAATATGCCAAAGGTTCTCTCTCTCGATGGTGCCTCTTGTTGATATGTGTGCCCGGTTGTAGCGCCGCTCCCCAGCAGTGGCAGGATTTAGGTAGGGTGTCAGGATGAAATCCCAGACTGCATAGGCACGGATGTATGACGTTACAACGCATACTTTTACATCGCATGCCTTTACAACGCGGTTTTTACATCGCATACCATTACAACGCATAATGCTTTTAGGCGCTGGATAGTGATTTATTTAATTTACTATTCCAACTCCAGTCCCCGTGGATAGTAGAGAAGGTGTTGGATAGTATATTAAATACATTCCCTATCCTAGAGCGCCCCCCAGCGCTATGCGTTGTAATGGTTTGCGTTGTAAAAGTTGCGTCGTAATGGTAGTGCGTTGTAAAAGTTTCGTTGTAATGGATGTTTCCCATTGGCACTGTCCCCTGTGGGTGGAAATGTTAAAGGTCAGTCACTGTCATGCACATGCTAGTCATTGGATATGTGGCCTATCATTGTGTGCTTTTACCTAGCAGGTATCCCTCTCCAAATTCACCTCTTGAGAGTCTACTGTATAGCCCACTGTGCCGGAATATAAAGGCGTCATGTGTGCTTCCAGGATACTTAGCCACTATGTCTGTGATGATGTTTTTGGCATCACACACCATCTGTATGTTAAGTGGTTGGTAGCATTTCCTGTTCCGGAATACATACTCTACGTTTGAGGGGGGTGAAATGGCAACATGTGTCCCATCTATACATCCTATGACGTGGGGGAATTGGGCAATGTTGTAAAAGTCCTGCTTGGTCTGTGCCAGTTCCTGTGGGGTGCAGGGGAAGTGTATGTGGTGTTGCATCCTATGTGTCATGGCGTCGAGGAACGCATGGACGAAGCGCGACAGGGCACTTTGTGACACCCCTCCAGCTGAGGCTATGACCCCCTGAAAACTACCTGAGGCCAGCAGGTGTAGTGAACACAGGACCTGGATGTGTGTGGGTATGGCTTGTGTCCTGCGGGTGAGGTGTTCTAGGTGAGGCCTGAGTTCCTCAATTAAATCGAGTATGCTCTCTTCCTCCAGTCTGTAATGGGTGTAGATGTCCTCCTCAGTGCGCTGGAAGATGGTGGTGCGCAAACGGAATATCCTCTCCTGCCGTCTCCTCCTCTGCGCCACAGCTCTCAGTCTTCGCCTCCTCGCTATCATGTATAGCCCAGACATTGTGGGAAAGAGTGTGTTGCATTCTGGGCTTCATTTTATACTTTGCACCTGGTTACCACCTGCTCCCACTTGATGGTAATTGCGATTCCTTAATTTGCGATTTTTCTTAAATCGCTATTTGCGATTGGTTGATACATACTATTGTGAATTCTTAATTGCGATTTCCGGATTAGCGATTTTCGCTATCCGGTTTCAGCGCAATTTTGGGATTCGCTATGGAATTCGCAATTTTGCACTTTCGCAAGGTTTGGAACTCGCTAAATAGCGATTCCTTCTTCTGCATACATTTTCGCCTTCATACATTGGGATTAGCGATTTTTTTGTCGCAAACGCTATTTTTACCGATTCGCAGCATTTGCGACAGGATTTTCGCTTCATACATATGGCCCATAATCTCTGTTTTGTTATGATTTATTTTGCATCCGCCAATCAATTCAAATTGACTTAATTCTGTTAACACCCAATTTAAATTCTGGCTCTCAGAACTAAGATATAAAATAATGTCATCCGTGAACATCTTTAATTTTGCCATACCCGGAATCGGTGCACTGATTCCTTTGTTGTCTCTGATTTTTATGGCCAGGGTTTCAATAAAGAAACTAAACAATAGGGTGACAGCGGACCCTTGTCGAGTCCCACGATTAATATTTTGGTTTGCATTTATCACCACCTGAGCCTGGTTGCCCTGGTAGATATTCCTAAGCATTTTTTTGACCTGGAGGGGGACACCGAACCTGCCTAGACCGTAAAAAAAGGGCGTCCCAATTAAACAGGTTAAACACCTTTTTGGCGTCTACTATCTTAATGAACGCGGGAGTACAATTATTATTAAAAAAGTCAAGAGCCTGTATTGAGAACCCTGTGTTAGAGGACATCACCTTTCCGGCGAAAAACCCAGACTGGTCCCTGTGAATCACTTCCTGTGCTCGGGGAGTGAAATGCGGTGCCCAAATTTTCATTAAAATTTTGTAGTTGGCATTAAGAAGGCTAATTGGTCTATAGGAGTTGACATCCTTCGGATTCTTACCCTTTTTCACAAAGCTAACAAAAATAGCTTCTTTAAAGATTGAGAGGACAACACCTCCAGTCTTTATGTGATTAAAATGCTTTGTCAAGAAAAGGATCAACTCCTTAGCGAATGCCATATAAAAATATATAGGCAACCTATATTTTACACAGGCTTTTCCTCCCACATTTGAATTTAGGGCTGTCAAAATTTCAGCACCTGATATGTCAAGTTGAATCTGTTCCACGAGGGAGTTGGACAAACTCAGGAGATTTTCTCTCTCAAAATATTTCTGGATTTAATCTTGCCTTGTTGTATGGCGTTTTAGGATCCAGGTTAATTTTCCCGATTCATGCCCTTATATAGGTACAATTCACATTGCCCTAATATAGGCATGGAAATCAATACCTTATTTAGTCCTTGCCCATGCAGTCCAAATACAGGCATGGCTACTTCCACCCGTACCAAAACATCACAACGATTTCTTGGAAAATCGACTTAAGCAGTCAGGGACCTCCCCTTGCTTGAATATTGATTTGTCCAAGAACTCATGTACTTTACATAGAACTACCATTCCCTTGGGGTTCTTTACTGGCGTTATAATGCCTGACTTTACATCAAACTAGGCACCTTCAAGGTATAAATATGCCTTCACTTGCTCTAGCAGGACACGGTGGTTCGGAGCAGTTTGACTATCTACTTGCCCGTCGCAGCTCGCTACAGCAAGTTCCGAAGGAAGCCGACCCTCCAGCTGATGCACTGATCGAGAAGCAGTCCTTTCTCTCGCTGAGAATCCAGCTCCAGTGTTTCCAAGCTCCCCTTGCAGGGTGTTGGGAAATCGAGTCCCAAGACAGAGATACCAGACCTCCTTCATTCTAAACTAAGGTATGGAGCTGATTGGAACCTAAGAGAAACCTTGGATATATTCTTTGCAAAGAAAAACTAAACCTATGCTACACCACATTTACTTCTTCCCTCATACTAGACTTAGGTTAGGTACATTGGGGTAGGCGTATTTTAGAAGCACCATTTGAGTACTTATAGCCATTATTATTTATGAACGTATTTATATATGGTTTAGAAACCATACAATGCTCTGACTGTATTATTTTATAATATTGTTCTTGCTGTACGCATTATACTTTGGAGCCAGCATTATGATTGTAGCAGTCCACTTTACATGTATGAGAAAGAAGACTGTTCAATAAATCCTTTTATTGAAAACGCCCGTCTCTCTATTTCTCTGCACCTCTGTTGAAACGAAGCATGCAGGATTGACTGAGTGAAATACTTATCTATTGTTTCCACGACTCTAAAGATACATTACTTATTCTTGTGACCTCTGAGCTAGCTGGCACTCACTATTAAGTTTAATATATTCGATAGAGACCTAGTCGACCTCAGTCCTACGTCTAAACTGTAGGATACATTATTCCAATGCGCAGAGTCTATTGGGAATGTAGGAACTACATTACAGCCTGACCGCATATTTGGTAGCATAGAGCTGTTGATAATGCTCCATGACAACTTGGGAAATTCCATTCCTGTCCGTCACCGTGACTCTAGACTTGGGATCTACGACTTCTGTAATTGAGGCCGCTTTCTGCCTAGTCTTAGTTTGACAATTTGCCAACCATTTGGCTTTCTTCTACACTCTTTGTTGAAAAGTCAGGGAGCTCTTCTATTAAGACAAAATTCCCTAAGCGCCTTTTCAAGCTGAATACAAGTTGCTGTTTGGAATTGACAGGAGCAGCATGTGTAATTGCATGCTGTCAGATTGGCTCTACACCATGGATCAATCAGCTGATAATCCTGTATTATGGCATCTAGGACTTTTTTGGTCTTTGGCTTCAATTGCTTCTTGTTTTTGCTGGAAGTGTCTTTTCTCAGGTCTTGGATAAAATGATAATCCCCTCCTACAATGATCTGTCCAGTAGCCCCCCTGAGCAGCGTGTTAACCTTCATGAAAGCTGAGGGATTGTTCATGATTAGGCCATAAAAATTCACAAAATTTCATGTACTCCCATTCAATATAACCATGACCCATAACCATCTTCCCTGAGCATCTCTCCGTACTTGAACAAACTCCCATGCCACACTTCTACAGAAGTATATAGCAACTCCTCTCCAAGTCAGCCCAGCTGATGCAAAAAAAGCATTAAAAAAAATTCTGGGGAGAGAGAGCTTAGGTGAATTAATTTTAAGATGGGTTTCTTGAACAAAGAGAACATGCAGCGTAAAAGAGGCCAGTCATCTTATAAGCCCTCTATATTTTTTGCCTGTTTAGCATCCCATTAACATTTACCAACATAATACAACATTTACCAACCATTTCTAAAATTTAAATAGCGCAAACATCTTTTGAAATCAAAACCCTGTTTTCCTTGCCCAACTTGCTCTTGTTCTTTTTACTGCGAGACACCCCCCCACTACCACCGACCCCTCAATCACCACCCCCCCAAGAAATGTGGGGAACCCCCCATGCCACATCTCCACCCCCCCTAATTCACTATGGGGTGTCCTGGTGACCCTTGCGTAAAGTTAGAACAATTTCAATTTGGGGAAGAGATGTCTTTCAGCAAATCCTGAGCTTCCTCTATATTGGAAAAAATATGAAATTTCCACCTCACGAGAACGCGAAGCTTAGCTTTAAAAAGATAATGAAGTTTGACAAACTGGGCGCCTATGTGCAGCTATCACTGATGTAGGAGCAAATATCCGACATTTCAAAACTTCATTGATAGAAAGTTGACTCTGCTGTATTGTTTAACCAGAATCTTCTCTTTCACATGATAGTCAGCAAAGTTAATCAAGATGGTACGTGGAATCTTTGAATTGGGCAGTGGGCATGAGGGGACTCAGTGTGCTATTGTTATAATAAGGTCTCCAGTAGGCAGGACCGTCTGCTTAATAAACGACTCAACGCATTGATTAGTTTGAGATCCTTTACACCACTCGCGTACCCCAACTATTCGTAAGTTTGAACGTCGAGAAGGATTTCCAAGCTCCTCGAGTTTATTCTCCAGAATGATTTTATCCTTTGCCACCTTGTTTACTCTCAGGAGCATAGTATTCATTTGATCCTCCAACAGGGCGATCCTTGATTCAGTTTCTTGGATTTTAGCTGGAAACCAAGCCACCACCTCCTCAATGTTCCCAAGACGCTAGTGGAGGGAAGCTATCTCATTCTCTTGGGACTTTTTTTAATTTCTCTTATCTCCTCAAAGATAAGGTTCATCATGGTTTTTATATCAATCTGTTGAGTATTAGATCCTTCTGTCGAAGATTCATACATATTTGTCCTGTTGTAATTTTCCATCTAGCTTTTGGTTCCCCGCTGGCTGGCCCAAGGGTACCAAACTGGGTTTACAACGTGTCTTGGGCTGCTGCACTGGGACATTTTCAGGAGGTAACTGAGCCGGCGCCAAAGACTGAGTCTGTGGCGATGATGGTGTTGTTGTTGATGCTGTAACCTGACCATCTAGTCGTTGACCTGACGTTTGTGCTAGAAGGGGCCTGCACAAGCGCCTGAGCCTGTGGTAGTGAAAATCAAGTCTGCGAGGGGATAGTTGGCACATCCTCAGACCCCTCCTCCATAGGTCGCTATAGTTTTGCTGTAGCATTGGGAGGGGCCGGCTGAGATGGTTTTTTAGAGAATAAAGGAAAGTCTTTGAATTTTTTTTCCATCTCATCCTTGTTAACCCCTGCTGTTGGCTTGACTGCCTGTTCTTCCTCCATACTGATTATTCCAAACATTTGTTTCCGTGCAACAACAACCACCCCCTCAGCTCTAACGGCTCTTCTGCAGAGCTCTCCAAAGAAGAATTTAGGCCAGGTCAATTTGAAGTCTGTCCAGCTCTGGCAGCCAAGGATACCGCCTTTGCTTGGGCTAGGTGAGTCTTGGCTTTAAGCCCTGCCACTGAGTCAACCTTTGCAATAGTGTTTGCCTGCTTTAAGTGTTTTCTCATTTTTCCCTTGGGTCTTGGGTGAAGTTAGCAAGGTATTCAATGCCCCAATTGATGAACAAGAAAAATCCTGCTTTCTACCAAATAAACCTGTCGCTGGAGGGGGGTGATCTGTTGGCTCAAGAACCATCAAACCAGGAGGAGATGACGTGCAAATGATCCCTCAAAGTATTCTGATGGCTAGGTCAGCAGAAACAAATATCACCTGGCAGGCTCATCTCTGCAAACCGGTTGCGTCCCTCCTGCACGTTGCTGTGTTTCTTCCAGGCACAGGTGCCATAATTTCCCCAGTCTCTAGTCACCAAAGAGGAAGTGCAGGGTTCTGTTTTGCACTAGACTCCTCCAGAGAGCCTCCTTCATGTTGCAGGCTTTTCCCAAAGTAAGCCCTCGAGCAATTCGAGCAATTCCAAATGCCAGTCACCGTCGAAGACACCAAACACGCTGAAAACACACAAAATGCCAGCTGGCCGGCAAGACCTCCATTTCCAGGACGCTGACACGCAGGTCCATTACCAGGGGAGGAGCAGCGGTCACCTGCGGCTACGCGGAGGTGGGGTTCTCCACAGTCATTCTCCACAATTGAAGACCTTTACAGTGAGAGCAAACTTCTAAACCTATGAGTCCATAATGGAGGAGGATGGCCTCCCACCAGGTCATTTCTTCTTATATAACACTCTAGTGATTGCCCAAGGAAATTGTTGGGGCAACATGGCACTGGAGTCCCCAACACAACTCACCATGCAATACCTGCTTTTAATGGGACAAGGCAGACATCAGATTAGCTGGTTTACGGACTCACTGCACTCGCAGGCTGGTCCCCACTCACCCATGTTTGTCACAAGTGTGATGAGGCACTAACCTGCCCCAACATACAGGGAATGGGAGATGCTGCTGCAGTGTTAAACATATATGCCCTGCAATGCCAAATTGCACTTAATACCCCTTTACTTTGAGCTCAGGCAGAAAACATTACATTGCATAGGGAAGACAACCTAGGACTCTGCAAACACCCTAGCTGGGATACTATATTAGTGGACCTACAGTCTGTTTCTCAGTTGGCCCTGACAACAGACATAAATTCACCATTGCACCTATCAGATGATGCAGTGCACTAAGCACAAGATGGTATGTTGGAGCTCATGGGGGCTATGCATCAAATGCTCTGAAAACTGTACCAGGTTGCTAACTCGGTATAGCGCATCCACGTTACTACCAACTCACCCCTCAATATTAATGTAGATGATTTGCTGTTGGGAGGGGGATTTCGAGGATTTTTATTGATGTTAATGTTTTCTTTATATTTAGTTCACCTGTTTATTGCTAAATACATGTTTTGTTTTGTTCCCATTGAAAAGAAGCATTGGCTATGGCACACAACCTCTTAGAATCCGTAAAGCTTACATTATTGCAGGGATAACTGATAGGACTTGGAAGTAATTAGACGATTCTGGCAACAGATAATTAATTATTTATTGCATTTATAGAGCGCACTGTCACCTGTCAGGCATCCTGGTGCTAAAGTGAATTGACCTGGCCTACCTCCTTCAGGACCTCATAAACCCCTAGATCCTAGGAAATAGCCATGTTTTCAGCTTCCTTCTGAATGGCAGGAGATCATTGATTTGTCTCAACTCAACCGGAAGAGTGTTCCAGAGCTTAGCAGCTGCGACCTCAAAGGATCTACCACCAGCTCTGACTTTTTTAAATCTAGGGATTTTTATCAGATTTGCCCCAGAGGACCGTAATGTTCGAACAGGAACATACCACTCAATCAGACTATTATTGTACATTGTTCCACTACCATCTTGTACATTGAGTAAACATATCGTTCCTCCTGAGCTAAGCTTGTATGAAAATTTTAAAATAAACTTCCTTAAACATATTGAAGCAAATTATGATCAGAATCCTTTGTTCAAGCAGAAAAGTAGGTGTTTGTAAAGGGCATGATCAGGGCATCCCTTCTAAATACCAAATTAGAAAATGAGTTAGCAATAGTTTTTTTTACCATAATTCTGGTTGCAAACCATAAATATGCTACCAACTCCGAAGTTGGTGTGGCAACTGATTCGAAAAAGAGAAGGGTTCCTCTTTATGAAGTGGGTGGGGGGCATGAGAGGACAAGATAGGAGATTTAAAACATGAGATACACAGGAAAACATAACCTGTTGCTAAAGCTCATTGCAATCAACTTTGTTTTTTATTTCAAGAGGAATACTATTGAGAAGCAGTATTCAGGAAGCCCTCCACTCTTTCTTCCTAACTCTACGATCATCAGCAGTGCACTGGCCAACACATGTATTTGTCTTTTGGGCGTATGTAATTTAATGATTTTTAATGCTGCCCCTTTCAATTCCGAACAATGCATGATGAATCAAAAAAGCACTTTTAATGCTGTTACATATTTAACATTTAGCTGACCCAGCTGATGGAGAAATGTTGATTGCAAAGTTTTAGTCACTCTGGGCCATACTATCAAGAAAGGGCGATACATTATCGCCGCTTTTATCGGCAGGAATCTGCCGCAATAGCGGCGATAATGGGCTTGATAATATGCCCTTGTGAATTCCCATAGAAGCCCAGGTTAACACCAGAACCTGGGCTTCTATGGGAATTCACAAGGGCATATTATCAAGCCCATTATCGCCGCTTTAGCGGCTGTTTCCTGACGATAAAAGCGGCGATAATGTATCGCCCTTTCTTGATGATATGGCCCATGGTCCTCTCTTCGTAGTTGGAGACAAATGAATTGGAAACAAGAGACAAGGTTACATTTATATTTGGAATTAAATTATTATTAAACTATTACATATCTTAAACTATTCAAGATGAAAATTAAAAATCATTTCCCATTTGTTTTAAATATCTGACTTTTTTCCAGACAGTTGGCTGGACACAATATTTTCTTAATTCTTTGCACCCGTACTTTCTCCCTGAAAAAAACAGCAATTTACAAGATGTTTGTGAGATTACAAAAACGTTACTTTCATTTGTATAAAAATATATATCTCCGGTCATTGGGCACACAATGAGCAGGTTCATGCTCGACTGATGTACCCCATGGTAGGAAATTTTGAGGAGGAGACGGTGCATTGCTCAGAATTAAGGACACGGTATGTTATTCCTACCAAAAATGTACAGAAAATATAAATTCACTACAATGCGTCAACTTTGTATTTGTGTTAAACTAAGCTTTGTTTGCAACGTGTATGCATACCATTTCACTAGATCACAGAGTATCATATTCCTTAACACTATTGCAATATTAAAATTCCTCAGACGAGGTTCAAAGATTCTTTATTTGTTTTCATAACCATCAAATGTACAAAACATCGATGTGATACCTATGACAGATATCGCTTCATTCAATATCCTTGAGACATACATATAACAGAACATGAAAAGAAATCTTAACAGTCATGAAGCTTAATCCCATCCGACCTCATGCAAATGCAATTTAATTACAGTTGTTTCAGTTGATAATCTTATTCAGTTGATAATCTTATCTCTGTAAGGCCTAAATCATTCATTACAACCAAGCACAAGCGCCAAGATATATAACACTCGTGCTGTATTGTAAAGTGCAAAGTTCGGAAAAGTGCTTTTATAGAAAATCAGCAAATAAATATTAACTATATAAACACATTGAAGAGCATAATGCATAAATACTTAAAATAGTTTTCACAGGACAACCCATAAACTAATGCTTTCAGAAACTTCACCGCTTTATCCAGATGTTAAACAAGAACCGACTCAGAGAAAACAACGGGATCAGATGTGTCTGTCATCAATATACGTTTCGCCTCTCTACAATGTAGTTACCCCATGGACAATCGGGTGCAACCATTTTCTGTGCCCACCACGATATGTAGTACAAACAAAAATAATATGATCAAGAGTCTCAGGGTTCATGCCACAGCCTGAGCTGGAATCAAATGAGGAATTTATAGTAAAATTGCCAGTGAATGATCAAGGGGCAAAGGGGCAAACAGCCTGTTCTTTTTTTAATTGTAACTGTATTGAGCTATGACACTTTTAACCCCACCAACCCAAGCTCATAAACCATGAGAGTATAATATACAAAAAAGAAGCAATGTATAAATGCAAATTTCAAATATGATTTACATAGAATGACTCATGCATTACATTGATGATTCCCATACTCTAAGCCATACCTAAAAGGATTCTAGATCGGACAGCCACATTATTCTCCGGCTATTCCCCCACTGACATTGAAAAGATCCAAACCCTCATAGGAGCCCATACTAGTAAACCTTTTTTCCGAATAGATTTGCCTTTCCGAGCATAAACTGGAGTTTCAATATGGTCTGTGGCTAAAAGCCATGCCAGCCATTGGTAAAATAAGGGGTCAGAAAGGTACGTTAATTCATGCTGTTGTGAAACACAGCCTCAATACTGACGTTGCCACAACTATTAATGCCTGTGCATGAGTAGGCACAAATTATTTACGAACCCCTAGTAAAGCAAGTTCAGGGGTTACCTCAATTGTAACACCCAATTTCTTCTCCAGAAACAAACCAATTCTGTTTTTAAGTCCCCCAAGGTCTGGACAACCTTACAGCTTATGTACCAAATCTGTCCCATTCGATTGACATAATGGACACTGCATGCCGACAGACTCCTCAATTTCACTATTTTCCCAGGAGTTATATATAAGCCAACACAAGTTTTAAAATGTTAGAATTTTAGCCATCATTAATATTGATTGAGCCAGATCTAAAGAATCAGCCAAATCCTGCTTGTAGCTTATCTTGCCACCCTCTTGTATGTGTGTCAATATCGTCCAACATCTGCTGTTTAATAGCTGATACAGGGACCCTATTGAGGTATTTTCACTGATAATGAATTCTACTATCTCCACCTTAGAGCATCATTCTAAACCCCCCTTATTCCCTCTTCAAAAAACTCCAAATCAGCAAATATTTAAAAAATCATAATGCTTGAGCTTCAACCTAATAACCTCAAATGTGTTTATATTCTTACCTAAAACAAAATCCCTAAGTCTATAGGGACCATGTTCCATCCAGCTTATAACACAAATATTCCAAAAATACCTGAGTTATGGGATTTCTATACACAGGTGTGTTACAGGTAAACAGTCCGAATGGCTGACTATATTCCAAATGTACAATAAAAGGTCTTAAATCATACCCTCTTAAAATACACTGATTCACACTGCTGCAGGTCTCTTTCCCTAATAGCAACTTATTCGTTGTGGAAAGATTAAATACTACAGCCACCTCCCTCCTTAATTTGAAGAACGAGAGCCATCTGTTGGAGCACCGTAGCCCAATAGTATAATCAAAGGTCCCAAACTGCCCAACCCCTCTGGCTCTCTTAGGGGGGTCATACATTTCAGTGCCCTTCAGGGACTAGCGTAAGCCCATAAGAAATGCAATAACATCCCATCCAGCTCTTTAAACCATTTGGTCCCCAACTGAAGAAAGATGACCCGAACAAAGTATACGATTTTAGGCAGAATTATTTTTTTAATATATTATACCTCACAAGTAAAGACAAACTATAATTATTCAATCTCCCAAAATCCATCTTGGCTTCAAGAGGGGTTCCTAATAAATGTTCACATTCTCTCAATTTCTGCCTTACTATTAGCACCAAGATAAACTGCAGATTTAACCACCCGTCTAACCTCATACTCAACATTACCTTTGATAATAACTTGCATCTTATCTTGGTTTAATAAATATCCTGGGAAGCTCCCAAATCTGCCCACCTCGTTTTTAATTTCTCTCAAACAGTCACTGGGTCTGTGATTACAGTTGCTAGGTCATTGGAATATGCCAGCATTTTTATTCACCTAATCAATGGATCACTGTAGAGGGTGAACAGTAGTGGAGAGCATAGGCATCCTTGCCATGTACCACACTGTATCACCAAGGACTCTGAGTGTCCCTCCATCAGCAAGGTCCTAGGCCTTGGAGTTTAATACCGGCGCTTCCACATACTTCAGAAACCCTCTTCCTATACCCATCTTTGCTTGATTGCCCAGAGATAAGACCAGGAGACCCTGTTGAACGTTTTTTCTTCAGCCAAGTGTATTAACGCCATAGGATCGCGGCTGCATCAAAGAGAGTGATAAACATGCAGATTTGGTAAGTTGTGCCCCTACCCATGATAAATACATGTTGCACTGGGTAAACCATCTCACTGATTACTTCTGATAATCGAATTGCCAATATTTTTTAATAGATCTTAGCCTCACTTTTCATTCTTTTAATCGGGCAATACGATCATAATTCTTGCCATGGTTTACTTTTCTTTAGAAAGTACATTATATTAGCCAATGCCCACGAATCAGACGGGTCTATTCCATTCTGAACCTGTAGAAACAAATCCAAAATATATACTTTAAGAGTGGCCAAAAGGCCTTATAAAACTACCCAGGAAAAAATATGTCCCAACCGCCTTCTCTGACTTTAAGCTTGAGATGGTCATTCCATATTCCTCCACCAACAAATGAGGTTCTAAAGACTCTACATCCTCATCCTTCAAAGCCACTGATAAAACCTTTGTAAAGCCACAAGAATTCCTTTCTTGTCAGATACTCCTCCTACAAAAGGATCCCTAATATCCTTAATCTGCAATTTCCTTAAACTGTCTTGTTCGGGTTGCCAAAATATGTCCCACCCTTTCGCTGTACTCGTAAAACTTTTGTTTCCAAACAGTATATTATTCAGCAGATTTATTTGTGTGGAAATGTCTACGATTGCAGCTTTAGCAACTGCCACTTTTAATTGTGCTTAATCAAATTCTAACGTTGTTGACACTGCATTGATCAAGAGAGTTTCTGCCCTTGACAATTTCTCATGTAGATCTAATGTTAGAAATGGGCGTCTCTTGTTGGTAAGTTGTTACCATGTCCAAGTAGGGGCCCTTCTTCCTGGTCAGGCTAAAGGAGTTATATTGCTAAAATAACACCTACTCACCACCTTGGTAGCTTGGTATGAGCAGTCAGGCTTATCTCAGAGGCAATGCGTCAAGCATTTGCACAAAACACACAGTAATGCAGTGAAACCATTACAAAAGGACACCGCTCCTTCTGTGTAAAATAAGAACAAAAACAATAGGAATCCAACATACAGTTATTAAAAATAGCAATAAGCAAAAATAGACTTTAGAAACAGTTCCTTGAAGTCAAAATCTCCATCAAAGGATATCACAGCGTTGTGAATTAAACAAATCCAACAGTTCAGGCTGACCGCAGTGTCTTGCCCTTGAAGTCACATGTGTTTCAGATAAGACACAGTGAGGTTGGAGCACAGGCATCGGACGGCCTGGGACAGCGGTGCAATTAGCAGTGGCATTGTGTGAGGTGCCCTCAGGCTGCAGTGCAGGCAGCGGCTCGGTGATAGTGTCCAGCGGCATTGGGGTAAGAAAAGGGAGGTTAATGACTGGCAAGTGGGTGCACTTGCCAGGTTATCATGGCAGTAAAACCGAACACAGATATTGCAGTGGCAGGTCTAAAACACCTTTGAAAGGCTACTTCTGTGGGTGGTACAATCAGTGCTGCAAGCCCACTAGTAGTATTTGATTTATAGGCCCTGGGCACACACAGTGCACTGTACTAGGGACTTACTAGTAAATCAAATATTCCCCTCATGGAAAACAAATCATAAAACAATTTACAGTAGGAGCATTTGGACTTTAGCACTGAATAGCAGTTAAAATATACACACGCACTAAACCAGAAAAAATGGAGCCCAGCATACCATCAAAAACTGGAGGTCAGAAGGCAAAAAGACAGGGGAAACATGCCAAAAGATGCAAGGCCTAACATCTAACATATGTGATTTCTCTTTCTTTTGGCGCTACAAGCTAAACCTTAATGTCGCCACTCGCACCCTAGAGTTAATGGCATCCCAAATCACACCTACAGAAGCACTACCTAAATTGTTAGTCATAAAGAATGAGATACACTCCTTTATAAACTTAACATAGTCTTCATCCAGTAATAACGCCCTTTCAAACAACCAGCTTTGGCATGAACAAAGGCGGGACAGTCATTTTACCTCTAATACCATTGGGTTATGATCCAACATTATCCTGGGGTATTTGGTAATCAGGCAGTCCTGCAGCAAGCCACGTGATAGAAAAAAGTAATCCAGATGTGTGTGTACCTAGTGAGGTGCAGATAAGAATGTAAAACCAGGGTTAGAGGTGCCTTTCTCAGGCCCGACATTCACTAGTGAGTTTGTTAACCTCAAATGTAAGAAAGATATTCAAATGTTAGGCTTACGACCTTGATAGTGTTTAAAACCCCCTTAAAGAGCCTGCTTGCTAAATTATTATTAAAATCTCCACATAAGATAAGCGGAAGATGCCAAAAAGCAGATTAATTGTTTATCCAGTCAAATACTGCATGATCATCCTCTACCGACCCATACGGGTGCAAAGAGTGAAGGACCGATTGGTATAACTGCATTCCAAAATAGCCCTTCTGCCATAATTGCCCACACTAAATGTGGGGAATGCTGCAAACACCTTTCTGTACCAAAAAAGTTTGTGTCCCTTGAGAAGTAAAGTAGACAACTTGATATCCTGAACAATCTAAATTACTTTGCCGTGCATTCTCAGTATGAGTATACAGCACAAATATCATATTGGCCTTCAAACATTGCAAGTCAAGGGCCACCCTTTGTCTTTTCAACTGGTAATTCAACCTACATATATTGACTGTAGCAACCCCTAGATTACTCATTATATATGCAAAAAAAAAGGATGCAACACTGTCTACAAAATCTTTCTCTATTTTCCTACCTAGATGCTGCTTCACAAAACAAACATTTCTGTAAGCGTGACTTGACCCCCCACCCTCCTCCACCTCTGCCATCCATCCCAAGATGCTCCCACATCCCGCCTTTCACCAATGAGCAGATTACAAAAATTACCCCAATGGAGGGGCGTGGCCAACAGCCGACCACGATGGTTGCTTCTTTAAGGAGATTCGGACGGCACTCAACGTAATCCCCCAGTAATATCAACGTTGTGATTGGCACGTAATAAGTGCCTGAGCAGCCTGGAGAAGAAATACAAGCCTTGCGTGGTGGGAGAGGCACCAAAGGTAGCAGCAATGTGGCGGGGCCTACATGCGTAAGCGGCTCCCATGCACAGCGGTTGGGAGTGGCCAGGTGGGACGTCCATGGGCCGTGGCGGCTGTTCCGGACTACACCCCAGTGACAGAGGAATGGGTGATGTAAAGATGCTCCCCTTGCCAGTAATGATTAATCAGGAGACTAGATTGGTGAGGAAACGTAGGTTTTATAAATTATATAAATGCAGGAGGGCGCCGGGACGTCCGGTGCCCTCAGGGGATATTTGCCGACTCACGCTATTCAGCGCGGTCGGAAATGGGCGCCTCGCGCACTACGTAATCACCTAGCGCGCAACCACTAGAGCGCGACTCTACATATCTCCCCCTTTTTGTACCACAACACAATTCACAATGTCACTGCCAAGGAAGAACTACTTTCCTTCTCCCAAATCATAGTCCCGAAATCTTGCAGGTCTCACAATAACTCTTCCCCCCCGGGTACGCCTTACCAGGGTGGAGGTTTCTTGTCTGGGACTGTTCTCCGTGGGGTTCACCGCCATCTCTACCTGGTTACCTCGTCTTTCTCTTCGTGGGGTCTCACACTCTTCCCCCAGCTGTTCTTCCGCCATTGGGACTTCACCATTCTCTTGCTCCTCATCTTGTCCTCCTTCTGCCCGCTTCTTTCTCCTTCCGTACTCACGCCTCCGTTCTCTGGTGACCTCGGGTCCATCATCATTCTCTCTCTTTCTTCCGGAAGTCATTGTAGAATCTTACGGCATCGGGACATGCGATCTTGGGACCACACATTCCCGTGGCTGAGCAATGCTGCCCTATCATATACTTCCCTCACTTGTAGGGGCTGACTGTATTTGCTATCGCCCTTTTTCCGAAGTAAGGCCAATTTTACTCTGACCCATTCTCCTTTTTCCAGGGATGTTTCCTTCACATTCCTTCTAATGTTGTAATGTTCGGTGTAAATCATTTGGGCTTTCTTCAGGTTATGCTGTACAACAGCAGGGGACCACTTGCTCGTCACTGTCTTTTCCTTCCATGCCACATTATCTCTGGTGAAAGGGTCACTGCCCCTCAAGATCTGGAAGGGGCTGTACCCCATGCTCGTGGGGGTGATGCGGTAGGCCCATATCATATTTTGAACTTCTTTTTCCCAGTTCTTACCCATCATGATGGCTGCCTGGATGGACCCCATTAGGACTCTGTTGAAACGTTCTACTTGACCGTTTCCAGCTGGGAGATATATGGAGGTGTGCTTGGTTTTTATGCCATTCCTCTCCATGTATTTGTACCACTTCTCTAAGGTAAACTGGGGGCCATTATCACTCAAGATCGATCTCGGTATGCCTTCTCTGAGGAAGATGGAGGTAAGAAAGCGAAGCACCGTGTCCGTGTCCATTTCTTCCTGCACATGTACTTCCAGCCATTTCGAGTATCTGTCCACAATGACACATAGATATTTCGGGGTGCCCAGGGTGTCTAGAATGGGCCCCAGGATGTCTATGGATATTTCTTCCCATGGGTTTGTCGGTACAGTAAGCTTCCCTAGAGCTGCCCTCAGGGGAGTCATGGTCTTGTCTGCTCTTTGGCATTGGACACATCCTCTCACAAGTCGCTCTATCTGAATATCCATACCCGGCCAACAGTACATCTGTTTGGTCCTCAATTTTGTCTTCATGATCCCTAGATGTCCCTTGTGCAATATAGTTAGCAGGCGCGGGATCATCAAGGCCAGGGGAACTACTTTGTCTCCTCGATACATGAAGGTGCCTTTGTCATCTAGAGACAATTATTCTCATACTTCGTAAAACTTTTTAAAAGACGTCTGCAAATGTCTCTTCTCTGGCCATCCTCTGATGATGAATTATTTTATTTCTCGGATGTCTAAGTCTTCCTCGTATGCTTCGGTCCACTCTTGGTTGCTGATCACCTTCTCCGGGTCTTCCATCAGGGCCACCATTTCTTCATACTCTTCTGCACTGTCCGGTGCTCCTTCCATGGCAGCTGCCCTACTAAGGAAATCTGCCACCTTGTTCTTATTCCCCGGGATGTACTCCATGTCGTATCTGTATTCAAGCAATTTTAGTGTCATTTTAGCAATTCTGTGGGTGGCACTTGCGTGTCCGCTGGACGTCAACACCTTGACGAGGGGCTTGTGGTCAGTTTTAAGTTGGAACCTGCTGCCCCATAGGAATTGTCGGAATTTCCCCATGGCCCACACGACTGCCAACATCTTCTTTTCTATCACACTGAATTTCTTCTCAGTGGGCGATAAAGCTCGGGACGCAAAGCTGAGGGTTTCTGTCGTCCCATTCTTCCTCTCCTGCATGAGGACTGCTCCCAGTCCTTTGTCACTGGCGTCTGTCGTCAGCACTAACTGCTCATGAGGGTCAGAACCCTGGAGGGGTATGGCTTGGCTGATGTCGTCCTTTAGGCTATCAAATTCTCTCTGTGTCTCTTCCGTCCAGGTGAACACAGTCTTGTCCCTTATCAGTTTCCTCAGGTGGTGCGTTTTAGTGGCAAAATGTCTCACAAATTTACTGTAATATTCCGTCATGCCTAGGAAGGATCTTACTTCCTCCTTGCTAGAGGGTGGTAGCGCGTCACAAATGGCTCTCACGTTTTCTCTTTTGGGTGTGATGCCATGTTCCCCTATCTCATGCCCCAAATAGGTGACTGAGGTCATTCCTAGACGGCACTTCTCCCACTCCGCTGTTAAACCCTTTTCTTCTAGGATTCGGAGAACCGTGTCCAACTTATTGTCGTGATCTCTCAGGTCCTTTCCCATTACCAGTATGTCGTCTTGGAAATATTGCACTCCCTCGGTGTCCTTGAAGAGTCGGTGCATTCGTTTCTGAAACACCGCAGCGGCTGATGCAAGACCGAACGGCATCCTGCGGAATTGATAACAACCAAAGGGCGTTATGAACAATGTGAGTCGCCGGCTCGCTGGGTGCAAGACTATCTGTGATAGGCCGATGTGAGATCAATGGTGGAGAACCACTTTACTCCTTTCGTCTTGGCAAGCATTTCTTCTATTCGGGGCAAGGGGAATTTCTCCACCACTATGCATTTATTAAGTTCTCTCAGGTCCACGCTATAGCCCGCTGGGGAACCCGTCCTGGCTTTCCCTGTGAGATGGTCCCTACTGGGTATCTCCAAGGTGAAACCAGGCATCCCCAGCGTTTGTGGGGGGCCGTTGTGGAGATGAGGCAAGCTAATGCCCAGAGTTGCCGAGTGTGACCCCTGGTTAGAGTAGGCACCGAGGCGAGAATTATCAAGTCCGCTGACCCTGGTCCACGACCCTGCCGCGTCGGGCATTGAACCCTAGTCCCGGGCCGTCCTCTGCTTCCGGGTCTGCCGCCTCTAACCAGTGAGCCACACCACTCTGCTCGTTCGGTTTAGTCGCTACCACCAAGGGCGCAAACCACTCAGCACAATTGATGGGTTCAATGATGTCATTTTCCTCCAGCCTGCGTAGTTCTTGCTGTACCGCTTCCCGCACTGCGATTGGAACGTTTCGCGCCTTGTGGGAGACCGGTCTGAAATCTTCTTTGAGTTCTATCCGGTGTGTGAACTTCTCCAATTTGCCGACCTTCCCCACGAACACTTTGGGGAAGTCTCTCTTCATCCTCTCGAAGTCTGGCCAACGCTCCGGTGCGGTCATCAGTACCTGCGTGTCTCCACCGGGGTCCAGCTGTATTCCAAGATCGCCTTGATCTATCCATCCCAGGACCGATGGCCCCTTTTCCGCCACATACAGCTTGCACTCCGTGCTCCGTCCTTTGAATTCGAACATTAGTTCACTGTAACCCACCATGGGTATAGGTTCTCCTGTGTATGTGACCGGTCTTTTGTCTGTGGGCTCCAACCTTGGACCGAGGCTTGGTCTGAATTTCTCGTTCCACACTGCTCTTTGAACAATAGTGTATGGGGAACCAGAGTCTGCCACTATTTTGATCTGTACCCCTCCAATGACCATGACGTATTGTGGTTTGCGGGAACGTGGGCCATCAAACGCCTAGCACTTGGTCTTCCAAGCATAGTACTGTGTCCTCATCGTCCAGTTCCTTTTCCTCTACCTCTTCCGGATCTTGTTCCACATATTTCACCGTGGATCGGCTCGCCTTTCGCCGACACACTTTTTTGTAGTGTCCCACGATGCCACAGAACATGCACTTCGCCCGGAACGCCGGGCATCTTTTGTCATAGGCCTCGTGGGTCTGGCTACCACAGCGATAGCATATGTTCTTGCCACCTCTGTTCTGTTTCCCTTGCTGCGCCGACCTCCCAGTCCATTTGTTGGGCCCTCTAATTCCTGTCGACGCGGCTTTGTTACTTCCCGTTGGTTCTTCATGGTCAACCTTGTTCACCATGGGTCTCTGACTTGGTTCCTTCTTGGCTGCGTCAGCGCACCTTTTTGTCAGTTCGGCCTTCTTCACGATGGCGATCACCTAGCGTGGCTTCACCACTTGCCCACAATTTGTCCTGCACGCTTTTGTTGGTGGTGTGCATCACTATCTAAACTCATCATGGAGTGCTCCGAACTTGCAAGTCGTGGCCAGTTTCTTCAGTGCAGCTACGTATTCATCGATGGATTCTCCCGGTTCTTGCTTCCGCTGCTGGAAATTATATCGGTCTATCGATATGCATACCGCGGGTCGATAATGGTTGTTCAGCTCCTCTATGGCATGTCCGAACACATCGTCGTCTCCCGCTTGTCTGGGTGTTGGTACAAGGTTCTGAAACCCTCTTATCCCTTCAGGGCCTAGGTTGTGCAAGAGTATTCTCTTCTTTCTCTTGCCCGGGAAGGCTTCTCCGTGCTCATCTTCCAGGGCCTCGATGTAATTCATTATGTACTACCTCCGATCCTCCCACTTCATCAGGGGTTCTTCCGGTTTGGGTAGGAACGGGATCGGCGCCATTAGTGCCGAACCTTGTGCACTCATTTTGGCGCGTCTTGCTGTTTCTGCCTCGTGGCCCCTTGGACTGCCTGGCGCACTTGCCTCTCCTGCTGGTTCTGGCTGTGCTTGGGGACCTTCTGCGGCCCTGGCACTGTCTCCTCCTAACTCCGCCAGGGCCTCTACCTAGTGGTAATCCTTTGGTCTGGCTTCTCCCTTGGCGTTTTCCCCTGTAGTCCTTCCCCTTTCCATGTATTAGGGTTGCTGTGGAGTTTATTCTGCTCTCCCTACTGCAATGTCTCATCCACTGCTCCCCTTGTACCTGGCTCGTTGCTGTGGTTGGGCTAAGGCTGCTCACTAGCCTTGTTTCGCACCTCTGCCACGCCCTCCTGCTGTGCTTGGTGTTCCTCGTGTCTCCTGGGTGGGTGGCCTCGAGAAGTGATGGGTTCCACTCTTACACGTCTTCACTTTTTGCCTCCCGGCCTCGTCACCATTGTAAAGATGCTCCCCTTGCCAGTAATGATTAATCAGGAGACTAGATTGGTGAGGAAACGTAGGTTTTATTAATTATATAAATGCAGGAGGGCACTGGGACGTCCGGTGCCCTCAGGGGATATTTGCCGTCTTGCGCCAATCAGCGCGGTCGGAAATGTCCGCCTCGCGCGCTACGTAATCATGTAGCGCGCAACCACTAGAGCGCGACTCTACAGGTGAGAGTATAGATGCAACTGCTCCTGCTCTGGAGCTGAACATGAGTCTCAGGTGAGGGGGCAGATCTGAGGCAGTGGCCGACGTAGAGGCAGGGTAATCAGCTGCCTCCAGATGGGGTAGACTTCTGCACGTCTGACGAGACAGCTCCAATGGCGAATGAGAAAAACGCCGCCGAGACGGGGGAGGTGGAGATGACCGTCTGGACACTACTTGAAGGTACCGGAGGGGGAAGGCCTTAAACTCTAGGCAATTGATGGCTTCTTACCTGACAGTGAGGATGATTTGAGTTGCAGACTAATGACCAGGCCTGGACTTCCCCTGTGTTCTGTCCTCTCCCTCGGATGCCTGGTACTGTTGCGGGCCGCCTCAGCAGTGAAAATGAAAGGAAAAAAAAGAAGCAAAGGCTGGCCCTCACTTATGCCCCAGAGCGAGTTTGGGGAGGGTAGGGGTGAAGCTTCGCCTTACATTAACAGGAGGCATTGCGGTACCTGATACAAAAAGATGGGGCTGGGGAGTAGTCCCAGGGAGACTAAAGGGCATACCCCTTGCACCATGTGTGGTGGCCACACCCAGCTGTGCATAATTGAAAACTAGAACAGATATTTAATGACTTTACAGAAGAATATTCATAGCTTCATAATTTTGTCCTGAAATGTGAACAGGCTGGGTGATAAGATTGAGAGAGGGGTGGTACTGATCCAGCGGAGTACCAGCAACAGATGCTCCAATATCACATACTCACCTGGGCCCATAAACTCATACACTTATATTCTCAACTAACCTTTCACTGATGAAAAAGTTATTTCCTCTGGTCAATGGACCATTAGTTGACCTAGTTGATGGTGAAATTACATGAATTAATTATCTTACCTTAAATGAAATGACCACAGACTCGGGAAATAATTTTAAATCTTTATCTAAATTAATCACATGTGAACCACTTTCAAAATACAGTACAGTCGTCATCATTCATAGGAGAGACGTTCAGTTAATTAATCATCAACCACATACTTATAATTTGCAATGACTTATGGTCAGAAAGGAGAGGATAGAGAGAAAAGAACCTTTGCACATTCCCAAAATTCGCATGCCCCAATAAAAAACGGCGATGATACATTTGTGTACAGTGGTTCCTTCACAGGTCATTGATTCTATCCACATGAGGTGTCACTGCGTGTCTCTGTTTCTATTCACTACACGTTCTTGTTTTAATCGACGTCACTTACAATTTTATTTATAATTGGACGCGGTTGACAAGTACTTTCTTGGTTACTGTTATCGACATGGTGGCGACAGGTTGACGGGCAGACTCATTTGTTTATCCCTTTTGATCACTGTCATTTCTTGTTGTGTCAAGCGTGCATGAGGCATTCTCATTTGTTTTCTTATTCTTTTTGCTTGGTGCAGGGTTTATATCTGGGGAGTTTTGTTTCAGCATTATTTTGAGAACGTATTCTTTTAGTTGTTTAGGTGGTAATTCTTTCTGACAGGCATAGTGCCGTACAATTGATCAGTTCACACCACAATCATCTCAAGATGGCCCTTGCGTAAATTGGATAAGTTTGCCTATATGTTGTATGCAGCCGTCTTTGTTTTGGTGATTCGGGCAGGTTTAAAATGAGCCCATGCACCTGGGAACTTTTACTTCCGGCAGCGGTTTATGCGGAGTACGCGGTCGTTAAGGTTTGAAGCTACAGGTAAGCTGTCAGCGGTTGTAATTTCGTCAGAGTTAAGGTGATAAGAAGGCGAACGGTCATTCATGGACATTTTTAATTTTTTACAGTTTCTTGAGTACATTACTGTTGATGCGCAGGATATCTAAGGACTGTCACAGTACAAGGTATTTGTTGGTTACGATTACTATAGACGTTCATATCTAAATTACGCACGGGTTCCATTTTTGTTTAAAGAGGACTCATTTCATGTACTTAGGTCGCCGTTTGACATATGCTTATTGCGGGTATCAGAGAGCACGCACATTTTTGGTGAATGTAAGTTGTGGTTATTCTGTTTGACATTCCATTTGGGTGAGTAGGTAGTAGGATGCTGTTAAGTTCACATTCTTTGGTGAAGGGTTTGTTTCCTATTATTCATTACAAGTTGGCATCTAGGGGACACTATATTTCAACACTTTAGCATTTGGTCATGTTGTTACGAATTCCAAATCTTTTCCATTGTGAATTTGTTCCTCCTTGTATGTTTAACACTAGAATTTATGTTTTGATTTTCAGTTCCCCTGACGAAGGGATAAGGTTATCCCGAACGGTATAGGGAAAACAACAAAGAATATTGCAACGTTAAAAAGAATTTATTGGAACTGGGTAGCATGCAAGCGCTGCTCTGACTCGAACTTGGGTAGATTAACTGACAATTTTTTAGGGATTAAGGATGTTGCATTTTGCGAACCTTATCTCGACATCATCCAGAACCCATTTGATCGGGCGTTGTATTTTACTGCCAACCTGTGAATTTACCGCCCACTGGAAAATCCCTTACCAGACTTCACTATACTGCCCATTTTGCATAACTAAAATAGAATCAATGGCACACATTTTGTTTGCCTGTCCACTGTACCGAGGAATTGCTGGTTAAAACCTTTATGCAGAGAATTGGGCACTAGACAATATTCGCTGGCATTAAAACTGACACTCGTGCATTGTATGTATGCGGTGTATCAAAGTTTCTAAGATGGGCTTGGTCCATTAGAACCAAAAGGCTAAGAGAAATTGTATAATATATTATTTTTATATTTGATGTAATTAGTTCTCTAACTACCATCTCTAGCTAAGCCTTGTTGATCAAATGTGTGTATCATTCTGAAAATGTTTGAATTATGCCTCAAACGCCAATGTGGTTGTTAAATTAATTATGTCATGGTGTTTTTATTAGAATTGTAAATATATTTATGCTCTTAAGATATGTTTTTATCGAAATAAAGCCTTTCATTCATTCATTCAACAAAGAATATTGTTATTTGTGAACATTATATATATGATGTCAGTAGTGATGACATGATTTGTTTTGTACATGTTAATGACAAAATGATTACGGAAAAGAATCCGTATTAAAAAAGATTACGGTTTTGAGACAATATGTGAATAGTATATTTTTAATACTGATGTACTCTTGATTTACAGAATTGTGAAATTGAGCAAATAGCTTATTTGCACCCCCAGCTGTAAAGGAACGCTCAAGTGAATGTTCACACTTGCACTCATAATTTTGTAAACACAGGGGCTGGCTACCTCTTCCTTTCCTGGCGCACCAAATTGTTATATAGTGTACAATGGATAAATTGGTTTACATGTAGATAGGTGTGCGTGGTCCCACCCATCAGAATCTATCACTGCTATCACATCACCATTGTAATAATCCCTGATGACACTCTATCTATTTGGCAGAACCTAGGGCCATATCCTACAGGTTGTGGGTACAGGGTCTAGCAATCAGCTAACACTTGGGTGGAGAAGAAGTGCCACTTCTGTAGGTTTCCTGCAGAGTGTGTGCACAGGAACTCATCTTGGGCCAACTCTGCACAGCCAGTGAAGAGGAGAAGAGATTAGTGCCCATTGTGACCAATGAGAGCATGGATTGCCAATGGCATGTGTTCTGCACCTCTACTACCACATCCCACTGTCTTTAGCTATGTTCAGCTGTCACCCTTTATCAGGGCCTGAATGGCATCTCCGTAAGAAACATTCAGAAACCTTGGTGCCTAGCCCACTTGGCACTGACATTGAACATGTCCAGAGTACTCTGGATCTGGGCCTGACCATCAGCAAGGTTTGTGTTTTGCACCTCTTCCCCTACTGCCCACTCAGTTGGGTTTTGCTATACCCAGTAGCAACTGGACAGAGCATCCATCAGCAACTCTGCTCCTAAAGCAGCTTAAGTGATGACGGTGAGGATGTCAATGGTGATGTGATATCATTTATGATGTAATTTGTGATGCTATCTGTGAGATATTGTGCAGTGCATGGCTAAGATGGGATTTAAGATGACTAGCTTCCCTTAACTGGGGAATTTAAATTGTTGTTTTTAGGATTAGTGTCAATGGGGCTTATTCACAGGGGTATTTGGAGTATTCCGATTTCCTCTAGAATTTGTTTATGTGCTCTTATGTGCCTTTGTTATTTAGCCCCAAAACATCTAAAATGAGGATACGGAGGACTATATAAACCAATTGACACAGAACCCATCCAACACTTTCCTTGCAGCCACAGCCACGAACATAGACTTCCCACTGAACGATAACATTTCGCATCTAGAACGTTTAGAGAAGAAAAGCATCTATTAACCAGATATCTACAAGAAAACATCATACCTGTGGGTCTACACATTAAGATCGAACCAGGCATTTTTGTGGATGCCCCCAAATTTAAGGAGTTTTAGTTTTGTGTCCAATAACTGCTCCCGGCACTGGATGGTGCTGGGAGTAGAGACTGCAGCACAACAGGTGAAGGCTCTAACCAGAGAGATTGCCGCACTCAGAGCTGAAATTAGCGGGGATAGCACCCTCACAAATGCTAAAGACGCATTAAACAACCTGGATGCCACCTTAAAGGATTTTATGTAACAACACAAACAAAGAAAATTGAAAAATTGGCACGTGACATGCGACTATTTGATAAGAAGAACTTTTATCCATACTTACAAATTGATTATTACAAGCAGGATAATCAAGGCCAATTCACGAACAGAGGGAGGCGGAAATTCACCACCTTTTTCGAATCATCGTAAAGCTCTGGGAGTGACTCTGAGTAACCATGACCCAGCTCAGCCTATAACTACCAATACCAGGACTTTGGGTATCCACCACAGCCTTTTTTAGGCCAAGGACAGGGACAATGGAGACCTCCACGGGGGCGCGGCAACAATTGGGCCCGGGGACACCAACCAAACACCACCAATTGGGATGGAGGAAGGGGCAGGGCCCAGAAGCAAGTCACCTTCCGACCAGAGAATCATGGAGAGATAGCCACCAGGAGGAAAGTCTACCGATGGTAACCAATCCAGACACTATCCTTCCAACGAATCAGAATCAACCAATGACAACCAGCCTAGCCACAACCACTCCTACCAACCCGGTGGTCAATATCTATAAGTACTTTTTACAAGATAATGAGATCAAGGTTCTGAACCAGGGATTCTCCTATGTCCCGACAGCACCGCCCAATAAATTCACACTAAAGACAGAACTGTACATTTTCTTAAGAAAGATCCGCTTGCGATACTACTTCAGAAATTCCACAACCCATCAGAGAACATCGGTGACAGGATTGAGGGAACCCTCCACCTTTTTTCCTCTGACGTATGCGATGAGCAATAAAATTCTAGCATATGAGAATGTGGTCACACGTGATGTGCACAAACTTCTGAATCAACCCAAATACACTAAGTTCAACCTCAGCAGAGTGGAAAAGACGGCTCTCACTACCCTTAAAAAGAACAAGGAGGTGGTAATTAAGCCCGCGGACAAGGGCGGTGCCATTGTGATACCGGACCTAGGGAAATACAAAGAAATCTATAGACAACTGACGGATGGGGTCAGTTATCGGAAACTCCGGACTGATCCCTCAAAAACGCTGGCTCTGGAGATTTTTCAGGTTACCCAGAGAGGTCATGATGAAGGTTTTGTCTCCGACCAAGAATTCAGATTTCTCAATCAGAGTCATCCGCGCCTCCCCACGATATACACCCTGCCAAAGGTACATAAGGACATGGCCAACCCCCCGGGACGACCGATTGTATCAGGTTGCGGGTCGATGCTTGAACCCCTGTGCAAATATATAGACTTATTTCTTAAACCAATTGCTGAGAACACCCGAGCTTATCTACGGGACACGACCCAAACAATAAATCTGGTGGATGACCGACCGTTTGATCCCACACAATAATTATTAGTTACGTGTGACATTGTGTCACTCTACACAAGTATCACACAACTGGATGCACTTGAAGTAATTGAGAGAGCTCTTAATTAAAGGATTGCCCTGGTACCTGTGCCAATCCACTTTATCATAGACCTTCTAAGAATTGCCATGATGAAAAATGTCTTTATGTTCCAAGAAGAATTCTTTTTGCAAACGAAGGGAGTGGTGATTATCTTTATGGATGATTTAGAGAAGAGATTTATCTTTAGTGTTCTAAATCCATACAGTAATAACCTAGACTTATGGGTCTGCTATATAGACGATGTGTTCTGCATCTGGAATGGAAACACTACCGACCTGACATGCTTTTACGTCTGGCTCAACCAAAGGAGCCCTAATATTCAATTTACATTACATTCGAACAAGGAATGGATTGCCTTTCTTGACATCACGATCTTTGCAGACAACAACTCACTGCAAACTACACTATACATAAAGCCAGCGGAACGTAACTCCCTCCTACAGTATGACAGCCACCACCCCGGGGGTCTGAGAGACAATTTACAAGTAGGGATTTGTCTGAGCACCCGTAGGAACTGCTCGAAGAAACAAGACTATATGACAGAGTCTCAAGATCTAACTAACCGCCTTCTGGAACGTGGATACCAAGGTAGACTCGTCAAATGAGCACGCAAGAGAGCCTGGTATAATCCACGCGAAATCCTCCTTCAACCTGAAGATAGGAGCAACACAAGCCTTGAGCGTATGATTTGTGTGGCAACTTTTTCTACGAGAAGTAATGACATAAAAAAGATCATTAACAAATACTGGGTTTTGATAGCAGATGATATCAAGCAGAATGCTTTCCCTTTGCATTCCTTCAGGAGAGCCAAGAACATCAGAGACATAGTAGTCCATTCTTTTCTTGAGTCAGCCAAACCACCGACTATCTTATCCATGTGGAATCTTCCCCTTATTCTGGGACATCACAGATGCGGGTCTTGTGCAGCATGCGCCATTACAATGCAAACTAAGGTATATACCCATAATGAACGAACCTTCACTTTGAAATCGTACACGAACTGTAACACGACTAATGTGATCTACGTGATCCGATGTCCATGCGACCAGGTGTACGTTGGTCAGACGCAACAAAAAGAGAAAGCCAGGATTCTGCAACATGGGAGCAGGATCCGCTGTGAGGTACCGGGTGCGCGACTGGTGGATCACTGTAAAAGACTTGGCCACACTCCTGATATTCTGAAATGGATCGTCCTTGAAACGGTTACACTCGGCCCAAGGGTTGGTGACATAACCTCGATTCTGAACACTCTCGAGTCCAAGTGGATGGCAATTTTGGACTGAATTAACAATGGCCTTACTGAGTTGGACAGCAGTCATGCACAATTGGCAGTATTGGGACGCTAATTCTATAACACAAACATGAGAGCTACCTTTCGGGTCATCCGTAGTAGGGCAGGGTATTGGGGTTTTAAGACCTCCTAATTATAATCTCCCCCACCAGTATTGAATATTAGATCTGAGGGAATCCCTATCACAACAATAGCCTTCTGTGTGCCTTTTCATTTACTGTCTCTATTATGGACTTATTTATCGTTTGCTCTAACTAACGAATTTTTGCCTTCACCCTCATGTCTGAGAGGTGCGCGACATGCTTACTGAGATGGTTATGTCCCTCCTGTCTGAGTGTTTACTGAGATGGTTATGTCCCTCATCACACTACGTTTGTTTTCATGTTTTAATGCAGCTATGACCGCCTTCACCTTCCTGTCTGAGTGGTCAATCAATCAATCAATCACGAAATTTTTAGAGCGCACTACTCACCCGTAGGGTCTCAAGGCGCTGGGGGGGGGTGCCGTTACTGCTCGAACAGCCAGGTCTTGAGCTTCTTCCTGAAGGCGAGGTGGTCTTGGGTCAGGCGCAGGTCAGTCGGGAGGGAGTTCCAGGTCTTGGCGGCCAGGTGGGAGAAGGACCTTCCTCCTGTTGTCGCTCTTCGGATGCGGGGGACGGCGGCGAGGGCGAGGCTGGTTGATCTGAGGTGGCGCTTGGGAGCGTAGAAGTTGATTCGGTTGTTGAGGTAGCTCGGGCCTTGGTCGTGAAGGGCTTTGTGTGCGTGGGTGAGGAGACGGAATGTGATTCTTTTCTTGACGGGGAGCCAGTGCAGGTCTCTCAGATGTCCGGAGATGTGGCTGTTTCGTGGGAGGTCGAGGATGAGTCTGGCTGAGGCGTTCTGGACCCGCTGGAGTCTCTTCTGGAGCTTGGCGGTGGTTCCGGCGTAGAGAGCGTTGCCGTAGTCCAGTCGGCTGGTGACGAGGGCCTGGGTGACGGTCTTCCTGGTCTCGGTGGGGATCCACCAGAAGATCTTCCGTAGCATGCGTAGGATGTTGAAGCATGATGAGGAGACGGCGTTGACTTGTCTGGTCATGGAGAGGGAGGAGTCCAGGATGAAGCCCAGGTTGCGTGCATGGTCAGTCGGTTTGGGTGCGGTGCCCAGGGCGGGGGGCCACCAGGAGTCGTCCCAGGCGGAGGGCGAGGAGCCCAGGATGAGGACCTCCGTCTTGTCCGAGTTCAGTTTCAGGCGGCTGGTCGTCATCCACTCGGCTACGTCTCTCATCCCTTCGTGCAGGTTGGTTCTGGCGGCGGCGGGGTTGTTGGTCAGGGAGAGGATCAGCTGGGTGTCGTCGGCGTAGGAGATTATGCTGAGGTTGTGTTTGCGTGCGATGGCCGCGAGGGGGCTCATGTAGACGTTGAAGAGGGTGGGACTCAGCGAGGATCCTTGGGGGACGCCGCAGATGACTTCGGTGGCCTCTGACTTGTACGGTGGTAGGCGGACTCTCTGTGTTCTTCCGTCGAGGAAGGAGGTGATCCATTCCAGTGCCTTCTCCTGGATTCCGATGTTGCCGAGGCGCTGTATTAGGGTGCGGTGGCAGACAGTGTCGAACGCCGCGGAGAGGTCAAGGAGGATGAGGGCCGCTGTTTCTCCGTTGTCCATCAGGGTTCGGATGTCGTCGGTGGCAGCGATGAGGGCGGTCTCGGTGCTGTGGTTGGCTCGGAAGCCAGACTGTGAGGGGTCGAGGGATCCATTCGTCTCGAGGAAGGCGGCCAGCTGTTTGTTGACGGTCTTTTCGATGACTTTGGCCGGGAACGGGAGGAGCGAGATGGGACAGTAATTCTTGAGTTCGGTGGGGTCCGCTGTGGGTTTCTTTAGTAGGGCGCTGAGTTCTGCGTGCTTCCAGCTCTCCGGGAAGGTGGCGGTGTCGAAGGAGGTGTTGATAATGTCCCGCAGGTGGGGTGCGATGACCGCGTCGGCCTTGTTGAAGACGTGGTGAGGGCAGTGGTGCGCGTTATGTTTACTGAGATGGCTATGTCCATCATCACACTAGGTTTGTGTTTCATGTTTCAATATAGCCATGACCATCATGCCAAAAGGTGGCTCAACCTATGTGGATTAAGTATTCCAACCATGCACAAGTAATTACACTGAAAAAGCCTTCACCCTCGTGTTAGAGAGGTGCGCATTCTCTGTTCTTATAATTGTGGAATCAAATGTGTAAATCTTATGCAATCTGATTTGAATTATTCAATATCATCCATAGAGAGAGATAAGTTCCTTTAACATCATGCTGTATCCATTGGGAGACACATAGTCTTTCCACTATGGCCCCTCATGCATTGGGCATCACACTGCATCAACGTGCGGCAGGTTATTAACGTTTGCAAGCGGCGGCTCGGGTTCACTGCTGCAACAACAGGCTTCTACGGAGGACTCCGGTGGAACCGCTCCCCTCTTTCAGAGGTAGGCACTTTGACAACCTATACCCGCGTGCGCTCAGTAGTGTGTTAATGAGATAACACATGTGGGCAGGATAGATTTCATTCCTTTACCTTCTACCTTGTAGAATACTGAGACCACGGCGACGGCTCTTTCCCTGATGCACGCGTTAGACTGAAGGGCTTGTACACGTAAGTTTACATTTATGCACGTTTACTGATGCTGCATCTCCTCCTCTCTTTTAAATCCTTCCAACAATACTGATTTCTTCGTTCTGTATCCCTTTCAGTAATTTGATGACCGTGATGGCATTTGTTACGAAGTTATCCCAACGTTTACGACGGTCTAGGGAGCCCATTTTCAAGTGAGTCATTGTTCATACTGTACCAAGTCTAGGTTGCCATGGATTGCACTTTCTTGGCATTTTTGTGTTAACTGTAATCTCACCCTGTTTTCTACAGGTTGTCCCTTGTTCTCCATTTCCACGTTGGAGCCGGCAGGCCCAATTATCATGGTAATTTGTTCTATGGCGCTCCAAGCGCGTCTTTTAATCAATTTTTCTACTCTTTTCACTATTGAATACTCATTGCACCCCATTTTTATAGAATCACCTGCCCCGCTTCATCCTCTATGTCCTGATGAAGACCCCGTTTTAAGGTCCCACGTGTACTTAACCCTTTGCTTTGGGGTCGAAATGTCGACAGATACAACCCCGCACCAGCTTGCGTGACCAACATTCAGACTAGTAATATAAGCACTGATAGCATGGTTGGCTGACATTTTTTGCAGAGCATTGATTGCTTTATTTCATGTACTGGCTCTTTGTTGAAGCCAGAATAATGTTGTGTTTATGCATCTTTATGTTTTGAACGTATTCCCTGAATTATGACCAATTCTGCACAGCCCTCTTCTCTCAATTAACACCCCAGCCCACCCTCTCAATTCCTGGTGCACTAATGAATTTGTATTGCCGAAAATGATATGTGCAGCCTATAAAACACATTGTGATTAAATAACAGTGTGCTAACTTGGGGGCCGATTAGGATCGCGGTTTTCCCGTATCCTCCGGGCCGGTGGAAGCCACCGCTGGCCCGGAGGATGCGGGAAAACCGCTGGGGAGGCACAAAAGACCCACCGCCAAATTAGGATGGCGGTGGGTCTCAAAATCGGTCCCCAGCTTTTCCGCCTCAGTCGCCTTCCGACCGCGGCAGAAAAGCTCTAACATATGCTGGCCATGTCTATCAGACACCGCCAGCCATATTAGGATGGCGGAAAACAGATGCCTTTCCGCGGCAGATTCTCCGCCGTGGAAAGGCATACGGTGAATACTTTGGGGGCCCGTTGCGGGCCCCCTGGGTGAGTGGGGGAGTGGGGGGTGCACATGGGGGGTACCTATGGTACCCCCTGCATTTGCGTGCACGAAGCAGCAGGCACCGCGCGGTGCCTGCCGCTTTGTGCATGCAAATGCTAAGCATGCATTTTTAACCTTGCGGCGGGTGCTGCTTCAAGCAGCACCCGCCGCAATGTTAAATATTGAGGATTTGACCGCCAGGCTGCCGGTTACATCCTAATTGCACTGGAGGGACCGCTGCTGCCCCTGCGGACGGTCCCTCCTCCTCTAGGGTGGCGGACGGACGCAGGTCCGTCCCCCATCCTTATGAGCCCCTTGGTTTTTGTCATGCATTTTTATTTCACTGTATGTATTAAGTTTTTTGTGATTTTGACATTACGCACTGGGACTTCTCTCTTTATGTACTATTTAGCTCCCAGGTCCCAGTGACTTTAATGGGTTAACCCTCCCTTTTGTAATACATTACTGGGAAATTCAGCGTATCTCTGTGCCCAAGGAGGGTTAATCATATTTCACAATTCCCTCAGTGGTTTCTGCTTCTTGACCCTTTTTTCTGCCCTTCCAGCATACCAGTTTACCCCTTTTTCTGACACAACAGCATAACAGGAGTCATTGCCTGGAGGGAAATGATGGAATTATGAATATATTTGGATATTATGAATGTTTTAATGAAACTTAAACATATCATGGCAATTGTTATTATGTTGTATTGGGTGTATAGGTACCCTGTCTCTTTATTTATCCCATGTGAATTGATTGTTTGTGCTTTTGTTTTTATTTGTTGTGTGTACTTTGATGGTTACTCAACTGAATAAAGTTTATACTATTACAGGAGTCATTGTATTTTCTAGCCCGAGTGATCTATTCTCTCCAATCCCTTATTTTAGGGTGCCCTCCATATTCCCAGTGTTCACTGCAGCCCCAATCAATTAGTTCACCTGCTGCATCCCCCACTGGTACTCATAGTCTCTGTGGAGAGGCCATCCTGTGCTCTTCTCCATGAGTCAGCATGCTCCAAAGACTCATGTGTACTTTCAGGCTCTACTTACTTCAGAAGCTGCCTTGCACCCGTGGCAGCTGCAAATATCTAGGGGACCGAGGGCTGCTTTTGTCCAGGTAGTACAGCACTGACCTGCACCTTCTTCAGTGGCCCCAACATTCTTTTCTCTGTTTCCAACATTTGGTTTCCCTAGTGTCTGCACCCGCTTCCTTCCTTCCGCCAGCACGCTGGACAAAGACTGAGCAGCTGTGCATGCCCACACTGATGCATCAGTCCGCTCCTTCGCAGGTCTAATCAGTCTTGGCTGCATCCTCTGTTTCAGGTGCTTGCTAAGGCGACAGCTAATTTTTCCAAGAACACTGCTGGCCAGCCGTGCTATCGCCACAGTAAGTCAAAATCTTGAATGCTCAATATTGCTCATGTAGTGCAGTCCAAGTGTTACTTCTCCACTGCCATTCCCATTCTGATGCCGAGGCAGGGAAGAGCAGCTGGCACAGCGTCCCAAGCAGGCTCCATCTTGCTCACAAGCAGCCTGTTCTAAATCTAATAAACAAGCTCTTGGCCAGCGATGGTGTTTTTTATTTTATCCATATAGCTTTCAACCGCTGGAGTAGGTTTAAATGCAAAGAACTGCTTAGTAAGGTGGGCCAGACTGTCCCTGGTTATTATCTCTTGCCTCACTAGAGACCAGTAGGTCGATTTTAATACCTGTGTGTTAGTTTACAGAGTAATTCAGGTGAGTCCCACAGTTGGATCAAGCCCAATTTGTTTCAGCAGTCAAAAGCAAACCAGGGACATCCAAGGCACGATCCAAATTCCTTACATCTCTCCAGGAATCTCTATATTCAACTAATTCCAGAGTAGTCCGAATTCGGATCCAGAATAGTGGTAGCTTTATGTGCACCAGATCAGATACTTACAAGGATTGAGAGTAATGATCTAATGAATGTGTTCTCCATCACTGCATTCCTTGTGGTATCAATGTAACCCCAAACTTCTGCACCATAAAATGCTGCACTTTGGGCCTTCGTTCAACAGGCTTCTAGGGACGAGGAAATTGAACAGGAGTATGTATTTTTCTGGTAGTATAGAATTGCCTCAGATCTACGTTATATCATGAGGGCTCCTTTATTTACTTTATGGACCCACCTAGATTTGTCCGACAGGGTCACCCTAAGATAATGAAAGCTAAAGACTTGCTCCAACCGGTCTTTCCCAGCCATAACAGAACAGCTTTTGTTAGCATTCTTACCAAGGACCATAATTAGTTTTTGCAGAATTGAAATCCACACCTCTGTGGCCACAGGACTGAAAAAATGTATTATAAGCTTTTCTAACCCCATCAGGGACTTGGAGATGAATGTTGAATTGTCTGCAAACAGGAGTATACATGTTTTAGCCAAGTTAAGAGTGGGAGAATCATTCACACAATTTGTCAGTTCTTTGGCCACCTTATCTTTATATAAGGTGAACAAGGAGGGAGCCAAAGCACACCCCTGTCGAACCCCTCTTGTGACTGGGATGGGCTTTGTCAGCTCACTTCTATCACCCCATTTGACCTGCTCGTAGTTCTTCTGATGCAGCCTAGCTAAGAATTCAGTTAACCCTCCTGGAACACACATGACTGCTTGTACTCCACCCACACAGCCAATCAGTGACTGTAGTCTATAGTCCATAGTCGTAGAAGAAGGCAGAAGCTGAGAGCTGAAAGATGAAAATGGCTGCAACTGCAACTGTAGCTGCAATTGACCAGGCTAGTGTCTGTTGGATGTTGCAAGCCCCATGAGAAGGTTGAACAAGACTGAAAAAACGTAAATACTTAAATACTGACAAAGCCCACATACCAAGCTCACAGCAGGATAGCACAATGGTACACTCCACACAATAGGTGCCACTTTTACGGTTGGTTCTGGATTGGTGGCCATGGGGATATCAATTACTGCTCAATTTAGCATGCTTGACCTCAAGCACAGAACAGCCCAAAAATAAATCGGGATCAAGAGCAGGTCAGGTGAGGGTTAAGAGGAGCTGCAGCGAAGAAGGACCTGTTGCCACAGATGCCACTTTCTCTGACCTTTGCCAGCAGAGACTCACTCCCAGTAATTGGTGCACTCTGCTCTGACCACTCTGTTGTACATCAGACTCCTCTCACCTCCACGAACAGACCAGGCACAGTGAGGGGATGGCTGGTACAGCTGGAACACTGACATCAGCTGCAGAACCTGTAGTATGAGAATTATTGGGCACCATCAGTAGTGTAAAGTCTTGGCTTGGCAACCATCATTCCTGCTCCTACTTCCTCGGTATCCCAGCTTGTGACGTGTGTGACTTGTGTGGTCAGGCACGAGCACAGCATCACGGAGAAGTCCACTAGGTTTGATTTAGCAATAGCGGAGCAAGAATTGAGAGCTTACCAAGGTTCATTTTCAGGTATTTTTCGCTTACTTTACACGAGAAAAGAAACTGCCTCACATGGAAACATGTTTATTGAATAAAATCCTGAGACACAGCTATTTTCCATGACCTACTAAAACAATGATGAACAGCCTATTGAAGTCACACATCTCCAGGACAAGAAAAAAAAGCAGAGGGCATCTGAATGGCTCTAACATACAAATAACAAGATCCAGTGAATTATAACAAATAAGGAAGCCTTCAGGAGCTGGAGCTATATTTTGTAAATTCAGGAAAAATCTGCAAGCAAACTGTATACGTTTGAATAATGCTGACACATTTACACCATTGTAAGAACATGAATGTTTGACAATCAAGAAGAATCTTGAGCATGATTATAAGTAATGTGGCTCACAATTTTACAGTGTTCTGCCCAGTGGTAACGCAGGCCCCCTTGCACCATTTTCCAAGTGTGACTGTGTTAAAGGCATCATTATTTTGGTGCAGGAAGGGACACCTTCCTGCTCAAAAACAATCTTAAAAATAATTGCCTCTTTCTATGATTCTGCAGAATACAGCATGTGTGGAAAGGGGACATAGTGGGGGAGAAATTAGGATATTTCTCCTTGTTGTGTCTTACTGGGGAAGACATAGCATTTGACCCATTCTCAGGTTTACAAGCTTCAATAAATATAGGAATGCGGCCAAATCTATGGGTGGATGCATGGTAATGCCCATGCTCCACTAATGGAATGCCTTTTTATCATAAACTACTGTAAAGCAGCAATATGCTCTGCCTTGTGTTACTTTGTAGTGGCCAAACCACGCCAGAAAGGGTTCTGCAGCAGAGCTGTGCCACAAAAGTGATGCAAACCTGATGCAAAACCTTGGTAAATCTGTCCCTACATGCTGAAGCTGGTTGTAAAGTAACTATTTTAATTTACTTCTACACTCCACCAGTTTTAACATTATGAATATTGTACTCAAAGTTTGCAAAACAGCAATTAAAAGAGCAAAAATATAAGGACACAGATAGAGAGAAAAATCATTTTCTTTCATCTGGGTCCAAAAAGCAATACCTTTTCTGGATGCTCCTAATATTATGTTGGAAGATTCTGCTGATGGAGTGAATTGATTCTCTAGACAGGCATAGAAAACCAAACAAGAGTCAGGCTGAGGCAACCTTAACTCAGTTCATATATGTACATTACTCACAAACTGGCGAAGGTTTAGTAGCGTCAACTTACCTACACATAGAAGGAACATAAAATAATTTCATTAGCCCCCTTGTGCCTCTCATTTGGGGTGTAATCAATTCATTTTCTGGATATTCTTCATAGTTGAGAAGGTTTCTAGCGATGGGGTGAACAGCGTATGCTTACAGTGAAAGAACACCAACCACGAGGCAGGCTGAGGGTAACATTACTCAATTCATATATTTACATGAATCAGTAACTGGCTGAGGTTTGATAGAGCCAATTTACTTAAACTTTGAAGGAACATGGCACAGTTCTCATTCATATTGAGACATTATTGTGCCTAAAGTTAGTCTTTAAACCGACTACTATGAGTTGTGAAACATGATTTCAAGATCTATCTTTCTTGTATTAAATCTGAATTGGTGATCAAGGTGCAGTTTCTCACGACACATTTACATAAAGAAGCCATTTGAATAAAAAGTGAGTTCAGTAAATGGTAATATCATACAACATCATGATTACGCGCCTAATTATGTCTACGGTGGACCACTGGACAGCTGTAGTCGTTGCGGCGGTCCACGGACCACTAGACTGGCGGTTCACACGAAGTATTACGAGTTTGGCAGTTGTACCGCCACTGGACTACTGCATCCACTGGGAATCCCTGATGCTGTAGTGGTGGCGCAGGGGCCTGAGGCAGCAATATGTTGGTGGTGACACTGTGACATCACCAAGCATATAACAAGTTGCCTCATCACAACCCAATCCACGGGGGTGGGCCCGTCATCAAAGGGGTGGCAGTAAGGTAACTTAGAGACACTTACAGGGCCCGTTGTTACCTCTGTGCATGGGGGTGCATGCTGGTGGGCACATTGTGTGCCCCCTCGTATTTCTACAGCCTCAGTACCTGCACGGAAAGAAATACACAATACAGTGCGTTTCTTCCTGTGCAAGAACATGCTTTGGCAGTTCCATTGCACTACCTTTCTATGGCTCTCCTTTGAGCCATAAAAAGGTACCGCCATGGGACCACCACAACACACAATGCCCGCCAGGATTAAACTCATAATCAGGCATCCGGTCTGACTTCGAATTTGGCGGTCTTCCTGTGGGCATGGCTGCCCTCAGGAGGAGTGCCTAACTCATAATTTGGCCTTTAGGCTTACATTTGTGATAATGTGCTAAAAAAATGCACCACTGGGCACTGGCTACTCCCTCGCTATTGTCCTGCAGAAAGAGTAAAGCTGTTTTCCTACACTGTTTTGTTTACATCACACTGGGATTGTTATTCAGTTCCTCTGAATTTAGAGGCAAGTCATGTAATATACATAAAGCTGAAAGATTCTCCATTACCACTGCCCAGCTAATATATATTAAGGCATGTGCATGATGGCATGACATTTGCAGGATTTAGTCCAGGCACCAACGTGGTTTAAGAAAACCAATGCATAATCGAGCAGTCATTCGGCAGTCTTTTGTGTATAGGAGACAGGTATGGAAGTTGGTGCACAGAATCTGCATTTGCTGCAGTGACTGACCTGGCCTCGGGTTGCAATCATGAAGCAGAGACTTTGGACTCAGAAATTGTGGGCAAGATCTTTGAAGAGTATTTTTTCTACAAAACCAAGCACCCTGTTTTCATAAAGTTTTACCTACAGGAGCGACTGCACCACCAGGGTGGAGGAGCATCGCTCCACTGCTTTCTCACAGTGCAAGAAACCCAAAACATAAAATGATAATAACTTTTAGTTATTACCATTTTAAGTGTGCTTTGGGCATTGAGAGTGGGCGGGTGGGTGAGGCTGATCTGCGCTTTTGGAGAATGACATGGCAGGAGTGGTTTGCCCACTCCTGAGTGCGCAAAGACTGTTTGGTCGGCGCTCTCGGCTGCTCAAACCAGTCATGACCTATCACCACGCTGCAAGCGGCGTGGTGAGTGGCTTAGGGGAGTGAGCTTTACTGCATGCTTCCGGTTCCTGTCAGAAGCAGAGAATCAGGAGAAGTGAAGATGCAGGACCAGGCGTGAAGGTGGGTTTTCAAAATTATGAACACCTCCTCCCTGCGCGACCCCCGCACCCATACCCCCCACTCGAGCCATGCCGGTCACTACTCTTAGCCTAAAGGTTTTATCAGTTTGTATACTGAGAAGGAACCATTGGTAAGATGTACAGAGCTTTTGCCCCATTGTAAATCCTCCAATGTGGTGAATCAGAAGGTCTGTGATCACCAGAAAGCTTATTTATTGTGTTAAACATATTTTATAATTCAGAAAACCTTTTCCAAATATCTAAATAGGTATTTGCAAGAGACATAATCGATCGGGATTCCCTTCTAAACTACTAATTGGAAAGTTATTTATCAATGGTTGGTGACCATAATTCCAGCTGGAAAGCATCAATAAGTTACTAACTCCTAAGTTGGTTTTGAAACTGATTCGCAACGGAGAAGGGTTCCCTTTTATTAAGTGGGGGGAGGGCATAGGAGGACGAAGTAGGAGATCAGAAAAAAGGCCTAATGTCAGACAATCTCAGCTATCAAAGGGCAGAAGAAGGAAAGATTCACAGGAAAAGATTCACCAGTTGCTAAAGCTGTGTCCAATCAGCCTTCTTGTTTCAAGGGGAATACTATTTAGTAACAGTAGTCCGGAAGCCCCCACTCTTTTTTTAAATTCTGCAATCACCAGAAGTGCAATGGCCAATGAATGTATTGGTATGTTGGGCCTTTATAATTTAATGCAAATTAATGCTGTCCCTTTCATTTCTAAACAATGCATGAAGAACTATAAAAGACACTTTTAATGCAATAGCATATTTAACATTCAGCCGATCTAGCTGGTGGAGAAATGTTGTTTGCAACGTGTTAGTCACATTCATCACAATTGGATACAGATCAATTGGAAATACTAGAGACATGGTAACAATTTTATTTCGATTTAAATTATTATTAAAATGTTACATATCTTAAACTATTCAAGATGAAAATTAAACTTCATTTCCCATTTTTCGCAATTTCTGACTTTTCTCTCGACAATTGGTTGGTCGCAATATTTTCTTCATTTTTTGCAGTGGTACTAGAATCAGGTTTTGTCTCTGAAAGAAAAAAATGTTACTCTCACTTGCATAAAAATATATGTCTCCAGTTATTGTGCACACAATGAGCAGGGTCATGCTCTACTGATGTACAACATGGAAGGAGATGTTGAGAAGTAGATGGTGCATTGCTCAGAATCAAGGGCACTTCAATATATTCACACCAAAAATGCACAACAACAAAAAACAAAAGTTCACTAGTTCCATTTTCCTTGAGTGGTGCTACACTGCCAGAACCTTGGATATTTGTTAACTGAAGTTTTGTTTGCATCATGAATGCACCCCATTGCACTAGATCAAAGAGGATCATATTCCTTAACACTAGTACAATATTTAAATTGCTCAGACGAGGTTCATTTACAGGTGGTTTTCCAATACTCTCCACCTGAAATGGAGTCACTTCACACATAAACATGTTTATTGGGTGAAATACAGAGAAACAACTATTTTCCAAGATCAACAAATACAATGATGATGAGACATTTCTCCAAGACAGCAAAAAAAGCAGAGGGCATTGATATGTATGGCTCTATCATTCAAATAGCAGAATCAAGTCAATGACAACAAATAAGGAACCCTTTAGGAGCTGGATCTATATTGTGTAATATCAGTAAAAATCTGCAAACAAACTGTTTACACTTGAATAATGCTGACAGGTCAATAGCATGTAATGGATATTTACCATCATGAAGCATCTCAAGTATGATTATGACCTACATAGTTCACAATTTAACAAACTGCATGAATAAGTCTAATCTATATTATGGAATTCAGTCTGCACCTAACTTCCTGAGCTCAACTTTCAACAGTTTGAGAAATGTCCTCCGTTCACCCCCTTTTTTGGACTAATGCTATCAATTTTTTAACTGTGGGGCACTACTGTTCGGGCCGCATTGTGTCTGCTCTGTCTCCTACAAGGGTAAAACTGGCTAACTCCTAATTAAATTCCGAGTGAGGTCATAGCATATAGTGCAAGGAAAACATCAACAGCATGGACAATCTAAAACTTACCTGTGCACTACACAACATTTTGTGCCATCTACTGTGCTGATAAAGGAAACATGGCTTCAGGCCTAGCGTATGGCATGATAACTACCTGATAACTTCAGCTTTCAAAATAACTATTTTTCACAAGGAAGAACCTTTCCTTAAAATAATAAATATGTAAACCTTAGTAGGCCTTGTAGCCTAAAAGTTAGGGTGCATAGTATTTAGAAGTTATGCACACAAAATTGAATTGTTGTTATGCACTTACATTGAATAGTCTCCAAAGCTATTTTTAATTGTATATGGTTTCTTTCCTTCTAGTGGACTACCATTCACTCCAATTATGAATCCTATTTCATTCCTATAGGCCTGATGGAGTAACCACACTCCAAATTTAGAGATGTCCGTCGCCCCAGCAGACATCTAGCAAGGTTGCTGTTGATGCATTGGAAGTGTGCGGCACAGCTCCATCATCATGCAGGAGCTAAATAAAACAGGTAATTTTGTTTATTTTCAAAATCAAAATCCTGAAGTGCAATTTTCTTTCTAAAAAATAAAATGAAAAATGCCCCTCTTGCCATCTCTGTTTTTTCCCATGGTGTGGGGGTCATGGAAATGTATTTACTTTCAGTTAGTTCCATGATTTGATGGAGGTAAGCAAAAGTAAAAACTTCCCATTTCTTCGTCCACTCTAAATATGGTGGGGGGACAAATGGCAAAATCTCCAGGCACCCTTAATTCTTCAGGACGTCAGAGGTATATGTTAGTGGTGTAGATGTAATAGTCTCCCCCGCTGACTTACTGAAGGCCCGCCCTATTCTAAATGAAGTGGGTGGACCTTCAGTATAGCAGAAAGGGTACTCCATTGTTGTCTCGATGGAGTAACCTTTCTGCCACACTCTAAATCAGGCCCTATCTTAAAAGGTAAAATGATTGACCAGGATAAACTTTCTTGGTGTTTTCAAACTGCAGTCCAAATAATTCTGCCTTAAATCACACCTAGGTCTCAGTCAATTGTGAGCAGTGCTTACTGATTGACACTTTGGGGGTTATTTATTCATGAGCACGTGCACCACTTATGCGCCCCCGGTGGGTCACTAATTAAACTGGAGGCTGAACTTCTGTATATTCATAGTCCAGTGATTATTGGAGGTGATTTTAATTTAGTTCAAAGACCCGAATTAGATAGAACGTCCAAAGTAAAATATATTACTCCCTTACATTCAATGGCTACACTTAGAACATTGATCCAAGAATTAAACTTGGTCGATGTCTGGAGAATTAAAATGGTGGATAAGAAGGGTTATACTTTCTTTAGTACAAAATACATCCACCATTCCTGTATATATTATTTTTAATAGATCAATCCTTGTTGGAGGAAGTTGAAGGAGTTAAAAATCTTCCGGCTACTCTTTCTGATCATTTCGCTTTATTACTCTCTTTGAGATTTTAGGAAAAAAGGGCTATAACCAGATGGACTCTAGATCGGAGGTCCATTTGAAGATTCGAGAAGAGGTTAGGATATTTTTGAAAGATAATAATGGGTCAGCAAAAAGTTAGGTCATTTGGGATGCATTTAAGGCATTCCTTCGGGCCTTGGGAACATCTATAATGGTGGGGAAGAAGCGTATCTCTAGGCAACGTGAGAATGACCTGTTGAAATCTATTCAAACTATGGAGTTTGAATTACAGCGGGCTTCCTTAGACTCTTTTGGTGAGGTCCCCCGTCTTACTAAGGAGTTGGAGAAACTTCAATTAGAATACCGGGGACTTTTGGATATGATTATATTAAATAGATGGAAGGTCAATACATTTCACAATTTTTCATATGGGGAGAAAAGTGGGCAGCTTTTGGCTTGGAAAGCTAAAACTGATAAAGTTCGCAATTATATAAATACTCTGAGTGAGAGTTCCACATGTCCGATTTTAGACACAAGTACAAAAATAGGAGCTGAAGTCCGTGGGTATATGGCCACATTATATAAAGAGGATATTACACCTGGGTTGGATGAGATTTAAGAATTTTTGGGTAGAGTCGAGCTTCCTTCCCTGAGTGAATATTAAAGAAACTACCTTGAATCAGGGATAAGTGAAGAAGAGATCCAAGCACAGTTGAGAAGATTGTCGACAGGGAAGGCGGCTGGGCCAGACGGTCTTCCAATAGAAATGTATAGATTTGGTGAGGATAATCTAATATCAGAATTTAAAGAGCTGTTTGATAAGATCTTCATAGAAGGCGAGGATCCTCCGAGATCCTGGGCCGAGGCAACAATCGTCTCAATTTTGACACCAAATAAGTATCCGTTGGCAGTAGAGTCCTATAGGCCAATATCCCTGTTGAACACCGATTATAAAGTGTTCACAGGGATATTGGCAACCAGAGTAGCCAAGATTGTAAAGAGTATAGTTCATGGAGACCAGAGGGTGTTTCTCCCGGGCAGGCAGCTTAATGAACTTACCTTCACAATGATCGGTAAAATAGATTTGGCAGAATCTTTCAATCTCCCAGTAACGATGGTGGCAGTAGATGCTGCTAAAGTGTTCGACCAGGTTCACTGGCTGTACCTCTGGAAAGCTCTAAAAACGTACGGTTTCCCTTTAAACTTTGTAAAAGCATTAAAGTTGCCCTTGTGCACCTAAAGCCAGAGTTTTAATTAATGGAGAATTAATGGATTGGTTCAGTATTATGTGGGGAACAAGGCAGGGATGCCCGTTGTCCCCCTTGTTGTTTAACATATATATTGAACCCTTCGCAGCCTTAGATAGACAGGACTCTTCTATTCTTCCTTTTAGATATAAAAATCTTGAGGTTAAACTAGCTTTATACGTGGACGACCTTATTCTTTACACTCCTAAGGAGGCTATTCCTCAAATATAGGATAACACAGATGTAATTGGGAAGGTCTCTGGATATAGCATACATAGGGATAAGACTGAGGTAATGGAGTGGAAACAACCCTCTCAGACCCTTGGAGTGAAACCTCAAATGCGATATCTTGGCATTAGAATTACACAAAAGTTAGCAGATCTCCCCGAGGTTAACCAGAGAAAGATCAGCCAGGAGTTTGGAAGATTATTGATCAGATGGGCTAATCTTCCCCATAATTTATATGGAAGGGTAAATCTGATCAAAATGATTATACTTCCCAAGATTACTTTTCTTTTTAATAATATACCCCTCCCATTTGATAAGAACGAGGTAGCAAAATTACAGGACAAGATAGGAAGCTTTGTTTGGGCGTCAAAAGGCCCGTGTATATCTTGGAAAAGGCTGAGGAGAAGGTTAACGAGTAGTGGTCTTGCCCTTCCGGATCTATGGGACTATCCACATGTATTTCATTTTAACAATTTTCGAACTCGAGGAAAGACTTGGGCTCTGTTGTTTGAGTGGTGCCAGAGGAACGGGGTCCAATGATTAAGCCAACAAATAGCTGTCTGTCCTAGTCCCCCTCTTTGGTATTCTTGCGTGTTAAGCATAAGAGGGAATGGAAACAGCTAGATTTCTTGTCTGGAAAGACTCTATTCCCATTTTGCTCTCGCAGGAGAAAGTGAGTATTACCAACAGGTTAATTGGCAGAATGAGGACCAAAAAATAAAAAATAAAAAAATCCAATGAGATGGATGCAAACGAAGGCCCATGCTCCACCCATTAAATGCCTTCCAAACATAAGGTAATACAAGGCAGTGATATGAGCTGCCATGTGTTACTTTGTAATCACTAAACCACACAAAGACATGTAAAGTGGATTTGTATTGTGTGGTAAATGCCAAAAAGGCTTATGCAGCAGAGCTGTTCCCCAAAAGTGATAGTAAATCTGTCCCTACCTTCATATATGCTGACGTTGGTTATAAAGTAGTTTGATTAGCCTTAGAAGGGTACAGGGGAGTGCCGCAGCAGCGATCACTTATGTTTGTAGAAGAAGACGTCCGACTCTGTCCTCCCGTGGCGGTGAATGGCCATTCATCGCCCTGTACCCTTCACCGGCTGGTGAAGTTAATTATATTCATCTATTGGAAGATTACTACAAAGAAATTCAAGACAGGTGTCGGCTGACACCTTTTTCCATGATAGCGCCAAGCGAACGCTATAACAATCTCCTCCAGGCTGTCCACCCCCTTTCTGTCCTGATGAAGACCCGCTCTGGATGCAATTAAGCGTGCACCATACCTCAGGGTCGAAACGTCGACGTTATTTCTATCAATCCGTCCGTGAAGAGTTACAACACGCAAAGCAAAAGAATACATTTTGTTGTGACCAATGTAACGCATATGGACTGATGATAATCTATGTCCTCCAGTATTGTCTATGTCATGTGTTTTGATCCCTATATAAATCACATGTCACGTACCACTTTTGGTCACTGAAACCTTTTGTATGATTCTCTTTTGTTTTGTTTTTGGACAGCCACTCCAAATACTGTATCAATACTTGCAAAATAGGAAATAATTCTTGAATACCTAAGAAATGTGTTGTGTCTTTACAATTTGTTCATAGAATTTTCTCCTACAATGTATGAAGAGACTGACTATTGATATAGATGCACAAAGAAATTGCTTTACTCCCGACAGAACCACTACGCTTATATCACTTTAGGACCCAGGTTCTGAGGGCTACGGGGAAACCCCATTATAATTACTAATTAGAAGCATTTGAAGTAAGTTTATTGTATTAAAATCTTTACAATGACATCAAGGTGCAAGCAGATAACAGATGTCTAAATCCACATTCAAACATTAAGGTAAAATCCCTGACACTGTAAAGCATGGAGTCACCAAAAATAGGAGCACAGCAATTGCAAATAGGTTTCATAGTGTCTCATGCCATTCTTTCGGTCCATATAGATACTTTATGCAAAGATTAAGAAAGAATGCAGGGTGTTTGCAAAGTGTAAACAAACAAATAAATGAAACCTGCATTGAAGTATAATATTGAGATAAAATCATTACAAAAAGAGGAAGCAGCACAGTGTTTGCATAGTGCTAACAGAGAGATAAATAAATGCCCCATGGAAGTATTAATAATAGGGGGAAAATTATTAAGAACATAGAATATAGGATCTCCAGAAAAAAGAAGCAGCCTGGGAAACAGAAGTGAAAGTGTTCCAAGGTGCTACATGTTGGGAAATGTTGGAGATTTAAAGTGCAACACAAGTGAAGAAATTGGGCTGGCTTGTAATCTGTCATTTCTTTCAAAGGGCAAAGTGCCAAATATTCAGTTGGCTGTGTCGGTTCAGGCAAATGTGTGCTGTATGCTGCCTGATTAGATGTTCCTGAAAGTGGGCTATTGCCTCTCAGTAATCTCCAGCTATAGCAAAAAGCTTGCTAGTCTGTGCTAGTTCCATCAGGACATCAGACCAAAAGATGTAGGACACTGCTTCTTTTCATGTTCTAACTCCAGGATTCAGAAATAATGGCCTTAAATAAACTCACTTTTGAGAAAGCAACATATTGATGGGGAGATTTACTACAATTTTGCACCGTGTTTGTGTCACAAAAGTTAAGCAAACCAATACAAATCTTTTTTTTTCACAATTTGCTTTCCATTTCTTAACTTGTTTAGCTCTGAAAATAATGGAAAAGTAATGCAAGGCAGCACATAGGGGCCATACCAAGAATGGTGCATGGGCGTTCCTATGCAACCACCAAAGGTTTCTCATGCTAAACCCAAATTACTAAATAAAGTAGATTGGGTTTAGCGTGAGAAAACTGCGTCCTTTTCAGGTAGGCACAAATAAGGAGAAATAGTTTAATTTCTTCTTCCTTTTGCTACTAGGCATGTGTGATGCACTTTACAGCACATATACAAATTGGGAAAATGCCCAAAGTGAATCTGTGCATAGTATTTTGCACTGGAAGGGTTCCTTCCAGTACAAAACCTATGCTAGACTCACAGCGACACCCTTGCACAATGGCACAAAGGTGTCTCTATGGGGCATGGGAGCTGATTTCAGCGCCAGCGCTAGTGAGAGGGGACAAGAGTGCCTTATTTTAGTAAATAGGGCTCTCTCCTCCTCTCTCCTTGCAACGTAGCAGCTTTTGCGGCTACTGCACTGCGCTACAGGAAAAAATGGTAAATCTGCCCCTAAGTGTTCAATGGATTCTGAGATATATGGTCACAACCTGTATTCCCATACAGGCAGTGTCAGGAGCATCAACAGAATATTCCCTAGGGCTCGTCTTCCAAGGCTGCTCTCAGATACAGCTAACAAGAAGTGCCTTTGTGTGATTTGTCAAGCCCCACAGTGCCTGGGATGTTATGAGTGGGTCGGTGTGACATTCTGTGTGCGGATTCAGTGTGTTTATTGTACTGCAGAGATGCCCTAGTCTCTCTTCTTATCCTAGAAAATCACACACACAGAGTCATCTTTGGCCAATTGATGGTAATATTTAATTAAATCCATTTTATACTCAATGTCCATATTGACCAATCCAAACTCCAGTCTTATCAATGTGCCTTAGGTTGTTTTGGGAAGACCCAATAATTTCCAATACGGGCTATGTGGCAGCACGCTAGTGTCTCTATAAGCATGCCAGGAAAAGCAAGGTGTCCATAGCTTATGGTGAGTAACAGCTATGCCCGAGTTACTATTCCGATCCCCTCAGCTGTAGGAGTCTCTAATAAACGATAGGGTTTGGTTAGGGCAAACAATTTATTGGCTGCTTTTTCTTTGCAGGCTTTTACAAGCAAGTAGGATTTGCCAGTGTCTGACAGCCAGACACTGAGATAAATATGCTTGCATGGCATAGTTATATTTAAGAGGCCCAGCAGTCATTCCAACTGATGTTTTTGGTCTCTTTGATCAAAGACCAGTGCTTTAATTTTTTAGGCATTTGCAAGCAGGTGGTTATTGGTAATTTAAATATGTAATATACATAAAGCCCTCTTCATGCTAAAATGTGTGTGGTCCACTAACACCAAATCACCAGCATGCTGTATAATAGGTAGTTTGATGTGGTCCAGCTTCGCGGAGAGATATTCCCTTTCAACAGTTCTGAACCTAAGCAGCTGTGTATAGATTAAACAAACTAGGGACAATAACTCATACCTGCTTCAAACCTTTGGGCCTCATTTACATGCCCATTGGGCCACGGTATTGCAAATTTTTTAGATGCAACAGCTCTGCAGTGTGCCTGTCCAAATTTCTAAGGCCAAGTAAAGTCCCCCTGCAAGTCTTTTCATGGCCTTGTAAATATGGCCCCATATATATATATACTCTGTGTGAAAAGGGCAATCCATGGATCAATCAATTAATCACTGCATTTATAGAGCGCGCGACTCACCCATGAGGGTCTCAAGGTGCTGAGGGGGGGTGGGTGGGGGGTGCTGCTACTGCTCGAATAGCTGGGTTTTGAGGTGTTTACTGAAGGTGGGGTGGTCCTGGGTCAGTCGTAGGTGTGCAGGTACGGAGTTCCATGTTTTGGCTGCCAGGTAGGAGAACGATCTTCCTCCGGTGGTGGTTCTGCGAATCCGTGGGACGGTGGCGAGGGCGAGGCTGGCGGAGCGGAGCTGGCGGGTGGGAGTGTAGAACGAGAGACGGTTGTTGAGGTATTCGGGGCCCATGTTGTGGAGCGCTTTGTGTGCATGGGTGATGAGTCTGAACGTGATCCTCTTGCTGACGGGGAGCCAGTGCAGATTTCTCAGGATGTTGCTGTGCGTGTTCTCAAGCAACATCCATGGAACCTGGTGCATTACCGGATTTACAAAGTGTTGTAAACCTGGAAATGTGTCAGAATCTTACTTCTCCCCATTAGAGTGCAACAAGGAGAAATACTTTTATTTCTCTTCATCGTTTAGCTCTGTCTATATGTGATTCCTTCTGCAGCACACATAGAGTGAGCAAAACTCAATTAGAGATTGTTTTTCTGCAGGAAGGTGTCCCTTTCTGGGCAACAACAAATAGCCCTGCAATGCAAGAAATATTTCACTATGGTGTCTGCGTAGGAGCACGGCTGCTGTTCGCACGTAGGTGCTGGGAAGAGAAGTACAGAAATGCCCCACATCTTGTAAATAAGGCTCATTCCTGCCCTTTTATTTTGACGCACGGCAGAACAATAGAAAGACTCGCTGTGCTGCCGTGCATCAAAATATAGTAAATGAGGCCCTTAGTTTGCAAGTATTTTTGCGGTGACGTGGGTTTGGGTTACCTTAATCCAGACCCAGGTGTCTGTGTATAATGCTGTAATAGCATCCAGGAGTAGCTTTAGCATTATCTAATCAGCAAGTTTGGTGCAGAGTATATTACAATCAATTCCATTGATTGCACTGATGTAATCAATGAAACAGTCGTAAAGTGGGCTCATAAATTTTTTAATATCCTTCACTCCCAATTAGGAGAGAGCTATCACGTTGTCCATTGTTTAGGCGTTCGGCCTGAAGCTATTAGCATATCGTTTTCTGGTGATGAATTAGACCCTTTGTTATGTATTAGGTGGAAATTGGAGCCTTTCCATAAGGGCAGACAACATAAAACATTCATTAAAAAGATTGAGTATATAATGTACCCATAGTGCAGGATCCTCCTGGAAGCTGCAGGTAAGGCACTTGGCCCTGGGGCTCCATTCTTCTGAATGGACTTGTTTTAGGTAACTACAATTGGGTTTTCGTTGGGACACTCTAGGGCTTTAAAAAGCAAGTCTTCAATTGTAGCCCTTGAATTTGTAGTATCAATGTAGTGATTTGATATATGGTCAACCCATTTTTGTGCAGGGACAGCATTCTCCTAAACCATAGATTTACTTGTCAGTCCATTAATGCCATTAATGAAGCCCCAGAATTCCAGTGACTTGCTTGGTGACATTATAGAGGATAAGTATTTACACTCTTCTTCCAGGTGCTTTTGCTTTAACGACCAAACTAATCTTTGGTGTTTTTTCCTTGCTTCTTTTAGCACACCCCCTGTATTAGTACAACATTGTTATGTGGGATAGCTCGTGGGGAGTAGTCTCCTGAGGGTATGAACTCTAATGCTCCCCCGAGCTGTACCCCGGTTTTGATTGCAGAGTGCTTCATTCCAGTTTATTAGACAACGTGTGTTTCCGAGGTTCAAAAGTTAATAAACTGTGGGACAGCAAGAGCACAGCAGAACAGTGTTGTTGTAAATTGTGGAGATTATGCAGAAACCATTGTACCTGTTTGAAATGTTCTAGGCGGGTGGAACAATCACGGTTGGCGCTCTTAATTTTCTTGCAATGTAAGTTGTCGAACCAGTGGTTAGCTGATTGATAGCTCTTGACCTTAGTTGAAAATTCCTGCCTTATTGGAGGCTTTGCAGAGGGAGACTCCATCAGGATCATCTGCCTGGGTAGTCAATATATGAATTGGTTCATTCAGGGCGGATTCATGTTTGGTCTGTGACCAATCTTGAGGAAGAGCCTCTGGTCTCATATCCCTTGCTGCCAACATCGAGTAGATCTCTATAACCTCTATGTCCTCCAGATTTTAATAGATTTACTTCTTTCACCTGCCATCTCCACCATCTCCGTTATTATTGATTGTTCAAGGGCAATACAGACGGAGCAACTGAAGTGAAGGGTAGTTCCTCATTTTGTTATGGTGACTCTGATTCTGGTTGCCGAGCATTGTCCACTATGCCTGCCCTTGTGAGATGCTTGTGGATATAGTTCTTAGTTACAGCCAAACAATGTGCTGGTTTTGCTGGGGCTGTCCTCTCGCAGGTGTGCAGCCAGGCCTGTGCTCAGATTAATTTCAAGTTGCACAGGTCGCTCTAAGGGCTGGTTGTTGTATCAAATCACCTTCTGTGTTATCCATTGCGATGGCCCTCAAAACTGCTTTCCTCTGAGTTCTTTTAATCTTAACAGTGTGTTTACAAGAATCAAACACTCTATGGGAAAGCTTCCAACAGGTACAAAATGCAGATGAGCACTGATGTATCTTGCAAATCTGGAGTGCTGCTTTTGTTTCTCCCCATCAAAGCTGCAGGACAATCCTCCGGTAGCCTGAATATAGTGAATGTCATCCAGTCAGGTAGGACAGTAAGACCGCGTTGGCTGGTGATTATGATAGGGACTGCGGAGGGAGGATGCACACCCTGGCCATAAGCTGCACCCGATCATAGTCAGGCCGCTTCTTCAATGAAGCACTCAATTGTGTACCAAGATCTACCTTGTTGTCCCTCACTGCCACTGCCGACACGTTTGTTTCCACCTGGTATGGCTTGGCTCCAAACGTGACTACTGCTTTGTGCCCCCTACTGCTGGCAAGTGTAAGGCGCAAAGATCATCATAAGCGTTTAAGGGGCCATCAATTGGACTCATCTGGATTACATCATAGTAGGTTGATTGTAAGTAGTAGCTTATATGGTGGACTTACTGCAAACTGATTTAATTTTTTGAGCCTTATAGCTTGTAGCCAGTTCTTTCACTAGCAGTGGGCTGCAGGTAGTGAGGCGAGGCATCAGAGTTAACGATGCAGGAGCAGCTCACTAGAGACTTCAACTACAGGATACAGAGGGCTCTGGTCTGCCAGAACATGCCTAATTTAATTGTCTCCCACCACCTTCTTTTCTGGAAAGGTATGTGCGTCATGTTGTAAGTGCTGCCCTGGCACAATGGGACCTGCGGTCTGTCTGCCTCCTTGGGGCCTTGTAGATCGCAAACCTCATCGGCTGCAGCCCCAGTTGGTCCTTCATGGACCAGGCTGCACCCAGGGAGTGGGAAAACGGCAGCCGGGCCAGGACAACAGGCTGTGGAGACCAGCAAGTGACAGACTTCTACTGCAGCCAGGTCAATTGATCACCCGAGCAGAACTGGGCTGTTTCCTACCACCACTACACTCGCCCCACGACCTTGGTCCCCAACCCTTGCCTTCTTCACGGGGTAAACTTAGGCTGGAAGCAGTGGCAGAAGGTCCCCCGCGGCAGTGAAGATCTCTTCTAGAGGCAACCCGGAGCTCTGCTTTGCATGCAACGTGTGGCTTGCTCACAACTTGCTCCTACTCCAACACAGCGTTAGATCTGCTACCAGTCCTCGTTTTCCTCAATGCCTTTGGAAAGTGGTTGTAAAGCAGCCATTTCCATTTACTTTGACACTGCACCAGTTTAACTTTATGAAAAATGGTACTCCAAGTTGACAAATATAAAAGAGCAAAAAATAAGGACAGGAATAGAGAAATTGTTTCCCTAGCCTCTGTGTGCCTCTCATTTGGAGCACAATCAATTCATTTTCTGCATATTTCTCATTGTTTGAAAAGGTTCTAGTGATGGGATGAACTGATTATCCAGGCAGGGAAAGAACACCAACCAAGAAGCAGGCTGAGGCAACATTACACAATTCATATATTTACATGAATCAGTAACTGATGGAGGTTTGATTGAGCCACTTTCCTTTGCAGCAAGATGTCACAGTTCGAATTCATGTTGAGGCATTTTAGTTCCTAACATGCAGACGCAGCCCGTGCAGGTAAGAATGGTGGGGCCAGGTGGGGGGGAAGGAGGGGATTTCAACATAAGACCCCGAGTGAAAATTAGATAAATAATTAATTCAACCCTCGTGGTGTATGTCGAAATACCCCCTCACCTGGCCCCACCGCCCCACTGCTTTTACTAACATGGACCGCGGCTGCTAACATTCCTGCTCAAGCAGACTACTGTGAGTTGTGAAACGTGATTTTAAGAGCTGTCTTTTATTCTATCAAAACTGAGTTGTGGGTCAAGAGGCAGTTTCTCATGACTCATTTAAATAAAGAAGTCATTTAAAGAGAAAGTCTGACCAGTAAATTGCAGTACTCTGCCACACTCTGATTTAGCCATATATTTGGGATGATGTGCTCAGAAAATGCACCACGGACACCCACTACACCATCACCATCTTCTTGCTGAACAGGTAAAGGTGTTTTTGCTACACTCGTTGTTTACATCACAGTGCAGTGAGATTTTCACACAATTCCTTCGACTTTAGTGACATATTGTTTAATATCCAGAACCCCACTCTTAAGGCTATCCCAGCACCACTGTCACATACATTTTTGTATGTGCCCATTACATATGCAGACTTCCGTTCTGGCAGCAACAAGGTTCATGACAGCCATTGCATAAGAAAGGAGTTGTTGCTCAACCTGCTCTTTTGTGCATAGGTGGCAGGGATGACATTTTGAGCACAGAATAGGCATTTGCTGCTAGTTGCTCTGCATGGCTTCAGTTATGATAATTAATGGGAGAGTTTCGACTCATATATTGTTGGCAAATATTTCTGAGGAGTATTTTTTCATCACTAGTTAGCACCCTGTTTTCATTTTATGTATTTTAACCTATACATTTAATGGATTATTGTGGAATCTAACTGGGGGGCACTACCAACCAGAATATAAGATCCTTAATTATTGCCCGGCGGTGTCGCCTCTTGAACCCACAAAGAAGTTAAACTATTGAAGAGGCAGGCGCTGGAGACTGGAAGGCAGGAAACAAGGTTTTTATTCGCTCCGGAGGAGAACACAACGAAAACGGACAGAAGGTATCGTTCTGAGGTGCTCTAACTGCATCCCTGAGGCCTGGCCTCTTATACACACGTTTATCTGTTTATTGCATGTAACACATTCTCGTTGATACTTTGAAGTACGGAAAGACATCCTCAGAATCCCCCCTTTCCCAGCCCGTTCCCACGCAAGGTTACAGTGGAAGTCCCCGCCCCGTTCACAACAGGTGATGATCATCGCGCAGCTGGATATTCCGTCGATTCACGGAGTGTGTGGGTTTCGATCGGATCTCGTGGGATGGGGGCTTTGATCATCTCGGGGGTCCTTTGAGGAGGGAAGCTTTCTATTGTATGGGGAGGGGCAAGGGATTGGTATCGGCAGAGCTAGGTGTCGGCCTGGGAACGGGGAAGACAAACGGGCACACGGGGAAAAGGGGTTTGCATCAAAAGGGCCGGAGATCATGAAAGGGAGGCAGGGAGGTGTCGCGTTGGGAACAGGATGAGGGCCTGGGACAGAGCAGCGCCGAAGAGGGGTTTATGACTCAAGGCAGGTGCAAGCAGGGGGTTGCCAGCGAAGCTAGGAGGGAGAGAGAGGCGCGCTGGCTCTCAGCGAGAGCAGGGAAGCCATGGTGCCCAAAATGGCGGCTGTTTTACGCGCAAAAAGGTTAAGGAGAGCAAGAGGGCGCCGATAATGTTGACGGTTTCAGCCTAACTTTCAACAGTCCTCCCTTTTCAACATATCTAGCCAACTTGCTTACTCAATGTCAATTTTCATCAAATTCCTAACTTCGGTATCATACAATGCTCTCATATGTTCGCTTCCAATGTCCACAGTTTTGGGAAAAATGCAACTCGCACATAAAGAACACATAGGTGGCAAACATTGAATTCCTAAGCATAGGCCACATATTACAACTACGGGGATCAGGATAATGGTGAGCAGTCTCCAGCCCCAGCTTTTGACGGTGTCCCAGAACCAACCACCAAGCGACCATTCTTCTTGCTCTTGGTGAACTTCCGATGAGAGTCTGTGAAGATGTTCGATGGCTTTGTACACTGAGGGTGAGTTGTCCGGTATGTATGTACAACAGCTGGCCCCAATAATGCGGCATGCTCCTCCACGGTCCGCCAGAACCACATCTAGAACGAGGCGGTTCTGCAGAGCCACCAAACGGACCGCCTGGAGCTCGGCAGTGTTGTTGGCAAAGATGCCCGCTGTGATGTTCATGGTTGTCTCGACTGCCTGAGTCAAATGTCGGATGGCACGGCTGTTTGCCATCGGGCCCCAGAGGGGGACGAGTCCTTTCATAGCATCGAGGAACTGTGCCCCTGTTGAGTCGGCTTGCTCAACGTCTTTGGCTCGTTTTTGCCTGTGGTGATTCGCTGGAGCCACATAAGTTGGAGGAAGGACGAAGGAGATGTAGCAAGTGCCCCCCCAGCCTTTGGGGAGCCAGGTGTAGGCCTTCGTGCCGCAGATGAAATACATGTTTGGAGATGACACAAAGGAAGGCGGATCCGTGGAATCCAGAGTGCTGGTAAAGCGGCAAGCGCTGCGACCCACCAGCTGTGTCCCAAGTCCTTCTACACACATGTGGCCTGTGACGTTGATGACCGTCAGGGCCACAGTCAGAGTGGCAGCCGTTCGTTTCCGCAGATAGGAGAAGGTGGGTCTGGTCGGATTGTTGAACACCTGCATTTCGATTCGTTCTTTGGCCGGGATGTCCATTTGGATCGAGTCGCTGGGGGTCAGCGGGCAGAAGTGTGTCTTTGTCTTGTTTCGCCCGGCCCCATGAGAAGAATGTGCTGCAGTTCTGCTGGAGGTGGCATTTCCCGTATAGCTCTCTTGCAGGAGGATCAGCCAGGCAAGGCAGGAGCCGTGGACGGAGAAGGGTGAAGGGATGAATGGTATTGAATGTCCAGTGGCATGGGGTAGCAACCCACAGATCCAGCAGTTGGTGGCGTTGGTGGCAAGATTGTGCTGGTGAAGTAGCTGCACGAAGGAGTTGTTCCAAAACTCCTTTCGCCTCTCTCTTAGTTGGGGAGAGAGCGAAATTAGATAATGTTCCTTCATGGTGGTAGGCTGAGCAGTGGTTAGGAATGTTTCGTGAGCAGGTGCGTGTTCTTCCATAATCCAGAGCGTAGTCATGAGGAGAAAACAGAGGAGGATTACGATGAAGAGTGCAATGGTCTTTGAGCTATGAAGTCTGTCTGTTCTCGGATTTCTGTAGTGGGTATTTCCTGTTGTCTCAGTCGGCTTCTTGTTTGGCGCTTCCATCATCTTCTTATCTGGCGCTTCCATCATCTTCGTCTTCAAGGTGCTCGGTAGTGGGCAGGACCACAGACTTAGTTTTAGCTTCTCTCCAGGTAACCCTTGGTAGTTTGGGTCACCGTTCTGAGATTCTTTAACCTAGTCCGTGGCCTACTTAGCCGAAGCTCCCTCCTTTCGCCGCAGGAAATACCCTTCTCGAGATGGCACAGTGGGGTCAGGATGTTTTGAAAGTTCAAGTGTCTCTATGTCAGGATAGCAGTTCAACGATGGTCGGTCCTGGTTCAGGAGCTCTTCTTGGGTGTTGACGGTGTCTGTCGTGGCCAGGGCTGGGGAGACCTTTTTGCAGTGATGGGCGTGCAGCCAATGTTTCTTCCCCTCCACTCGAAGTGCGGTCCGAGTGGTGATCAGCACTTGCCAGGGGCCCGTCCACCGGGGTTCCAAACTCTTTGATCGCTGAAAATTTCGGATCAGCACGAAGTCCCCCGGCTGGATGGCGTGACCCGGACCCCTGGAAGCATCGGGAATGGCCTGCTGCACCTGCTGATGAAGGACAGACAAAGTTTCAGTCAATTTGTACAGATAATCAGACATTAGGACATCCGGAACGTCATGAATGGAAGTTGGTTTCGGGGCAGACCAGACGCTCATGGGTCGACCGAAGACAACTTCATAAGGGGTTAAGTGATGTCGGGTGGGGGTGGAGCGCATCGATAGCAATGCCAGTGGGAGGGCGTCTGGCCATTTCAGGCCCGTCGTAGCCACTATTTTGGCCAGTTTAAGCTTGAGTGTGGCATTGTGTCGTTCGACAAGCCCAGCAGATTGAGGGTGGAAGACTGCGTGGAATTTCTGTTTAATACCCAGCCCATTTAGGATGAGCTGGATAACGTTGGCTACAAAGTGGGGGCCATTATCACTCCATAAAACACGACAGAGGCCATAACGGGGGAAAAACTCCTTTAACAGGACCTTTGCAGTGGCCATAGCGGTGTTGTCACGGGTTGGATATGCTTCCACCCATTTGCTAAATGCGCACACCACGACAAGTACATATTTCAGGCCTTGGCATCTGTCTAGCTGGATGTAGTCCATCTGCAGGACTTCAAATGGGTGGTTTGGGACCCCAAATCCCCCCCGGGGTACTACAGTTCCTTTCCCGGGGTTGTGTTGCAGGCATATTAAACATTGTTGAACCAGGCGTTTGGCGGAATCTGGGATCTTGTCATTGTGCCAAACCCTGGAGACAAGTTCGATCATGGGGGCTGATCCTATGTGGGCAGGGGAGTGTGCCATGGTTAATATGGGAATCAAGTACGAATCAGGTAGCAACCATTTGTTTGTGTCTTTCGTCCGCCAGCAGCCTTCATCGTCTTTCAATCCCACCCGTGTCCATTCAGTCAATTCGTGTTGTGTGCTAGTCGTTTGTATGTCTCTGATTGTGTCCTTGGCGTCAGTCCAGTTTTCTGCTTGTGACCTGGTCACGTACATATGTGTTGTCGTTCTATTTTCAGCTGTCGTTCGGGCGGTGATGTCAGCTAGTGCATTTCCCTGTCCGATAATGTCTGTCACTTTCTTGTGTGCCTGGCATTTGATAACGGCAAGTCTGTTGGGGAGGAGGACAGCTTCGATTAAGGCGGAGACTAAATCCCCGTGCAAAATGGGTGTGCCGTGTGAGGTCAAGTATCCTCTTTCCCTCCAGAGGAGCCCAAAATGGTGAACCACCCCGAAGGCATACTGGCTGTCAGTGTAAATGTTCGCTGTGGTTCCTGTTGCCAGGATGCAGGCTCGCGTCAAAGCAATCAGTTCCGCTGCCTGGGCAGATCGCTGGGTGATGCGGGCTGTTTCTACTACAGTTCGAGCCGTGGTGACTGCATAGGCAGCGGAAGTGGTACCATCGGAGAGTTTGATGCAAGAACCGTCCACCCACAACTCCCCGTCGGGGTCAGGGAAAGCTGTGTCTCTGAGGTCGACCCTACTCCTGGTCTGTTCGTCCGTAAGAGTCACGCAGTCATGTACGGGGTGCACATTGGGATCGTTCTCTGGCAAGGGTAACAGAGTTGCTGGGTTCAGTGTGGTGCACCTTTTCAGGGTGATATGGGGGGCAAGCAAGGTTAGTTCGTATCCAGTCAGTCGTGCACTCGTCAGATGTTGCGTCTTGGTTTGGTTCAGGAGGGTGTCGACTGCATGGGGTACCAGTACCGTGAGGGAATTCGAGAGTACAATCCCCTCACTCTGTCGGATAGAGACTGCAGCAGCAGCTACAGCTCGAAGGCAGGCAGGCAAGGCTCTGGCGACAGGGTCAAGAGTGGCAGAGCAAGCGCACGGTCGTTGCTTAGGGCCGATGGCCTGGGTCAGGACAGATAAAGCGCACCCCTCCCTTTCGTGAGTGTAAAGGGAGAAGGGCTTTCTGTAATCAGGGGTACACAGGACAGGGGCTGAGCAAAGGGCATCTCGTAGTTCCGTGAAGGAAGTTTGACACTCAGGAGTCCAAGGGAGTGGGAAAGGGACGTCTTTGTTTAGCAGAGAAAGCAGTGGTTTTACAACGAGGCTGAAGTTTGGCAACCATTGTCGGCAGAAGGAGGTGAGGCCTAATAGGGAGCGAACCTGCTTCTGGGTTTTAGGGACAGGGGTATCTAGAATGGTTTGGATTCGATCAGGGGTGAGTTTTCTTCCATCTTTGGACAGAAGGTGGCCTAGGTAAGTGACCTGGGGTAGGCAGAATTGCAACTTCTTCTTGGAGACCTTGTGGCCATTTTCCGCAAGGAAGTGCAAGAGTTGAATGGTGGCGGTAACCGCTAGAGGGGTGGTGTCGGCTGCCAAAAGGATGTCATCGACATATTGTACCAACACCACCCCGTCGGGTAACCGGACTTGGTCTAGTTGTCTTTTGAGGGCCTGGCTGTAGATGCTAGGGCTCTCCGTGTAGCCTTGAGGAGCTCGGCAAAACCTATATGAGCGGGATTTTAGGGTAAAGCCGAAGAGATATCGGCTGTCTGGGTGGATGGGGATGGAGAAGAATGCGTTCTTGAGGTCGATGACGGAAAAGGTGGTGGCAGTGGATGGAATCAAGGTCAGGATGGTGGTGATGTCTGAGACCACAGGGTACTGGGGTACCACCACTTTGTTGATCTCTCGGAGGTCGATGATGAAACGGTATGCTTTCTCATCTCCCTCTCCCTGCTTCTTGATAATGGGCAAGATAGGGCTGTTGCAAACGTTGCTAACCACTTCCTCTACCACTCCTGCGTCTGTCAGTGACTGGATAATCATTACCAATGCCTTCTCGCCCTCTGGCGATATCCGATATTGTGGGAGTTTTGGGAGTGTTGCGTCTGGTCGGACAGTAATGTGCACTGGGTCAATTAACATACGCCCTACGTCCGAATCCGCTTTGGCCCACAGATACGGAGGTAGAGTGTCAAGCAGGGACGCGTCAACGTCGGTGATGGAAAACATGTGCCGGGGGGAACAATGTCTAAGCAGAACGGGGTTGTCGTAAAGAAACACTCGAACTCCATCTTGAGAACACCTAATCGTCGCTCGGAAGTGTTTCAGTAAGTCAAGTCCCATAATGGCGTCAGGGCTATTGGAGGAAAGCAAGAACGTGGTGTCGGTGGTGTTGTTTTCTACGTCAAAGAGAATCGGGGCAGACAAAGGGTTGGTGGAGGGCGTTCCATCGAAACCTGTCGATGTTATGAGTGAGCCAGACAAGGGTGCCCTTGGAATCAGTCGTTTAGATAACGCACTACGTGTTGCGCCAGTGTCTACCAGAAATGGAGACTTGGTACCCAGGACCTTAGCAGTGACATAAGGGCCCTGCTGGTCAACATAGAGCTCGACTGGATCCCTCCCTCGCCCTTGGCTGTCCTATGCAAAGGTGTGAGTGTCGTCATAGTCAGATTGTTGATATTGGTTCTGTCTGGGTCGATCGAACGTATTTGGTCTGCTTGATCTGTCGTTCGTTGCGTCATTTGGGGGCCCTCGTGGTGGTCCCTTAGGTCTCGGTCCGTTTGCTACATCCCGGGGGTCTCTGTTTCTGATCATTTCCAGAAGAACTGGGCACTGGGATTTCCAATGGCCAGTCCCTTTGCAGAAAGCGCACTGGTCTTCTCTAAGGTCTGTGCGTCCACTGTAGGGAGTCAGAGTGCGGTCCTGGGGAAATGTAGTCTTAGGGACGTTTGTCTGGTAGTTTCCCCGGTATTGGTCTCGTCCTATAGTCACCCCTTGCAGTTTGGCAATCATCACCCTCTCTTTTAAGTCTTTCTTCTTTCTCTCTGTCGCCCTATCGTTTTCATTTTTCTGATGCTCATAATATTGGGCCATTTGGAGAATCGCTGTAGGTTTGGAGGCTGCCCAACTACTCTCGCTGGCCTGTAGTTTCTGGGAGATTTCCAAAGATAGGCCCTTAACATAATTCTGGACAAACAGATGGTGTCCGGTTGCAGTGGTCATGTCCTGGCCGCTGTAATCGGAGAACACCGTTTCAAACCGGGAGAAGTACTCCGATACGTCCTCCTGGGGTTTTTGGCGACAGGCTGTTACTATCGACCAGTCCACTTTCTTTTCTGGGATTTGGGTTTTTAATTTCTCTACGATTTTATCTGGGAGGTCTAGAATGGATTTCAACGGCTTTTGTCCTGGTCCCCGTTGTTTGTCCAGTTCATCGAGTTGTGACCAGGTATGTCCGAACAGCTCAAGGTGGTCGACTTTCCGGATTTGCTTCCACACATCAGCTGGTAGACATAACCCGAAGAACAAGTCGATGTCAGCCAGGGTCATGATAGTTGAACCCAGGGCTGTCCCCAATTCAGTATAGAAGGCAGTGGGGTTTTTACGTAGGTCGGGTAGAGATTTCCGGAATGTCAGTATCTCTTGCCGGTCCCATGGCTGGTAGACCCAGTTGTATACTACCCTTCCCTTCGCATCTTGGTTGTTTGCATCATCGTGAGTCCCTGTGCCCCGAGGAGGAACCCAGTAAGGGGCAGCCTCACGTATCGGCATCATGGTGTTAGATTGCTCGGTTGGTGGTTCGGTCACTACGGGGGCTGCGGATTTAGCTCCCGGCTTTCGTTCAGTGAGGTGGCGGAAAACCTCAAGCGTACGCGTAAGGAGGTCCGACACATCACACTCGCCCTCATCCCCGATATCGACCTTCCGGTACAGAGTCCTTAGGCTCTCGGGACCTTTTTCTCGATATCGGTCCTCGTATGCATTCAAGACATGATAACACAGTCGTACGGTAAAATGTCGTCTGTGACTCCCTGTATACGAGCTGAACATATCTGTGATGTACTCTTCATCATCCTTCCTTTCTACCAGTGTCCTTGCTATTTTGTCGATCCCCGCTCGCTCACCTTTGTCTAGCCTGTTTGTTCTTGCAGGGCCAGCCCCTCGAGTCTCATGGTCGTCTAACGTCGTTGTTGATGCGGGTTTTAATACAAGGGGTTCGGCCGGCACAGAGGCCATTGGGGCCGACGCTGTGGCGGTACCTTTGTTTGTACCTGGGGGTGGCGCGTGCTGCGCCAAGGGTTGAGAAGGGGCATATGGAGGGGGCATGTAGATGATAGGAGGACCTAACAGCAGGTCCTCATTGGCTTGTCGTTTCGAGGGTAAATCAGGGTAGAGCATGGAGGGGGTTCTAACCGGACACTGGCTTGGCGTTTCCCTTTCTAGTTTCTGTTTAGCTTTCTCTCTTTCCTCTATCTCCTTTTTTAGTTTCTGAGCAGCTAGGTGGGCTGCTTTTTGCAGCTCTTTTTCCAACCTACTCTCAGTTTTCTTTTTACGCTGTTCAGTTTCTTTTCGCCACATGCCGAAGCTATCCAGCATAGTAGGTGTTGTCTTGTTTTTACCCAGGGCAGTTTCTAGCGTTTTTATTTTATCATCATCGAAGGATCCTATCAGGGGCCATTGACTTTCTTGACCCTGTTTTGTATATTTATGCCATAGTTTACTATAGGCAATAGCGGTCAATCCATGCTTCATGAACATGTCCTTATTAGGGGTGCCTTCCAGTGGGGCTGGATGGTCCATCTCTAATAAGCGGTCCGGGCTAAACAGGCTACTAATCAGTGGGGAGAAGACAGACATGACGGCTCGTAACGAGGGACTAAAAAGTCAGCACTGCCTATCTTATCACTAGGTGCAAAGACTGGACAGAATATTTCTATTCTACGTTGTTTGCAGGCAGTGAATACCTCATGGATCAAAAAACCAAAGACCAATAAATAACAATGGGGAGAATGAGCAGGTCCGCAAAGATTTGCGTTACCTACCCTTTTCACTATCTGCAAAAAGGGTGGTCTCTTCCCTGTTTGCAGACAGGGAATCTCCAGGAAACAATAGTTTGCGAACAACAGTTCAATTTCAAGAGATTATTGAGTGGGAGGGAAAAAATAAGCACGGCTGCTGCCCTACCTATCCTCCACTGTTTGCAAAGAGAGAGCCCGTTGTTTCTCCGTTTGCAGACAGTGAATCCCTCATAGATCAAGATAACAAAAGACCGATAAATAACAATGGGGAGAATGAGTAGGTCCGCAAAGATTTGCGTTACCTACCTTTTTCACTATCTGCAAAAAGGGTGGTCTCTTCCCTGTTTGCAGACAGGGAATCTCCAGGAAACAATAGTTTGTGAACAACAGTTCAGTTTCAGGTGATTATTGAGTGGGGGAGAAAATAAGCACGGCTGCTGGCCTACCTATCCTCCACTGCTTGCAAAGAGAGAGACCGTTGCTTCTCCGTTTGCAGACAGTGAATCTCCAAATAAACAAAAAAGAGCAATACTAGTATTTTTTAACAAACAGGCAATCAAACAAATTTCGCGACTTGTCGTGGTTACACGACCTTACCCGGACCGCATGGACAGTTTCCTGTCTTCCGAATCCAGCGCCCGATCGTCCTCTCTTCTCCGTTATCCTCGCGGCACTCCTGATGGTTCCCAGTCAGGACCGTAGATCACTCGAGAGAGGTCTGTTCGGACCCAGTGAAGTTCGGATGATCGGCTGTCAGACGAGGGTCTATCGGACAGACGCGTTCCCGATCGTTGCAGTCGTTCACTTTGTCGTCAGGACCTCTCCCACTGGATCCATGGGTCGCTGATGGGCCCCACGCTTGGGACGCCAATTGTGGAATCTAACTGGGGGGCACTACCAACCAGAATATAAGATCCTTAATTATTGCCCGGCGGTGTCGCCTCTTGAACCCACAAAGAAGTTAAACTATTGAAGAGGCAGGCGCTGGAGACTGGAAGGCAGGAAACAAGGTTTTTATTCGCTCCGGAGGAGAACACAACGAAAACGGACAGAAGGTATCGTTCTGAGGTGCTCTAACTGCATCCCTGAGGCCTGGCCTCTTATACACACGTTTATCTGTTTATTGCATGTAACACATTCTCGTTGATACTTTGAAGTACGGAAAGACATCCTCAGAATCCCCCCTTTCCCAGCCCGTTCCCACGCAAGGTTACAGTGGAAGTCCCCGCCCCGTTCACAACAGGTGATGATCATCGCGCAGCTGGATATTCCGTCGATTCACGGAGTGTGTGGGTTTCGATCGGATCTCGTGGGATGGGGGCTTTGATCATCTCGGGGGTCCTTTGAGGAGGGAAGCTTTCTATTGTATGGGGAGGGGCAAGGGATTGGTATCGGCAGAGCTAGGTGTCGGCCTGGGAACGGGGAAGACAAACGGGCACACGGGGAAAAGGGGTTTGCATCAAAAGGGCCGGAGATCATGAAAGGGAGGCAGGGAGGTGTCGCGTTGGGAACAGGATGAGGGCCTGGGACAGAGCAGCGCCGAAGAGGGGTTTATGACTCAAGGCAGGTGCAAGCAGGGGGTTGCCAGCGAAGCTAGGAGGGAGAGAGAGGCGCGCTGGCTCTCAGCGAGAGCAGGGAAGCCATGGTGCCCAAAATGGCGGCTGTTTTACGCGCAAAAAGGTTAAGGAGAGCAAGAGGGCGCCGATAATGTTGACGGTTTCAGCCTAACTTTCAACATTTATATACAGAAAAAGAATCTTGGGACAGACGTACAGAGCTCTTGTCCTATTACAAACCTTCCAATTTGGTGAGTCAGTGTGTTAGCGACCACTCAAAAGATGTTCTAATGTAGTAAACTTATTTCATGATTCAGAAATCATTTTCCAAATGGCAAACTAGGTATTTGAAAGAGGCATGATCAGGGTGTCCCTTCCGAATACAAAATTGTAAAATTATTTATCAATGGTTTGGATCATAATTCTGGTTGCAAACCCATGAACAATTACAGACTCCCAAGTTGATGTCATAACTGATTAGCAAAAGGGAAGGGGTCACTTTGGTGAAATGGGGGGAGAACAAGGGAGTAAAGGTAGAATATTGGTGTCAGCAGATTTCAGTTACAAACGGGCAGAAAAGGAAAGATTCACAGGAAAATATTAATCTGTTGCTATAACTCTGTGCAATAATCTCTCTGATTATAAGTAGAATACTATTTACTAGCAGTATTAAGGAATGCCTCCATTCTTTCTATTTATCTCTGCAATCACCGAAAGGGCCAATAAATGTAGTTGCTTGTTGGGCGTATACAATTTAATAATCACGGTTGCCTTCTACAATTTCTTAACAATTCAAGAGGAATGAAAAAGAGTACTATAACATATTTAAGATTTAGCCAATCAAGCTGGGATAGAAACATTTGCAAAGTGCTAGTCACGCTCACTGCAGTTGGATACAGAACAATTAAAAACACTAGAGCAAAGGGTACATTCCGATTTGAAATTAAATTAATATTATAACGTTACATATCTTAAACTACAGAAGATTCAAATGAAATTTCATTTACCAGTTGTGGAAATTTCTGAAGTTTCTCCCGACACTTGATTGGTCACAATGTTTTCACCTGTAGTAAAATCAGGTTTTGTCTCTGAAAAAAATAGCAATTTACAATATGTAATATGAGATTACAAAAACATTACTTTAGATGATAAAAATATATGCCTCCGGTCATTGTACGCACAATGAGCAGGTTCTTGCTCTAGTGATCTAAACATCAGCGACGGCCCATGTAGGGCGTTCCACCGGGCGGTGACGTGGAGCAGGGGAAGGGCAGGGTGGGGGGTGTAAAATATGGGAAACGGTCAATTACAGTAAGTAAGTAACGTAAAAAAAAATAAAACATATTTTGTTGCGGGTGCTCAATCGCATTTGGCGTTGCAGCGCGAGCAACTAAATTTGTTTTATTTATTTTTTACGTTACTTACCTGTAATCGTCCGTTTCCCGTATTTTACACCCCCTCCACCCTAGCCCTCCCCCGCCCCGCCCCACATCACCGCCCAATGGTGATAATAGAGAGGTCCTGGTCAACAATCCTTATCTCTGGGGAACCAGCCACTGGCCACTCTCCCTTGGGTCCCTACCCTCTCCCTCTACTAAGGTCAATAATCTCAGTTGTGTCATTGATGACAACCTTTCCTTGAAACCCATTGAATTGAAGGCCCTGTGCTAAATGTTCAAGGCCAAACATGGCAGGGTGCCCTTATACATCCAAGGACTAGTGACTTCTGAACATCTACTCATTTGCTGAGATCCACTAGTCACTCGCTATTATCCATGCGCACGTTTCGATTAACCCGTATTAAAGGGCCCTTTTGACTACTTCGGTCCTAAGCTGTGGAACTCCCTCCCAGCCACTCTTAGGAATAGGAACTGTAACTCTTATTTGGCTTTTCTTAAAAACCTGAAAACTTGGTTTTTCTAGCTATCTGATGGGGGTACCGTTATCAGCATCCATCCTAAGCCAGGAAATATCTCGGGGTAGCTGTGTGCATTATAATTCTGACAAATAAAATAAATAATGTTTGGACATGACCATCCAGAGAAAAAAATCTGGATTTATTATATCTTTCATAGTAAAGAACTCACTTCACTTCTAGTTAATGCAGAGATTTAATAAATTGAGGCATTAAGTCATGCTCTGGTGTTAATACTTCTGAATATCCACCAACTAATAGTAAACCACGTACATGGTGATTCAATAATTCTTCATAAATGATAAAACTGGATTTCCTTTATGGAGGGTAGGACCTTCCACGTCGTCGAAAGAGGTAATGCCTCCGACAGCCTGCCGCTTTAATGTGGAGTGCAGCAGGGATTAATGTTTATATGAGGTCTCTTTCAGACTATGTTTTACCCAATGGGATCAATATAGTCACATATGCTGATGATACTCAATTGGTTTTCTCAATAAATCATAACCAGAACACTTGTCTAGAAAAAGTGGCAAAATGGATGGAACAATTGTGTATCAAGCTCAATGAAGATAAAACTGAGCTGACGCTCTTGTGCAAAAACGTTGCCCTAGAACCAGGGAAGGCACGGCCCAAATACATGGGCCCCGCTCCTGTTCCCAAATCTATAAATAAAAACCTCAGTATGTGGCTGGATAATACTTTTACATTTGACCACCAAGCCATGAAACTGGCAGCTACATGCTACAGCATGCTCAGAATGCTCCGCCAAAATATCCCTCTTCTTCCAGTTATTGCTTGGAGACTTATGGTCCAGGCTCTTGTTCTTTCTCACCTGGACTGTGCTAACGCCCCCAAAGACCACTACAGAAAAACTGCAAATAATACAAAACTGTGCATATCGGTCAGTTTACTAGCCATGCATTGAACACCCTTCATTGGCTGCCCATAATTGATAGAATAAAGTTTAAATCACTATGTATTACTCATGAGACAATATGGGGTAAAGGACCCCCAATCACTTACTTCTTGAAATCTTTCTATCACCGCAGAAAAAGCTTACCCTGGCCAAAGTACCTTGAATAAAAACATAAATACAGGGTGGCCGCTCCTTCTCATACAATGTTGCCAGGCTGAGGAATGCCCTCCCTCTCCATCTTCTCTCAGCTAAATAACACCTCCCTTTCCACAAGTTGCTCAAAACCTGGTTGTACCTGAACATCTCATTATAATCATTAAACGCTCCCATCTGTTATCCTGTGTAGCACTGCTAGCACTGGGATGTCTTTTGGTAGCCATGCGCTTTACAAGTGCTTCCTAGTAATAATAATAATCTATAACTCTTACCCCCCTTGGGCGTCGTTGACGTACAGGCTCTTACTGACCACTACCTCAAGTCGATGTCCTCAATTATCAACGCAGCTGCCCCCCTTCAATTAAAGAATGTTTCCTCAAAAAATCTCGAAAACCATGGTATGACGGGATTCTTAATGATGATAGACGAGCGATGAGACTGGTAGAACGTAACTGGAGATCTGTCCCGTCAGCTTTACACCTCAAAATGCTTAAGAAAAAGAGAAACGCTTACTTCAGGAAAATCAAACGCTCGAAAACTGCTTTCTTTAGCCTCCAGCTTGATCAAGCAAAAAAACGACCAAAAAAACTGTTCGAGTTAATGAAAACTCAATCCAGAGATGTCCCTCAAGTTCAAGTTCGGGCATTTGTATAGCGCACTACTCACCCATAGGGTCTCAAGGCGCTTGGGGAAGGGTTCATTATTTGTCGAATAGCCAGGTTTTAAGTTCATTTCTGAAAGAGATGTGGTTTTGAGTAAGGCGGAGGTGGGTGGGGAGTGAGTTCCAGGTCTTGGCAGCTAGGAAGGAGAAGGATCTGCCACCCATGGTGGATTTTCGGATGCTCGGGACTGCGGCGAGGGCTTGACTTGACGATCTTAGTTGGCGGGTGGGTGTGTAGAAGGACAGTCGAGTGTTGAGGCATTCGGGTCCTAGATTGTAGAGTGCCTTGTGTACGTGGGTGAGAAGACGGAACGTAATTCTCTTGTTGACGGGAAGCCAGTGGAGGTCTTTTAGGTGTCCTGTGATGTGATCTTGGCGAGGGATGTCTAATATGAGTCTCGCTGATGCGTTTTGGATGCGTTGGAGTTTTTTCTGTAATTTTGCTGTGATTCCGGCGTATAGTGTGTTACCATAATCGAGTCGACTCGTGACCAGTGCGTGGGTGACAGTCTTTCTAGTCTCGAGGGGGATCCAGCGGAAGATCTTTTTGAGAGTGCGAAGTACGTTGAAGCAGGAGGATGAGACTGCGTTGACTTGTCTGGACATCGAGAGAGAGGAGTCTAGGATGAAGCCAAGGTTACGTGCGTGGTCTGTGGGTGTGGGTGCTGTGCCCAGGGTGGAAGGCCACCAAGACTCGTCCCAGGCAGAGGGGGAAGATCCTAGAATGAGCACCTCCGTTTTGTCTGAGTTGAGTTTTAGGCGGCTATGTTTCATCCATTCGGCTACTTCTTTTATGCCTTCGTGAAGATTGGTTTTGGCGGTGTTAGGGTCTTTGGTGAGGGAAAGGATTAACTGGGTGTCGTTGGCGTAAGAGATGATGTTGAGGTTGTGTTGGCGCGCGATGGATGCGAGTGGGCTCATGTAAACATTGAAGAGGGTGGGACTGAGTGATGATCCTTGTGGTACTCCACAGATGACTTCAGTGGCCTCTGAGTTGAATGGGGGAAGTCGGACTCTTTGAGTTCTTCCGACGAGGAATGAGATGATCCAGCTCAAGGCTTTTCCTTGTATGCCGATGTTGCTGAGGCGTTGTATGAGGGTGCTGTGGCAGACTGTGTCGAAAGCGGCGGAGAGGTCGAGTAGAATGAGGGCTGCTGTTTCTCCGTTATCCAGTAGTGTTCGGATGTCGTCTGTCGCTGCAATGAGGGCGGTTTCGGTGCTGTGTTTGGCTCGAAATCCGGATTGAGAGGGATCGAGGGAGTTGTTGGATTCAAGGAAGGCGGCGAGCTGGCTGTTGACGGCTTTCTCAATAACTTTGGCGGGGAAAGGGAGGAGGGATATGGGTCTGTAGTTTTTAAGTTCAGAGGGGTCTGCTGTGGGTTTTTTCAAGAGGGCGCTGAGTTCGGCGTGTTTCCAGCTTTCTGGGAAGGTGGCAGAGTTGAACGAGCAGTTGATGACATCACGGAGATGGGGTGCGATGATGGAGTCAGCTTTGTTGAAGATGTGGTGGGGGCAGGGGTCGGTTGGTGAGCCAGAGTGGATTGAGTTCATTAGGCGGATGGTGTCTTCAGTAGTGATTGGGTTCCAGGCGCTGAGGATGTTAGTTAGCGGTGTGGGATCTGAGGGGGGTGGGGAGGGTTGATCGCTGGGAGTGTTCTTGAAGCTGTTGTGAATGTCGGCAATTTTGTTGTAGAAGAAGGAGGATAACGCATCGCAGAGGTCTTGGGAGGGAGTGATGTCGTTAGATGCTGCGGTGGGGTTGGTGAATTCCTTGACGATGTTGAAAAGTTCCTTGCTGTTGTGGGTGTTGTTGTCTAGACGATCCTTGAATGCTGATTTCCTGGCAGGTCGAATCAGTTGGTGGTGTTTGCGGGTGGCTGCCTTGAGGGTGGCCATGTTGTCGGTGGTTGGGTTTTTTCTCCATGTTTTCTCAAGGGTGCGGCATAGCTTCTTGGATTTTTTAAGGTCATCATTGAACCAGGAAGCCTTTTTGCTGCCTGATTTGATCCGGTGCTTTTTCAGGGGTGCTAATTCGTCAGCACTGTGGGTGATCCATTGCTTGAGATTTGTGGCCACTTGATTTGGGTCCAATGAGGGGGTGGGAGGGTTTTGGTTGAGTGATGTGAGGAGTTGGTCGGAGGTGATTTTGTTCCAGTTTCTCCGAGGAATAGGTTGTGGGTGGTTGTGGGTCAAGGTGGTTTTGTAGCTGAAGTGAGCACCACTGTGGTCCGTCCAATGGAGAGCAGTGGTGTTCAAGGTGGTAGTTGAGGTCTCCTAAGAGTATGTAGTTCTCGGTGGCGAGGGCATGTGGGCTGACGAAGTCAGTGATGTCATCACTGAATTGAGTGCGAGTTCCTGGAGGCCTGTAGATGAGGGTACCTCTAAGTGTGGTCCTAGGGTCGGTGTGGATCTGGAAGTGGAGATGTTCGGCGGTTGCAAGATTATCGTCGGAGCTTGTCGTGATTTTGATGGTGTTCCTATGGATGATGGCGATGCCTACTCCTGTTTGATTGGTACGGTCTTTTCGGATAATCTTGTAAGCGTTCGGTATGGCTATGGCGATGTCGGGTGCTGATGATGTGTTCATCCATGTTTCTGTAAGGAAGGCGATGTCCGGTGACGCAGTGTCGAGTAGGTCCCAGAGTTCAGTTGCGTGTCTGTGGACCGAGCGGGTGTTCAGCAGGAAGCACTTCAGGTGGTTAGAGTCGGAGCTGTGTATGGAGGAGGTTGATTTGGTGAGGGTCCTGAAGCAGTTGAACTTGCAGGAGAGGCAGGCGAATGGGCCGTGTGTACGTCCTGGGGTGGCCTCGCAGCATTGTGGTGTGCGTCCGGGGTTGAGGGCGAGGAGAGTTGCGGCATCATATGTGCCTCAAACTCTCTCAAACACCTCTAATGCACTGCCGTCCTGTGAAGAATTCTCTTCCTTCTTTAACTTAAAGACAGACAACATCAGGAATGACCTCCTCACTGATCTAAATCTCTACTCTAACCCTGACAGTAAAATGCCCATTGAGTTAAAAAATAATGCTTCATGATCATCCTTTGAAATGTACTTGGAAGAAAAAATAGCCAAGATTCTTAGCACACTGAAGCCTTCCAATCACCTCAATGACCCTCTACCCGCTAACGCCGTAAAGGACTTTATCCCATTACTTCTCCCCCTATGGACCAAAATCATTAATAGCTCACTCCAACAAGGATACATCCCTGATTCTCTGAAAGTGGGACAGGTTTCGCCCATTTTAAAGAAACCCACAGCGGACCCTTCAGAACTTAACAACTATCGCCCTATTACCAATATCCCTACCCTTGCCAAACTACTAGAAAAATGCGTGCACCTTCAACTGACTAAACACATCGAGCACCTTCACCTCCTCAACCCATATCAATCAGGTTTCTGAGCAGGCCACAGTACTGAATCTGCTATGACCCACATCATTGATGATGCACTTCAAATACTTGATCAGAATGGTTCCTGCCTCCTCATACTACTCGATCTCTCCTCAGCCTTCGATATGGTCAAACATGAGAATTTACTTGATCTACTGAATCTTAGAATGGGTATCTCAGGGACAGTTCTCAATTGGTTCACGTCCTTTCTTCACAACAGGACCCAAAAATTCAAGATCAATAATACTATGTCCACTCCAGTCACTGCAACACTGGGTGTCCCTCAAGGATCCTCTCTCTCCCCTACTCTGTTTAATCTAGTCATGGAACCACTTACTGTACTACTCCAAGCATCTAATGTTCAATTCAACATGTACGCTGATGACACCCAACTCTATCTTAAAATACACACCCTCGATGACATCAAAATACTCAACACAACGCTTAGGAACACACAGACCTGGTTAGCAGAGAATCACCTCAAACTTAACGCGCTAAAAACAGAATTCCTCCTAATAGCTCCTCCCTGCAAAATCCCCATCACTCAGGCCTGGCTTAACCATCTCACTGCTCTCAACATTCAACCTACTATTGTGGACTCTGCGAAATCTTTAGGCATAACCCTCGACGGCAATCTCAACATGCATCATCACATCAGCAATGCAACGAAGGGAGCTAATTTCCACATCAATACATTGCGTAAATTGAAACCTTTCCCCCCCCCCCAAGGATTTCAAAACTGCAGTCCAAGCCTTGGTCATCCCACGAGTGGAATATGGAAGTGCTGTCCTCTGTGGTCTCCCTCTATCAACAATTGCACCATTAAAAGCCTCTATTAATGCTGCAGCCAGACTTATCACAGGCTCGAAAAAAAGGTCACACATCACTCCCGATTTAAAAGCTCTAAACTGGCTGCCCTACGAAGCCAGAATACATCTGAAAATCGCCTGTATGACCCACAAAGCTTTACACCACAATTCCCCCAGTTATCTCGCGCAGAAACTGACAGTTTCTGGTGGATCAAGAGCGACAAGAAGCGCAGACAATCTTCTTTTGAAACCCAGGAGATTCCACAAGAAAAAAACATATAAATGTTCCTTCTCAGGAATGGCGCCCAGGATATGGAATTCCCTCCCTCCAGAAATCAGACTTATCTCATCCACGGCATCCTTCAAAAAACAAGTAAAAGCTCTCCTCTTAGACAAATTTACCTGAACTTTTGACTATTGTAATATGTTAACTCAATACCTTTCCTCCAAACAATATTTATATTGTTCTTTTTATGTATATTGACCGCCTTGCACATCTCACACTCTGTTTGTAAAGCGCTCTGATATCCGTAAGGATCTTGTTCGCGCTCTATAAAACTTTCAAAATAAATAAATAAATAAATAAATAACGGTGAACACGTTTGGTGAGTGTGCTTACAAGGCAATTTGATCAAATATAACCTTAACTCCCAATCGTAAAGGACAATCTCTTGCGATTATAAATTACAATCAGAACAAGAAAGGCTAATGAAATATTTACCATATGTATTTCATTGACTACTGTTCAGACAGTAACAATTTTTGAGACAATTGAATCTGTAAGAGCACAATAAAACATACCAATGATGTATTAAGTAACTTCTCCTAGACCTCCAAACAAAGACTGCAAGTTGATAAACCTCATTAAAAAGATATACATACCACAGACACTGCCCATTCCTACATTTAGCTAAGCAGTACTACAAGATATGAAATTTTGCGATAAGCCAAAATCAAAAACTTTTTTTTTGGAAAGGAGTCATAAAGTACTACATCTGTTGCTAGAGATGCAAGTAGTGTCTAAGCATGTATTAGGAGACTTATACTGCCCCTTATGCCAGTGAGGTTTGCTGTCAAATATTAAAATGGTTCTCCTACTAGAGTCTGAAAAGACTTAGAAAAACGTGCAATTAAAAACAAAAAAAATCTGGAAACACCATTAGTGCACATGCAGGTAAAGAAATCACAAGTATGAAAGCAAACTATGACACTAAAATCAGTTTGATTGGAAAGAAGTAAGAATCCTCTTAAAATTAATTGAAATCAGGAGCCTGAGGCAAACAGAGTTGTCAGCGGGTCATGCCACTTTTTCAAAATAAATAAGGCCTACAATTTGAGGCCCTATAAACTATCAGTCACACATGATATAACTAAAGAATGCCATGTTACCCATGTTTGACACTGCAACACAAAAAAATGGAAAATGTATAAATAGTGAGCAAAGTACTGACTTATGTAGGGCGATGTCTCTAATGTAGCCCAAAAACCTATTCTAGAGTTGGGATGTGTCACAAATATGTTAGGGAAGACAAACTCAGAAAAATGGCATTGTAGTGAATGACTCCTACTATTGAGAAAGGTTAACCATAACTTATCCTCATAATGCCCACTTTCACCATTGCATAGTATCAGTGATACAAAACAAGGACTCGGGCATACCACTTTACCAACCTCCCAAGATCCATCTGGCCCAAGGAGGAGGGGCGGTTGACACCCTCTCGCGCTTTGCATCTTCTGCTGCATGGGAAGCCCAACCTGTTTTGCTGCCGCTGCCTTAGGGGGGACTCTGTGTCTCAGGATCCACCTGCCCCAAGGAGGAGGGGCCGCTGACACCGTCTCATGCTCTTAAGCACTTGACATCTCCTGCTGCGCCCGGGTCAAGGGCACGCCCATCCTAGCCCGTCATTGACAGGAAGAAGCAGGGCAGGGCCATCCCCCTTGGCTTTAGTTCATCTGGATTTGCCGGGTGACATGGATGCCTCACAAGTTAATGTCTCTGCAAAAATTTCTTTTTTTATCAATTGTGAATGGATTGCACTTCGTTATACATCTGGCATCAATACTTAGTAGGAAGTCTAAGGAGATTAAGCTGTCCCTCGATTAACGAGCTGACACACCTTTGAGTCTATTTAGCATTTATGTCGACTTCTATTGACTGTTGACAGTGTCAAGGAGTGTTTGCGTCTTTGTTTAAGGTGTGGACATCAGATGGGGCCTTTACGGAGCCAAGGCATTATATGCTACAATATTGTTTTCGCGTTTAAGTCTTCTTGTTGCTCTGTTATTACCCTATTTGCAAAGTTCTGTTCCTGGACCTAGATCAGAAACGGGGAAAAGAAAATCTGCAGACTGTGGGCGTGGGGAAGCACAGGCAATATCCAATAAAGCCAAGCAGTCCCGTAAGACAGGGGGAGTAATTGCATACTGGATCGTATAGATGATCTATTGGTTGAGCGTGAGGAAATCTTAGACCCTCCTGGGAGTGTCTCCATGCGTAGCCCGGGTAGATCTCAACCTGGCTTAAATTTGAGAGTACAGAAACGCATTCCCTCAATATTTAGGAAACGGAACAAGTGTAATAAGCCTATTCAATCTGTGTCTACTGACGCTGAGGTATGGAATTTGGCTCCACATGCAACTTATATAGCCCAAGGCCCATTTGACACTGATCTCACCCTCAGTAATAGGTTCACACCCCTCCAAAAGCTGAGTTATGATCAAGAGGGAAGGGATGACATGGAGGGAGGTACGGAGGTAGAGGAAGAGGTGGCAGGTGGAAGGATAGGTGGGGGTTGAATGAAATGAAGAAGGAGGAAATATATTAAATAAAGGGTTATCCTTGTCCGATCCTACTCTTTAGCATTATATCTGATACGAGGGCAGAAGTTAGTATGCTGAAAACAGTAAATAAAGAACACACAGGACAGGTTAAACTCATACTAGTTAGAGGTGAGAGTGGCACTAAATAACCCATCCAAACCACTACCAACCACGCTAACACAACCTGCCTAGTGCTTGCAAAACCCCATCATCTTTCCCCATGAGCTGCCTCTGTAATGTCTAAGCGTAATGAAGTAGTCTCACATAGAGATTTTCTGAGACTTAGAATAGAGTAGATACAAGCAACTAGAGGTCCATTGGTACAACAGGGCCTTTCCCTCACCTTTGATCATTTACTTAGGCCCAGTTGACACCACAAGTGTCATCGGCCCCCAAATGTTTTTAGATGATCGATTTGCCCAAAAGTTTCCTCCTATTAGAGACACGAAGGGGAGGATTCCCTCATAAATAAATCATGCAATGGATTTGCAATGTGAGGGGTTGTGATTCAGTTATAAGCGATGACATCCTGCGAGCAAGAAGGCTTACTCGCCCGAACAACCTTACAGACTGTATTGAATTGTGCCTGATTGACCAGAAGTTGGCCCACAATCTGATAGCCCTGGAAGCTATATCTGGTCCTCCTACATCTACAAGCATCCAATTCAATTATAGATTGCCTAATTCCCTGCACCAATAATTGTCCATCCCTCTGTCCCCCATCTAGCCTTAGAATCCAACCTAGCAGTTAATGATTGACTTCAGAATCTAGGCACACATTTGGGTTCAAAGCCCCATTGGCTCAAATTTCAAATGTCCAGACTACCCTTGCAACCAAAAGCCAACATATTAAGGGCTATTTCTCAATCCCCTTGCGGCATTTGTAATAAAAGGGAGTTATCTCCTATTAAAAGAAAACTGAATAGAGGACCACAAACTGTAAATCAATCACAGTTCTAGGTAGGAAATCCCCTTCATGAGCTATGATCTACTTCCACAAATATCCAGGAAATGTCCAGCATGCTCCACGTGGTGTTGTCGAATATGGCCGGGGTAAGGTTGAAAATGATCCTCAAGCATTGAATTCATTATATTGAATCCTGTTACATCTGTATACTCTAGGATATTTGGAGCAACTTCCCCATATTTGTCCCAGGCTATGTAACATTTTATTGTCCAGCACATTTGAACAAGTCTGGCAGCCCTGCAGGGGGGTTACTAATTTAGGCCAGAATCACACTTTGTTGCACAATCTGTGAAGTCCCATCTAGTAGCCCAGCCATTCTAAATTTCCATCTCAAAGCCCAGAATGGCATCCTGCTCAACATCTATATTATTTACCCAGAGGAACCATTGGGAAGGAGGCTGGCTACAATACATGATCTTAAAGAGCTCATGGATGATAGAGCCTCACCACAATTCTTGATTGTAGCTGGTGACTATAACATTGCTTTTGAACTAGTGGAGAGGGAGGATGTCTGTGGAAGAAGGAAGGTACATGAGCTGTGGCATGTCCCCAACCTTGACCTACCCTTCATTAAAATATGGTCCCACATGGCACTTTAACGTAATGCTAAGCCCGGGCGGAGGTGGTGTAGTTGCTCTACGTGGAGCACAACATAGTTGGGCAAAAACTCCTTGCCTCAAGCCCCCCTCAATAAATATTTTTGAAAGAAATATAAAAAATTAAGGTGAATTAAACACACTTACCATTAGCGCGTCGTCTCCGGCTGCCCTCCTCCTCCTCGCTGTGGTCCTGCAGAATCCCCTACGTCAGACTTATGTCAAAGGTAGGACTGCGCTCACATGCACAGTCCTACCATGTGAATGGCCCTGAATGTGAATGGCACTGCCCAGTTTCTTTATGATGCCCCAGCAGATTCCCCTACTTTAAGGGGGGGTGGGTTGAGTGGTGACCTACTGTTTGCTGATAACATATTTTAGTATCCAAAGCACTAGGTACTTTTAAATCCCTTTAAAGATTTTTGTGATTCCCAAGGATTGGCGGTTAATACTTCAAAAACAAAGTTTGTATTACTTAATCCTCATAAATCCTTCAGAGGTAAATTATACCTAGGAGGGGTACCTTTGGGAAGGGTGAGTACCTTTAACTATCTAGGTATCACACTTTTGGAAGATGTGTCATGTAAGCATCATGTAACCAAGCTGACCTTGAAGCACTGGCTAAAAGCTGGGACCCTGCTAAAAGAACATAGCACCTCCTGCAGCAAACTAGTGGTAGCACCACTTCATATTTATGATTCCTAGGCAGTAGTTTCAGCTCTTTATGGAGCTGAACTGTGGGGCTTTGAAGGGATGGATGGCCTTATGAAATCAGAGAACACGTTTTTGAAGTGTCTGGTCTTGTAACCTCAGAATACTCCACTTCACCCACTAAGGTTGGACTTTGGTAGAGCTTCTATTATGGAGATGGCCAAGCTATGCCCTTTACTTTTTGGCTCCCTGAAATGCTCTCTTATGCCACCGCTCTTATGGAAGTCAGGACCATTTCAATAGGATAGGTAGTATACAAAATTTGAAATCCCTATTAGTCACAATAGGAGTAGAGGGCTGTTGTGACGTTAAGAACCCAGCATTACACGGTATTGGGACTGGGTAGCATCGGCTACACTTATTAATCCATTCTGGGGTCGTTTAACTTTGGAGTTCATGGATTTTAAATTGATCAGTTCATGCAAATAATATTTAGACATTATCAAGTCGCCCCAAGATAAGACATTTTATGTGTAGTTTAGGTTTGGTTCCCTACCGTTGAACTCTTTCATACGTTCCTGGCAACAGCCTTCCAATATTCCCCAGTTTTAGCTGCATCTCTGCAACATAATCAACTGCCCATGTTTTCTTTGCTTGTCTGATGGACCCCTGCCCAAGAGCTAAATGGCTTAAACCAATCTGCAAGCATTTATGGCGAAGCTCTCTGTATCCTCAGAGCGAACCCTAGTCCAGCTTGTTCGGTTGTAAAGTGTTTGGGTCACATGTGGGCAATTAGAAGGAAATCACAAAAAAAGTGAGATAGAACACTTTTTTCCTTCTTTTTTAGCACTTTTCACATTTTAATTTGATTGTTTGCTCATATTTTATGGATAATATTTAAAAGGTCTTTGGTGTTGTGCACCCATAGATTCAAGGCAACATAGTGGTCCATGTTGTACATCCTGGAATAGGCAACACATTTTTTAGTTTTGGCCCAGTTTTGTGGACTAGTATTTAATTTATTTATTTAATGAAATTTAGATCATGGCTTGACTGGTATATTTTTTTAGGCTCTTATGTATATTGCCAGTTTTTTTAATCCATCTATATGAGCTATATTGCACTTGCAATATTATGGTATCATAACCGAAATAAAGTTCTATGACTTAATATTATTCCATTCAGAATGTAATCTGCCCTAATGATAGTCTTCAAATAGATAGCAAGCCTTGCTGCTCATCTCTGAGACTCAAGGTGTATATTTTCTTTTTCCCGTAATTGGAGGTTTACCGAATTTCAAGGTGCACAGATTCTCTCCAGTGAATATGGCAGCTCCATCACCGAGGCCTTCGTTGAAACTCACATCATGAAATGGTACCTTTAGGTATGACAGTGCCTGTTATGGGGGTATGCTTGGTGCACCTATTGACTGAATTGACAAAGAAGACTGACCTATTAAAACCAGAATATGTTTTAGTGGGTTTAATAACCAAGACAAAAGAAAATTCAGTTTACATTTGAATTTATCGACCCATCCCTGCTATTAGCTGAACAACCACAATAAATTGGAAATCCCCTAGGGTTCAGGCACCACATGTTGGAACTCTGAATAAATAAAATAGGAGAAAATAGAAACACTACTCCGGCTAGTATGAGGAAGAGAATGGGTGGCAACATAAGTGTTGCATTTTGACTTGTTATGAATACATGATGAGCCTGACTGAACGGAAATGGAGGCTAGGCAGCAGTAGAAGCAGACTTGGAAATACACTTAGGCACACGTTCTGTGTGGGTGAGGATGAGAAATTAAGCCGACTGCCACATCCTGACTCAAAAACAAAGGGGCATATTAACAAAGGCTTTATCTCCGCTTTTTTGGCTTAAAAAGGCAAAAAAGCGGAGATAAAACTATCACCCTATTTACAAGAGGGTGTTAACATGCATGTTAGCAACCTTTTTCCCAATGCCTCCCTTTGCATCTCTAATGAAATGCAAAGTGGGCGTCACTGGGCGGATCCCGGATAAACTACCTTGTAAAATATCACTGATGTTCACATCGCAATATTTGAATGGCAGCCCACGGGATTTTAGCACACGTTAGATTTTAGAAAAAAAGGCTGTTTTAGCCAAAAACTAACGTCTGCTAAAATCCTGACTTACCTATGCTTAACATAGGGGGTTGAATAAGCTGATACGACTACAGGGTGGTATCAGCAAGGTTATTGCCGTTTTGCAGGGAACATCACTGAAAAACCAGCGATGTTCCCTGGAAAACGTCAATTTCCCTGCTATCGATGGATCTCTTATCGCCGTTGTGAAAAGCGTTGTTGATACAGCGCCATCACGGCAATGAAATCCAGCGATAGTATAAACATCACTAAATGCGCTTAGCCATGTTTATCTCTAATCGTTAGAGATGCAAAGGGAGGTGTCGGGAAAAAGGGTGCTAACATTCGATTATGCATGTGAGCACCCTCTTGTAAATGGGTGATAGTTTTATCTCCTCTTTTAAGGCTTTTAAGCCAAAAAAGCAGAGATAAAGCCCTTGTTATTATGCCCCTAAGTCCTTATTGGCACAACCACTACCTAACAATAAAACGACTTGAGGAGTGACGTTAACCACTGACTGCTAAATGACCTCCGCAACATCTAGTTAAGTTTTTAGCTTATCAGTAATGATGAACTGAATTCCCTTGGGTTCAGAGACTACACACTGGAAGTCTGAAATAATAAAATGAAAGGAAACTGAAACCACTATTCTGACTGTTGAGAAGAGTCTGGCTGGCAAAACCACAGCTATGGGCGTATCCCAGATGGACTACCTAGGTAAAATATGACTGATGTTCACATCGCAATATTTAAATGGCAGCCCACAGGATTTTAACACACGTTAGATTTTGGCAAAAAGGCGGTTTTAGCCAAAAACTAACGTCTGCTAAAATCCTGACTTACTTATGCTTAACATAGGGGGTTGATTATGCTGATACGACCACAGGGTCGTATCAGCAAGGTTATTGTAGTTTTGCAGGGAACATCACTGGAAAACCAGCGATGTTCCCTGCAAAACGTCAATTTCCCTGCTATCGATGGATCTCATATCGCCGTTGTGAAAAGCGGTATTGATACAACGCTATCACGGAGATGAAATCCAGTGATAGGATAAACATCGCTAAATGTGCTTAGCGATGTTTATCTTTAATCATTAGAGATGCAAAGGGAGGTGTTGTGAAAAAGGGTGCTAACATGCGATTATGCATGTGAGCACCCTCTTGAAAATAGGGTGATAGTTTTATCTCCGCTTTTTAAGCCAAAAAAGCAGAGATAAAGCCCTTGTTATTATGCCCCTAAGTCCTTATTGGGACAACCACTCCGTGACAATAAAGCGACTTTAGGAGTGACGTTAACCACTGATTACCTAATGACCTCCGCAACATCTGGGTAAGTTATTAGCTTATCAGTAATGATGAACTGAATTCCCTTGGGTTCAGAGGCTACACACTGAAAGTCTAAAATAATAAAATGAAAGGAAACTGAAACCACTATTCTGACTGTTGAGAATAGTCTTGCTGGCAACACTACAGCTATAGAGACTTGGAGCAACATTATTTATTTCTTGGTGAGGAACCTCTGCCACTCATGCAATGGGAGTACTATCCAGAGCCACCAGATACAACACTAATCAAAGCACTTCAGACACCAGCCTTCTAATAATGCTTAAGTAACCAATGCAAAATAGATTGTCAGTAACCCTACAAGTTAGCTGTGTAAAGGATATATGTGGTCGGAAAAATAATGTTTCGTAAGCTGATGATCAATAGGTGTATATCAAAAAAGAATGGCCGTGCTACCATTTTTAAGAAATATGTTTGTATGTAAACCAAAAAAAAAAAGAAGATCCATGAAGAAGTTGGTTAGGATATCACTCTTCACAGGGCACCTGTGTGGAGTCTCTGGAAGGAGTGACCACACTAGCCACATGAACTCAACTCCTGAGTAACTACCCCCCAAGGGAGCTATTCTGCTCTATTTTCCTGCTGCTGTCCTACCTATACTGGGCGGAGGATCAGAAATGCACCCCTATCTCATCACTGAGAGGAGGCCGGAGTGAGACCTCCTGAAATTGTGAGAGACCACACACTGAGATCTGCACAAAGCCATCAAACGGGCACTTGGCAGATGGAGCGATCAACCCTCTCACTGTGACATAAGAGCTCCCGTGAGGGCGGCGCTGACCCCCATCATCCTGCTGAGAAGCAGAGCAAACGCTTACCCGTAAATAGATAGCATCTGGTCCCAGAGCGGGAGGAGCATTACTTAATATTAATTATGAAAAGTGACCGGTCTGTGAGTAGCATCTGCAAGGATAGGAGGAGTTACAGCTTTGCGCCACCAGTGACTTTAATTCAGTAAAAAATGAATTGGAAATTAGGGTATTTGATGAGGCTCATTATAAGTTTACAAAAGGTAAAGTTCCAGCACTCAATTATTTCTATCTGGATTATTTTAAATAAGTGGAAAAAAAATACTTTATAAATAGTTAATGTCAATAATTGAATCAGAGGGAAGTTTCAAATAACCCATGTACTATCCCATTCATAAAAAGTATGGTTCCCTATTATAAGTGAGATGAGGAATAGGTCTTCTGGGATGATGTGCCTGCCCCAGGATTAGTGTGTGTGTGTGTGTGTGTGATTTGGTTGGTGTTTGTCTGCGCGATGGGGCTATAAATGGGCTGGTTTTAAGAGTGTGTCAATTTAATTGTACAGGTCATTGCATGTGTGCCTTGTTGTCTGTCATAAAGATATAGTCTGTGAGTGGAGTGGAGTGGAGTGTGTCTGCAGGGGGATTGCATTTATATTGTGTATATGTGTTTGCAGGGCATGTGTTTTAAGGCGTGTATGTTAAGGGATTGAGGGACTTATTTACAAGACCCTTGCACTGCTGATGCTTCACTTTCCCTGATATTAAAAGGAATGCGTCAGTGGCGAAAGGGGCTTTTAAATAAGCCACAGAATATGTATTATCTGTGTTGTTATATATGCATAGGATATATGTGTCTTTGCAGGTGATGTGTATCTGGGATCCATGAGTCTGTGCAATGTATGGCTCTGATGGGTGGGTGAGGGCGTCTGTCAGACAATTGTTTTAGAGTATTGCAAAAGTGCTGCTTAGAAGATGGCTGACAAGGATTCCAATGTATATATATAGCTCTCCAACTCTTAAGAGTGATGGCATCAAAAGGCATTTTGCTTGAGTTCCATAGCCTTATTTCTGGCATTCATTTTCTGTTTTTATGCAGTTCACTGGCATAAAAATATATTTACAAATAGTTGGGAAAATACATATTATGACAGAAGCAGTTAGAGAGAGGCAATCACTTTCCAGTATTCAAAAGTTATTGAAAATGGTTCTACAATCTTTCTTTAAGAACAAGATGAAACATTATGTCTTTGAAAAAATGCAATATAAATCTGTAGCAGCGAAGTGAGTTAGTAACCATGCATGTGTAGACCTGACTGCAATTGAGTTGTCACTTGATGCAATGGGTGTGTTTTAACCACATCTGTGCATATCACTCTTTTACCTGTATTACAAGTTCACGAATGGGATACATGGGACTGATGAATTCTGTCCCTTGTAGAATCCAAGATCAAGACTCGCTAACAGATTCATCATACTGAGCTTCAAGTGACTGGACTTGTACATCATTGAATTATAGAACAATGCGACCTCTCAGAAACGTATAGGTAAAACAGACAGAAAATATACTGCATTTTTAACTTTCAACCAAGACAAAATGTATACAGTACCTGTTCTTCTGAGAACATGGTTTTTACAATCAGTATAAAATCCTTGATCTGTGAAAAAAGATAAACATTATAAATTTCAAATTTTTAGTTATCCAGCCTATCATATATAGTTATACCAGTAATATTTTGTAGCTTTAACTTAATTGACAAGGAGTTGTTGGTATATTTATGTATGGAACTTTTAGATCCTAGATGTAGGTAGATAACATTCCTTAGTTTAAACAAAATAGCACGGTTGCAAGCCATTTGAGGGACGTAGTTAAAGGCATTGATATCTACACAATGCACCTCTATGTGTGCATTGTTTGAAATACTATAATTGTACTCACTTTTGACATATAACATACTTTAAGACACACTGAACCGCATCCTCTCTACATTCCCATACTCTGGATGGATCATCACATTTTTCACTTCACTATCGCATATGCCAATGCACCACATGAAGCCAGAAGAAAAATAGAAAGTGACCAGCCACTCCTTCAAGGATATTTATCTAGAAGAGCTTGAAGAAGAACTAATGGACTTACACAGACATTCCCAACCATTAACTGATTTCAACACCCTTATCAATATCTACAACACTGCTTCCAAGAATCACTAAAAAATCTATGTCCCTCTAAAAACGTGCACTGGCAATTTTAATTCATTAGCCCCTGTGAACACCTTAAACCTCAACAAAAAAAATGTATGCTATATGAGAAGAGAAGAAACATAGAAGACCAAAACACCTAGTGTGCCTTACCCTTCTGACAGCATTCTAATCCAACCATCATTTCATCATCACCATACTACTATATCTATTTTAAAAACACCATGAATGGAAGTAAAGTCCTCTTTAAGGCCGTAAAATAATGTGCCAACCCCATACCAGAAAATGCAAAGCCATTATCATTTGACAGATGCAATGCTATCAAACTCTTCTTTGTGTGGAAAATCATCAAAATCCGTTTTAAGATAACTAACCCTTCATTCTCACCCACACGTTCACCTACTCCCAGTCACCTTACAAATAACCAGTCATACGTTAGCACAATCTTGAACACAGACCTCTCCAACATTCTCAAAAAACTTAAAACCACCTCCTACAAAGGTAATGTGCTTCTCTAATCAATCATTACATTTTAGCAAAGTGAAGGCCTTACATCCCTTCTCCACAATGTCAATGCCTCACAATCTCAGAGCACCTTTGACAGCCTCAGGAACAAACAGACCCCCACCCTGCTTAAAAGTCTTACACCAGATCAAGCAGACCTTGTAAACGTCTGTCCCATAACCTACTTTGAGTTTCTTGGAAACATTATTGATGAGGCAATCACTGCCATGCTACAGGAGTACATCAGCCAGAATAACTACTTTGGGGCTTTCATTCGGGGTTCAGACAATGCTGCAGCTTCAAGTAGTTGAAGATGCCCTCTTCCTAAGTGCTAAAAACTTTGCCTCCTGGTACTGCTTAATCTCTCTGCAACTATCAATACCATCAACCACATGCCATTGATCTCCACCCTGAGAGCTCTCATTTGCTTCAATGCATAATTATACAATGTTTCACATCCTTCCTTACTGTCCAAGAACAACTAGTTCTGATAGGAAATACAAGATCCTAGACTCTCCCAATCACCTTCAGAGACCCCCAGGGCTTAATTCTGTTACTCATCATTTCTGTCTTTTATAAAGAACCCTTAGGAGCCTAGCTTGCAGATAGCAACATTATAATCCACTTTTTGTATGACGTTACAAAGCGTACGAATGTAGCACGTGCAATTATAGCACAGGTATTACTAAGTCAATGCCTTTACATTGACCTACCATTACAAAGAAAACTTTTACCAAGCATATGCCTTTATCACACATGCCATTACAACACAAAGGCATGCATGGCAAAGACACACACTTGGTAAAAGTGATGAAGGTAGGAAAATTACTATATATATATATATATATATATATATATATATATATATATATATATATTCACCGAAAAAATATAGGTTTCAGGGGCATGTAGTTAGCTGAACATTTCTCTCATACAAAACCATTGAAATTCCCCCGTTATAGTTAGTTCAGCTAACTATAACCTGCGTGCCCGCAATGCACTGCTGATGACGTCACATATTACATCACTCATGACAGTCAGTGACATCACTCATGACATCACTGATGACATCTCAAATTACATCACTGATGACATCACTGATGACATCATCCAGTGAATGTGTGATTTTTTTTAAAAATCATATGTTTTATATATGTACTAGCAGCCCGTCCCGACCTTGTCTGGGAGCAATCAGGCTTCCCTGACCCCCTCCTGCCCCGACATTGCCCAGCAGCACGGGCCCCGTTTACGGAGGCAAACCACAAATTGCACATTTTAATCCTTTAGTTTTTGTCAGCATTCAGATCTAGATTATGTGACTGTGACAGAGCGCATGCACTTCTTTTACTTAAATGCAAGCGAAACAGGAAAGAACTGCTTTAGGGTAGTAACTGCCTTTGCATATCTAGCTCCGGCTCTGAGTCACTCCTAGAGGTGCGCATTAATTAGTGACAACAGCGTCATATTAAACATATCGGTAAAAAGACTGACATACTAATGAGACTGTCGTTATGACAGTTTCGTTAAAATGACATTGCGTTTCAAAGTCTTCGGGGAAAAATGTTGTTTCCCGTACAGCCTGCCTACAGCCGAGAGAGAGGACAGGTGTGCGCATCTCACTGTTCCAAAATTCAGAGCAAGAGATTTCCATGCGAGAAGAAATAAGGATGGGACTGTTGGCTCACTTCCTGAGGCAACTTCTGTGCTGTGAATGGAAATGGAATCGGATCTGGGCACTGAGCGAAAGGGTCCGAAATTCATACATCACCACACCCGACCATGCACGTTTCGAAGAAGTTGCGCGCGTGCCCCGACCCCCGCCTGCCCCGACATTGTCCCCCGGAGCCTTACCAGTTCACTGCTCCTCGCCGCTCCGCCGGTCCGCTGCTGCTCACCGCCTGTGTGCCGCTTGCCTCGTGCTCCTGGACGCCGCTCTTCCCCGCGCTCCTGACGTCAGCACGCAGGTCGTGGCCGGCGCTACTTCGAGGGGACTACTTTTTTTTAAATGTAAATTTTTAAAATATAACATATTTTTTAAATTTATATAGCCTATGTCCATCTGCACACCCTGAGGATTCCAACGATGTATCGGGTGTGTGGATTGGCGCTGTGGTTCCCGAGTTTACCTGCCTCAAAGCCTCAAAGTTCTTCCTTTATAATAGTAGTATAGATATGTATAGGTCGATGGAAGAATACATGGGTATAGAAGTGTCTAAATGGATTATTTTTTTGAAAAATTGATTATATAATGCATTGATTAAGAATATCTTAGTGAATATATGGGTTAGTGAGTAATGTTTAATTATATAATAATCTGTATCAGTCTCTCACTTTGTATATAAGTGACTGCATGGGTTGGTGAGTAGTTACATGAGTATCTATAAGGGTTATTATTTGTTTTTTTTTAGTATCAGTATGAATGTCTGAGTGTCTTTATGGTTCAATGGGGGTATTACGCAGTGCATAGTTCCATGAATGAGTGACTGACTGCTTGTATGTTTTGAAGACAGCATGTGTGCAGAACTGTATGGGTGAATGAGTGTGTGTATGGGTGTGTTCGTGAATGAATGACTGGCTCAAAAGTGTCTTCATGAATAACTACGTATGTTTTTAACTAGTATATGAGAGTATTCGTGTATATAAGCGAGTATATGTGAGAGTGAGAGATTTGAAGAGTTCCTGTATAAATAAGAATGTGTTTATATAAGTGATTGTTTAAGAGAGCAAGTATGTGTTTGTTTCTGTAGAAGTGAGTGTAGTGGTGTGTGTATAACTGTATATGCATGTAAATGGATGTTTGATTCCTTATTAGCATGAGTGACTATTTGTGTAAGTAACTCTATGGATGAGTGGTGGTGTGTAACAAGATATATAGGTGTATGAGTACATATGATGAGTGAATACATGTAAGAGTGACTATATAGGGCTGTTGGTGAATGAGTGGATGTGTATTTAGATCTTGTAATTAGTGAATAGGTTGTTGTAACTGGTATTGGTATGTCCATTTTTTTGAAAATTGTAGTTTCTATTTTTGAATGTGTGTATCAAAGGTTATATTAGAATAAGAAGAGGTCTGCAAATGTATCACAAGGATGATGTCATCAGTGATGTCATCAGTGATGTCATTTGAGAGGTCATCAGTAAAGTCATGAGTGATGTGATTGACCATGTCATGAGTTATGTAATACGTGACGTCATCAGCAGTGTATTGCGGGCGTGCGAGTTATAGTTAGCTGAACTAACTATAATTGGGTAATTTCAATGGTTTTGTATGAGAGAAATGTCCAGCTAACTATAACGCCCCTAAAATCTATTGTTTTTTTCAGCGAATTTGTAAGGTTTTTTAAACGCTAATTCCTAACTATAACATGCTCGAAAACTATGTTTTTTCTGTGAATTTCTAAGGTTTTTTTAATGATAATTCCTAACTATAACCTGCTTGAAACCTATGTTTTTTTCAGTGAATTTTTAAGGTTTTTTGAGTGATAATTCCTATTTATAATGTTCAATAAGCATATCTGTTTTTTTCTATCTTTTTTAATTATCATCCCATTCTCAACGTAGTAAAAACTACAAATATTACCACTCTTCAATTTATTCCTTCCTCCAAGAAAATCGCTACAAACCAGAACCAAAACTAACTTTAATAATATACAAACCAGGCATGCTCGTAGGAAAAAGAAAACACCACTTCCCAAACTTTCAAAATCAAACCAAATCTACAGTGCTATCCAAAAAAAAGCCGATAGTTCCATTTACCACTAACAAATTAATATCAACATTTAACTAGTGTAAGGACGTCGACTATGTACTGTATGATTTACATCCAACTCACACCCATATTTAAAGACGAATATGTGATAGAAGTACTAATTATGCACTTCTAACACCCAACAAAATCACAACACCTACCGCCACCACCACTAAAACCACCCCTCCTTACCCCTCCCCCTCTATTACCTCAGAGGCAGCGCAAAACAGGACACCGGACCTTCCCAAAATAATATATCCCCACAACAGCACACTAGCTCAATGTTTAGAGATGTGGCAATCAACTATGTATAAGGGAAGGATCTCACACATCACCAGTGATTTACACACTGCTAATACTACTGATGATATGCTATACACAACACACTATAGAAACCAAAAACTTTTCTGTGTGTAGATATGCTATTGATACGTGTAGTATACTGCACAGTGGACGCAACCATATTATCTCAGACACTGGAGAATATTTCGGTCATGTAACTGTATTGTCTCCCCCCCTCAAGCAGAAGCGGAGTAGGCTGGTCCAACGTACGCAACATCAGTGTAAGACTATAAATAATTAGCCTACGCCTTGGGTGTGGTTCACTTCTACAAATAGAAATGGCTCCGCCACAGTGAAGGTCCGCATCCTGCCACTTGGCTGCCGCCATGACCACAAACCTCCTTGATACATGCCCATTGTGAACTCAACGCCACAGCACTGCAGACATGTCTGTATCAACTACTGCCTTCGATCTCCATTGCGGACAGCAGGGTTCACAACTTGAATTCAGCTTTGCATCTGCACTACGTGCAGCATTGAATCCAGCCTTGCTTTATTTAAGGTAGAGACAATTGTACTCTATGTCTTCTGATTTTGTAATGTCATATAGATATGCCTTGCCTTCACACTGTGTTAAGTTAGCATGAGCTTATTAGGATTTTAAACACCATTTTACCTTTCTGCTGCTTCTGCACACGGCACATATTGTTATTAGAGCTTTGAGCCTAGTAGAATGTTTTGCTTCACACGAGAATAATATGTTTTGCTATTGTATCAGCTTTGCTTGGTAAGCTATGTCTGTACAGTGAGTGCCGAGGCCTTCAAGGATATTTCCACACAGTGGTTGTTGTGAGGTCTGATCTTCGCACGTTCTAGACATAACATACATGCAGCTGCGGCCAAATCTGGCTTTAGGCGCGTTTTATATTGCACTGCATAGAGTATACACACACACTTGATGATTCTTCGCATGCAGAGAGTTGGTGGAAGATGATGTGATCCCTTTCCACTAGGATCAGAGGTATGGGGCCGTCCTGCTAAAACCCAAAGAGACCTTCTTAGATATAATATAATATAGTAGCAAGGGAGGGTAAGATTTAGGTGCTATTTAGCCTTCTTCCCTCTAGCATTTTTTACTCGTGGGTGACCTTCCTTGCTGTGAACGCAAATACCAATGTGTTCGACACGAACACTCCCACTGCTGTGCCGCAGGACTTTGCTCCATATAAGGCACAGCAAGTTCAGATAGATGCTTGGCAGCACCGAGTTGGTTTAATGTCGTCCTAACCAACTCTTTGACAGGTCCGAGGTTAGGTCCCTTGTCCATTCCAGGCGCAACTTGGCCTGTTTTCGTTGGATTTACACCTCATCCTCAGCATGGGGTGTGTACCGTTGCTGAGTTAAGACGAATACATGCAGTCGCAATTAGCGTGATTATGTCGTTAGTGCAATACAGTACCCGTAATCTCCCGGGCGGGGCCCCAGGTGGTGCGGCGCTTCCTGCCGGACAGGGCGGAATGAAGCTTAGTCCTATATTGGTCAACGCTGTAATGAGCAAGTGCCCCCAGGATAAGGATGATTTTCCTTTCTGGCTTGCCGAAAAGTTTGACCAGCTGGAAGCCGTATTTCCTAACACGACTCCTGGTGAAAAACACAGGATTTCTGACAATTAGCATGCCAAAAGACTTGACCCCAGAAATTGGTGACTGTGAGTCATGGGGAAAAACCTTTGCGGCAGTATATGCGATGTGCTACGGCACTCCGTCTATGACTGTCCTTCCGGTCATTAAACGTGTTCAGGATGAGCATGGACCTGAGGCAGCGGTTCAATTGGGTATGCGCCTATGTGGCTCCTTTGACGTAGTTTCCGATCTCATACTTGCAAATGTCAAGGGAGATGCAGTGAACTTTCAGGTGTCCAATGCTTTGCAGGCGGTTCCCGATGCCGACAAACCCCAACAGTTACCAAGGAATATTGTGGTGGCTTATGAGACCGTGGGCCGCAATAGCGTGGGAGTCAAGCCATTTTCCACTAAGTAGAAAAAGCAACCCCAAGGGCCGAAGTCAGAGACTGACGAATAGCCCAAGACCAAAAAACAAAATTGGCCAAAAAAACAAAAAAAGGGTAAACAAAAACAACAGAAACAGTAGTCTCCTCCTGCATCTCCATTGCCTGCACCCACAGAACGTATTTATGACTTGCACGATCGCGCGACGATATGATCACCTGATCGTTTTCAGGTTTCTGATGAACGCTCTTCTCGCTCTTTTCAGGAATCATCGGCCTCATCTACCGGTGGTGGAGGAGGTGGTAGAGGTCGGGGTGGCCAGCAAGGGCGCGACCAGCCCCGCCCGAAGGACGGTAAAGGCAAGCAGGATGATTCTACACCGAAGAGACCCCAGTTTCAGAAAAAGAAAGTTGACGCTTTAACAGCGAGATATGCCACAGATGGTGAGAACGCAGCTTCGGAATCAGACATGGGCTCTGACCTTGCTGGACAGCGTGGCGGAGATTACCATAGTGCGAGAGGCCCTGCGTCCGCTACTGAAGGTGACAGTGACTGACCTCCTGATAGACTTTATGAAATTTAGTTGAAGGTGACATACAACGTACCATAAAAGGGGTATATGACATTTTGTTAACGCAGGCTGACTGACCCCCACCTTTTGTGCTCGCATCTTCGAGAGGGGAGGAGGTAATCCTCCCTAGTTTCGCGCACACTGTATCGAAGGAGCATGCGCTGAATTTTGCAGAAGAGTGGGCTAAAGCCATTGCGCCGGCTCTGTACCGTACACACTGTGGTTGGGATAAATTTTCCCCACACCATGAGGTTCCTTTACGGTCTATGCCACAGCCTTAACCTCAATATCCCATTAGTCGCGGAAATCCTTGAACAATTGGAATATCAAGAAGTGATTGAAACATGTGTGTCACCAATGAATAACCCTCTTTTTACTGTGACCAAACCTGACGGATCGTATCGTTTGGTTTTGGATTACCGGCATTTGAACATTGCCGTACCTGTGCTGTACAGAATACTCACGGCTCTGCCTTAGTGGAACCACGCTTGACATATCCAATGGTTTTTATGCCCACCATTTGGATGGTCTAAGTTCCTAATGGACCAGTTTTACGTGCGGCGGCGAACAAAAACAGTTCACACTTTTACCAATGGGCTATAAGAATAGTCCAGGCATATTTGCTGCCCGCATAGTCTCTCACTTGGAGAGAGTAAACCCAGATGCATGTTCGTATGTGGATGACATTTATCTCACAGACGAAATTTGGGAGCATCTGTGTCGCGTTGACCGTGTGATTTATAGCTTTACGGACTTTGGCTACAAATTCAACTTTGCAAAGTCTCACATTGCGGAGTATACAGTGTTGTTCCTGGGCTAGGAGCTCAACAATGAAGGTCGAGGATTGGCTCCTCACTTCTTGCGCGCTCTGACAACTCTGAAAAAAGTACAGTCTTTGCTGGGATTTTTGAATTTCGGGCGGACATACATTCCTGAATATGCCCAGCGTATCAAGCCTTTGTATGCTTTGATACAACCTACTTTTACCAAATCGTATTGGCTGCCAGAACACTCAGCTATTCTATAATCTTCTAAATTCTTACTGACAACCTGGTGATAAGAATCATCCCTGGGTACCTTACTTTTAACGAAGGAGACCAAGTACCTATTGCTTACAAGTCACACTTGTACACATCGGCTGAAATGCGATTTTCCACTGTGGAAAACGTCTTACCAGCAGTGCAGATGGCGATTCTTAAGTAACGTGCTCTGTCACAGGGAAAACGCATGTTTGTTGTTACCCCGTTTCCTGCATTAGAGGCAGTGACGAAAGCCAGTGTACCAAATTCTAAAGCTTTGCACCCACGGTGGATACAATGGTCAGCATCATTGACATCTCCGGATGTCAAATTTATTTTTGATGCCTCCTTACAGTGTTAGGAGTTTTTGCAATATGAATTTGTTCATCCTGCACCTTTGGCCATGCGGCCTTTGGAGGATTTCCATTGTATTATTTACAATGATGGTTCAGCGCAGGTTATGCATGGGTCTAAACACGCATATGTTTCCGCTTGCGCCATTGTGAACGATGAGTTCAAGTCCAGAGTCGTGCATGCGCAGACTCTAGGGGACTGCACCGCACAATTGGCAGAGCTTCGTTCTCTGATGCTTGCATTGGAGTACGCTGATCCTAGTGTGACGATGCTTATTGTGAGTGATTCTTACTACTGTGTCCAGTCTTACAATGAAAACCTGTTCTTTTGGATTCAGAATGATTTTCGTGATTCCAAGGGTAGCACAATAAAACATAAAATGATCTGGGTCCGAGTGGCTGAGCTTAAAGAGCAGTGGCCACTCGTGGGGGTCCACGCTGTTGGCAATTCGCTTGCCGATGAGGCAGCAAAATCAGCAGTATCGACCTATTTGATTTGTAGCGGTTACACGTTCCAAAAGTAAGATTGATGATGATATCTTACCAGCTGTTGCTGCGACTGAGAAGGGAAGTAAATATCCTAAGGGGTTCCCTTCGAAGTATACATATCACTTAAGTCCTGATAAAGTTCCTTATGTGAAAATACCTGATGCTGGGGAGAGATTCATTCCCAACACGGATCGCAGACACACACTGCTCACAGCGGCCCATGAAGGAGTTGTGTTTGCGCATGCGGGTGTTTCGGCTACTGTGGCTCAGTTACAACAGTGTTTCTGGTGGCGGGGTCTGTACAGGCAGACGCGTGATTATGTCCTTCAATGTGACATTTGCCAGCAGATTAAGCCTTCAACTGCTGCTCGTCCGCCCCAGACACAGTTGTACATATCTAATAAACCACTTGGTTGTGTTTATTTAGATCACTGCGGTCCTTTTTCTTCTGATACTGCGTATAAGTATATCTTAGTAGAAGTTGATTCATGCACACGCTTTGTGTGGGTATGGCCTCACCGCAGCGCTGATTCACTGACTGTCATAAGAGATTTGTGTGTCTTTGTAGGGATTTTTGCTTGTGGTACCTTCCATTCAGATTAGGGTCCTGCTTTTGCCTCTAAGGCTTATAAGGATGCCATGACTTTGTTGGGGGTCCAAGTCAAGTTTTCGTCTCCATACAGACCTGAGGGTAATAGTGTTGTGGAACGAATGAACCGTTACTTAATGCAATCTTTGACAGCTCTAGTTATAGGCAGTGGCAGGAACTGGCTGGCCCACCTCAATGGCGTGCAGCGTGCTCTTAATAATCTCCCAAGAAGGTCTCTGGGTGGGTGGACCCCATATGAAATGCTCTTTGGTATCAAGATGTATGTACCGGATCTTGACGGTCTAGACTCGGCGGCTGTTGCTGCCTCCTTTGACGTAGATGAACATTGCAATGTTTTACAGACTCTACAAGAGACGAGAGACAGTCTTGCAAAGGAACATTTGCCCTCCACCTCGGATGATGCGTTGCAGATCCCGGTAGTTGGCTGGCTACCCCAAGTTGGAGAATTGGTTCGGGAGAAGATCGAAAACAAGAAAGAATTTGGTCCCTCTTATCGAGCTCCAGTTCCAGTGGTTGGTGTGAAGGGCACAAGAACAGTCATTTTACCACCACTTCCAGGTCGTAAGGAAAACAGGTATATCTCCATTGACAATGTTAAGATACACAGAGTGGCCGATTCTTCTTAGTATGACACCGGCAGTCTCATGTCCTTCGATTGTTAGAAATTCTGTTTTGGCCACGGCTTCGAATCCTGAGCCTGAGGTTGCCCTCGAGATGCCAACAATTTCTAGTCCTTTGTTGAGTACATTGCCTGGTACTCACCTTGATGAAACTGACTACACTTACCCAACTGACTTATTGATGCCTGATTTACAAACTCGCTTGGCCACAGAATCAAGATTTTCTTTTGACACTTTTTCACACACATTGGGAAGGCCTTCAAGAATTACAGTTTATGCAAGGCTGTTTAAAAAACATTTTTTAATTCCCCTTATTTTTGGCTGGTACTTTTTTCGATTTACCTTTTTATGTCAATTGGTTTTGTGTTTTATTTTTTCCGTATGGACAATGGACACTATGTCGAAGAGAGAACATGCATTCGTTATATCACTGGAACTTTGGCACCCCATTCCTCCTCACACACTGCGCACAGATTGAAGAGAGACTTGGCTTTTGTTAACATCACTGCTTGGCCTGTCCTGGATGGGATAGTATGGGATGCTGCTACATTTCAAATTCATGGCCCCACTGAGGTTATAAATGTCCCTAATGTGCTTAGAGTTAATATGGGGGATGTAGTTAAACAAAATATAAGTTCTGATGATTGGGATGTTCAGGCCGTAAAAGTATTGTTTTCTGATTTGAAATATTATGCTGCTTTTGATGCTGAAGATTTGTATTTAGAGTCTGCTAATTACGGTGATATATATTGCTATCAACATTTAGGCAATCACTACCTGCATAAAACTAATACCAGGAGGAACACTGTAAATTATAGACAATGGGAGCATTGTCCAGCTCCTATACAAGGCAGTTCTGTGTCCTTTTCGAAAAAGAACACTCATTTTACTGATTTTAATCAGTCCAATCCCGAAGCATTTTATTTTAAAATGACCGAAAAGTCCATATCCAAAGCTTGACTTACCGATACTAAATTATTGTACTCGAAGTCCTCTCTAGACCAGTTAGCTGTTGGAGGCTACGAGCTGTGGAAGGAAACAGTTGACCTTAAATCTGTTTGTGGCTCTAAAAATTGGCATGCAAGGCACTGAGGCTTTGCACCGTGCATGTCTCATCCCGAATCATATGTTGTTTTTGAATTCTACAATTTCACAGACAACATGCTTTGGATTGGCTACCTCTAAAAAATTAAATGGTCCTTCTTTCCCTGATTTAGAAGAATATTCAGGTTGGGGTAATACTACAAAATTTTCGATCAGAGTTACAAACTCAGGGGCATATTACCAACGATGAGCGATATTTATCGCTAACGATGCTTAGCAACGATTTTTTTAACGCTAGGCATCGCCGGAAATTATCGCAGAGATAACTTGCTATTAGCAAGGTTTATCTCAGAAGTGATAAAAATCCTCGCGCTAACTGCCAAATGAGAGATTATCTCTGGAAAACCAACGATAATCTCTCGAAGTTTGGCGTTAGCTTGATGATAGGGGCTCACAATCTTAGCCATGATATCCACCTTCCATGGGATATCATGGTCAAGTCAGGAAAATACCAGGTGTAAAAAAAGCAGTGCTAATCGCGGTTAGCACTGCTTTTTTTTTTACCACTAACAGGGTTAGCGAAATCCTTGATAATAGGAGAAATGTCGCTTAACAACATTTCTCCTATTATTTTTCTCTGGAACGCCCCCTTTGCATCTCATTAGAGATGCAAGGAGATGCGTAGAGAAAAAGGGTGCTAACATGCAAATTTGCGTGTTAGCACCTTGTTGCTGATAGGGAGATAATTTTATCTCCGCTTTCTTGGCTTTTAAAGCCAAAAAAGCGGAGATGAATCCCTTGATAATATGCCCCTCTGTTGCTAAATTCTTCTTTTAGCATATCCAGTTTGGATTTCAATGGCTGGTTTCTTTGGTACAAAAGTGCTGACTCGTGCCAGCATCGTTTTCTGGGTTTGGCTCAAGGCTTTAGACAGGTCAGAGTAGATCCCCGTTTTGAAAGTGACCATTCTGTGACTACCTATTCTGTAGACAAGTTATGTCAGACTTGGCTCAAACATTCTACCTGGGTGTCAGTTAAACAGCATTTATCTAAACTGACTGACGATGTTGATCTGAATGATTTCATAAAGGGCCCGGAAAAGGTAGATCTAAAAGATGGATATATGCTGTTTATAACGAATTTTGGAAAACATCCCAGATTGAGGCGGCTACACGTCTTAGAGCTATAGATCAAGCCAATTTAGAGAAGGTGCCTGCAGTTGTAGATAATAGCATTAACACGCTTTCTTCCCGCATTAACACGTTGGATAATATTGTGTCATCTGTTGTTGATATTGTGCAAGATGAAGTGTCTGTATTGTATCATGGTCAAAATCAATTACGTTCTATTATGCAGTTTGCTTGGACCCTGCAGACTCTCAAGGCCGGTAAAGTGCCATGGCATTACATGAATACCTCTTCCCTATTTGCCCCATTTAATTTGACTGATAAGCAACGTTTGCTTTCAATGAAGGATGCCTCTTTTTCCATGTTACACATTGAACGATTAGAGTCCTTACTGTTTTCTGTGGCAGAAGCCAATACAGCAACGTGGCTTATCCACGGGTTGATAACTCTACCATTTCCTCTGTTCGAGTTTACAAATTGTATGAAGTACTTTGCCATTGGTAGATACAAACCTCTTTGTAGTTCCTATTTCCATGAAGCTTGGTCGCTTCCATTTACATATAGATGCCTTAGGGATGGCAAGGAAGTTTATTTGCATGGTGAAGAATGCACTGAAACACCGGATCGCTCATTAATGTGTAGACATATCCAATTACACGGCTCCTGTAATCAAGACAAGCCTAATTTAGCCTGTGTTTTGAAAGGTACCCCCGTGCCTGCTATCGTTCCCACATTCGCTTTACGGCAAATGGGAGTTATTTACTATTAAACAATGAGGATTGCTGTGGGTTAATAAAAGGCATTGCTTATGTCGTTACGGTCAGTGAGCGTGTGGTTTGCTGTAAAAATGTGATGTATCCACCCACGCATGGGAAACTGGATGTTTCCACCTGACTGAGGATTCCGACCTTGAAAGCAGAGTTCAATAAGATGAGTCGCATAAGAGCTCTATTGTCCCAAAAAGAAGTTGCCCTCACATCTGCTCGTGAAACATTTGTCCTTCACGTAGCTAACACCCGCACAGAGGTGCATGCTTTATTAAATATTGACTTGCCATTACATTTCAGTGAATTAATTCACACAATCTTTAATGCATCCTCCACAACTGGGCTGGCGCACTTTTTTAAAGCGGTTAGCAGCAGCCTTGTGACTTAGTTTCAAAGTATATTTGGGGTCTTTCCTGCTTTCTTTAAATCGATCTTTTCCAGCCTGTTTGGTGGATTTCCCATATTACTGGCGCTGGCTGCCGGCGTTCTTTTGCTGTTTTGCTTCATTCAAAATGGAAGCTCATCCTGTGTTTCAAGACGAGCTGTCACAACTGGCACTGTTTGGCAACAGAATGCTTGAATACTATGGAGTGCTGCCACTCGCCACCTTAAGTGCAGCTTATGGATTATCATTTCGATTTTCCTACTTTACATGTGCCCAGCCTGTCTTTCATTGCCTGAGTTGCGATTTCGACTGGGCCCTGGATTTGTGTCTCTGCAATACGGTGTTTCCTGATGTGGATTATAACCAGCTCATGAGCCCCTTACTTGCTCATGAATTGCTTTGTTCTGATGGAGGGATTATGGCCTTTGCAGCGATGCATGGAATGCTGGGTCGTTGGAATATATTCGCAGCGGCGCAAGATTTCTTGGCACACAGCTTCATTGAAAACCCACTGAGTTTTCCTCTGATGGTGCTAGAGGCTCCGGTAATTGAAGAGCATGTATGTTCTTTCCCGCTATTAAATTGGATGGCTGAACTATTTTTGGATGAGAACAGTGACTTCCTATTGGAAGCTGTTTCTGCATATTTTGCATATTCAATGTTAGGATGAGGTGTGTCATCGTCATTTATAAGACATCGAAAAAAAAATTATTATTATCACTGACTGCATCTCCAAAGGGTCTGTCTTAAAAGGTCTCCCGTACATGTAGCTACTGTACGACACTGCAGTCATATGTGACAAAAAAGCTTTCCTCTATGTTTGTGTCACTACTGCCTTTGATCTACACTGTGTACAGCAGGGTTCATACCTTGAATTCAGCTTTCCATCTACACTACAGACAACATTCAAGTGATCTTTGATTTATGTAAGACAAAGACCATTTTGTTAAAGGATGCCACAAAAAACATTCCTCAATTATTGTACTGAGTACTGTTTTCAAATGTACACTGCGATCAACAGAGTTCACTACTTGCTACCAGAAGTGCAGCAGCACTACAGACAACATTGAATTCAGTCTTGATTTCTTTAAGACAGAGACAATTGTACTGTGTCCTCAGATTGTTAATGTATGAGACAAAAATGCATTCCTCGATGTTTGTGTCACTACTGCCTTCGTTCAACACTGTGTACAGCAGGGTTCACAACTTGAATTCAGCTTTCCATCTACACTACGGACACCATTCAAGTTAGCCTTGATTTATGTAAGTCAGAAACAGTTTTGTTAAAAGATACGACAAAAACAATTTCTTGATGTCAGTGATGACTACTGCCTTAGATCTACATTGTGAGGGCTCACGATTAAGGTAGAATGGCAATTGTACATGACGCATTCCAGTAGACGAGATATTATACCACTGCGACACCCCGAACCACGAATCATCGCAGGATATGCACACGCTGAGTTCTTTTGGTACCACTAACTCACTGCACCACAAGTGATCTCCTCGTAGCCTTATTAAAGCAGAATTCAGTAGGCAAAAAACATTGCTCTCAGTGGGGCCCCCCTGCACTATGCATTATCGCAGGATACGTGCAAGCTCAGCGCCAAAGATACTACTAACTCAGTGCACCATAAATCATCGGAAAGAAGAGTGAGCAGTTTTATGTCAGCAATGAGACATACTATCCCTTTTAAGTGGAATTCATGCAAAATTCAATCGACAAAACACATTAGTCCAATTACTGTACCCCCTCCCGACCATGCATCATCGCAGGATACTTACATGCTAAGCGCCAAAGGTACTACTAACTCAGTGCACCAAAATCATTATCACCTGGCCTTAATAAGACAGAATTCACAAGACAAAAAACATTTTGGCCTTCCCGGACCGCGCATCATTGCAGGCTCTACAGGCTCTTGTTGTTTCAGATAACACTAACTCAGTGCAAACCAAACTAACACCTATCAAACCCTACACAATATCCCTTTGTTATGCTTCCTTCAAAAGCTTATTTTATATCACTTATAGATTTAGTTGAATAATAAAATTTACGCTGCATATATGTTCTATCTTCCACTTCAATCATGATTGCAGATGATGCAGTCCACCCTAAGATCTACACTGAGGACAACAGGGTTTACAACTTCAATTCAGCTTTGTATCTATATTACAGACAGTAGAGAATTTAGCCTTGATTTATTTAAGAAACAGACAATAAATACTCCTATGGCACTGCTTGTATGCACAAGCACCTTTAATCCTTACATCCTGTGAATTATGTTTACAAAGAAAGTACAACACAACGCCAAAATGTTCCTCCGCCACCGGTAATACCAAGTAACTCTGGGGTATCACCTTTAACATCGCCACCAGACATACGTCCCAATTTTGAGAAAGTTAGAATGCACTGCGGGAAATGCAATTGTTTATTTTGTTATGGGGAGCAATCAGTAGACCTAGTTTGCAGAGCAGTTGATAACCATCGATGGTAGTTTGGTTATTTAATCTCAAAATTGATGCAGACCAGTATGCAACACTCAATATTTTTAGTACAGACCGCTCTAACCACGCATCATTGCAGGGTGAGCACACGCTGAGCACCACAGGTACCATTTACACAGAGCACCATAAATAATCACCACGTGGACTTAAGGCAAAATTCAGTTGCTAAAAGACATTCTAACCAGTGCGTTCTGCTTGAACCACGCATCATCGCACACTCTACAAAAACCGCCCCTACCTCAGTGTACCACATCTCATGAACCCTTTAGGATGGAATCTTCTGTGTATTATTTCACATATAGTGCTCCTACCTTCGTACAGCATAAACCGTTTACAATTGAATATCTGTGTACAATATCATGATTGCTATTCTACTTGTTACCAACAGCAACGTAATAAAATGGAGGAGAGCGCTTGTGCCCGTAGCCACTTCAACTATTTATCTGTGTCTGTGTATTTATTATGTTTCTAAAATGCTGCTTCTACGCTCTTCCACAATATATTGTGCTATAAATAGCGTATGCAACAATCTTTCCTCTAACAGTAAGTGTGGACTATTCCTCCATTTTTTATTTATTTTTTTAACTTATTTATATAGCACAAAATCAACCCAAAACTATATCAGCAATTTACATGAGCACCGTATTTACCGTCCATTTTCAGGCATGCGTAGATTACGTCATTAGTATACAATAACCGGGTGTGGACGCAATTCCAAGCCTTGAATACTGATTTTCAGCACCAAGTTCAACAGTATACCTGATGACCACATGCGTATATATATTAGCTGCCCTTCATGTGCCAAATACTGCAACTTAAACCTTTCACAGCCCTGTATTACTACAGCCACGGCACTCCACTTAATGTACAACAAACATTCATAATCACAGAAATGCATCATGTCCACCATCTTTTATGTGTGCAACTATGAATGAATATGGAGTCAGTGATACCCAGTACACATTTATACCAAATGGGAGTTCCATGGTGACTCATAGGGACTTGGATGTCGCAGTACAGAAAGGGAAGAAATACAACAGCGCTAATACAACAATAAAGGCAATAAGGTAAAAGATATCGGAGAGTAATATAACAGAAGGTACAACACAGTGATACCCCGTACCTTTCATATTGGCCATGTTGTGGAAATTTACAGACATAATGATCCATTTGAGTTTAAGACCCGGGTGACGTCAGCACTACTAAACGGACACCCGATTCCGTTGATTTTTCATATACCTCACAACGGACCCACGCCCATTGCTCTGGAATCATGGTTCAGATTCTCATGCAGCACTGGCAAACGTCAAAACAGCCCACTCCGCTTACGCTTTCAGGAAAAAACAAAAATGCAACATTGCCCAGATTACTATTGTACTGATTTCTTAATTCCAGGTTTAGTTGTCAAAACGGCACACACACACTTCCTCATGGCTGGTAAACCCCCAAACCACACCCATCTAGCATATGCATCACTACACACGTGGCCCTACCCATAAAAAAGACGGAGCGCACGTGCTCTACGCCATTTTAGACTTGCTCCCATCCCAAGCGCTTTGATGGTCCGTCCTGGTGGTTCGGATGCCTCATGTAGGCCCGAACCACTGAGTACAAGGGCCCACCACTACATGCGCGGCCTCTTTGGTCACTGAGTTAGTGGTACCGCAAGGCCTGAGCGGGTGAGGTACCTGCGATGATGATGGGAACACGAGTATGTGGTTAGCCATACCGATATCAAGACTCGGTACCATATATCAGATTTATTGCTGGCAGAGCGGGACTGCATGATGTATAAGGTGTCCTGTCCATGAAAAGGTGAGCAGTGAGACCTGGGTGCGCATCAGAGGGAGTCGGTGGGGTGCAGCAGACGGGATACAAAAAAGCAACGCATCGATTTAGGCGTACGAAGTCCTATATATCGTATCTTATTGCGTTTACATTTGTTTTTTTCCAATAGCAGGAACGTTTTTATAATCGGTCAAATGTCCGGTATATAAACTGTGCAAATTATTGTTTTTAAATGCGGGAGGGAAGGTGTGTGAAAGGGTGATGTAATTCTACTCCACATTAAGATAGTAACAAATACCAATAATAACATCTCTCTTTAACTCTCTTTTAGATGTAGAGCTTCAGGGTGCATTATGTCCCGGCGCTTGGTAAAAAATACAACGGTGACAGAAAGTTGAGCTGCGAATATTCTTTTCTGTCACTCTCTCACTTCCACTCACATATTTGTCTTCCTTTTTATCTTACAGGTTGTGTTTCACAAATTGGCATCGTCCCCCCCAAACACCTCCAGAGCTCTACGTTCGTGGATTCTGCGATGATGCACGGCCATCGTAACAACGTTTGAGAAAGCTGCTTCGACACGTGGTACACCCTCTTTGAATCACGCGAATGGCACAAGGTGAGCAAAGAAGCTTGTTTCCGAAACAACGACAGATCATCTGTGAAAGGAGAGAGTGGGTAGTGTGGGGCAGCTTCACTGTGCAGGAATGTACAATTACCTCCAAGCAGTGAGAATAGATAGTTTACAACAGTATGAGATGCAGATTTACAAGCCCCTTGCGCCACTTTTGTGTCACATGGGAAAAGTGACGCAAGGAGCTTGTAAAACTGCCTCTGAGTTCGCAAAAAAAGCACTCACCTCCTGACTCTGCGAGTCAATGGGGTGCAACAGTCTAGGTACGCAATATTGAGAACTCACCGCTATGCAGTGGGAGTGCATGGGATATAGTACTTTGGAAAAAAAACCAGTGCACAGACACCTCCTTCCAGTGGAAGTTGAAGAAATACATTATCCTGAATGTACAAATAAATAAACCAAAAATATTCTTGTGCAGTTGTATGTACTATACTATTACTAACTCTATATACTATCTTTCAGATCATTAAACTGGAGGGTGCACTATGAACAAGCACATGCTTGGAAACACCACAATGGCAAAAGGTGAGCTACGAAGATTTTCTCCAGTATTAACTGCTCCATCTATAACTTTCTCGCACACTTTTAATGTCATTTTTTCTCATTTTATCTCTCTCACTCTCTCTCATATTGTTTCTCTTTCTCTTTTAAAGTTATGGATGCTGCTGTCCACTCTGCAGTGTACAACCAATTTTGTGAACTCTGTTGGTCACAGTGTTTACACAAGGTAAGCAGAGCAGCCTAAATATACAATTCCTCCGATTAAATGCGTTAGAAATAAAAGGGCTTATTTACAAGCCCCATGCGCCACTTTTGCATCACTTTTAACATGGGAAAAGTACCGCAAAAGTGGCGCAAGGGGCTTGAAAATAAGCCCCAAAGAATATTGTCCTCCATAATGACTTGATTTCTCACCTAAATCTGTCTCATCTCTGAATCATTTTAAAGACCTGTTGATCCATACTGTAAATCTGACGCAGTAGGCACTTCCATACAGACACCTCATGAACGCAAGCCTATAAGAGAGGTGGAATGTATCAGGCACACTGCAGACGTGCAGATTAAAAAATATCGGCAAGTATTACCTTAACTTGTAATGTTTGACCTCATTTAGTCACAATGCTCTAATTTTGAACACTTATTTTCATTTTTGTTTTACAGATTTCCTACCCTTCTTCCATTGGAGTTCATCTCACATTTTGTTTATTATATTGTCATGTTAAAGTTATGTTTCTAGTTATTTATTATATTGTTATCTTAAAGTTACGTTTCTAGTTATTTACTATTTTAATAAAACTAATTTAAAAAAAGTAATAATCATATAGTTATAAAACATTTAAAAATACGTCTTCTTTTTCTTGTTCTTGGATCACCAGGGCCTTGGACTCTCTGATACCTATTGTATCAACTAAAATCAACTCTAGAGAGTCCAGTCCCTGGTACGATGGCGCACTTCGGGCCCTAAAGGGTGCCTGTAGACGAGCAGAGAGGGCCTGGAGGAAAACCTATGCTGATCTAAAAGCCGCATATACCAGGTCCGTTAAGCTCTACCATCGAGCTATCTGCCGGGCTCGTGCGGCCTTCTATGCTACCGAATTCCGGAAGTGCGGGGATGCCCAGACGTGGGTCCCAGGCACTCCACACCACTTGGAGTCAAGCTAGCCGGGCTGAAGAGAGGTGTTACCTCGAAACCGGTCCGGTCCTCGGATGCTTGATTCCGTTCTGGGAAGGACATGGCTTTTGTAGTTCGGACTGGACTGTTCCCATGGGGCAACAGGGTCAGAGCTGATTTGCATATCGCCATTGTCTAACCCAGGGTGGTGTGGAGTGCAAAAAAACGATGGATTTGGGCCCAGATCTTTTGACTGGGGGAGTGTGTGACATTGATCCACATTCAGTCCATCACTTGTTGTTTTTGCAATTACCGAATTCCGGAACAGCCCAAATCCGTCGAAGGCTATTTTTAAGGCCGTAAAACAACTTATGGCGAAGCGGACTACCACTATGACCGTAAGCTCCCTTTCCCATTGTGAATCCCTTGCTTCCTACTTTTTGGGGAAGGTCCAAGCCATTTACAGGACATTCCCTAGCATAGGGTCCACTGTGGAAAGTATTAATCGGGTTCACCATCAGACTACACTGCTTGCTTTCCCCCCCCTTGCCTTGGATGATTTGACAAACTTGCGTTGCAAGTTAAATCTGGGTCTCCATCTGACCCAGTAAGGCCTGCTCTCTTTCGAGACCAAGCTTTTATGGGGCGTACAGTTGTATGCTCCCTTGTCAATCTCTCCTTGGAATCGGGAATTGTACCATCTAAGTGGAAACAAGCCGTGGTGTCCCCGATTCTTAAAAAGCCTACCCTGGACCCCTCGAAGCCTGAAAGCTATCGCCCCATCTCGCTGCTACCCTGGCCAGCCAAGATCACTGAAGCCCACGTCAATTTGGCCCTGTCTGAACATCTGACTCGGACCAATGCCCTCGACCCCACACAAAACGGATTCCGTGCTGGGCACAGTACGGAAACTGCGTTACTTGTGATGGTGGAACATCTCCGGGCAAGGTTGGATGCTGGTCAAACGGCGGCGCTTATTCTGTTAGATCTTAGCGCCGCCTTTGATACGGTAGACCACAGCATCCTCCTGCGTCGGCTCGAGGAGACTGGCATTGGCGGTGTGGTATTGCAATGGTTCCGCTCCTTCTTAGACGACCGCTCCTTCTGTGTTGCCGTCCCTCCCTTCAAGTCCAGTTACCATCCACTGGCCATGGGGGTTCCGCAAGGGTCCTCGCTGAGTCCCACGTTGTTCAATCTTTACGTGAGACCGCTGGCTGATGTCGCCAGGCAGTGGGGCCTCACCCTGGTCTCGTATGCCGACGACACTCAGCTGGCGGTTACGCTCAGCGGGGATGCGGAAACTGAGGCCCCCAGGTTTCAGTCCGGACTGAAGGCGGTGGCTAGTTGGCTGACAGGCAACTGCCTTCAGCTAAACGCCACTAAAACAGAGGTATTGGTCGTCGGGAAGGGAGTGGAGCAGTGGGGTGACCGCTGGTGGCCTCCAGAGTTGGGTCCCACTCCGATCCCGGTATCGGAAGTGAAAAATCTGGGGATATGGCTGGACGCGGGCCTCTCCTTCATAGGCCATACGAAAAGAACTGCGGCCTGCTGTTTCGGTCTTCTGAGGGGCTTGAGACCTGTTCTCAAGTTCTTTGACGCCCCGACCAGGCAGCTGGTGATCCAGGCCACTATCATCTCTCGCCTGGATTATGCCAGCTCTCTCCTGGCTGGGGCCAACCAGGCTGAACTAACCCGATTGCAACGGGTTCAGAATGCTGCGGCGAGGGCGATTGTTGGCCTACCAAGATTTTGCTCAGTGACAGGTGTCCTTCGCTCCCTACACTGGCTTCCGGTTAGGAAGCGTATTCTTTTCAAAGTCCTGTGCCTCGCTTTTAAAATCCTGAGAGGTACAGGCCCGGAAATCCTGTCGAATTGTCTGTCTTTCTATGTTCCTGCCCGTTGCCTTCGCTCCCAAGGTCTGGCCCTTGCGGTGGTTCCCAGATTCAGGCTTAGCCGCATGGGAGGCCGCTCGTTTAGGGTATTGGCTGCGTCAGCATGGAACTCCTTGCCTGCTGAAATCCGCCTGCTGGAGGACCTTCTGACTTTCCGGAAGGCGATAAAAACCTTCCTGTTTTAGCTGTTTTTTGTCCTTGTTCCTGTTTTAGCTGTTATTTGCCTCTTTTTACATCCCGTTGTGTTACGAGCTACCTTGTCTTTGCGCCGGGACGCTCCTTGACTGGAGTCGCTGTGCGCACAATAAATAGACGTAACATAACATAACATAACAACATTTCACTATTATTTAGTGTGATAATCATATAGTTATAAAACATTTAAACATAGAAATGATATTTATAACTAGAAGTATAATACTGAGGCTAACTCTTTACCAGCTCTTAACCAGAGTCTATAGCTACGACTAACGGTTCCTATGAAAACGTTTATAAACTCCAGCACAGTAACTGTTTCGATTAGCAACATTGTGTGGGGAACTTCTAACCTCTGTGCTCACTTAAGTGTTCCATGAACTGTTACTATGGTAACAGGCAGTAAGCAGTTTGAGGGTAGGGATGAAAGGTACTGGCTTTACCCAGGATCCTCTACATGACAGAAAGGAAAGCAAAGTAAAACAGAACACTGTGTACCGGATTTATAACCCCCTTGTGCCACTTTCGCGTCCAAGTCCCCCCCTGCAAAATTAGAAGTGTGTGAGCCTCAACGATCCCCCTTAAGCATATTGTGGGAGTCAGGCTGCCTGCCCTTTCCCATGGAGCCCTCGAGGACCCTGGGGACGTCCACTCCCCAGGGCTGGCTCCTACAATGTCCCAGGATGCCTACCCCCGGGAAACTGCTGTTTGCATTGAGAGGGCGGGGCAAACTTGGGGGCCTATTAGGATGGCGGACGGAAATGTGTCCCGTCCGCCATGGTCGTGGCAAAAACACTCCCGACCGCACCGCGGATAATCCATGGTTGCGATTAGGATATTTATGTCAAGAAACACCAACCGCGGCGGACGGATCACATCAAACACCATCCGCGGCTGACGGAACACATCAAACACCGTCCGCAGCGGACGGATCACACCAAACACCGCCGTAAGCGGACGGTACCAAAGAAACACCCTCCGTCGCGGTTGAACATGACCGCAGGAACAGGCCCAACCGCCGCAATACCTGCGGAGGGTCCGACCGCACGATTAGGATAACGCCGCCAGTCCAACGGAACTCACCACGTTCCTCGACCGCAGCAGAAACAATGCATCGACAAACGGAGCATGACTGCGGAAGGACCAAATGAACAACATCCCTGCCGTCAAACCGATCACAAAATGGCCGACGGAAGTAAATAGGAAACACACTAAACAGGACACCCACCCACCTGAAACACCCACCCCCAACAACTACACGCCCCAATAACCCCCCACAAGCACCGAAATATGCACCCAAGTCACCACACCCACAGAACACCTGACTGGCAACAACCATTGGGACACAAACACCACACAGAGTATAAAATGAATCCCTCCAATTACCACAATCCTTTGCATCACAGCATAGCTGCAAGCAAGAGGCAGAATACCACTAACAGCAGACACACACAAACACACATACAACCTGCACACAAACACACCCACCACACAAACCCCCACAACACCATCCCTACACATCACACACCTGCACACCCCACCCCACCCAACCAACACCTTGCACATCACACACCATGGCACCCAAGAAAAACCCCAGGTTCACAGACAGTGAGTTGAAGGTCATTGTGGATGAAATCATCTGTGTCGAACCACATCTGTTCGGTACCCTAGTCCAGCAGACCACCATGGCAACCAAAACCAACATTTGGGACAGGATAGTGACCAGAGTGAATGCGTCAAGGACCGTGCCACGCACCAAACACGAGATCCAGAGGCGGTGGCACGACCTCAAGGCAAGGGTGAACGGCATCAGGGCCAAGAACCACCTGCGGGCACACCACACTGGCGGCGGTACTCCCCCAGAGCCTATACCATTTGCAGAATGGGAGGAGAAGGTGCTGGGCATACTGCACCCTGAGAGCCTGGAAGGAATCGAAGAGGGACTAGAGGCTGGTAAGTACAAACCAATGACCACACTCACACTGCCATGGTCTGCCTTGCACAACTGCCAAGACACATCTCCCAGGCTCCAATCCATGCATGTGGGCCACATAGTCACCCAAATGTGAAGTCCTGGGCTCAAATGCACCCACCATGACCAAACACAAATGTTGCCTCCTTGGATTGCATGTTGTCAAAGCAGCCAGCACTACAACTCCTAACAGGCCCCCATGTCTACAGGGAGGGTGGTGGGGGGTGGGGGGGGGTGAGAGAGGTGGGTGGGGTGTGTGAGAGACCAGCACTAAAACTCCCCACAGGCCCCCATGTCTACAGGGAGGGTGGTGAGGGGTGGGTGTGTGTGAGAGACCAGCACTACAACTCCCCACAGGCCCCCATGTCTACAGGGATGGTGGTGGGGGGTGGGGGGTGTGAAGACCAGCACTACAACTCCCTATAGGCCCCCATGTCTACAGGGAGGGTGGTGGGGTGGGGGGGTGAGAGAGGTGGGTGGGGGGTGTGAGAGACCAGCACTACAACTCCACACAGGCCCCCATGTGTCATTCCAGAGCAAGATGGAGTCCGCCCACCATTTGCTGACCAGTGCATCTCCACCTGCAAACTAACACGTAGATAGACATCTCCACAGGGGGACCATCCAAAAGCAGGACAGGACCACACATATCCAAGTATTGCCTTCCCACCTACACGCCACCATATTGCCCTGTACTGTCAACCACAACAACATGATGACAAAAACAACCATGTCCTGATTCCATAGTGATTTCTAATGTTGCTACCAAAAACCTGTCATGTCCCCAGCATTAATTCTGAAATTCTTGTCCCTCAGGTGATCGCAACTTGACCGGCGAAAGCAGCAACCACCAGCACCAGTCGCCCCCCTCACAGCCCGGACTCTCTGGTGACCATCCCATTGACAGCTCGGGTGCAGAGGACGATGCTGGCCCAAGCACATTCCCAGGGCCACCAGACTCCCAGGACATCCCTGCCTCCAGCACCTTGGCCTGTGTCACAACACCAACACCTGCCATTGTGAGCTGTGCAGCTACCACCACCACCACTACCACCACTACCACCACCACCGCCACTCCTGCCTGTGCCACCCTGCCTGACCCATCGCCCGATGATGGACCATCGACATCTCAGGCTAGCAGGGAGAGTGGACGGGAGAGGACACAGGTGAGGCCACAGCTCACACACAGGAGTGCAGATGCTAGGCAAGGCCGGGAACGAGACCCACCCCATCCTGGGGCCGAGACCCTGGATGCCATCACCAGAGTCCATGCATCCTATGAGCGGTCGCAGGCACAGGCCGATCGGGCTCACCAAGACTCGCTAGAGAGAAGCCAGCTGTTGCGATCCATGGACACTCGCATTGGCCAAATTGTGGACCTCATGGGCCAGCAAACTGCTCTGTGGTGGGAGTGGTTATCCCGCGCCACACCACCTCCCCCTCACCCAAGTGCCCAGCGGGACAGGTCACCAACACCACCGCCAACATCACCTGAGGCCACTGACAGGGAGGTGGCCCCTGACCAACCTGCCCCCACAGCTGTCTCCGCTCCGGCTCCAAGACGGAGGGGCCATCCGAGGCTGGATCCAGCTGAGAGCAGTGGCAATGCTCCATCCACCTGCTCTAAGAGGGGCCGCCACTGACTTCACCTTACCTTGAGCCTGCCATTCACCCTGCAAACTATCTTGCCCCACAATGCCAAGCATTGGCACACGTCTGTTGGACCAGGTGGACATCACACAATGTGGTGTCCCCACAGTGTTTTCATCTGCCATGACCTTCAACTCTCCCTCCCCCAACACCTACTTGTAAATATGCACTAACATCAATCCACAACCTGTTATTAAACACCACATAAACACTAAATGCTGTGTGACCTCCATGTTTTAATCACATGTTTGTCTTATAAGTTGTCATTACCAGGTGCAGGGATTAATGTTCTTGAGAATCATGCCTCTGTGGGAGTGACCTAGGGATAGTGACAGAACAACAAGCACAGGTCAGGAAAGTGATTCACACCCATCACAACACACTGTACTGCAACATCCCACAAACCACACTCATCACCAATTAAGTGGATCACAGGACACACAACAGGGAGCTTTGCATGTACACCATCTCCCACACCCATTTGGGAACAGAACATACCAGAACAGGCAGCATTGATACACCACATCCACACATCATCAGCAAACATACATCACGCGTTGTCCAGCTGCACAAGAGGTAGTTACTCACATTCAGGGAAAGTAGCGATCAATGAACTGACGCCTCTGGTCCACACCTTCTTCCTCCCCACTATCCTCATCAGTGGACATGGGTGGGATGGGAGGCGGAGCAACGTGTTGGTCTTCAGGGTCCATGATCAGTTCAATGTTATTGCGCAAGGCCAGGTTGTGGAGCATGCAGCAGGCAATCACGATTTGGCATGCTTTGCCTGGTGAGTATGGCAGGGCCGCTCCGGTTTTATCCAGGCAGAGAAACCTAGACTTCAGCAGTCCAAAAGTACGTACCACCACTCGACGTGTCCTCCCATGGGCATCATTATAACGCATTTCACCCGGGGTAGTAGGATTCCGTATGGGACTCAGCAGCCACGGCCGGTTTAGGTATGCAGAGTTGCCTAGGTGGGGGATGACAGACACAAATATCATTACCAGGATTGGTGGGAACACCATGCCACACATACAACACAATTGTCCTCACAGCACACTCACCTACAAGCCACGCACGTTCTGGACGCAGATTAGCCATCAGTTGGGGGACAATGCTGCTCCGCAGGATGTGTGAGTCATGTGCGGACCCGGGAAATCTGGCACACACATGGGAGATGATGTTGTCAGCCAGGCACACCACTTGCACGTTGATCGAATGGTAGTGCTTCCGATTGCGATATACAGGTTCACGTGCCTGGGGTGGAATGAGACCAATATGTGTGCCATCAATGGAACCCACTACGTGTGGTATCTGGGCCAGGGCATAGAAGTCACCTTTCACTGCAGCCTGCTCTGCCGCACGTGGGAAATGGATGTAATCATCCTTGTAATCCATCATGGCATTCAGAACATCCCGCAGTACCATGCTGAACAAGGATTGTGACATCCCCCCGGCATGACCGAAAGTGCCAGTTGCGAAGAAGTGAAGTGCCGCCATCACTTTTGCTGTGGGTGTAATAGCTCCTGGATATGTCCTGCATGGCTGCAGATGAGGTGCCAATTGTGCTACTAGCTCCTGCAATCTACGTCGGTCAAGCCGGAATTTGCGGATCACCTCCTCGTTAACCATGTCCTCCAGCAGAGTCTATGGTCGATGCACATTTGGAGCCCTCATGTGTGGGAGTAGATGGGAGCAGATGTCAATTGACCAACAACGCATAGCTGTGCCACACTATCACATCTTGTTCAACACAATACAAATAATACATGTTGCAGACACTGATTATATTTGTGACGTGACCCATATATAAGGCACTACAGCTAACTACACACACAATGTTCACCCACAAACAACATCCTGTGTGCAAACATGTCCAATGTAACGTGCACACATGTTGGAAGAACTGCCAACAACACATGACTGAGGGCCCAAATGTGGAGAAGCGTCCCCACAGACACACATGGACGTGCACACACAACACGGACATGGAACACACCCTCCTTGTCTTCATGCACCCATTACCCCACTTACAATGCTAGGCATCCTCACTTGACATGCATGGGCAGACAACAGGCGACACACATATGCATACACAGAATGCATGTATACCCCCATCATTGTTTCTTGCACACACAAACCACACACTCACAACAGCTTCTGAATGTGGGTACACACCCTTGATGTACTGTGTAGATGTGTACAAATGGAAATGTGTGTCCGCAAAATCAAGACGTCAACACATCGCCATGCACATCTGACGCAACTTGGGTGCACATCACTAGCCTTTGTTAACCACTGGCAAGGTCAATATTATGACCACACATGCAACAAATGGACATGAATGACACACGTGGACACTGTCCACTGACTTGACATAATGATTCTTGCAGCATTCCGGACATGTCCTAACACACATGTACAACTATGAACATTATATGTGTGCGGAGACATGTGGTGTGTGTACATACGCCATCCGGGTACGCCTTCCGCCAACACAGAAGATGATCGTTGATACTGCAATTGTGCCAGACATATGCTGTATGGTCAAGGACCATCACGGTCACACCCTGCAAAACGCATGTGCGCACTACCGCGACGGTGCATCATTTGAAAATAATCACTCACTGGCGTCGCTATGGCGGGGCACGCATTCTGCGGGGGCGGTGCAGGCTAACACATACATTTGAATATGCAATTCGAAATGGCAGTTGATACCCCCCCTTACAGTCACATTGCAGCAGCCACTGCAGACCGCCGGCCCTGGCCGGTCCCCAACTGCCGGTCCTGGCCGGTCACCAACCGCTGGGCCTGGCCGGTCACCCACCGCCGGTCTTGGCCGGTCACCAACCGCCGGTCTGGGCCGGTTACCCACTGCCGGTCCTGGCCGGTCAACAACCGCCGGGTGCTGGCGGTGGGTGAGCGGCCAGGACCGGCGGTTGGTGACCGGCCAGGGCCATCCATGCCATGGTGACCTCAATGCACAGGCCGCTCACCCACCGCAAGCACCCGGTGGTTGGTGACCGGCCAGGCCCGGCGGTAGGTGCCAAATACTGCAACTTAAACCTTTCACAGCCCTGTGTTACTACAGCCACGGCACTCCACTTAATGTACAACAAACATTCATAATCACAGAAATGCATCATGTCCACCATCTTTTATGTGTGCAACTATGAATGAATATGGAGTCAGTGATACCCAGTACACATTTATACCAAATGGGAGTTCCATGGTGACTCATAGGGACTTGGATGTCGCAGTACAGAAAGGGAAGAAATACAACAGCGCTAATACAACAATAAAGGCAATAAGGTAAAAGATATCGGAGAGTAATATAACAGAAGGTACAACACAGTGATACCCCGTACCTTTCATATTGGCCATGTTGTGGAAATTTACAGACATAATGATCCATTTGAGTTTAAGACCCGGGTGACGTCAGCACTACAAAACGGACACCCGATTCCGTTGATTTTTCATATACCTCACAACGGACCCACGCCCATTGCTCTGGAATCATGGTTCAGATTCTCATGCAGCACTGGCAAACTTCAAAACAGCCCACTCCGCTTACGCTTTCAGGAAAAAACAAAAACGCAACATTGCCCAGATTACTATTGTACTGATTTCTTAATTCCAGGTCTAGTTGTCAAAACGGCACACACACACTTCCTCATGGCTGGTAAACCCCCAAACCACACCCATCTAGCATATGCATCACTACACACGTGACCCTACCCATAAAAAAGACGGAGCGCACGTGCTCTACGCCATTTTAGACTTGCTCCCATCCCAAGCGCTTTGATGGTCTGTCCTGGTGGTTCGGATGCCTCATGTAGGCCCGAACCACTGAGTACAAGGGCCCACCACTACATGGGCGGCCTCTTTGGTCACTGAGTAAGACATGCATTGAATTCTTAGGTGTGCTGTTAACTGTAGAGGAATAAAGGCTCCAAACTACACTATTCAGGAAGTTAACAGTAGGTAACAGCCTATTGAACGCTAAGAGTGTTCATCCGTCTAGCCTTATTTATAGTATCCCATATGGAAAATTATTGCGGGCTAAACATAACTGTAGTATGCAAACAGCATTTGCTTGTGAAAAGGAAATTATGTGTAAACGTTTTGCAGAATGGGGATACAGTAACAAGATTATTAAACAAGCCAGGGAGTGAGTGGAGTTGGTAACAAGAGTTGAACTGTTGCACCAAACTAAACAAAAAGAAGACTTCACGAACATCAGGGTTATAACCACATTCTCATCACAGGCACCTGATTTGCGTACAATTTTAATCAAACACTCGCATGTCTTGCAAACTGATGAAAATTGGACTGAATATTTGAACAAAAATCCTCAAATCACCTTTAAGAAAGGTAAATCTTTACGGGATGACCTAAGTGTCAATATGGTAACAAATGTTGAAAAACTAAAAATGGTGGGGCATTCAGGTATTTATTGATGCAAAAATTGCAACGCCTGCAGCAATAGCATGGAATGTGCCAAGTTCCAAATACCGAAGGAGAATATTTGAGATTTAAAAACATCAGAACTGTAATACTACTTATTGTGTTTATGTTCTCATTTGCCCTTGTGAAAAAATTGACATAGGGAGCATAATACATTGTGCAAAAAAAACGAGTTCTTGAGCACGTATGTGCTATCAGACATAATGACAAACACTACTCAGTGGCCCGCCATTTCTATTATTGTCTTTTTCTGAACGAGAAATTGTTGCGCATGATCGTTATTAATTCAGTGACCGCCAGGAGTGGGAATCGAGAACTTATGCTGCATACACGAGAATGTAAATACATATTTGATTTTGAAACCCTTGTACGACAAGGCTTAAATTCTAGTGAAGTATTAGCAATCCATCTGCATTCATGAATATTGTTGATTATATTAGCAGTAACTGTAAGTTAGGCTTCTCCTTTTAAAAGCTTTTTTACAAATTATATTTTTTGTTATCACAGGTGCAGGGGCACATCACCTTTTTCTTTGTTGTTAGTGAGTATTTATGAATTTAGAATTAGTATTTAGAATTTAGCAAGTGTCATTAATGATCGCACTCCTCCTATTTTGGCTAAAGCAGACTCCATAGTGTAAATTTCATTAACCAAAGACCACCATTCCATAATATGGGGCGATTTCGGAGATATCCAGACTCAGGCGACAGTCAATTTAGCACATGACAATAAAATGGTTACTAGGGGGCATAGTACCAAGAATAAGTGAAAAATATCGCTAAGCTTAGTTAGCGGCTATAATTATATCGCCGTGCTTCGCCTATTTTTATCGCTCAGGAGCCTTGCCATTATCAAGGTTTATCTCCTAAGCGAAAAAAATCGGCCGAAATGCATAAATATTGCTGAAAAGTCAGCGATATTCATGCATTACCGAGCAAATGCTCTTAGCCATGTTATCCACCTACTATTGGATAACATGGATAACATGGCTAAGAACTGCTCTGGGCAGGCGTTAGCTTTTGGAGATAATCGCGCTTAGCGTGATTATTTCCAGTCGCTAACATCTTCGCACGCCCACTTTGCATGTCATTAGCGATAATTATCGCTGACATGCAAAGTGGGCCCCAAGATGAACGCTATCTCCTACTAGCTGTCGCTAACTGGTGTTAGGTAATAGGGCGATAAAATTATCGCCGCTTTAGCGGGAAAAATTCCCGCTAAAGCGGCTATAAGGCCCTTGGTAATCGGAATAGGAACTGTATGTATATCTAATAGTACAGTAGATGCTGTGAGAGAGGGTGATCTAACAAATTTTTGTTTCAAAATCTTGTCCAGATCTGACCAAAACGCAGTCAGAGCTGTACAGAAAAATAGCATGTGTTCCAACTGTGCCGCAACATGCTCACGTTTGGGACACTTTACCTGATTGCTTAAAAGGTTATTCTTAGACCATTTGGAAATCCTTTCTGGTGTGTGGTATAAAAAACATGTGGTCTTAAATTGCTGTAGTCTTAAACTCGAGGATTGTACTAAATTATTGATACTACATAGGGAAGCAGAAATCTTATTAACGGTTAGATTAAAGCCCAACTTTATACTCTATTTCTCCGCAAGTTTCGAACAGTCACTCATTTTATAAGAATTAAGGCATTTATAACCTTCACTAATTAAAGATTTATTCTTAAGTAAGTAAAAGCAGTTCCATATATCTGAATCCACGATTTCCCGAACCTTCATCTTACATATAAAATAATCATGAATTTGCATATATTTAAATCTCATAGCTTCCGTCAACTTATATAAGATTTTAAGTGTCTCAAAATAAAAAAAAACGTGGATACCATATAGATCCCCTAGAGTTTTAATCCCAGCAGCGGACCACATATCTGCCATACCATCATTAAAGATTCCGGGAAGTTCAGGGTGAAAAAAAGAGGTTTTACACATTGCCAAAATCATAAACCAAATCTTAACTGTATCTCTGGCGGTCTTGAATTTCACCCTTTTGAAGTAATTGGGGTCATTCACTCTCAATAAGAACATATTGGAGTCAGAATCTAACATAAATATGTGAAAATAAATTTGGCTATCTAAACTAAATAAGCTACGGACACGGCCCAAAAAAGTTGCAAAAAATATAATTTGAAATCGGGGAAATTAAGACCACCTTTATCTAGAGAACGCTTAAGTAGCGCCATTGACCGGCGCGGTTTCCGATATCCCCACATAAAACTACTAAGTATCCCATCGAGCCTCTTAAAAAAAAATTATTCAGACATAACGGAATGGACCGGAATAAATAAAGAAATTTGGGAAGTACTTTCATTTTAATTAAATTAATCCGGCCTATAATATTCAAGGGGCGCTTATGCCATTTTTTTAATGAGAGCGAAATTTCTTTCAGTAGAGCATCATCATTGAATGTGATTACCTCACTTATTTTAGATGAGATTTTAACACCCAAATAAGTGTCTGCCCTGCAGATCCCTTTTATAGGTGTCACTGGTTTATAGTTCGTTACTATTTGTGTTTTATTTACGTTTAATTTGTATCCAGACACCGCCCCAATCCCCTGCAGATATCCCCTTCAAAGCCTCTACCACATCTGTGGAATAGATGGCAATGTCATCGGCATACGCTGTCATTTTTAGAGAATGAGGGCCAAATTCGAAAGGAATTATTCGAGACTGTGTCTGTAGGGCATAGAGAAATGGTTCCATTGAGAGCGCAAACAACAAGGGTGACAAAGGGCGCCCTTGCCGAGTGCCCCGGGATATTGTGAAAGTGGAAGACATCATACCGGCATAACTAATTCTCACAGTAGGGTTGTCGTATATAGCTCGTATCCATCTTACGAATTGGCCATTAAAACCAATGGCTGTCATTAATGACCAGAGATAATCCCACCCCACCTCGGTTGAAAGCTTTCTCGGCATCCAACAATATCATCTCTGCATCCAACAATATCATACCGAGTGGGGTGGAGCCAGTCTCAGCTATATCAAAGGCAGTTATGGCCATATATATGTGGGCTGTAGTATCCCTGCCTATAACAAATCCATGTTGTTGTGGATTCACTAATTTCGGGATAAATGGAGCCCATCGTGTAGCCAAAACTTTGGCGAATACTTTGGCATCGGTGTTTATGAGTAAAATGGGTCTATATGACCCACACTCATCAGCAGGTTTGTCCTTTTTCAAGAAAAAGACCATCTTAGCAATGTTCCAAGAGCTCGGGGCTTTTCCGCTCTCACCAATAAACCTAATTACCTGACAGAAGAGAGGTAGTAGCTCATCAATCCAAATTTTCATATTTCCATTGGTAGAGTGTCCTCCCCTGCGGCTTTTCCCGATGGTAAGGAAAAAATAGCAAGCCTGATCTCTGTCATATTGATGTTATCAGACAGTTGGTCTAGACCTTCTATTCCTCCATTTTTTTAAATATTACTCTCCAAATAGTCTTGTATATTAGCCGAACTAGGATGGTTTTCAGGAGTATATAAAGTTCTATAAAAATCAACAAATTGCTCCAATATCTGTGCCGGCTGATCACAAATGATATTATTAGGACCTTTTAAAGTTTTAATCAGAGTATTAGCTTTATCGTCTGCAACTTTATAAGCCAGAATTTTCCCGATTTTATCGCCGCTCTCGTATTGGGATACTTGGTATTTATGTAATTTAGCACTGCTTTTTTCTCTAAATATTGTTTTCATGGTGGATTTCAGATTCACTAGATTTAAACCCAGTTCGCCAGCAATTGGGAAGCCTTGATGTAAAGCATAGGCCAGTTGTTTCTCTAATGATAGAATATTAGTGGTCATGGTTTTTGTTGTTTTTCGACGCTCCGAGTTCTGTCTTAAAACAAATTGTTGCTTAAACCCCCTTATACTGGCCTTGCAGGCATCCCAAACTATGATAGATGAGGTAGAATTGAGATTTATTTCAATACATTCTGTGAGATGTATCTTAAGTTGTGAAACAAACTCTGTATCTGACAATAAATACCTAGGAAAAGAAAACAGCCTAGGGCTCTGATTTTTTTGTGGGGTATTAACAACAAGAAGAATAGGGTTATGGTCTGAAGTGACCCATGGGCATATCTCAATAGAGCTAGTATTCAATATCCTGTCTGTGGCCCAGGCCATATCTATACGTGAGCATTATTTTATGGGGCGCGGAGTAGTATGTATATACGGTTGTGTTGGGGTAAATACTTCTCCAAATATCACTGATGCTATGAATACGCCCTATTTCTAAAATAGTGGCGCGTGATTTACGCATTCGATGAAAAGCACCACGCCTGGTAGTATCCAAATCATAATCCATTATACAAATAAAGTCTCCCATGAGAACAAGTTGCCCTTCCCAATCCAATAGTTCCATATTTAACCGGTCAAAAATAAAAGAATCATCTACGTTAGGTCCATAAACAACACAAAATACATATTTACAATTTTCAACAGCCAGCTGCACTATGGCCCATCTTCCCCCCTTGTCTAGGGCGGTTTTAAGAATTTTTACTCTAAGTCGCTTGTCTTTGAGAATAGCGACCCCTCTAATTGACACACTTAGTGTTGAACAGGTTATTACATAATAACCAAGATGCCCCGGTAACTTTCTATCTTTGTAAGCAATATGGGTCACTGATAGTAAGACTAGATGTGGATTATACATTTTTAGCTCCTCTTGTACGAGTCGTCTCTCATTCTTACTATTAAGGCCCGCAACGTTCCCGGATAAACATCTCAGCCGAAACATTTCAGAAATGTGTAAATTTTACCATTCTGCTGCAAAAAAGAAATGACTATCTCCCTCCTAGCAATTTTAACAGGTCTCATTCTCATGTTGTTTTTTTCCAAAATTTTACCCCACTCGCAAAACCACCCACCTTCGATCCCATGCCCTCCCACTTATCCCTCAGGGGGGAACACCCCTCTAACTTCTGCTGCCGCTGTATAGGCAGCCTTGCAGAGGAACAGCAAAGGGCTCACCCTGCATCCCTACATAGCTAAAAAAAGAAAACAAGTAAAAAAAGAAAGAGATATCTGTTGCAGTTTTAATAAATCAAAAAAATATTCTGTAAGAAGAAAAGCACTAAAGAACGGGAGTAGGAAAAAAAAAAGTTCAAAAGATGAGAGGAAACATATCAAACCTTTTTGAGGTAGATACTAAATATTGATTCCCCTCTACACAGATAAATCAGGAGAAGAAACAGATAAATACATGACCTAGCATCAGAGGATATATAAAAGATGCTCAATAAATTTCTAATATGCCCCACAAAATTCTAGGCTAATTTAGAAAGCGCAATCTCGGCTTCCCTCTCATCTGTAAAGAAGTACGTGTGACCACCCTTAATTACTTTAAGGCGGGCAGATTCCTGTAGGAACACTTGCCCCCCCAGAGATTTAAATGGGTCTATGAGTTTACGAAGCTTCCACCGTCTGTCCAATGTTGCCTTGCTAAGATCAGACCGTACAAAAAAGTAGACATGCTCAATTACAACTGGAGAATTAGGTCGTGCTTTTAATGAGACTGCCGGTCTTAATAAAAAGTTCCCAAAGTAGATGAGGAAAGGACGAGGAAATTTGCTTTTTTTATTCCTTTGCGTTAAAGGCAATCTGTGGACTCTTTAGAGTTGTGAGTCCCAGTCCCAGTCAGATAAGTCTGGGAATGCCTTCTGGAACAATTTAACAATATAGGTCCTAGAGTCCGACCCTTCTGCTCCTTCAGGTATACCAAAGAGTCTCAAATTTAGTCGCCTTTGGCAATTCTCCATATCTTCCAGTTTCAGCTGGAGGTTCATAATCTGTGCATCATGTAGGTTCACCGTGGTCTCTGTACGGGCTGCCCCTTCTTCTATGCCAACTACCCTTAGCTGTAAATCCTCAATCTCCTGTGTAATCCCCCCAGTTTATTAGTCATCTCTTGCAGAGAGTTTTGCAGCTTGCGGTTATCCTCCCTCAACTGCAAAAAGTGATCTTGCGCCTCCTGTCCGTGAATCGTTAAGGTCTGTAGAATAATATCGAGAGATGAAATAACAGCTTCTTGTTCTCCAGGAGCAACTGGCACTGACAAGTCGATTATTAGATGCAGATAAGGCTGGGGGATTATTAAGGCAGGGCTAGGAACAGGGCTAGGAACAGTATTTGTAATAGTACTACTAGGCTGAGTTAAGGACATTGTCTCTTTAGGCAAAATCGAATTTAAGCCTGAGTGTACTAGGGAAGTCTCAGTTAAGACAATGGAGATATATTATTAAAAATACCCCCAGTGATGAAGAACAGTCTTTAGAAGAGTCAAGATCCGTTGGGCTGGTACCTGATAGACGCATAGCCATGTTTTTCACTAGCCCCTTTGCCTGAATCCATTTCCTGAGGGAGCTTTTGTCGCTAAGAGGATTCCTCTGAGGGGCTGAAGCCGACATTAAGACAGGAAAACTGGTTGCATTAAGATTTTTCCCTCTTTTGATTTAATTTTTTGCCTTTGCTTTGGCCTTATCTCTTCTACCAACTAAAAATTTAGCTGTAGCTGTATCTGCAGAGGAACTGATCCGGTCCTCGTCAACAAGCTCCTCATAGTCCTCATTGGAGCCGTCCTCATCCTCATCCTCACTCTCACCCCCCATCGCTGTTGGATAATCGCTTGGTAAATCATCCTCGCCCTCAAGGGCCATTTTATCAAGTGGCCCAATTGTGGTAAGTTTATTAGATTATTGACCAGCAGGAGAAGAGGTAGAGATGAAAGTAGAGTGACCCCCTTGGTTTGGTAGCTCAGAGGGAGTTGCAGGATTTAAGTCCGTCACCTGGAGGAGCCCCCGCTCCGGCACAGGACCAACTACCTTATCTAGAGCCCCCTCCATCTCTGAAATATCAGAGTTTCTCTCGGGGTTCTCACTGTCAGTTCCGTTAGTAATCATATCCCTCAGGTTATTATCTCCGGGCTGTTGTCTCGATATTACAGGCCCTTTATCCGTTAAATGAGGCGTTTTGGAGTTACTATCAGATCCCTGAAGCAAATTAACGGCGTCAACCTCTTGTGGCCCCGCTAGCTTCATAGAGTCAGCTACATGGTTGCCTTTGTGCTTAACAGATGTAACATTGTCTTCATGGCTCGACCCTCTCGACCCACTCTGAGCAGCCGGAGTTTCTGATATCACATATTGTGGGGGCCAAAGCAATTGCGATAGTTGTTGTTCAGTTTTTCCGGACAGTGTTACTGTTGTAGGCAAGTTAGGGGCAGTAGTGGTCTTAGCCGCCGTCATCATTGCCATTTCCAAGGCGGCATTCTTCCCAGCGCGAGTCGCTCTGGGCACATTCTTTGGCGCCATGTCCGCTCGAGCCTCCGACCAAAAGCCAGCAGGGGCGAGCAGCGGCACCGGTGCCTCAGCAGGAACACACGACAGACTCGGCAGAAGCCGCAGACCAGACCAGCCGAGCCCAGACCTGCCGAGCACCTGGGGGATTGGGAGCAGGGCGGTCAGCAGCAGCCGCCCCAACCGAACACGAGAAAATCTCAGCATCCGCCGCGATAGCCAGGTAGTCGCCAAAGTAACCCAGTGGGGTAAGGCAGTGGGTAAGCTCCCCTTCTTTTCGAAGCTTCGTATCTTTGTATCTTGGTATCTCACTTTTCTCCTGTATCTTCAGCTTTAGTACTTTAACTGCACTAAACGTTTAGCAACAAAAGTCCCTTTAACTTTGATGCGGGATGCAGGACTAGGAGCCTCCGGCCGAGCTGCTTCTCCGTGGCGTCTTGAACCCGCCATCTTGGTTCCCTCACTCAGCCCACATTACCGCCAGGAAGAGTTGTTATCTACCCAAAGAGATGTACATGCAAGAGGCATTTACAAAGATAAAATAAGATAAATGCTACAGTAGAATTTTGTGAACTGGTTATGAGACACTCAAAGAAAATTTCATAAAGGATCAGAAAGAGTGGCGAGATCTACTCAGCCTAAATTAGTCCAATTGCTTGGCGATGAAGGTGGACGGTGGCAAGGTCCCCTGACCCGTTTTGGGTATGGCTTGAAAAGGCATCTTTTCTACTCTTTCTGCCCTGATCATCACTTTTAAAACATTTCTTTTATTTGGTTTTACTCTTGGGGAGCGCAAGGGTGACATTTAAAAACTTACCTGCCAGCGGTTTCCTGGGCTCAGTTGTTGGTCTTTCTCGCCTCGGTCCGACACGGTAGCTAGTACCGTTGCATGGAGGGGGTGGAAGGGAGAGGCAGGCACTTCTGCACTGCAGGGGTTAGAGCTCTAGTTGGTGGGCGAGACCTGCTATATAGGTCACGTGCTTCAGCGGCCCGCGCTGCGGTGAAGGTAGGTGGTAGCGGGGTCCCCCTACCTGTTTCGCGGACAGCCTAAAAAGGTGTCTTTTCTACTCTTTCTGCCTTGATCATCACTTTTAAAACGTATCTTTTATTTGGTTTTACTCTTGGGGAGCGCAAGGGGGGCATTTGAAACTTACCTGCCAGCGGATTCCTGGGCTTAGCTGTTGGTCCTTTCTGCCTCGGTTCGACGTGGTAGCTATATAGGTCACATGCCTCTGTGGCCGCGCAGCGGCTGCACTGTGGACACGCGCCGTGGGTGCGCCAAAGGCAAGCCCGTCTGCTCCCATCCGCGGCCGTTTGGGGCCCGAGGGCAGAACCCCTGCTTGTTTTAGGCAAGGATTGCATTATAGCTCCATACAGCTACATGCGCTTTGCCCCACTCTTGGTGAGTCTTGTAGGCACAGTATAATGGCAGGGAGTAAAAGCTGGAAGTGCAACCACTGCCCTTTTACAGCGGACTCTCAGTTGAAGGACAAGAAGGCAGGTAAGATACTTAGCTTTTCTTTGATAAATTGCAGATCTCTGAGGAAACATAGAGTGGATATCTCCGACTACCTGTCAGATAGTCAGACAGACATGATTTTCCTCACAGAAACATGGCTAGATGAGGATTCAGCTCCTCAAATTCTTGAGGCCCTCCCAAGTGGCTATGGGATTACCAGAGTAGATAGATCCTCCGGTAGGGGAGGGGGGATTGCGATCATTCATAAACACTCTATTCAGAGCTCCCTTGAGCCGGCAAACATCATAGATAGCGAGGCGGGTCTTTTCTATTTTACGACAGCTACCAACTACATCATAAAAGGGTTTCTGATTTACAGACCTCCTGGACCCTTTCCACGGTTCTCACCTAGTTTGATCGAGTGCCTAATTCAACCAGCACTACGCTATGAGAAACTACTAGTGTTGGGTGACATGAATCTTCATATTGACGAGGTATCCAACTCTAGGGCTCAAGAGATATGACAGGAATTGGCAGCCTTACAACTGACACTAAAATCAGAGCTCCCCACTCATCAATTGTGCAACTTACTTGACCTTATTTTTGCTAATTGGGGTGCCTTTAGAAATGGAGCCCTCACTCCCAGTTCTATGGCTGGATAATTTTCTGATCTCTTTTAAGGCAAGGTTGCCCTTACCGGATGTACAGGAGAAATTTGAGCTTAAGAAAAAACACAGGAAGTGGGCTGGTTTCTCACAAGTGAATGCTAATAGGGCCCTTTTTACAGAGCAGGCTACCGGGTGGCTTAGATAGATGCCTGTGATGCTTTGGATAGGCGTATCACGGAGGCATTAGACAGACAGAAATCTGCTCCCTGGTTCGCGGATGAACTCAGAACGGCAAAGTCAGCCTGGAAACACCTTGAAAAGCAGTTGAGAAGAGATTTTTTGGCTCTGGTAAAGAGTGAATATAAAGCCAGTCTAAAGAGCTACCATGCTCTCATTAGAAAGACTCGACCACCAACTATAAGGAAAGGATTGAGACAGCGGAGAACTCAGCTAAAGAGCTTTTTATGGTTTATAAAGAGATGTCCTCCTGGCAAAAATCGCAGTGCCCAATATAGGCTCAGTGGAGTCATGCAATCGGGTGGCTAATTTTTTGCGGAGAAGGTGGAGAAGATTTACTCCATCTTCCCGGTCTCTGCACGAGAGGGGCGCAGGGTTGCAGATGAACCAGTCAACACAATGGAGACAGAATGCCTTGCTAAATTTAGCGTTCCCTCCATGACACCCTTAATAAGATAGCCATCAGCATTAAGTCACACTCACCCAAAGATCCTGCACCCCCACGGTGCTAAGAGGGAATATTGAGACCCTTGAGCCCTGGATCTCTCTTTCATCTCAGGAATAGTCCCTACAAAATGGAAAGAGGCGGTTGTTCTTCCATTAAAAAAGAAGCCTCATGTTAGTATGGACCAATTGGATAATCTGCGCCCTATTTCACTGCTACCATACTTTGCAAAAGTTGCAGAGAAGGTAGTAAATATCCAACTGACGGCCCACATCAGTAAACACAGTTTACTTCATCCTACCCTGTCTGGGTTCCGGGTTGTCTTCTCTACCCAATCGGCTCTGCTCCTTTCTACGGAGACCATTCGGAAATGCGTAGATGAGGGACAGACGGCGGCCTTAATTTTATTAGATCTAAGTGCCATATTCAACACTGTAGCTCATCATACTCTGCTAGAGTGTCTCAGAAAGGGAGGTGTGGCAGGCAGTGCCTTGAAATGGATGGATTCTTTTTTGTATGAGCAGAGTTTCCAGGTTGCGCAGGGATCCTACCACTCTAAAGACATCAAGTTGAAACAGGGGGTGCCACGGGGGCCCACCCTCAGCCCAACCCTGTTTAATCTCTATGTCACTCCTTTGGCGGAGATTACTGAAAAAGTTTGGGTCAATGTCGTGTCCTATGCTGATGACACGCAACGGGTGGTGTCCCTTACATAGGCATATGAGAAGGCAGCTTTCAATTTTGTGACCTGCCTGCAAGAAACGGCGTCTTGGAAGGCGAATAACTGCCTTTACTTGAATGGCAACAAGACTGAGGTGCTTGTTATAGGTAAAGCACCATTAGTGTGGTCATCGGCATGGTGGCCTCAGACACTGGCACCCACCCCCATTCCCTGTGAACAGGTCAAGAACCTAGGGTTGCGGCTGGACACCAAGCTCTCATTTGAGCATCATAAAGGGAGAGAGGCAGTTACATGTTTTGGAGTACTGCGAGGACTCCGGAAAACTCTAGATGTGCTGCCGACTGCAGCCAAGAAAGCCATGGTCCATGCCCTGGTGACATTGCGTCTGGACTACAGAAATGTACTGTACCTGAGAGGGAATGTCAAATGTATACAGAGACTCCAACGTATCCAGAATGCAGTAGCATGCCTAGTTTTGATGTTACCAAAGAGAGCCCCTTCTAAGAGGGCCTTAGCCTACCTTCCCTGGCTTCCGATCAGGGAGAGAACTCTGCTCAAGGCTCTCTGTGTTAGCCATCGGATCATACAGAGGAAGGGGCCCACCTACCTGCATCACTTATTAACTCCCTATTCCCCGACCCGTCAACTAAGATCTAGTGGTTCAGGGCAGGTGAGTTTTCCTACCATCAGGAGAGCAAGGATGGGTAGTCGCTCCTTTCGCTTTCTGGCAGCTCAGCAGTGGAACAAATTCCCTCAGGGCCTCAGACTGGATGCTTCGGAGATTATCTTCCGTAAGGAGCTGAAAATTCATCTCTTTCCCTCGGGGACTCACTAGCCTAGTGTAGCCATGAGCTCTACAAATTTGATTATTTTTATTATTATTATTATTATTATTATTATTATTATTATTATCATTAGTATTATTATTATTATTACAAGTTTTATATCCTAAACTGCCCATATTATATCCATTGCTGAAAGCACATAAGAACAGAGAATGCCCTCCAGTCAGACCAATTATTTTGTTCATGGGCAGTTTATTTGATAAGTTTTAAAATGTGTGGATTATTTTTAGCAGGCTCTTGTACTTGATATGCCCTCCTATATCAGAGATACCACAGATTTTTTTAAATAATATTTGACATACATTTGGAGGAGGATTATTTGATGGTATGTCTAGATTCAAATTTCCTTTATATGAGCATAAAACATACATATGGACTAAGTGTGGTACAACATTTTCTGAAAACTAAGCCAATTAGCTTTCACACACACAATATAATGGTGCTATGCATTTTCTAACGGTACCTTCAAGGCAATGTGTTTTTATTAAAAAATGAAGTGTTTCAACAACTGCAAGGAAGTGCAATGGGTGCCTGCTTCACCCCCAGTTATATGAATTTGCATATGGTCTGGTGGGAGGAGCAGGTGCCCCACAGTGCATGTGTTCACAATTGGTCATCCAATATTATAACATGGCTAAGATATATTCATGACCTCTTCTTGCTGTGGAGAGGGGACCAGAAATCAGTGAATGAATTTGCTATGCAGAATAATAATAGCAAAATGAATCTCTCTTTTACTATCCATATCAGCAACAGTACCATCACATGTTTGGATGTCAACCTTGAAGTAATAGATTCTACCATAACACCTGCAGTGTTTAAAAAGGAAACATTAGGTATCACTACATGTCATGCTACAATTTTGCTTCAAACAGCAGTTAAAAACAGTGTATTATATGGAAAGTTATTGAGAGCTAGTAGGATTTGGAGTTCACACACACTTTTCAAGCAAACAGTAGAAGAGATGACTAGCAGACTGAGCAACAGGGGTTACAGTGAGACAAGTCTTAAACAAGCAAGAACAAGGGTAGCCACAAAAACAAGAGTAGATTCGCATTTCAGAAAACATGACCAAAAAATGGAAAAGGAGAATGAATGTAGATGTATGATGGCATATAAGGAGTTGCACAACAAAGTGAGACAAGCCCTACAGCGACATTGGCACATGATCCTAGAAATATCCAGTGGGTGAGTCAGAGATTAACAGTAAACCATTGATTATGTGCAGAAAATAACTATCTATAAGAGATACTCTATTTAACAGTCAGATTAATACTCAAGGTAGCTGGCTGAAGCCCAGAATGGGTTTAGGAAATGCAGGAAATGTAAAGCTTTTCTGCAGGGGGAGAATGCTACAGAGATCCCAACGGATATGGGTGAGAGAATAGTGATAAAAAAACACACAATTTGTATTTGCAATATGCATTCTGACATACCCTTGCCCTAAGAGGTACATTGTTAGCATTATATTATTGGTACACAAGTGTATCTTATAGCACATTCGGGCAATAAGAAACGTAGAAGACATTTCAAAGAGCATTGTGTGAGTAATTCTAATCTTCTAAATTACAGTGTGATTGATCAGGTAGTAAAATCCCCCTATGGGGGAGATAGAATGCAGGTACATCCTACAATTAGGTGCAAATGGACCTGTAGGATTAAACTTGGATGAAGAGATATACATATGTCCTTAGGAACAGATAATATGATTAACCCTAGCCTTAGGTAACTGAATCATTTTTTTAAATTTTGTATTTTAACCTTGCACAATAGAGGCGCTGTTAGAATGAATTTATAATTTTCATTGAGAGTTTGTTTGTGTATAGATCTAATTGATGCATATCTGTCCATCTACAGGGTCATTTTTGTATTTACTTTTCATAATTCTTCTCTATGTTTGTTGTAGTTTGTTGTTTTTCCTTAGTTAGTTCGATGTAAGTCAGAACTGTCAAAGTGACAGGGGGAGCGTTTTCTGAGGAGTGAGAGGACGGAGTGAACTTACCCGCTGCCGTGAGTGGAACGGCCCAACAGGCTACTTTTGGGGCTGTAAACACTCGCGCTGCACCACTGACATTGCCGCCGTAGGGACTCCATTTCCCAGGTGCCCCGGCGGTTGTGGCGAGAGTGACGCAAGCAGAGCACCCGGAGGCGCGTTAAAAGAGAGGAACGCCTCTCGCCCCGTGAGTCACGCGCGGGAGTGCCCGGGCGAAGCCCGGGCCAAGGGCGGGCCCGTTTAAACCCGTTCAAGACCGGAGAAGGCCGGGTCGGGACACCCCCTTTCATTTACTGCTCAACATACCCCTGTGAGTACTTTGCTTATGTACATTGTGGTAACTAACTGGGAAGTGTGCTATGCCGCCCAAGGAGGTTAAGGGGAGAACGGATGCTGCTAACTTCACAGGAGCTATGGACCAGTTCATAACAAGGATGAACAGTGTTGTTGATGAGGGGATCACTATAATGGAGCGACGTGTTTCTCAGGAGCTGGCGATTGCAAGAAGGTCTTCCATGGGACACATTGCGATTGCGCAGACACCTGATAACTTAAATGCTAAAAGTGGCTTAAGTGCTTCCCCAATTTTAGAACTCCTTATCCCACAGCTTCCCATTAGCGATTTGTCACAGGTTTCACTTAGTAGTCAGTCCACAGCCTCAGAATCACTGTTGTTATCCCCCAAAGGTTTCCTCCTGTGCCTAGTATGGTCAAGGTGTACAATACTACGCAACAGTGCGGGAGAGACCCGGGGGCAATCCCAAAAAATAAGCAACAACTAGTAAATAACACTGGTGGGAGTGGAAGAAAAGGTCGAAAAGCCATGAAAGAAAATCCACCTATCGTGGAGCAACCTGCTGCAAACTCTGTCCAAGGTTTAAATGATTCTTCCCTGCCGTGCAGGGTGACCCAGGTTACAGGCGGATTTCCCAGCCAAGAACAACGGGAGGGGGTGCCGGAGGTTGAGTCAAATGCCATCTATGGGACTCTCAGGCTCCTTCTAGTCCCATTAGAGGAAAGGCTGAGCAAGATCGAGGTCCACTTAAAAAGGATTGAGCGTGACGTCAAGGGCATCGCACAACCTACCTTAAAAGATATTCCCCCTACAGTTACTAAACCACCGGCTAAAAACCGTAAGGAAAAGGTTGTTGCTCCAGCCATTCACAAAGAAATAGTAGCTTCACATACAGTCCAACCGGTTTTACCTGCATCTGTAGCCACCCCCCATATTAAGGACACAGTACCAGCCAACACAAATAGTTTATGTCAGCAAAAGTAGAATCCACTACAAGACATGACAGGTGGGGAGGCCCCTACCATTCAAACTAATACGGGGAAAAATATTTTACATTTACCCCCGGAGGTCTGTCCACTTGTGGTAGTCCTGGCAGGGGTACCAAAACTGGGCAGAGATGAGGTGGAAAGCCCCACTAAACTATGGAATAGGGTTGTGCACTGGCTAAATACGAACAGACCCCTGCCCCCGCATCTTGTTGGCAAAATACTTATGATTCGAAGGGTACCATGGGTTGGTCATTTGGCTAAAAATATAAGGGGTGATTGTATTTTGATCAATTTTAACAACCCTAGAATTGTTGATTATATCTGCAATTGGAGATACTCTAGTGCAGGTACGACCATTTATTCTCTCCCATTGACCTACTTTTATCCCCCAGGTTATTTTACACCACAGTTAGATGGTTGGACATTGGTACAGCGGAGCAGGCGGGGGCCACTTAAGGGAGGATGGCTTATGCCCTCCCCCCATATGGACACTTTTTTCAATCACAACCGCTTTGACTGTCTGGAAGCTGTTGATTGACCCAATGTTGGAGTAAGGGAACCGAATATCCCCTCTTCCCCCCAGGGTGGTTGCTCTCTAGACTCACCTGTATTACGACAGTTTGTGGGGCATGAGCCACATAAATTAGCCATGGACATTTCGATTACTATTAATATTGTCACCAGCCAGGTCTTAAGTGAAACTACAAGTGTCCCAATTTCCAATAAGGTTCACATCAACAATCTCAAACTTGTTTCGTGGAATGTGGCAGGTCTGGGAAACAAGCTCTCGTTACCGGATTGGAATAGTTTTATTGATGGGTATGACGTATGTATGTTTCAGGAGACATGGAGCCTTGAACCTTTGTATAAGCAGGGATTCTCTTGTTTTTATATACCTGCAACTACGGTCGGGCGTGGCCGTCCTTCTGGAGGGCTTATGGTGTGGGTAAGGGTTGATCTTAATCTTAAGATCACTCACCATACTTCCACTTCTTTGGATGTTAAGAGACTTTCTATTGGGGGTATGAATGGTGTCCCCACTTGGGAATTTTTTACTGTATATGCTAGAGGCACGCAAGGGGGGACCAAATCCCCTACTATTGACATCTTAATTAATCTGCTTAAATTGTGTTCTCCTGATTCTTTAATCCTGGTTGCTGGGGACCTTAACTGCTCGTTTGAACCTTTGGCAGTAGACGATATTCTTGGAGTGCACGAGGATGACGCTCAATGGGGTGTCCCACCCCTTTCCCTCATACCTGTGAGGAGATGGTCTCCTGTAGTCATTCAACTGAATGCTTTAATGATTGAATCAGGTCTTAGTACTTTGAACGGTCGTACCATTTCCGATGCTCAGGGGGCAAATACATATAACAGAGTATCGTGTGAGAGTAGAATTGACTACATAATGGTAGATAGGAGAGCTTGGAAGTCAGTGGTGGATATGGTCATTATACCATCCATGGAGAGTGACCATAACCCCCTGTCCCTCACACTGGTGGACCCGTGGCAGAGAAGGGAACATACTTCATTAAATAGTGGAGGGTTAATAACTAAGCGAATTATACCATCCAATTGCAATAGATTCCTTAAGTGGCCTAAGTTCAGTATGGATGAGACTAGATTGTGTGCGCTGGATGGAATCCTTAGTGAGCGGTCATTGAGGCTTTCTGCAGCAGGTAATGGCGCGGCTCGGTCCGCAGAGGTAGAAGGCATTTACACTGTTACTATGGATCAGATTGGCAAACTGTTCATGGTTCCAGGTAAAAAGAGCTTGATATCCATCAAACCAGTGCAGAAATGGTTTAATAGAAAGTGTAGAAGGATGAAAAATAACTTAATTATTGCCATTAAATCACGCAATCCAGTATCGGTTCGGCTGGCCAGACTGCATTACATGCAAGCTATAACAGCAGCTAAAAGGGAGTGGAAAGAATCCCATTGGGAAAGCCTTAGTGATGCAAGCAAAATTAAGAATGGTGATTTATTTTAGGCCTTAGTCATAAGATCGAATGGCTGTGATCCGAATCAAATCCCCAACCATATCACAGACAGTGAATGGTTTGAGCACTTTAGTAAACTCTATGGGGGTAAAGTACTGCCAGGAGCCCCAGGGCATTTGAGCGGTGCCCTGGACGTTGGTTCTCGACAGACTCCTCTCATTAGAGTTGATAAAAAAGAGGTCTTGACCACAATAGCTAAAATTGTACATGCCAAAGCCCCAGTGGCAGGACGGTGTGCCGGGCGACCTTTTTAAAGCTAATCCCGATGGTTGGGCCACTTACTTTACAAACCTGACAAATGCACTGTTAGAGGGTTCACCTGTTCCTAATTCATGGAAGGCGGCCAAGGTGATTCCTATCAACAAGAAGGGCCCCAGGGAGGACCCTGCCAACTATCGCCCAATTAGTCTTATAGACGCAGGGCAGAAATTGGTTGGCAGGGTTCTGTTGGAGAGGATTCTCTCCTGGGCTGAGGAGAATAACATCATCTCACCCTTCCAGGCAGGCTTTAGGGCTTGCACAGGTACGATCGACCAAGCATTTAGGCTGCTACTCCTGCATTGGAAGGTGGTTACCATTGGCAAAGGCGGTCTTTATTTGGCATTTATTGACTTAAAGACCGCCTTTGACTTGGTCCCCCGAGATCGCCTTTGGCTGATCTTAGAGGAGATGGGGATTCCTTCACCAATTTTGAATCTTCTGGCACGTATGCATGATGGTACTTACGCCCGCATTAGATGGGGATCACAAGAGCAAAAAACGGACAGAATTCCTGTCAACCGAGGGGTACGCCAGGGCTGCGTGTTAGCCCCGACACTCTTCACGTTATTTGTGAATGGTGAAGTTTCCTTTTTGCTCGAAATAAACGCCAACGCCCCGGTCCTACCGGGTGACAAAGTGCCCGCCCTCCTTTTTGCGGACGATACGCTGTTGGTATCAAAAACTCCCGCAGGGCTGCAAAAGTTGCTGGACCGCTTTTGTCTGTTTTGTAACCTTAGGGGCCTTGCCATAAACACCTCGAAAACTAAACTCCTTTATCTTAACCCAAGTAAGTCTTCCAGATCCACCCTTTCCCTTGATGGGGTGTCACTGGAACGTGTAAAAGAATTTGACTACTTGGGAATTAGAATTTCGCATAATTTAAAGTGGCAGCCTCACATTGATAAAATGGCACTAAATCATAAAAGGGTAGTCAGAGCATTAGGGCGAGAACACCGTTCATCTATCTCTAAGACCATTGCTCCTGCTTTGGATATTTACACTGCAAAAGCTGTAGGCTGCGCCCTTTATGGCGCAGAGCTGTGGGGCTTTGATTGTGTAGACGCCCTGGTCACCTCAGAGAATAAGTTCTTCAGGGAGTTGGTATCGCTTCCGAGGGGTACTCCCATCAAACCACTATTGAGCGATCTGGGTCGCCGTTTCATCAAGGACCTAGCCAGGTTACGCCCCCTTTTATATTGGGCTCGGTTATGGCGGACTCCAGAGCTCTCAAGGTATTTAGATGGTTTGAGAGAAGTCATGAATCTTCATGGTGCTCATAAAATCAGCTGGATTCGTAATATAAAGAAGTTTCTGCTCGAATCTGGCTTGCCAACTGACTGGGAGTCTGAGGTCTCTTTATCCAAGGCAGAAACTAAGCGAGCCTACTGGACTTGGGTTGATGATCAAGAATTAAGGCACCCAAACCAGGGTAGGCTGACTGAGGCGTTTAGACAGCATAAATTAAAGCATCGCCTGGAGCCCTACTTGGATTTTATCAAGAAAGCAAGAGACAGATCACTTTTCCTTCAGTTTAGGTTGGGAACTCTCCCCCTCCGTGATTACACCTGTAAATGGTAGCCTCCGTAACCAAACCACTCTTGACTGCCCATTCTGTGAAGGTGTCACTGAAAATATTCCCCATGTCTTCTTTGTATGCCCAGCCTATGTAAAACCCAGACAGAAATTGCTTAAACCTGTGTGTTTATTGCTTGGAACCAGGGATCATCCCTGAATACTTAAGGCTGATACTAGTACAACCTTAGTGTGTGGGGTGGCCAAATTTCTGAGCTGGGCCTGGCTGATTAGATTGAAGGCTACTAGATTAACACAGTTTTAGTTGAATCTTTTTAAATATTCACAAAGCTGCTAATGTTTAATATGTTTTTTAAATTATTTATTGAAATAAGACTGGTTTTATATTGTAACCTATTTTAGAAAATGTAATGCTCATGAATTGTGTTTTTATATTATTATGTGCTTTTATGATATTCTGCATATCGAAATAAAGCTTTGATGATGATTAATCCTAGCCTTAGGTAACTGAATCATTTTTAAAAAATTTGTATTTTAACCTTGCACAGTAGAGGCGCTGTTAGAATGACTTTATAATTTTCATTGAGAGTTTTTTTGAGTATAGATCTAATTGATGCATATCTGTCTATCTACAGGGTCATTTTTGTATTTACTTTTCATAGTTCTTCTCTATGTTTGTTGTAGTTTGTTGTTTTTCCTTATTTAGTTCGATGTAAGTCAGAACTGTCAAAGTGAAATTTAGGATGTAATAGAATATGTCCTATGGGGAATGAAAGTTGAAGAAAATGAATTTTTATTGGTAACTAACTGGTTTTGATCATGATGTCATGAAATTCAATTATGTTGACTTTTCTGGTAGTAATCAAATAATGCAGAACACTATAAGTTGGGTTTCCTGTGATTGATTGCGAAGAACAGGGTTGGGACTAGGGTTGAGATTTAGGCTTCTATTGGTTCTAGGGTTTAGGGTTTTGTGCCTGATTGAGTTCTTGGACCAGGGCTATGATTGGTTGTAGTGTATGTATCTGCTATTGATCTCCTATTGGTTCTACAGTCCAAGACTAGTGGTGTGATTGGTTATGGTTAGGGCTAGGGTATCCATTGGTTGAAGAGGTAATCTGATTATTAGGGATTTATAAGGCAAGGGCTTAGGGCATCTTAGCCTGAGAGTCAAGGCTATGGGTGGAGATGGCAAGGTAGAGTGCCTGTTTGGCAGAAATGCTGCACAAATTCACATACCAGCAACCACCCTACACCACTCATATTCTCACCCAGCCCTATACACCCTTCTATCGCTGGCACCATACATTTGCACCATTACCTACAAGACGTACACAACTATCCTATACCGCTAGCCAATCTACTCATGACTAGCACAACCCAAATCCACACCATACTCTACTATATAACATCCAGACACACACTCCCTGCTCTAATCACTCCTAACAGCCCCTTTTTATCCCTAACAAACCTATCTTCAGCTTTTTATCATTTCTCCAACCAACGCCCTCCGCTTCATTCAACCTCAATGAGACAATCACACAACATTTACACTCCAATGCACTGCAAATCTTACCTCTTGCAGCAAACAAATCTAACACACACACTCACAACTCTACCTCACACCTCTTACACACAACATACACTGTACTTCCAAACACATTGCTACTCCCTTTACCTTACAACTTTGACTCACAAACAAAACTATATTAACAAATCCATCTTATAAAACAAATATATGAGCATCTCCTTTCACTACAAAACTAAGCATATCACATACACCAGCACATACAAATCTCTCAAGAGCAACACCTCATAATACTTACCATCATGAACTACAAACATACATACACCCACCTTTCAAATTAATCAAATGAACAAACTCCAATATCTAAGCTTTTGCTCTTCCACCACACCCAGCACATGTACAGCACCACAACAACTTTCCTTTGACTTTCTCACATCCAAAGGACAATTTAGAACCTTACTGCATGACCTACACGCTGCACAGCCATCCCTAATTCATGCCCATTCTGCCCTAAACAGACGCAAACAAAATAGGCAACGTGACACACCTCACAACTTCGCTACTCCATTTCTACTGCACAACAAGCTTACACTACAAAAATAACACAGCACACCAACTCACTCTCAACCACCATCTCCACCACCTAAACACATAGACCCATTAAAATGCATTCTTAGCACGCTGGACAAAGAACACGATAAAGAAAAGCTACACGATTGCTATCCTCATATACCTAATACCTAAACTAAAGACACACCATCTACAAGACCACAAAATACTGCTCACTCCTCTTCAAAACAAGGTCACACTATCTCCAAAGCATATTCTCTAAACTGTCCAATAATAAATGCTTGATCGCTCTCTAATAAAACACATCACAACCACAACATTTTACTGACGCAAAATCAGACATGCTATCCATAACTAGATCATGGTTGGGAGATGATATGGCTCTATTCCTGCATGAAGCCATTCCTCTTGGCTATCAAACAATCGTCCAAAATTGTATTGGCAAAAAGGAGTTGGCATAGCTGTTGTGTTCAGGCAAACAGATATCACAAAAGTTGATGACGGCTCCATAAAAAATTGTGAGGCTCTTTTCACCAGATGCAATTCTACACTGTCGTCCTCCTGTAACTTTCTCCATTACAGACCTCCACCTAGCAATGTAACATTCCTAGATGCACTTCAAGACACACTTTCAAACCTGAAAACACTACAATCTGACCTATGCGTTCTGGGTGACCTCAACATTTGGTTTGACAAGCCAAATATGCCTCATCTAAAAATATTCATAGCTGGCCTAGAAGCACTAAACCTGCATCAGATTGTCCACGAACAGATACACATCACTAGACACACCCTAGATGCCAAATTTTGCTAATACAGAACTAGTTACCTTTCAAACTATGACTCAGGTCATATAGTCAGACCATCATTTGCTTTCCTTCCAATATAAAACAGCACTAAGCAACACACCTAAAACCACCTTACATGTATCCACCTATCCGCTGTGGAACAAACTCAATTTATAAAACTTAAAGACACCGCTAACATCCCGGAGACTTCTAGAAACAATACAGTCTGTTAACAAACTATATGAGTGGCTACTGGAAGCTTTTGATATCCTGGTAACACCAAAAACGACACAACAGAGCAAAAGAAAACAAGCACCTTAGAGAAATATAGATATATAGGATATAAAAGAAAAAATTAGAAAGCTTCAACATGCCTGGCTCAAAACAAACACCAAGACAAACTTCACCTACAGAAACTTAACAGATTATTCAAGTCATCTATCGAAAAAGCTAGGAAAAAAGACTATTCAGACAGAATAGAAAATGCTAAATTTACAAATACAAAGTTCTTGAAACTTCTCAATGAATTTCGTAAACCAAATTGCCTGGAAACAGCTCACTCCATCACTCAAGAGTACACGGATAAGCTGACAAATCGTTAGACAGACAAAGCAGACATGCTAGTCTTATACTTGAAACAGAGACAAAACCTCAGCACTAACCCTTTTACTAAGCCACAATGCAAGAATGCTCTAACCCAACCCCTTCGTTCCTTCCAACACATTTCACATAATGGATTTATGGACCTGGTCAAACCAAGCAGGCCTGCCAGCAGCCCTTTTGACCCATGTCCACTGGAAACCTTCAAAGCATTTATTCTAACACCCTCTGCTACCACTCCTAAAGGAGAATCATCAATAAGTCCTCAACTACCAAAACAAAGTTGGACCTGCTGAACCCTGACAACGACAGACCTTTCCTGGGCAAACCGATAGAAAGAGCAGCTTTCGGACAGATTTCACAAATCATTGAAGAGAATGCCATATTTTCAGACTTCCAAACAGGATTCTGTCCAGGAAGAAGCACAGAATCTGCCTTCCTTGCCATCTTGGATGACCTGAAGAACACAATCAACTGCAAAAGGGTTGATTCACAAATTCTCTTGGACCTCTCTGCTTCTTTTAACATGGTTGAACATGACATTCTGATACAAAGACTCTATGAAGCCGGTATAGAGGGGACTGCTCTAGACTGGATCGCGTCCTGCCTTTGCAACAGAACTAATGTTAATCATACCCCACCTTTGTCATCCAAACCATACTTCACAAAAGCAAAGGTCCCTAAAGGCTCTATTATCTTGCCCATGCTTTTCAACATCTACATAAAGTGATCACTGGCCCTGATCAATCAATTTCACCTCAAGTGCTACAACTATGCAGATGAGAAACAAATACTCCTTCAATGCAATGGCCAAAGACATTGAAAACTGCAATTTTCCGTTGTTTCAAAACCATGGATCAATGGATGATGTGGAGCCATCTGAAATAGAATGCTTCAAAAACGGAAAAACTACAATGGATTCAGAACTCAACTGCCAGACTACTCTTATATATAAAACCTAAAGACAACATCTCCCATGCCTTGAAAGCCCTGCATTGGTTACCGGTTGCTAGAAGATTGACATTCAAGCTGCTTTGCATCACCCACAATGCGATACATGGAACTTGACCGCTCTTCATCAGGAATGCAATCACAAAACACATGCAACAAAGGAACCTCCGCTCCAGAATGGGACCTCGCCTCAAAATCCCAAAATACAGGAAAAAAACAATGGGTGGCACATCATTCTCTGTTCAAGCAGCTAAACTATGGATCTCTTTAACCATCAACATAAGATCCACAAATAACCATCTTTTCTTCAGAAAACTACAAAAGAATTGGCTCTTCCCCACATAACCACCATACGCCAAAACATATAAATATAGAGCATATCATCCTGTATATAAGCATTTATTTGTACTATAGATTTGTACCTATGCATGTGTATTGCTTTGTATAAACGTGAAGTATACTTATGTTTAAGAAAAATTACATATAGATATTTATTAGTTCAGCTTAACAAATGTACATATAACTGATAGTTACATTATATTCTTAACATGTATTTAAGTGACTGCGTAAATAAGTAGATCTTTTTCTCATGACTATTTATCTACATTTGCTTTACTATTGATCTACAAAAAATATTTATAAAAAAAAATTAAAACTAATTCAAAGTACAACACTTTAAAGCCAGAATTTATTTAATGCATCTTTAATCTACATGTTCTACCTTCCTTTATGCATCTTATAGACCTTCCATGTAGTTATGTATCTATAGCCTTATTCCTTTTGTATCTGTATATTTATACCTTTTGTTTATTTATTACTTTTATGCTAATTCATCTTATCCAATGCGCTACCCTACCTTTCACCTATATATGTATCCTGTAGCTCAACTCTCTGACTCATCTCAAACCTCTTTCTACTACTCTTTCCAATGCACTACCCAATTTCGTACCCTATACCTCTATCAATATATCCATTACCTCCACTCTCTCATTCATCCCAAACCACATAACCTCCAAAATAACCCTTAAGAGACTCTTCCCGACTCCATCCCTCCTTGCATAATCTCATACCTCTTTTTACAACTCTGATCCCCCAAAACAAGCCTTTCTAAATTCTAACTCCGACTTTTCCCGCACCTCCCTTTTACTCATCCCAAGCCTCCTCTTACTGCTATGAGCTCCAAAACAAACCAAGGAAAAAAAATCTAAGTCCTTCCCTTCTATCCTTCCACTATCCTTTTCAATCCAGACAAACATGTCCACCACTCAAATTTATCTCATATTTCACTATACTAATTCAGAGTAGCTTGCTACTCACTGAAAAAGCACTTCAACACCTCATCAAGGGTAGCAAGAGCTATATTAATGCAAACATTTTTATCTCTTCTACACCTTCTCTATCCTTCTCATCCAAATAACCGACTAACATACCCACCACTCAAATTACTTACATATTTCACTATACTAATTCACCACTAACACTGTATGGGTTCCAGAGTAGTGTGCTACTCACTGAAAAAGCACTTCAACACCCCACCAGGGATAGCAAGCGCTAAATAAATGCAAACATTTTTCCCTTCTCTATCCCTCCATTATTCTTCTCAATCTAAATAATTGACTACCATATCCCCCACTCAAATTACCTTTATATTATCACTATACTAACTCGCCACTAATACTTTATGGGTTCCAAAGTAGCGTGCTACTCACTGAAAACGTGCTTTAATGCCTTGTCAGGCGTAGTAAGTGCTATGTAAATGCAATTACAATTACAAGGTTTTTTATCAAGCAAGTTTACAGACATTATTTGGTGCTGCTTTGAAAATGTGTAAACATTTGTAAAAATCAGTAGTATTTTGTCTAGATTTTCATGAATACAGACATACTTTGTGCATAAAAACTAATGCATGCGCCCAATGGGGTTGAATTTGGAGTTAATATTTTGATTGTACAGTTTGGTTCCCATTTTAGCCATTGGTATGAACATATTTAAAGATGGCCACAATAATAGAAGTATACGGATTGTCCCTCTAGAGTGTCGTTACAAGGAAATATAATCTCAGTGACTCCTATGTATAGTGTTGTGAAAAATGTTAGGTTAGCAGAACCACGTATGAAGCTTCATTTGTAAATCCGCTGTGTGAACAAACTTTGAATGAAGACTATGGTTGCCAGTAGGTAGTTATAATTAGGATCTAGTTTCCATAGGAAATCCACAACATTCTATTTGGAATAACTTTGGTGCCGGTAGACAAATCTTCGCAAAATTCTCCAAGAAGATGGCCTGCTCCACTCCTATCCTGAAAGTTTCAGGGTGATTCGTCAAGCAGGGGCCGAGAAAAAAGGGGGTCCCAAAATGTATTTTTCCCATGCAATTTTCCATAGGGACATTTAGCCGCGGCTACAGCCCTAGCTTTGTTAGAGTTTGGTTCGCAGTTCACGCTTTTTGGTAAATGGTGTAAATCCGTGCTGTAGTTCCTGAGAAAATCAAAAGTAAAATCATAGATATATCTATGGACGAAGTAGGGTACGCGTATCGTCCGAGTATCATGCGCGTACCCTTACGAGCATGAGCTGCATGCTAATTGGCTGTCAACCGTCTGTCAACACACCAAACTAGGAAGTGTTGGCAGCCATCTTGTGTCTCGGTAGAACCGAGGCACAAGAAAACTGAAAATCAAGTGCGTACGATACGCGTATCGCGTGAAACAAAAAAAAACGAAGCCCGCTTTAGTGCTAATTAGCCCCCGGGGGGGCCAAGTCCCAGGGGCAATGTCATTTAATATAATGAGGGCCCAGAGGGGCCCCCCAGCCCCGGTGACCACCACCCCCGGGGCTTCTTTTTTTTTACAATAATGGGAGGCCCCCCAGCCCCAGGGACCGCCACCCCCCGGGGCCTTAACATTATGTATGCAGTGGGGCTCTCGGCCTCCCCCGGAGTCCCGGGGACTGCCACTCATCAGGGCATTGGTTTAATATGTGCGGGGAGCTCAGGGCCCCCCTGCAGCAAATGTAAATGTGTGGGGGGCTGAAAGGCCCCCCCAAGTCCCGGGGTCCGACTCCTCCCCCGGGCATTAATGTTTAAATTAAGGGCAGGTTTTTTTTATGGTAAAATAACAATACCAAGCACGGTGCTCAGCGCGACCTCTGGTGTGCAAGCGTTGGGTACGCGTATCGTACCACGTATGCTGCAGGATTTATAAGGCGTCCAGTACGCGTATCCAAGCAAGAAAAAGAAAAATATTTTTCAGATATCTATCAAGCTTATGTATTTAGATGTTGGGCGGCTCTAAAAAGAGCCCTTGTGTTTATTGGGAGATTTTGGTACCTACAAGTAAGTACCGATGCAGAGTCTAAAGTTCAAGAGGAAGCTTCTGTTCCCCGCATCTGTAAAATGTACTCCATCTCTCCTATAGATGCCATGCATATTGAAATGTAGATTGTTGTGGTAAATGGACCCCATTCTATAGTCTCAGAGAAAAGCAGAAACAGATTTATTCACATGTTTCCTAGCTTCCTCAATCTGTGGACAATATTGTTTAGACCAGTTCCATTTCTGCCTTTGGCATATATTAGAATAGACAAAGGCAGTTTGGGGGAAAAGTGCCATCAATTCTGCAAATGTGTCCTTCATAAAAATTTCCAGACCTACCCCAGTCATGGTGCCTAGTTCATTGCCACCACAGTGCACAATTATGAGGTCAGGGTGTTGGAAATGTAAAAAGGATTTCACCAATGGCATCAATTGGTGCCACTTTAACCTTCTTTGTCCAATCAATTTAATGTCAACATTTGGTAAACCTAGGTCTTTGTGGATTCCTTTCTGTTCTGCGTACCTTTGACTCTAGAAAATATAGCTGTGTCCCACAATCCACACTCTTAGCATCTTGAAGAGAGGTCTGCATGCAGTGCTTAATTTGTAAAATATGAAGTGCATGTGCTGAAATGTTTGTCTGAGGCCACACCCACTTGGCTCCACCCACTCCCTCTACTGGCTCCACCCACTTACTCTAGTAGCTCCACCCACATCTTCAAGTGGCACTGCTAAAATTCAAATATAATACCTGATCTGAATTTCAGAAAGAGAGCCTTCGTAAGGTTTTGATAGGAGGTTCCCCGTGAACCATTTTGAAAAAAATGAATCAGGCTAACGCTAAACCAAGAGAGCTGGGATGTAACGCTTGGTTTTATGTCAAAGGCCCGGAGGCCAACATTATGCATATCCTTTATTACTGCCCAAACACAGCAGCAACACAAAATCATAGAATTAGAATATCACTAAAACATTCTAGAACTTAGAACATGTATAAAGCACCATGTCAAGCAGCCATCTTCCTCTTTTGTTGCTGCTCAAACACCGAGATAAGTTCAAATTTTTTAAACTTATGTTATGATTGGGTTTGAAAGAAATATTATGAATTTAATGAATTTAAAAGATGGAATATAATTCATATATAATTGTAAGGATGAATGTTGCCAACGGGATCATTTTCAGAAGTATAAACAATGAAATGGTTAAATTCGAATGAAATTTGAATTTGGTGTATTTATGGGGAGGAAGAATTTTTTTTGTGGCAGTTGTTATAGCGAGTACGTGAGGATTAAGTGTTTTGTGAAAGCTTTTTTAGGGGTAAAACATATTTGGGTTTACCGTTGGTTCAGAGCGCAGTTCGAGTGGTGTGCGATCTCTTTTATCTCGACGCGGGTCTCGAGGAGGCTTCAGGCACTTGTCGGCATTCGGTTTAGCAGAGGGAGATTGTGCGCGTGTGATGTTGCGCATTTCGAGCGCTGAATAGAGGCTTTTGGCATGGATGAGCCGCCGTACGTGCGTGACGTACGGCGGCTATTTTAAGTGTTTGGGAAGCGTGAGGCAGAAGTAATGCCAACAAGGGCAGACATCTTTTGGGATATGTATTTTGTCGTCTGACTGAACAATGTCAGTTTCAGACAGACGAGGTTGAGGAGTTCGTTCGAGGAGCGTGAGAATTGTAGAGAGTTAAGGCAAGAAGAAACAGAGGAGTTTTTGAGGCAATTTATTGATTGATTTTGGATATAAAAAGAGATTTAATGAGAAAATTAAAATTTTGAATTGGTTTTTTTCTTAGGAAAAAGTATTAAAGATGGAAAGTGTTGAGGGTGGTATTGAGGAGAGGATGAAGAATTATATGGATAAGATGTTTGGAGAATTAACTGCTTCTATTGACAGGAAAATAGAAAGCAGTATGGAGAAAAGGGTTAAGGATAGTGAGAAAAGACAGAAGTCAGGAGAGGAGGATGAGTTTTACACCACGGAAGAAGTGGAAATGGTAGTAGGTACTTCTAGGGAAGTATCAAAGAAGAAGGAGAAGAAGACACATGTTGTAAAAGCAAAGCCTACAAGAGAGAAGGAACATAAGGTTCCAAGGGAGTTGGCTATAAAGGACAGAGAGAGCACTAAAAAGGCGCAGAGAAAGGGGCACAGTACTGTGGCATGTGATACCAGTTCTACTGGTGGGGATGTAGAGCTTACATGTAGTTCAAGGTTAGTGGATTCGGATGTTGAAGAGGTACAGGTGAGAAAGAGGAAGCTTGATGAGAGAGAGATTAAATTGGAATCTGAGGATTTTGTAGACCCACAAGGAGAACAAATGTTCAATCTGTTACTTATTCAGCACCATCTATCGCCTCAGTGGTCCCCTGTAGAACACCTTGCCAAATACATTAGGTATTGGATTAGGAGGGAAATGCCAAAAGAGATAAGGACTAGGCTGAGATCAGAGTGCCCGAGGCCTACCCTTAATAGTAAGGTGGCTTTTACACCAGAATTGGATCAAAAGATGCTAACCTTTATAAGTAATAAAGGAGGAAGAGATCCAAGAAGAGGTTTGGAGAAAGGCTTAAAAGGGTGTCAGGATAGGATGTTATATAGCTTAGGCCCCTTGACAAAATTTTTTGATTTGTGCGAAGAAGCACATACTAATAATACTGGAATTGACGTAAGTGAGATGCGTCAGTGGGTGCAACGTTCTATTTTTTTGCTTGGAAATGCAAATGCAGCTCTTTGTTTGGAGAGAAGGAAGAGTATATTATTTAAGATTGATCCAAAACTTGCAGATTTGGCTGGCAAGGAATTGGTGAACGGAGCAATAGGCTGCTGTTCGGAGATGACTTTGTAAAAGACATGGCAAAGTACGTGGGTACCTTTAATTCGTTACAAAAAGCACAAAAATATATAAGACGTGTTTTTGGTTCGGTCGGGAGAACAAAGGGTCCGTTCCCCGGCCGAGGTTTTGGAGTTACCAGAGGTAATTTTGGGAGAGGTAACAGGCCCTATGGAGCAGGTTATGGCTCAGGATATGGATTTGGCAACGGAGGAGGATATGGTTTTTCGAGAACCGATCAGGGAAATTTCTTTCCGTAAAGACAGAGGGGAAGAGGAAGAGGTGCAAGATCGGATACGAGACCGCGAGGAGTCCCAGGTAAGTTCTTCACAAGACCCTTTATTTATGGAAACAAAATTGGGCGGCTGATTAGCCCAGTTTGTTTCCAGGTGGCAGGAAATAACACTAGATCCGTGGGTTATGGAAACTGTGGTTGGATACAAGATAGACTTCATCAGTATTCCGGTACAGGAGAGGATTCCAAAGGTGTTGAGGTTTTCAGAGGAGATGGAAAACTTGGTAACAAAGGAGGTGTTAGAGTTGGAAAGAAAAGGTGCAATAGAGTTTGCGGAGGAGGTGCCAGGTTGTTTCATAAGCAATTTATTTCTAGTAGAGAAGAAAGACAAGAAGATGAGACCAGTAATCAATTTAAAGGAGTTGAACGATTGGGTTGTTTACAGCCATTTCAAAATGGAGGGGATACATATGCTAAGAGATTTGTTGAGGAAGGGGGGCTGGTTAACAAGACTGGACCTAAAGGATGCTTATTTGACAATTCCTATGTGTCAGAGTCAAAGGGATTACCTTCAGTTCAGGTGGTTGGGAAGGCGCTGGAGGTTCAAGAGTCTCCGTTTCGGTATGACGTCAGCCCCGTGGTGTTTCACCAAACTGATGAGACCAATTGCGGCCTGGTTGAGGTCCAGGGGAATTCGTCTGATAGTTTATCTAGACGATATTTTGATAATGGCAGAAGAGAGAATTCTGGCCAAGGAGCAGACGGAGTTTGCAGTGAAGGTAATAGAGGATTTGGGGTTTGTTGTGAACAAAGAGAAATCTTGTGTGGATCCGAAGCAGGAGATGACGTTTTTTAGGTTTTCAGATACAGACATTGGATTGTGTGTTGAAGTTGCCTATGGAAAAGGTGAGGAAGATCAGGAAAGAGGTGAGGAGAGTGAATTCGGCAGATTGGATTACTTTGAGGCAGTTAGCACGTCTGTTGGGTCTACTGTCCTCTTCGATTCAGGCAATATTTCCTGCTCCCCTACATTTTTGTGCATTACAGAGGTTAAAAGCACATTACTTGAGAAGAGATGTGAGGTATTCACAGAAGGTTGGATAAATCAGGAGAAGTTAGAGTGGTGGTTGATGAGTCTGGAGGCTTGGAATGGTCGAGTGATATTTGGGATGATGCCAGAGATGGAGATAGAATCGGACGCGAGTTTGTATGGATGGGGAGCGAGATGTGGAGAGACTGCAACAGGGGGGCAATAGTCGAAAGAGGAAGGACTTATGCACATAAATTGTTTAGAGTTGCTGGCGGGTTCTTTCGCGATAAAGAGCTTTGTGAAGGACAGAATGCAGTGTGGTGTGCTTCTGAAGATGGACAATCTGTCAGCGGTTCGCTATGTGAACAAAATGGGTGGTCCACATTCAAAAGGGTTAGCGGAACTTGCAAAAGATTTTTGGAAGATTTGTTTGGAAAGAGAGATTATGGTACAGGCACAGTACATACCAGCTTTGAGCAACGTAGAAGCGGATTGGTATTCAAGATACCTGAGGGATGCGAGCAGTTGGAGATTGAAGAGGGAAGTATTTTTGAGTCTGGAGAAGATGTGGGGACCTTTGAGTGTGGATCTGTTTGCAGACAGGTTGAACGCTCAGTTGAAGGAGCTGGAGACTGGATCCAGAGGCAAGGGGAGTGGATGCATTTCTACAGAGTTGAAAGGGAGGAAGGCTTTATGCGTTTCCCCCCATTTTCAATGATTCAGAGAGTTCTGAACAAGGTCATAAGGGAGGAGATAGAGTTAGTCCTAATAACACCTTTTTGGAAAGCTCAAGTACGGTTTCCAGATGTGATGAATTTGTTGGTGGAGGACTCTGTAATTCTTACGGATTGCAGGGAAATATTGATGGATGTTCAGGGGAACATTCACGACCTTGTGGATTCAGGGCAATTGAGGCTGATGGCATGGCTGGTTTCAGCAGAATTTGGCAAATGCAGGGATTATCAAAGGTGGCTAAGGAGCTTGTGTCAAAGTCATGGTCTAAGGGAACATCTAGGGTGTATGGATCAGCTTGGAGAAAGTGGAATGGTTGGTGTGTTGAGAGGGGTTTGAATCCCATTTCAGCACCTGTGGTAGAGGTTGTAAATTATTTGTCAGGTCTTTTTTGTGGTGGTTTGGCTTGTAATTCAGTTAATTTGAGTAGGTCTGCAATCTCGGCAGGACATGTTTTGGTGGATGGAGTTCCAGTTGGACAGCATGTATTAGTCAGGAGGTTGGTTGGGAGTGTTGGGGTGGTAATTCCGCCAAAGGCAAAATATGATTCTCTTTGGGATGTTTCATTGGTATTGAAAGAGCTTGAAAGTTGGGGAGAAAATTCTGATTTGGATTTTAAATTTTTGACTTGGAAGATGACAATGCTTTTATGTCTGGTTTGTTTTAGAAGGGTGTCAGATGTAAGAGCTTTAGATGTTAATTCTAGGTTTTATCAACCAGAAGGAGTATGTTTTGAATTAAAGAGAAGGACAAAGACTATGTCAAAGACAATATTTTATCCATATCTGGAGGGTGAGAGTTTTTTGTGCGTGGTTAAATGTCTGAAGGAATATGAAAGAAGGACTTCTGGTTTGAGGCAAGGGGACTGTAATCAGTTGTTGATTTCTTATGTTAATCCGTATAAGGCTGTGTCTACTCCTACTTTAGCAAGATGGATAAGGAATGTGATGTTTAAGGCTGGGGTGGGTGTCAGTGTTTTCGGATCTCATTCAGTTAGAGGGGCTATGGCTAGTAAAGCGTTTGTGAAAGGATTCAGTCTGACTGATATTTTGAATGCTGCAGATTGGTCAAATGATTCAACTTTTAGAAAGTTTTACTTTAAGCCTGTGGAAAATGTTTTAGGTAAGGTTTTAGAAGAACTTTGAACATGCATAATGTTGGCCTCCGGGCCTTTGACATAAAATGCAGATTTTCCACAGTTTTAATGTAAAGAAAATCATGATTTTATTAAAAAAGGTACGGCGGCTAATATTATCCCTCCGCTGTGCCCACCCTGTAATTCGTTTTTTGGGTTTATTTTGAAGGATAAAGTTGAAGAAGAAGTTGGAGAGAAGGTTCGGGTTCAAAGATGAGAATTTGGAAGTCAAGTTTAAGGAAGATTGAAGACGTTGGAAATATGGGACTTATTATTTATTTTTCGCAGTCACAAAAGAGGAAGATTGCTGCTTGACATGGTGCTTTATACATGTTTTAAGTTCTAGAATGTTTTAATGATATTCTAATTCTATGATGTTGTGTTGCTGCTTTGTTTGAGCGGTAATAAAGGATATGCATAATATTAGCCTCCGTGCCTTTTTTAATAAAATCATGATTTTCTTTACATTAAAACTGTGGAAAATCTGCATTTTGCATCACAATCTAGTCTGCACCTCGGCCTTTCATATGAGAAGTCATCCACCATAAGAAAAGCTAAAAATTAGTTCACTAAACAGCAATATGAATAAACTTTCTGATATTTGGTGTTAGGCAAGCCCTTTAATTCTCAAGCTTGCCATTTTCTATTGCTATTGCTGGAATTCAGGTTTGTCATTATGAATTATAATACCAGAGATCCAAACCTCTAATTTTGCTCTTGGTTTTGTACTAGATTTCTGATTTGTGCAATATTTAGAGTCTAATACATAATTTGGCGCGGAGTAGAATTTCTTTCTAGTTTGTGCAAGACATCAAGCCTGCACGTAAGTATTAATTTTACAAAGATGCAGCAGAAACAGGGTTTTCTGGACCTGGCTTTTGTTGACAGCCACATAAGCTTTCAAATGCTGCTATAATACACAGATTTCCCAAAAACAATAGTGTTAAGCAACTTTCTGCAAACATTTGCGGTGAACAAATGAGGGGCCACATTTTTCGTTGCTCTGGCCTATTTTTGGTTTCATTTAACCCTGGTGATATCAGATCAGTTTTTGTATCCCACATATAGATAACATAAAAAAAAGGTTTTTGTGATTATTTTGCTGCACAATATTTTGTGTACTGCATGGTTCGTCAATACATTTTCTTCCAGGAATTACAGGGTGTATAGTGTACATGCAAAACCCAGGAACAAGAGGGTGTGGACTGGCAAGTCAGCATGGCTGACAGTGACACTAGCTAAGCGCGCTCCGAGAAGTCAGGCCTCATTATCCTGCCAACACGCTCTAATAGCTCTAATAGATTCCCGGCTCTGGCGGCAGCTCGGCTCAGCACCATGTGACTCTGGGCAATGGCTCACTTAATTTCCAAGACGGCCCCAGGCGCCTTGAGACCCGTAAGGGTGAGTAGTTCGCTCTTTACAAATACAGATTTAAATACCGATTTACACACAAGTCTGGAGGTAAGTTCTTTATTCTATGTTAGGCCCGCATGTTGCGGACAACATGTTGGTGGATAAGGAGCAGTGGCAGGGCTCCTGACTCCGCTCAGAAGGTATTCAGATGCAGGAAGGGCATAGCCTGCTGTGACACTCACTGTGTTTCTTGGGTTGCAGTTTTTAATGTGCAATACCTTTAACATTTTATGAGTAATTGCTCTACTTTTTATGCAGACGAGCACCGGACAGTCTAACTCTTAATTTAAATTGTAAATTGTTTAATCCCCTACTGCACCTTTTGCACTTTGTACTTACCATTTAGCTTCTTTTCTCACGGAATCTGCCTGCTCTCAATTACTGGTCTCCCCGCCTCGGTCTGACGCGGTTTCACCGTTGCGCGGAGGGTGGGGTAGACTAGAGACAGGTAGTTCCGGTCTGGCGCTGAACTTCCGGAGGGGGCAGCGGTCTAGTGGCCGGCAGAGGAGATTCTTTAAATTTCCCATGCCTCGGTGACCGCGTCATGGATAAGGAGCAGTGGCAGGGCTCCTGATTCCGCTCAGACGGTATTCAGATGCGGAAGGGCATAGCCTGCTGTGACACTCACTGTGTTTCCTGGGTTGCAGTTTTTAATGTGCAATACTTTTAACATTTTATGTGTAATTGCTCTACTTTTTATGCAGACGAGCACCTGACAGTCTGACTCTTTATTTAAATTGTAAATTCTTTAATCCCCTACTTGCACCTTTTGCACTTTGTACTTACCTTTTAGCTTCTTTTCTCACGGAATCTGCCTGCTCTCAATTACTGGTCTCACCGCCCTGGTACAACGCGGTTTCACCGTTGCGTGGAGGGCAGGGTAGACAAGAGACAGGTAGTTCCGGTCTGGCACTGAACTTCCGGAGGGGGCAGCGGTCTAGTGGTCGGCAGAGGAGATTCTTTAAATTTCCCATGCCTCGGTGACTGCGCAGCGGACGCGCGCAGCGCGTGCGCCGCTGGTGCGCCAAAGGCGTGCCTAAGGCAAGCCCGTCTGCGCCCGTCCGTGGCCGACCGGGGCCTGGGGCCACATCCCCTGACAATTTTATACCAGGTATTAAATATAGCTCACACTCCCTTTGCCTATTGCGCCCTACTATGAGAGCTAATTGTATGCACAGTATAAATCCTGATAGTCAGGACTGGCAATACACATTTTGTGCTTTTAATGCTAGCAAGCTTATTGAAAGGAAGGGCATCCATTCCCAGCTATCCCTATCTCTAATTATCTGTAGGTCTATGTCGAAACACAAGGTCAAGCTGCATGACCTTCTATTGGAAGAACAAACAGATGTTTTGTTTGTCACCGAGACCTGGCTTAATGAGGATTCGGCCCCTGACATACTGGAAGCTGTTCCTGAAGGTTTTGGGATTACCAGAATAGATAGACCTACGGGCAGAGGAGGAGGTCTTGCTATTATTTTCAAACACCTCCTACAGTGTTGCCTCGAACCAGCTGCTATAGAGGGTAGTGAAGCGGGCTCTTTTACTATCAGTTTGGCTAATAACTATGTCATCAGAGGCCTGCTACTCTATCGTCCCCCAGGAACAGACAAGGGGTTCTCTCAGAATCTCATAGAATATCTGGTCCAACCAGCGCTGAAGTACGATAAACTGCTTGTACTGGGCGACCTTAATTTACATTTTGAGGACGCCCTCAATCAAGAGGCACAGGAGCTGCGCTTGGAACTAGATACATTACAACTTTCACTATTATCAGACTGCCCCACCCATAAACAGGGACACCTACTGGATCTCATTTTTTCTAACTGGGACTCTGTAAAAGTTAGTCCCCCCCGCCCTATTCCATGGTCTGATCACTTTGTGATACCTTTTATGATACAGACCCTAGGACTTAAACAAATGAAGGACATCAAAAATGGGCGGCGTTGCAGGAGGTGGGCTGGTTTCTCACAGGAGGCGGTTAATGCAGCCCTTCTTCAGGCGGGACCACCGAGCGGGCAGGAGGTTGACCAAGTCTGTGCAGCTCTGGAGGACCGTATTATGGCAGCCCTTGACCACATGGCACCTTGTACTAACAAGATGTCTATAAGGACAGCTAAATCTGCCCCGTGGTTTGGGAAAGAACTCAGGGAAATGAAAACTAAGTTTAAGCGTCTTGAAAGGCGCTGGAGGAAGGATTTCTCGGACATTGTTAAGGAGGAATATAAAAACCTTACTAGAGAATAACACTCACTGATAAGGAAGGCGAAATCCACTTACTTTAAGGAGAGAATTGAGCTAGCTGAAAACTCTACTATAGAGCTGTTCAAGATCCAGGATGAAATCACCTCCTTGTCTTCAATTGCAGCTCCGATTATTGGCTCTGAGAAATCTTGCAACTTAATTGCGGACTACTTCACTGCCAAGTGGAGCAAATATATGCCTCTTTCCCTGCTTCAGCCCGTGATAACTCGAGGGAAATGGAAAGAGGTGTGAATAACGTTATTTCTCAACAACTTCATGAATTTATCGTGCCCAAGCCGGACATTATTAAACAGATAGCTGGGACCATTAAATCCGGGTCTCCTAGAGACCCTGGAACTCCTAAGGTGCTTAAAGGCAGTTTGGACCTTTTAGAGCCTCATATTAGACACCTTATTGACCAGTCCTTTAGGTCAGGAGTGGTCCCTACTAGGTGAAAAGTAACAGCGGTACTTCCCCTACAGAAAAAGCCCCACATTAGTGCAGAAAAACTAGACAATCTCAGACCCATCTCCTTACTGCCTTATTTTTCTAAAGTGGCGGAAAACATCGTAAACACTCAGTTGACTGAGCATATAGAGAAAAACAACCTTCTCCACTCTTCTCAGTCTGGTTTCCGCGCCCTCCACTCCACTGAGTCGGCCCTGCTTTATTCCATCGAAACCATACGGAGGCATGTGGATGCTGGACAAACAGAGGCACTTATCCTGCTAGACGTAAGCGCTGCGTTTGACACGGTCGCTCACCACACACTCCTTCAGGCTTTGAGGAGCGCTGGTGTTACGGATCGGGCGCTCAAGTGGTTGGAATTTTTCCTAACCGAGCGCTCTTTCCAGGTCATGCAGGGGGAGTCCTTCTCCAGAAACATCAAGATGAGGCAGGGGGTGCCCCAGGGCTCAACTTTGAGCCCGACTCTCTTCTATCTGTATGTGGCCCCCCCTTGCGGACATTGCTGACAGATTTGGGATTAGGACTCTGTCCTACGCTGATGACACCCAATTGGTGGTCTCGCTGACCCAAGCTCAACCTGATGCCGACTCCAACTTCAGACTTTGCTTAGAAAATCTGGCTAGCTGGATGACAAGCAATTGTCTGAGGCTTAACGGCTCCAAGACGGAGGTATTGGTGTTTGGGAGGGCCCCTTCTGTCTGGTCCTCTACTTGGTGGCCCCAGTCGCTGGGCCCCACTCCTACACCATGCGAACATGCTAAAAATCTTGGAGTTTGGGTCGACAATCAACTGTCATTGAACTATCAGACCCAACGGGTGGCAGGTGCCTGCTTTGGCATCATGCGTAATTTATGGAAAACCCTGGATATCCTCCCCACGGCCTCTAGAAGGATCATGGTACAGGCACTGGTAATTTCGCGTCTGGACTACTGCAATCTCGTATACTAAGGTACTAGCGACAGGTGTATGCGCAGATTGCAGGGTGTCCAGAATGCAGCAGCAAGGCTTGTTCTGATGCGGCCCAGAAGATCATCAGCTAAGGCAGCCCTGTCTTGTCTGCACTGGCTCCCTATCAGGGAAAGAGTGAAATTTAAAGCCATGTGCGTGAGCCATCGTATCCTGCGAAAGAAAGGCCCTGTTTACTTGCATGATTTACTATGCATGTATGATCTAATTAGGAAACTTAGATCCAGCGGAAGCGGATTTGTGTGTGTCCCTAGAATCAAGAGTGCCAGGATGGGCGGCAGCTCTTTCCGCTATATGGCGGCTAAACTATGGAACACCCTTCCTCAAAGCCTCCATCTGGAGGAATCCGAATTTCTCTTCCGGAAGGGTCTGAAGACCCACTTTTTTCCAAGGGCATAATCAGTGCTGTGTTGTCTGCGGACTTGGCTTGTCTGGTTTCTGGTACCTAGCGCGGGGACACTCTGGGTCAGTGTAACCAGGCGCTCTACAAACTCCCGTAACATAACATAACATAACATGTTGGAGTCACATGCTTTACTCCCAGGCTTAACAGGCACACATAAACCGACATTCCATGCATGTCACATTCTCCAACCTCCAGATCTATACCTCATCTCTACACCAGCTGTTACACCGTGCATTACCAGAGCATAGATGATTTGCTTTTCTGCTGTTGGGCAAACTAAGGTTAGATTTAATCAAATGAGATTCAGTGTCATCTATGAAAGGCATAAACAACTGGCAAATTGACAACAATTATTGGTTGAACCGTTGCTTGTAGCTGCTCACAAGAATCCTTCTGTTATACTTCATTTATCTCGCAAAGAAACAGCTCACAATTATGACTGTGATTACTCAGCTGCACTCCTGTGAAGTGTATGGACTTATGGGACTGTTAATGTAACTTCCTGAGGCTTTTTTCTTTAAATCTTTAAATGGTGGCAATAGTGAGGGTTGAGTAATTGAAGATCATTCTCTCTTCATGTAATAGAGTACAACTGCTGCTATCAGTGACGGAGTGTGAATGGCAGGATAGTGCAGGGTTTAGGCATGCACTAATATGGTGTCGCAATCCTGGTCTAATGAGAGCCCATCATTCAGTGTCCCTAGCTATAAATAGTGTCTCCTGTCTAGGAGGTCGCTACACCCTTGGGTAGTTTTGCCAAATTTAGAGTGTGTGTGTGAGGGTTGTGAGTTGAAGCATAGCTTTTCTCCAGTTGCGTGATTTCATTTTCTATGTGGATTAACCTTGTCCGTATTTTAGGACTCCGATATATTTACTCAATGCGAATCCCCTAAAGTAAATGTTAAACGTCTCCCATACATTTTCAAGGTGAGGCAGAGCCAGTGTAAATCTCAAAAAAATCAGTGAAGACTGCTTGTAGGTCTAATATGAAGAATGTATCTCGTGGGGTCCCATTAAGAAAGCGCTAAGGGCAGCGGTAACCATGGGCGACTCCTGGGACGTCAAGCACAAAGATTATGGTGTTTGGCGCAGATATTTTTACCACGGTCAAATTCGCGTTTAAGGACCCGGTGGCTGGCACCGCACCGCGGGAGTCAGCCGTGTCAGTAGGCAGTACAGCGCCAGATTGCGGGCGGCTGAGCCGGGCTTGTGCAGAGGCTGCTGGCGTGCAACAGTGGTGGAGGACTTAAATATGTACGAGCAGGTACGGAAGCGCACCTGAAGCAGCTGATTATTTTTTTTCGGCGATTTTGCTGGAGGGACACCTTAAGGGCAATCAGTCACAGAAATGTTGTTCCTTAATTACACCTAAAGAATTCCTTTCCTGATATTAGAGCGGCAGCTAGCTCAACAGGATACCAGGCTAACGCTGGCTAAACCAAGTGACCTTTTGCTTGGGGCCTTATAGGCAATCTGCATCTGCAGATTGTCATGCCAGAGTTCTTTCATTTAGTTCTGCCTAATCAGCGGGTAATCTTAGAAGTTACAACCAGACCGGCGGACCCCATCACGCTAACCAAAAAACATACAGCGTTGGTGGTTTTAACGGTCAGAGTCGGACCGGTCCGGACGGTCATCACAGCATATCATTGGCAATTGGCATCCCTAGTGTAGTTAGCTAAGATGGCTACGCTTAGTTAGTAAAAGTTTACTAATTACAATGAATACATAAATAAATTCCATTACTGCTGCAGAGCTTGAAATTGGAGTGTAAACGTATGAATAGAATGCCTGGCCCTGCCCTTAACTTCAAATGAAACTTATATTAGCACGGTCGCACCTCCTCCCACCTCCCCGCCCCTCGTTCGGAATGAAAGTAAAACAAAGTGTGTGGGAGCTGATCGGGTCAGCGGCAGCTTAGCTTAAAACTGTAAGTGCTTGCTTTGCTTAACTTAATTTATTGTATCTATTCTTACCGTTATTCGTGGTGGGGCCAGTCGGCACGCTAGGGGTCAGGCACACACACTGTTAGGCTAGCTAGCTGCACACCGCAATGCTCAGGTACTCAGCTCAGCTGTACCGTGCTGCCTGCTTGCTATCAGGCTGGAGTATGCAGCGCCCGCGGCCCAGCCCAGACCGTCCTGTAGTGTAGTAGTAGTAGACCCCCACAGTACTGGCTGCAGTGCCACGGCGCCACCAGACCGTCACGTCACCTGATCAGACACAGTTGCACTGCACAGCCCAGTGCCAGCTCTGCCCTTCGGTTTTGTCGTCGTCGTTGGTCGGGCTTGGGCCGCCGAGCTAATTTAGGATGACGCTTGGCATGGGGAGCTGCCGCCTGCCGCTGTAACTGCGCAGCATGGTGGTTATGCTGGGGGGTGGCGCGTGGCTGGTAACTGGTGGCAGCCTGAGCCAAACTAAGTTAAAAAAATCTGCGCGCTCTGCAGCGCGCACAGCCACTATCCCCATCAGAACATCCAGCCCGGCCCCACCAACTTCCGAGGTCCTGGCCCGCCCACCCACTGGCAAACTGAAACTATCAACAACTCTGTGGCCGGTGGCCGCCAGGCGCCATGATGATGAAACGAAAGTTAAAATTACTTCAGTTTTCACACAGACACAGACTGACAATATATTTATATGTATATTTATTATTCATTAACTATTATATTCGCTTTAGAGTTGGCTTGGCAGGGGCAGCAGGGCTGCCACCTCACCTATGAATGATAAAGAAGAGTGTGAGTCAGTTGCGTTGGCACTGACTCCCAACTTGCAACACACTAAACGGTTACCCAAACTGCGTGATGGTAACCGTGACACACACACTGACAGTATGATTGATGAGAGTGACTCGGCGGCCGGCGGCGGGATATGCTTACATGAAAACACGCTGTTGGGGCCGGTGCAGGCTGTGGCTGGACAGAGACAGAGCACAATAAAGAAAGGTATATTTATTTTTACAGTCAGTAACAAGATTCATAGACCCGGCCCTGATATTTAAGTGCCGGTGCTAAGCACCGGATAGCACCGGCACAAATTAAGCACTGTCTGGATGCCCTCAGATGGTCTCTGTAAATGAAATGGCAGTTTGAAAAGTAAGATTTCTCTCAAATGGTGGATAAGATGCAGTTTTGAAAAAAGAAAAGAAATGATTGGTTGTTTGAGAACATTCTACACAGAAAACTAGGGTGCATGTTTCTGTTTTTAAAAAGCATTATTCTTATTGGTTAACAAAAACTGATAGAAAGGAATGTTACATAAGATGAGCTGATATGTTGAAAAGTCAAGCACACTAGCTGTTTTGATTAGCAACATTGTGTGATTAACTTTTGACCTATGTGCTCAGTTAAGTGTTTCATGAGGTGTTTCTATGGTAATAGGCAGAAGGCAGAATGGGAGTTGGGTTGGAAGTTATGTCAGTTGGGAAGGGTTCAAAAGTTCAACCAATAGAAATGTGTGCTTGCTTTTGAATTAATGTGGGAAGAAATGTGATTTGTTTATTAACATATATATGTGTGCTGAATGGGAGGGAAAGTTTGCCATTTTCTGGTTTTGCTAAGAACAGTGAAGTACAGAGATTATGTATAAGAATATCTGCTGGGTGACTGACATTCTTCTTAATCTACAAATCAATTTGAAAGGTGAGTTGTTAACTTGTAAGGGGATGTTTGTGGTGCATTTTGTTTTTAATAAGAGTGATGTGTTTCTCCTTCTAAAGTGCAAGGAGTAGTTGGTTGAAGCTTTTATTCGATATGCAAGATATCTTGAAAGCGTACACAAATACAGCATTTACAAAACTAGAAGAAATGACATTTTTAAGAAGCAATATTAAATGTACATTTAAGAAAGATAAAACGACATATAATGCCAGAATAAATTAGCTAAAAACGAATTAAACCGCTATTGACAATCTCTTGCAACGAATCAACCAAAAATGCTTTAAAAATTTAGCTACAGCACAAACAATGGGAGGGGAAGTGTCCGTCATTAGGATGCGAAGGGCTACCAGATAACTACGCGTACCCATATTGCAACAAAGGGGTTTGAGCCAAAAACTCCTGGGTTTAGCGTAGTCCGGACATTCAAACAGGATATGCGGTATAGACTCTGTCCTAGTGATACAACGAGCACAAAAGGGGGACGTATGGACACCTGATTTCCACTTTGACACCAGGGCACCAACTGGAAGGGAACCCACTCTGAATTTAAAATACAGTGCTCGATCAGCTGCAAGGGTAATTAGGTCCAGGTAAGGTTCGTAAGCTACTATATCTTTTATTGTTAAAAACACAGCTGTAGCTTTACAATGACTAGAGTTTGTAACAAGCTGGTCCGCAACCCAATTCCAGTATAATCTTTTCAGAACATCTTTTGGTGGAGCCGTTCTTGATGACCAACAGTCCCCCAGCCCAAGTTCCTCCAAAAGCTTTTTGGTGTCTCTCAACCACTTAATCTTCGCCCAACCACCCAGGCTCATTATCTCAGCCAACCCTTCAGCATATGATTTTAGCTCTTCACCCCTCCAAATGCGTGCCCATAGAAGGAGTGGACGAAGCCGGGCTTGGTCTTTGATATTCTTACAACCTGTGTCCAGCAGCACAGGCACTGTTGGGGTGCTCAGAGGGAGGGCGATTAAAGATTTCAAGAGCTTGCTCTCAGCTGTTGCCAGGGAATCCAGGCAGCAATGCCCCCACAGCTCTGCCCCACACAAGGCTGATGTTACTCCCTTAGCCTTGTAAATGTCAATTGCCGGGGCAAGCGACCTCCTCGGTGAAGCCCGGAATTCCCTCAAAAGGGCACCTCCTACTCTCTTATGATTCAAGACCATCTTGGCAATGTGAGGTGACCAGTTCATGCTGTCCGTAATCCGTATTCCAAGATAATCAAATTCGGATACTTTCTCCAAGGGAACAGAGTTGAGAATGGGTGGGCAGCCCAGTTTCCTTGGAGGGTTTAGAATTAAAAACTTAGTTTTATCCACATTGATTACCAAGCCCCTTGAAACGCAAAAGTTCTGTAAACGGGTAAGCAACTTCTGTAGGCCTTGCGGAGTCTTAGAAATCAAGAGCGTATCGTCCGCAAAGAGTAGGGTTGGAATCCGCACTCCCCCTAGAGAAGGAGCGTCGGCTGGTTCTTGCTGGAGATACTCCACCACCCCATTAACGTATAGTGAGAATAGGGTGGGTGCTAATACGCAACCCTGTCTCACACCCCTAGACACTGGGATTTTCTCAGTTAACTCTCCATTTCCCCCCCAGCGAACCTGAGCAAAGGTATGGGCGTGAAGGCTAATAAGGAGGGTCAAGATGTAAGGAGGCAATCCCAACCCCTGAAGCACCCTCCATAACTCCTCCCGAGGAACTAGGTCAAAGGCAGTCCTCAGATCTATAAAAGCCAAGTATAGACTGCCCTTGCCTAGCTCCACCACCTTCCAGCCAAGGAGTGCTAGCCTGAACACCTGCTCAATCGTCCCAGTTCCTGTCCTGAACCCTGCCTGGAAGTCTGATAGTATTTTGTTTTCCTCCACCCAATGAAGAATCCTACCAAGGATAGCTTTACCTGCTATCTTTTGGGTGGAGTCAATGAGGCTTATGGGCGGTAGTTCCCCGGGATTTCTCTAGATCCTTTTTTATAAATTGGGACCACCACCGCCCCTTTCCAGGAATCGGGCGCTGGCCCCCCCTTCATAATATCATTGAGGAGTGCTGCAATAACCCTTCCCCAGGCCACTGGGTATGCCCGCATGAGATCCCCCGGTAAGCCATCTGGGCCTGCTGCCTTCTGGGGGGCTACCCACCCAATTACCTTTTCGATCTCTAAAGCTGAGAAGAGATTATAACCGTGAGGTTCAGATACTAGTGGGGGGAGCACCCTGACATTTAATGCCCCATCTGCCGGAAGGTATAGAGTCCCAAAGTGTTTTACCCAGCTTTGTGGGGGGATATTACAGGGTCTCATAGCTTCGTCAGGCCTGTTCCGGGAGCCTACAAGGTTCCAAAAGCCCCTTGAGTCTTTACTTTTGCTAGCAACAAGTAGATCCTCCCAAAATTTCTCTTCCCACTCCTTCCTAGCAAATTTAAGGGATCTATTGTAAGCCTTCCTTGCTTCCAATATGTCGCGGTGGGATTTGCGTTTCACTGCCTCTACAAGTCTTGATTTGTGTACCCTACATATTTGTGTGTACCAACCATTACCTTTCTTTACACCTCCTTTCTTCCCTACCTTACTCGAGGGGATGGTAAACACATTTGTCAGAGCCTCTATTAAGGAGGCAAAGACCCCGCAGGCCCTGCCCACCCCTTCCGGAAGTGACCCCAGATTTAGCAGTGCGTGGCCTAAAAGGGTTGATAATTCTCCAACCCTTTCCTCCGAGAGGACCAATTTAGCCCATTTTAGGCGCCTTCCACAAAGTGAGACTACCGACTCATCAGGGGGAGCTAATGTGGGATTAATGGGTCCCTTCCTAGAAAAACACCACCACTGGACCATGGTCAAGGAGAGTGGATTGTGATCGCTTTCGACCGTCGGGACCACAACCATATCCCTCACCTGGCTCCATAGACATATATCTGATAAGATATAGTCAATTCTAGAAGTATGTCCTGGTCAATTATAGGTATGAGCCCCCCCCCTGTCTGAAGTTGTCCTCCCATTCACTGCCCTTAGATTTAGTTCGATACTCAGGGTGTATAACTGTAACGCCACCTCTGACCATCTCCTAATGGGGGGAATTTCCAAGGCTGGGATCCCTATCTTGGCGTCCTCCTCATCCTGGTCTAAGGCAACATCCGAGCCCAAAGGCTCGAACGTACAGTTCATATCTCCCGCGACCAGGGTACACAACTTGTATGAAGTTGTACTAAGGAGGCTCTCCAGGAGGGATAATATAGTGGACTTCCTCCCACCCTTAGTCCCTCTGGCGTACACATTATAAATATTCAGTATTGTACGACCCCTGGAATCTCTTAGAGTAATATTTTGAATATCTGGAGAGCCTGTCTGAGACTCCTCTATTCTACAGTCTAGAGAAGCTGCCACCCATATGAGCAGGCCACCCGAGGGGCGTCCTCTCCCTGAAGCTGAGATTTGTGCAGGCAAAAAGTAAGAGGAGAAACCCACCCTATGTATCGGCTCCAGACTCCAGGTCTCCTGGAAGATGCATATGGCGTGCTCATCAACCAAAGCATTCCAGTCTGGGAGGGCCAACTTTCTTGCGATCCCAGCGACATTCCAGCTGAAAACCTTGAAAACACGGTCCGTCACAGCTGGTGCGTCGCTGACCGCGAGAACACTCCTGTCCACGGGCCTCACAAGGGGGACTGGTAAATTACTGTCCAAAGAAATGGGCAGAGAGTCCACCAACCCACTGTCACCTGTAGTTGTAAATGGGACTATTCGGGGTGGTGGTGCTGTCATTAAACCTATTCTAATGCCAGTTTCCATATCAGAAACTGCATTTTCCCTTGAATCACCCCCCTCCAGTCAACGTCTCCCTGGCCCCCACAGCGGATTCAGCCCGTTATATCCAAGCCCCGCAAACCCACATGGGTCCCAGTTTCGGCCTAAGCCAAATGTGCTAGGGCCTTCCCAGGGTGAAATAGCAATTGGCCTGGGGTAAAAAAAGGTTAGATCCACTAATTTTACCCCTGCCACATCCATGTTATTTATAGGGCCATAGATGGAGCTCACCACTCTGGGATCTTGGAAGTTTATTATTACACAATCCCCCTCCTGTGTTTTTTTTCCTTGTCCTACCCACCCTACTCTGCGAACACTTAGAATTAGCCCATCCACTCCACTCGGGATTGGTTTGTTTAGCTTTAGCCAGTGAATACACTTATTCTTGAGGGCCTGGTGATTCTCCAACTGGTCTTCCTTCAGTGGTGGAACATTTACTAATACCGCAACAAAAGGGCGACAATCTGGTGGGAGATTTATGGGGGGGGTCCGCCGTGGGAATTTACGGGGGACCACTGTGGTAGTAACTGGGGCTGGAAGATGAGGGGCAGTTTTGGCGACCATCTCTGTCGCTGTTCCCTTGCCTTTATCTTGTGAGCCAGTGGGTTGGCTAACCTTTACCGTCCCTCTACTTGTCAAGGGCTGCAAATGAGATGTTAAATTATGTGTACTATTAGCAACCTCAGAAGGTGTTTCCAATCCCTTGTCTTGGGGCCCTGCTTTAGGTGGAGGAGGAATTACAGGTACTGGTGGTTGCGGTTTGCTAGTTTTTACCGTATTTGCCCGGATTGGAGGATTAGAATCCGCCTGTGGTTGCAAGGAAGCTACTGGGGGCACACTACCTTTAGACCCATAGCCTGATTCTCACTCACACTTTTATGCTGTTTGATTATAGATTTAAGTGAGAAAAAGCCATCGAGAGTGGATTGCTCTAGTTTGTCTATTCTAGCCCCCAAACCATTGACCTGGGTCAGCAAGGGCATCAAGAGACTGTTTACCCTCTCCATAATCCTATCAATGATCTTAGGGTCAGTAAATGTGGGGACATTAACAGCACTACTACTACTAGGGGACGACCCGGTATTATTACCCGTGGACAGGTCCACAGGTCCCCTCTCCACCACTACCTTATCCTCAGGGACCGGCCCCCTAACGTCCTTTCCACCCCGCCCAAGAGACTTTCTCGGTCGCTTGTAAAGCGCGGCCTGTCTCACCAGCCTACCCTTACTAGAGCAGGCTGCCCTTTTATTTTTGGCCCTTTTACTCTGCTCACTCAAGTCAAATACAGATTGCACCCCAGCTAGGTTTACTATGTTAGGAACAGGTGAAGTTGGCGATAGTATTTGAATAATACCTGTCTATGTTCTTTCCTATTTCTACCATCTGGGGGGGATCTACTAAGCCATCCGGGACATCAGGGGGAACAGATTGATCCCGCTCACTGGCCGGTGACAAGAGCTGGGCTACAGCCACCAGTGAGGAGCGTCTAGCAGGGAGATAGACCTCGGAGAGACGGCGTTCAGAAATAGCGATCTCATTATCAATGACCGCCGCCACTCTCGTTATAAAACGGTCCATAGTTCCAATTACAGGGCTCCCCACAGCACCTCCCCTTACGCCCTCACTCCTAAGTAATTTACCAGAACGGGTTGACATGGTAAGGGGTACCCCTTTAAGAAATAACACGCAACCCGCCTGGGCCCAGGGCTGGATAAAAGAGACGTGGCCCAGCCCAGCCTCTGACAGCCCCGGACTGCCACAGACTGTCCCGCCCTTGTCCCGGGCTTCTCCCGGCGCTCCCGCGCAGCGGCTGGTTGGGCGTAACTAAATAGGGACTAGAGCGTCCTGAGGGCGGGGCGCCGAGTCAGCGCGGGCCAGGTGTGCTGTGCAGGCAGGGACTCCTGGGAGAGCGACTCCCTGCTACAGCGCCGGTCACAGCCGCCGCCTCGGTGATGGAGCCTCCTCCGCCGTTAATAGCGCGCCAAGGCTGTGAGCTAGGCAAAGCTCCCAACAGCCACTGTATCCCCGCTAGGCGACGCGACACCCGCGAAGCGGGTGTTGCTAGAAGTGGTCCCGATTTACTGATGGGCGACAAGAACCACGGTGAGCCCTCTGTAGTTTTCCAAAGTATCCCGCTTTCAGAGGGGCAGGGCAGAGCTTTTCACTCGCTGGAGAGCGTCCTGAGGGCAGGGCGCCGAGTCAGCGCGGGCCAGGTGTGCTGTGCAGGCAGGGACTCCTGGGAGAGCGAGTCCCTGCTACAGCGCCGGTCACAGCCGCCGCCTCGGTGATGGAGCCTCCTCCACCGTTAATAGCGCGCCAAGGCTGTGAGCTAGGCAAAGCTCCCAACAGCCACTGTATCCCCGCTAGGCGACGCGACACCCGCGAAGCGGGTGTTGCTAGAAGTGGTCCCGATTTACTGATGGGCGACAAGAGCCACGGTGAGCCCTCTGTAGTTTTCCAAAGTATCCCGCTTTCAGAGGGGCAGGGCAGAGCTTTTCACTCGCTGGAGAGCGTCCTGAGGGCGGGGCGCCGAGTCAGCGCGGGCCAGGTGTGCTGTGCAGGCAGGGACTCCTGGGAGAGCGAGTCCCTGCTACAGCGCCGGTCACAGCCGCCGCCTCGGTGATGGAGCCTCCTCCGCCGTTAATAGCGAGCCAAGGCTGCGTGCTAGGCAAAGCTCCCAACAGCCACTGTATCCCCGCTAGGCGACGCGACACCCGCGAAGCGGGTGTTGCTAGAAGTGGTCCCGATTTACTGATGGCCGACAAGAACCACGGTGAGCCCTCTGTAGTTTTCCAAAGTATCCCCAAGGAGTAGTTTAGTTGTGCAGAATCACATTCTGAGTTTGTCTGCATTTATAAATTCTGAGAGAAGCATTTTTGTAAGTTTTTTGTTTGCAGACACATAAGTGCTTAAAAACCTATCCTTTTTTCAAGTTTTGATAGAATTAGAAACCAGTTATTCCTTTTGTATTTGCAAAATGACTCATGGTTGTACAGTAAAATGCTGTATTTATATTTCTGGAATGTGTGCAGTCATATTAGCCTTTCAAGAGTAATTAATAGTGTTGCTTGTCAAGAATCAGACTTGTGTTTCAAATCTACAATTTACCAGTCAGTAAACATACACTGCTGCATACACTCTGGGGCAGATTTACAAGCCCCTTGTGCCTCTTTGTTGTTCTATTGTGTCACTTTTTTAATGTAATGTTGGCGCCAATAATACAGCAGATTGCTTATGTATTTGCAAAATGAGTCAGGATTGTATAGTAAAAGGCAGCAGTCATATATATAGAATGTGTTTAGTCACCTTACAGTTTCTAGAGTAGTAAAGGTTTCTTGGTAAAATGCAAGGCCTAATATTTTTTGTCTAGAATCACACTGTGCGTTTGTGTGCATTCAGGAAATATTCTGAGAGAAACATTTTTGTACGTTTTGTATTTGCAGACATAAAAGTGCTTACAAATCTTACCTTTTTTCAAGTTTTGATAGAACTAGAAACCAGGTATTGCTTTTGTATTTGCAAAATGACTCATGGTTGTATAGTAAAATGCAGTATTTATAATTCTGGAATGTGTGCAGTTATCTTAGCCTTTCAAGAGTAATTAATAGTGGTGCTTGTGTAGAATCAGACTTGTGTTTCAAATCTACAATTTACCAAGTCAGTATACATAAACTGCTGCATACACCTTGGGGCAGATTTAAAAACCTTTGTGCCTCTTTGTTGTCCTATTGTGTCACTTTTTTGATGTAAAAAAAACTCAAGCACTTATAAATTCAGTCAGACACTGTCCTTGCAGAACTGTAATCATTCAGTCAGTACCTAAGTACTCATGCAGCGAAGTAGGCCTTAGGGCATGAACTGCTTCAACCGCTATGCACTATGCTTGTAGTCTTCTATCTACCTGCACACTTCTCTTTTATACCTTCAATTCCCTTGTCTGTATCCTTCCACTTCCACCAAGCACTCTGTCACTGCTGTTGCACTATTGTAGTCACCCATTCAGCAGTTCCTGCTAATCCATTCACTGCACTAAAACTCAAGCACCTATACATTCATTCAGGCACTGTCCTTGCAGAACTGTTCTCATTCAGCCAGTACCTAAGTACTCATGCAGCGAAGTAGGCCTCAGAGCATGAACTGCTTCAAACCGCTATGCACTATGTTGTAGTCTTATATCTACCTGCACACTTGTCTATTATACCTTCAGTTCCCTAGATTGTATCCTTACACATCCACCAAGCACTCTGTCACTGCTGTTGCACTATTGTAGTCACCCATTCAGCAGTTTGTGCTAATCCATTCACTGCACTAAAACTCAAGCACCTATAAATTCATTCAGGCACTGCCCTTGCAGAACTGTAATCATTCAGTCAGTACCCAAGTACTCATGCAGCGAAATAGGCCTTAGGGCATGAACTGCTTCAAATTACTTTGCACTAGGCTTGTAGTCTTCTATCTACCTGAAAACTTGTCTTTTACACCTTCAATTCCCTAGTCTGTATCCTTACACTTACACCAAGAACCCTGTCACTGTTGTTGCACTATTGTAGTGAACCATTCAGCAGTTTCTGCTAATCGATTTGGTGCACTAAAACTCAAGCACTTATAAATTCAGTCAGGCACTGTCATTGCAGAATTGTAATCATTGAGCCAGTAGCCAAGTACTCAAGCAGCGAAGTAGGCCTTAGGGCATGAACTGATTTAAACAGCTATGCACTATGCTTGAAGTTTTCTATCTACCTGCACACTTGTCTTTTATTCCTTCTATTCATTAGTCTGTATCCTTCCACTTCCACCAAGCACTTTGTCACTGCTGTTGCACTATTGTAGTCACCGATTCAGCAGTTTGTGCTAATCCATTCACTGCACTAAAACTCAAGCACCTATATATTCATTCAGGCACTGTCCTTGCTGAACTGTAATCATTCATTCAATACCTAAGTACTAAGGCAGCGAAGTAGGCTTTAGGGCATGAACTGCTTCAAACCGCTATGCACTATGCTTGTAGTCTTGTTTCTACCTGCACACTTGTCTTTTATATTTTCAATTCCCTAGCCTGTATCCTTACACTCCCACCAAGCACTCTGTCACAGCTGTAGCGCTATTGTAGTGAGCCATTCAGCAGTTTGTGCCAATCTAATCAGTGCCATAAAACCCAAGCAGTTATAAATTCAGACAGGGACTGTCCTTGCGTAACTGTAATCATTCAGTCACTACCCAAGTACTCATGCACCGAAGTAGGCCTTAGGGCATGAACTGCTTCAAACCGCTATGCACTATGCGTGTAGTCTTCTATCTACAGGAACACTTGTCTTTTACACATTCAATTCCCTAGTCTGTATCTTTACACTTCCATCAAGCAGTCTGTCACTGCTGTGGCACTATTGTAGTGACCCATTCAGCAGTTTGTGCTAATCCATTCACTGCACTAAAACTGAGGCACTTATAAATTCAGTCAGGCACTGTCCTTGCAGAACTGCAATCAATCAGTCAGTACCCAAGTACTCATGCAGCGAAGTAGGCCTTAGGGCATGGAATGCTTCACACCGCTATGCACTATACTTGTAGTCTTCTATCTACCTGCACACTTGTCTATTATACCTTCAGTTCCATAGTCTGTATCCTTACACTTCCACCAAGAACTCTGTCACTGCTGTTGCACTATTGTAGTCATCCATTCAGCAGTGTGTGCTAATCCATTCACTGCACTAAAACTCAAGCACCTATAAATTCAGTCAGGCCCTGTCCTTGCAGAACTGTAATCATTCAGTCAGTACCTAAGTACTCATGCAGCGAATTAGGCCTTAGGGCATGAACTGCTTTAAACCGCCATGCACTATGCTTGTAGTCTTCTATCTACCTGCACACTTGTCTTTTATACCTTCAGTTCCCTACACTGTATCCTTACACATCCACCAAGCACTCTGTCACTGCTGTTGCACTATTGTAGTGACCCATTCAGCAGTCTGTGCTAATCCATTCACTGAACTAAAACTCAAGCACTTATAAATTCAGTCAAGCTCTGTCCTTGCAGAACTGTAATCATTGAGTCAGTACCCAAGTACTCATGCAGAGAAGTAGGCCTTAGGGCATGAACTGCTTTAAACCGCTATGCACTATGCTTGTAGTTTTCTATCTACCTGCACACTTATCTTTTATACATTCAATTCCCTAGTCTGTATTCTTCCACTTCCACAAAGCTCTCTGTCACCGCTGTTGCACTATTGTACTGACCAATTCAACAGTTTGTGCTAATCCATTTACTGCACTAAAACTAAAGCACTTATAAATTCAGTCAGTCACTGTCCTTGCAGAACTGTAATCATTGAGTCAGTACCCAAGTTCTCATGCAGCGAAGTAGGCCTTAGGGCATGAAATGCTTCACTCCACTATGCACTATGCTTCTAGTCTTCTATCTACCTGCACACTTGTCTATTATACCTTCAATTCCCTAGTCTGTATTCTTTCACTTCCACCAAGCCCTCTGTCACTGTTGTTGCACTATTGTACTGACCTATTCATCAGTTTGTGCTAATCCATTTACTGCACTAAAACTCAAGCACGTATAAATTCAGTCAGGCACTGTCCTTGCAGAACTGTAACCATTGAGTCAGTACCCAAGTTCTCATGCAGAGAAGTAGGCCTTAGGGCATGAACTGCTTCAAACCGCTATGCACTATGCCTGTAGTCTTGTATCTACCTGCACACTTGTCTTTTATACCTTCAATTCCCTAGTTTGAATCCTTACACTCCCACCAAGCACTCTGTCACTGCTGTTGCACTATTGTAGTCACCCATTCAGCAGTTTGTGCTAATCCATTTACTGCACTAACACTCAAGCACCTATAAATTCATTCAGCCACTGTCCTTGCTGAACTGTAATCATTTAGCCAGTACCTAAGTACTCATGCAGCGAAGTAGGCCTTAGGGCATGAACTGATCAAACTGCTATGCACTGTGCTTGTAGTCTTGTATCTACCTGCACACTTGTCTTTTATACCTTCAATTACCTAGTTTGTGTCCTTACACTCCCACCAAGCACTCTGTCACTGCTGTTGCACTATTGTAGTGATCCATTCAGCAGTTTGTGCTAATCCATTCGGTGCACTAAAACTCAAGCAGTTATAATTTCAGTCAGACACTGTCCTCGCAGAACTGTAATCATTCAGTCAGTACCCAAGTACTCATGCAGCGAAGTAGGCCTTAGGACATGAGCTGCTTCAAACTGCTATGCACTATGCTTGTAGTCTTCTATCTACCTGCACACTTGTCTTTTATACCTTCAATTCCCTAGTCTGTATTCTTACACTTCCACCAAGCACTCTGTCACTGCTGTTGCACTATTGTACTGACTAAGTTTAGCAGTTTGTGCTAATCCATTTACGGCACTAAAACTCAAGCACTTATAAATTCAGTCAGGCACTGACCTTGCAGAACTGTAATCATTTAGTCAGTTCCCAAGTACTCATGCAGTGAAGTAGGCCTTAGGGAATAAACTGCTTCAAACTGCTGTGCACTATGCTTGTAGTCTTCTATCTACCTGCACACTTGTCTTTTATACCTTCAATTCCACCAAGCAGTCTGTCACTGCTGTGGCACCATTGTAGTGACCCATTCAGCAGTTTGTGCTAATCCATTCACTGCACTAAAACTAAGGCACCTATAAATTCAGTCAGGCACTGTCCTCGCAGAACTGTAATCATTCAGTCACTACCCAAGTACTCATGTAGTGAAGTAGGCATTAGGGCATGAACTGCTTCAAACCGCTATGCACTATGCTTGTAGTCTTCTGTCGACCTGAACACTTGTCTTTTACACCTTCAATTCCCTAGTCTGTATCCTTACACTTCCACCAAGCACTCTGTCACTGCTTTGGCACTATTGTAGTGACCCATTCAGCAGTTTGTGCTAATCCATTCACTGCACTAAAACTCAAGCACCTATAAATTCATTCAGGCACTCTCCTTGCTGAACTGTGATCATTCAGCCAGTACCTAAGAACTCATGCAGCGAAGTAGGCCTCAGGGCATGAACTGCTTCAAACCGCTATGCACTATGCTTGTAGTCTTGTATCTACCTGCACACTTGTCTTCTATACCTTCAATTCCCTAGATTGCATCATTACACTCCCACCAAGCACTCAGTCACTGCTGTTGCACTATTGTAGTGAGCCATTCAGCAGTTTGTGCTAATCCATTTGATTCACTAAAACTCTAGCAGTTATAAATTCAGTCAGGCACTGTCCTCGCAGAACTGTAGTCATTCAGTCAGTACCCAAGTACTCATGCAGCGAAGTAGGCCTTAGGGCATTAAATGCTTCACACCGCTATGCACTATGCTTGTAGTCTTCTATCTACCTGAACACTTGTCTTTTTCACCTTCAATTCCTTAGTCTGTATCCTTGCACTTCCACCAAGCACTCTGCTACTGCTGTTGCACTATTGTACTGTCCCATTCTGCAGTTTGTGCTAATCTATTCACTGTACTAAGATTCAAGCACTTATAAATTCCGTCAGGTAGTCTCCTTGCAGAACTATAATCATTCAGTCAGTGCTCAAGTGCTCATGCAGCGAATTATGCCTTAGGGCATGAACTGCTTCAAACCGCTATGCACTATGCTAGTAGTCTTGTATCTACCTGCACACTTGTCTTTTATACCTTCAATTCCCTACTCTGTATTCTTACACTTCCACCAAGCTCTCTATCACTTCTGTTGCACTATTGTACTGACCCATTCAACAGTTTGTGCTAATCCATTTACTGCACTAAAACTCAAGCACTTATAAATTCAGTCAGGCACTGTCCTTGCAACAATGTAATCATTCAGTGAGTACCCAAGTACTCAGGTAGCGAAGTAGGTATTAGGGCATGAACTGCTTCAAACCGCTATGCACTATGCTTGAAGTCTTGTATCTACCTGCACAATTGTCTTTTATACCTTCAATTCCCTAGTCTGTATCCTTACACTTCCTCCAAGCACTCTGTCACTGCTGTTGCACTATTGAACTGACCCATTCAGCAGTTTGTACTAATCCATTTACTGCACTGAAACTCAAGCACTTATACATTCAATCAGGCACTGTCCTTGCAGAACTGTAATCATTTAGTCAGTACCCAAGTACTCATGCAGTGAAGTAGGCCTTAGGGCATGAACTCCTTCAAACCGCTATGCTCTATGCTTGTAGTCTTCTATCTACCTGCACACTTGTTTTTTATACCTTCAGTTCCCTAGTCTGCATCCTTAAACTTCCACCAAGCACTCTGTCACTGCTGTTGCACTATTGCAGTGACCCATTCAGCAGTTTGTGCTAATCCATTCACTGCACTAAATACTTATGAATTCAGTCAGTCACTGTCCTTGCAGAACTGTAATCAGTCAGTCAGTACCCAAGTACTCATGCAGCGAAGTAGGCCTTAGGGCATGAAATGCTTCACACCACTATGCACTATGCTTCTAGTCTTCTATCTACCTGCACACTTGTCTATTATACCTTCAGTTCCCTAGTCTGTATCCTTACACATGCACCAAGCACTCTGTCACTGCTGTTGCACGATTGCAGTGACCCATTCAGCAGTTTGTGCTAATCCATTCACTGCACTAAATACTTATGAATTCAGTCAGTCACTGTCCTTGCAGAACTGTAATCAGTCAGTCAGTACCCAAGTACTCATGCAGCGAAGTAGGCCTTAGGGCATGAAATGCTTCACACCACTATGCACTATGCTTCTAGTCTTCTATCTACCTGCACACTTGTCTATTATACCTTCAGTTCCCTAGTCTGTATCCTTACACATGCACCAAGCACTCTGTCACTGCTGTTGCACGATTGCAGTGACCCATTCAGCAGTTTGTGCTAATCCTTTCACTGAACTAAAACTCAAGCACTTATAAATTCAGTCATGCACTGTCCTTGCAGAACTGTAATCATTGAGTCAGTACCCAAGTACTCATGCAGAAAAGTAGGCCTTAGGGCATGAACTGCTTCAAACCGCTATGCACTATGCTTGTAATTTTCTATCTACCTGAACACTTGTCTTTTACACCTTCAATTCCTAGTCTGTATTCTTCCACTTCCACCAAGCTCTCTGTCACTACTGTTGCCCTATTGTAGTGACCCATTCAGCAGTTTGTGATAATCCATTCACTGCACTAAAACTCAAGCACTTATACATTCAGTCAGGCACTGTCCCTGCAGAACTGTAATCATTCAGTCAGTACCTAAGTACTCATGCAGCGAAGTAGGCCTCACGGCATGAACTGCTTCAAACCGCTATGAACTATGCTTCTAGTCTTCTATCTACCTGCACACTTGTCTATTATACCTTCAGTTCCCTAGTTTGTATCCTTACACTTCCACAAAGCACTCTGTCACTACTGTTGCACGATTGTAGTGAGCCTTTGGCAGTTTGTGCTAATCCATTCACTGCACTAAAACTCAAGCACTTATAACTTCAGTCAGGCGCTGTCCTTGCAGAACTGTAATCACTCAGTCAGTAACAAAGTATTCATGCAGGAAAGTAGGACTTAGGGCATGAACTGCTTCAAACCGCTATGTACTATGCTTGTAGTCTAATATCTACCTGCACACTTGTCTTTTATACCTTCAATTCCACCAAGCAGTCTGTCACTGCTGTGGCACTATTGTAGTGACCCATTCAGCAGTTTGTGCTAATCCATTCACTGCACTAAAACTCAGGGCACTTATAAATTCAGTCAGGCACTGTCCTTGCAGAACTGTAATCATTCAGTCAGTACCCAAGTACTCATGCAGCGAAGTAGGCCTTAGGGCATGAACTGCTTCAAACCGCTATGCACTATGCTTGTAGTCTTCTATCTACCTGAACACTTGTCTTTTACACCTTCAATTCCCTAGTCTGTATCCTTACACTTCCACCAAGTACTCTGTCACTGCTGTTGCACTGTTGTAGTGACCCATTCAGCAGTTTGTGCTAATCCATTTACTGCACTAAAACCCAAGTACCTATAAATTCATTCAGGCACTGTCCTTGCCAAACTTTAATCACTCAGTCAGTACCCAAGTACACATGCAGCAAAGTAGGATTTAGGGCATGAACTGCTTCAAACCGCTATGCACTATGCTTGTAGTCTTGTATCTACCTGCACACTTGTCTTCTATACCTTCAATTCCCTAGATTGCATCATTACACTCCCACCAAGCACTCAGTCACTGCTGTTGCACTATTGTAGTGAGCCATTCAGCAGTTTGTGCTAATCCATTTGATTCACTAAAACTCTAGCAGTTATAAATTCAGTCAGGCACTGTCCTCGCAGAACTGTAGTCATTCAGTCAGTACCCAAGTACTCATGCAGCGAAGTAGGCCTTAGGGCATTAAATGCTTCACACCGCTATGCACTATGCTTGTAGTCTTCTATCTACCTGAACACTTGTCTTTTTCACCTTCAATTCCTTAGTCTGTATCCTTGCACTTCCACCAAGCACTCTGCTACTGCTGTTGCACTATTGTACTGTCCCATTCTGCAGTTTGTGCTAATCTATTCACTGTACTAAGATTCAAGCACTTATAAATTCCGTCAGGTAGTCTCCTTGCAGAACTATAATCATTCAGTCAGTGCTCAAGTGCTCATGCAGCGAATTATGCCTTAGGGCATGAACTGCTTCAAACCGCTATGCACTATGCTAGTAGTCTTGTATCTACCTGCACACTTGTCTTTTATACCTTCAATTCCCTACTCTGTATTCTTACACTTCCACCAAGCTCTCTATCACTTCTGTTGCACTATTGTACTGACCCATTCAACAGTTTGTGCTAATCCATTTACTGCACTAAAACTCAAGCACTTATAAATTCAGTCAGGCACTGTCCTTGCAACAATGTAATCATTCAGTGAGTACCCAAGTACTCAGGTAGCGAAGTAGGCATTAGGGCATGAACTGCTTCAAACCGCTATGCACTATGCTTGAAGTCTTGTATCTACCTGCACAATTGTCTTTTATACCTTCAATTCCCTAGTCTGTATCCTTACACTTCCTCCAAGCACTCTGTCACTGCTGTTGCACTATTGAACTGACCCATTCAGCAGTTTGTACTAATCCATTTACTGCACTGAAACTCAAGCACTTATACATTCAATCAGGCACTGTCCTTGCAGAACTGTAATCATTTAGTCAGTACCCAAGTACTCATGCAGTGAAGTAGGCCTTAGGGCATGAACTCCTTCAAACCGCTATGCTCTATGCTTGTAGTCTTCTATCTACCTGCACACTTGTTTTTTATACCTTCAGTTCCCTAGTCTGCATCCTTAAACTTCCACCAAGCACTCTGTCACTGCTGTTGCACTATTGCAGTGACCCATTCAGCAGTTTGTGCTAATCCATTCACTGCACTAAATACTTATGAATTCAGTCAGTCACTGTCCTTGCAGAACTGTAATCAGTCAGTCAGTACCCAAGTACTCATGCAGCGAAGTAGGCCTTAGGGCATGAAATGCTTCACACCACTATGCACTATGCTTCTAGTCTTCTATCTACCTGCACACTTGTCTATTATACCTTCAGTTCCCTAGTCTGTATCCTTACACATGCACCAAGCACTCTGTCACTGCTGTTGCACGATTGCAGTGACCCATTCAGCAGTTTGTGCTAATCCATTCACTGCACTAAATACTTATGAATTCAGTCAGTCACTGTCCTTGCAGAACTGTAATCAGTCAGTCAGTACCCAAGTACTCATGCAGCGAAGTAGGCCTTAGGGCATGAAATGCTTCACACCACTATGCACTATGCTTCTAGTCTTCTATCTACCTGCACACTTGTCTATTATACCTTCAGTTCCCTAGTCTGTATCCTTACACATGCACCAAGCACTCTGTCACTGCTGTTGCACGATTGCAGTGACCCATTCAGCAGTTTGTGCTAATCCTTTCACTGAACTAAAACTCAAGCACTTATAAATTCAGTCATGCACTGTCCTTGCAGAACTGTAATCATTGAGTCAGTACCCAAGTACTCATGCAGAAAAGTAGGCCTTAGGGCATGAACTGCTTCAAACCGCTATGCACTATGCTTGTAATTTTCTATCTACCTGAACACTTGTCTTTTACACCTTCAATTCCTAGTCTGTATTCTTCCACTTCCACCAAGCTCTCTGTCACTACTGTTGCCCTATTGTAGTGACCCATTCAGCAGTTTGTGATAATCCATTCACTGCACTAAAACTCAAGCACTTATACATTCAGTCAGGCACTGTCCCTGCAGAACTGTAATCATTCAGTCAGTACCTAAGTACTCATGCAGCGAAGTAGGCCTCACGGCATGAACTGCTTCAAACCGCTATGAACTATGCTTCTAGTCTTCTATCTACCTGCACACTTGTCTATTATACCTTCAGTTCCCTAGTTTGTATCCTTACACTTCCACAAAGCACTCTGTCACTACTGTTGCACGATTGTAGTGAGCCTTTGGCAGTTTGTGCTAATCCATTCACTGCACTAAAACTCAAGCACTTATAACTTCAGTCAGGCGCTGTCCTTGCAGAACTGTAATCACTCAGTCAGTAACAAAGTATTCATGCAGGAAAGTAGGACTTAGGGCATGAACTGCTTCAAACCGCTATGTACTATGCTTGTAGTCTAATATCTACCTGCACACTTGTCTTTTATACCTTCAATTCCACCAAGCAGTCTGTCACTGCTGTGGCACTATTGTAGTGACCCATTCAGCAGTTTGTGCTAATCCATTCACTGCACTAAAACTCAGGGCACTTATAAATTCAGTCAGGCACTGTCCTTGCAGAACTGTAATCATTCAGTCAGTACCCAAGTACTCATGCAGCGAAGTAGGCCTTAGGGCATGAACTGCTTCAAACCGCTATGCACTATGCTTGTAGTCTTCTATCTACCTGAACACTTGTCTTTTACACCTTCAATTCCCTAGTCTGTATCCTTACACTTCCACCAAGTACTCTGTCACTGCTGTTGCACTGTTGTAGTGACCCATTCAGCAGTTTGTGCTAATCCATTTACTGCACTAAAACCCAAGTACCTATAAATTCATTCAGGCACTGTCCTTGCCAAACTTTAATCACTCAGTCAGTACCCAAGTACACATGCAGCAAAGTAGGATTTAGGGCATGAACTGCTTCAAACCTCTATGCACTATGCCTGTAGTCTTCTATCTACCTGCACACTTGTCTTTTATACCTTCAATTCCACCAAGCAGTCTGTCACTGCTGTAGCACTATTGTAGTGACCTATTCAGCAGTTGTGGTAATCCATTCACTGCCCTAAAACTGAGGCACTTATAAATTCAGTCAGGGACTGTCCTTGCAGAACTGTAATCACTCAGTCAGTACCCAAGTACTCATGCAGCAAAGTAGGCCTTAGAGCATGAACTGCTTCAAACCGCTATGCACTATGCTTGTAGTCTTGTATCTACCTGCTTACTTGTCTTTTATACCTTTAATTCCCTATTCTGTATCCTTGCAATTCCACCAAGCACTCTGTCACTGCAGTTGCAATATTGTAGTGAGCCATTCTGCATTTTGTGCTAATCCATTCACTGCTCTAAAACTCAAGCACTTACAAATTCAGACAGGCACTAACCTTGCAGAACTGTAATCATTCAGTCAGTACCCTAGTATTCAAGCAGCGAAGTAGGCCTTAGGGCATAAACTGCTTCAAACCGCTATGCACTATGCTTGTAGTCTTCTATCTACCTGAACACTTGTCTTTGACACCTTCAATTCCCTAGTCTGTATCCTTACACTTCCACCAAGTACTCTGTCACTGCTGTTGCACTATTTTAGTGACCCATTCAGCAGTTTGTGCTAATTAATTCACTGCACTAAAAGTCAAGCACTTATAAATTCAGTCAGGCACTGTCCTGCTGCTGCCTGAGACCCTCTCCTGCTGCTGCCTGGGACCCTCTCCCGCTGCTGCCTGGGACCCTCTCCTGCTGCTGCCTGGGACCCTCTCCTGCTGCTGCCTGGGACCCCTCACCACTCACTTCCACCACAGGTGTTCTATGCCCACAGGGATGGCAAGGACAGAGAAGATCCATGCCAGTCCATTCACAAGTGAGGAGCTGGAGGTCCTTGTGGACGAGGTGCTGGCACAGTACCCAAGGCTGTTTGGTGGTCCCAATGTAGTGGTAAGTCACCATGAAGGTAGCTGTAGGGCAGGGGGGTGTCAGAGGTTTAGTTGTGCAGCTGCAGTATATGCCTGAGGGTGTGGGGTTGTGTGAAACACTGACAAGCAAACTGTCGCCAGGGCAAGGGAGTGTGTGTGTCCCAATGTCACTCTTTTCCATGCCTAGACTTGTATGTGTGAGTGGTGTGTGTTACATTGTCAGACATACAGAGCCAACGGGTGATAGCCATGTAGGTGCCAGGACAGTATTTGCATGTGTGAATATTTCTGTGTGCACCTGTAGTCAGTGTGACCCAGGGAGCAGGTTCAGTGCCTACCCACCCAAACGATTAAAAATCACCAGACTTACATGCTCCTTTCTCCAGTACCTTCACACTGAATAGTAGATATGCCTCATCTGTGCCCTGGATTACTTCAGACTTACACACTTCTGTCGATGCATATTGTGTTGAGGCATCATGCATTTGTGAGAATTCCACGGAGCCTATTCGCCCCAATGTGTGCATGCAATCACATATGTTTTGGCCATGCAGAGTGCCCTTGTGAGGGGTCCCCCAATTTTGGAGGGAGGGAGGTTACAATTAGTCCTGAGTCTGTGTCTTGCTAATGTACTGATAGATGTTGGTATCTGACAATGCGTAACTGGACATTTACCCATCTTTTCTCTCATACCTGCAGCTCAAGGTACACCAGCGTAAGGCCCTGTGGAGGGCCATTGCAGAAAAGGTGCGAGCCCTGGGGGTTTCCAACAGACGACGCACCCACTGTCACAAGAGGTGGGACGACATCAGCCGGCTGGCAAAGCAAGTGGCAGAGATGAGCTTGGGGTTGCTACCACGACCAGGGCGTTTGGCACGGAGCAGCATGACTCCACTGATGGGCCGCATCTTGGTAGTGACTCATCCAGACCTGGATGCACGTCTGAGGGAGCATCGGCAGCAAGGCAGGTGTGGTGAGTATCTGGGGAGGCTGACTTTTGCTGAGAGTGGATGCATGTGTACAGGGCCTGTGGCACTGGTGACCCATGTGATGTGCGTGCGTTATTGTGATGTGCTGTGTAATCTGAGTGGCTGGTGTGGTAGTATCAGGCATTGGCCCACCCTGGCCTTACTGAGCTGAAACTCCCTGCTGTACTTTCGCATTGCCAGATGGGTTAGGCTCCACATGGTCATTCTTCATTGGGATAGTGTGGGGAATCCATAATGGGGTGAACTGCAGTGTCAACTTTATGAGTGTGACTTCATGTATGCCTACTTTGCATGCACCATGATCGTTGAGGCCCACACCTCTGACAACAATGTGCCCCAGGTTACCACATGGTGCTTGCTATGGCCTACTTGGCATTGTGGACTGAAATGACCTACTAGGTATGTGTGCTGTCCCCTCCTGTTCCCTGAAGGTCTGTCATTGGTAATAAGTGTTGTAGCCACATCATGTCCCTAGGGCAGGGCAAGTTGGGGGTGGGCACTCCATCTACGGGCAGGGTGTAGTGCTGTGTGGCATCAACATGGCTCAATCATGGCATTTTTTCTGCGTTACAGGCACTGTTGTGGTCTATGTTGTGTGTTGCTGCACAGTGATTGCAGGGTGTGGTGGTTACCATGTAGATTTGGGCCTCTCCTGTACTGCATTGCTTGTAATTCGTGTGACCAGATGATGACACTTACACAACCCTGTATCTCTCTCTCATGCAGATTCGCAAGAGACCACGGAGGAGCATGAGCCAGAAACCAGTGGTGGCGAGAGTGGCACTACAGCTGCACCGGAGGCCAGTGACACAGAGCCCACCAGTGCATCTGAGGGGGACAGAAGTATGCAGGAGGAATCCGTGGCAGAGACACAGAGTACCACATCATCTGATGCCAGCGGGGATGCATCCATGTTGGCAGGCACAGGGGATGGGGAGTCTGCATCATCATCTACCACCCAGCGGCCAGTGCCTAGCCACCCATCCACTTCCTCTGGTGCTACCCGTATACGTGTTACTAAGAGGGGATGAGTCACATTCACACCTGGCACCGCTGCCCCTGCACCTGTCCCCCCTGCTGCCCTCAGTGCAGAGTGTGTTGAGCTCCTGCGCCAGCTTTGTGTGGGCCAGACCGCCCTCCTCAATGCCTTCAGTGACCGTGACAAGAAATTAGGCCAGGTGGTTGTATACATGGAGGGCATACTCTCTGACGTGGGTGGGCTACACCGTACAGTGCAGACATTGTCTTCCACAGTCACGTCAGCCCTTCAACAGGCACATGCTCTCATTGCAGCTCAGGTGCCTTTGTCCACCCCCCAGTCAGTGGCCACATCAGATGACAGTGTGCACGGTTCGCCTGCGTCATCGAAAAGGTACAGCACAAGGAGCACACAACAAACACAACCCAAACACTCACGCCCACAGACAGCATCCTCACTGAAGAGCATGGCCACCCCAGAATGCACAGACAAGAGCCAGTCAGGGAAGAGCAAGGCCAGAAGAGCAATGAGGCAGACATCAGGCTCGCATGCGGCAGAGGCATCACCAGCAACAGACTCTCCTGTTCGTAATACATCACACAAACCTACCCATGCAGTGTCTGTGCCCACTGAGGAGGTGTTGCATGTCAGGGGTACACCTAGGAAGAGCACAGGGACACATCCACCCAAAACATCTACCCCAATTCCATGTCCATTGATGCAGGTGGAGGAGGGCACTGTAGAGACCACCCCTGGCAAGAAGGCAAAGGAGGGCACTGTAGGGGGTACACCTGGCAAGAAGGCAAAGGAGGGCACTGTAGAGACCATCCCTGGCAGGAAGGCAAAGGATTGCACTGTATGGGGTAAACCTGGCAAGAAGGCAAAGGAGGGCACTGTAGAGACCACCCCAGGCAAGAAGGCAAAGGAGGGCACGGTAGGGGGTACACCTGGCAAAGAAGGTAAGGTGGTCCAGAGACGTAGCCAGACCAAGCGTTCCACGGGATCCAGCACATCTCCAGAGGTTGTGCCAGTGTCTGCCCCTGATGTGGGACAGTTGGGGTGTGTGCCTGTTGTGTTATCACCACTTCCCATCAACCCTAAGACAGGGAAGCCATTTCATATTCCCAAAAAGTGGAAGGGCACCCCTCCAACCTCTCCCACTCACACTGTGTCAGAGGTCTGCATGACTCCACCTCCACGTGCCACTATGCCACCTGGTCCACACAGCCCTCCAGCTTGCCAAGCCACTGTTAGCCACACAGCAACTGGGGCTCTGTCACCACAGTCAAGTGGGCCTGCTGTCCCCGACACACAGCCAGGTACAAGTCCGCATGACAGCCAGGAGTAAGTTGACATCACCCTCATATGCCTGTGCCTCATACAGGTGTGCTAGTCCTCAACATTGTTTGGAACAAGGGTGTGTTGCTGGCCCTGTTGCTCTGCTGTGCTGTACTCTCCCCTGTGCTATGGACACTGACCCAGTTGCTGTGCTGTGCTGTACTCTCCCCTGTGCAGCCTCTCATGTACTTGCTGTGTCACCTGCCATGGACACTGACCCGGTTGCTGTGCTGTGCTGTGCTGTGCTGAACTCTCCCCTGTGCAGCCTCTCATGTACTTGCTGTCTCACCTGCCATGGACACTGACCTGGTTGCTCAGCTGTGCTGTACTCTCCCCTGTGCTATGGACACAGACCCGGTTGCTCTGCTGTGCTGTACTCTCCCCTGTGCACCCTCTTATATACTTGCTGTCTCACCTGCCATGGACACTGACCCGGTTGCTGTGCTGTGCTGAGCTCGCCCCTGTGCAGTCTCTCATCTACTTGCTGTCTCACCTGCCATGGACACTGACCAGGTTGCTCTGCTGTGCTGTACTCTCCCCTGTGCAGCCTCTCATGTACTTGCTGTCTCACCTGCCATGGACACTGACCCGGTTGCTCTGCTGTGCTATGGACACTGACCCAGTTGCTGTGCTGTACTCTCCCCTGTGCAGCCTCTCATGTACTTGCTGTCTCACCTGCCATGGACACTGGCCCTGTTGCTCTGCTGTGTTGGCCTCTGCCCTGTGCTATGGACACTGGCCTTCCTGTTTGTGTTTCACCTGTGCATGGTATCTAGCATTTGTACATCATTTTGTGCCTTGCTGTTGTGTACTATTGTTTTACCGCTACAACTGTGCAATATGTGAATAAATACAGTTACTTCTGTTGTGTGTTTTGTCAGTGTCCTTGTTGATTAAAGTTCTGTTTCTGTTCGCATTTGATTGCCTGTGCACCATGCTCTATGTATCACTTCAACATTGCAAGGCTCTTTGCAGGGATTAGATTTTTTGACAGGGGTGACAGGGTCTTCAGTCCATTCTGACCCTGCAAATAGTGTAATCTGTCATGGCTATGTTACCTGCCATGCAGTTATCTTGTTAGTGATTTGCTATTGTTGCCTACCCTGTTCACATGTCAGGTTGCGAGACACTGCCAGCACAGGGTGTGATGCTGTGCAAATGTTTAGAAGCTGGCTGGGATATTTCGTGAAGTATGTGTGTGGATTCCTTTCTGTGTGCTCAGCCTTGTATGTGTATGGTCATCTTGTGTTGGCCCTTGGTCCGGGTACCATGGCCTACATGAGATGCATGGTCTTGAGTGTAGCAGAGGTGTGCAGTGTGAAGGGTGTCAGTTGTAGTGGATGTATGTGTGCCCCTGTATTGTGTGGGACACACATGTGTCACCCAGGAGTTGTATTCCTGTTGTTTGTTTTGTCTTGCCCTGTGTAGAGGATTGTCTGCACTTGTGTGAGCTGTTTGTAGTGCACTGTGCTGTGAGTTGGTATGTCCATGGTGTTGTGTGTGACTTCTCCTTGTTGTGTTTGTAAGTTTGAAGTGTGCAAAATGTGTGAGTTGCACATCAGTGTTGTGTTTGATTGATCCTCAATGTGTCTTAGCTGTTTTGGGGTAGACTGTGTGGCCCTGCTGCACCACACTGGCATTGTGTTTGTGTTTGTCATGGATTGCAGGCACATGGTGGTTTTTCGACTCCTGTATGAAATGGTGTGTGTGGTTTTAGGCCATCCCCTATGTGTGCCACTTGTGCCTGGCCATTATGGGTGTTCCGTCCCTCTATTTGTGTGTTGCACACCCCTTACATGTCTGCTACTGACATGCAGGCTGTTTCACTTTGATGTCAGCTGTCCCTTTGGTTTCCATGTGTGTGTGCATCCACATCACTTCATTTGTGGGCTTGTGCTTTGTGGTGCAGTTCTTGGGCCATAAGTGTTATTCCACTCTGGACATTTCCCCAATGGTTTATGTGTGCTGTCCCTGTGCTATTGGTCATTCTGTGGTGGTCATGTGCACTTCAGCTGTGTGTGCTGGCCAGTGCTCTGGTGGAGGTGGCTGGGCTCTTGTATCCCAGAGTGGTGCATGTGTAGTTGTTGTGTTGGATGTGTGGATGTTGGATGTGGTATTGCTTCAGTTCCTGGGTGTTCTGTTGCATTTGTGCAGTGCTGATTTGTGGTGTGTGTGATGCGGTTGTGTCAATCATGTCTGTGTGTGGCTGTTGTGCTTGTTGTGCACACACTGCTTGTTGTGCATGCAGTGCTGTGTGTATGTGGCCTTGGCATTGCCTGTTGTGCATCCCCTGATGTCTTGTGGTGTTTGTTGATTGGGGTTTCATGTGCATCTGTTGGCGATTTTGATGTGGCAGTGTGTTTTTGTCCAGATGCACTTCTTGTGTGATTTGTCTTATGGTGTGTGTGTGTTTTGTTCCTGACTGATGTTGTTGTTTACTCCTGTTGTGTTTGTGCTCCCGTTGCTTTTCCCTATTTTGGCTGACAGGGTATGTCTGTTTCTGTTGGAGTTCAGTATGTGTTCCTGTAGTGCTTGTGTGCTGTTCTTGTGCAGGCATCTGTTGAGGCATCCCTGTGTGTGTGTTGTGTTTGTGGCTACACCCAGGGTGTGTGTTTGTTTGTGTGTGTATGTGATGGGAGGGATTGTGAGCCTTCAGTGTGTGTGGCACTGGTGTTGTGTGTTCTGTGTCAGCCACTCCTGCAGTGGCTGTCTCCCTGGTTGTGTGTTGTGTGGTGCAGAGAGTGTATATTGTGCTTGTTGTTGCAGTGCTTGTTGGTGTGCATGGGGGTGCACCGTATGGGCACCTGGCCTGTGACTTGTTGGGGTGTGTTGATGTGTGGTTGGGGGTGGTGTGTCCTTATGGTGTTTGTGTCCTGCCCATGCCTTGGAGTGGCCCTGCCTTCTGCATAGTGCGCATGTGTTGACCGCCGCGGTGACGTGACCGGGACGTTGCTGCTGGTTGGCGGACGACGTGTGTTCCGGATACCGAGGGGTGCCTTGTTGTCAGGTGGGCAATGTGTGGGTGCCCGTGTGGATGTGTTGTGTCCCCCAGCAGGGTGTCTGTGTGGTGGTTGGGCCCTCTGTCGGCATGTGTGTTGTGTGTTGCATTTGTGGAGTTGCGTACCTGCGGCATCGTCCGCGGCGGCCCATCTGATGATAGTGTTGTAGCAGGTACATCACCGGATGCATATGGAGGGCTGGGTCCATGGCGTTCATGACCGGGTCTCGGCGATCGTGCTCCCCTGTGGACTTTCCGCCTGCTCAATCTGGGTGGTGTCTCCGCTGCGGTGCGTCTGCTTGTTTGGGCCACCCTAATTTGTCGAGCGGGGCGGACGTCATTCTGCATGGCGGTGGGTCTCGATTGGCTCCCGCCGTCGCGGTGGCTGGCGCACTTTGATGGCGGTGGGCGTCGCTCCGCGGCGGACGGGAAATTACCTATGTTTTGCTATCCTAATGTGGTGGACGTGAGTACCTCTGCGTCGCTCCGCAGTGGACGGGAAATTACCTATGTTTTGCTATCCTAATGTGGCGAACGTGAGTACTGCTGCTCGGGGGCGGAAAAAGCTGTTTTTCCGCCCCGCCACCACCGCGGTGGTGCCACCGCCTGACATCCTAATGGACCCCATACTGTCTTCAACACATACAAATAGTGAATCACTCATTCAGGCATGTATGCACTAAGTAATACCCCCACTGAACCATACAGACACTTAGACACTCATGCTGATACTCAAAAAACCAAGTAATAACCCATATAGACACTCATGTAGCTACTCACCGTCCCAAGCAGCCACTTATACACTAAGTGAGAGACTGATACAGATATTTATATATTTAAACATTAGTCCCAACCCATGTAGCCACTAAGATACACTTAATCAGTCAGTTATACAATCAATTTTTCATTAAAAAATCATCCATTTAGACACTTATAAACCCATTTATTCTTCCATCGACCTTGAGATATACATATATAAAACATATTTAATTTTCAGAAAAACACACATTCACTGGATGATGTCATTAGCGATGTCATCAGTGATGTCATCAGTGATGTCACTGACCATGTCAATAGTGATGTAATATGTGCGTCATCAGCAGTGGATAGCGGGCGTGCGAGTTATAGTTAGCTGAACTAACTATAACAGGGGCATTTCAATGGTTTTGTATGAGTGAACTGTCCAGCTAACTATAACAAGTGTGACCTGAAAATAGCACTTTTCATTGGTTTAGAACAGTTTTGGTTTCCAAATGATGAAAGCCCGGGTCATGTGACCTGAAAATAACACTTTTCATTGGTTCAGAACAGTTTTGTTTTCCAAATGATGAAAGACCCCACCTTTTTTCCTCATTCTCACTTTGTTCTTTGAGTGAGGAAGACCTGCTTCTATTGATAGAGAAATGGCTACAATAGCAGCAGCAGCTGGAGCATCTGCATCACCACCACCACCACCACCACCACAAGGACCACCACAACACCACATTGGTGGTGAAGAAGAAGAGGAGGAGGAGGAGGAGGAGGAGGAGAGAAGGCAGTTCCTGCCTAAAGACAATCCCCCATATAAACCTAGGGAGCACTTTATATGGGAGTTTTTTAAAATCCCAAGGGATGCCAAAAAAGTAAATGCTGCAAAGGTGACCTGTCTCATCTGTGGCGCTGTACTATCCAGGGGGAACCCTGCAAAAAAATATTCATTTGGGAATCACACAATGATTCGTCACATGCAACGTCACATGCAACGAAAGCACCCCAATAACTATTCTGCAGTAGAGGTCAGGGAACTGACCAGAAACCCTCCCCAATCTTCTCCGAGCACTTCCAAACAACCCACTCCATCGGGTCCAGAAACTAGAGCGATGGTCCCAAACATCCAACGCAAGTTTGGAGATTACAAGATTACTTGTATATTTTGTGGGACTTTAATTTCTTATGGGGAGCAGAGTATCAAACTTATAAACTGTGCTGGAGACAAACCATGAGTGCCCAAAGAAGCCTTAATTTTTTCCTGTTTTTTTTGCTCCAGTTGAGCCGTTTACAATTCCCTGTTTTTTGTTTGTCCCCATAAAAAAATACAAAAAAAATATAAAATTCTTCATAAAAGCCAAAAAAAGTAAAAAATGTTCAAAAAAAACAATAAAAAAAATATAAAGCAACAAAAAGAATTAAAAAAACAGTTCTTTTTAGAACTACCTCTAATTTATAAAAAAATGCTACATTTTTTAAAAACTCTGTCATTCTTTTTTCTCTAGGGTACGTGCACCAGTACGCTCCCCCCTCCGCGAAAATCAAAAACAAAATACTTTTTTTTTGCCCCGCGAAGCCCTTTTATGGCCCCACATCAAACCTATGGGGTCAGGGGGGTCTACCCTGCCCCCTTTTGGTCATTTCCCCCTTTGTTTTTGCCACATCTTGTGTCTCGATCCTACCGAGACACAAGATGGCGGCCGCTCCGGACTGTTTGGAATGTTGACAGACACCCGAGAGCCAATCAGCTTTCCGCTCGCGTACTCGCGTAGCGCGCTGGAACGCGCCCCGGTGCGCGTACCGGGGCGCGCTCATAGATATATATATTTTTTGAACCTAAATTACTCAAAATCCACTGGAGCACACATCTTGAGAAATAGCAAAGGCACATCGAGCTACCAGTCCCTACAATTTTGCCAAGTTTGGTGGAAATCCATTTAGTCGTTCGGGCTAAAAGTGAGTCCAACCGCCCTATGGAAATTAACATGGAGAAAACACGTTTTGGGATCCCCCTTTTATCTCGGCCCCCGCTTGACGAAACCCCCCCAAAGTTTCAGGGAAGGAGCAGAGCGGAGCGGGCCATCTACTTTGAGAAATTTGCGAAAATTTGTCCACCGGCGCCAAAGTTATTCCCAATAGAATGTTGCGGATTTCCTATGGAAACTAGTGTGATATATTTACTATGGGTACTGTATCGATCCCCCTATTTCTGACCCTTGTCTGGTTAATAATTAACTAGCAGCCATTGAACTGCACAGAAACCCGTTATCTGATTAGCCAAACAACGGCACAGAAGCCCGTTATCTGATTAGGTCATAGCGCATGCCATCTCATTAGGCAAGCACTATTTCTCCAGCCCCCTAATAGGCATACGGTGTTCTCAAAACAAATCAAACCTACCACGACCTGGGAAATCCCCACAGCCATTGTTTTGATTTAACCGAGAACTTCAGTAAAGAATGTGCGAACGATCAGTTCGTATGACATCCTTATTGACGTATTTATGTCCATCCTTACGTCAATCTCGGCACCTTTCAGGTATAAATAATACCGACATTGCCTTAAGCAAACACACAAGGTGGTGACAAGATTGGAGCAGCGAGACTTGCCGAGGAGCCCAGCTGACCGCGAAGCCCACAGACGCTGCCCCTCCTTTCTGAAGCGCTGAGAGAGAGACGCTGCCTTTTCTCCTGCCGAGAAATCCAGCTCCGGCGCTTCCAAGCCGCCCTCGCAGGCAGCTGGAATATCAAGCCCTGAGATAGAGATACCAACCCTCCAGCCTTCTAAATCCCAGGTACTGAACTGAATAACCCTTTGTAGAGAATTCTTGAAGCAGACTCTTGGCAAAACAAACTTAACTTAAACTGCTACTTATCTACTCCCGCCCACGTATTAGGCTTAGGTCAGGTACATTGGGGTAGGCGTAGTTAGAAGCACCAGTTGAGTACGATTAGTCAATGTATATATGTATGTATCTATTTCATCCATTTTAAGTATCATATGGCTAAGAAACCATATCAATGCTTTTACAGTATTATTTTATAATTCTGTTATTACTGTATGCACTTTACTTAACTATAAGTATTGCAATAATAGCGATTCATTTCTCTTGTATGAGAAAAGAGACTGATCAATAAATAACATCTTTTTATTGAACACGCCCGTCTCTTCCTTTTCTCTACAATCTGGTGAAACTAAGAATGCACTGAACTGACTGAGTAAAATAAGTTGTCTTTTGTTTTCACACGACTCTAGAGATACACTCTTGATTAGGGGAGAGCAAAGTTGTCATGTTCTATGGTTGTCAGAAACTAAATCCCTTCTTGTCTATCCAGGGAGGTTAAACTCCTCCTTGTCTATTCGAGAAAGTTTCTAGTGAACTCTGAGCTAGCTGGCAAAGATTAAACTTTAAGTCTAATATCGACAGTAGAAGACCTAGTTAACCTCTGTCCTACGTCTATACTATTGAAGATATTATTCCAATGCGCAGAGCCTATTGGGATAATAGGAACTACACTACATGGCGCCCAACGGTTTGGATAGGCGATAAATCTAACGTAAGACATTAGAGTAACTCAGTCGTGCTTTTTCACACAGACCCCTTTTCCCCATAATACTCCAAAGACATCTGGAGTGGGTGAAAGGTTAAATCCGCCAAACTTAGTAGGAGGAGACTCCTATGTATGGTTCTTGGTTTATTCAACGTTGAAGGATACACTGTTCCAAAATATTGTGCATCTAATCTTTGTTTCCATAGAAACCTGATCTGCAAATAAATAAAATAACTTTCTTGACATTAGAATGTCACAAGCTGAAGAAGAAAGGGAGACAGCTAGAATAGCAGCTCAACTCCTAGCGGCTGACAATAGTCTCCTACAGCAAGACCCGGAGGCAATACTCATCCCGGTTAACATAAGGAAATCTATAACTTTAAAACTTATAGAAAATGGGCTGACACCGAGAGGTGGTACAGTCATATTCGTAATTGAGGCACACGCATATCGGCAGACAGAGGTATTCTATTCATGGATAAACTTTCCAGCAGCAAACGCTGTAACAAAGGACTTCCACTATTACAAAATAAAGGAACCTCCTAATGAGTACACTCCTTTCGAGGAGGTGGAAATACCACTCAAATACCAAGAGCACCTGCTCTGGTTTAATGGCGCCCTAAAACATAATAATCACATCACCAGGCTCGGTCCACTAGGTGAACCAGGAGCAACGTGGCCGGTCCTAGCCGGATACACACCACATCCAGACATTGAAGAAATGTCTGCACCAGAACTTTTAGCACAGCTAAAACAATTAATTAAAATACATAGACAATTAGTCCAATATGTAATGCGGACTTCAACAGTCCAACCAGCTATTAAAATTCCACAGCTGATCCCTCACCAGGGGAACACAAATAAAATTACACCACAGAACATACAGTCCTGTCTAGGTAAAGTACCCGCAAAACGGGAACAAATTCCATCCTGGTTAGCACAAAAAATCACTCAAATAGAGGCGGTATTTCCAGATACCACCCCGGTTGAGAAACACAGGATTCTGACTATCTGTCTTCCAATGGGAATCGCACCACATGTGGAGGACTGTGACACTTGGGGTACAGTCTTTGCTTCCATTTACACAAAAACACATGGTGTTCCATCCATGTCAGTAATACCAGATGTGCTAAAACAAATTCAAGATGAATACGGTCCAGAACCTGCCTTAACTCTTGGTATGAAATTACTAAAAGACTTCAAGCAGGTCTCGGCAATATTATTAGCAAATATAAAGGGAGAAGCAGCAAATGTGGCGATCCGCCAGAGGTTGAAAGAGACAGATATAGCAGACCAACCATTTGAAATTGCCAGAATCATAGAAAAATCCTATGAAGAACTAGGAAGAGATAGTTTGGATGGAAAACCGGTGAAACCCCAACTTATTGAAAAACCTGAAAAAGTATTTATTAAAAATAATCTAAACACTCAAAAAAAGAGCTGGGATGGAAATAAACAATCCACTCCTAAAGAAAAAAGATTCCAGTCCAGAGGAAGGTCTCCTCGGTGGAGAGAAAGATCTCCGGACCAAGGACACAAGTCTCCCCAGAGGGAGCCCTCTGAGAAAAAATACAACCTTAGAAATAGGGATAATCTGAAGAAACCTGATAGATATCAAGATATTGATACACGTCCCTCTCAATCTTTTCAGACTGCCTTGCAGAAATCAGAAAGAAGAGGACGATCAGAACACAGGGAAGAGCACGTCAAGTCCAAAGACAAGGAACCTGCTCATCAAAATAAAAAAATTACAGTTTCCAAAAAAGAAGGTAGCCAGTATTAAAGTAATCAACCATGCCGAGAATACTGAGGACACAGCTGAAAAACGGAGAATGGGCTCAGACAATGCTAGACAGCGCAGCAGAAGTGAGCATAGCTCGCAAGATCCTTATGAATCATCTGGAGACAGTGGACACGAATGAATACATTCAGGTGGAAACTGCAGATACCAGAGTTAGCAACCTCATAAAATATATGAAATAACATTGCGTATAGAAGGGGATAAGACTAGGAAAATAAGGGGTCTCTTTTGGGATAATCTCCCCAAGGGCAATGACATCCTTCTAGCTGAAAGAGACTGGCCACCAGAGTTTGTCAGGGAGTGCCCTCATGGCGAAGAAATAATTATGCCTGCCTTCTCAAATCATATTCCAATTCATAAAAAATATACACTTGCAAGAAAGTGGGCAGTAGCCCAAGCTCCTGCATTATATAAAAACCATGTGGGATAGGATGAGGACTCTCCTCCTCACAAAATCCAGTTAAAATCACAACCTACTGCTCAGAGGCAGTACCCAATTAAGCAAGAAGCAAAAAAATGGGTAAAAGAGATCCTAGATCAACTTGAATACCAGGGGGTGATTGAAACTTGCACCTCACAAATGAATAATCCTTTGTTTCCTGTCTCCAAACCAGACAATTCATATCGTCTTGTTTTGGACTACAGACACCTTAACTCATGTTGCAAAACCTTTGCAGTACAAAACTCGCATAGTGCTGCACTAATGAATAACATAGTGCGCAAAAAATACAAAACAACATTAGACATCTCTAATGGATTCTTCTGTCAAAATATAGCACCAGAGAGCAGATATTTGACCGCGTTCTCAATAAATGGCGCGCAAAAAAATTCTGTTGTTTGCCCCAGGGGTTTAAAAACAGCCCAGGATTATTCTCAGCAAGAGTAACAGAGTTACTACAAATATATGATGATGAGGCATTATCTTATGTCGATGACATCTATCTAACAGATGATGACTTGGATACTCACTTGAAGAGAGTGAACGCCATAATACTTGGGTTCGCAGCAGAGGGTTACAAATTCAACTTTAAAAAGTCAAGAATTGCCCATCTTACTGTCCTGTTTTTAGGATATGAACTATCAAGTGAAGGCAAAAGCCTGGCTGACAATTTCCTAGAGAAATGTGCTGTAATCCAAGCACCTAGAACACTAAAAAACTTACAATCAATTCTAGGTTTCCTGAATTTCGGAAGAACTTACATTATAAATTATGCAGAGAGAGTTAAACCTCTCTATGATCTTATTAAACCAGATTTTAAAAGAATCAATTGGACTCAAAAACACACAGAAATTTTGAGATCTTTACAAACAGATATGTTAGTTAAAACAAAATTACAAACACGTGACAACACACGCAACCTTGTGATTCGAGTCATCCCAGGAAGATGCGGATTCACATACCTGACCTCTAATGAGGGAGAGAAGGTACCAATAGCATACAAATCACATTTGTACACAGAGCTGGAAAAAGGTTCAGCATTAAGGAAAACATTGTTCATGCGGTTCAAACAGCTGTAGCAAAAGAAAAATACCAAGCCGACGGTAGACAGGTTACAGTCAGAACAGTAGAATCAGCTTTTGAGGCATTAACAACACCATGTAATTTACTGACAACGGCACTGAATCCAGAATGGATACAATGGGTAAATTCTGTTGCTACAGACAAAGTAAAACACTATTTTGACCCGGAAATGAAAGAATTAAAATATCTAGACTATGAGAGAGAATACCCTCTGCCAATCGACATTCTGCCTTTACGACAGTACGCCTGTGTAATATATACAGACGGTCATGCTCAACCCTCAGTTTGGGGAGAGCTGGCTTACAACGCCACATGCGAAATTGTAAAAGAAGTGTGGCGCGGAGGTAAATTAAGACCTCTACTTACAAAAACACACTCAGTAGAAAATAATTCAGAACAACAAACTGAAATAATAGCGTTAAAAATGGCGCTAGATAATGCCGATCGCGAATTCCCGACACTTATAGTGTGCGATTCGTATTACTGCGTCAAATCATACAATAACGATTTACAGAAATGGATTCAAAACGGTTACAAAGATGACACAGGTGCAACAATAAAGCAAAAAGTGCTTTGGGAACAAGTAGTTCTTTTACAGAAAGAACTACCAAAAACTCACGTGATACATTCACTGAGTCATCAGCGTGATGGCGTTCACGTTGCAGGGAATTCATTGGCTGAGACAGCCACAGCGGTAGCAACTAAATCGGCTTCCGTAGCTACAAAAAAGCATACAGTAAAATACATTGACGGAGAAACTGTGCTGGCAGTGACAACGTCATCAAAAGGCGACTGCTCAGCGCTACCGATCAATTACCCACTCAATTATACATACATAATCGATGAAAACTCAGTCCCTTTTGCTCGAATCCCTGGAGTGGGGGATAGAGTAATTCCAAACACGGACAGGAGAGGCTTGTTAATAGCAGACGCACATATGGGTGAGGGTCTCAGACACCTTAAGCTAAAAGATTCTCTGGAAGAATTACAATCAGTGTACTGGTGGCCAGGCATGAGCCTGCATCATCACATTTTTGTAAAAAACTGCCCAGAGTGCAACAGAGATCGCAGTGGCGAGAGAAACGGTTTACTACCATGGCGTTTCACTCCAGAATGTATCAAATCAACAAAAAAATAATAAAAACACAGTATGAATAATGCGTTGTATTAACATGTAGAGACTATCTTCCCTTATAATGTAGACCCCAACTTTCGGCTGACGTCGGAACTGTTATACAAAGATTTGCGAGTCTAGAATGGTATATACGCTAGAAGCATGTTACGTTCTGACCAAAATCTTTCCTTTAGCTCTAAAAACAGCTTATGGGGGGTGACTGGCCAGAATGAACATTGCATTGCGTGACTCTTCTCACTTCCTTCCTGAGGGAAACGGGATGGTGTAAAGAAAAAACCAAGGCATAAAGCAATCTATAACAGCAAAGATATTAGGTTCAGGAGTTGGGTGGGTAAAACATTTAATAAGTGTCCAACGTAGTCTAAATAACCTGCCAAGAAATTCTCTGAAAGGACTCAGTCCGTACGAACTATTGTTTGGGACTGGAATGTTAATCCAGGACTTAGATAGTCAGACTTCAGTGGTTAAAGAAAAATGCTTTGATATCAAAGATCGCTTGGCTATTTTACAGGACTTAAATGAAACAAGAAAAGACCTGAGCAACATAAAGTTGAAACAGCAGCCAGCAACCACTGAAGAAAAACCACCTGTCCCAGCAAGGCCTGTCTGGATTCCAAAAGTCAGGGATCTGGTCAGAGAGAAGATCGCGGTAAAGAAGCAATTTGGGCCTTCTTACAGAAAAGCAGTTCCTGTCTTGTCTATCAACGGGACAAGATCAGTAGTACTACCGCCCCTTGCTGGTAAAAAGGAGAACCGAGTCATATCCATCGACCTGGTTAAACAACAATCATGTGGCCGATAACAAATAGTAGGCCAAGTGGACTCCCAAGAAGTAGCAGAACACCAAAGTTTGCTACATCCACAGAGGTTCAAACTGAAAGACTGATCACATTTGGAAAATCTACAGTGAAACAACAAGGACTATGCAACAAAGCAATGGAACTTGAACCTCTTAAAACCCAAATAAAAACTTTTCATCAAGGAACAACAACCTACGATAATGTAACTACAGACTTTGCTAATGAAATAAAGCAAAATCCAAAAACAAAAAGTAATCCAGAAGCAATTGGAACAATTGACAGAACGGCATCCGGCTACTTCATCAACTTCGATGATGTTTCAGAAGATCCAAGTGAACCAGAAGTACAGCCATCAACAAAAACTTTTAAAGACAAAGCAAAGGAACGTTTTCATCAACTAAAGGGAACCTATCTGACTTCTCCATGGATTGAAATTTGGGTGACATTAGGTGCATTTATCCTCATACTTTGGCTCATCATGGTACTATGCTTGGGACATTTCATTGAGGGAAAATATGCTAAAATGGACACAGCAAGCCAGAAAATCAACTTGGTCCTTAAACCACACACATCTTCACACGTCAAGAAAAGAGAACTTTCTTCAGTGAACTTCACAGCCAATCCTATACCAGGCGGTGTAGCATGGGACAATACTAATTATGAAATCTATGGCCCGGTTGAAATCCTGAAGTATCCACATCAATTTAAGATCTAGTTAAGTGACTTTGTAAAACCAAGTGCATTCGCTGATGATTGGGACTTTGAAAGTATAAATGATATGATGTCTGACCTAGTAATGTCTGCTAAATTTACAGAACATGATTATTTGCAGGGTTCGTCTAATTATGATCAAATGTTCTGCTACAACCACTATGGTAACCATTATCTCCATAAATCTGCACAACCTAGAAATGTTTTAAATTATAACCAATGGGAACATTGTGCTACTCCACCAAAGGGTAGTTCTAAAACATTTTATGATAAATATTCATATTTTTCAGGGTTTAACACAAGTAATGCAGAAACATTTTATTTCAAATTGTCGAATAAGACAGGTATGAAGACCATGCTTACAAACACGAAATTGATATATTCAGATTCATTTTTTGAGCAAATGAATACATTTGGTTTTGATTTCTGGAACAATAACATTGAAACAAAAACTGTTTGGGGTACAAAAGATTGGCAAGTACAAGGTATAGAATCATTGTTCAGAGCCTGTATGATCCCAGAACAAATTATATTTATGAATGACACTATTCAACAAACTACCTGTCTTGGCTTAGCCAAAATCAAAGACTTAAACAAACCGTCTATTCCAAAGCCAACAACGAACAGTAATAGCTCTATAGATGTTGAGATAGACGTGAACCATATTTTAAACCAAAACAGAACACATCCTGATTGGAAACAATGGTTGATCTGGCCCACAGACACAAATAACTGTCAAGACAGATTCCTGAACAAAATACAGGGGTTCAAATTGACCAGGCCAGACCCTAGATATTCCCAAAGACAACATCCAGGGATAGTAACTACTTACAGTGTGGGCAAGCTCTGCCTTCAATGGCTACAAACATCCACACTGGCAGAAATTAAGCAACACCTAACTTTACTTCAAGAGGGTGCTGACTTGCGTGATTTCATTATGGGACCACGCAAACAGCGTCAAAAACTTTTCATAGCGGCCTCTATATATGCAGCTTACAATGAAGCCTGGAAAGTAACTCAAATTGAGACAGCAGAAAAAATACAGGAAATTGACCGTATTAATTTGGAAAAATCACTTTCTGTTGTGGACAATGGGTTAATGACTCTGTCCTCCAGAATATATTCACTGGACAGTATTGTGTCTTCAGCAATCGATATAATATCGCAAGACTTACTGATGTTACAACACGGTCAGTCCCAATTGCGTTCTATTGTACAACTTGGCTGGACGTTACAAAATCTGCGTTCAGGCTATGTGCCTTGGCGTTTAATCAACACAACGTCACTATTTAATATCTTTAACCTTACTGATAAACAAATCAGTTTGGCACAGAAGGGTGCTGACTATACAATTCTGAGCATTGAAAAACTTGAGAGATTACCATTGACAATGTCAGAACGACCTGTCATTGAATGGATAATACATGGGATAATAAATATTCCGATAACAACTTTCCAGTTTCAATACTGCCAAAAATATATACAGGCAGGCCAGTATGAAAGGTTGGGTAAAGGATACATTAAGTCAACATGGAACTTGCCCTATACACACGCATGTGTTAGTATTAAAGGACAAAGTGTGTTCCTTAGTGGCAATAATTGTGAAAGGTCACTAAGCGGTACACTTCTGTGTCAGGGTATTAGTTTGCATGGAGCATGTGAAGGGACTTCAAATAACCTTTCATGTCACCAGCTAGGCACACCTGCAACACAAATAGAACCATTCTTTAGGAGACTCTCGAACGGGAGTTACATTCTAATTGTAGATCGCAGATGTTGCAGTCTGCTGCCCGAAAAACCTTATCTCATAACTGTGACTACGAAGGTCATATGCTGTGAACGAGTATTGTTACCAAACGATGCCCGAGACAGGGAAGCAAGGTTATGGCCCAGTTTGAAAATTTCTTCTATTCGAATTGATACTTTAAGCAGAATGAAGACAGTGCTCCTACAGATGCCAACCATGTTAACGTCATCAAAAGAAACGTATGATCTCCAAGTTGCAAGGACAACTGCTGAGATTCATTCACTGTTATCAACCAATTCCCCCATACATTTCGCAGAAATACTGAGCGAAATCTTAAATATTTCTGATACAAGTGGAATCGCAAGTGTATTTAAGACAGTGTTTTCGGGAGCTTTCACCCCATTCAAAGCCATCCTAGGTATTTTTCCTGATTTTGTCCATTCCATCTTTGGCGGACTTCCTCTCCTTTTGGGACTAGTGGCAGGCATCCTATTTTTGATCCTGTTACTTCGCTATGGCAAACCACGTCACAGACAAGACACCAGCGATAATGGAAGAAACAATCCGAGCTATTGGCTACCGGGACCGGATAACTAAAGTCCTTGGACTAGCACGGCTACGAGATTCAAACATGACTTGGTTTCTTTCATTTAGACCGATGTGGCAAAGTTGTGTTATGCCTGTATTAAGGTGCTTGCTATGCGGCGAAGAATGCGTATTGGACACCTGTCTGACACTACAATCGGATGTGCCAATGGACGCAGAGACTTTGTTGGGTCCGGTAACGGCTCATGCATTGTGCTGTCCCCAGCGGCTACCAATCCTGATGACGGCATTCGTGGAGACTTCACCACTACGATTGAAGAGTTGTGAAGTACAAGATGAAAGCAGCATCGATCAGGTACGACCTTCTGTCAGCTATGCTGATCGAAACATCAATGAAGGCAATCATGCTCATGAATGCATGTTACAAAATTTTTCCGAGTTAGTGGAACTTTCGCAAGAAGCAGTTGACAGTTTTTTCGAAAGTCTCAACAATATGATGTTTTCACCAGAGCAGAAAGAATGACTTTGAACAAACTAGCACACGGCGTTCCATACACCCTGAATTTGGCCTTCAACTTTGAAAATAAAGCAATAAGAAATTTTCTCACCAGTTTTTACGGAGAGCGAGACATTTTTTTTCCCCTTCCATTTCCAAAAATATTTACGATTTTTTGGGACACTTATCTTCTGCTTAAAGTAAAACTATTCCTAGAGAACAAAATTTCTATTTTTAGCTACTCTAGAGACATTAGCTACCCTCTAGCATGTTCGCAAGTATTATGATTTTTGTGATGAGATGGTCTCGACCTTTTCTTCTGTATTAAGAGCTATTTCATGTGTAATTTCCGCATTTCGTTCATGCTGATTTCAAAATATGCGTATTACATTTAGCATTATTATACTGCTTGAAGTGCATATAGTAACTATACTCATCTTTTCGTGTATTTCGCATTTCCAATTTTCAGAATGCATTTGATTGTATTTTGGGGTGGTTCGGTATACACATGCACTACTAGTTTTGTGTACTATGCCTAGATTTGTAAATATGGACATAGATTACGTGGAGTGGGTGTGATGTATTTACTATGGGTACTGTATCGATCCCCTATTTCTGACCCTTGTCTGGTTAATAATTAACTAGCAGCCATTCAACTGCACAGAAACCCGTTATCTGATTAGCCAAACAACGGCACAGAAGCCCGTTATCTGATTAGGTCATAGCGCATGCCATCTCATTAGGCAAGCACTATTTCTCCAGCCCCCTAATAGGCATACGGTGTTCTCAAAACAAATCAAACCTACCACGACCTGGGAAATCCCCACAGCCATTGTTTTGATTTAACCGAGAACTTCAGTAAAGAATGTGCGAACAATCAGTTCGTATGACATCCTTATTGACGTATTTATGTCCATCCTTACGTCAATCTCGGCACCTTTCAGGTATAAATAATACCGACATTGCCTTAAGCAAACACACGAGGTGGTGACAAGATTGGAGCAGCGAGAGTTGCCGAGGAGCCCAGCTGACCGCGAAGCCCACAGACGCTGCCCCTCCTTTCTGACGCGCTGAGAGAGAGACGCTGCCTTTTCTCCTGCCGAGAAATCCAGCTCCGCCGCTTCCAAGCCGCCCTCGCAGGCAGCTGGAATATCAAGCCCTGAGATAGAGATACCAACCCTCCAGCCTTCTAAATCCCAGGTACTGAACTGAATAACCCTTTGTAGAGAATTCTTGAAGCAGACTCTTGGCAAAACAAACTTAACTTAAACTGCTACTTATCTACTCCCGCCCACGTATTAGGCTTAGGTCAGGTACATTGGGGTAGGCGTAGTTAGAAGCACCAGTTGAGTACGATTAGTCAATGTATATATGTATGTATCTATTTTATCCATTTTAAGTATCATATGGCTAAGAAACCATATCAATGCTTTTACAGTATTATTTTATAATTCTGTTATTACTGTATGCACTTTACTTAACTATAAGTATTGCAATAATAGCGATTCATTTCTCTTGTATGAGAAAAGAGACTGATCAATAAATAACATCTTTTTATTGAACACGCCCGTCTCTTCCTTTTCTCTGCAATCTGGTGAAACTAAGAATGCACTGAACCGACTGAGTAAAATAAGTTGTCTTTTGTTTTCACACGACTCTAGAGATACACTCTTGATTAGGGGAGAGCAAAGTTGTCATGTTCTATGGTTGTCAGAAACTAAATCCCTTCTTGTCTATCCAGGGAGGTTAAACTCCTCCTTGTCTATTCGAGAAAGTTTCTAGTGAACTCTGAGCTAACTGGCAAAGATTAAACTTTAAGTCTAATATCGACAGTAGAAGACCTAGTTAACCTCTGTCCTACGTCTATACTATTGAAGATATTATTCCAATGCGCAGAGCCTATTGGGATAATAGGAACTACACTACATGGCGCCCAACGGTTTGGATAGGCGATAAATCTAACGTAAGAGATTAGAGTAACTCAGTCGTGCTTTTTCACACAGACCCCTTTTCCCCATAATGGGTGAAAGGTTAAATCCGCCAAACTTAGTAGGAGGAGACTCCTATGTATGGTTCTTGGTTTATTCAACATTGAAGGATACACTGTTCCAAAATATTGTGCATCTAATCTTTGTTTCCATAGAAACCTGATCTGCAAATAAATAAAATAACTTTCTTGACATTAGAATGTCACAAGCTGAAGAAGAAAGGGAGACAGCTAGAATAGCAGCTCAACTCCTAGCGGCTGACAATAGTCTCCTACAGCAAGACCCGGAGGCAATACTCATCCCGGTTAACATAAGGAAATCTATAACTTTAAAACTTATAGAAAATGGGCTGACACCGAGAGGTGGTACAGTCATATTCGTAATTGAGGCACACGAATATCGGCAGACAGAGGTATTCTATTCATGGATAAACTTTCCAGCAGCAAACGCTGTAACAAAGGACTTCCACTATTACAAAATAAAGGAACCTCCTAATGAGTACACTCCTTTCGAGGAGGTGGAAATACCACTCAAATACCAAGAGCACCTGCTCTGGTTTAATGGCGCCCTAAAACATAATAATCACATCACCAGGCTCGGTCCACTAGGTGAACCAGGAGCAACGTGGCCGGTCCTAGCCGGATACACACCACATCCAGACATTGAAGAAATGTCTGCACCAGAACTTTTAGCACAGCTAAAACAATTAATTAAAATACATAGACAATTAGTCCAATATGTAATGCGGACTTCAACAGTCCAACCAGCTATTAAAATTCCACAGCTGATCCCTCACCAGGGGAACACAAATAAAATTACACCACAGAACATACAGTCCTGTCTAGGTAAAGTACCCGCAAAACGGGAACAAATTCCATCCTGGTTAGCACAAAAAATCACTCAAATAGAGGCGGTATTTCCAGATACCACCCCGGTTGAGAAACACAGGATTCTGACTATCTGTCTTCCAATGGGAATCGCACCACATGTGGAGGACTGTGACACTTGGGGTACAGTCTCTGCTTCCATTTACACAAAAACACATGGTGTTCCATCCATGTCAGTAATACCAGATGTGCTAAAACAAATTCAAGATGAATACGGTCCAGAACCTGCCTTAACTCTTGGTATGAAATTACTAAAAGACTTCAAGCAGGTCTCGGCAATATTATTAGCAAATATAAAGGGAGAAGCAGCAAATGTGGCGATCCGCCAGAGGTTGAAAGAGACAGATATAGCAGACCAACCATTTGAAATTGCCAGAATCATAGAAAAATCCTATGAAGAACTAGGAAGAGATAGTTTGGATGGAAAACCGGTGAAACCCCAACTTATTGAAAAACCTGAAAAAGTATTTATTAAAAATAATCTAAACACTCAAAAAAAGAGCTGGGATGGAAATAAACATTTGATATTTGTATATTCCAGGAGACTTGGGCATGCGATCCTGTCTTTGTATTAAGCTATTTGAATTTTTATGTGTCAGCCGTCAAGGGTCCGAAAGGTAGACCTATGGGGGGGCTTACTATCTGGATTCGACAGGCACTAAATCTCTCAGTTAAAAACATAGCTATTGGACATAATGATATCCAGCTTATTAGGATTTCTAATGATAGAACAGGGTCACTTGATATTTACAATATTTATATTAGGAGTTCCAAAGGTCGATCTGAAACATTATTAACCTTGGCCGACCTTATCGAGGAGCACTCCATCAAAAATAACATTGTTATAGCAGGAGACCTTAATAGGACGTTTGAGCCATTGGTTGCGGGAGATGCTTTCACTGGTGCTGATGAGGATTCCTTTTGGGGCATCCCTGAACTGCAACTGAAACCAGTCTCCCGTTGGACAGAGGACATTATAGCTATTAATGCACTGTGTCTTGAAAAAGGCTTGAGAGCTACGAACGGGAGAACAGCTAGGGATAGAATTGGTTCACCAACTTTCGACAATGGGAGGCACAAAAGTCGAATTGACTATGTGATCTGCAGTTTGCATTTGTGGCCTGCCCTTTGTGATATGGAAGTCATTATAAGATCTGAGAGTGACCATAACCCCCTATGTGTGACTCACAAATGGTGGCCTGCTGAATTAAACTCTAGCTGCACGAAAGAATTAGTTCCTCCATCCATTATCCCCGAGAACAATATGCGTAGGCTACGTTGGGACACTGTAGCGAGAAATCAGCAGGCTATTGATATTATCAACAGTGAAACTGATCAAGCCATCCAAGCTATGGAACTGGCTAATGCCTCTCCTAAGGATCTGGGGGAAGTGGTCAAAATACATGATACCCTCTTTGGTAAGATCAAGGTGCACTTTCTAAGACCTGATAAGCATAAGGGGGTTATTACCAGAAAAGATGCTAGATGGTATAACTCTGATTGTAGGAAGGCAAGACTCGACCTTGGCCGGGCAATCAAGAAGCGAGACTGTGTGTCTGTTCCTCTAGCTAGGAAAGAATATAAAGTATGCATTGCTAAGGCTAAGAAGGATTGGGACGAGCAACACTGGTGCAAACTGAAAATGGCCAGTGACAGGAAGGATTCCAGAGTATTCTGGAATATTGTAAAATGGGGTTCTGAGAGAGCTGAAGAGTCACCAAGTAATAACGTCTCACAGGAGGCATGGGTTAAATTCTTTAGTTCGCAATACACTCTTAATACTCGGGTCTCAGTTGAGGACAGTACGGTTATGAAGTTTTTTGAAGATGATAATTTTAATTATAAAGAGATTATGTCTGCAATTTGTGCCGTAAAATGCGGGCGAGCTCCAGGTCAAGATGGAGTGCCCGCCGATATATTCTTAAACGATAGTGAACGCTGGTGCAAATATATACATTTGCTTATTAATTCAATTGCTCAAGGAGCAGATGTCCCTGATTCATGGAGGGGAGCAGTTATTATCCCCGTGTACAAGAAGGGGGACCGAGCTCAGCCCTGTAACTATAGGCCTATCAGCCTCATTGACACTGTGCAAAAAATCGTGGGTCGCGTGGTGGTCAATAGGCTTCTCGACTGGGCTGAGGATTTTAATATCCTATCTCCATTCCAAGCAGGTTTTAGAAGGGCAACAAGCACGATCGATCAAGTGTTCCGCTTCCAATTATTACAGTGGAAAACCGTGGTTCTGGGGGGGCGTAGCCTGTACGCGGCATTTGTCGACTTGCGGGCTGCATTCGACCTGGTCCCGCGTGCAAAACTGTGGCAGGTCTTGCATAGCTTGGGGGTTTCCGATGAGTTGCTAACCCTGATACTGCGCCTCCACGAGTCTAACTATGCAAAAATTCAGTGGGGCGGTCACGGGATGGTCACTCCTGATTTCCGTGTTGAAAAAGGGGTCAGACAAGGGTGCTCAATGGCTCCTACTCTATTTACATTGTTCATAAACGGGGTAGTTTCTCGATTGGTAACTGCGAATGTTGATGCTCCTTCTCTTGCAGGACTAAAAATCCCCATACTAATGTTTGCGGATGACACGCTAATTTTATCAAAAACCCCTAGTGGACTACAGCGTGCTCTGACAATTTTTGAGAACTTTTGTGGGGAACATGGACTGGAGGTGAATACTACGAAAACTAAACTAATGAGCTTCAAGCCGCAGCGTAGCTTTAAGTCCAAAATTATGATGAGTGGTGGGCCTTTAGAGTTAGTTAAATCATTCACATACCTAGGTATCCAAATAGCTGATGACCACAGGTGGAGCCAGCATATAAATATTGCTATTCTGCGACACAAACAAATTGCTGGCACAATTAATTCTGAACACAGGAAGTCGCTAACCAAACCTGTTAAACCAGCCCTATTGGTATATGAAGCAAAGGCTATTGGGTCTGCACTTTACGGCGCTGAAATGTGGGGCTTTGAAAATCTTACATCTCTGCAAGCCTCTGAAAATAAATTTTTAAGAACTCTTACCGGTACACCTAAAAGTACTCCGTTGTTGCCTCTCCGATACGATCTAGGAAGGAAACAAATCAAGGACTTGGCCAGATTACGCCCGATCTTGTATTGGCGCAGACTCTGGACCACTCCTGAGCTCTCACATTATGCCGCGGGTTTTGTGGATGTGATCAAGGCTGATGGCTTTCACAAGATAAGCTGGCTTAAATCATTGAAAACTATATTGTTTGAGCTAGGGTTGAGTTCTTTATGGGAGGACCCTGCTGGGGCATCTTTCCCTTCTAAGCGTGTCTTAAAAGATATTTTTTGGGAATGGATTGCTACTAAAACTTTAAATGCTTCAAGCTCTGGGTCCATGTCTTCGCATTTTCTTGAGGCTAAAATGTATCCAGTCTTGGAACCATATTGGGATATCATCTCCAAACCAGGTGATAGGAAGCTCTTATTCCAACTGAGAGCTGGTGCACTTCCTATAAAAATATTGACAGCTAAATGGGGTTCAGGTGGAAATAACACCTGCCCAGCTTGTGGGTTGGGGGATGAGTCTCTGGGTCACTTTCTGTTTTCATGCAGATCGTATGCTATTCCAAGACGAGTATGGTTAGCTCCTATGTGTAGGAACCTTGGGACATCAAGTAGTTCTGTAGCTATGCGAATTATTTGTACGACTCAAGTTTCTTGGATCCTGATAGCTTCAGCAAAATACCTGGGTTGGGCATGGATGCTCAGGCAGAGACTGCTAGTTAAATAACTATTCTCTGCCTGACAATTTAGACAGAGACTGCTAGTTAAATAACTATTCTCTGTAGAAGACCTAGTTAACCTCTGTCCTACGTCTATACTATTGAAGATATTATTCCAATGCGCAGAGCCTATTGGGATAATAGGAACTACACTACACTGGGTCCTAACTATAACTACCTACTGGCTACCGCCAGTAGGTAATATATATATATATATATATTACCTACTGGCGGTAGCCAGTAGGTAGTTATAGTTAGGACCTACTTTCCATAGGAAATCCAGAAAATTCTATTTGGAATAACTTTTGCGCCGGTGGACGAATTTCTCCAAGAAAATGGCCTCCTCCGCTGCTTCCCTGAAAGTTTGGGGGTGATTCGTGAAGCAGGAGCCGAGAAAAAAGGGGGGTCCCAACACGTGTTTTCCCCATGCAATTTTCCGTAGAACCTTAAGCCAGGGCTACAGCCCGAACGGCTGAACGGAATTACACCAAATTTGGCAAAAAGGTAGAGTTTGTTTCGCAGTTCACGCTTTTTTTTATATGGTGTAAATCCGTTCAGTAGTTCCTAAGAAAATCATAAGTTAAATCATAAGTATATCTTGAAGAGCTTACCTTAAGCTTACTGTGCTCTGTTCCTTCCCGAGCAAGAGCTGAATGCTAATTGGCTGTCAACACTCCAAACCAGGAAGTGTTGGCAGTCATCTTGTGCCTCTGAAGAACCAATTCTGAAAAGGGGGTGGTGATGAACAGAGTGTCTGAATTAAGCAGACCACTCTTACCCAGTCCAAAGATCAGGGCTTGATCCATCACCGTTATTTAGCTCACTGCCCCATCCCAGCTCAGAACCTGGCTATATGCAAATTAGTCTGTCCCTGGCCCAGTGCATCATGGGAACAGGGCAGACCAAACTACCAAGCCAATTCTTCACCAGAAAGGAGACAAGCTACCGGGGACCGGTTTCTGGCATTTCAGCCTCGTCGGCCCAGCTTGCTTGAATCCTGATGGAGCAGTGAGCAAGGGACTCATGTCTGAGTATACCCTGCCACACCTATAGTGGCCAAAAACGATTCTGAAAAGGGGGTGGTGATGAACAGAGTGTCTGAATTAAGCAGACCACTCATACCCAGTCCAAAGATCAGGGCTTGATCCATCACCGTTATTTAGCTCACTGCCCCATCCCAGCTCAGAACCAGGCTATATGCAAATTAGTCTGTCCCTGGCCCAGTGCATCATGGGAACAGGGCAGACCAAACTACCAAGCCAATTCTTCACCAGAAAGGAGACAAGCTACCGGGGACCGGTTTCTGGCATTTCAGCCTCGTCGGCCCGGCTTGCTTGAATCCTGATGGAGCAGTGAGCAAGGGACTCATGTCTGAGTATACCCTGCCACACCTATAGTGGCCAAAAACGATTCTGAAAAGGGGGTGGTGATGAACAGAGTGTCTGAATTAAGCAGACCACTCTTACCCAGTCCAAAGATCAGGGCTTGATCCATCACCGTTATTTAGCTCACTGCCCCATCCCAGCTCAGAACCTGGCTATATGCAAATTAGTCTGTCCCTGGCCCAGTGCATCATGGGAACAGGGCAGACCAAACTACCAAGCCAATTCTTCACCAGAAAGGAGACAAGCTACCGGGGACCGGTTTCTGGCATTTCAGCCTCGTCGGCCCGGCTTGCTTGAATCCTGATGGAGCAGTGAGCAAGGGACTCATGTCTGAGTATACCCTGCCACACCTATAGTGGCCAAAAACGATTCTGAAAACGGGGTGGTGATGAACAGAGTGTCTGAATTAAGCAGACCACTCTTACCCAGTCCAAAGATCAGGGCTTGATCCATCACCGTTATTTAGCTCACTGCCCCATCCCAGCTCAGAACCTGGCTATATGCAAATTAGTCTGTCCCTGGCCCAGTGCATCATGGGAACAGGGCAGACCAAACTACCAAGCCAATTCTTCACCAGAAAGGAGACAAGCTACCGGGGACCGGTTTCTGGCATTTCAGCCTCGTCGGCCCGGCTTGCTTGAATCCTGATGGAGCAGTGAGCAAAGGACTCATGTCTGAGTATACCCTGCCACACCTATAGTGGCCAAAAACGATTCTGAAAAGGGGGTGGTGATGAACAGAGTGTCTGAATTAAGCAGACCACTCTTACCCAGTCCAAAGATCAGGGCTTGATCCATCACCGTTATTTAGCTCACTGCCCCATCCCAGCTCAGAACCTGGCTATATGCAAATTAGTCTGTCCCTGGCCCAGTGCATCATGGGAACAGGGCAGACCAAACTACCAAGCAAATTCTTCACCAGAAAGGAGACAAGCTACCGGGGACCGGTTTCTGGCATTTCAGCCTCGTCGGCCCGGCTTGCTTGAATCCTGATGGAGCAGTGAGCAGGGGACTCATGTCTGAGTATACCCTGCCACACCTATAGTGGCCAAAAACGATTCTGAAAAGGGGGTGGTGATGAACAGAGTGTCTGAATTAAGCAGACCACTCTTACCCAGTCCAAAGATCAGGGCTTGATCCATCACCGTTATTTAGCTCACTGCCCCATCCCAGCTCAGAATCTGGCTATATGCAAATTAGTCTGTCCCTGGCCCAGTGCATCATGGGAACAGGGCAGACCAAACTACCAAGCTAATTCTTCACCAGAAAGGAGACAAGCTACCGGGGACCGGTTTCTGGAATTTCAGCCTCGTCGGCCCGGCTTGCTTGAATCCTGATGGAGCAGTGAGCAAGGGACTCATGTCTGAGTATACCCTGCCACACCTATAGTGGCCAAAAACGATTCTGAAAAGGGGGTGGTGATGAACAGAGTGTCTGAATTAAGCAGACCACTTTTACCCAGTCCAAAGATCAGGGCTTGATCCATCACCGTTATTTAGCTCACTGCCCCATCCCAGCTCAGAACCTGGCTATATGCAAATTAGTCTGTCCCTGGCCCAGTGCATCATGGGAACAGGGCAGACCAAACTACCAAGCCAATTCTTCACCAGAAAGGAGACAAGCTACCGGGGACCGGTTTCTGGCATTTCAGCCTCGTCGGCCCGGCTTGCTTGAATCCTGATGGAGCAGTGAGCAAGGGACTCATGTCTGAGTATACCCTGCCACACCTATAGTGGCCAAAAACGATTCTGAAAAGGGGGTGGTGATGAACAGAGTGTCTGAATTAAGCAGACCACTCTTACCCAGTCCAAAGATCAGGGCTTGATCCATCACCGTTATTTAGCTCACTGCCCCATCCCAGCTCAGAACCTGGCTATATGCAAATTAGTCTGTCCCTGGCCCAGTGCATCATGGGAACAGGGCAGACCAAACTACCAAGCCAATTCTTCACCAGAAAGGAGACAAGCTACCGGGGACCGGTTTCTGGCATTTCAGCCTCGTCGGCCCGGCTTGCTTGAATCCTGATGGAGCAGTGAGCAAGGGACTCATGTCTGAGTATACCCTGCCACACCTATAGTGGCCAAAAACGATTCTGAAAAGGGGGTGGTGATGACAGACTAATTTGCATATAGCCAAGTTCTGAGCTGGGATGGTGCAGTGAGCTAAAAAACGGTGATGGATCAAGCCCTGATCTTTGGACTGGGTAAGAGTGGTCTGCTTAATTCAGGCACTCTGTTCATCACCACCCCCTTTTCTGAATCATTTTGTCCACCATAAGCGTGGAAGGGTATACTCAGATGTGAGTCCCTTGCTCATTGCACCATCAGGATTCAAGCAAGCCGGGCCGACGACGCCTGAAATGGCAGAAACCGGTCCCCGGAAGCTTGTTTCCTTCCCAGTACAAGAATTGGCTTGGTAGTTTGGTTTGCCCTCTTCCCATCATGCACTGGGACAGGAACAGACTAATTTGCATATAGCCAAGTTCTGAGCTGGGATGGTGCAGTGAGCTAAAAAACGGTGATGGATCAAGCCCTGATCTTTCGACTGGGTAAGAGTGGTCTGCTTAATTCAGGCACTCTGTTCATCACCACCCCCTTTTCTGAATCGGTAGAACCAAGGCACAAGAAAGCAGAGAAACAAACGTGGGAAATGCAATAAGGGGCCAGGATAGAAACATCCTGACCCCCTAGGCCTACTCAGGGGGTCACACAAGGACCCCCAAGGCGCCCCCCAAATTTATTTATTTTTAAAAATCACGCGTACCCCGTGAAAAAAAAAACGCGGTCTGCTTTTTTGAAAATTACCCCCGGGGGGAGCAAATCCCGGGGGTATATTTTAAAAAAGGTGTGGGGGGGCCCAATCCCCCCCACACTGCCCCGGGGACTGCCACACCCCGGGGCAAAGTAATTATGCTAGCGGGGGCACACGGCCCCCCGTAGCCCCGGGGACCGCCACACCCCGGGGCTTTGCTACTAAGTATGCGGGGGGGCTCATGCCCCCCGCAGCCCCGGGGACCGCCACCCCCTGGGGAAAAGACATTCATGATGGGGGGCCTCTAAGGCCCCCCGAGCCCCGGGTACCACCACCCCCGGGTCTTTGTTACTAAGTATGCGGGGGACTCACGGCCCCCGCAGCCCTGGGGACCGCCACCCCCCAGGGCTTCATTTTTTAAATAAATAAACCTGTGTGGGGGGACCAAGCCCCCCACATGACCCAGGGAGCGCCACCTCCCCGGGGCTCCAATATGTAAAATAGGGGGGTCCGTGATGGACCCCCCACCCCGGGGGACCACCACCCCCAGGGGCTTTGTAGATGTTGGGAGGGGGGCGTGCGGCCCACCTCCTGGAGCCCTCGATGGCCCTGGGGATCGCCACTCCCCAGGGCCGGCTCCTGCAGTGTCCCGGGGTTCCTACCCCTGGGACACTGCTGTTTGCTGTGGTAACATGCCCTGTGGTGCGTTTTAAGTTGGGGAATTATTTCTCCTTCAATCCACTCACATGTTATCAGGAGAGACCTCAGTGCTGCATTTTTCAGCCCACTACGGATCCTGAAAAGTAATTCTAATCGTAGTTACAGTAACTTGAATTTCCTTCCCTAGGCTAACGTTGACTGGTTTCACTTGGAAATTTTTCTCGCAGTTACTGTAACTTTAATTTTCTTCCCTAGGCTAACGTTGACTGGTTTCACTTGGAAATTTTTCTAAGTGTAGAGTTTTGGAAATTTAAAAAATTCCTCAAAAATCTGCCGAACTACGAATTCTGATTTACTCACCTGTTATTCCTCAAAAATCTGCCGAACTACGAATTCTGATTTACTCACCTGTTATCAGGAGATACCTCAGTGCTTCATCTTTTAGCCCACTACGGATCCTGAAAAGTAACTCTAATCGTACTTACAGTAACTTGAATTTCCTTCCCTAGGCTAAGGTTGACTGGTTTCACTTGGAAATTTTTCTAAGTGTGGAGTTTTGGAACTTTTAAAAATTCCTCTAAAATCAGCTGAACTATGAATTCCGATTTACTCACCTGTTATCAGGAGAGACCTCAGTGCTGCATCTTTCAGCGCACTACTGATCCTGAAAAGTAATTCTAACCGTAGTTACAGTAACTTGAATTTCCTTCCATAGGCTAACATTGACTGGTTTCACTTGGAAATTCTTCTAAGTGTGGATTTTTGGAAATTAAACAAATTCCTCAAAAATCAGCCGAACTATGAATTCTGATTTACTCTCCTGTTATCAGGAGAGACCTCAGTGCTGCATCGTTCAGCCCACTACTGATCCTGAAAAGTAATTTTAATCGTAGTTACAGTAACTTGAATTTCCTTCTATAGGATACCATTTCACTACTATATAAAATATTAATGATTTAAAAAAATATAAAAAATATTTATATTAAAACATTTATTTTTTAATTTATATAAAAATATGTATTGTAATTTAAAAAATAAAATATCTAAAACTAAATCATTTAAAATGATGTAGTAAATCAGTATGGCAGAAGGTTATCAAGATTCAGATATCTTGAAGTCTGATGAAAATGAAAGGCCCAACTAAGAAATTCTGTAGGTATGTCTACCGTGGCATCTGCCAACCATAATCTCCTAGTCTGGCCCAAGAAGCTAAATGAGGTCTGCATGAATGTGGACTCTGAAGGCTGGTCTGCTTTGATCTTTTTGACCTCTCAGATGCCTTTAACACTGTATCTCACTCCATCCTCCTCCAACAAGTGGGAGCCAGTGCCCTGGCATGGTCATCTTCCCTTGTGTGATGTGTCCAGGCAGTCGATCTTCAGTCTTTCATTTCTTCTTCTCCGTGAGTAACCTGGAATCCCTCAAAGTGTTTTTTTAGACTGGCTCCTATGTCCTTCACTTGGCTATCCACATTCGTTCTGTGGATCTCTAGGCAGAATATATACAATTTATGGTTGTATGGATCACAATTCTTGATCAATGGAATCCCAGGCTACCTAAGTGTTTACTAGCTACTGGAATATCCAATTTGATAACCATTAACTCTCTCAAAGTTTTTTTTATTTTTTTTAAACTTTATTTAGCATTTCCATAGATCATAGAACATTTCCATGCAATATGGACAAACATTGAAATTACAAAGGAATATGTAAGTTACAGGCTAGGCAGGTTGGCAATATGTGACAGTCATAGCAGGATAACAAACAGAAAAAAAAGAAACTGGAGGGATTTACATATACTAAGAACCTGGCGAACTAAGAGGAGGATCTCAGAGGAAGAGCCAAGGTGAGCGCGGGTGCCTGCGGCCCCCCGAGAGACTGGGCAGCTTGGGCGACCCTGAGTGCAAGAACGAGGAGACACAAGGTGGCAGACGGCGACCGCATTGGGCAGCGTTGGCCCTGGGCTAAGGAAGGGAGAGAATGCTGGCGAAGCTGTGAAGAGCGGTGGCGCCGGAGGGTGATGTGAGCGAACGGAGGACAGTCGCACGCTGCTGGAGAGGGGACTGGGTTTGCAGAACCGGTTTGAGAATTGGCCTCACTGACTACCCCACAGTAATGCTGTAGTGGTGGAGGAGAAGGGACTGGGCAGTTAAGTGATAAAGAGACCAGCCGTGCCTGTGCTCCTGGAGCGGTGAGACCTTTGGAGTGGTGGATCTAACCCAGATCTTTTGACTGGGTGTGAGTGTTTGATTGGCTCAGATGCTCCGTCCATCACCCCCCCTTTTGTACCACTTTGGCCACCATAAGTGTGGCAGGGTATGCTCAGACGTGAGTCCCTTGCTCACTTTGCCACTGGATTCAAGCAAGCCGGGATGAAGATGGCTGTAATGCCAGAAACCAGTCCTCGGAAGCTTGTTTCCGGTCCAGGGAAGGCATGGCTTGGCAGTTCGAGCTGGACTGTTCCCATGAGGCACAGGGTCAGACTGATTTGCATATAGCCATGTCTGAACTGGGGTGGCTGAGTGGGCTAAAGAATGGTGATGGATTAAACCCAGATCAGTTGACTGGGGGTGAGTGTTTGATTTGCTCAAGCTCTCCGTCCATCATCCCCTTTTGTATCGCTTTGTTCGCCCTAAATGTGGCAGGGTATGCTCAGACGTGAGTCCCTTGCTCACTTGGCCACTGGATTCAAGATAGCCTGGCTGATGAGGATTATGAATCCGAAACCGGTCCCAGGATGCTTGTTTCCGGTCCAGGGAAGACATGGCTTGGCAGTTCAGGCTGGACTGTTCCCATGAGGCACAGGGTCAGACTGATTTGCATATAGCCATGTCTGAAATGGGGTGGCTGAGTAGGCTAAAGAATGGTGATGGATTAAACCAAGATCAGTTGACTGGGGTGAGTGTTTGATTTGCTCAAACGCTCCGTCCATCATCCCCTTTTGTATCGCTTTGTTCGCCCTAAGTGTGGCAGGGTATGCTCAGACGTGAGTCCCTTGCTCACTTGGCCACTGGATTCAAGATAGCCTGGCTGATCAGGATTATGAATCCGAAACCGGTCCCAGGATGCTTGTTTCCGGTCCAGGGAAGACATGGCTTGGCAGTTCGGGCTGGACTGTTCCCATGAGGCACAGGGTCAGACTGATTTGCATATAGCCATGTCTGAACTGGCGTGGCTGAGTGGGCTAAAGAATGGTGATGGATTAAACCCAGATCAGTTGACTGGGGGTGAGTGTTTGATTTGCTCAAACGCTCCGTCCATCATCCCCTTTTGTATCGCTTTGGAGTGGTGGGGCAGGCGAGCAGTGCGGCTGAGAAAGGCCGGGCCCCAAAGGAGGGAAGCCCAGTGGATGGATTGGGTTGGCTCTTCCCTAAGGCACCGTTAAATGTAGGGCCAGCATTAGCGGGAAATACCTGAAGAACCAGGGCAATGCTCCAGCGCAGAGCAAGCATGAAGGGGCAAGACAGTCCCCTTGCCTGACCCCAAGATCGCTGCCACAGTGGTCCCCTCCACGTTGTTTTACTTCCCTGGAACATTAATTGGACATTGACCAGATCTTGAACCTATCGCCTAACCTGCTTACATATCAGGACTTGAACCTGCAGAACTTACTCCAGAGTGTGGAGACCAAGCTATTTGGCTGATGCCCGGTGGAGCTACCAGATAGCTAAAAGAGGAGAATGGTTGTGGACTACCCCCCCCTGCCGTCACCTGCCCAGCCGGACCTTGGGCATATTTTCCCCTTGTCTCTACGTACTATCTTCCTCCTACCCCTTTACCCTATCCCCTCACCCTTCCACGCTCCATCCACCTTGTCCCCTATGTTCTTTCAATGCTTTTCTTGATACTTATCTAACTTTTAACTGATGTAAATTGCAAACTTATTGTTCCTCATGTAAGCGTTTTGATTCCTTCGGGTCTAGACATCGCTATACAAAACTCATTAATTAAATATGCTCCCATTTTGTACTCTTTCTCTCTTTGTTTACTCACTTAGCTTCGATCCCCCCTCCCCTGAATCTCTCCCCTTGCCTGCTACTCTGCCTAGCCCCCTGTCCTTTGTGCCCTTTGACTAAGCACTCCTCCTCCCCTTTTTGGGGAAGGATCCAGTATATAGGCCTTGGAGTCTCAGAGACCCCTCTGAGAGAGTCCACTGCGTATAGGGAGCCTCTCACAATAGAGATGGGGAAGTTATACCACTTCCCCTGGGATCACAGCTTACTGGACTCTGGACGTTGCTTTGACTCGTCTACCGGTTTGTGTCCCCGTCACCCTTCCCCTCCTCTTCCCATGCTGTGTCTCTCACTCTCCCCTCCTCTTTCCCGCCTTCATTATCTGTCTACTTCTCACGCTCCTACCCCTCTCCCCCGAATCTCTCCCCTTGCCTACTTTTCCCCTTCCGTATTTGTGGTTATTGTTTATCTCGACCTTACAAGTAATTATGTTGCAATGCTCAAAGAACGTTGTAACCTTTGTAACGATGTAACCTGTAACTATGATCTGATGCGCATGTAAAGCGCTCTGATACCTCCGGGTCTAACCAGCGCTATATAAAACCTTTAAAATAAATATAACAACTACTACATTTAAAAATTATCATTTACAAAACCTTTGAAACTCACTGAAAAAACCATAGGTTTCAGCCACGTTATAGTTAGAAATTACAATTTAAAAAACCTTTGAAATTCACTGAAAAAACCGTAGGTTTCAGCCACATTATAGTTAGGAATTAGCATTTAAAAAACCTTAGAAATTCACTGAAAAATCCATAGGTTTCATACATGTTATAGTTAGCTGGACATTTAACTCATACAAAACCATTGAAATTCCCCTGTTATAATTAGTTCAGCTAACTATAACTCGCGCACCCGCAATGCACTGCTGATGACGTCACATATTACATCACTCATGAACATGGTCAGTGACATCACTGATGGGAAAGGGGGCAGGGTAGAAACATCCTGACTCTCTAGGCCTGCTCAGAGGGTCCCACATGGATCTTTAGGCCCAAAATATACTTTTTTTAAAAATAAGAAATCGCAGGGTACGTGTATCGTGTATCGTACACAATCACGGTGGAAAAGGAAAAAACTAGAGCTATATTTCTATGATAATATGTCAAACTTTCCATTTGTTTTTGTGCACCAGTTTCCAAGCCTACGTTTCTTACTTTTTCTTCAATTTCGCCAAGCAAACCTCTTCTCGTTTCAGGTATTAAATTTGGCGCTTTCTTTTCCCGGGCCGTGTGTGTCATCCGCTGCTATACTTTTGTAATATATGGCTGTTCCCCTGACTTCGTCTTTTCCCCTCCTGACCCCACCTCTGGAGCTCATAGTGGATTTCAGATAGCGCTGGTACGCCTCCGGGCAGCCATGCGCTCTATAAATCTCCAAAATAAATAAAATAAATAAATAAATCTATATTTATTTGAAACGTATTGCTGAAGCGCCAAACATTGGTTACATACTCCGCTCACTGCCATTTTAGTAGTTTTCCAACGTTATTTTTATTGTACCTGTTACTTTCATTTAACCCTCCGCCTATCTTCTCTGTGATCGCTGAGACTTCCTACCACAGACACCAAGGTGTTTGTCCTTGGCCTCCAATGTTATCAGACTTGGTCACACGCATACCTAATAACTAATTTGAAGCACGTAAACCACAGCCATTACAACGCGTGTCCGTCACCACAAAGCCATTATCATGCTTATGGCTTTATCATGCGTGGTAAATGTGGACTAGTTGTAAAAGCATGCAGGGTAAAGGCATGCGTGGTAAAGCCATATGCGTGCTAATGGCTTCGTGGTGACTCTCACGCGTGCTTATTTTGCATTGTAATGGCTGTTTTTCCCCAGGACACTGCTGGAACCGAGTCTGGGTGTGGCGGACTCCAGGGCATCAGGCGGTGAGCCACGCAGCCTCCCTCACACTATATTGAAATCTCCGGGGGGTTGTTGTTTTCGTGTTTTGATGGGCGTCATTGAGGCCCTCATAGTTAATTTTGTAGGGGGGTAGGTTTGGACACGAAAATGTCACAAGTGGCTTGTAAATGTGGTACACATTGTTTTACTTTGATTTCCTTTCCATGTTGTAGTCCACTAATTAATGAGGCTGCACCTATGCAGCTAAAAAGAGTCTCTACTAAAATCTCCAATCCATGGTACGACGGAAGTCTCAATGGGGATAGACGAGACATGCGAATGGCAGAACACACCTGGAGATCAGCTCCCTCTGCAATGCACCTAAAACGCTGAAGAAAAAGAGAAACGCCTATTTCAGGAAAATAAAACGCTCAAAACTAGACTTCTTCAGCCTCCAGCTCGACCAAGCAAAAAACCGCCCGAGAAAATTGTTTGAGCTAATCAGAGCACAATCCAAGGAACAACCCCAACCACTCAGCACTGTGCGCGAAGCTCCCTCCTGTGAAGACTTCTCCGCTTTCTTTATCCAAAAAACTGACAACATAAAGAGCGATCTCCTCATTGACGCAAGCCTCTATTCCAAACCCCACTGCATAGCACCCACTGAACCAAAAAACAATGCTACATGGTCAACCTTTGGCACCTACTGTGAAGAAGAAATTGGCAAACTGCTCAGCACCTTGAAACCATCCAATCACCTCACAGACCCCCTTCCTGCTAACGCTGTAAAAGACTTTACCCCTTTGCTTCTCCCACTCTGGACTAAAATTATCAACAGCTCACTTCAACAAGGAACCATACCTGACTCCCTCAAAGTTGGACAAGTCACACCTATACTAAAGAAACCTACAGCCGACCCCTCTGATCTGAACAATTACCGTCCGATTACTAATATCCCCACTCTCGCCAAACTACTGGAAATATGCGCACAATTACAATTGACTAAACACATTGAACAGTTTGATCTCCTCAACCCTCATCAATCAGGCTTCCGAGCAGGACACAGTACAGAAACTGCTATCACTCACATAATTGACAACGCACTTCAAATGCTAGACCAAAACGACACCTGCCTCCTCATCCTTCTTGATCTCTCTTCAGCATTCGACACCGTTAAACATGAGAATTTACTCGAACTACTAAACACAAGAATGGGCTTATCTGGAACTGTTCTCAAGTGGTTCACTTCCTTTCTACACAACAGGTCGCAGAAATTCAAGAGCAACAACCTATTGTCCTCGCCCTTACCTGTAACGCTGGGCGTCCCCCAAGGATCCTCCCTATCCCCAACTCTGTTCAACCTAGTTATGGAACCTCTCACCACCTTGCTACAGGCATCCAATGTACCCTTTCACATGTACGCCGATGACACCCAACTTTATCTCAAATTACAATCCCCCAAAGACATTTTGCTCCTGAACTCAACGATCAGAAGCACCCAATCCTGGCTGGCCGATAACCATCTCAAACTAAACGCTCTGAAAACAGAGTTCCTTCTGATCTCTCCTCCAGCGAAGATCTCCACCACTCAAATTTGGCTTAAACACCTAACAGCACTTAATGTCCAACCCACCATTGTGGACTCAGCAAAATCGTTAGGCATAACCCTCGACACCAATCTCAACATGCAGCAACATATCAGCAAGGCAACTAAGGGAGCGAACTTCCAAATCAATACCCTGAGGAAACTTAAACCTTTCCTCCCAGCCAAAGACTTCCAAACCGCAGTACAAGCACTAGTCATCCCTCGAATTGAATATGGCAGCGTCGCCCTCTACGGACTCCCCCTAACTACTACTGCACCCCTAAGAGCTTCTCTAAACGCTGCAGCGAGACTCATCACTGGGTCAAAAAAGCACTCTCATATTTCTCCTGACTTGAAATCCCTGAACTGGCTGCCTTTTGAAGCCAGAATACATCTGAAAATCGCCTGCATGACACACAAGGCGGTACACCTGAACTCTCCCGGCTACCTCACTCAGAAGCTGACAATCTCTGGCGGCGCTAGAAACACTAGAGGCACAAACAATCTTTTGCTGAAACCTTGTAGATTCCGGAAGGAAAAACCCTATAAACGCTCCTTCTCAGGAATGGCACCCAGGATCTGGAACTCACTCCCTCCCGAAACTAGGCTCATCTCTTCCACTACACTCTTTAAGAAGGAAGTAAAAGCTATCCTCATGGCAAAATACACCTGAACTATTACCTCGGACTCCTTAAAGACTCTGCACCGATCTGTACTAATTGTTTGACCCACTTGTTTATTTGCATTACCTGTATTATTGATTTACATGATTCTGATTTATCTGCTTGACTATGCTCCCTCATGTACTCCTTCTGTGTAAAGCGCTCTGATATCTGCAAAGATCTTGTCCGCGCTATAAAAAACTTTAAAAATAAATAAATAAATAAATAAATTCAGAGAAAATATAAGGTATTGTACAGCTAGTACTTTTCAACACTACTGTCAAACATCTTACTATAGTATTTCAAATTATAAATATGTGTGTTGTGGACCGCCCCCCCCCCCCAAATAAAATAAGTATATTGTTTTTTTTAATTAACTTTTATTAAAACAACAATAACTGTAAACGTAACTTAAAGATAATTTAATAAACAAATATAAAAAAACCTTTAATAAAACAGTATTAAAAACAAATTGTGATGAGGACTCCATAAGACGTTGGGTAGGTAATCTGCAAAACAAAAAAGAAAAAAAAGAGTTTAAAGTCATGTAGATGTGACTAAATAAGGTGAAGCATTACAAGGGAAGGTAACACTGATTTTACGTGTGCAGTGTATCTTGTACATTTCACTTCTGTTATAGTCCTTCGTTCAAGTGGTGTCTATATGGAAGTGCTTACTGCGTTACTGACACAAAAGTGGCACAACGCGATTGTAAATACGCCGACTTATTTCTAATGCATTGCAATGCAGGCATTGTATATCTAGGCCGCTGTGCTTGCCTTGTATATTTAGTGCGGCCAAACACTGCGGACACCGAAGTTCACAACTTCAAGACACCTTTGCTTCTACACATCAAAGTAGACAGCAGTGTCTATAACTTCAAAAGAGAAAGAGAAATTATGTCACAGAGAGTGAGAGAGAGAAAGAGAGAGAAAACAACATTAAAACTGTCTCGCAGAGTCTGGAGTTGAGATTTTTTCTTGAAAAGTCAGACACAGATTTACAAGCTCCTTGCGGGGGGGGCTTAACTTCAAGGAAAAAGAAGAGTGGAGCTGCAGGAGCTGTAACGGGGGACATCAGAGACTCATTAACAAGCAAAATGTCTTTAAAAGACCTGTGAAGTACTCGGGTGTGACTGTGTATAGGCCCAGGAAGCTTTCTCATTCTAGCTGAAGCACCGTTAGCCCAATGTGTGTTTTGCGCTTCTGCTGCATACTACACATTCTCTCCTTTCACAGATAACTTGTCGTTATTTCGGAAACAAGCTTCTTTGCTCACCTTGTGCCATTGCCATTGTACTTCTTACATAATCCATCACGAAGATCTACATCTAAAAGATATTAAAAGAAAGATGTTATGATTGGTAATTGTTACCATATTAATTTGGAGTTAGATAACATCGCGCTTTTATACACGTTCCTTTTCACATTTCTACAAACTGATTGTATTGGTAATATTCCAGACGTTTCAGCGATTATAAAAACGTTCCTGGTATTGGGAAATATATGTATACCTGTAAATTAATACACTATATAGGAGTGCGTTCGTCTAAAATACTAAGTCGCGTTTTTGTATCTAGTCTGCTATAACCCTGACTCCCTCCGATGCGTACACAGGCCTCACTGCTCACCTTTTCGTGGATAAGACACCTGCATGATGTAGTCCCGATCTCCAACAAAGAAGTCTCATACGTGGTACCGAGTCTTGATATCTGAATGGCTGACGACATACTCCTGCTCCTATCATCATCATCGCAGGTTCTTCATCCGCCAGTGCTTCGGACACCACTAACTCAGTGAGCAAAGTGGACTCGCTGGTCGTAGTGGGCCCCCTTGTTCGGTACTTTGGGAACAACTCTAAATTGGCGTACAACATGTGCGCTCCGTCTTTTTTAAACATAAGGACTCCCGAACTGGCCAACTATGCTGCTGCACTGAGTGAGATCATCAGCTTAGACTCAGGGAATAAGATCAAGTGGATCTGTAAATTAAAGCAGTCGGTAATAAAAATTGGGTTTGGAGAGGCATGGGCAAGCCAGACCCCGCCTGCTAAGCAAATTGTCAAGAAGGAATACTGGGAATGGGTGAAAGGGTTAGAGGCACAAAAACTCAACTGGGGGACCCTTACAGAACAGTTTTTAGAGCACAAGCCAGATGTCAAATTTGAGCATTATCTCGATTTTATATAATCTCCCCGAGATAGAATGCTTTATATGAAGCTCAGGCTAGGAAAGCTCCCACTTAACGAGTTGGTAGTGGGCTGGAGGAACCATAGCTTAACTCCTGCGAGTTGCCCAGGTTGCCAAGCGCCATCAGAATCGCTCCCCCACTTCCTCTTTGCATGTCCCGCCTATGGGGCTGCCAGGAGGAAATGACTTAAACCTATATGCAGAAATCTGGGGTTTAAGGACTATAGGGCAGCATTACGCATGTTTAAAACAGATACTTCCTCCCCCAGCATGATCTGTGCAGTAGCAAAATACTTGGGTAATGCCTGGCTGATACGTACCAAGTTGCTAAAGCACAGTAAGAATTAGTGTTTTAAGAGCCCAAATGCTCTACATATGCCAACTTGTAAATGATATCTGTTTTTATTGTATATATTGTATAAGCTTTTATTGGACATTTTTAGACACATTTTATAGTGTCACTTGTTGTATGAATTGACAGACTTTTTTGCTTAAATCATTCTTGTTCATGCTTTTATGATATTTTATATTGAATAAAGTACATACAACAACAACATAGGGTCATGTGTGTAGTGACGGATGCGCTGAATGGGTGTGGTGTGGGTGTGTACCAGCCATGAGGGAGTGTGTGTGTCGATCTGACAACCAGACCTGCAACTAAGAAATCACTACCATGGAAATTTGGGCTTTATACTGTTGTTGTGTTTTCCTGGTAGCGTAAGAGTGGTGTGTACTAACGTATTCAGCATTAACTTACCATCTCCCCCTGGGGTTTTTAAATGTTGGGAGAGGGGCCATGCGGTTCCAGGACACTGCAGGAGCTGGCCGTGGGACGTGTCAGTCTCTAGAACCTTCGAGAGCTCTGGGTATAGGGTCACGCACTCTACTTCATACAATACACCAAAAAAGAAAACAAAGTGATGAGAGATGATTTGTGACGTGTTTAAGTTGAGAGCCTGGATAATCATTAAATGGGGTCTGGCAGTGTAGTGCGTACTTTTTGTGGAACAAGCCTTTTGGGGTCTTGCGAAAGCAAGTCATCTTTAATAATTCCCTCTCGGTTCATGTACATGCCAAAATATCTGATTTACTCGTTGTTAAAAACAAAAACTTTTTACACCTGTACATACGTCACTACACATGTGACTCTATCTACAAAAAAGACGGAGCGTACAATACCCTTACGGTCCCGCCGACTCCTCGTGACCATTATGTTCGAATAGAGCATGCGCAAGTGAAATGAAAAACATTAGAGGTATACGGACTGATGGTGGGCGTGGTGTGGCGTATTGTGCGCATTCGTACCATTAATATACATGTGCTGAGTGAAAAGCGTACACAGGTCAATTGGGTACACTCTTCTATAGAACACCGGCATTGCTTTTACACATGGGGAGATGCTAAGTTGCTTGTTTGGATTTTGAAAGGGAGAACAGAATTCACTGTTTTGTCTTCCAAAGTTCAATCTAAGTTTGCTAGGGGAGGGCGGGTGCCTCAAGACTTTTCATAGCAAACAGGAGTATCCCAGGAGTAGGCACCCCGGGACATTGCAGGAACCGGCTCTGGCTATGGAGGTCTCCAGGGCTCTCCAGGGCACCAGGCGGAGGGCCACCAAGCCCGTGTCACACAATCCAGAAATCTCCGTGGGGTGGTTGTTCCCAGGGTTTGAGGTGCACACCCTTTAAATTTTTTAGGGGGGGGCGTGGACGCCAAGTGGCGCAAGGGGGTTGTAAATGTGGTTTCCTGATCCAGGGTAAATATAACGGTTTTGGTACAGCCAGTACCTTTATGCCTGTTATCATAGTAACAGTTCATGGAACACGTGCGTGAGCACAGAGGTTAGAAGTTCACCACAATATGTTGCTAATTGAAATAGTAACTGTGCTGGAGATTTATATTTTTTTCATAGGAACCGTTAGGCGTACAAAAAGTCAGTGGAAAGGTTTTGTTAGAGATTCCTTCCTGTTCGGGGAGTATTAGGGTAATGTGCTCCAAGTGGGACTTTATTAAACTTAATGTTCATTGGCTGTGAAGTATTAAAAGTAGAAGGTTTGGCAGTCATTTCTTGCTCGTCTGTGGAAAAAAATGGACATTTTATTGGCTAAAGTGTTCCGAGCACAAGTTTGCACCTTATTGGGTGGGCACGGTACACTGTTGTCAGTGATATTGTGATGCATTTTCCAAAAGAGTTTGGGGAAAGAAAGTAGTAGTGGGCAGGTTAGGGACACTATTAACTCTGCACAGTGCCCATAAGATGGTAGAGAGGGATCATGAGGGAATTTTTTTTTTTATATGTTTTAAGGGCCATTTATATAATTGTCGTGTGGTGTATAAATCACGGCAGAAAAATGACAGTGACTTGCGCTTTTTTTAATCAAGTTTGCGGGTGACATACTTCTTAGGAGTACTATTTACTTATGATGTGGTGTTTACTTTCCTGATGGGGAGGTGTGGTTGCGCAGCAAAAAATTCAGTCTAGCTTAGAAACAGTTTTTAGTAAGCTACAAATAAACTTTCTTCAGAAACTGTTGCTGTATATATGAAAGGGGTGACAATTAAAAATGGAATTTCATAAAATATCAGTTAAGCGTGGCTATATACATATTTTTTATGCTACAGTTTGTAAAAGTGTTGTCCCACATTCTTGATGATGTAAGAGGGCATCAGTTACTTTTAGATAAAGTAGAATAGAAGTGCTACAATAAACACTCCTGCACTACATTATCTCAGATCAAGAGAACAAGTAAAAACAGTTAAATACAATTATTTCATATTACATAGAAATGCATGCATTATTATTTTTCAAATTTGTATTTTGTACAATTCAAGATCGTGCTGTCGTAGTGCTTAGAGGTTGCGGACTGTTCAGCTAATAAATCACATACTCACTAAAGAAAATATAGGATAGTATTCTTATAATATAAAGGACAGGTCCTATATATTCTTTAGGGAGAAGGTGAATAGGAACAACAAATAAGAATAGAAATTAGAAATTAGAAAATAACATTCAGAAATGAAGGGTTTATTAAATATTTAAAGTAACAAGTATGCATGATAGCTATATTTTTGTGTTCTGCTGTTTCGTAAAATATCTGATCAAGTACTTTTTCATATTTAAAAGTTATATTATAGATGGCGCTGAAAAATATCCCATTCCTCTTCTGTAGTAATAGGACAATCTATTATAATATTACGATTGATACCATTGTTACAGTAAAAAGAAAAGGAAAATAAAGTTATGTGTTTAAAGTAACATCCATAATGAAATATTTTTGAGCTGTAATTATTTACTGAATTTCTTTTTTGCGAGAGGTGAAAAAGTTTGATGTTCGTGGTGACGGGTCATAAATTCCTCTGAGATCATGACAGTGAGAATAATAATATGTATATATTCTCAAAGCACATGATCACAAGGGGAAAATGTATTGAAAACCGCAAGCCGGTAACGTTGCTTACTTCTCGTTACTCTTTGTGACGACAGATCGTGAACTCCACTAAGATCACCAAGACTGTTTATATTATAATATACATATTATCAGTATGTGATTTCTAGGGAAAACACATAAACAACTGGAAGATGGTGACGTTGATTGTAAATGTTTAGGGTTTGCGTCGACAGGTCACCAACACCCCTCAAGCGAAGTACAGTGTCAATATTATAATATAAAAAATCATTATATATAAGGTGAAAGGAGCCACAAAAGGAGCAATGTTTGTTATAATCTATCTGTTTCTGAAAACAAGCTGCTGACTTTACAGAGAAAAAGCAAAAAACATACAATAACATTTTTTTGTAGATATAAATGTTTAAATATTGACAAATAGCTGCAAATTATAACTAAGTGCTATGCCTATGCCATATTGAAACAACTTACAACTCCGGAATAAGTTTGTTGACGCAAAAAGAGAATTTGATGCTAGAAAACGGAATCTGCAACATAAATTGGCGACTCAGAAAAAACTCGCGAAAATGAAACTAATTGCACAGTAGGTGTGGTTTATATAGTTTTTGGTTGTTTAGTAGTCTACGGAAGGAAGCTATGGGTCCGGTTATTTAGATGTCACGTTTTGCAGTTTACACGTGCTCACGTTTTAACTGTTTTTCTTTTGCACGTGTTCGGAAAACTTACAAACTTACAAACTGTGAAGCTGTAAAGGTTTCGATTTCGATCGTAACACATATAAGGTTTTATTATCTACATACGTTGGAGAGTTTAAAAAGTGTTACTCGGTAAACTGTGTTCTTTGCATTTTCATGATTAAAAACATCTACATAGAAGACATAAAAAATATATAGTTATCATGAGAAGAAAAAAAGTATTAATATTTGTTATTATTATACTTCTTAATTTAAAAATGCTAGCATTTGTAAATCGTAAACCTATCCTTGGAAAGGTGTGCTGGCGCTTAGGGCATTGGGAAGATTAATAAATAATAAATGCCCTTTTCTATGCACCTTTTAAACTTTCAATTGCCCAGTCTGTATCTTTACACTTCCACCAAACACTCTGTCACTGCTGTTTTAGTTTTGTAGTGACTCATTCATCAGTATGTAGTAATCGACATTAAAACACTAATGGGCACATATACAATAACTGGCATATCCCCAGAAATATGCCAGTTATTGTGCACTCTGACACCACCACCATGGATGCGCCATATTTACAATGCGGTGCACCATGGGACAAAAATGTCACATGGCTTTGCGTATGCTTAAGGTGTGCTTACGGTGCTCTTACGATGCAAGTACATATGACGTCCCGCCACGATTTGCGTAATTGCTTTTAAAAGTAATATACGCATATTAAAAGTTAAAAAACTATTTTCATAATTATCTAGATAATGTCTTATGTTAGTATGTACACTAAATACTTAATCAATTAAAAACTTTTGTGCCTTTCAAGTACGGGGTGCCGTACATGAAGTCACACGTAAGCGTTAATGCGACGTGTAACGTCAAAGCGTATTCGTAACGTATGTGTGGGTACGCACAGAGTACGATTTGCCGTACAAAGTATAGTGCTATCACCATACTCATACAGGACGATTATCCCCCAAAAAAACAATGAAAAAGGAATTAAATAGAATTTAATTTTAATAGATTTAAAAAAAAAAAATAGTTTTTAATTTACTTTTGTTATTATTTTACATTAAGAATATGAAATATAACTTAAAAAATAACATAAATATAAATATTTATAAGAAAAATGTAGAAAATTAGTATAAAAAGAAAGAAATACAAAAATTAATCCTTTTAAAAATTATCATTTACAAAACCTTTGAAATTCACTGAAAAAACCATAGGTTTTACACACGTTATAGTAAGGAATTAGCATTTAAAAAACCTTGCAAATTCATTGAAAAAACACAGGTTTCACACATGTTATAGTTAGCTGGACATTTCACTTACACGAAACCTTTGAAATTCCCCCATCATAGTTAGTTCAGCTAACTATAACTTGCGCGCCCGCAATGCACTGCTGATGATGTCACATATTACATCACTGATGACATCTCAAATGACATCACTAATGACATCACTGATGACATCATTCTTGTGACAGAGTGGCAAGCCTGCTCTCAGCGTAATATAACCTTTGATACACATTCAAAAATAGAAACTAAAATTTAAAAAAATGGAGATACCAATACCACTTACAACTAAGCATGGGCGTAAAATCCGCTCCGCTCGCGGATTTTTCGGATTTTCGGCAAATCCGCAATCCGCGAACGCTCGCGAATTTGTCGAAAATCCGTGAATCCGCTCGCGGCGGATTTTTTGCTTGGTTGCGGCGCGCGGTGTGGTGCACGGCGTTCACTTTCCGTCATTTTAGCGTTTGCCGAGTTGTTTTTCTTTGCGAGTGACGCGCCATTTTAGATCTTGCTGCGTGTTCCCGCGGGAGTTTGTCGCCCGCGAATACGTACTCGCGGCTTGCCACCTTGCACAGCACACCTCGCGAGAGTTCGCAATTGCGAACACGTAGTTGCGGCGGAAAGGAACAATCTCGCACTTGCGAAATAGAGATTTTGCAATTTCGCACAAGAAAATCACCAGCAAACAGGATAAACCTTCAGAAAATTATGATTTTTATCAGAATCACTCCTCAGGTTGACATTTGCATGGCTTTTTTTTTTTGCAAGGAGTCCATTTTGGGGGGGGGGAGGAAGGAAGTGCCCCACAGTCTCCAACTTCCTGTTCCTGTCCAGCAGGCTCCTCCCAGTGCTTTGTCCATCTCCTGGTCACTTTCATTTGGATCTGGAGCTGGAAGGATTACTTTTTGTGGGTGCTGCTGGATATTTGGATTTGAGGCCTTTTTGACTGTCTTTGGATCACTTTTGGATTAGAAATCAACTTTCACAAGTAAGTTTGTTTGGGGCATTACAGTTGCTGCAAGTAAAATTTTGGAACTTTTTCAGAACATTAAATAAATTATATTGTGGGTAGCCACAGTATCCAGTAGGACCAGGGTTGGTTAGGGGTGCATGATACAACTGTTTTGTTGAATTTAAACACCATTGAGGCCATGGATGGGCTGGGATTGTGCTGATTTTTGTCTTTTTTTTGGGACTGCTGGTGGGGCCCTTTGCCCAGGGGTGGTGAGTGTTGCATGGGCCTAGTCTTTCTGTGGGATGTCTTCTTAAATTTAAACATAATTGAGGCCATGGATGGGCTGGGATTGTGCTTATTTTATTGTTTTTTGTCGTTTTTGGGGGGCTGCTGGTGTGGCCTTTTGCCCAGGGGTGGTGGGTGGTGCATGGACTGAGTGTGCCTGTGGTGTGGTCTCACTCTCTTTAATGTAAACATCATGGATGGCATTGGATTGTGGTGATTTCTGGCTGTTTTTCTGTTTTTTGGGGGTGTACTGTTGATGTGGACTGGTCATGTGGGTGGTGGTGGTGGCCATCTTGAGTGCTGGCTGCTACAGGCAATATGTGCTTGGGGTGTAAGGGGCCATTTTGAGGAGAGGCAGTGTCTGAGGCCTGCACTTATTTTGCCTACTTTTCATCCATTATGCCCAGGGGTAGTGAGTGTTGCATGGGCCTAGTGTTTCTGAGGGGTGTCTTCTTGAATTTAAACACCATTGAGGCCATGGATGGGCTGGGATTGTGCTGATTTTATTGTTTTTTGTCGTTTTTTGGGCCTGCTGGTGGGGCCCTTTGCCCAGGGGTGGTGAGTGTTGCATGGGCCTAGTCTTTCTGTGGGGTGTCTTCTTGAATTTAAACATAATAGAGGCCATGGATGGGCTGGGATTGTGCTTATTTTATTGTTTTTTGTCGTTTTTGGGGGGCTGCTGGTGTGGCCTTTTGCCCAGGGGTGGTGGTGCATGGACTGAGTGTGCCTGTGGTGTGGTCTCACTCTCTTTAATGTAAACATCATGGATGGCATTGGATTGTGGTGATTTCTGGCTGTTTTTCTGTTTTTTGGGGGTGTACTGTTGATGTGGACTGGTCATGTGGGTGGTGGTGGTGGCCATCTTGAGTGCTGGCTGGTACAGGCAACATGTGCCTGGGGTGTAAGGGGCCATTTTGAGGAGAGGCAGTGTCTGAGGCCTGCACTTATTTTGCCTACTTTTCATCCATTATGCCCAGGGGTAGTGAGTGTTGCATGGGCCTAGTGTTTCTGAGGGGTGTCTTCTTGAATTTAAACACCATTGAGGCCATGGATGGGCTGGGATTGTGCTGATTTTATTGTTTTTTGTCGTTTTTTTGGGCCTGCTGGTGGGGCCCTTTGCCCAGGGGTGGTGAGTGTTGCATGGGCCTAGTCTTTCTGTGGGGTGTCTTCTTGAATTTAAACATAATAGAGGCCATGGATGGGCTGGGATTGTGCTTATTTTATTGTTTTTTGTCGTTTTTGGGGGGCTGCTGGTGTGGCCTTTTGCCCAGGGGTGGTGGGTGGTGCATGGACTGAGTGTGCCTGTGGTGTGGTCTCACTCTCTTTAATGTAAACATCATGGATGGCGTTGGATTGTGGTGATTTCTGGCTGTTTTTCTGTTTTTTGGGGGTGTACTGTTGATGTGGACTGGTCATGTGGGTGGTGGTGGTGGCCATCTTGAGTGCTGGCTGCTACAGGCAATATGTGCTTGGGGTGTAAGGGGCCATTTTGAGGAGAGGCAGTGTCTGAGGCCTGCACTTATTTTGCCTACTTTTCATCCATTATGCCCAGGGGTAGTGAGTGTTGCATGGGCCTAGTGTTTCTGAGGGGTGTCTTCTTGAATTTAAACACCATTGAGGCCATGGATGGGCTGGGATTGTGCTGATTTTATTGTTTTTTGTCGTTTTTGGGCCTGCTGGTGGGGCCCTTTGCCCAGGGGTGGTGAGTGTTGCATGGGCCTAGTCTTTCTGTGGGGTGTCTTCTTGAATTTAAACATAATAGAGGCCATGGATGGGCTGGGATTGTGCTTATTTTATTGTTTTTTGTCGTTTTTGGGGGGCTGCTGGTGTGGCCTTTTGCCCAGGGGTGGTGGTGCATGGACTGAGTGTGCCTGTGGTGTGGTCTCACTCTCTTTAATGTAAACATCATGGATGGCGTTGGATTGTGGTGATTTCTGGCTGTTTTTCTGTTTTTTGGGGGTGTACTGTTGATGTGGACTGGTCATGTGGGTGGTGGTGGTGGCCATCTTGAGTGCTGGCTGCTACAGGCAATATGTGCTTGGGGTGTAAGGGGCCATTTTGAGGAGAGGCAGTGTCTGAGGCCTGCACTTATTTTGCCTACTTTTCATCCATTATGCCCAGGGGTAGTGAGTGTTGCATGGGCCTAGTGTTTCTGAGGGGTGTCTTCTTGAATTTAAACACCATTGAGGCCATGGATGGGCTGGGATTGTGCTGATTTTATTGTTTTTTGTCGTTTTTTGGGCCTGCTGGTGGGGCCCTTTGCCCAGGGGTGGTGAGTGTTGCATGGGCCTAGTCTTTCTGTGGGGTGTCTTCTTGAATTTAAACATAATAGAGGCCATGGATGGGCTGGGATTGTGCTTATTTTATTGTTTTTTGTCGTTTTTGGGGGGCTGCTGGTGTGGCCTTTTGCCCAGGGGTGGTGGTGCATGGACTGAGTGTGCCTGTGGTGTGGTCTCACTCTCTTTAATGTAAACATCATGGATGGCGTTGGATTGTGGTGATTTCTGGCTGTTTTTCTGTTTTTTGGGGGTGTACTGTTGATGTGGACTGGTCATGTGGGTGGTGGTGGTGGCCATCTTGAGTGCTGGCTGGTACAGGCAACATGTGCCTGGGGTGTAAGGGGCCATTTTGAGGAGAGGCAGTGTCTGAGGCCTGCACTTATTTTGCCTACTTTTCATCCATTATGCCCAGGGGTAGTGAGTGTTGCATGGGCCTAGTGTTTCTGAGGGGTGTCTTCTTGAATTTAAACACCATTGAGGCCATGGATGGGCTGGGATTGTGCTGATTTTATTGTTTTTTGTCGTTTTTTGGGCCTGCTGGTGGGGCCCTTTGCCCAGGGGTGGTGAGTGTTGCATGGGCCTAGTCTTTCTGTGGGGTGTCTTCTTGAATTTAAACATAATAGAGGCCATGGATGGGCTGGGATTGTGCTTATTTTATTGTTTTTTGTCGTTTTTGGGGGGCTGCTGGTGTGGCCTTTTGCCCAGGGGTGGTGGTGCATGGACTGAGTGTGCCTGTGGTGTGGTCTCACTCTCTTTAATGTAAACATCATGGATGGCGTTGGATTGTGGTGATTTCTGGCTGTTTTTCTGTTTTTTGGGGGTGTACTGTTGATGTGGACTGGTCATGTGGGTGGTGGTGGTGGCCATCTTGAGTGCTGGCTGGTACAGGCAACATGTGCCTGGGGTGTAAGGGGCCATTTTGAGGAGAGGCAGTGTCTGAGGCCTGCACTTATTTTGCCTACTTTTCATCCATTATGCCCAGGGGTAGTGAGTGTTGCATACTTGCATGTCCGTAGTCTTTCTGTGGGGTGTCTTCAATGTAAACATCATGGATGGCATGGGATTGTGCTCATTTTTCTGTGTTTTGTCGATTTTTTGGGGTGTATAACTGAACTGATGTTCCTCTGTCTTCCATTGCTTTTAGGTGCACAAGAAGACTCAAGAGAACCACCAGTGCCAGGAAGAAGTCCTGCAGCGGTGTGTGTGTGCAGCATAACGTCACGCGACGTCACGTCTGGACACAGAACCCTCTGCAACTCGTGCAACTGCTGCCTGCTGACCTGCTCTGAAGAAGATGGCCCCAAAAAAAGTAACCCGTAGCTCCTCTAGCAAGAAAGGTGCCAGTAAGGAGCAGAAGAAGCAAGTTACCAAGGACACTGGTGTGCCGCCCGCCCCTTTTTTTGGGAGTAAAAAAAAAAGTATGCCTGCAGCAGCAGCGGGATCTGCTGGGGACCAAGCTGGCAGCAGCATCCCCGCTCCATTGGGCTCAGTGCCACCACCACCACCACGCCAACTTAAGTCCAAGCCCTTGAGTGCTGCAGAGGCAGCCAGTATAGTTCTTCAATCACCATCGACCAGTGATGTTGGCTCATCGCAAGAAAGCAGCAGCAATGTCCCTCAATCAACACAGGTTGTTGTAGCTCATCTGACGAGTGTTGAACAACCACAGCCGCAACAACAATCACATGTGCAAGTACAAGCCCAAGTACATGTGGAAGGAGAGGCAGCGCAAGGAGATGCGCAAGCAGAGGTGCATGGAGGGTCACAAGTGCCCACAATAGTTGTTCCTCCCGAAGTAGGGGCACATCAGGAAATCGACAATCAAGGCGAGGTATCATTTGAGGAAGCCACTCCTCCTGATGATCCTTCATTGTCTTCCACACCCCTAGCAAGGAAGAGATCAAGGGTGGTGTCTACATCTTCTTCAAGCACACCTCCTTCTGATGATACGGATCAAACTTGGGAACCAGCACCACAGCCGTCTGAGAGTGAGGCACACCATGATCCAACAAAGGTACTTAAGCGTAAAAGGAAGCTCGTCCAAAGTCTCAGACTTATGGAGTGTGATGAGGCTCAACAAGAAGTGGCGGATACTGCTGCTGATGAAGACTCTGCCAACGACGACCCAGTCATCATAAAGGTCACTGCAGCCCCAGCGGGCATGCAGCAAACAGACATTTTGACCCTAGCCCGAAGAGCTGCTGCGCGTGATGATGATGATGATGATGTTGTCGATGAGGAGGCAGTGGAAACACCACAATCATTGGAGTTAAGTAGTACACCAACTCGTCCCGCTTCCATATTTCTTTCTGGCAAGAAGAGACCTGCGTCAACCTCGACCTTAATTAGTGGCGGTGAAAGTGGAAAACGTACAAAAGTTGGCCAATCCAGATCCTCCACTTCATCTGGCATTAGCTTCATGACCACCACCACCAGTATCGCCGCCTCCTCCAGGTCCCACAGACACTTCAAGTCCCCAGTTTGGGACTTCTTTACTGTTTGTCCCAAAAATCCAAAGTTTGCCATTTGTACCCTTTGTAAGCTTGCAGTTAGTCGTGGTAAGCCAGGTAGCAACTATGGTACCGGCGGCCAGAGTGGTCATCTTGAGAGAAAGCACGCTGTCAAATGGTTTGCGCACCTAGCTGCGATCAAGAAAGGCCAAAATCAAGGAAACGTTGATGTTTCATCTGATGTTGACGAGCAGGAAGAAGACGTGTCAAACACTTCCCTTACACCCAGTACCCCTCTCAGCAGCACACCCAATGTGAGGCACACTAAGAGTGTTGGAGCGAGTGAGACACCAACGCACAAAAGTTCACCAGCGAGCAAAATTGGGTCAACGAAGTCATTATCAGCCCGTAAATGCTTGGTCCAGGGCAACATTAGAACAATGCTTACTTCAGAGGTGCCATATGAACGCAACCACCCACTGACGCGTCTGTATAACACTAAGCTGGCTAAAATGCTAGCTGTGGACCTTCTACCTTTTTCTTTTGTAGAAGCGGTAGGTTTTCTTGAATTAGTTGCAACGCTCTGCCCTAAATGGAAGGTTCCGAGCCGGTTCTATTTTGCCAGAGTTGCGGTTCCAGCACTACATGAAGATGTGCTGCAGGCGATTGGGGCAGCTTTGCAGAAGAGTGCTGTTCACACAATACATCTGACAACAGACATGTGGACCAGTGGCCCAGGCGATGATTACATGTGCATCACTGCACACTGGGTCTCTTTTTCAGGTGTTATAGCAAAGCTAAACGCAGGTGTTGACCCGGACCAAGTTTTCAAAGCTGCTCGGAAACATGCAACACTAGCCATGTTTGGCTTGGAGAAAAGTCACACAGCAGAAAACCTTTTGCAAGAGTTTAACAAAAAGGTCTTGACAATGCTATCCCCCCTAAAACGCAAGATTGGTTATGTTTCCACGGATAATGGCGCCAATGTAGTTAAGGCCATGTTACAGGGTGACCATGTTAGAGTGCCGTGTTTGGCGCACTGTATCAACCTGGTAGTTCAAAAATTCTTGAGTGATAAAGAGAGTCCAGCGTTCGAGGTAATGGCCACCTGCCGCAAAATGTGCAACCATTTCAGCCATTCTTTTAAGGCCCGGAAGCATCTGCGGAGACTGCTACTTCAACGTGGAATGCCAGTGAAAGCACTCATCCAGGAGGTGGCAACACGTTGGAACTCAACCTTCTACATGCTTGAGCGTCTGCATGAGCAGTATACGGTACTCGATCACTATTTCTTGACAGAGGCTACATCTCAGAAGGAGGACCTGCGGATGAGTAAGGCGCAATGGGCCATAGTTAAAAGCCTGACAGACATGCTTCGTCCTTTTGAGTTCTTCACGCGTGCAGTCAGCCAGGAGGACTGTAATTTGGGAAAAGCTATCCCATTGTTGTGCATACTGGAGCACCAACTGATGGCGGTTTCTTCTGAGTTTGAAAAAGATGAAAAAAAAAAAAACCATTTCATTTTGTCTGAGAAATTATTACATCGCCTACGTGGTGATGAACGTCTTAAAAACATCAACTCAGATCAGCATTACATTTGTGCTACTATTCTGGATCCACGCTACAAAAAGGCGCTGGCAGACAACGCATTCTTTCCTTTCGCTGATGCAGATGTTCAAAAGTACAAACATTGGATAGCCTGGTCAGCCAAGAGGTTTGAAAAAGAACGGCAGGTTATTGAAGGAGAAGCCAGTACATCAGCATCAGCAGGCCATCCGCAGTCACAAGAATCCACTTCTGCACCTGTGGCTGGGGCACAAGTGACCTCTCAGCCGTTAAAGACACCGGCAACTGGATCATCTGCACCACACACAATGACAACACTAACAGTGGCTGGGGAGGAGGATTGGCTAAGTTTGATGGGGTATGGTTCTCGAAAAAATGTCACAGGCACAGCAAAAAGTAAGCAAAGTGGAGGAACAGTTGATGACCTTGAGTCGATGGTGCAGGACTATCTGAATGACTCAACAGTGGTCTTTCTTAATGAGGAGCCATTGCAGTATTGGCATGGCAAAAAACAATTGTGGCCACAGCTCTACAACCTGGCTATAAACTATTTGTCTTGCCCACTCGCAAGTGTGTCTTCTGAACGTGTTTTCAGTGCTGCTGGTGGCATTGTAACTCCCAAACGGAGCCGCCTATCGCCCAAAAATGTGGAGCGGCTGACAATGATCAAGATGAATCAGCACCTCATACCACCAGATTACAAAGTGCGAGAAAGCACGCCACATGAAGACGAGGAGGACAGCAACGTAGATGAGGGGATTTTTTCTCTGTTCGGTGCCACTGACCTCATCCAGCCTGAATTCGCAGAGTATGATGACGAAATCTTGTTCTTATTCCCTGACACCGAGCCCTGAAAATGAGACAATCAATCAAGAACTTTCTTTTTCGTCCTTATTCACTTTTATTCCTGTGTGCTTTGTGTCTCTCTTTCTTTGTTTTGCACAGTTAATTTAATTCAAACTTTAATCACCTAATCCCAAAAACAAGACCATCATCAGAACTGTCTTCACTTGTTTGCTTATTGATTTGAAGGTGCCGCAGTCTACATTCCTCAGGTTCACAAGTTCTGAAGAACATGCTCCTCTATCCTCCTCCTCCAGACTGCGATTTACCTCCAAGCAGAGTGCTGGATTACGCACAATGAAGAAAGACTCAGCACTTGTGGGGGTGTTGTACTTCTTTGCGGGTGAGTTGACGGTTTTGGGCCCATTGCTGTGAAGCTCTAATAATGGACAAAAGTGTTTTGGACCAAATATGAGGTGGAAATTTCTTGCCGTTTTTGCTGACTTGCTTGCCTTTGAGGTGCTCTTTGGTGGGGTTCCGGGGGTTTGTGTGTAATTTTTGGTGTCTGTCGAAGCACTGCTGCGACAGTCTAATCTTGATTGCATTTGCTTTTCAGGAAATCCGTGGTGGAAAACAGGAGTTATGATGATTGATGATGATGACCTAGCTGAACAGCGCGGCATTTGGAACGAAGGCCGAGAGATATTGTAACTTGTAAGTATGAGATTTAGCTTTTTCGCTGTTTGGGGGTGTTGTCGGGTGTTTTTTTGCGGGTGGGTTGGCGCCGGCGGGTCTTGCCTGGGGCATTCCTGGGAAGGTCTAATACCGGATACAAGTGTTTTGGACAAAATCCATAAGGAACAGCCTTTTTTTTGCCATTTCTTCAGACATCTTGCTCAATGTAGCATTTTGGGGGGCTTCCTGCTGTTCGTGGGTGGGTTGCGGCCGGGGTCTCTGTCGAAGCACTGCTGCGACAGTCTAATCTTGATTGCATTTGCTTTTCAGGAAATCCGTGGTGGAAAACAGGAGTTATGATGATTGATGATGATGACGACCTAGCTGCACAGCGCCGCGTTTGGACCGAAGGCCGAGAGACATTGTAAGTATGAGATTTAGCTTTTTCGCTGTTTGGTGGTGTTGTGTCGGGTGTTTTTTTCCGGGTGGGTTGGCGCCGGCGGGTCTTGCCTGGGGCATTCCTGGGAAGGTCTAATACCGGATACAAGTGTTTTGGACAAAATCCATAAGGAACAGCCTTTTTTTTGCCATTTCTTCAGACATCTTGCTCAATGTAGCGTTTTGGGGGGCTTCCTGCTGTTCGTGGGTGGGTTGCGGCCGGGGTCTCTGTCGAAGCACTGCTGCGACAGTCTAATCTTGATTGCATTTGCTTTTCAGGAAATCCGTGGTGGAAAACAGGAGTTATGATGATTGATGATGATGACGACCTAGCTGCACAGCGCCGCGTTTGGACCGAAGGCCGAGAGACATTGTAAGTATGAGATTTAGCTTTTTCGCTGTTTGGTGGTGTTGTGTCGGGTGTTTTTTTCCGGGTGGGTTGGCGCCGGCGGGTCTTGCCTGGGGCATTCCTGGGAAGGTCTAATACCGGATACAAGTGTTTTGGACAAAATCCATAAGGAACAGCCTTTTTTTTGCCATTTCTTCAGACATCTTGCTCAATGTAGCGTTTTGGGGGGCTTCCTGCTGTTCGTGGGTGGGTTGCGGCCGGGGTCTCTGTCGAAGCACTGCTGCGACAGTCTAATCTTGATTGCATTTGCTTTTCAGGAAATCCGTGGTGGAAAACAGGAGTTATGATGATTGATGATGATGACGACCTAGCTGCACAGCGCCGCGTTTGGACCGAAGGCCGAGAGACATTGTAAGTATGAGATTTAGCTTTTTCGCTGTTTGGTGGTGTTGTGTCGGGTGTTTTTTTGCGGGTGGGTTGGCGGGTCTTGCCTGGGGCATTCCTGGGAAGGTCTAATACCGGCTAGAAGTTAGTTGGACAAAATCCATAAGGAAACACCAGTTTTGGCACTTTTTGTAAGTTAGGGTTCGTTAGGGTTAGCCCTAGCAGCAGGATTGCATGTGTTTAGGGGGGTTCGATTGCAACGCGGTTCTGTTGTTGTAGAGCACTGTTGGAGCGATGCTGGCTATGGATATTTTTGCTTGCAGGCAAGTGGTTTGAATACAATCCACGGTCTGTATTTGGGTCTACTGTTACTTTCAAAGTACGTTTTGTAACCATTTTTCTGCTAGGCATCGTTTTTGGAGATATGATTGGGTTCTTCTACATTTTTGCGACTGGCTTTAGTAAGGGTCTTGGTGGGAGCATTGCTGGGAAGGTCAAATTTTGTTCTAAAACACAGTAGTACACCCACCTTGAGGGGAAAGATCCGCTATAATATTTTGGCCATACTTATTGATCCTTAAAAAGGTGACAGAGCACGCAATTTCAAAAATATTGTACTGTCTATTAGGGAAATCAAAGTGTCACTTTTTGAACCACACAGCGTACATACCTTTTATTTATTTATCAGTGGTATTGTAATAGCACTTCCTGTTTTCCGTTCAATAATTACAGGCCGGGTTTCAGTCAACATCCGCCAGGCAGGCAGTGGACAGGGTGTCTCTTCTGTCAGTGGTCACCACCACATTGATGGACGAAGCGTCAGCTGGAATGGAGGAGTGCCGCCAATAAGAGGAATTGTTTGCTGCATGCAACTTACTTACCAATTTCAACAGGACAACTCCAACAACATACGCAATACAGATACAGTATCCATTGTTGTCTTTTATTCTATGAGTGTGACTGCATGTGCTTACCTTTAGTTTGTAACCAAAGATTGTCTGTAAACTCTGTATCTTCAATTATTGTTTGTCCATGCTCTGCTTTTTTTTTCTTCTCTCAACAAAACCTACCCAAAAAGAAACCCCCATTCCCATCCATTTTACAAACCCTAACCCTCTTCCCCCGGGCTGTGTTGTTTTGCTTGATGTCTGACTAAAATGACATCAATAATTCCACACACTTGCTGGGGAGGATAAGGTGATAGCAGCAACAGGCTGGTGAAGGAATACGAGGATATCTTCTAGACTTACTCAGCTTCAGTACTATATCTTCTAGTAGTAGTAGCCAATGTCAAATAAATTCAACGCAAGTACTAGTTATACTTGCAATACTTTACCATTTGTTAGGCTACATTATGGCACTGTTCTAGTGTACTGTCACCTGCTATTTTCTCGATCGTACCATAACCGTTGTAATGCTACAGTAAGGAGTACAAACAAGGTTTCGTTTTCTTTTTTTCCATAGGCATGCAACTGCCACTGTGTCACACCACTAGTAACACCGCAATGAGGAAATGTCACCCGCCCAGGAATGACAACGTTAATCCCCATTTCACCTGGAGCCAGCCCTGGGCCTAGCCCTAATTTCTAACACAAATTACAGGTAAGATAAGCGTTTGGTGGGAGGTAGTATAATGGAGTATTATTTCGGAGTAGACAAGAGATTGACGGTTGTACTACTAAAGTCCTACGACTGTTCAGGAAAACAAAGTTACTGTTACACCCCCGCCCCCCACCCACCAGACTGAAAAGCAGTAAAAAACAGGTATGGTCAGATAAAGTTGAAAAATATATTTATTTATCCCTAACAAAATAATCTCCCTCACCCACCCTAACCCCAACGATTGTCTCTGAAACGTCCCAAAACGATCCCAACTCCCAAATCCCACCCCCCAAAAGTCTATAAAAAAAGGGCAAGGGACACTCCACTACTGGAGGGTGCTGGTGCTGGTGCATGATGCGGCATGGGCATCATACTCCTTGCGGAGGGTGGCAAGCTCGGAGCGGAGGCCCTTAACCAAGGTCTTATACCTCAGGACCTCCTGCTCCAGGTTGGACATGCGGACTCGTAGGCGGCGTTGGCGTTCCTTGCAGCTCCTGTGGGGGGCAGCTGGTATTTCGGGTGCTTGGCGGTGGCGGTCGGCTTTCTTAGCCCGGCTCGGTCCCGCTGGTTTAGTCACGGAGGAGGATGCAGTGGTCACAGTCGAAGATGTTGCTCCGCTCGACTGCGTGTCCTCCTCCTCCTCCAGGGCCACCAGCCGCCGATACTCGGCGACTGTGGCCTCCAGCCTCCGTTGCCGGGCCAATCTAGCCTGCTCCCTCCTTGTTGTTGATTTGGAAGGAGCAACTATATGAAGAAAGAAAGACATAGTCTGTAACCAATGCTCCTTATTAATAACACAAAGTGATTGAGCCGAAAGTTGGGTCACAGAGTACAAGTAGCAAATTGAAAGCACAGTACATAACTATTGAGGACAGTATCTATGTAACCTCCCACTTCTGCATCCTTGCTCTAACAGTAGTGGTAGTTTAATGAACTAATTCTACGACCACTATGGACTTCCATTACAGTCGACTATGACAGTACACCAGTCTTATTCTTCTTCTTCTCTCTTGTTTAGGGAAATGGGTACGTTATCTTATGCAAGCCGGCAGAATGACATGGACACAGCACAGTGAAGTTGCACCCGAGAAAAAAAGTTGCACACCATGATGATGGAGACAGACTTGCGTTACTGTACCGGTCCAGTACATGCAGGTGGTGAAGCTATTACTTTTCTATTACGGGTGGCACTGAGAATACTCTGTTACAAGGGCTACTGCTTAATTAATTTACCTTTCACCCTACAGTGCAAATGAGTACTAGAAAAGGAAACTGAAGAAGCTAACTAATTTGATTATCTATCACTTCACATGGGACGTATTTAATGACAGATGAGATGACTTTAGGTGCTTTGCTTAATATTGAGTGAACACAGTGATACACCCACACATGAATGACGTACTACAAGTAAACTAAAGTTATTAAGAGAGGTACGGAGTGTCCACCGTAATAACCAGATATATGCTGTGAATGCAAACGCAATACAAAGTACTGCTACTATTCATGGTAGTATTGGACACATTTACAATTTCTTTTCCTTGCCTTCCCTGCACTGGGACGGACGTGCGGGTGCGGTGGTACATGCTCTTCAAGGTAACACTTACTTCACCTGGCGACCATCTACTCTCTCTAGATACACATTTGCTATGTAAGAGTCAGAGAATACCATGCTCCAGGCATCCATTCATTCAAAGTATACGCACACATACAGTTTCTGTTTCACCCACCCAGGCTGCTGTCCTTCCACCCATCCTTGCTTCATCATTGACCCAGCCATGCACCATACCATATTCTTTCCTTCCCAGCCACCTCTGGGTCCAAGCAAACACATATCGTTCTTCTTTGCCAGCCATCATACAAGTTCGCGTCCCACTTACTTACACCCTTCTTTCGCTTTTCGTTCATCCCATCCATCACGTTCGTCTAAGAACTTATTGGGATTCTTCTCACCAAAAACTTCACAGCTAAGTCGAAGTACATTTCGAGGAGGCTACTACCTGGTTGATTTGTAATTGTAATACACCCGTGCAGAAAGCACACTATGCAGTCTTCAATCTCAATAAGTAAGGAATATATAGCTTACCTGTTTCCGCCACCACCGTTTGATCCCCCACAGGAACGGCCACCAGCTCTTCTAACGCCGCCTCCTCCCCAGAGGCCTCCGAGTCCAAGTCCAACACAGCCACCTCCGCGCTGGCCCCGTCACCAGATGTTACACCTACAAAGTACATTTAAGAAAGTTAGAATACACCACTCACTACTATATAATATTTGGTCTAGGAGAAATGTTAAAAAAACAGAATACAATGTAATAATTTGTGACTGTCTACTCCATAGTAAAAATGTCCCATTTTCCAGGGAAGGCTATTGTCTTGCTGCACTTTTATGCACAACTGATGAATGCTTGCTTTTGATTTTTAACACGCACCACTTTTTCTCCTAACAGACAGAAGCTTGACTCCTGAGTCCTAAGAACACGACCAGGATCAAGTTCAAACTAGGTGAGAGTTCGGCTCGACCACAAGAAATGTGTCCAATTAATCGTCAGCACTAACCACTTTTCCGTTTACAGTTAAATAGTTTTATGACAAAGTAGATTTTAATAAATGTGTTTACTTTTAATAAAGCTTTTACACTTAAATAGACTCTGTGGTTTTTGTTCCTCTAGACTAGAGTGGATGAGCTAAAGGTTTTGGAATTTTTGCAAGCATGAGTGCCTCTGACACTTCTTGACTGTGCTGTGACTCCGTACTACTCTCTTGTCCTGCGTACGATAATCTAGAGATCATTGGGGATCTATAATCGGTGACTTCGGGAGCTGAATGACTCTGCCACACTATCTAGTCAGTAAGGAGACAGTGCATAGAGGTATTGCTGAATATAATGGGAGTCCAATGGAATTGCCAAATGTCCAATCTTAGTTAGCTACACAGACAGACTAATAAGAATAGTCTAGTAATACCACAGGGAGTCATATTCGAGGCAGGATAAGAATTTATATCCAGTCTACAAGAAGATCAAAGACGATTTAGAAAAAATCGAATGAGGAACGCTAGGAAAAAATAGGTACTGTTTAGTAAAATGTAAACTTACTGGGGCCAGCAAAGGAGCCCTCGCCTGCCCGATCCTGGCCTGCATCCTCAGCACTCTCCTCCTGTGTCCTCTTGCCCTTGGGGGGAGCTGATGTACAACATGAAAGAAAGAAAAACCATAAAACATGGATGAGATTTTTCAACCAAATCAAACATTTCAAAAGAACAATAACAACATATTTTGGAAAAATAGTAAATAGATAGACAACTATTCCACGGGATCTATCTCATGTGGTATACTACGTTATTCGTATTGCCTGATTTGCGGAACGTTGACTTAGAAAGTTCCTATGTAACTCAATAAACAGACTACTAAAGAGGTTTGCCTAGGCCTGGCACTGCAGGCAGTAGTGCGCAACACGTGACAGACAAAGTCCATCCTGCTTGCAGATCAGTGAATACTCAAACTATCAATCCACCCGCCACCACCGCCACTATTTCTTCTGATAGCCATGTGACTGTCTAAAGGAAGGACACTGGACTTCAGTCTGTTGGGGCTGATTTATAAGTCCCTTGCGGAAGTTGCGGCTGATTTTCCTCCATTGTTGCGTGCCTTTTCTGACGCAGCGGCAGAACAAAAGACTCGCCATGGTGTTGGTGCGGCGTATATATTAAAAAAAAAAACACATATGGGCATATGGGCGATGCATCACGTTGTAAAGCCCTGCGCCATCAGGGGGCGTTCCGGCGCAAGGGAGGGCGTACCTGCGCAGGAACGAATCCTAAAAGTGGCTGAGGGAAATCTACAAGATGTCAATCAGTCATTTTTAGGACAATGATGCATGACTCAAACCCTGCGCGCTTGAAGCCGACGTACGGCTTGATGCAGCATTGGGGAGATAGGGTACCCCAGAGCATTGCTGGAGCTGCGCCATCGTTGGCACGCAACTCCAGCAATGCGCTGCCTTTACGGCACAGATGCGTAAGGCTTCTGTGACGTTTTGGGCCAATGGGTGGTGGTGGCATGGCACACAATTACTGCTGCATCCCTGCTACTTTGCAGGGATGCGCCGGTAATTGAAAATATGACCCTTACTGTCTAGCATTACGCAGTTCTTTTCTTTACAGTACACTCATACATAATTTCTCAGGCCAATGAAATGCTTCTGAACACAACATACAAAACAAAGAAGCATAGTAGCAAGCAAGGCTACTGAGAAGGAGAGCAGTGCACCTGAAAATGAAATGCATAGAAGATTTTGAAATATAATTTACCTCAATGTAATCGGCAGCATTATTGCTCTTGGTAAAGAACAAAGATTTGCAAATAACAGAGCAGGATAAAACAGAGTAGTAAATGTACTACTACTACTACTCACCAAGCCCGGGGACCTCTACGCCGAGCGCGTCCAGCAAGTCCCGCTCCCGGTCCATGACATCGGTCCAGCGGTGGGTGGCCTGGTTATATGTGCGCCGGACCCCAGAGATCTTGTACATGGCCCGGCACACCTTCTCCCACCGCTGGCGGCGCTCCCGGATGCCATAGCCGGTCGCGATCTTGCCGCCTCCCAGGATCGTCTTGGGGAGGCGGCGCTGGACATGGAAGATCAGTGCCGCCACTTCCTCCGCGCTGAAGATCTCCCTCGGGACCACTTGCTCCCCCCTTAAACGCCCGCACGGGAGCCGGGCACGGGGTGCGGGACCCTTCCCCTTCTCAGGGTGCTTCCCGGCTCCCTTTACCATGGTCTGGGCAGAAATAAACTTAAATGATAAAGAAGAAATAGAATAGTGAAGAAGAAAAGAAAAGAGTTTAAAAAAGTAGTTTAAAAGTAAATAAAAGCTGCAGAAAACACAAAAATATAGAGCTAGAAAAATAGAGGGTTAGATAATAAGTAAAATTAGATCAAAAAAACTTCAAACAAGCAAAGGATGGCAGAGATTGAGAGAGGATACAGAAAGCATGCCCAGAACCATAGCAATGAATGAGAAACAAGATGGCCGCGCCCGTTCACGACCGCGTGGGTAAGTTCGCGCGAGATTTTCCTTGCGAGTACGCGCGAAATTGTACTCGCGAGCAGCACACTTTGCGAGATTACACATAGCGGGCGGAAACGGAATTACGTCACGCCAACAAGATGGCCGCGCCCGTGTACGACCGATAGGGTAACTTGGCAAACGAATAGCTAGAAGCGCCTCGCGAACACGCGCAAGATCACGCGAACATACACGTCGCAACAAAAACAATTTTGTATTCGCACGTATTCGAGGCTTCCGAAATCGATCTCGCACGGATTCGCGCCCCAAATAACGCGCGAAATTGCAAAAAAAACGATTTTAGCTAAAATGAAAGCAATGAGCAGGTGCAAAAGTTCAAACTTAACATTAGTAACATTCAAGGTAGTGCTTCCTGATGGGCCCCTCCAGAGTTTGCAACAATTCTATGACCCTGCTATGACCCAAACAGCAGGCTCATAGAATAGCACCATAAAGGTCCTGTAAAAAAAAAATTTCACTGCAACAAAAAGCAAATTACAGATAAGGAAGGAAGCAGGTGCCAGCCAGACTGGAACTTTCAAAATTACTGACACATTAATGAAACACAAATTAATTGATGGCAGTTGAAGAAGGGCAGGTGTGCTAGCTTTTTTCAACCACCATAATCTACAGTAATAAATAAACCTAATAGGTGCCTGTGAGGATGTACTAGAGGGTGGCATGGGTGTCCCAGAGGGTGGCAGTGGTGAAACAGAGGGTGCTGTGAACCTGTGATGATAAACCAGACGTAGAAACAACATAGTCGCGGCCGTTGCAAGCCGAAAAGTAAGTTCGCAATTGCGAACTTGTCCCAAAATCGGCGCGAACACGCGCCAACACAAAAAACGGAAAAATCCGCAAATCCGCTAGAGTTCGCGGATCTTCGCGGATTGCGAATCCGTAAATACGCAAGTTCGCGGATTGCCAATCCGCAAAATCCGCCCATGCTTACTTACAACAACCTATACAGTAATTCCACCATCTACATACACATACACTCATTCACCAACACTTCTATATAGTCACTCATACATGTAATCACTCATCATATGTACTCATACACCTATACATGCTGTTACACACCAACACTTATCCATAGAGTTACTCACACACATACTCACACATGCAAATAAACATCCATTTACTTTCATATACAGCTATACACAAACCACTACACTTACTTTTACAGAAACATACACAACCTTACTCTCTTAAACAATCACTTATAGAAACACATACTTATTTATACAGGAACTCTTCCAATCTCTCACATATAATCACTTATAATCACTTCTTAAAAAAACTACCCTAGATCCTTCTGATCCGAGCAATTACCGGCCAATCTCGAAACTTCCCCTGCCCGTGAAAATTATTGAAAAGGCCATTAACATTCAGCTCAGCAATTTCCTTCATGGCAATAATGCACTCGTTCCAGCCCAATATGGATTTAGAGCCAATCATAGCACGGAATCAGCTTTAATCAAAGTGTGTGAGGAGGTAAGGGAGGCTCTTGATTGTGGTGGGAAGGCTATATTGATAATGTTAGATCATTCAGCAGCCTTCGACATGGTCCATCATAACGTTCTGATGGACCAGTTGTCGGAGGTGGGGGTCAGGAAAGCGGCTTGGAAACTTCTTCATTCTTTTTTATCGGAGAGATCTCAAACTGTTGATCTGGATAAAAATAAATCTTAGCCTTTCAGCCTGCCTTGTGGGGTGCCTCAGGGGTCATCCATGAGCCCAACGCTCTTTAATATCTATGTGATATCCCTGGCTGTCCTGATTAGATCGTTTGGCTTTCAGTTGACCTCCTACGCCGACGATACCCAAATTGTGCTGTCCTTCAAAGATGGTTAGGTAAAGGAAACAGGGGCCCCTTTTCATGATTGCATGAAGGCTATTGCATGTTGGATGTCGGCAAATTGCCTTAAACTGAATTCCAACAAAACGTATTTGGACCCCAGATTGGTGGTCTATAGATAGGATCGCCATCATCTACAGGAACACCATCAGCGTCACAACCAATGCCAAAGACACATTCACCACCACCGAACACCTACATTTCCAGAACCACACCGACCCCCAAACCACCCTCAGAGGTACACTCATCTACAGACCCCCGGGCCCACGGACACAATTCAGCGAAACTATCGTCGACTTCATCAGCCTACACGCCTTAGCCTCACCAGAGTACATCCTCCTAGGAGACTTGAACTTCCACCTGGAGAAAAACAACGACAACAACACCACCACCCTGCTTGATAACCTCGCCAACCTCGGACTCAAGCAACTGGTTGACACGCCCACCCACCTCGCCGACCACACACTCGACCCCATCTTCTCCGCCAGCAACTACGTCTCCTTCAGCCACTCCACCGGATTACATTGGACTGACCACAGCTGCATTCACTTCAAGTTCAAGAAAACCACCTCCCACCACCAGAGGCTACAGATCCCCTGCAGATGCTGGAGCAAAGTCACCACAGACCAGCTAACTTAATCGCTGAGACAGAACCCACCCGTCAACACCCCTGACACCAACGACGCAGCACACAATCTCTCACAGTGGATCACCAACTGCGCCGACGACCTCGCTCCACTGAAGAAACCCCCAGGCAAGACTATCAACAGAAAAACTTCATGGTTCACTGATGCCCTCCAAATTGCTAAGAAATCATGCCGAACTCTCGAAAAAGCTTGGCGCCACAAACGGAAATCAGAAAACATGACAGCCCTCAAGCGTGCCACCCGCAAATACCACCAGATGATCCGCACCACCAAAAGGACATCGTTCAAAGTGCAGCTGGACAACAACACCCACAACAGCAAGGAATTCTTCAGCATCATCAAAGAGCTCTCCAACCCCAGGGCCAGTCACAAGACATCACACCGTCGCAAGACCTCTGCAACTTCATCGCCACATTCTTCCACCACAAGATCGCAGATATACACGACAGCTTCGGACCCCAGACTCCACCTCCAGCCACCAAACCAATGACCCCCACCACCAGCCTCAGTGCATGGACCCCCATCAGCACTGAAGACACCACCGCATCATGAACACCATCCACTCCGGCTCGCCCTCCGACCCATGCCATCATCATATCTTCAACAAAGCCGACACCATCTTCGCGCCCCACCTCCGGAACGTCATTAACAGCTCGTTCACGTCAGCCACCTTCCCTGGAAGCTGGAAACACGCAGAAATCAACGCCCTTCTGAAGAAACCAACAGCGGACCCCGAAGACCTCAAGAACTTCCGCCCAATCTCTCTGCTCCCCTTCCCGGCCAAAGTCATTGAGAAGACCGTCAATAAACAGCTGACTGCATTTCTCAAAGAAAACAACTCGCTCAACCAATCCCAATCCGGATTCCGAGCCAACCACAGCACCGAGACCGCCCTCATCGCAGCCACCAATGACATCAGGACCCTGATGGACAATGGAAAGACAGCCGCTCTCATCCTCCTGGACCTCTCGGCAGCCTTTGATACCGTCTGCCACCGCACCCTAACAACCCGCCTCTACAACACTGGGGTCCAAGGAAAGGCTCTGGACTGGATCACATTGTTCCTCTCCAACAGAACCCAGAGAGTCTGCCTCCCTCCCTTCCGCTCCGAAGCCACCAAGATCATCTGCAGCGTACCCCAGGGCTTCTCGCTCAGCCCAACCCTCTTCAATATCTACACGAGCTCCCTCACCACCATCGCACGCAAACACAACATCAACATCATCTCCTACGCTGACGACACCCAACTGATACTCTCCCTCACCAAAGACCCTCTCACCGCCGAAGCCAACTTCCAGGACGGAATGAAAGATGTCGCAGAATGGATGAAGCACAGCCTTCTGAAGCTCAACTCGGACAAGACGGAGGTCCTCATCCTCGGACAATCCACAGCCGCCTGGGACGACTCCTGGTGGCCCACGACGCTGGGCACTGCACCGACACCCACGGACCACGCACGCAACCTGGGATTCATCCTGGACTCCTCCCTCACGATGACCAAGCAAGTCAACGCAGTCTCGTCCTCATGTTTCAACAACCTGCGCATGCTCCGAAAGATCTTCCGGTGGATCCCCACCGAAACCAGAAAGACAGTCACCCAGGCCTTTGTCACCAGCCGACTGGACTACGGGAACGCCCTATACGCAGGAACCACAGCCAAACTTCAGAAACGCCTTCAACGCATACAGAACGCCTCCGCACGACTCATCCTCGACACCCCTCGCCTCAGCCACATATCCGTCCACCTGAGAAACCTGCACTGGCTCCCCGTCAGCAAGAGGATCACGTTCAGGCTGTTCATCCATGCACACAAAGCGCTCCACAACATGGGCCCCGAATACCTCAACAACCGCCTTTCGTTCTACACCCCCGCCCGCCAGCTCCGTTCCACCAGGCTCGCGTTCGCCACTGTCCCACGGATTCGCAGAACCACCACCGGAGGAAGATCGTTCTCCTACCTGGCAGCCAAGACATGAAACTCCCTCCCCGCACACCTACAACTGACCCTGGACCATCTCACCTTCAGGAAACACCTCAAGACTTGGTTATTCGAGCAACAGCAGCATCCTCCCCCCCTCAGCACCTTGAGACCCTCATGGGTGAGTAGAGCATTCTACAAATATATTGGTTGATTGATTGATTGATTGATATGGGTACCCATCCTGTTCCTACTCGCAAAGTAAAAAATTTAGGAGTTACAGTCGACAATAGACTGACTTTTTGCGATCATATCAGCTCAGTCATATCCTTATGCTTTTCCATTCTTCGAACCCTAAGGAAAATCAAACCTTATCTCTCGGACATTAACTTCAGGACGGTTGTCACAGTTTTGGTTATGTCACGTTTGGACTACTGTAATAGCCTTCTTTTGAATGCCCAAAAACAACAGCTCAATAGGTTTCAGTTAATCCAAAAGGCAGCTGCAAGACTTCTGTCCAGCACACCTAAATTTATGTCGGTCCGAGGAGAATTAACTCGATTACATTGGCTCCCAGTGAAACAGAGGGTCCGTTTCAAGGCCCTCCTTATAGCTTTTAAGGCCCTTAATGGTGTCGGTCCCGATCATTTGAGGCAAAGATTCAAATGGTATACCCCTAGTAGAACCTTGCGATCCCTGGGGGATAAATTGGTTTAAGTACCCACTTTCAAGAAATCTAGCTGGGGTGGAAGGAGTTTTGTTACCTGCAAGTCCAAGGTATGGAACGAATTGCCGTTGCACCTGAGGAACACCGATAACCTTCTCTCCTTTAGAAGGGGTTTGAAGACCTGGATGTTCTCTCACTAACTGTTTTGACCAACAGTCGGGCTAACTCAGTGCCAGGTCACCTACTGGTAATCGTGCGCTCTTCATAAATTCAATTACCATAACATAACATACATCAATACTCACATATACTAGATTAAAACGTATGTAGTTACTCATAAAGATACTATTGAGACAGTCATTCACTCACTAACACACCCATACACACACTCATTCACCCATACAGTCCTGCACACATGACAAAGTGAGACACTGATACAGATATTTACATATTTAAACATTACTCGCTAATACATGTATTCACTAAGATACACTTAATAAGTCAGTTATGCAATTATTTTTACAAAAAAACATCCATTTATACACTTATTTACCCATTTATTCTTCCATCGACCTTTAGATATACATATATAAAAAATATTTATTTTTCAGAAAGACACACATTCACTGGCTAATGTCATCAGTGATGTCATTAGTGATGTCATTTGAGACGTCATCAGTGATGTCACTGACCATGTCATGAGTGATGTAATATGTGACATCATCAGCAGTGCGTTGCGGGTGCGCGAGTTATAGTTAGCTGAACTAACTATAACGGAGGAATTTGAATGGTTTTGTATGAGTGAAATGTCCAGCTAACTATAACATGTGTGAAACCTAAGGTTTTTTTCAGTGAATTTCTAAGGGATTTTTAAATGCTAATTCCTACTATAACGTGGCTGAAACCTATGTTTGTTTCAGTGAATATATATATATATATATATATATATCCTGGCTCCAAAGTTACACCACAAAAAACGAGTCACTTCTTCGAGCGGGTGCCGCTCTGGACCAATGATATGGTCCGTCTTCAGGACATGCCAATGTTTATTTATCGTCGATCTAAGCCAGCCAGCATCCTGAGAGAATGTAGTTATCATTCTAAACTTCTCCTGATCATTTGAGGTTTTCACCTTCTTCTCAAAAAGTGTGTCCCTGGCCAGCCGATCTACTCGCTGCAAGGCATTGTCCAAGAGTTCCACCCTATACCCTCTGGCTATGAACCTCTTTTTGCTCTCATCTGCCGCCTGTTGAAAATCACTGTCTAATGTGCAGTTTCGTTTAAGTCTTAAAAATTCCCCGTACGGGATACTTCTGATAAGACTCTTAGGATGACTACTGGAAGCATGTAACGTGCTGTTGCCCGCCGTGGGCTTTCTATACAATGATGTTTTTATAGTACCGTCTCCAATCTCCACCTTCAGATCAAGATAACTCGCTGCCACCGAGCTTACCTGTCCCGTGACTATCAGATTACAGACATTGTCATTCAGCACAGATATATAACTTTCTGCCTCAGTGACTGACCCATCCCAAATCAGGAACAGGTCGTCTACATACCTGCACCATGAAACGATCTTTTCAGACCATCTTGCGTTCTGTGGGGCCCAGGCTACCTGCTCCTCCCACCAGCCCACGAATAAATTCGCGTTGCTGGGGGCGAAGCAGGAGCCCATTGCCGTCCCTGAGATCTGTCTAAACATCCTTTCCTCAAACAAGAAGATATTATTCAGCAGACAGAAATCAATTAGTTCCAACAGCATCTGATTGTGTATAGCATGCTTCAATGGTTTTTTTCCCAAGAAATATTCAACTGCTCGAAGACCTAATGTTCGGTCTATGCACGTGTATAGACTGGTGATGTCAAGAGTTATAAAGCAGTATGATGATTGCCATTTTATTTGTTCAACATGTTCAATGAAATCTGCAGTGTCTCTGATGTACGATTTCAAAGTGAGGACTGAGTCAAACAAGAAAAAATCTAGGAATTTGGATAGACTTTCAGTTAACCCCCCCATTGAAGAAACTATGGGTCGCCCCGGTGGTCTATTCAGGTCTTTATGAATCTTGGGCAGATAATAAAATGTGGGCAAAATGGGGTTACTCGTTTTCAAGAAAAGATACTCCTCCACATCCAGCATTTGTTTATAATGCCATTTCTTTAATAGCCGATGTAGATTTTCCACACTTTCCAAGTACACTTTTCTGGTAGTTTTTTCATAGCAGTGCACATCGCCTAATTGGCGCATCGCCTCCTCAATATATTGTTCCCTGGATAGGAGAACAATATTCCCCCCCTTGTCAGACGGTTTACAAATGATTGAATGATCATCCATTAGATCTTTGAGAGCCTTTCTTTGTTCCTTTGTCACATTGTCAAACTTTCTCTTCGACGGTTTCTTCCCCCGGAAATTCCTCAGTTCCCTGATAACCAAATCCGAGAAGATGTCAATTGCGTCTGAAGGTAATTGTGGAATGAACTTACTGGGGGGTTTCAACCCACTATGTGGAGCATCTGACACTATATCTATGTTCACTAATCTTTGTGACAGCGTCGTAGATGTCAATAATTGTCCTCCATCACTCTCCCTGCGGAGGTTCTCCAAGAGTTCGCATGCTGTAAGATCATTGACATTGAGTAAGTCAGTTTCTCTATTGGTGATCTTCATCAATCTGTTTTCTTTGGGGGTAGGTTTGGTAGAATTTGTGTAGTTTCATTTTTCGAACGAATTTGAAAAAGTCTATCCTAGTTTGAGTGTATTCGATGTCATCATTAGGGCAAAAGGTGAGTCCTAATTTCAAAATTGCTTCTTCATCAGGAGTTAAGACTCTATTCGAGAGGTTGACGATGGTCAAGAGATCTTGATTATTTACCACCTGCCTCCCCTCTTGCTCCTTGTTACTCGGGTATTTTGGTTCTGTTTGGCTCTTCCTCTTCCTCTTCCACTTCCTCTTCCGCCCACCTCTTCTGGTTTTTCTCCTGCTTCCGGGGGTTTGTTTTTCCCTCCCCTTAGCCAGTTCTGGCGGATGAGTTTGAATTCCTGTTGAAAAGGAGTCTTCAATACCGAGGCAGATGGGCCTGCCACTTCGTCTCCAGATTGTTCTTCCTCTGTGACTTCTGACTCCAAGGTTTCAAACCTTTGCACCATAGTTGTTTTCGACATCTGATTCTTGCTTGCCATATCCTTTCTTGTTTGATCGTATTTTTTCGCGAATGTCAGGACCCTGCCCATTGCGTAGTCCCTTTCATCGCGATCAAATTTTTCTTGTTTACGAATTTTAATCTTGGTCTCGTACTTTTCCAACCTTTTCTTCATTGCTTGTCTGAGTTGGTCCTGTTGATCTTTCTCCAGGTTGGCAAGCAGCTCTTCCTCCAAAGCTTCAATCTCCTTTAAAGTGCGATCTCTGTCACTCCATGCGAACTGTATCAAAATTTCCAGCATCCCTTTACACGACAATTTAATGTGTGCTGCCCAAGCTTCTAATAGAAGGGGATCCGGGTTTTCATACGCTGGAACCGTGAAGATGCGCAAACCTCTTGGGACTCTTTCTACTTCAATGTAGCTTTGTAGCGAAGTACCCTCCCACCATTTGCGCACCTCCCTTTCATACAGTCTTTCCAATTTCATATATTGGTTGGCCAAAGTACTTTTCCCAATAACTTTATCTTTCACAGGCTGTGTGATATCAGGATTCTTGTTCTTAAACATGTCGACCACCGCTTCCCTGCGTTCAGTTACATTGAACATGTTCGTGTTTGAAAAAAGGCGTTCGATAGTGAAGCTCCGAGCCCGGGCTTCACCCGCTTTTCCCACACTTTGTCACTGCTACTGTGCCCTCGCTCAGCCAACCGCCTCCGTGTACAGCGTTATATCGGAAGGGATGAAGATAATTCAGCTCGTCTTACCCCATTTCCGACGCTTTTGATGTCATCAAATGGGCGGGGATTTTACTCTCCGATCAATCCTTTTCGGCGGTGGCGGTGCTCTCGTTTCATAAAAATCCTGGCTCCAAAGTTACACCACAAAAAATGATTCACTTCTTCGAGCGGGTGCCGCTTACACGGTGGCGTATCCGTGCTAAACAAATGCAGGCTCCAAAGTCTTTCTCTCCCTTCTGAGAAGAAACAAACATCACTCCCGGGCACAGTTGCAAAAAAAGGTGGGTTTAATTACGCCTTCGACAGACGCGTTTCGGGAGAACACTCCCTTCTTCCGTGTCAAACACCCGCGCAATGCGCGCCATCCTTTTTAAAAGCCAATGATTGACGGTCACAAGACATAAATGAGGGACACGCTCATTGAGGATATACGTGGGCGCCATCTTGTAACAGCTAAAATGCATTGCAAAAATGTACACTTCGTGTAATATTATCACGTTTGAATTGTGCATCAATGTTGCATCTCAAGCATTATAAAACATATCGTTCTAGTCTATGTTATGATGTAATGTCTTTGAAACATGGAGTGTCTTTTTTACTTATTTTGGCAGGGATCTGCCGAAAGGGGAATCTAACGTAAGAAATGAAATAATCAATTGATGTACATATAAGAAACCTTGTTTGCATAGGCTGTGTATTTAAGAGTGGAATTCTGTAATGTTAAAAACATTAAAAAAATTCTTTATTGACAACGATAATGATGGGACCTAGCAACCCGGTAGGGTTGCTTTGCCGATCCACGGCAAGATAACATAGACTAAAACGATATGTTTTATAGTGCTTGAGATGCAACATTGATGCACACTTCAAACGTGATAATATTACACGAAGTGTACATTTTTGCAATGCATTTTAGCTGTTACAAGATGGCGCCCACGTATATCCTCAATGAGCGTGTCCCTCATTTATGTCTTGTGACCGTCAATCATTGTCTTTTAAAAAGGATGGCGCGCATTGCGCGGGTGTTTGACACGGAAGAAGGGAGTGTTCTCCCGAAACGCGTCTGTCGAAGGCGTAATTAAACCCACCTTTTTTTGCAACTGTGCCCGGGAGTGCTGTTTGTTTTTTCTCAGAAGGGAGAGAAAGACTTTGGAGCCTGCATATATATATATATATATATATATATATATATATATATATATATATATATATATATATATATATATATATATATATATATATATATATATATATATATTACCTACTGGCGGTCGCCAGTAGGTATATATAGTTAGGATTTTTTCTCTATCGGATTTTTGGAAATTCTATGTCTAATAACTTTGGCGTTTGTGGACGGAATTGGCTGAAATTTTCAGGAAAATGGCACATTTTGTTTCTGAGCAGCCCTTGAAAATTTGGGGGGGGGTTCGTCAAGGGGGGGCCGAGAAAAAAGGGGGGTCCCAAAACGTGTTTTTAACATTGAGTTTTCCATAGGGCGGTTGGCCTCACTTTTAGCCCGAACGGCTGAATGGATTTGCACGAAACTTGGCAAAATTGTAGGGACTGGTAGCCCGATGTGCCTTTTGTAGGTCTCAATATATGTGCTCCAGTGGATTTTGAGAAATTAACGTTTAAAAAAAGATATATATCTGTAACAGCGGACCTGGCAGCGTCCCAGGACGCGTACTTTTTGCGCAACGGAGCTTTGTGAAGCGAAGCTGATTGGTTCTCCGGCGTCTGTCAACATTCAAAAAAGTCCGTAGCGGCCGCCATCTTGTCTCTCGGTAGGATCGAGAGACAAGAGGAGGTCAAAACAAAGGGGGAAATAACTATAAGGGGGCATAGTAGATCCTCGCTGACCCCCTAGGTTTGATGTGGAGGTTTTAAAAGGGCCCCGCGGGGCAAAAAAAAAACAAAATAATAATAATCGAACGGCTGAATGGATTTGCACGAAACTTGGCAAAATATTAGGGACTGGTAGCCCGATGTGCCTTTGCTAGGTCTCAATATATGTGCTCCAGTGGATTTTGAGAAATTAACGTTCAAAAAAAGATATGTATCTGTAACAGCGCTCCGCTTCGCGTACTTTTCGCGTTACGGAGCTTTGCGAAGCTGATTGGTTCTCCGGCGTCTGTCAACATTCCAAACAGTCCGTAGCGGCCGCCATCTTGTCTCTCGGTAGGATTGAGAGACAAGAGGAGGCCAAAGCGAAGGGGGAAATGACCATAAGGGGGCATAGTAGATCCTTCCTGACCTCTTAGGTTTGATGTACCATTTTGCCAAGTTTGGTGTAATTCCGTTCAGCCATTCAGGCTGTAGACGTATGTAAATGTCCTATGGAAAATTGCATGGGGAAAACACATTTGAAAGTGTTGAAATTTAGAACCAATTAAAATGTTACTTTGGTTTTGTATTTGTGTGTGATGAAAGTTAATTGGTTATGTATATATGTCAAATGAGAGGAAACCACAGTCATTTTGTGATACTACTGTCTGAGGTACATTTGTGAGGAATTTTTGGTGGTGAATTTCTGGTGTTTGATTTACACAGTACTAACACTTCTGCTACTTTTAAAAAGGTGAGTTGTTAATTTGTAAGGGGAACTATGTTGTACACTTGAAGATAATTTGAAAAATGTTTTCTGTTATTTATTTGCAGTCCTTCTGTTATACTAAATACTTGATAAAGTTCGTTTTATATTATGTATTACTAAAAACGATAAATGAAAGTGATTATTTTTTTCTGCAATTTACAGCAAGCAATTTCAAAATAAAATGGCTCACAATGAAGAGACCGTGGCAATTTCTTTTGAATTGTCCAGTACATTGATTGAAATTGAGAGCACCAATAATGAAATATTGTCACAAGGAGGACATGACTTGTATGATTCCATTAGATTGATTGAAATGGACAGCACCAAGAATTAAATATTGTCACAAGGAGATGACTTGAATGATTCCACTACATTGATTGAAATTGAGAGCACCAATAATGAAATATTGTCACAAGGAGGAGATGACTTGTATGATTCCATTAGATTGATTGAAATGGACAGCACCAATAATGAAATATTGTCACAAGGAGGAGATGACTTGAATGATTCCACTACATTGATTGAAATTGAGAGCACCAATAATGAAATATTGTCACGAGGAGATGACTTGAATGATTCCACTACATTGATTGAAATTGACAGCACCAATAATGAAATATTGTCACAAGGAGGAGATGACTTGAATGATTTTTTTGATCAATCTCTTGATGGCGAATTTATCGAGTGTTTGGAGACCATAGAGTTACAAGAATCATCATTGGAGACTTTTAATGAGGACATTGCTGATGAGGACATGTTACTAGTTCTTTCAAATTTAGAAAATTCTGAAGAATAAATTTATATTTAGAAATCAAAAATTGTTTGAGACATTATTCATTTTTATTTTTAATTTATGAGGTTGTAGCGAAGTGATTGTAGTATAAAATGAGACTTATAGTATAGAGTGCAACATTTTTATGTTACATGGTAAGTTTACTCATATTTACTTCCCTTCTGCCACTATATTATCTCCAATGTGTATTTGACATCTCTTCTTCATCTCCGGCCTCCTTTCTCTCACTGTGTGTCTCCGATGCATCTTATCGCTGCTATTTTGTGTAATTACAGAAGAGAGTAAAATAAAATAGTTCGGAACGTGAAAAGGGGGCAAAGTAGAGTACTCCTCACCCCCTAGGCCTTTTTAGGCGGTCCCAAAAGGATCAGTTTCTGCTTTCCTGAGAGATTATGGTATGAGTTCCATATACCACAATAACTTGCATTACAACATGCAAGATATCTATCTCCTATTACCAACTTTTGGAGATATTCGCGCTAAGTGCGAATATCTCCAAAAAGTAACACCTGCCCTGAGCAGTTCTTAGCCATGTTATCCAATGGGAGGTGGATAACATGGCTAAGAGCATTAGCTCGGTAATGCATGAATATCGCTGAGTTTTTAGCGATATTCATGCATTGCGGCCGTTTATTATCGCATTTGCGATAAACCTTGATAATAGCAAGGTTTATCTTCGATAATTTCTGACGATGCTTAGTGGTAAAAAATTGGTTGGTAAGCATCGTTAGCGATAAATATCGCTTAACTTTGGTAATATGCCCCAACGTCTGTTAACGTTCGATTCGAAGGAAATGAGGAAGTGTTGAAAAACATTGTCTGCGCCATCTTGCCTTTTTTGAAATGCCACACTTTTGTCGTGCACGGCAGCCATTTTAGATGTCTTGACCAGACCCACTCTCTGCACGCTGTCGATTCGTAGCATGGCTCCTCACCCACGCAAGCATCTTCCCTAGGCACTGGTCACCACCGCTCTCTGTCTTATGCATGGGCAATAAACCTCCCCCCATCTGCGCTGCTCTTCCCTGAGAATCACACTCTGTGCCCGCCCGACACCTCCCTTTCGCCCTATTCACTACCGCACCCTCTGACACTCCTCTTTCTCTGTGTCCGATTGTCCACGCTATCAGCTAGCCCTGCAGATGTAGTTTATGGCCCCAGCTGTAAAGAATCACCCCTCTTCAAAGGAGTTATAGTAGATCAAGGCCCACACCCGATGAGATCCGTCACACCACACGTGTTCCTACTATCTGAAAACCATCCTGTATTGTGATTGGGGAGGGGACCGAGCCTGAAGCGGAAGATTCCAGGAATGACTCTTTGTACATCAAAGTTTTTACAATTATGTGTCACATTAAAAATATATAGCACTCCAACAAAGTAGTAGGAATATAAAACTTTAATAACATATAAATATATACAAGAAAACAAAAACAGTAAAAACATTTAAACAACGAAGAGACCGTGGCAATTTCTTTTGAATTATCCAATAGATTTATTGAAATTGACAGCACCAATAATGAAATATTCTTGTCAGTAGCGGTCTGTTGTGCGAATAGTTCCAAGGCAGCAGAACGCGCTGAAATCTAGATGGCACGAAAGTGATGTCTAGTAAGTTGCCGCCCAGCAAAAAACGGCGTGGGGCGCCGCGGGGGTGAGTGAGTCCAGTAGGCACCACAGCTATTCTTACCGGCATTGCAGAATTACTGCTGGGGACAATGCCTGTGCTGTAGCAGGGTCACAGCAGAAACAAAAAGGATTCTGTTGAAGATGTTGTTGGTTTTCAATTTGAAAACAGTTCTGGTGTCAACTGCTATGCTAATGTAGTGGTTAATGTTTTGTTTTCTCTAGAAAATGTAAAAGAGGGGGAGGCAGTCCAAAGTTCCGTTAAAAGGGCAAAGGAAAGGATCGGTGGTTTGAACTATCAGTCAAAAAGGGGAGGGGGTGCAATAATTTTTCCTACCGGGTCACACTGTGCTTTCACCGGAAGTGAGGTCTGCAGGATTCTAGTAATTCAAAGTGAGGCTGGCGCCAGCATGGGAGCGCCGACGTCCCGCGGATACAGTTTCGTCACTCCACGGGCGATCATGGCAGTCATTCCCCATCGGGGGTCGGAGACTCCCGCGGCTCCTCTAGAATCTTCAAGGTCGTGGAGGACTACGGTGGTGGAGTCAACCAGTGACCGGGCCATTTCTTTATGCTGGGCCCGCTCTTGCCAGGTCGACCGCCATTTTGAGAGTTCGGCAGCTACCGGCGATCGCGGGGTCACATGAGCGGACGGGCTCCACCCTGCCGGGTGAGACGTTGCAGCATGGCCACAGTGGAAAAACCCTTTTCCGGGCGCCTGGAGCGCTGAGGGTGCAGCTGGGAAGCCTCCACCTGGGGAGGCGGGAGAGGCCTGTTCGCACCGTCTCTCCCTCCCAGTGCACCCCACGGCGTCTCGCTTGAGATTTGTTATGGCCGGACCAGGCGATGAGGACGAGGGGGGGGGGTCGGAGGCATGTGCAAGACATCCCCCCCCAGTGTTGTCGCAGCCATTATAAAAGAAAGAAGTGTCCCGTCCGTCTTCGGGCCGGGCTTTCGGTGGATGTCGGCCGGACGCCCCTGGCTCTGGCCCCATGAACGGGTTTCTTGGTTTATCGGCTGCAGCCGGATCCCGTCGGCCTCGGCCCCCCGACCGTTGGTGGTCGGACCGGAAGAGCATGTGGCGGGACTACCTGCAACTCTCAAGGGCCACCGCGGCCGGACTGGGAGAGAGAGGGGAGGGTCGAGGAGACATTCCCCCCCCTGCAACTGTTCAGCGTTGTAAAGGCAATCCCCTGGCCGGGTCCCGCTGGCCTCGGCCTCTCCTCCGGCTACACCCTACGTTAGGATCTCCTGGCCGAGGCGTGGCAGCAGGACCTGCCTTATATGGGCTGCTCCCGGCTGGGCGTAGCCGGAACCCTGCCCCACCTTGGAAGTTTCCAGAGTGGGGGTGGATGTTCTACTGACTTGCATTTTCCCTAGTCTATCGATTTTTTTGGCGTGGCAGGCGGTGGGACAGCGAGGGGTGATTTGGTTTCTCTTACTGTTTTTCTGGTCTCTCACCACTGGCATATTTTAACGTTTTCTTGTTTCTAGGACATTAATAGGTTTTATCATTACGTTATGTTATCGTTTCTTTGTTCGTTGTTTAATAAAAGTTCATGTTCATCAGTGGCCTACTGATTTTCGTTTTCCTATTTTTTTCTTTCCAGGTTGTTTCATGGTAAAGTTTCTGTTAACAGGATACAGTGATCACTTCGTTATTATTGCATATGTCCTTTTCACTAGGGGTGCTCTCTGGTCGGGCCAGATGACGTATCTCTAGTAAATGGTCCGGGTGAAAAAGGTGCATCAATCAGTGGGGAGTAGATAGGCATGACAGATTACAACGGGGGAGAACGGTCCGCATTACGTACCCTTTCACTACTTGCAAAGATTTTCCTACGTTTATTTGCAAACAGGGAATACCTCCAAAAAGAACTAATTCCCAAACAGTCAATGTTCGGACAATCAATCAATCAATGAGGAATGAAATAGGTACGACGTGTTAAAGGCTTGCGTTACCTACCCTTCACTATCTGCAAAGGGAGAGAGAATATTCCTATTCTTCCTCATTTGCAGGTAGAGAAGATCCTTAAGAGAATTAACTTCGAACAATTCAATGCTTGATTGAAACAATCAACAAGGGGTACTGTGAACACAAATGAACGCCGCTTATATACATACGCATTGCTATTTTCAACAGGTTGTTCCTAATGTTTCTATTTTAGCGAGGTCAAAAAGAGATCCCATTAGTGGCCTACTGATTTTGCTCGATTCCTTTTGTTTTTTTACACGATTTTTCGCTATCTGCAAAGACTAAACAGAGTATTGCGACTCTGTGCTTGTTTGTAAATAGAGAATGAACCAAAGAGAACAATCAATCAAATGGAGAGAGAAGCAGGCACGACGGATTACAAAGGGGGCAAAGGGCTGCGTTAACTACCCTTCACTATCTGCAAAGAGAGAGTACTCCTAATAGAAATGAGGGGTGGGGGGCAGCATTCAAAGCAGATCAGTGTGCATAAACACGAAAATGTTTTTACTTACCACATACTTGACATTCGACAGCTTATGATATTTGCTATTAAAAAACCATTGAAATTCACTGAAAAAACCATAGGTTATAGACCATATATAGTTAGGAATTAGCATTTACAAAACCTTGAAAATTCACTGAAAAAACCATAGGTTATAGACCATATATAGTTAGGAATTAGCATTTACAAAACCTTGAAAATTCACTGAAAAAACCATAGGTTATAGACCATATATAGTTAGGAATTAGCATTTAAAAAACCTTATTTTACTCACACAAAACCATTGAAATTCCATATATAGTTAGTTGCACTAACTATATATCGCGCACCCGCAATCCACTGCTGATGATGTCACATATTACATCATTCATGACATGGTCAGTGACATCACTGATGACATCACTGATGACATCTCAAATGACATCACTGATGACATCACTGATGACATCTCATTTGACATCAATGACCACATCACTGATGATATCATTCATGTGACAATACAATGCATCTCCTCACACTTTAATATAACCTCTGTTACACCCAGTGTTAAATACAGAGTATAATTTTTGAAACCATTGACACACCAATACTAGTTACTACATACGCACTCAGTGATTCCTATGTTTACACACACATTCACTCATTTACCCATACAATCATTCATACATACAATCACTCATCTTTACAACACTATCATATGCACTCATACACCTATACAGACTCTCACACTCTGTCACTCATCCATGGAGTTACTCACACACCTAGTCAGTCCTGTAAAGAATCAATCACACTTCCATTTTCTAATCTATACAGTTAAACATAGAGCACCTTACATTTTGAAACATATACTAACACATAATTACTCTCTTATACAATCATTGATACAAGTACACATTGATCTGCACAGAGTCACACACCTCCCAGCCAGCCACACACACACTCAGTCTCCCATACAAATACTTGGGCAATCAATCAATAACCCATATAGTTACTCATATAGCTACTGATCAACACATGCAGCAGTTTACAGAACAACAGACATAATGATGCACAAATTAAGACAGTTTAGTCACTAACCCATGCACTCAGTGAGACACATTTAATCACTCACTCATACAGTCAGTCACGCACCTACTAAATCCTTCATCCAGACACTTCTACATCTACTCATTCTTCAATATGTAAAACATATTTAAACTTTACAGAAACACACAGTCACTGGATGATGTCATCAGTGATGTCATTTGAGATGTCATCAGTGATGTCATCAGTGATGTCACTGACCATGTCATGAATGATGTAATATGTGACATCATCAGCAGTGGATTGCGGGTGCGCGATATATAGTTAGTGCAACTAACTATATATGGAATTTCAATGGTTTTGTGTGAGTAAAATAAGGTTTTTTAAATGCTAATTCCTAACTATATATGGTCTATAACCTATGGTTTTTTCAGTGAATTTTCAAGGTTTTGTAAATGCTAATTCCTAACTATATATGGTCTATAACCTATGGTTTTTTCAGTGAATTTTCAAGGTTTTGTAAATGCTAATTCCTAACTATATATGGTCTATAACCTATGGTTTTTTCAGTGAATATATATATATATATATATATTCACTGAAAAAACCATAGGTTATAGACCATATATAGTTAGGAATTAGCATTTAGAAAACCTTATTTTACTCACACAAAACCATTGAAATTCCATATATAGTTAGTTGCACTAACTATATATCGTGCACCCGCAATCCACTGCTGATGATGTCACATATTACATCATTCATGACATGGTCAGTGACATCACTGATGACATCACTGATGACATCTCAAATGACATCACTGATGACATCACTGATAACAACATCCAGTGATTTTTTGTTTCTATAAAGTTTAAATATGTCTTACATATTGAAGAATGAGTGGATGTGTAAGTGTCTGGACGAAGGATTTAGTAGGTGAATGACTGACTGTATGAGTGAGTGATTAAATGTGTCTCACTGACTGCATGGGTTAGTGACTAAACTGTCTTAATTTGTGCATCATTATGTCTGTTGTTCTGTAAACTGCTGCATGTGTTGATCAGTAGCTATATGAGTAACTATATGGGTTATTGATTGATTGCCCAAGTATTTGTATGGGAGACTGAGTGTGTGTGTGGCTAGCTGGGAGGTGTGTGACTCTGTGCAGATCAATCTGTACTTGTATCAATGATTGTATAAGAAGGTAAGTATGTGTTAGTATATGTTTGAAAATGTAAGGTGCTCTATGTTTAACTGTATAGACAAGAAAATGGAAGTGTCATTGATTCTTTACAGGACTGACTAGGTGTGTGAGTAACTCCATGGATGAGTGGCAGACTGTGAGTGTCTGTATAGGTGTATGAGTGCATATGATAGTGTTGTAAAGATGAGTGATTGTATGTATGAATGATTGTATGGGTGAATGAGTGAAGGTGTGTGTAGACGTAGCAATCAGTGAGTGCGTATGTAGTAACTAGTATTGGTGTGTCAATGGTTTCAAAAATTATACTCTCTTTTTAACACTGGGTGAAACAGAGGTTATATTAAAATGTGAGGAGATGCATTGTATTGTCACATGAATGATATCATCAGTGATGTGGTCATTGATGTCAAATGAGATGTCATCAGTGATGTCATCAGTGATGTCATTTGAGATGTCATCAGTGATGTCACTGACCATGTCATGAATGATGTAATATGTGACATCATCAGCAGTGGATTGCGGGTGCGCGATATATAGTTAGTGCAACTAACTATATATGGAATTTCAATGGTTTTGTGTGAGTAAAATAAGGTTTTCTAAATGCTAATTCCTAACTATATATGGTCTATAACCTATGGTTTTTTCAGTGAATTTTCAAGGTTTTGTAAATGCTAATTCCTAACTATATATGGTCTATAACCTATGTTTTTTTCTGTGAATTTCATTGGTTTTTTAACAGCTAATATCTGTAGCTGTAAAATGTATTCTTCTTTAAATCCAAAAATATATTTTATATGTTTATGAATAATTTTTTTTTAAAATATTTTTTTTTCTTCGTTCCCGCTTCGCGAATCGGGAAGCTTCCCGTTAGCTGACCTTGATGCCGCGAAATAGACCGCGAGCCGGTAAACGTTTCTTTACCGCAAGTGCCGCGTTAGAAAACAACATCGTGACGCCTCCCGTCCGCATGACGTTTCACGTTGTCGCGTGATACGTCATATGACGTGCTACGTTAGCGAACTGGTACGCGAAGCGAGTCGCAAAGCACAGGTTTCTGGAAGCAAACCGGGAGGCCCTGCAAAGCGCTTAACGTAAACACAGCAAGTCATGTGACTTGGTAATAACACTTTTCATTGGTTCATTTCACTTTTGGTTTCCTAATGATGTAAGACTAGGTCATATAATCTAAAATGAACACTTTTGATTGGTTGAGAACTCTTGTTTTTCCCAAATGATGAAAATCCCTCCTTCTTTCCTCACTCTGACTTTCATCATTGTGAGAGAAAGACCCTTTGTGATCACTGAGCAATGGCTTCTTTAGTAGCTTCAGCTGGTGCTTCCCCACCACCTCCACCACATCCAAGGAATTGTGGACCACCTGCTCAAGTTATAATTCAACAAGAAGAAGAAGAAGAGGAACAGGACGACGAGCACGAAGAGAGGCAGTTTTTGCCTGAGCAGCCCAGGACGTCTCACCGGAAAGAAAACTTCATTTGGCAATTTTTTAAAATTCCCAAAGGTCAGAAAAAAGTAAATGCAAGATACGTAACTTGCCTTATATGTCAAGATAGACTGTCCAGAGGAACCGAGAAAAAATACAGTTTCGGAAACTACACAATGCATCGCCATATGACTAGGTGGCATCCTAACAACTACAGTGCTGCACAGTTTCGGAACGACCTAGATAATCTCCCTATTATGGCCAGAAGATCTGTTGTACCGGAAGTAACGGGACCAGAGGGCAGGGAGATGGTGCCAAATATACAAATGAAATTTGGTGAAGTAAAACACATCTGCGTATTTTGCGATGGATTCATTTCCTACGGAGAAAAAAGCATCACTCTGATCAACAGAGCTATTGACTATCATATGCAAGTTTGTACGAAACGCCCAAAATAATAAATACTTCTTTTTTTGTTTTGTTGCTCCTGTTGAGCCCTTTACAATGAATCGTTTTCATTGCCCCCTCCAAGAAAACCCCCAAAAAATATAAAGCTGTTCAGAAAAATTCAAAAAAAGTAAAAAAATGTTCCGAAAAATAATAAAAAAAATATAAAACAACAAAAACAATAAAAAAAAAAGTTCTTTTCAGAACTACCTCCCCGTTATTAAAAAATTGGTACAATATTTGGAACTGTGCCAACCTCTATTTCTCTTAGTTCGCTTCCCAGTTCGCTCGCCGGTACGCGAACCAGAAGCGAACCAAAAACAGTAAGTATAAGGGAAGGAAACAGACACTTATGTTAAAAGAAAGACAGCTATAGGGGAGTAAACTAGAGATACTATTACCCGTAATCCACTGCTGATGATGTCACATATTACATCATTCATGACATGCTCACTGACATCATCAGCAGAGGATTGCGGGTTTTTTGGCAACGTGCCTTATCCACGGTTTAATAACGCTGCCTTTTGCTTTATATAAGTTTTCAAATTGTATGAAATATATACCAATAGGTCGTTATGAACCTTTAGGTAGTGCTTTTCTTCATGAGGTCTGGTCGCTTCCATACACATACAGATGTTTCAAAGATGATCAAGAAGTTTATCTGAATGGAGAGGAATGCACTGAGACGCCAGATCATTCACTAATGTGTAGGCACATACAGTTACACGGTTCATGCAACAAACACCGACCAAATATGGCTTGCGTGTTGCAAGGCACGCCAGTTCCTGCTATCATCCCCACGTTCAAGTTGTTGGAAAATGATAGTTATTTAATGCTCAATAATGAAGATTGTTCTGAGTTAATTGAAAAGGGTCTGCACCTCTGTACGGGTGTTCGCTATGTGAAGCACGAAAGTTTCACGGGCCGAACTCAAGGCCACCTCTCTCTGAGACAAAAGAGCTCTTATTCTTGCCATGCCGTTGAAATCTGTCCCAAGGTTGGTATTTGTGGCCAGATTGAAAACTCCCTATGTTCATGTGTGGGAGGAAATAGAACATTTCTGCAGCAAATAACCCGTTCACTTACCGTTACGATAAAAGGAATACTTTTAATTCAGATTTGCCTTTCAATTTCAGCAAGATGGTTCCGACTATCTTTAACGCATCCTCCACAAAGACCCTGGCGCACTTTTTTAAAGTTGTTACCAGTGGTCTCGTGACTTCATTTGAGAAAATCTTTGGAGTCATCCCTGCTTCCTTTCATTCTATTTTCTCCACTCTGGTTCGTGGATTGGCATTTTTACTTGCATTACCAGCGGACGCTCTTGTGCTTTTTTACATTTTTAAATATGGATGTCCCTCCTATGCAACCTCCCACCCTGCAGCTGCTGACACTGTTCCGCAATCGCATGCTAGAATATTATGGCACAATGCCGTTGGCGATATTAAGCACGGCATATGGATTATCTTTTCGATTCTCCTACTTCACCTGTGTCCAGCCTGTATTTCACTGCCTGACCTGTGATTTCGATTGGGCCATTGATTTGTGTCTCTGCGGACCGGTTTCTCCTGACGTCGACTTTAATCAGCTGATGACTCCTATCATTACTCACGAGTTGGTTTGTCCTGGCGAAAGGATTATGGCTGTGGCATTGATGCATGGACTACTTGGTCCCTGGAATTTACTGGCGGCAGCACAGTCTTTCTTGGAACAGAGCTTTCTTGAAAACCCACCGAGCTGTCCTCTGATGGTGATAGAGGATCCGGTGCTGGGAGAGCACGTATGTTCTTTTCCGCTTTTAAATTGGATGGCTGAACTGTTTTCGGATGAAGACGGTGACTTCCTATTGGAGGCTGTTGCAGCTTATTTTGCATACACAGTTATGTCATAGACCTTTTTCATGTTTGATATGCTGAGTACTAGCATTTCATTGACAATTCATTGACTTATTTGTCAAGTTTTTATTATTTACCTTGCCTATTGGCTTAAGACTCGATAAAGTACTTGGCTGTTTTATTTTTCTTTAGCATTAAATTTTCCTAGTTTTTAATGCTTTACCTTGCGGACCGTCCACATATAAACTTGCAATCTGCTCTCATGAGATGGCACTTCTATTATCTTATTCAGTTCGTTTCCGGATCATGGGGAGGTGTCATCTAGGTCCTGGATATCTTTACACCGTGTTAAGTTAGCATGGGCTCATTACCGGTTTAAACGCCATTTTTCCTTTTTTGCAACTTCTGCACACGACACTTAGTTGTTGCTTTAGCTTTCCACCTAGTAGTTCATCGTGGTTTACATGAGAATAATATGTTATTGCTCTACTATCTGCTTTGCTTGTTAAACTATATCTGTACAGCGAGTGCTAAAGTTTCAAGAACAACACGATACAGAATTGTTATGAGGTCTGATCTCCACGACTTCATACTCATAACATAAGTGCAACTTCTGCCAATTCTGGGCATGAGGCGGGTTTTATATTGCTTTGCCGAACACACATACACAACAGTTGATGCGGTTCACATGAAGAGAGAGCTGGTGTATGCTGATGTGATTCCTTCAAATCTAAGACACTAAAGTATGGGCACGCCCTAAACCAACACAAAGAGACCTTCTTAGCAAATAATATAATATGTGTATTAGGGAGGGTGAGATATAAGCAGCCGCGGGCCGTGGAGGGAGTTACGGTGAGGCAGGGAGGCGGGGAGGGGGAGAAGCAGGGTGGAGCCCTCTCTACCTTGCCCCTCCCCCTCCCCGCCTCCCTGCCCCACCGTAACTCCCTCCACGGCCCGCGGCTGCTTATAAGTGTTGCTAACTCTTATTCATTTACAGCATGTTAACATACTGTCACCATTCGCTTTTTATGTACTAGTAACTATGCTGGTAATTTTGCTACTGATAATATGTGTACTTGTATTCTCCACCCTGCTTCTCCCCCTCCCCGCCTCCCTGCCTCACCGTAACTCCCTCCACGGCCCGCGGCTGCTTATAAGTGTTGCTAACTCTTATTCATTTACAGCATGTTAACATACTATCACCATTCGCTTTTTATGTACTAGTAACTATGCTGGTAATTTTGCTACTGATAATATGTGTAGTTGTATTATCTAAGATACTACGCCTGAGAAGACGGCATTAGTAAATAAACATTTCAAATACACATGTGTTCTTCTTAACTCCATGTTCTGGTTTCTAAGAAATATATAACGACCGACTGTTCATGAGTTCCACGTATCCTGAGGTACTATAAGTTCATATTCTGGATTGTCTAAACATTGAGAGTTTGTTATATCCAATGTGACACTGTACCTAGCTTGCTAAGGAGTTTTTGATTACTAACGTGAGTTTTGGGACACCCTAATTCGCCGAGGTTCCAATCCTCTGTCCACAGTTCTGTGTGAGAACAGAAACCTTGCGACAGGGGCACCCCCGACCCTTGCTGGAGCTTCATCACACTTGCGATACAACTCCAGCAATGCGCCACCTTTACGGCACAGATACATCACGCATCTGTGCTGTTTTTGCCCCATGATGCGCCGCATTGTAAATGCAGCACACCATAGGTGACGGAACAGCGGCACAGAATGACTAACACATCCCTGGTGATGCGCCAGTCATCATAAATGTATCCCTATGCTTCTTATCTTGTTAGAGATGAACCGCCATATGTATCATCAAAGTTTTTTGCATTTCCTAAATAGCGAACTTTAAGGAATAAATAGCGATTCTTTACCATTCCTAGTTTGCGATTAGCTATTTGCTAATTACAAATTACCCATTCATTTCCTTCATTTCCATAGGGCGGTTGGACTCACTTTTAGCTCGAACGGCTGAATGGATTTCCACGAAACTTGGCAAAATTGTAGGGACTGGTAGCCCGATGTGCCTTTGCTATGTCTCAAGATATATGCTCCAGTGGTTTTTACGAAAATTAACTTTGAAAGATATATATTGGGCTACATTGGCCTATATATATGTTGGAGCCCAAATGTAGCCCAATGTAGCCCAATGAAGCCCAATGTAGCCCAATGTAGCCCAAAGATGGCCGCCACACACACAAAAAAACAAATGTAGCCCAAATATCAGCCAGATGTAGCCCAACTATAGCCCAGTGACAGAATGACCAATCAGCTTCGCAAACCTCCGTTACGCGAAGCGGAGCGCTGTTACAGATATATATCTTTTTTTGAACGTTAATTTCTCAAAATCCACTGGAGCACATATATTGAGACCTAGCAAAGGCACATCGGGCTACCAGTCCCTAATATTTTGCCAAGTTTCGTGCAAATCCATTCAGCCGTTCGATTATTATTATTATTATTTTTTTTTGCCCCGCGGGGCCCTTTTAAAACCTCCACATCAAACCTAGGGGGTCAGCGAGGATCTACTATGCCCCCTTATAGTTATTTCCCCCTTTGTTTTGACCTCCTCTTGTCTCTCGATCCTACCGAGAGACAAGATGGCGGCCGCTACGGACTTTTTGGAATGTTGACAGACGCCGGAGAACCAATCAGCTTCGCTTCACAAAGCTCCGTTGCGCGTAAAGTACGCGTCCTGGGACGCTGCCAGGTCCGCTGTTACAGATATATATCTTTTTTTAAACGTTAATTTCTCAAAATCCACTGGAGCACATATATTGAGACCTACAAAAGGCACATCGGGCTACCAGTCCCTACAATTTTGCCAAGTTTCGTGCAAATCCATTCAGCCGTTCGGGCTAAAAGTGAGGCCAACCGCCCTATGGAAAACTCAATGTTAAAAACACGTTTTGGGACCCCCATTTTTTCTCAGCCCCCCCTTGACGAACCCCCCCCCAAATTTTCAAGGGCTGCTCAGAAACAAAATGTGCCATTTTCCTGAAAATTTCAGCCAATTCCGTCCACAAACGCCAAAGTTATTAGACATAGAATTTTCAAAAATCCCATAGAGAAAAAATCCTAACTATATATACCTACTGGCGACCGCCAGTAGGTAATATTATATGTACATATATATATCCATAGGTTTCACAATCGTTATAGTTAGGAATTAGCATTTAAAAAACCTTTGAAATTCACTGAAAAAAGCATAGGTTTCACACCAGTTATAGTTAGCTGTACATTTTACTCATACAAAACCATTGAAATTCCCACGTTATAGTTAGTTGGACTCACTATAACTCGCGCGCCCGCAATCCACTGCTGATGATGTCACATATTACATCATTCATGACATGGTCAGTGACATCACTGATGACATCACTGATGACATCTCAAATGACATCACTGATTTATTTCGGAATTATTCAGGGAGCAAGGAAAGGAAAGAAGGGGAGGGGGAGTGAAGTAGAGTGACTGAGAGCTGGAAAGTGGTGGATGGGAGAGAGGGAAAGGGCAGTGAAGAAATGGAGAATGAGGATAAGTGAGGGAAGTGGAATAAGGAAAGGGAGGTGAGGGAGAGTGAGAGAAGGCCAGTGAGGGAGAGTTAAGAGGAGTGATAAAGGATGGAAAAAGGTGAGTGAGCATAAGACAAGGGGAGAATAATATATATTTGATAATACAAAATACAAAATAATTTGTACAACATGTTATATGGTTTATTTTGGCTGTTCTCAGAATATATTGAATTTCACTTAAAACAGTGACTTCAATACTACTCATCATCTGACAGCGAGCAAATGATTGTGTTTAAAAAACCCATACAACGTTTCAATAAATAATGTAAAATTTTGAAAAAACGTATCTTAAGTCACTTTTGATCCACGTACTTTTCCACGAGGCTAAATAGTATATGGAAAGTCCTTTTCTTTGGAAATTACTCAAGAGTATTCTTAAACTCCCATTTACCCGAGTTTCTGAAAGAAAAGCTCCAACATCTTTTACATTATGAAACAATAGTTTTATTTCCAACTCCTTGCTTACTTTTCATTAATATTTCCTATAATACTCACATCACACACTACGTGATACACTTATACTACCTCTATAACAACTACATGTTTTTTATTATCTTCATCACTCTCACTTTGAAAGTAATTTTGAACAACAAACTAAATTTTATTAACTGCTCCAATCTTCATAGGCCAATTACCTTTCCTAAAATTTCGGTTGTAAGAACACTAGGTAAGAATTTTGTAAGTCAGAAGGAAAACGTTGTTTGAAAGTCAATTGAGTATCATTACAGTTACTCCAGCCTTTGTGACATTTTAAATAAGCTGTGTAATGTCCTGATGTTGTTGAAGGACCATCATGGTAAATAATTGCTGCAGTTGCAAAGGTTCTTCCTGAAATTGATAATTGAGAAGCCACAACATTTTTAAATAAAGTTGTCAATTTAGTTCCATCAGGTCTACATCGTTGGAACATTAAAATTACATACTGTCCATATCTTTGTATAAATAATGTTGATAGCATTGCAGATTTACATTGAGTACAGACCATGTTTTGATTTGCTTCTCTAACTAGATTATTAAAAGACACTGATTTGCAGTCTGGTAAAGTAAAATATATAAATCTTTCAGTGTCTATTGTAGTACTACTTGAAAAGGAGCAATTGTCGCAGTCATGTTGCCATTTATAAGAAAGGCCAAACAGATTTTCTACATCTACACCTTTATCTTGCAATACAACAAGCATATACATTAGAAATTCCTGACAATCTTGCTGAATATTCTGTGAAAATTGATTTAGACCAGAACATATGTCTAAAACATTTAGAATTTCAGGAAACACTTTGTATTTTTGTTCTATCACTGCTACATTTCTCAAACACAGAATTCAACAAACAACATAATCTTTGATCTCAATTTTCAGCAATCTGTTCTTGCACAGTTTGGAGAAAGAAAAAAAAATTAACCACTACATTAGCATAGCAGTTGACACCAGAACTGTTTTCAAACTGAAATCCAACAACATCTTTAACTGAATCCTTTTCCTTTCTGCTTACAATTACTGGTTCATCTACTTTTTTCCTTTTTGCTACAACTTCACTGCAATTTTTCTCATTTCTTCTTTTTCGGCCTACCACATGCTTTTCAAATAGAGGATATTGAAGTAAATTTGGAGCATACTCTCTTCTTAACCTATTATATTCTTTTACACAATTTAGATCTGCACTAATCTTTGTGTCATCAAAATCAATCAAGTAAAATACGGATAAAGTTCTGACTCGAGATAAAGCAACATATGCCATACCCTCCTTGAACACAGAACTTCCAATATTCACCAAAGCACTATCTACACTTAAACCTTGAGCTTTATGAATAGTCACTGCATATGCCAAAAAAACAGGACATGCTTAGTTGATGTCTGTAAACAGACCACATATATATAAGCAAGACATAATATTCCTTTTTCATTTCAAAGGCACACCCTACATCTTGATTGCACAGCTTAGAGCCTATTTCTGAAGAGGCCTAACACACACGCTGCCTAAGATTCCCTACTAGAACATATACTAAAGCCCAACTGACTTTAAAAAAACATGTACTTCCATTTTTTTTAAAGACATCAACTAAGCAGATTATTCACCCAGATCCATTTAAAATCAAGCTTTACTCACAGTGTGATCTTAGGCACATGACCAGGATGTTACATGTAATCTACCATGTCTGTCTCTGCATGCAATATGGGTGTGTCTGCTCATACTATTTCACTGTGTCTACTGGCAAAAAACAGACCACATACATATAAGCAAGACATAACATTCCTTTTTCATTTCAAAGGCACACCCTGGATCTTTATTGCACAGCTTAGAGCCTATTTATGAAGTAAGAGGCCTAACACACACGCTGCCTAAGATTCCCTACTAGAACATATACTAAAGCCCAACTGACTTTAAAAAACACATGTACCTCCATGTTTTTAAAGACATCAACTAAGCATACTATTCAACCAGATCCATTTAAAAACAAGCTTGACTCACAGTGTGATCTTAGGCACATGACCAGGATGTTACATGTAATCTACCATGTCTGTCTCTACATGCAATATGTGTGTGTCTGCTCATACTATTTCACTGTCTCTACTGGCAAAAACAGACCACATATATATATAAGCAACACATAACATTCCTCGTGCATTTCAAAGGCACACCCTGGATCTTGATTGCACAGCTTAGAGCCTATTTCTGAAGTAAAAGGCCTAACACACACGCTGCCTAAGATTCCCTACTAGAACATATACTAAAGCCCAACTGACTTTAAAAAAACATGTACTTCCATATTTTTAAAGACATCATCTAAGCATATTATTCACCCAGATCCATTTAAAATCAAGCTTGACTCACAGTGTGATCTTAGGCACATGACCAGGATGTTACATGTAATCTACCATGTCTCTCTCTGCATGCAATATGTGTGTCTCTGGTCATACTATTTAACTGTCTCTACTGGCAAAAAACAGACCACATATATATAAGCAAGACATAACATTCCTTTTTCATTTCAAAGGCACACCCTGGATCTTGATTGTACAGCTTAAAGCCTATTTCTGAAGTAAGAGGCCTAACACACACGCTGCCTAAGATTCCCTACTAGAACATATACTAAAACCCAACTGACTTTAGAAAAACAGGTACTTCCATATTTTCAAATACATCAACTAAGCATATTATTCACCCAGATCCATTTAAAATCAAGCTTGACTCACAGTGTGATTTTACGCACATGACCAGGATGTTACATGTAATCTACCATGTCTGTCTCTGCATGCAATTTGTGTGTGTCTGCTCATACTATTTCACAGTGTGTACTGGCAAAAAACAGACCACATATATATAAGCAAGACATAACATTCCTTTTTCATTTCAAAGGCATACCCTGGATCTTGATTGCACACCTTAAAGCCTATTTCTGAAGTAAGAGGCCTAACACATACGCTGCCTAAGATTCCCTACTAGAACATATACTAAAGTCCAACTGACTTTAAAAAAACATGAACTTCCATATTTCTAAAGACATCAACTAAGCATATTATTCACCAGATCCATTTAAAATCAAGCTTGACTCACAGTGTGATCTTAGGCACATGACTAGGATGTTACATGTAATCTACCATGTCTCTCTCTGCATGCAATATGTGTGTCTCTGGTCATACTATTTCACTGTCTCTACTGGCAAAAACAGACCACATATATATAAGCAAGACATAACATTCCTTTTTCATTTCAAAGGCACACCCTGGATCTTGATTGTACAGCTTAAAGCCTATTTCTGAAGTAAGAGGCCTAACACACACGCTGCCTAACATTCCCTACTAGAACATATACTAAAGCCCAACTAACTTTAAAAAAACATCTACTTCCATATTTTTAAAGGCATCAACTAAGCATATTATTCACCCAGATCCATTTAAAATCAAGCTTGACTCACAGTGTGGTCTTAGGCACATGACCAGGATGTTACATGTAATCTACCATGTCTCTCTCTGCATGCAATATGTGTGTCTCTGGTCATACTATTTCACTGTCTCTACTGGCAAAAAACAGACCACATATATATAAGCAAGACATAACATTCCTTTTTCATTTCAAATGCACACCCTGGATCTTGATTGTACAGCTTAAAGCCTATTTCTGAAGTAAGAGGCCTAACACACACGCTGCCTAAGATTCCCTACTAGAACATAAACTAAATCCCAACTGACTTTAAAAAAAACATGTACTTCCATATTTCTAAAGACATCAACTAAGCATATTATTCACCCAGATCCATTTAAAATCAAGCTTGACTCACAGTGTGATCAAAGGCACATGACCAGGATGTTACATGTAATCTACCATGTCTCTCTGCATGCAATATGTGTGTGTCTGCTCATACTATTTCACAGTGTGTACTGGCAAAAAGCAGACCACATATATATAAGCAAGAAATAACATTTATTTTTCATTTCAATGGCACACCCTGGATCTTGATTGCACAGCTTAGAGCCTATTTCTGAAGTAAGAGGCCTAACACACATGCTGCCTAACATTCCCTACTAGAACATATACTAAAGCCCAACTGACTTTAAAAAAACATGTACTTCCATATTTTTAAAGGCCTCAACTAAGCATATTATTCACCCAGATCCATTTAAAATCAAGCTTGACTCACAGTGTGATCTTAGGCACATGACCAGGATGTTACATGTAATCTACCATGTCTCTCTCTGCATGCAATATGTGTGTCTCTGGTCATACTATTTCACTGTCTCCACTGGCAAAAAACAGACCACATATATATAAGCAAGACATAACATTCCTTTTTCATTTAAAAGGCACACCCTGGATCTTGATTGCACAGCTTAAAGCCTATTTCTGAAGTAAGAGGCCTAACACACACGCTGCCTAAGATTCCCTACTAGAACATATACTAAAGCCCAATTGACTTTAAAAAAACATGTACTTCCATTTTTTTAAAGACATCAACTAAGCATATTATTCACCCAGATCCATTTACAATCAAGCTTGACTCACAGTGTGATCTTAGGCACAGGACCAGGATGTTACATGTAATCTACCATGTCTGTCTCTGCATGCAATATGGGTGTGTCTGCTCATACTATTTCACTGAGTCTACTGGCAAAAAACAGACCACATATATATAAGCAAGACATAACATTCCTTTTTCATTTCAAAGGCACACCCTGGATCTTTATTGCACAGCTTAGAGCCTATTTATGAAGTAAGAGGCCTAACACACAAGCTGCCTAAGATTCTCTACTAGAACATATACTAAAGCCATACTGACTTTAAAAAACACATGTACTTCCATATTTTTAAAGACATCATCTAAGCATATTATTCACCCAGATCCATTTAAAATCAAGCTTGACTCACAGTGTGATCTTAGGCACATGGCCAGGATGTTACATGTAATCTACCATGTCTCTCTCTGCATGCAATATGTGTGTCTCTGGTCATACTATTTCACTGTCTCTACTGGAAAAAAACAGACCACATATATATATAAGCAAGACATAACATTCCTTTTTCATTTCAAAGGCACACACTGGATCTTCATTGTACAGCTTAAAGCCTATTTCTGAAGTAAGAGGCCTAACACACACGCTGCCTAAGATTCCCAACTAGAACATATACTAAAACCCAACTGACTTTAGAAAAACAGGTACTTCCATATTTTCAAAGACATCAACTAAGCATATTATTCACCCAGATCCATTTAAAATCAAGCTTGACTCACAGTGTGATCTTAGGCACATGACTAGGATGTTACATGCAATCTACCATGTCTCTCTCTGCATGCAATATGTGTGTCTCTGGTCATACTATTTCACTGTCTCTACTGGCAAAAAACAGACCACATATATATAAGCAAGACATAACATTCCTTTTTCATTTCAAAGGCACACCCTGGATCTTGATTGCACAGCTTAAGGCCTATTTCTGAAGTAAGAGGCCTAACACACACGCTGCCTAAGATTCTCTACTAGAACATATACTAAAGCCCAACTGACTTTGAAAAAACATGTACTTCCATATTTTTAAAGGCATCAACTAAGCATATTATTCACCCAGATCCATTTAAAATCAGGCTTGACTCACAGTGTGATCTTAGGCACCTGACCAGGATGTTACATGTAATCTACCATGTCTGTCTTTGCATGCAATATGTGTGTGTCTGCTCATACTATTTCACTGTGTGTACTGGCAAAAAAACAGACCACATATATATAAGCAAGAAATAACATTTCTTTTTCATTTCAAAGGCACACCCTCGATCTTGATTGCACAGCTTAGAGCCTATTTCTGAAGTAAGAGGCCTAACACACACGCTGCATAACATTCCCTACTAGAACATATACTAAAGCCCAACTGACTTTAAAAAAACATGTACTTCCATGTTTTTAAAGACATCAACTAAGCATACTATTCAACCAGATCCATTTAAAACAAGCTTGACTCACAGTGTGATCTTAGGGACATGACCAGGATGTTACATGTAATCTACCATGTCTGTCTCTGCATGCAATATGTGTGTGTCTGCTCATACTATTTCACTGTCTCTACTGGCAAAAAACAGACCACATATATATAAGCAAGACGTAACATTCCTTTTTCATTTCAAAGGCACACCCTGGATCTTGATTGCACAGCTTAAAGCCCAACTGACTTTAAAAAAACATGTACTTCCACATTTTTAAGGACATCAACTAAGCATAATATTCACCCAGATCCATTTAAAATCAAGCTTGACTCACAGTGTGATCTGTGGCACATGAGACACATGTCATGACACACACAAAAAGAGAGAAATGACACACACAAAAAGAGAGATTAAGCACCTGCAAAGTGACATGAGACACAGACACAAAGTACCCTTTAAGCTAAGAGAGGCAAAGCGTTAGAAGGCACAGGTGACATTATTGAACAATGTGAACATGTAATTCCTTATTTCAAACAGACCTTGACCAAAATTTAAAATCCAGACATTTTACCACAAAACATATTCCATAGTAAATCGTTTTTTACACAAAGCACAGCCCATTTAAATGACCACTACAAAAACAAAGCAGAAACCTAACTCATTTCCAAAATACATTTCCAATATGCACCATTCAATTTTTAAACAGCATTACAAAAAACATGACACACAATGCTAGAATTAAGAAGCACAATATGCTTCTTAATCTTCCCCATAGTACATACAGAAGTCTATCTTTATTAAAATAATCATTACTCACATTTAAAAATGCTTTGGAAGATGTACAGTGTCAGTCACACACACCAGATTTTCTTAAGCAGAATCTCTGAATAATGCTTCTGTCATTGGAGCCTTTCAATAATGGCACAGATTCCCTCTCATTTCAGACCCATATTCTTCTACATAACCAATCAAAATTCTTCTCACACAATATCAAAACCAAACTGTACATTTTAATTGGTTGTACATTTCACCACTTTTAAACTCACATAATATTCACCCATCCCCCCAGTGCTCATTCAGCCTGTTACCATGGTAACTCCCACCTAACCCAGCACACAGTTCAAAAGTTCATCATAGTATGTTGCAAAAGAATCCAGCAAGGGTGTTTGACCTCTCAATGTACTAGCTAATCATGTGCATTGTTTCTTTAAATGACCTTTTCTCAACCATTAAAATGACTTCTTTAAAAAAAAAAAGCATACACCCTAATTTTCAGTGGTGAATTTTAAGAACGCACCAATAATTTCTTGTTTTTCAAGTGCACTGAATCTCAACCACTTTTTTCATAATTCCTACTTTCAAACTGCCATTTCATTTCCACAACTCATCTGAACAGAAGCACATCTACATTCAAGATGCCAAAAGTCTGGTTTGTGGGTCATAGCTTTGTCTACTGGAGTGACAGAGGTATTTACAACCTTGATTTACCAAATGTGGACATTGTGTGGATTGGACAGAGATGATTAAGAAGTCACCAATTGATACCATTGATAAAATCCTTTATGCATCTACCACACCCTGACCTCATAATTGTGCACTGTGGTGGCAATGACTTGGGCACTTTGACTGGGGTAGGTCTGGAAATGCTTTTAAAGGACATCTTTGGGCAATTGATGTCACTTTTTCCAAAAACTGCCTTGGTATTTTCTAATATATGCCAAAGGCAAAAATGGAACAGGTCCAACCAATTTTGTCCACAGATTGAGAAAGCAAGGAAACATTTATTTATTATTTATTTATTTAATACATTTATAAAGCGCACTGTCACCTTGCAGGCATCCTGGCGCTCACTGGTTCAGAAGGGCGGACAAGTAACGGGAAAGCGTGACCTATCAAAAAGTTGCATTGGGAAACAGCCATGTTTTAATCTTTCTCCTGAACGGAAGAAGTTCCGTAGTTTGCCTAATCTCAAACGGGAGCAGATTCCAGAGTTTGGCAGCAGCCACCTCAAAGGATCTGCCCCCTGCTCTGACCTTTCTGAATCTAGGTACCTTCACCAACTTGGCCGCAGATGATCAGAGCAGCCTAGATGGAGTGTACCAAACAAATTTCGATTGCAGGGAGGCAGGGCCAATACCATGGAGAGCCCTGAAGACTATGCAGAGGGCCTTAAATTGTATCCTCGGCCTCAAAGGTAGCCAGTGCAGTTTTGCAAGGGTGGTCGGCCCGTGTGCTCTTCTAGGAAGCCCCAGAGCCAGCCTGGCGGCCGCTGATTGAATCCTTTGGAGCCTGTCCAGCAAAATCTCAGGGGACCCCAGCAGAAGGGCGTTGCAATAATCCAGCCTGCTGAGGATTGTACACCTTACCACTTGAGCACGAGCCTGAGATGGTAAGAGTGGCAGGACTTTCCTCAGGGAGCGTAAGTTGGCAAAGCAACAGGCGGTCTTTTTTTTTCTTTTTTTTTTTACATGAGTCTCTATACTGAGCCTTTGATCAAGCATGGCCCCCAAATTGCAGACAAAGTACACAGGCCGTACTTTGGTCCCTATTTCAGGAGGCCAGAAATTTTCTGGAAACAGGTGGGAGATCTTATTCTCAGCGCTAAAGAGCACCTCCGTCTTCCCAGCATTAAACTGAAGGGAATTATCCTTCAGCCATTGTGACGTATCACGCAGACAGTTGTTAAAGACCTCCACAGATGTTGAATCCTCTCCCTCAAAGGAGAGGATCATCTGCGTGTCGTCAGCATAGTTTACAATCCTGATGTTATAGGTTTTAATGAGCGAGATCAAAGGCCTAAGATACAAATTAAAAAGTATGGGACTAATTGCTAAGCCCTGAGGGACCCCGTGAGGTACCTGAGAGAAGGTCGATTGAAAGGGGGGCAGAGACACTGCCTGCTACCTATCCTGCAGAAATGATCGAAACCACATCAGAGCGCTACCTCTCACTGCAGCCTCAGATAACCGATTCAACAAGATCTTGTGGTTGACCGTATCAAAGGCAGCAGACATATCAAGCAGGATCAGAAACGCTGCCTGCCTCCTATCTGCACGCCTCTGAAGCTCATCCATGGCGGTGACCAAAGCAGTTTCGGTCCCATGAGCTGGCCAAAAACCAAATTGATCATCCTCTAATAGTTGATGATATTCCAGGTGTTTGGAGAGAGTAGTACTGACCAGACGCTCGACAATCTTCGCAGGAAAAGGCAACAAGGAAATGGGTCTGTAATTTTTGGAACAGTCCGGGTCTAGGGAGGGCTTTTTCAGCAGAGCAGATATCACTGCCCGTTTCCACTGGGCTGGAACACTACCAGAGGCAAGTGATTGATTACATATTAGGCGGAGTGAAGGAAATAATTCCTCTTCATATTCCTTCCAAATTTTATGTGGCACAGGGTCCAAAGGAGACCCAGAGGAAATCTCCCTAGCCAGCCCACTGAAAGCCTCTTTGGTGAAGAGTGGGAATTCAAATAATGATTCCTTCGGTACCCAGGCTGGCTCAGCAGTCCTGTCCACCGATGACCCAAGTCTAGTGCCATGAGAGAAACAGGACTCAGGAGAAACTTCCAAATCCTCAATAATATGCTCAATTTTCTCTGTAAAGAATTTGGCAAGGTTCTCACAGAGTTCTTGAGACGGGACAATCACATTCTTGGAGCACTCAGGGTTGGTAAAGCTGTTTAATATATTAAAAATGCTCCTGGAACTATTGGTGGAATTGCAAATCAAGGAGGAATAATAGTCTGCCTTAGATTTCTTAATCAGACTCTTATATTCCAAGACTTTGTTTTTCCATATCTCCTTAGATGCTTCATCGTATTCCCGCCTCCACCTTCTTTCAGCTTGTTTACAGCCCTCCTTCAAGATTTTCAATGTATCATTGATCCAGGGGGCAGAAACATTCCACTTACAACTACGTATTTTTAGGGGAGCATGAGCGTCCAAGACAGCAGTAATCCCCATGCAAAGTGAGGTGTAGTTTTCCTCTACTTGTTTATCCATGTCAAAGAACTCACTCACATTAAACCCCCCCTGAGGATTTCAAGCGTGCAAGAGCCCTCCAGTCTCTGCACCGAAATTCCTTGGTAGTCACAGGAGCCCTGGTATGAACACCGCTAATATTTACAAAAAATTTGACAAGGGAGTGATCTGTCCAGTTCATGGGTAGGGTTTCCCCCATAGCCAACATATCAGGAGCCGCGAACACCAGATCTAGAAGGTGTCCCGCCTTGTGAGTAGCTCCCATGACCTGCTGAGAAAGGCCGAAGCTTTCACAAGACTGGAGTATGTTAGAAAGACCCAAGTCAAGGGAACCATTGTACCAGAGGTTAAAATTCCCCAAAATACCCAGCTTAAAGTGTGAACCTGCGATATTAGTCAGGGTAGTTAATAGCGCTTGTTGCTTCTGCAAGCTAAAAGCCCCTGGTGGTCTATAGCATAATATCCCAGTAAAAATAGTCCCGGAATGAGTCCGGATAGATAGACCCAGTGTCTCTGTACGCTCAACCGGATCTAAGTCAATAATATTAACTCTGCAAGTTGCATTAAAAATGACTCCAACCCCTCCGCCTCTCCCAATAGACCTAGGCAGATGTAAAAATTTAAACCCAGGAGGGCAAGCGCAGCCGGGGTCAACCAGACAGTCAGAGCGAGTCCACGTTTCCGTCATGAAAAGGATATCCAGTTCATATGTCTCAATCAACAGCTGGATCACTATACTGTGCTTAGGCAGGGACCTCACGTTCAAGAGTCCACATTTCAGGAGACTGTCAGCAAGAAATTCTGCTAGTGGGTGGGCCGTGTGCAACAGTCTAAGCGTTCCTTTGTCTGCATGGAGCTTACCTAATTGTATAAGCATCTCTCTCGAGTAAGGAGGGCCGGATGGTAGTTGACCAGTCTCTAAGGGGCCAAAACAGGCAGCGTAACTGGCACAAGGCGCTACCTTGGCACAGACGGGCTTGCCTTTGGTGCCCCGCCGGCGCGCCCACTGCGCCCGCCCGCTGCGCGGCCAAGATGATATCGTCCTTATATCCAGTGTTGAGGAGGGCGGAATGCGGCCAGCAACTGGACCGCAACCCTTTCCTCCGTCCAGTATGGCGGCTATCAGCACTCTCTCCTACAGCGTCAGCACGTAGTCTGCTGCGCTGGGAGATGAGAAGTGCTCGGCAGTGAGGCTGGTAATGTTAAAAAACTTTCGCTAATCAAATGAAACAACATAAAATTTCCAAATGCACACTGTTAAAAAACGCACGCTAGCCTCCGGCTTTCCGCCTCAGAGGTGAGCCCAGTTAGAATCAGCGCGCTCGCGCTAGAGAGCAATATAAATACCTTGGGAGGGCGGAATGCGGCCAGCAACTGGACCGCAACCCTTTCCTCCATCCAGTATGGCGGCTATCAGCACTCTCTCCTACAGCGTCAGCACGTAGTCTGCTGCGCTGGGAGATAGGAAGTGTTCGGCAGTGAGGCTGGTAATGTTAAAAAACTTTCGCTAATCAAATGAAACAACATAAAATTACCAAATGCACACTCTTAAAAAATACGCACGCTAGCCTCCGGCTTTCCGCCTCGGAGGTGAGCCCAGAGACTATGGTATGGGTTCCATATACCACAACAACTTACGTTACAACATGCAAGGCATCTAAAGGAGAGATGGTGTACATTTTACAGATGAGGGGAATAGAGTCTTCCTCTTGAATTTGAGACTCTGCATCGGTACCTACTTGTAGGTACAAAAAACACCCACATAACACAACAGCTCTTTTCAGAGCTACCCTACCTCTAAGCACATTATTTTTTACTCTCATTTTTTACGCTGTTTTTCCCCGTGGTGCGCTCAGGGTGCGCGTACCGGAGAGCGCACACGGGAACGCACCCATCGCTTACCCCGTGAAATATTATTTTTTTTTAAAGTTTTTTTACCCTTCAGGGTCCTTCTAGGCCCCCCTCAGAAAACCTAGGGGGTCAGGGGGTGTCTACCCTGCCCCCTTTTAATCATTTCCCCCATTTTATTTTCACCTCTTGTGTCTCGATTCTACCGAGACACAAGATGGCGGACTCTCTGGACTGTTTTGAATGTTGACAGACACCCGAGAGCCAATCAGCTTTCCGCTCGGGCACTCCCGTAGCGTGCCGGGTGCGCTCCTCGGTACGCGTACCGGTGAGCGCTCGGAGCGCGCCTATAGTTATATATGTGTTTTTGAAGTTGCTTTTCATAAAAACCACTGGAGCAATTTCAAACAAATATGGAAAAGGCCCTACTACGTACCAGTGCCTATCATTTTACCAAGTTTGGTGTAATTCCATTCAGCCGTGTCTAAATGTCCTATAGAAAATTGCATGGGGAAAACACATTTGAAAGTATTGAAATTAAGAACCAATCAAAATGTTACTTTCGTTTTGAATTTGTGTGTGATGAAGTATGATTGGTTATGTATAGATCTTAAATGAGAGGAAAACACAGCCATTTTGTGATACTCCTGTCTGAGGTACTTTTGAGAGGAATTTTGGGTGCTCAATTTCTGGAGTTTGAATTACACAGTACTAACTCTTCTCCTACTTTCAAAAAGGTGAGTGGTTAATTTGTAAGAGGAACTATGTTGTACACTTTAGGATCATTTGGAAAATGTTTTCTGTTAGCTATTTACAGTCATTCTGTTATAAATATGGATTAAGATAGGCTTCATCACATGCAATGCTTTATATTTCTAGTTCCTGCCTGATACTATACACTACCAATTAATTTTAAAGAACTAAATACTTGATTAAGCTACTTTTATATTATGTATTACTAAAAATGATAAATGAAAGTGATTACTTTTTTCTGCAATTTACAGCAAGAAATTTGAAATTAAAATGGATCAGAATGAGGAGACCAAGTAAATTTCTTCTGAAATTTCAACTACATTTATTGAAATTCAAAATGTCACGGATATCGACAGCACCATTTTATCACAACGAGATGACATTAATAATTTTTGGATGAATCTCTTGACGAACAATTTATCGAATGTTTGGATACAATAGAATTTCAACAATCATCATGGCACACTTATAATGAGGAGATTCCTGATCATATGATTGAAAAGGAAATTCCAGATGAGGACATGCTACAAGTTCTATTAAATTATGAAAATTCTGAACAATAAATTAATATTTACAAATTAAAAATTAGTTGACATATTATTCATTTTTACGTCTAATTTATGAGGAAGTAGCGAAGTGATTGTATTGAAGTGAATTTTAGAATCTGCATCAGTACCTACTTGTAGGTACTTAAATCACCCACATAACATAACAGCTCTTTTCAGAGCTACCCTACCTCTAAGCAATCCAAATTCTTATTTTACACTATTTCCAATGTTTTTCCCTGTGGTACGCTCTGGGTGCGCGTACCGGTGAGAGTACATGGGAACGCACACAGCGCTTACCCCGCGAAAAGTTGTTTTGCCATTCAGGGTTCTTCTAGGCCCCCCTCAGAAAACCTAGGGGGTCAGGGGGTTTGTACCCTGCCCCCTTTTAATCATTTCCCCCTTTTTATTTTCACCTCTTGTGTCTCGATTCTACCAAGACACAAGATGGCGGACTCTCCAGACTGTTTAGAATGTTGACAGACATCCGTCAGCCAATCAGCTTTCTGCTCGTGCACTCCCGTAGCGCGCCGGGTGCGCTCCCTGTTACGCGTACCAGTGAGTGCTCGGAGCGCGCCTATAGATATATATATGTGTTTTTGAAGTTCATTTTCAAAAAACCACTGGAGCAATTTTCACCAAAAATAGCAAAGCAACATCTGCGTACCAGTCCCTACAATTTTGCAAAGTTTGGCGTAATTCCGTTCAGCGGTTCGGGCTGTAGCCGAGTCAGAACATCCTATCTAAATGAACATGGGGAAAACACGTTTTGGGACCCCCCCTTTTTTCTCAGCCCCCACTTCACGAATCCCCCCGAAACTTTCAGGGAAGGAGCGGAGTGGAGCTGGCAAAACTTTTGGAACATTACACGCAAATTCCTCAACCGGCGCCAGAGTTATTCCCAATAAAATTTTGCGGATTTCCTATGGTAGCTAGGTCCTAACTATAACTACCTACTGGCAACCGCCAGTAGGTAATATATATATATGGGTAGGTAGGTATAGTTAGGATCATTTTCCATAGGAAATCCGCAACATTCTATTGGGAATAACTTTGGCGTTGATGGACGGAATTGGCTGAATTTCTCCAAGAAAATGGGCAGCTCCGCTCCGCTCCTTCCCTGAAAGTTTGGGGGGGATTCGTCAATCAGGGGCCGAGATAAAAGGGGGGTCACAAAACGTGTTTTCCCCATGTTAATTTCCATAGGGCGGTTGGACTCACTTTTAGCCCGAACGGCTGAATGGATTTCCACCAAACTTGGCAAAATTGTAGGGACTGGTAGCCCGATGTGCCTTTGCTATGTCTCAAGATATGTGCTCCAGTGGATTTTGAGTAGTTTAGGTTAAAAAAATATATATATCTATATTCGCGCCCCAGTACGCGCACCGGGGCGCGCTCCAGCGCGCTACGCGAGTTCGCAAGCGGAAAGCTGATTGGCTCTCGGGTGTCTGTCAACATTCCAAACAGTCCGGAGTGGCCGCCATCTTGTGTCTCGGTAGGATCGAGACACAAGAGGAGGCAAAAACAAATGGGGAAATGACCAAAAGGGGGCAGGGTAGACCCCCCTGACCCCCTAGGTTTGATGTGGGGGCCATAAAAGGGCCCCGCGGGGCAAAACATTTTTTATTTTTTTTTCGATTTTCATGGGGGGAGCGCCCGGTACGCGCACCGGGGAGCGTACCGGGGAGCGTACACTGGAGAAAAAAAGAATGACAGAGTTTTTAAAAAATGTAGAATTTTTTTATAAATTGGAGGTAGTTCTAAAAATAACTGTTTTTTTTATTCTTTTTGTTTTATATTTTTTTTATTGTTTTTTTGAACATTTTTAACTTTTTTTGGCTTTTTTGGCGGCGCGTACGTTGCGCGATCATATGCGCTCAGGCGCTTCCAGGTGCGCTTACGCCGTGCGTCATAAGACGCATCACGCGGCTACGCGATACGTCACGATGATGTTTTCGTTCGCGGCAATAGCGCTAACGGGACGCTCACCGGTACGCGCACCGGGGTGCACCGCAAGACTGCGCTTACCGGTGCGCTCACCGGTACGCGCACCGGGAGCGCTCCAGGGCAAAAAAATCTAATAAACATGAACAATATACATGAAAAAAATAGTATTACATAAATATACAATATAGGATTCATTATAAAAAATATTATATTCCATAGCTATAGAAATTTGCTATTAAAAAACCTTTGAAATTCACTGAAAAAAACATAGGTTTGAGGCCCTATATATAGTTAGGAATTAGCATTTACAAAACCTATGAAATTCACTGAAAAAACCATAGGTTTCACACCAGTTATAGTTAGGATTTAGCATTTAAAAAACCTATTAAATTCACTGAAAAAACCATAGGTTTGACACCAGTTATAGTTAGCTGGAAATTTTACTGACATAAAACCATTGAAATTCCCACGTTATAGTTAGTTGGACTCACTATAACTTGCGCGCCTGCAATGCACTGCTGATGACGTCACATATTACATCACTCATGACATGGTCAGTGACATCACTCATGACATCACTGATGACACCATCCGTGTGACAGAGTGACAGACCTTTTTTTCAGTGTAATGTAACCCTTGAAACACATATTCAAAAATAGAAACTAAAATTTTCAAAAAAATGGAGATACCCATACCATTTACAACAACCAATTCAGTAATTGCACCATCTATATACACATCCACTAATTCACCAACAGTTCTATATAGTCACTCATACATATACTCACTCATCATATGTAGTGATACACCTATACATCAGACAGTCATCCAAAAGTTACTCACACACATACTCACACATGCAAATAAACTATTGAACATCCATTTATTTGCATATACAGCTATACACACACTATCACCTTACTTCTAAGGAAACTTACACATACTTACTCTCTTAAACAATCACTTATAGAAACACATACTTATTTAAACAGAAATTCTTATAATCTCTCACTCTCACATATACTCACTTATATACATCAATACTCACATATACTAGATTAAAACATATGTAGTTACTAATAAAGACACTAGTGAGACAGTCATTTACTCACTAACACACACATACACACACTCATCCACCCATACATTCCTGCACATATGCTGTCTTCAAAACACATACATACAGTGAGTCAGTCATTGATGCATCTATGTGCTAAGTAATACCCCCACCAAACCATACAGACACTCATACTGATACTAAAAAAAATCTAATAACCCATATACACACACATGTAGCTACTCACCAACCCATACAGCCACTTATACACAAAGTGAAACACTGATACATATATTTAAATATTTAAACATTAATCGCTAATATATGTATTTACTAAGATACACTCAATAAGCCAGTTAACCAATCAATTGTTTTTAAAAAACACATCCATTTAGACACTTATTTAAACATTTATTCTTCCATCGACCTTTACATATACATATATAAAACATATTTATTTTTCAGAAAGACACACATTCACTGGATGGTGTCATCAGTGATGTCATGAGTGATGTCACTGACCATGTCATGAGTGATGTAATATGTGACGTCATCAGCAGTGCATTGCAGGCGCGCAAGTTATAGTGAGTTCAATGGTTTCCAGCTAACTATAACTGGTGTCAAACCTATGTTTTTTTTCAGTGAATACACATACATATATATATATATATATATATTCACTGAAAAAACCATAGGTTATAGACCATATATAGTTAGGAATTAGCATTTACAAAACCTTGAAAATTCACTGAAAAAACCATAGGTTATAGACCATATATAGTTAGGAATTAGCATTTAAAAAACCTTATTTTACTCACACAAAACCATTGAAATTCCATATATAGTTAGTTGTACTAACTATATATCGCGCACCCGCAATCCACTGCTGATCATGTCACATATTACATCATTCATGACATGGTCAGTGACATCACTGATGACATCACTGATGACATCTCAAATGACATCACTGATGACATCACTGATGACATCTCAAATGACATCACTGATGACATCACTGATGACGTCATCCAGTGACTGTATAATTCTGTAAAGTTAAAATATGTCTTACATATTTAAGAATGAGTGGATGTATAAATGTCTGGATGAAGGATTTAGTAGGTGCATGACTGACTGTATGAGTGAGTGGTTAAATGTGTCTCACTGAGTGCATGGGTTAGTGACTAAACTGTCTCAATTTGTGCATCATTATGTCTGTTGTTCTATAAACTGCTGCATGTGTTGATCATTAGCTATATGATTAACTATATGCGTTATTGATTGGTTGCCTACGTATTTGTATGGGAGACTGAGAGTGTGTATGGGTGGCTGGGAGGTGTATGACTCTGTGCATAGATGTGTGAGCAGTTGATTCACTAGGTGTATGGGTTCAAAAGTGCATGTGGAAACAGCTGTATGGGCGGTTGACTGTGTGCATGAGTGTATTGCTGAGTGAATGGATATCTCAGTGCTACATGTAAAAGTAAGTACATATGTAAAACACAGTACATGTGAGAGTTGACATATATAAATAACTGTGCATAAGAGCCAGTGAATGTGTGAGTGGCTGTATGGATCATTGTGAACTTGTATCAGGGATTGTATAAGAGAGTAAATATGTGTTAGTATATGTTTGAATAAGTAAGGTGTGTATAACTGTATAGTTGAGAAAATGGATGTGTGATTGATTCTTTGCATGACTGACTAGGTGTGTGTGTAACTCTATGGATGAGTGACAGTCTGTGAGTGTCTGTTTACACTTACTGTATCTAAGGTTATATTAGAGTCTGAAGAGCTTCATCGTATTATCACATGAATGATGTCATCAGTGATGTCATCAGTAATGTCAAATGAGATGTCATCAGTGATGTCATCAGTGATGTCATTTGAGATGTCATCAGTGATGTCATCAGTGATGTCATTTGAGATGTCATCAGTGATGTCATCAGTGATGTCACTGACCATGTCATGAATGATGTAATATGTGACATGATCAGCAGTGGATTGCGGGTGCGCGATATATAGTTAGTACAACTAACTATATATGGAATTTCAATGGTTTTGTGTGAGTAAAATAAGGTTTTTTAAATGCTAATTCCTAACTATATATGGTCTATAACCTATGGTTTTTTCAGTGAATTTTCAAGGTTTTGTAAATGCTAATTCCTAACTATATATGGTCTATAACCTATGGTTTTTTCAGTGAATTTCATTGGTTTTTTAAAAGCTAATATCTACAGCTGTAAAATGTATTCTTCTTTAAATCCAAAAATATATTTTATATGTTTATTAATAAATTTTTTAAAATATTTTTTTTGTTTCGCTCCCGGTCCGCTAACCGGGAAGCTTCCCGTTAGCTCAATTCGATTCCGCGATCCGGTCCGCGAACCGGTAACAAATCAACATAGTGACGGTATCGCGTTGCCGCGTAATGCGTCTTATGACGTACTGCGTTAGCGCACCCGGAAGTGCCCCGGGGCGCGGACCGAGGCGCGAAACGCAACTCCCCGGAAGCGATCCCCGGCGCGAAAGCGCGACGTATCGCGTTGCCGCAAAATGCGTCGTGACGTATCGCGTTAGCGCACCCGGAAGTGTCCCGGGGCGCGGACCGCGGCGCGAAGGGGAGCGACCCGGAAGCTAACCGGGGAGCGTTCCGCAGCGCGTAACATGAGCGTGAGAGGTCATGTGACTTGTTAATAAAACTTTTCATTGGTTCATTTCACTTTTAGTTTCATAATTATGGAAGGCTAGGTCATGTGACCTAAAAATAACACTTTTCATTGGTTGAGAAGTATTGTTTTTTCCAAATGATGAAAACCACTCCTTCTTTCCTCACTCTGACTTTCATTATTGTGAGAGGAAGACCTATTTTGCTTCTTGGAAGACCTATTTTGATTGTATGAAAATGGCTTCACTGATTGCTTCAGCTGGTGCACCCCCACCACCACCTCCACCTCCTCATGGGAAGAGAGGACCACCTCCCCAGGTGGTTACCAACACTGAGGAGGAAGATGAAGAGATGGATGAGGAGGGAGAACAACCACAATTCCTGGAAGAGTTGCCCCGGGTTTCAAGAAAGAAACCCAGTTTCATCTGGCAGTTTTTTTCCATCCCTCGTGGCCAAAAAAAGGTCAATGCCAGGTACGCAACATGCCTCATATGCAAGGAACAATTGTCCAGAGGGACGGACAAAAAATACAGCTATGGTAATCATACCATGCATAGGCACATGACGAGGAAACATCCCCTAAATTACAGCCGGGCGGAATTAAGGGATATGATGGACAATCCTCGACCAACTCCTGTGGCGAGACCAACAACATCGGTTTCTTTATCACCAGAGGAGGCACGGGAAACTGTGCCAAATATCCAACCAAATCTTGGGCATATGATACAATTATGTATGCACTGTCGTGCATTAATAGCTTGTGGCAACATGAGCATCAATGCACTGAACCTGGCGTATGAACACCATGATTGCCCTAACCGCCCCCAGTAATTTTTTTTTGCTCCTGTTGAGCCCTTTTCAACGCCTGTTTTTTGTTGTTTCCCCCCCCACAAAAAAAACAAAAAAAATTATAAAATCGTTCAAAAAATACAAAAAAAACAAAAAATGTTCAAAAAATAAAAAAAAAATATAAAACAACAAAAATATAAAAAAAAAAAGTTCTTTTCAGAACTACCTTCCCTTTTCCCAAAAAATTGCTACAATGTTTAGCACTCTGGCAAGCTCTATTTCTTTTGGTTCGCTCCCGGGTTAGCTTCCCGGTACGCGGACCGGGAGCTAACCAAAAAAAAAAAATTAAAAAAAAAAAAAAGTGTAAGTATAAGGAAAGTAAACAGAGAGTGATGTTTCAAGAAAGACAGCTATAGGGAGTAAAGAAGAGATACTGTTTAATAGATCTATTTACCAAAGAACAGACAGAAGAGGGTATAATTGTGAAAAACAAAATAGATAACGAAGTGAAAGAAAAACAAGCATTGGCATAGCCAATAGGTATCGACTTTGGGACCTTCTAAGTATTTAGTTATGCAGCATAATATCCTTGGTGCAGCAACATCAACTGTTGCATGGCTAAACACGTATAAGGTCCCAAAGGCGAGACCTATTGTCTATGCCAATGCTTGTTTCTTAAGTAGAATTGCAATACGTCTGGCTCTTCCATGTGAAAAGATCTTATCTTGTGCTCTAAAGATTGCTAAAGTCTCGACAGAGAACAGGCTAGGCTGTAAGTAGGGTAAATTGCGCTTGGTGATCTGCTTTGCCTGGTGTCTTTGGAGAGCAATTTTGATTGTTATACTGGACAATATAGCCCTAATGTAAATAACATAGGGGCATATTATCAACATAGGCAATAAAAGTTTTGCAGCTTTTATCGGCAGAAATGTGTCGCTAAAGCTGCTTTTGCGGCAGAAAACTGCCGCTAAAGCCGCTTTTGCACCAGTTTTCTGCCAATAAAAAGAGCAATAATTTTATTGGCTGCATTCATAATATGCCCCTTAGTGTGCTTCAACTACACAGAGAAAGCATTATGAACAAATAGTGATACAGTGATCAGTCAAAGACACTAAGAGTAATAGAGACGGAGTGAGTGAACAAGAGTGAGGAACTATGAGAAGAAAGGGACTGAGAAAAAGAGTGGAAGGAGTTGAGTAAGTAGGTAATAGAGAAAGGAATGAGGGAAGTAGCAAAGGCAGGAAACTGAGGATTAAAGAAATGAAGCAGTGGAACTAATAGTAGTTCAATGTGATAGAAATGTAACAAAAAGAGTACAAAATATTTACCTTATAATTGTCGTTAAATTACTAATTTTTTATTTTTATACTTTCAATCTGTGAAAGAGAGAACAAACATTTGAAAAATATAAAAACATGTATTAAAAAATTACAAAAGACAAGGGCAAAGATTGAAGGACAAACAGTTTTTCAATAACTTTGACACTTACAGAAGCTACACAGTCCTAAAGATATACATTTTAAACTAACACTATCTTGATGCAGATGAAGTGAGGCCTATCTTAAAACATGGTGCATCTTTTGCATTGCTGTTGTCTCAGAAAAGTGTCGCAAGACACTAAAATTTAAAATAATTGCTTCAGGATGCCAATAAGATGTCTACTATCCAGAGTTTTGTTTCAGGTGAGGCCTACTCAGGGTTGCAGATGAAATTTCGAGTTGTTGAAGAGAATAGAGGACATAATACATGTGAAGGTCTACCAATGAAGTGAGTCATGTCCACTGCAATCTTCAACAAAGTCCAAACCTCCTATGTTTCCCTGGACAGACCTAAACTTGATCTGCACAATGTGATTCGTAATGATAGGAAACACAGGTGATGTAATTGAAATACATGCAATTTATTTTGCTCATTTCACAATCACATCACTTGTGTTTCCTTTGCTTAGGTATCTCATTGTGCAGATGTAGTCTAGCATATGAAAGAATACGCAGAAGTGCAGCACTGCATGCAACAACTTTGACACTTACAGAAGCCTCACCTTCTCCATGCCTCCTACACAGTTCTACATATACATCATAAATGCAAACAGTACAGAATTAATTATACATGTTAAATGGTTTATTTTTGCTGTTCTCAGAATGTATCAAAATTCACTAAAAACAGTGACTTGAAGGTATTCATCATGTAACAGCGGGGAAAAAAAAACACAATCAAAATGATTGTGTTTAAAAAACCCATACAACATCAGAAATCAAAAATCAGAACTCCTTAAAGTTAACTTACTTTCCATGACGTCCAAGGATGTCCTATGAATAGCTTACACTCTTTTGTGCTGTTATTACTTTCAGCCCGCCACTTTCTGAAAGAAAATCTCCATCGTTTTTAAAAACATGTTACATACAATAAATGACTTCTTGCTCTCTACCACAAGATTCCACAAGGCCAAATCTTGTCAGAGCCATGTATAACTCTTGGATTTCTTGTTAGCCAATCCCATCATTTGGCATTTCCGCAACTTTCAGAATTAAAATGTTGAAGATCATTTTCACAATCCTGGAATAGTAATATCTTCCCCTTCTTGCTCAGTCATGTTCTACATTTCCTATGACACTGATACTGCTTAATATGAAGCAGACTTACACTACCTCTATGACTACAACAATTATTTAATTCTCTACATCACTTTTAATCACAAAGCAATGTAAAACAGTAGACAGCATTGCAGACTTACATTCCCTCTACTCCATGTTTTGATTGGCTGCTTCAATTAGCTTATAAAAAGAAACAGTTTTTCTGAACTCATTCAAAGTGCACATATATCTCCATGATGTCCAGTCCTATGATTAGAAGTTATGTCTCTGAACTACACTTATCCTCAAGGCCAAATTGTGTAGGAGCCATTAGAACTTCTTGAAATTCCACAGAGCACATCCCGGGATTATTTCCCTAAAATTTTGGTTTTAAAAACACCAGGTAAGAGTTTTTAAGGTCATACGGCAATTTTTTTTTGAAAATTAAAACAGAATCATTGCAGAATGACCAGCCATTTCTAGACTTTAAATAAGCTGTGTAATGTCCTGATGATATTGAAGGGCCGTCATGATATATAATTGCTGTAGTTACAAAAGTCCTTCCTGATATTGACAACTGCGAAGCTACAATTTTTTTTATTAAAGTTGTCAATTTTGTTCCATCAGGCCTACATCGTTGGAACATTAAAATGACGTACTGGCCATATGTTCGTATAAATAATGTGGACATCATTTCAGATTTACATTGGCTACACTCCATGTTGTGATTAGCAGCTTTTACTAGCTTATTAAAGGAGACTGATTTACTGTCTGGCAAAGTTAAATATATAAATCTTTCTGAGTCTACACTAGTAGTACTTGATATCATACAGTTCTCGCAGTCATGCTGCCATTGATAAGAAAGCCCAAACAGCTGATCTACATCTACACCTTCAGCATGTAATACATCAAGCATATACATTAAAAACTCCTGACAATCTTGCTGAATATTTTGAGAGAATTGTGTTTGGCCTGAACATCTGTCTAACAGATTTCGAATTTCAGACACACTTTCTATGTTTCTTCTATCAGTGGTACATTTCTCTAACACAGAATTTAACAAACCGCAAAATCTTTGATCAGAATTGACCACAATCTCTTCTTTTACATTTTTTAGAGAAAACAAAACATTAATTACTACATTAGCATAGCAGTTGACACCAGAACTGTTTTCAAACTGAAAACCAACAACATCTTCAACAGAATCCTTTTTGTTTCTGCTTGTAATTTTAGGTTCATTCACTTTTTGTCTTTTTGCTATAACCTCCCCAGTATTGTTCTCATTTCTTCGTTTCCGGCCTACCAGACGTTTCTCAAACAAAGGAAACTGAGGCAAATGTGGCGCATACTCTCTTCTTAACCTATTGTATTCCTTAACACAATCTAGATCTGCACAAATGTTTGTGACATCACACTCAATCAAGTACAATCCCGATAAAGTTCTAACTCGTGACAATGCCACATATGCCATACCCTCCTTGAACACAGAACTGCCAATATTCACCAATGCACTGTCTACACTTAAACCTTGCGATTTATGGATTGTCACCGCATATGCCAAGCAAACAGGAAACTGCTTACGGCGAACATATAAGTCTTTTACAAGCAAAAATCTAGCAGAACAACGAGCAATTAGCTGTACTTCCTCAATGCCATCAAATTTAATTTTTAAAAATTCAATTCCATCTCTATTTCTGTATTTCACAAATACAACAACATTACCCATTGATCCATTTACCAGACCTCTTTCAACATGTAAATTCCTTCTTAAAATTATACGGCAGTTCAAGCACACATTCAGAGTCTTTTCAAAACCTGCAGTTTTAGATATACTCTTCTCTAATGAATCCAATTTTGTTTTCAGATTCTCAGACAAAATAATTGTTGATCCCATATGCTCTACTCTATCAATAGCTTCCAGTTTCACAATCTCTTGCTTTTCTAAATGCAACATTTTGTTGTTAAATTTGGCACATTCTGCAAGAGTTGGCATCAAACATATTCCAGATTTCTTTTCAGTAATTTTCTGAAAAATATTCTCAGGCACAACATCTTGTTCTGGATATAAATTTGACAGTAATCGTGCATGTAAAGCTTCTTTCCCATGCTCGGTCACTTTTCCAATTCTAACATCTTGTAGAATAGTCTTGTAAACGTCATCCTTCGCCTGACGCATATTTTCATGCAGTTCAGCATAATTGAAGTTTAACCATATATTGACGTTGCCAATGCTGCCTAGGCACTTCCTGGTATCTTCATGCGTGAGCATTTTGAACACAGGTTGCCCTTTCACTGGTGTCAGCTGCAAAAGATCTCCGAAAACAATGATGTGTTTGCCACCAAATAACACATCATACTCTGTTTTGAGAACTTCTTGCATCCTCAAATGCACAAAGGCAAGCATGACATTGGAAACCATGCTTACTTCGTCAATGATAAGAAGTTTCATTTTCCTCAAGATTCTTGAAACTTCAAAACAAGCATCTCCAGATAGCTTGTGATATTCTAATTTGTTGTCATGCTCCACTGGCAGCATCAGTAAACGATGTAAAGTAATCCCTTTAATATTATGTGCTGCCAGTCCAGTTGGAGCAGTGACAACACAAGACAGCGATGACTCTGTCCTTTCCTGCAAATAGCATGAAATTGCTTTAATGAGGAAACTTTTTCCAGTTCCCGCTTCTCCACTCACGTACAGTCGGACAGGCTTCAACGACGTACATGAGCACTCTTTCTTATCATGACTTAATCCATGATCAATTTGCATGGTAACTTCGTCATATATTTTCCTCTGCTCAACGTTGAGTTGCCTTTCCAACTCTTCTAAGTTAACCGCATCCTCTTGAGCATGTGCCATGGCTCTTTCCACTTCATTCATAGCAGTGGCAGCTTCATTTTCGATAAGAGGTCCTCCTAGTGGATCCTGACTCAATGAAGCAGAACTCTGACTGTCCTGAGAACTGTCTCTGGCAATCTCGGCTGCAATCGTTGCTTCCTGCTCAATTTCCGCATTCAACATTTCTACATATTTGGGAAAAGCAGGACATTCTATGGTCTCCTTGGCAGCATTGAAAGAGTCTTCGTAACAGAGGAAATCTCCAAGCAGTTCCTCTTCTGCACGCCAAGGCTTGAAAAGTTGCAAAAGTGCTAAATAGAAAAACTCCTTTTTTTCAGGAGATTCGCCACTCAATTTTCGATGGTTTACCAAGTGGCATTTTCTTTGCTTGACCAGACATCCCTCACTTCCTATTACAGCATACACTCCTTTCTCAGTATCTTCTTTGATGTTCCTCTTGAATATGTAATTTTGCAGAACCTCATACAGACAAACATTCTCGAGGTGACTGCTTCGATTTGGATAATATGTATCCAACATGTTTGTCTTCAAAATGTCGGTACTGTTTGGCTCCTTTTCCGCCAAATACTCAATTTCCCGCACAGGTTTGAGAACTCGATTACGCGTTGCAGCAAGACCAAGACTCGCCCAAACGATACTCCTGGACTTGGCATAGAGACTTGCTGAAGACAACCGGTCAGAACATTCGTACGCTCCGATTTCTCGATGCGACAACATCTTCAGACTGAAACTGTACAACTTCTTGCTGAGGCTCTTTTCATGGGAAATGTCCTCCCACATATCCTTCAATTCTGTCTTCTCTTTTTTGGTGATGTAAGACGTCACATACCGAGCCACAGCCATACAGTTATCAGCCACAAACTGTATATCCATGTTAGCATTCCACATGGACAAAATCACCGGGTTGTAGTCGTTGATGTACTTGGACTCTTCGTTCCTCTTCAAATTGTATGTGTTTTTAGGTGATTTCTTCATCACATTATGTCGCAGCGAAGACATCAAACTGTTTACTCTTCCTTTAGAAATCACCGGTCGTGGAAAGCCGAAACGACATTTGGTGTAGAACTTGTCTTTGTTTCGGAATTTACGACGGCAGTACTTTCCACATCGATGGCTTTGGAAACGCAGAACTTTTTCTCTTAGGCTTTTCTTCTCCTTTGCGTTTGGAACAGCACACGTAGAATACTGTTGGATGAAACTCATCACTGAGTCTTCTGGATCCGTTCCAAATTTAGGTGCATCCTTGATCCACAGCAACATATGTATATGAGGAGCACCTCTTGCTTGGTACTCCTTTCTCCAGAAGAAATCCAACACCTCTCCAAGAGGTGGATTCTTCTTATTCATGATGAAAGACATCATAGCTTCAAATCTATGATTGAAGTACCTACATACATTGACTGGATCCAAAGAGCACAGTTCTCCGGGTGTCTTGAATTCGATGTTATTTACGTTAGCATTTGCCTCTCGTAGAAATTGAAGTAAGTCTTCCCAGCCATACTCGGCACAACTCAGAGTGAGGAACCATGTGGGAGTACCTAAGTTCCTCAGCATACATTTTAAATCACCATGACGACGGTACCAGTACTCATTAGTACCACGCTGACACGCCATGAGATTAATCAGGTGAGAATCCAAAATACTATCTTGGACATTCACTTTATCCATAAAATCACTTGCCGAGATGTTTTGCATGTGTATACCACTTTTCAAGATGTGGTTCACTGCATATGACAGTCCAGACAGATCGCTTTCAAACAGGAGATGAAACAAATAAGGAATGCATTGTCGAAACCTAGCATCTCCTGCATACAATCGCAAAGTCCGGTATTCAGAAGCAGGAATTTGATGAGGTCGCTCATCATATCTTCCTCCCTGACCTGTTGGAAAAAGCTGTGGGAAACACCGAGCTTCCAAACTTTCCTCCCAAACACTAATGGGACTCCCTTTGGCTTGTTTCATTTGAAACAACTCAATAGCATTCCCCATGACTTCCTTGGAATGCAAAGGATGAACACTATAATGTTCATATATTTCTTCACTAGTAGAGGGTTCTACTTTCTCAATTTGACCAGCACACAAATCGCTATCCTCTTCCTCACTTACTTCCTCTTCTGCAACATATACATTCTTATAGTATTTATTATTTTTTTTCAAATACAATGTTGCCTTTTTAACTTTCCTAACATCTACTAAATCTTGCCATATTTTCTTATTCTTTGTCGGAACCCCATTAACTAAGATAACCAGAGGTTCCTCTTCCACTTTTTCTACTCCAATTGTGTTAATGTTTTTCTTGAAATCTAGAGGCAAATAAACAACTCTTCCCTTTAATCCTCTCTGTAAATCTGATGGAGGCAATTTCCCTGTCTTTGGCTCCATTCTTACAATAGCCTGAAAGGGATGGATACTTTGAATCAAAATAGATTCATAAGTATTTAAGTCCTTCAATTCAGAAGGAATCTCAACCAATTCCAGATTATTATGAACTGCTCTAGCAGGCATCTGGTTTTGTTTTAATTTGTTACAACAATAAGTACACACACGTTGATCCAATCCCAAATCAAAACAATTTTCTACCATCAAGTATGTTGCAAAATCCTTCCATTCACTATTATTTTCCCTTTCACTTTTTGCATATAAATCCACTAACTTAGTCTGATTCCTATAATAAGTGCGTCTACAACACACACAAGTGAAATTAGGCCTCTCACTTGATTTCACGTCAAACGTCGCAATTTCCCTCTGGAAATTATCTGTACTGGAAACCTGTACACTATCTTCCACATGACCCTCTACTTCTTGCTCAATTTCAACATTCTCCTCTTTACTTCCAAAGTAACAAAACTCAATTTCTTCACATATATTCTTCACATCTATTTCAGAACCATGCAAAAGAGCAGCGCATAATTGTTTCAGCATAATTGCTGGACTCTTAGCATAATACAACATTCTAACTAATTTCCTCACTTTGTTATGATGCACTGCTAGCATCCTGAAATGATGAAAAACACTCTGGCATACTCTCCTGGAAAGACAAGCCAGTGAATGACCATGCAAACCTGTCACTTCTCTTACTCTGCAAGGATCTAATTCTTGCAACAACATCATTTTCTGCTTCAAACTTTTTTTGTTAAATGACCGTACAAAATCACAAAGCAAATTGATGGAATCCTGTCGCACACTGCAAATACTACTACACTTCCAGGTGTACACAGGACCCTTAGCACGTCTTCCTAAAACCTCATTACCTAACAACTCTTCTGCCTCTGTTGTCACAAGTTTTTCTTTTTCAACTGGACAACCATCTTTCACTTCATAAGCACGACCACTGGTGTCAACTGCATGCACCAAATCATTATCCTGGAAATAACTCTCCTCATTAAAAAATGCCTCACAGCTTGAACTATGCATCCATTCTCCAGAAAAAACTTCACAAAAATTACTACGATTAACTATTCTCTTCCATCTACTATTTCTTTTGAAATCAAAAATTGCCTTGTTTAGCTTCCTAATTCTATTGATTATCAAAATAAATAACTTACGTTTAATTTCAAATGCCTGATCAATAACTTTCTCAACTTTTTTTTTTCTCTTATAAAAAACTAGTTTCTGTTGACCTTTCTTAATATTTTTTAACAAATTGCCAATTATCCTGTTGCGGAACATTCGTTTACGAATCTCCCTAAACTGTTGTTTCCTTCTACTATCATGCACAGATTTATCTCTTGCTCTAGCAGTAACATTTTTCATTGTCCTTTTCTTTCCATTTGATTTCCTTCTCGTTTTATGGACTGAAACATTTTCTGTAGTAATATTTTTTTTATTACAAATATTTCTTATGAAATATTTAGAGCTCTTACCCGGTGCTTTCTTCGTGGCTTGAGAAATCTTTTTGTTAGAGGACTGCTGCGTTTTTTTTTTCACCTGCTGTCTTTGACGTTTTGCAGCCTTTATCTGTCTTTGTATTGTAGGCATGGTGAAATCTTGAAATGATCTGCAGTTGAATCTGTGGAAAAATATAATAAAAAATGTTAATAAACATTATTATCAAACAGTAAATCAGTAATAGTGATCAAAAACATAACACACTACTTGACATTTTAATTTGAAGATTTTTTAGTCATTGGCAATTTTACAATACAGAAATACCAGAAAATAAATGACATTTATATTTATGTTACCTATGCTATTTTATATGTGAATCTGATCTAATTTTATGAGCATATTTTAATATTTTATTGAAGACACTACACATAACCTGTTTTTGAAGGTGTCTTTATTTTTAAATTAAACGGTTTACCTTTTTACTTTTTATTGATTATAAATTTTAAAAATAAATGTTTATATTTCCAAAGGCTCAAGCAGGTCAGCTTCCCATCCTATATCATATAATTCGGACAAATCTGCATCCTCATCACGCTCTTCTTCATCCTCAGGATTTAAATCATCCAAAGGATCAACATCCACTGATGTTTCAATTACAAGTTCAATGATGAGGTCAAAATCAACTGATTGCAGATTGTCGCTCATGTTGAGGTTGTCTTTATCTTTAAAGAAAGATAACAACAATGAGATGTTGCAGAGTAAGAAACAAATCTCAGAGATTATAATAGTAAAATTGTTTAACAAGATTAACATTTTGCAGCTATTATTTAGCCATGTCCAGCAATGCTGAGCAGGTGAAGCCTATGTCTAATTTTTCACTGAACAGGACTCATCTCTTCTTAACCTTGGATAAGCCTCACCGACTCTGTGTCCCCTGCACATACTTAAATGTTAAAGGGCAGATTTATATTAAATGGCACATCCCCAGGCATGCACCAGTTAATGTGCACCACTGCTTTACCACCCATGGTGTGCCGCATTTACAATCAGATAGGAGAAAGCTGCGTCAAAACCCTGCGCCTGCTTGAAGCTGGCATAGGTCTTGACGCAGCATTGTGGAGATGGGGCACCCCTGAGCCTTGCTGGAGCTGCATCGCACTTGCGATACAACTCCAGCAATGCGCCACCTTTACGGCACAGATGCGTCACGCATCTGTGCCGTTTTTGCCCCATGCTGCGCCGCATTGTAAATGCAGCACAACATGGGTGGCGGAACAGTGGCGCAGGATGACTGTCACATCCCTGGTGATGCGCCAGTCATCATAAATCTATCCCTAAGCTTCTTATCTTGTTACAGATGAACTGCCATATGTATCATCAAAATATTTTTTATTTTCTAAATAGCGAATTTTAAGGAATAAATAGCGATTATTTACCATTCCTAATTTGCGATGAGCAAATTGCTAATTGCAAGTTACCCATTCATTTCCATGGCCTAGGAGGCTCATATGAATGAAGGTTTAATTTGCGATTAGCAATTTGCTCATCACAAATTAGGAATTTTTCCAAGGGTGCAGGGGTGTCTCAAGAACACCCTGCTGCACCCCTGAAAAACAAATTTGGGGGCATATGGCACACATACATGCCCTAAGGGCATGTGTTGGCGTCATATGGCACCTTTTGTTTTTTTGAAAAAAAGCTTTTTGAAAAGAATTCACAAATTACCACCAATTTACCACAATAGTTTCCAAATCCTTAATGTCATTTTTTACATAGTTTTTGTTTGATACATTGCATTTAAGTAGTCACAAAATTTGCAAATGCTTCAGTGCAATCGCAAAATAAGGAATAGCAAATTTTGCTACTCCTTATTTTGCATCAAACTTGTTTGATACATACCATTTGTCTAATTAACATTCGCAAAGGCCGAAATTCATAGAATTTTGATCTTTGCAAATGCTAATTAGCTTGATACATATGGCCCCAAGTGAGGCCTGTCTTGCGACATGGTGCATCTTTTGCATCACTGCTGCTTGGGTTTTATGTGGTACGTTTTTTTTACACCATGACATATCTGCCTAAATGCATCAATTTGTAATGTTGTCGCCTCATAGCAAATCTTTTGCACCACCGCTGCATCATAAAAGTGACGCACAGTGGCACAAAAAAGGCATACACCTATCATAAATCTGTCCCTAGCATTTTAAATGATTAATCCAGGATGACAATAAAGTGTGTCCTATCCAGAGGTTTGTTTAAGGTGAGGCCTACTCAGGATTGCAGATTAAAGTTACGCTTGATGAAGAATACAGAGGAGATAATACATATAAAGGACTACCAATGAAGTAAGTAATGTGCACTTTATTGCGCCAGTCATCATAAATGTATCCCTAAGCTTCTTATCTTGTTACAGATGAACCACCATATGTACCATCAAACTATTTTGCATTTCCTAAATAGCAAATTTTAAGGAATAAATAGCAATTCTTTACTATTCCTAATTTGCAATGAGCAAATTGCTAATTGCAAATTACCCATTCATTTCCATGGGCTAGGAGGCTCATAGGAATGAAGGTTGCAATTTGTGATTAGCAATTAGCTCATCACAAAATAGGATTTTTTTCAAGCGTGCAGGGGTATCTCAAGAACACCCTGCTGCACCCCTGAAAAAGAAATTTGGGAGCATATGGCACACCTACATGCCCTAAGGGCATGTATGGGCATCATATGGGACCTTTTTTTTTGTTGAAAAAATGCTTTTTGAAAAGAATTCGCAAATTACCACAAACTAGAAGTTGGTGGTAGTTTCCAAATCCTTAATATCATTTTTTACATATTTTTTTTTTGATACATTGCATTTAAGGAATCGCAAATTTTGAATTATTGACATTTTAAGTCATTTCCACATGTGCAGTGTTTTCAAAATATAATTTGAAAATCGTTTTTGGGGAAAAGTAATGGTTTGCAAATTTATGACAAGGACATAATGGTGTATGCTTCTCTATAAGGCATTTCAGTGTCTCTGATGTCATTTTTCCCATATTACATTATAAGACCTTTCCCCATGAAGCACATTCCTTGTAAATATGCTCCCACCTGTGCATTGCGAATTTAGATTTTGACTGTTTCAGTCACATAGCCATGTTGAAAGTGACCCAAAAAAATTGCAAACGTTTTAAAATAACACATTCATGTGTCTTAAGGACATTTTAAGTCATTTCCCCATGGACAATGTTTTCTAAGTGGCGCAAAAGAGGTATACACCTATCATAAATCTGTCCCTAGCATTTTAAATGATTAATACAGGATAACAATAAGATGTAGCCTATCCAGAGGTTTGTTTAAAGTGAGGCCTACTCAGGATTGCAGATTAAATTTACGCTTGATGAAGAATACAGAGGAGATAATACATGTAAAGCTCTACCAATGAAGTAAGTGATGTCTACTTCATTGCGCCAGTCACCATAAATGAATCCATAAGCTTCTTATCTTGTTAGACATCAACCGCCATATGTATCATATAACTATTTTGCATTTCCAAAAAAGCAAATTTTAAGGAATAATTAGCGATTCTTTACCATTCCTAATTTGCGATGAGAAAATTGCTAATTGCTATTTTACCCATTCATTTCCATGGGCTAGGAGGCTCATATAAATGAAGGTGCAATTTGCGATTAACAATTTGCTCATCACAAATTAGGAATTTATTCCAAAGGTGCAGGGGTGTCTCAAGAACACCCTGCTGCAACCCTAAAAAAGAAATTTGGGGGCATATGGCGCACATAAATTTTAACAACATTCCTTTACCTCAACAACGATTTTCAAATCATAACTTCAAAACACTACACATGGGAAAATTACTTAAATTGTCCTTAAGACACATAAAAGCGTTTTTTGATTGGCTTTCCTGCATGGTAGGGTCACTTTTAACATGGCTATGTAACACAAACATTCAAAATCAAAATTTTCCATGCACATGTGGGAGCATATTTACAAGCAATTTGCGCCACAGAGAAATGTCTTACACTAAAATGAGAAAAATAACATCAGGGACAGTCAATTGCCTTATAAAGAACCATACACCATTATGTCCTTGTCATGAATTTAAAAACAATTCCTTTTCCCCAAAAACGATTTTCAAATCATAATTTCAAAACACTGCACATGAGAAAATGACTTAAAATGTCATTAAAACACATGAAAGCGTTTTTTGATTGCCTTTCGAGCATGGTTGGGTCACTTTTAACATGGCTATGTAACACAAACATTCAAAATCTAAATTTTCCATGCACATGTGAGAGCATATTTACAAGCAATTTGCGCCACAGAGAAAGGTCTTACACTAAAATGAGAAAAATAACATCAGGGACAGTCAATTGCCTTATAAAGAAGCATACACCATTATGTCCTTGTCATGAATTTAAAAACAATTCCTTTTCCCCAAAAACGATTTTCAAATCATAATTTCTAAACACTGCACATGGGAAAATGACTTAAAATGTCATTAAAACACATGAAAGCATTTTTTGATTGGCTTTCCAGCATGGTTGGGTCACTTTTAACATGGCTATGTAACACAATCATTCAAAATCAAAATTTTCCATACACATGTGAGAGCATATTTACAAGCAATTTGCGCCACATAAATCATAATTTTCTCCTTAAAGCACACTATTCTCTATCTAAATTAAAGAAATATTTTCTCACCTTAGCAAATACTTTGAGTTTGAAAACAGTCTAAGAAACACACCAATTTGTCTTCAGCAGAGCAAAAGGTATGCACTCCAGAGTCTGCAGCTATCAAAAGCACAGAAATGCTGTAATTCTTCACACATATTTCTCATGTCACCCAATCAAAACTCTTCCCTCACTTTTTTTCAAATGAAAACCCTTCCCCCTCTGCCCTTTCTGCCTATTTTCCATAGCAACCACCTCTTGGAAAAACTCTGGTGTTTGCAAGTTCACACAACAATGTTGCAATTGAACTCTGAACTCTCAGTGCACCTGCATATCCAGTGCATTCTTTCATTTAATGATTTTTTATTGACCACTCAAAATACATCTTTCAAAGAACACATCTGTGCACCCTAACTTTCTGTTTTCATCAATCAAAATCCACCAATCACTGTTACTGCTTCATGAACACAGAAACTCCACAGTTTTTTTTTCATTTTACACTCTCATTTTTTCAACTGCCATTTCATTGCCACACTTCATCTGACTGCAGGAGAACCTTCTCTCACCATGTTTTCTGTCTGGATTGTTGGTCATAGTTATATTCACTGGGCTCAAAGGTACGTTGAAAGCAGGAATTTACCTAACCTCAATTTACAAGATGTGGAAATTAAGTGGTTTGGCCACAGAGGATTAAAATGTCACCAATTGATACCATTGGTGAAAACCTTTATGCATTTGCCAAAACCTGACCTGTTAATTGTGCACTGTGGAGGTAATGACTTGGGCACTTTGACTGGTGTAGGTCTGGAAATGCTTTTAAAGGACACCTTTGAGCAATTAATGGCACTTTTTCCTCAGACTGCCTTGGTATATTCAAATATATGCCAAAGACAGAAATGGAGGTGGTCAAACCAATTTTGTCCACAAATTGAGAAGTCGAGGAAGCATGTAAACAAATCTGTTTCAGCTTACATGAGAGACCATGGAATGGGCTCCCTGTACAACAATAACTTGCGTTACTACATGCAAGATATCTACAGAGGAGATGGAGTTCACTTCTCAGATGAGGGCAACAGAGTTTTCACTCTGAATTTAAGAATGTGCATTGGTACCTACTTATAAGTACCTAAATGTACCATAAACCCAAAAGCTCTTCTCAGAGCTACCCTACATCTAATCACTCACAATTATTATTTTACTCTAACTTTTTTCACTAATTTTCAACAAAGTACGCTCCCTGGGGCGCTACCCGGTACGCGTACCGGGAGCTAACCTCGCGAATTTTTTTTAAAAAAATGTTTTTTTTTCGCACATATAAACCTCCTCAGCCACCCTCAGAAAACCTAGGGGGTCAAGATAACTCTACCGTGCCCCCTTCTACCCATTCCGAACATTATTTGCCCTCCATCTTGTATCTTAATTCGACCGAAACACAAAATGGTGGACTCCCGGAACGCTTAAGGTCCGCGAACCGAGGCGCTCAACGGTTCGCGTACCGGGTCGCTCCCTGGGAAGATAAAGGAAATAAAAAATAATCAAAAAATCCAACAATCAATTAACATACAGCATTTGAAAAGACTATCATTCATTTTTCATTGTAGTACGCTCCCCAGAACGCTTCCCGGTTCGCGGACCGGGCGCTAACCACGAAAAAAAAAAAAAAAAATTTTTTTTTTTTTTGCCCCGCGGGGCCCCTTTAAAACCTCCACATTAAACCTAGGGGGTCAGCGAGGATCTACTATGCCCCCTTATAGTTATTTCCCCCTTTGTTTTGGCCTCCTCTTGTCTCTCGATCCTACCGAGAGACAAGATGGCGGCCGCTCCGGACTGTTTAGAATGTTGACAGACACCGGAGAGCCAATCAGCTTCGCTACGCGAAGTTCCGGTACGCTTAAGGTCCGCGAACCGGGGCGCTGCCCGGTCCGCGCTTACAGATATATATCTTTTTTTGAACGTTAATTTCTCAAAATCCACTGCAGCACATATATTGAGACCTACAAAAGGCACATCGGGCTACCAGTCCCTACAATTTAGCCAAGTTTCGTGCAAATCCATTCAGCCGTTCGGGCTAAAAGTGAGGCTAACCGCCCTATGGAAAACTCAATGTTAAAAACACGTTTTGGGACCTCCCTTTTTTCTCGGCCCCCCCTGGACGAACCCCCCCCAAATTTTCAGGGGCTCCTCAGAAACAAAATGTTCCATTTTCCAGAAAATTTCAGCCAATTCCGTCCACAAACGCCAAAGTTATTAGACATAGAATTTTCAAAAATCCCATAGGGAAAAAATCCTAACTATATATACCTACTGGCGACCGCCAGTAGGTAATACATATATATATATATATATATATATGTACATGTATAAATAGAAAAATTGACTTTGCAAAAGTGAATCCATGCATGTACAAGTACATCTAGTACAATTTCATAGCTCTTGATTATTTTCCATACATGTATCATGTCAAATTGTCTATGTATCTATACCTTTTATTTGTGCTTATATATTTATGTATTTATGTATTTCCCTGTCTCACTGCAGAGAGAAAAAATTAATTCTAAACAATCGAAAAAAACTATTTTTACAACAAAATTTGTAAACGTCTTTTTTTGTAGTATATTTAACTGTGCAGGCTTTATCTAGTACAGTTTATATCTCCTGATTATTTAGCATATGCACATTATCTTAAAATCTCAATGAATGTATACCGTTTATGTGTGATTATGTATCTACATAGTTAGTCACTTTCTTCCCACTGTAAAGAAAAAAATATCAATTTACTATTCTTCCAAAATGTCTCCAGACCACTACTTTTGTCCACTCTCAGCTCATCCCAAACCACTTTTACTACAATAAACTACCAAACAACCCTCTACAAAGGCGTCCCTCCTGCATCAATCCTTTTTCCTGTTCAATCTGCTAACAGGCTCTCTGAACCTCTTTTATTACTATGAACTAAGAAATAACTTTTTCTAAACTCTTCTTTCCTTTACCCATCATTTACCCCATTCATCCAACAAACAGGCTTACACGCTCACACGTTTATCACTCCAAACAATCACATATATTTCCCTCTACTAATAGACCACTAATCCACCTTGGGTTCCGGATTAGCATGCTACTCGCCGAAAATGGATTCAACAATTCATCACTGGTAGTTAACACTATATAAATACAATTACATTGTCAAGACTAAAACGGGTTAGTTCAAAGTCTCTTTTCTGAAAGTAGTAAATCTTTTTTTCCAGGACAAGAATTCAGAATAATTTTTCAAACACTAGTTTTTTCCAATTAGACAGGGGCAACAAACTGATCAATGGCATTCCGAATACCAAGTTTGCTCACTGAAAAGGCATCCGTTACATAGTAGCATGGCGCATCAAGGGGCGGGAGAATCCATTCACATCAGCCACCTGCTAAAAGATCTACACTGGCCCTACCCCAACCCTTAGATGTGAAGCATCTTCAACATCAGCTGCATCACTTTCAAGGCCTTCTACACCAAGTCCCCGGCCTATTGAATTAACAAACTAACAATAGCTTGAGGTCAATGGCTGACAATGAGAAATCAGCAGATCAGAGACTAAACACTGCAGGAAGAAGAAAACAAGCCTTCGCAGCATATGTCAGAAGGATCAGGAATATTACTCTCTGACATCAGAACAGCACCAACTTTTCTAAATTTTAGGAAGAAATTGAAAACCTACCTCTTCATGGAACACTGCCTCATCCCTTCCAATAGTGCTTGTGTCCTTAGAGTGTGCAATTGTTAGCTAGATAGGACTGAGCTTAGACATACCAAAACATAAAAGCATATAATAAAGAATCACCGATTGTTTTAGCATTAGAACTATATACAGTACCTTGTAATGACTTCATCTCCCCAGTGTTATACGATCCATCTGGATTGCATACTGCAGCAACAGCTATAACACAAATAAGTTGTCTTTAAATATAATGAATTATTTCACATTTTTCATGACAGGTGGAAATTTTTACACATTTTTGCACATGTTGGTCGATCATCATCACATAGTGACCATTTTGGCTTTGCTTTATTTACTGTTCCAAGATGGTGAATGTCAATTTTATAGCAATGCGTTAAAACAGTAATATAAATAAAAGTTGTGTCCCTGTTGCAAATGAAAGAAAGAACCACACAAGAAAAAACCTTGAAACAAACTTAATTTTTCTGATGAGCCCTTCAAAAAAGAAGAAAAAGGCATCTTAAGAAAAAATGAAGATTAGCAGGGAGTGGAGAGGGAGAAATGGCAGATTAGACGAGGGTATAGGGTGGAACAAGTCAGTGCTGCCAAGGCAGAAAGCGATGATGAACAAGGAAATATGGATGTAAAAGAGGATCTGGGCATGTTTTTTTTTTTAAATGAGGAGGTGCAGGGGCAGAAGAAACAACAGGTGAGCAGGGAGAGAAAAGAAAGTGCGATTTAATTTACTTATGACTCATTCGTAGAGTGGAATATCAAATATCCATGGCTTGTAAATTAAATGCTAACAATGGGTCTACAGCACTTATTGTGCCACCTACTTAAGTAGTACCTTAAAACATGTCCCGTGCCTGCCACTACAGCCTGAATGCTGTCTTAAACTGCCATGTCAACTTGGTAATAAATCTCCCTGACCAAACCTGAAATTACTCTTTTACTAGATATAAGTCACTCCTAAGGTAAACCCTAGGTACCCTATAGCGCAGGGTGCCTTGTAATTGAAAGGCCAGAAGTGCTTTCTGGTTTTCCTAAATCCCATTTTCACTACTGTGAGGACTACCCCTTTCATAGGATAACATTGGGCATTTCTATTACATTTAAGAAGCTGTAATTTCCAGTTTGTAATATGTCATGTTTGGGGTCTTTGGAACTGTAATGAGAAACCCTAGTTAATGGTAAAACTGGCTTTTTATAACAATTTTGAGAAAGGCACTTTTGGAAAGTTGGCATTTTTTGGGACTCGGCTCTTTTTTGGGCCTGCAGCCTGTCTTGGGCCACATGACTGGGTGTAACTGACAATAAGAATTTGAATTACTCCGAGATAGCCACACAACATAGGGATTAAGTGTGTCTGAATGGGCATCTGCTAGCAGGATGGAGGACAAAGTTTTGCAAAGCCCCACTTGAAACTGAATAGAGAGTGCTCTACTTTCCCTCAAATTCCTATTCATATCCACATTGTGACTATAGCCAGCTTGGAGTCATGGCAGGAGTGTCAGAAAATTCCAAGCGCTTCAAAGCCACTGTCTAGTAACTTCTCTCACTTTCCAATAAGAGGGCCCAAAAGTATAAAAATTAGACCTCAGAAACCAACTCTTATGTTTGGTCCTCGACCTGTGGAACAACTCTCAGAGGACTGCCTGCTGCTGTAACCTACTTTCTGATAGGGAAAAGTAGTACTGGGGCGGGCTAAATAAAAGGTAAAATAAATAAAAGCTTGCTTATCTGAGTACTGCCAAAGCCTCTCCTCCATCCTTCCTCTGTTCTTGGCTCCCTGCAGCACACAGGCTCCCAGACTCCCCTAAGCCAATCACAATGCTGCTTTCACCAGCATGACAGCAGCACCATGATTGGTCTGTGCGGCCTGGTTTGACGCTCAGACAGGAAGTGGGAGTCTGTGCATGTTCTCCACAAGGCTGTGCAATACACCCAGGTGGATACATGTGATGTCTGTTTGGCTGGCCCAAGCCGGTTGAACTGTCTGTGACTGTAGGCCCCTGCTATGCCCCGCTAGAGATTTCCGTCTTCCGAAAAAGAGCAGTCATTTTTTTCAACTTTAACCCAGTCAGGCATTACTAGATGCTCACCGCTGGCGCTGCGATCTTTTAGGCAACAGTTCTAACAATAAAAATCAAAAAATCATAATTCTGGCTCTTTGTCATTTTGGTGCCGAACTATTTATTAAAATACACTCTATTTTTCTAAATTGTTTTGGTTTTTTTTTTGTGTTGTGTTTTCACTTTATTACAAAACTCAGCAATGTAACAAGCAAGTAATACATCAGTGTCTAATCAGTACTTCTAAAATAAATAAAAAACTTTACATAAAAAATTAAATGATTCACATAATTTTACAAATATATCCAAATTAGCAGTTGGAAATGCCTCTGGGGAGATCTTCTCAAGTGTCTCACAACCTGCAGGAAATGCACAGCACAGAAATATGACACAGGTTACCTAACCTTCTAAATGTAATCTGGATTCTGTATGATGGAGACACCTTATATAATATATAGTATTTCATCAGACAGGTTTTATTCTCATTTTCTGTTAATATTGTTCTTATTTGCACCTTTTACACATATTTCCACTGTTAGAACTGGGGGGGCTCTAGTTGGCAGAGGTAGTTACCACTGTCCAAATAGGGACCCTTGCTTCTAGTGAGGGTAAGGAGGAAACCCTCTGAGATAACCCCTGCTCACCCTCTAGGTAGCTTGGCACGAGCAGTCAAGGCTTACCAAAGGCAATGTGTAAAGTATTTGTACCAACACTCACAATAACACAGTGAAAACACCACAAACTGACTCCACGACAGTTTAGAAAAATAAAGGTATTTAATCTAAACTACACAAGACCAAAACAACAAAAATCCATCATACACAGTTCAAGAATATGGTTGCACAAGAGTGCTTAAGGTTGCGATAAAATAATCCACAGTTGCGTGAAAAGTTGACAGTTGCGTCACGCTTAGCCAACAGTACCTTTAAATGTGACAAAGTTCCAAAGCAGAAGCTGGTGCGGTGGAAAACAAGCGATGCATTGCTTCTGAGACCCTGGGGAGGCGTTTGCGACAGCCCCGCTGCAGCAGCGGGCATGTTGTGACGAATCCGGTCTGAATGGGGAGGAAGGCCACTTGTATGGATTCCGGTGCGTAGGTTCCGTAGGAAGTTTGTTCTCACAAAGGCATGATGCGATGATCTTTTGGAGTTGCGACGATCTCCAGGGCAACGATGCGCAGAGCAGCGATGATCTCTCTCTCGTAGCTCTCGATGCGATGGCTTCTGCGACGTTATGCGGTCCGCAAGCAACCGGTACGTCGATCTCACCCAGCGAGGACAGGCTCTGCGAAGAAGCTTGCAGCAATGGTGATTTTCCCGCAAGCGAAGGGTGCGACGTCTTAGGTAGCAGCAACAGGCGCTGCGACGGTCTTGACCTCCGTAGCGGCGGGAATGTTTCTCGCACTGTCGGGGATGTGCTCTGCAGCGAGCGATGCAATACCTTTCTGTAGCAAAAGTCTCTCAATCTTGGTTTCCAGCTTCCCTGCACAGGTACAACTTCCAGAGGCACCACAACTGGCCCAAGCACTCTCGGAAGGACAGAACTCTTGCAGCAGAGTTCAGGGAAGCTGGGGGTGAAATCCTTTTGTTCCTGGGACTTCAAAAACAGGGAGCCAGCTCTTCTCAGGCCCTTGGAGATTCCTTCTAGACAGGGGACACAGAACAACAGCAAAGTCATTCCCCTCTCCTTGGCAGCAAAGAAACAGCAGGTCAGTCCAGCAGAGCAACGGCAGGACAGTCTTCCTTCTTCAGATTCAGCTTTCTCCTTGGCAGAGGTTCCTTCTTGATTCCAGGATGATCTAATTTTCTGTTGTCAGGGGTCCTGTACTTATACCCCTAAAAGTTGTTGATCCCTTTGTGCAGGAGAGCTCTGAGCCCGGTCTGAACCAGTTCTGGGTGTTTCTTGAGCACTTTGTTTTCCTGGCTTCTCCTTTCCTTTCAGAGTGAGGGGCAGGGTCGTCAGCTGCCCAGCAGGAGGTGGAGCCATAGTTGTAGAAGGCAGGCACAGCCCTATTCAGGCCCAGGTGCTATCTCCTCCCACCTCTCAAGTTGCAAATGCAGTCTTTCAGCCAAGGGCGGACTCAGCCAGCCTTCTGGGGAATCCCCCACCCTGTCACTCTCAAACCAGACAGTCAATACACAATCAGGCCAAGGCACACAGAAAGGTCAGACAAGAGAGCAGCAACTTTCTAAAAGTGCTATTCTCAAACACAGGAGTTAAAAACCACCTTTCCTAAAAGATGTGTTATTAAATTCTGAGTTCAGTGATACCAGACTTTTATGTCCTATCTTTCTTCTATGGGAAGATATGCTGGTAGCCACTGTAGCCAGCATCCCCCATGATAGCCTAGCAGCAGTGAAAAACGAAAATGGCTATAATTCACTACCAAAGCATGTCACCTGCACAAGTACATGCTCTACCTTTCACATACACTGCACCCTGCCCAAGGGGATACCTTGGGCCTTCCATAGGGGTGACCAATGTGCACACAAAGGGAAGAGTTAGGCCTGGTCAGTGGGGACACTGACCATGAGGACAGGGCTGTTCACAGACTGCACACTGGCACTGCGGTGGCAGGCCTGAGACACCATTTTAGGGCTACTCATGTGGGTGGCACAATCAGTGCTGCAGGCCCACTAGTAGCATTTGTCATCACCAGCCCTGGCACACCCGGTGCACTTTACTAGGGTCATCTCGGTGATAGAAATATGCCATGTATATCCAATCATAATAACAATTTACACAGGGAGCACTTACACTCAGACTCTGATCAGCAGTGGCAGAGTGTTTAAAGCATCTAAACCAGCAAAAACTAAATCCAGCACAGCATCAAAAATACAGGAGGTAGAGGCAAAAGGGGAGAGGGGTTGGCCTAACGGCTAAGGAGCTCGACCTCGGACCTGGGGATCTGGGTTCGAGTCTCGGTAACGACGCCAAAAACCCCTGTGATTCTGGGCAAATCACTTAATCTCCCCGTGCCTAAAAAAAATAAATGAAAGTGTGTCCTCATGTAACGTAACTGGTGCTATGTAAAGCGCTCTGATAACTGATTCAGTTCGGTTCTAGTTCGCGCTATATAAAACTCTGCAAAAAAAACAAGATAGGGGGAAACCATGCCGAAGATGCCAGGTCTAACGCCCACCTTTTCACAAGCTTTCCATTGAGCAATTGCTTTCTTTCACTTGTCTTTGAGCAACTGCCCCATACAAGTATCTTGGACAAACATACTGTGTCATATCAAATTATAAATTAATTGTTTAATTGAACCCCGTTTTTTAATATGTTTGTCTTCAGAGCTAATGATTTTTTAAATAAAACTATTCCAGCTTGGACCAATTCTTTCTTGTAACTCAGAGAATCTCAAGCATGCCTTCCATCAGAGGTATCTTCCTTATATTTTGCTTTCATATTGTTTTATCTAAAGCACCTGCTGGCACATTCCTTCCTCAAATAGGGTGTGCCTGTGCCTAATGTGTGTAGGACCTATGCAACTATTTCCATGTTCTCTGTTGGAGCCCAAGCCCATGCAGTCACCCTGGCTCCTCATTTGCATCACACTTATTCAGGGACTCCACATGAGAGCGAAGTGCTCTTCTGTTCAGCCCCCCACGACTGAGGGGAACCTATATGTAATACTAGCAGCCCGTCCCGACGCTGTCCAGGTATGAAATAGAATGTGTGTAATGTGTGTATTTGGCAAGGGCAATTTATTTTAAAATCTTGCAGTAGACATTTGTTGTTTCATTAGAATAGGGACGGAGAAGGCCCAACTCCAGCCCTGGTTGATGTTAGCAGGCGCATGTAATTGGTGTAGTGATCCGCCGCCTGAGCCCGGCTACAGCCCTGGTTGATGTTAGCAGGCGCGTGTAATGTCGTTAAATGAGAGAGTTATCAGCCGCGGGTACATTTCGTTTAATGAGAGAGTTGAGTGACAGCGAGTAGGAGAGGCTGCAGTAATTGTCCTCGCAGACACCTCATTTGCGTGTTTCCCCGTTTGAGGCCGAGATGCAGGCCTGTTTGATGTTAGCAGGTGCGTGTTCCCCCGCTTGAGGCCCAGCTGCAGCCCTGGTTGATGTTATCAGGCACGTGTAATTAGTGTACTGATCCACCACCTGAGCCCGGCTAGAGCCCTGGTTGATGGTAGCAGACGTGTGTAATTTCGTTGAATGAGAGAGTTCAGTAACAGCGAGCAGGAGAGGCTGCAGTAACGTTACTTACCAGGCATCCAGGTGAACACGTTTGTCACGCCCCCAGCACACGGCCACAGCAGACGATCTTCTGATTAATGTATGACCCACATGGCATGAAGGGCGGAACGTAGCACACGCCCCCAGCGAGCCCCTTGATGCGGCGCAATTGCGTTCACATGGCATGAAGACCGGACACACGCCCCCAGCTTTTCTCACGCCCCCAGCGTGTCACACCCCCAGCGTGCCCCTTGATGCTGCGAAGCAACGTAATTGGCGCTTGTATGTACGACTCACATGGCATGAAGGGCGGACACACGCCGCCAGCGTTTGTCACACCCCAGCACACGCCCACAGCCCACGATGTGATGGCCGTACCACACGCCTCCAGCATTAGTCACGCCCCCAGCCCACGCCCACAGCACAACTCAGACACGCCCACAAGGGACTACTTTGCTGGCACGGTTCTTTTACCTTTTAAATGTATAGAGGAGTTGGCCTAACGGCTAAGGCGCTCGACCTGGGACCTGGGGATCTGGGTTCGAGTCTTGGTAATGACGCCAAACATCCTGTGATTCTGGACAAATCACTTAATCTCCCCGTGCCCAACAAAAATGAATGTATGTCCTCATGTAACGTAACTGGTGCTATGTAAAGCGCTCTGATACCTGATTCAGTTCGGGTCAAGTTTACGCTATATAAAACTCTGCAAAAAAAAAATATATGGTGGCCGTCTACATAGCCTATGTCCTTCTGCTGCAACTGCCCTTTCCAATGCTGTATTGGGTGTTGTGATTGGTGCTGTGGTTACTGAGATTACCCGCCTCAAAGGTTTGGGCTCTCTCTTTATAATATTAGTATGGATAGCGCAATGGTGCCACATGGCAAAGGGCTTCTCAAGGAAAATGTAACAAAGTCCCTGTGCCTAGAAAAATTGTTCCTGGCCTGCTGCCCACAGGAAATGGCCCTCATGAATGCCTTATGGAAATACAGATTGCTCTGTAACAATGGGTCTTTTGGATGGCATTTGGTTGTCCAGACTCATTGCAACACACTCCAGCTACCAATAATATCATTTATTAGAGCCCTGCCACAAACATTTCAGCAGCTCTGATGATCATTTTTTTCAATCTTATTTTAAACTGCTCTTCCTCTGTAGAGGGAGAGCTTCAAGCACAAGTCCACTCACTGGAGAACCTGGTATTCTTCTGCCAATGATCCCTTAACAGCAGTACCATGTGGCCCTCAATGCAGATTATACTGCTGCCATGCGTTCCCCAGTCTCCATGGACTCCTGGCACTTAAGAGAGTGTCTATGTGTCCAGCGGGAGTTAGGGGACCCCTTTCAGCTGCACCTTCCACTGGACCAGCCAGCAGAAGTTCAAGGACTCCAGCAAATCCGCCCACTCCTGTTCCCTAGATGGATATGGGTGGGCAGTGCCAATGCCCCAGAAAGAAAGCCCACTAATTTCTTTGGATGCACCCCCAGACACAGTTAATCCATCTGTTTCCTTATGGTGGGGTTTAACATGGAGGGAAAACGTTCTAGAAGATTGGTATCTCTGCCAAAAGAGATGTGTCATATGACTCAAACTGACATTTAGTGGGAGCAGCCCACTGACTAGAAAAACCTTTACACAGCATGGTGGAATTTTTGAAGATGGCTACTTCTAGTAGTGGTCTAAACAATATCACTGTTCTTCATTTTTGCTTCCTTCCGAATTGAAAATACAAAATTGGTTCTTAATCATGCGAACAATCAACTGGCATTTGTAGAGAGCAGCACTGTCACCCCTGTAGGTATCTGGACACTGGGGTGTGATGCAAAACAGAAGGCAGAAAACTAGCACAAAAGGCAAACATAGCAGAAGAAGGTGGATGGTGGCTTACCATCCTTTAACGTGAATACTTTGTGGCTAAATTAGACAGTGCTTCATCTCGAGATTGCAAAGCACTTGCCTTTAAGATTGAACTTACAAAAAAAAACGTTAAATTATTGGTATGCTCGTATACCTCCCAGCTGTTTGAAGGAGCTTTTTTCTAAAGTCTTTTGGCTCTCAGCTGGAAGCAGACATAACTGCCTGGGAGTTCTCCATCCTAGGAAATTTCTATTTTCATCTTGAGGCCACCATGGATAAAGATAGGATGGACTTTCTGGAAATAATGAATCCCTTAGGTTTTTCACAATTTATTCATAATTCCACCCATCAGGCAGGTCACATCCTGGATGGAATGTATTTGAGCAATCCCTAAATTGAGGTTAAGGATGTCCTGCCACTGATGAGGTTGGGCCACCGTGCAGTTTTCTTTGAAATCACATTTTACACCCATCAGGCAGGTCACTCTCTGGATGGAATTTTTATTAGTAATCTTCCAAACATTTCATCCTGTGTGACAACCTGATCTCGCACCTGGAACAAAATTTATAGTGATATACTTACCTAGCATCTAGAACTATCTCTGCCTTCACCTTCTTGTGATCCTGAGCTCGCTTTGAAAGAATATATGAACTTGCTAAAAAGAGCCTTTACTTTAGTAGCTTATCTCAAGTGCACTAATGTGCCCAGGAAAAAAACCTCTGTGCCGTGGTTCACAGAGGAACTCAGAAAGGAAAATCTAAATTGTAAAAGACAAGGAAGAAAATGGGTGTTGCAATGCTGAACTGTGAAAGACAAGGAAGAAAATGGGTGTTGCAATGCTGAACATGGGAGAAAGATGTATATAAACTCTCTCTGAAAAATACAAACAGAAAATTGAGTCAGATAAAAATTCTTCCAAGGAACTGTTTCAGGTGGTTGCAAACCAAACTACCCTCCCAGGCAGTAAAGCAAATAATGGTAGCTAAGACTTCTGTAACTGACTTGCCCACTGTTTTAGAGAGAAAGTGGATCAGATTTATCTGCAGTTTGATGCTAACAAAAATCCAGCATCCACTGGAACAATTACTTCTCAGGATTACCTAGAACAGGCAATATTTATAGATTTTCCCCAGTCACATCAAATCAAGTTACTGAGATGATTCTTCTCATTAAGTCAGGTTCTCTGTCATATCCTACCCCCCCTCTTGTGATGAAGCTGAACCCCGAAATAGTAGCTTCTAACCATACCAACATTGTTAATTCAATGTTTTTGACAGTTTCCATCCTTGTGAAAAAAAGCATCAATTCTTCCACTTTTGAAAAAACCTAGGGGCATATTAGCAAGGGCAATATTGCCGCTTTAGCAGGACTTGTTCCCGCTAAAGCGGCGATATTTTTATCGCCCTATTAGCAAGCTGTCGCTAACAGCAGTTAGCGACAGCTTTTAGGCGATAGCTACAGGTTTGGGGCCCTCTTTACATGTCAGCGACATTTATCGCTAATGACATGCAAATTGTACATACCCAAACTGTTAGCAACTGAAAACATTTGCTAACACAGCTATCGCCTATTAGCAAGTCAGGCGAAGCGATAAAAAAATCGGTCCAAGCGCAATTATCACTATAAACTAACGCCTGCTAAAAAAGTTAACTTACCTGTATAGTCAATGGGGAGTGGATTATCAGATTAAGCCCTCATTGGCGTTAATGCGAGAATATTGCTGGATTTCCAGCGATATTCTTGCATTTCGCCACTATCGCTGAATATTTTAGCACAATGGAGAAAAACGGTGCTAATAGCATGTTTTCCCCGCTAAAATATCCAGCGATAACCAGTGATTACAAAAACGTCGCTAACCACGTTTAGTGATAAATCTCACTATTTCTTGCTAATAGGCCCTTTAGTCTTGACCACAGATGCGTCTACTTCACCTTCAGGAAACCCACCACACACCACCGCTCACAACAGATGCCGCGTCGCTGCTGAGGCAAGGTCACCGAGGACCAACTAACGACCACCCTCGCCCGGAGACCACCCACCGACCCCACTGACCCAGATACCGCCGCAGCCAACCTCACACAGTGGATCAACAACTGCGCCAACACCCTCGCCCCTCTCAAAACCGCCACAACCAGTCACACCACCAAGAAAGCCACTTGGTTCACTGAAGACCTCTGGATCTCCAGGCACACCTGTCGGAAGCTGGAGAAGAAATGGCTCCACGACCGAACACCAGACAGCCACACAGCCCTCAAAAGCGCCACCCGCAGGCACCACCAACTCATCAGGACCGCCAAGAGGACCGCCAAGAGGACCACCTAGACAACAACGCGCACAACACCAAAGAGCTCTTCAACATCGTGAAAGAACTCTCCAACCCCAGCTCCAACACCAACGACATCCCACCATCACAAAGCCTGTGCGACTCCCTGGCTGCCTTCTTCCATCGCAAGATCACCGACATCCACGACAGCATCAATTCCGACATCCCCGCACCCACCACCGAGTCCACCACCCCTGCGACCACCACCCGCACCAGCCTCCTGACCACCTGGTCGAACGTCAGCGACGAAGACACCATCAAAACCATGAACTCCATCCACTCCGGATCCCCATCTGACCCCTGCCCTCACCACGTCTTCAACAAAGCCAGCACAACCATCGCGCCCCACCTCCAAAAAACAATCAATAGTTCCTTCGAGACAGCAACCTTCCCGGTAAGCTGGAAGCACGCCGAGATCAACGCCCTTCTCAAGAAGCCCAAGGCGGACCCCAAGTACCTCAAGAACTTCCGGCCCATCTCCCTGCTCCCGTTCCCAGCAAACGTGACAGAGAAGATCGTCAACAAACAGCTAACCCGCTACCTCGAAGTCAACAACATCCTGGACCCCTCCTAATCCGGTTTTCGCAGAAACCACATCACCGAGACCGCCCTTATCGCCGCCACTGACGACATCAGGATCCTGATGGACAAAGGAGAAACAGCGGCCCTCATCCTCCTGGACCTATCAGCAGCCTTTGACACAGTCTGCCACCACACACTATCAGCACGCCTCCACGACGCTGGAATTCAAGAGAAGGTCCTGGCCTGGACCACATCCTTCCTCCCCGGCAGAACCCAGAGCGTCCGCCTCCCACCCTTCCACTCGAAATCCACCGAGATCATCTGAGGCGTCCCACAGGGATCCTCCCTCAGTCCGACGCTGTTCAATATCTACATGGCACCACTCGCCCAAGTCGCACGACAACATAATCTCAACATCATCTCCTACGCCGATGACACCCAGCTGATCATATCCCTCACCGAAGACCCCCACTCCGCCAAAGCCAACCTCCACAGAGGAATGAAGGCCGTAGCCGACTGGATGAAGGACAGCAGACTGAAGCTGAACTCAGACAAGATGGAGGTCCTCATCCTCGGACCCACCCCATCAGCCTGGGACGACTCCTGGTAGCCCACATCGCTAGGCGCAGCCCCGAAAACCACAGACCATGCACGCAACCTAGGGGTCATCCTCGACACCACCCTCTCCATGACCAGGCAAGGCAACCCCGTCTCTGCGTCCTGCTTCAATACCCTCCGAATGCTCCGCAGAATCTTCAAATGGATCCCCACCGACACTAGAAAAACCGTCACCCAGGCCCTCATTACCAGCAGACTAGACTACAGGAACTACAAACAAGCTCCTCGGACGACTACAACGAATCCAGAACGCCTCGGCTTAAATGATCCTCAACGTCCCCCGCCGCAGCCACATCACACCCCACCTGAGAGGCCTGCACTGGCTCCCCGTCAACAAGAGGATCACCTTCAAACTCCTCATCCAGGCACACAAAGCACTACACAACACCGGACCCACCTACCTCAACAACCGAATCAGCTTCCATACCCCCACCCGAAGCATCCGCTCAGCCAACCTCGCCCTCGCCAGAGTCCCTCGGACCTGGAAAACCACAGCTGGCGGAAGATCCTTCTCTTACCTCGCCGCCAAAACCTGGAACACTCTCCCAACCAATCTACGACAGACTCAGGACCTACTGGCCTTCAGAAGACTCCTCAAGACCTGGCTCTTTGACCAGTAGCGCCCCCCCCCTCCCAGCGCCTTGAGACCCTCACAGGTATGTAGCGCACTCCTTAAATGTAATGATTGATTAATTGATTGATTGAGCTATCACCCCATCCCCCATCTGCAACTACCTGCTAAAATTGGGGGAAATGAAGAAGCAATAGGTTTCAAACTTCCTTGTAAGAAACCATCGCCTGGAACCAACACTGTTTGGTTACAGACCTGGACATAGTACCAAGACAGCCCTGATTAAGGCTACAGAGGAGTTAAGGGCTGCACTGCTGACCATTTTCTCTGTGACCTGTCTGCAGCATTAACCACAGGGTTTTGATCTATCGCTTGGGAGATATCTTGATCAAAGTACAGGCGCAGGCACTGCTGAACTGGAGAAAGTTGGGGGCCTAAAAATACTTTTTTTTCTAAACCTTTTTTCCTGCCATGCGGGTTCCCATAGGGATTCTCACTTAGCCTTATGCTACCTAATGTACATGTAACAGCGTTGGCATCCTTGATCAAATCCTTAAGTTTCACACTGACCTCTTATAGTACTCAAGCAGTAACGTATGCATAGAATAACGAAAACGCCATTGGCATCAAGCTCCACTAATGCATGTGTGCACTCAGTAAATGGATGACTAAACGTTGTTTAAAGCTTAACTCAGGAAAGACTGAGGCCATTTTGTTTAGGAACCACACCTTGACCTTGGCCCTAACCTGCTGGCCAGTTGAAAAGGGACCACTTCCGATTCTGGAGAAAAAAGCAAAGAACCTGGGTGTGATCATTGATGGCAAACTGAATTTTGGTAATTAGGTCAACAGGGTTGTCTCTTCCTCATTTCATACCATAAGAATGATCAAAAAGCTATTTCCTCCTTACCTTCCACCAGATTCTAAAAAAGCTGTTACCACACCTTCAGTTCTGTAAAAACTTAATTGTTGCAATGTTCTTTATCTAAATATGCAAGAATAGTATCTGAATAACTGACAGATATGACAAAATAATCACCCAGGTTACTTCTAAGTTTCAGTCTCCTAGGAAATACATAAGCTACTCTGGCTGACAGTCAGTAATCATGTCAAATGTAAGGCTTGCTGTACAGCTTAAAGGGCATTGCATGACATGAGCCCTGAGTTTCTGAGATGGGTGTTAGTTTCGTATGAACCCACAAGAACCCTCAGATCTTGATAAGCCCTGAAAACAGGTGTCCCTAGATTTGATTGGAGGAATTGAGGAGGAAAAAACTTCTTTGTGGGCACAGCCGAGAGTTAAAATCTTCTTCCACCACATATTAGGGCTTTAGCTACTCTGCTCTCCTTAAGAAAGGAATGGAAACATGTCTCTTTAGGAATTAGGGGTCAATTCGTAATTGTTTTTGAACAAAGCCAGTGCCATGACACCTCCAGGTGAGCGCTTTGATCACTTTAACATTACCTAACATATTTTGCAAATGAACTAAAACCACATGAAGTAAGGATTCAGAAAGAACTTTTTAGGATTATAAAACTATACTTTTGTTACATATTTCCTATGCAACATGTGGAAACAGAAAGGATCCTTACAAGACTATTGAAATTGTCTCAAAACATGCATTGTGGTTAAGGTAGTAATGTCAGTTAAAGAATTGACTAATTTGTATATTCAACAAAACTGCCTATTCTGCATGGTCAACCAGATTGTTCACCTTGTTTCAGTCTTTTTTTTGTTGGTTTTAGGACTCTGTGCACCTTGCCACTGTTAATTAGTAGTTACCTGTCTGTGCTTCTCCTCTAAAACATTTACTCTACATTGAAACTCCCTATATGACCTATATACCATCCATATAAGTCCATTCGTAAATAGTGCCTAATGTGCATGGCAAAGAATGTTCAATGTAATATGAGGGCTGCAGTGTATATTTACATCACCTACATAAATGACAAAAACATATATCTGCAAGGAGCACCACTTTGTTCTGGCTGAACAACAGTTTACATTTTCTTCTCTGATAAATGATGGAGGAAAATACCTTTAATATGCAGGAGAAGTATATTTAAAGTGAATCCTAAAGAGTAACTTTTAAGCCTCCTGCTCTCTTGCTTCAGGGACACAGAAAGCAGAAGGATTACTGAAGGCCCAGCTGACAACTAAGTACTGCACCCCGTAAGAGACCTGACTGTAGAGAGACCTGGTGCTTAGAAGCCTTCCCTGAGGGGAATGCACAAGTGATAAAGAGTACTTTCTATGAACTTTCAAAACTAGGTAATTTCAGTTCCAGCCAACTCAGAGCATTTTACTCAGCTGAAAACATGTTCAGCGGTACCCCATGGCAAAAGTATCTGGCCTTGTGGAGCCCTGCCCAGCTATAGCTCGCAGCTTCGTCCCACTGGACAATTCTGACATCTGAATTAGAGGTAACATTTTGGAATGGATATAGATAATACATCTATATAATCAACCAAGTGACCTCCCTTGCAATTAAATCCAGGTTTGTCTCACTAGGAACTTTAGTTGCAAAAACCAAATGACTTCAGCTGGAGCAGAATGACAATATATGTAATTTGGAGAGATCCTGGCTAACCACGGCCTTGAACCTCACCCCAAAGGAAGATTTTCACTTCCATAAAAAAAGACTAAGGGGCTGAGTTAGATCTTGGCTGATGAAATAGTCCGTCACAAACCTGGCGGATCCTCCGTGTTACGATCTCCATAGGACAGAATATGATTTTAATATGATGGACAGGATAGCCATTGCGTTTTTGCCTAAATATTCCCCTCCATCAAGATCTAAATCAGGCCCTAAATCGCGAAATAAAACGTTTGACCGAGAGTGTTTGTTGTATTCATACATAAGTTCCTGTCAACCCAGAACAGTGACTTTTGATTGTCACTTTACTTTTCTTTATTGCTTTTTGCCATAACAATTTAAAGATTCATGTCTTTGGTTCCACTTCACCTATGTTGCTGATGTTTATGTCTTTTTGCTCACTTAATGTATGTCTATGTTTCTAACTTAGGAATTTTAATTTGCTGTTTTCTTTACTTTAAAATTACTGCCTTGACGTTATGAAAGACTTCTTTGGGAATTGCCTGCTGCTTATGCCATAGCTACAAGGACTTGAGCACACATTCTATCAGAATTGTCTTTAAACCAAACCCAATTGGATTTATCAAGCTGGTAGAGTTTCAACTTCCCAAATTTATAGCCCCATTTCAGACAGTAGCAGTGTGACCTATTTAATTCAGATACCCAGTTCCTGTATTGCAATTTTAAGAAAATACTACATTGAATAAATATTATAACCAGAGAGCTTGTATTCACAAAAACAGGAAGTAGATACTAAAGATACTAATCTTGTTGTTAGGTATTCCCTTTAAGCAGAAAACATCAGCACTCCATAGAGAGAGGATTCAGAATGGCAAAATCCAGTGTCTCTATTTTCCCTGTTATCCCATTCCATTTCAATGTTTCTACTGCTAACCAACATATTGCTATTGGATATGGTTAGCTGTGTAGTCAGAAAAGTGCTGAAAAGTACATCCTTCCTATTGGATAGGAAAATTAGTTTTGACCCTTCTCAGACTTTGTTGGCAATGTCAGTCACATTTTCAATCAGCTCAAAAAAAGGCTATTTTGGTTATTTTGGAAAATGAATAGCCAGTCATGTTTAGTGTCAGCATTTACCAAAAAAGGCTTATGCAGAATTCCCTGGTGGTTCCAACTTTTATGCTTAGTGCCGCTGGATAAAATATGCCTCACTTGATTAAGCAACTGTAATTTTGTACAGTTTTCTAGGATGTTGGTGTGTAACGCGTAGTGACCAATAAACAAAAGATCATGTTGTATGAGTCTGTAATTTTACCATCTTCTAAAGCCTATCTGTAGATAAATAAACACCTGGTCCATCTAGGATTACAGCATTCCATGCTTTTAGTGACTCATACTTCTTTAAATTTTTCATTCAGCTCCACCATTCAAGAAATCAACTATTCAAAACAATTTGTTCCTGAATGTACCCTCCGACCCATTGTTTCACTGACGACTGTTGTGCTAAACTATCTTTATATAAGCTCATCAAAATACTTGAGTCTTTTTGCATGGACAGGTGCTCAGATACTTAAATTAGCTATGAGAATATCAAATTGGACTTAATTGATGGGTCACCATTGAAAAATGTTTTGATGCAGATCATGTATTTATTTTTGTTTGGTATGCCACTGTTGTATTACATCAGAGGACTTGTGGGATGGTAAAGGGTTAAGGGTGGGTATGGGCTTTTGGGTGACAAGGGTCATTTTAGGATGGGTATGGATTTTGGGTAGCAAGGGTAATTTTAGGGTTTAGGGTTGGTATGGGTTTTTGGGATTCCAAGGGCATTTTTAGGGTTTATGGTGGGTGTGGGTTTTTGGGTGGAAAAGGAATTTGTAGGGTTTAGGGAGGGTATAGGTTTTTGGGTGGAATGGGAATTTTAAAGGTGTGGGGTGGGTGTAGGTTTTTTGGGTGGAAAGGGATTTTATAACATTAATAGTGAGTATAGGTGTGTGTGTGTGAATATATAGTGTTAATACTTACCAATATTCACTTTAGAACCCATATGTCTTTAGCAGGCATGCCTTTAACACGAAATTCAAGTGTTTTACAGGTACATACAAACCCATTACACATTCATACATATAAATACAAGCACCAGGAGGCACTGCGCCCATCCAGGGGCGTGCCTTAACATTAAATAAAGGTGTTTCCTGCCACTACCCTGCAAAGTATTCGTCCTCCTCTGAAGAAGAAGGCTACCGCCTTCGAAACGCGTCAGGACAGCAGACGAAGCAGGACTTATTATAGACTGTGTTCTCGGTTTCCAGCCATTGAGCAACCTGTGATGAAATAAACCTTGTTTGGAGCCCCGCGAGTGTGGTTGGTGTCTTTACACTAGAGCGAACATATATATATATATATATATATATATATATATATATAGATATACATTATTACCAGTCAAATAGATACATGAATGGGGTAAAGGCAAGCGAGGTAAAGGCATAGTAGTTGTAAAAGATAGTTGTTGTTAAAACTTTAGTGGTTTAGACTAAGTAGTGGTTAAGGAGTAGTTGTTTAGACGGTAGTTGTTCAAGTGGTAGTTGTTCCATCATACAACCGTTAAGGACTAGTTGTTTAGACTGTAGTTGTTCAAGTGGTAGTTGTTCCATCATACAACCATTCAAAGCAATTGGTAAAGTGCCTATATTGAGTTAAGAGTGGTAAACTTCTGTAAATCCAGAATCACATTCACTTTTCTTTATTGCATATTTGTTTGCATACTAATTTTACAAAAACGACATCAGATAAGATAAAACTTCTTTAGAGACAGTTTCCTTGAGGAGAAAATCAAATTGCATAAAACAGATTGTATATATTTCATTCCTTTTCTCTTTAATATTTTGGAAGAAGGTATGAAAATATTGCATAGACACATCAAATTATTTAAAAAAAAAATGTCAGATACAGATTAAATCGTTATTATCAAAGTCAATAGAAACAGCCACTGACAGTGTGTGCAGCATTGTGGATGGTTGCCAAATGCAAAATTTAGTTAATGGCTGGATGAATGGATACATAAGTGCAGGTACAAGTGACTATGTGAATGGATAACGCTATTGATTACAAGGCAGCTAGAGGAATGTGTTCATGAGTAGAAACATCCATCCATCTACTGACCATTGACAACACCCCACAGATACAAATGGAGAAATACATGATGATAGGGCAAATGCAGTTATAAGACACACTTATTGGCTTTGTTATATTTGTTTAATTACTTTTCTCAATACATGTTTTATGTGCTTCAATATTCAATAAAAGTGATTGTCTAAAACAGTAACTGTGGGAAAAGTCTCTAAATCACTTACCTTCTTTTACAGTTATCATTCGTCCTCGTAACATGGGTGCGTTGGCATAGCTTTCCACCATTTCTCCAGGTTTGTGAGGTTGATGCTTAATTCCTAGAAACAAAAACATCCTGGGTCTATAACTATTGTTTCTTAGAAGGTATTATAGTTATATGAAAAAAGAAAAATCCTATGTTATGTGCTGTTTGATAAAGCACTGTCATTTTATTGAATCAGAAGGATCATTCTTGTGTGTTTTTGTATTGTTCTAAATAGCGCAGGCTCTACTCAAACTGGATTTCCACAATGGGATAATGGCGTTAGAATAGTGAAGTAAACAGTTACTATAAAATAACAGGATTTGTTAAAACAAGACACTGTATGAACAATAAATGGAATAAGAGAAATCAGAAGTTACATAAAAGGTCAGGGAGAGACAGGTGAATGAATGAAAATTAAATATATAGGAACATGGCATGACCTGGCTCTTCATTTCACAATCAATATATTGGTTAAATCAAAAGTTCAGAGATAACAGTCGTATAATTGGAGGTATACATATTTTTAAAGCAAGATGATCTACAAAGGAAAAACGTGTTGCACTCTGAGTGACGGAGGCATCATAGCATTGGGTGAACTCTAGTTTGTGCAGTAGACAGATATTAGGTCTATAGTAAACTAAAGTTAATTCAATCAAAATTATTTATAAATCAGTTCAGAGGACAATTCCATATCTGAAAGTCTTCACTAGGTACTTAATCAGTAATTCACATCTAAAAACCTTCAAATTCCATCATATTTGTTATAAATTCGTAAACTGACTCAGATTCTATCACAAAAACAGCCAATACATGTTTTGCAGCACAATGTGCTCAAACCTCTGCTTCCCTGCAAAAAGGATCAGGATAAGGGTGCCCCACGGTTCAGCACTGAGCCCTCGACTTTTCAATCGTTATATTACTCTTTTGTCAAAAAGCTGCAGCTAGTCTGCTTAAACTCGGATTTAACAATGGTGTACTGACATTAGGATTGTGAAGTTAACAGTGACTGTAAAATTACCGGGATTTCTAAGAACACAGCAGTTAGAATTGTTCAGAACAATAATCCAATTAGTGCGGATTGTGAGTTGGAGAATGTCAGTCTCTGATAATTTACATAAACTCCATTAGGTTCCAATTTGCAACAGATGCCTGTAAAAAGCCCTCCGCTTAATGCCATAATGTGTTTTACATAATCTCTGTTGTTTTTCTGGCCATAGGTTAAATAGTTGGGGTGATATACAATTTGACTGGTGACTGTGTAAATCGCTTGAAGGAGCTCTTCATTTAGCTGCCCGTGAATAGAAAAGGGACAACAACAAATGGTAGGGTGGTGGCCATCTTGTAATGGGTAAGTAACATGTGTTAGGCATTTGAATGTAAGTGCATATACAAATATGAAATAGTTTGTTCAAAGGTAAGTCATGAATTAAGCTAAGCCGTGCACTGATGAAATACACAGTAAATTCAATTTTGAATAAAAACATTGATGCTATTTATATTATTGTAATATTCTGATAAGAAATGTAGAAATTACATTTCTATTCAGAAGCTTCAGGATTTGACATACAGATCATTCAGATTCCAGTCTTGGGGCTCAATTCACAAAGGTAAACATCCACTTGTGTGTAAGTTTACTACTTTTCGGTATTCACAAATGTAAACCTTGACCAAAAGTCTGACTTTACTACTTTCCAGTATTCACAAAGGTGAACTTAGATCAAAAGTCTAACTTTACTACTTTTAGGTATTCACAAAGGTCAACTTGGACCAAAAGTCTAACTTTACTACTTTTAGGTATTTACAAAGGTAAGTTACTACCACTGAAGATATACTTTTGGTCTAAGTTTAACTTTGTGAATACAGAAAAGTAATAAAGTCAGACTTTTGGTCTAAGCTCAACTTTGTGAATACCGAAAGGTAGTAAACTTACACAAAAGTGTAAGCTTAACTTTGTGAATCCGGCACATTGAGTATTTGGATGTCTGTACAAAATATTGAGTAAGGTTTTAAGGAATGTTAGATAAATATTTTATTTACTCAGGAGAATGGATAGTTTTCCTAATGTTCACGATCCTCCAGTTGATGATTTTTGGTGGTTTGGGGTCTTTCTGGGGGGTTTTGTGGAAGGGTTTGTACTAGCTTTAGGCTTCTTTTTAAGGGTGGTGGTTCTTGATTAGCATTTCAAACCTGAAACCACAGCAGCACGACACATGGATTGCTGACAGATAGGACACATACAGTAGGCAATTGGTGCTTGAGGTCACACTGCTTGAGACACTTGCAGAAGAAGGTAAATTGAGTAAGACACAGTAATGGAGCTGCTATGGAATTCTGAGGTGAAAGCAGGAGAAAAATAAGCAGTGCATCTGTATAATCCACAGGAGGAGGTCACTCTGCTGCATGTGAATAAACACTCTTGTTCACAGTACTCACCCTGCAGAATGGGTTTCAGGCCTAGAGCCTCTTTGTTCCATGCCATGAGTGACCCGTTCAGCCACACTAACAATTTAGTCACTTGCTCAATGTATCTTGGTATCTTACGAATGGTAGTTCAGATTCTAAACATCGTCCTGTCTTTACCATGCCTTATTTCTTTTCATGACACTGCTGACTCAGTAAACAAAAATTGGAATACAGTCACTATGGAGAGAGTCTAGAGAAGGAAGAAGTAGAGCCAGTAGGAGGAGGAGGAGAATGATGAGTAAGAGAATAAGAGCACAAATTTAGAACACCAGGAGGGCTAGGATGACCAGAGCCACAAGGGCCAGGACAAAAAAAACAGGCCTAGAGGGAACTAATCTATGAAGCCTAGGGTCACCACTGCTAAAGGGGATTAGGAATAAAGACAGCAAGGAACAGGAACAGGAAAAGGAAAAACAAGGTTTGGGGTACAAGGACAAGGATGTGAAGAAATAGGAGGACCAGGAGGATGTGGAACTGCGGGGTCTGGATCTAGTGTACAAGGGTCTGAAGGCACAGACACACCAGGGGTAGAATGAACAGAAGGCCCTGGACCATAGCAGCAACGAAGGATAGGAGGACTTGAGAGCACCAACCAGTACCAGAGGAAAAAGACGAATCAGGAAAAAAAAAACAGAACTAAGTATACAAACCAAAAAGGTCTTGTATCAGGAGACCAATGGAGAGGAGAATCAGAAACAAGAGAAGCAAGACCACACAGATCAGATCAAGGAAGATGACACTAGATTATAATGATTGGAAGAAATAAAGGACCGGCATGTCTAGCCACAGTCGGACCAGGATCAGAAAATCTCTGAGGGCTAGACTCAGTGGGAACCAGGTGAACTGCAACAAAGGAACTAGGAGGACTGGTGTCAGGAAGATGAAAAAGACCAGACCCAAGAGGACCATTATTGGAGGACCATGATACAGGAAACCAGTGTCAGACTGACAAGAACAAGGTGGAACAGGCAAACCAGGACACCAAGAGTTGTAGTGGTATTAAGATGGGCAGGATGACAGGCGGATTGGGAGGCCTAGGGAAACCAAGGCCAGAGGGAACAGCACCAGAAAACCCATTACATGAGGAAAAGACATTGAGGTACCAGAACTAACACATGGATCAGGAGCAGAATGTATAGGAAAACACACCAGGAGAATAGCAAAACCAGGTGAGCTGGACAATAATGACTAATGGACAAGGATTAGGGTGGTGGCAAGGTCCAGGAGCCTGTGAGCATGGTGCATTGTATCTAATACGTGGAACATTTACTGTCATTTGTTTCATAAAGGGCCTGTTGTTGTATTCCCTATGTTAGCCTCAGTGTGCATGACAAAGGGCGCATTAGCTTTGCACACATTACTACATAATCAGATTTGCTTCTGTGGAACCTTATATTTTCACACAGAACCTCAGTTGTTTTCTGGTTCTGCTCTGTCCTGGGATTTAGTCTGAACAGAAGATAAGGTCAAACAACAATTCCCCTTGTTATTTTGTTCTGGTCAGGCACACGCACCTATACACAACACAGAAATGCAGCTGTTGTTTATGAACAAGAGAAACGTGTCACATAGGTATCTTTATCATCGTAACACAGAGAAAGAGAGACTGATATTTCTTGAGAGAAGGGCATGGCTATATCCGAGATGTCATGCATTCATCGGTGTATGTTAAGGTAAACGTCCGCTATTAAACCCAGTGATCTTTGCTTTATAATCAGCTTGCTTCTGTAGAAGGAAATGGTGCTAGGCTATTCTGTCTTATAATATGATAGGGCTCTTCATTAATTTTTGGTGTATTGACAATGCTGATGGTATTTTTCCTAATTGTTTTCTAATTGTGGCCCGTATACTGCATTTCAGAGCATGATAGTTTAAATAAACATTTCAAACTTCCTTTGTGTCTCTTGCATATCATATTTTGGATGAGGATGAGTGTATGAGCAAAAGAGAGTCCTGTGTCACCGCAATCCTTGAGAGAGTCGGGAGTGTTGTGTTCTGGGGTGTCAATTCACGTTATCCTCCGGTTATGCGTAGGAGGGCAAGTGAGACACTATAGCTAGTCAGACTCAGGCTCATGGTACAGAGGAGTCATGGAGACTCAGTCCCTAGCTACTGATGTTCTATGGTCCTAAGCACATATTTGTTCCTTAGCAGAATCCCTGCAACAGTACCTTTAAGTTTTACAAGTCCTGGTAGTGAAATACCTCAATTTTGTTTTAACATTCCAAGGCCTACTACGCCCGTAGGATAGCATGGAGTTATCCTATGGCATTTAAAAAGTGATAACTTTTGAATAGGAGCAAGCAGGAATTTCAGGTTTAGTGTCCGGATAATTTTAATTTAAATTGTAAACCCCTTTTAATGTTAAAGTCGAATTTGAAGTCCTAATTCTGAAAATATCACTTTTAGAAAGTTTACATTTTCTTTTGTTAACCATTGGGTGCCTGCTGTTTGGTACTCTGTCACATCACTAGGTCTAGTTGGCAGTTGGCTTTGTGTCGTGCTCCCTGACAGTATCACAACAGAGGAACTGGGTAATGGCAGGTGGGCCATTTGGGCTTGATGGGGAGGCGGAGCTGTTACCTACTGCACTTGTACTTCAAAGGCACTGGTTCCACTTACATACTAAGATCTTCATACAAGCCATTGTGCCCCCAGGCAAACTGGGAACAGGGCATGGAGGCAGAACATTTCAGACACCTCTGTAGGGGGGAAACTCCAGAAGCCTCTCCCTCTTTAAACTGGGCAACAGGTATAAAAATAGAACCCTCAGATCCCGTCTTCAGTTCACCCTTGACCTGTGGATACCTAAGAAGAAGGATGACCTATAGCCCTGCTGCTTGAGGTCTGCCCTGCTTTGTGAGAAAGAAAACTTGATCTACACCCTTCATTTCAGGCTAAAGTGACTCCAAGTGTCAGCTGACTGGCCTTCTTTTTATGAGCTATGGGGACATAACAAGCTCAAGATGCCTCCATGCATCTGCCTAGCTGACTTGCTGCCTGGACATGCAACTGGACCTTCAACCTGAGACTGCTGACCGCTACTGAAGTGAGTTCCTGATGCCCTGGTGGTGCCCTTCAGGGATAGACTCTTGGATTTCATCAGTTGAGCTCCCTCTTGACAGAAGGAAAACATTGTGAAGTTTTGGGCAATTCACAAATGGGCCGATTGTGCCAAGATCTTGTCTCAGACTACCAGAGTGAAGCTTCAGTATACCTGAGTTTTTACCCTACAGTGACCACCAGCAATGACTGGCAGTGCTGCTGCCCTGCTGCTTGAGACCTGCACTCCTTCATAAGGAAGAATACTGGACCTACACCCTTAATCTCAGGCTGAAATGACTCTGAGTGTCAGCTGACTGAACTCCTGTTCAGAGCTACAGGGACTTAACAAGCTCAAGAGGTCTCCAATCACCTGCCTAGCTGACTTGCTGCCTGAACCTATGACTGAACCTGCAACCTGAGTCTACGGGCCACTGCTTGGGTGATTTACAGATGCCGACAAGGTGTCCCTCAGGTCATAGACCCTTGGTGTGACATTTGTGAGCTTCTTGTTGACGGAAGGAAATACAGGGACGTTTTGAGCTATTCAAAACTGCAAACCTGACCATTTGTGCAAAGATCTTCTTTCTGACAGCCAGAGCAAAGTTCCGGTATACCCAAATCTTCACCCCACAGTGACAACCAGAGACGATTAGCTATGCTTCTTGCCAGCTGTTAACTGAAAAGGAAGATTAGACCTGCAGCCTTCATCCCTTTACTATGTGTGTTCTGCATAAACAATTGCACATTGCCTCTAAGTTAGACCTGACTGCCATGTGCCAATCTACCAGAGAGTTAAGCACAGGTTGACTTAGTGACTTTTGGACTTCAACCTATGGGGGATTTTGTTTGCTACTTGAGCAGGGTTAAAACCTCCCCAACCAACAACCCAATTTTCATAGGGATCAGTGCCAAGGGCACCCAGAAGACCAGAGGAATGAGGATCAGGTGAACTGAAAAGATCATTACCATAAGTACTGGAAACAGGGCCAAGAGGATCATGAAACTTTTGACTGAGGGGACCAGGGAGTGCGTTGGCAGGTAGGGCAGAGCAAGGGGACTAGACAGTGGTGGATAGGAGGACCAGGACCAAAATGAATAGGCTCATGATGAGTCAAACGCACATAAGCTGGATCATGAGGGGCAGAATCAATGACTGCAGTTCTAGTAGGACTGAAAGGACAATAAATAGATCCAGGAGGACTAAGACAACCCAAACTGGGAGGACAAAGACTAAGAGGGCCAGGACATGAGATGCCAAATGGACAAGGACCTGCGGTACCAGGGCTAGTAGGTTCTGAGCTAGAAGAACGAGTATGTGGTGTTCGGGCCAAAAGGTGCAGAAAGGAACATAGCCAGATGGACCAATATTGGAGGAATCAAATAGGGCCAGGTTTATGATAAAAGACACAATGGGACAAGAAGGAGCAAGACGACCAGGACCAAGGAGGCCAAGACTAGGAGGCTTGGTAAGCCAGGCCAATGAGAACTACTTCCATGAGTAACCACATAAGGACAAGGACCAAGAGGCTCAGGAACAACAGGCACATAGTCTCTTAAAGTACAAAGGAAGTAAAAGGTCAAAGAGGACCAGGAAACAAAGAACTGGGGAGAAAAAGTAGGATCTGGATCGGAATCACCACACCCTGGAGGTCTACTCTACAGAGATACAAGAATGATTGCCAGGAAGATGAGGAGCATGATGGCCGGTACTAGAATTACCAGAATCGGAAGTTGGTGTCGAAGAACAAGGAAAAAGAGCAAGTGGATCAGCCCGTCTGTGCCCGTCCGCGCCTGGACCACGCCCAGCTCCAGAACCACTGGCCCCCGCACCAGCCATGAAGACCACCTCTGAGACGACGCCAGCACCCTCATCGCTCTCAACCCAGGACGAACCCCCACCTGCTGCAGGGCCACCCAGAAGCGCACCAACGGTCCCTTCGTCTGCCAGAACTGAAGCTTCTCCTGCATCGAAGACGCTGAGACACCCGCCATGTCAAAACACAACCAGCTCCGATGCATCCTGATTAACACCCGCTCCGCACGCAAACACGCCGTTGAGCTTTGGTACCTACTTTACACCGCATCTCCAGACGTCGCCTTCCTGACCGAGACCTGGATGAATGAAGCCTACTCCCCAGACATCGCATTAGCCATCCCCGACGGATACAAGATCGCTCGCAGAGACCGCACCAACGGAGTCGGAGAAGGAATCGCCATCATCAGGATCTCAACAAACACCAAAGACACTCTCAGCACCGCCGAAAACATGCACTTCCAGATCCACACGAACCTCAAGACCACCCTAAGAGGCACCCTCGTCTAGAGACCACCCGGACCCCGACCACAATTCTGCAACACCATCGCCGACTTCTTCAGCAAGCGCGCACTGACCTCCACCAACTACATCCTCCTCGGAGACCTGAACTTCCATCTGGAGAACAACAACAGCAACTCCTCCACCCTGACAGACAACCTCGCCAACCTCAGACTGGAACAGCTCGTAACGACGCCGACCCACATCGCCAGACACACGCTCGATGCCATCGTCTCCTCAAGCCCACACGTCTCCTTCAGCCATGTCTCCGAACCCACCTGGACCGACCACCATTGCATCCACTTCACCTTCAGGAAACCAGTCACACATCACCGCACCCTATAGATCCTCTGTCGCTGCTGGGGCCAAATCACCGAAGTAGAACTACAGACAAACCTCGCACTCAACCCACCGACCAACCCCTCCAACCCCGACTATGGCTCGCGCACCCTCAGACGATGGATGGACGACTGCGCCAACACTTTAGCCCCGCTGAAAAACAAACCCTCAAAGACACCAGCAAGAGAGCCAACTGGTTCACCCCGGTACTCCTAGCATCTAAGCGAACCTGCCAGAAGTTGGAGAACATATGGCACAGCGAGAAGTCGCTTGGCAGCCATGCAGCCCACAAAGACATCATCAGCAACCACCACCACCTCAACAGGACCGCCAAGGGGACCTCCTTCACAGACAGCCTCAACAACAATGCACACAACAGCAAGGAGCTCTTCAACGTCGTGAATGAACTCTCCAAACCCAGCTCCAATGCCAACATTCCGTCGTTGCAAGCCCTGTGTGACTCCCTTGCCACCTTCTTCCACCGCAAGATTGCCGACATCCACAACAGCTTCAACCCCCGGACGACCCTTACAGGCCCCAACATGCAGGAACCACCACAACCCACCGACTATGACCCCCTGACAACTTGGGCCAACGTGAGCATTGAAGACACAATCAAGACCATGGGCACAATCTACTCCGGCTCACCGTCTGATCCTTTTCAACACTACATCTTCAACAATGCCAGCATCTCCATCGCACCCCACCTACACAACATCATCAACCTCTCCTTCGAGACGCGGCCTTCCCTGAGAGCTGGAAACACGCAGAGATCAACGCCCTAATGAAGAAACCCAAGGCGACCCAAGCGAACTGAAAAGCTTCCCGCCCATCTCCCTGCTTCCGTTCCCAGCTAAGGTAATCGAGAAAATAGTCAACATCCAGCTCACCCACTACCTCGAAGACAACAGCATCCTGGACCCCTCGCAGTCAGGTTTCCGCAGCAACCACAGCACCGAAACCGCCCTCATTGCCGCCACAGACGACATCAGGATCCTGTTGGACAATGGCGAGATGTCGGCCCTCATCCTTCTGGACCTCTCCGCCACCTTCGACACAGTCTGCCACCACACACGACTCCACGACGCAGGAATCCGAGACAAGGCCCTTGACTGGACCTCCACCTTCCTCTCCGGCAGAACCCAGAGAGTCCGCCTCCCCCTGTTCTGATCCAAATCCTCTGAGATCATCTGTGGAGTCCCGCAGGGATCCTCCCTGAGCCCGACGCTGCTCGATGTCTACATGGCGCTTCTCGCACGCATCACCCGACAGCATGGCCTCAACATAATCTCCTACGGCGATGACACGCAACTGATCCTCTCCCTCACCAAGGACCCCCTCACCGCCAAATCCAACCTCCACCAGGGAATGAAGGCCGTCGCCGAATGGATGGAGCATAGCCGCCTCAAACTAAACACAGACAAGATGGTGATCATCATCCTTGGGCCCAACCCCTCAGCATGGGATGACTCCTGGTGGCCCGCATCACTGGGGACACCCCCTGCACCCACCATCCACGCGCAACCTAGGAGACATACTCGACTCAAAACTCACCATGACCAAACAAGTCAACGCAGTCTCCTCCACCTGTTTCAATACCCTCCACATGATCTTCAGATGGATCCCAACAGACACAAGGAAAACAGTCACCCAGGCGCTAGTCAGCAGCAGACTTGACTACGGAAACGCCCGCTACACCAGAGCCCCGACCAAGTTCATCAACAGACTGCAAAGAATCCAGAAGGCCTCTGCACGCCTGATCCTCGAAGTCCCGTGCTGAGACCACATCACCCCCATCTGAGGAACCTGCACTGGCTCCCTGTCGACAAAAGAATCTCCTTCAAGCTCCTGATCCACGCATACAAGGCACTCCACAAGACCGGACCAGCCTATCTCAACAGACAACTCCCCTTCTACGTACCCAACAGGACACTCCGCTCTGCAGACCTGCCCCTGGCTACCGTCCCACGCATCCGTAAAACCAAAGCCAAAGGCAAATCTTTCTCCCACCACGCCACCAAGACCTAGAACACCCTTTCCCTCATCCTACGACAAACTGAAGACCTTCTAACCTTCAGGAGACAACTCAAGACCTGGCTGTTCAACCAGTAGCAACAGCACCCACTTCCTCCACTTCCTTCAGCTCCTTGAAACCCTTGCGGGTATGTAGTGCACTTTACAAATTAATTGATTGATTGATTGATTGACCAGATCATGGAAGAATAGAAATATTAGAAGCATAAGCTTTATGGCCAATAGGACCAGGGGACTTGAATAATCAAGGAAGATGAGGGGGGGCAGTTTTGAAGATACCAGTTGTACCAGAGCCACGAGGATTAGAATGATCAGCACTAAGAGGACCAGAAATAGGCCTTGGAGTGCCAGGTGGACCATTACCATAGGCATGTGGAGCAAGACCACTGTGGCGCAAGACCACTGACTCATTGTCAGTGAAATTGCTCTCCCACCCTCGCAGCTCGACCATTAAGTGAGGTGCCCCTGCCCCTGCACTCTTGAGTGTTGGTGATCGAGGCCCTCCTCCACCCGCAGGTTTCCCTGCGCCTCATCCCTGGTGGTCCAGTGGACCTCTGTCTCCTTTCTTTCTTTCTGCTCCTTCACTCGTTTTTCTCCCCTTTCTATCTTTCACCTTTCTGCACCTCTGTTCTTTTGCGCCTTATTTCTGCCCATTTCCCTTTCTCTCCCTCTGCTCCTTCACTCGTTTTCACTCGTTTTTTTCCCCTTTCTATCTTTCACCTTTCTGCACCTCTGCTCTTTTGTGCCTTATTTTTGCCCATTTTCCCTTTCTCTCCTCTGCTCCTTCTCTCGTTTTCACTCGTTTTTTTACCCTTTCTATCTTTCACCTTTCTGCTCTTTTCTGCATCTCTGCTCTTTTGTGCCTTATTTCTGTCTATTCTCCCTTTTTTCTTTATCCCTTCTTTCCTCCCTTTACCTTTCCCCACCGCTGCTGCCCCCGCGGCCCCTCCCCCCCCAGCACGACCGGCCCAATCCAGCTCCCCTCCCCACTCCCGCCTCCCAGCTGTCCAGCCCTCCCCGACCCCTACTTAATGGCGGCCACTGCGGGGACAGGCGAGCAAGACCACTGACTCATTGTCAGTGAAATTGCTCTCCCACCCTCGCAGCTCCACCATTAAGTGAGGTGCCCCTGCCCCTGCACTCTTGAGTGTTGGTGATCGAGGCCCTCCTCCACCCGCAGGTTTCCCTGCGCCTCATCCCTGGTGGTCCAGTGGACCTCTGTCTCCTTTCTTTCTTTCTGCTCCTTCACTCGTTTTTCTCCCCTTTCTATCTTTCACCTTTCTGCACCTCTGTTCTTTTGCGCCTTATTTCTGCCCATTTCCCTTTCTCTCCCTCTGCTCCTTCACTCGTTTTCACTCGGTTTTTTCCCCTTTCTATCTTTCACCTTTCTGCACCTCTGCTCTTTTGTGCCTTATTTTTGCCCATTTTCCCTTTCTCTCCCTCTGCTCCTCCTCTCGTTTTCACTCGTTTTTTTACCCTTTCTATCTTTCACCTTTCTGCTCTTTTCTGCATCTCTGCTCTTTTGTGCCTTATTTCTGCCTATTCTCCCTTTTTTCTTTATCCCTTCTTTCCTCCCTTTAACTTTTCCCGCCGCTGCTGCCCCCGCGGCCCCTCCCCCCCCAGCACGACCGGCCCAATCCAGCTCCCCTCCCCACTCCCCCCTCCCAGCTGTCCATCCCTCCCTGACCCCTACTTAATGGCGGCCACTGGTGCACCGAAGGCGCATCAAAGGCAAGCACGTCTTCGCCCGTCTGCGACCCGTCCGCGACCAGCACCAGGAACCCTGGACCTCCGCCCCGCCAACGCTACGACCCAGCAGCACTCCACGCACTCAACCCAGGCTGCAACAACAACTGCAAGCTAGCATCACCAGCCGACACCCATGGACTCTTCAGCTGTCACCGCTGCCGGCACACCTGCAGCACCGCCAGGAACACGGATCCAGCACAACCCGCCCACAAGAACACAACCGAACTAAAGACCCTGCAATGCATCCTCCTCAACGTCCGATCCCTCCACAAACACGCCACAGAAATCTGGGACCTCCTCGACAGCACAACCCCAGACGTAGCATTCTTCACCGAAACCTGGACCAACACCACCTCGGGACCGGACATCGCCATCGCCATCCCCCAAGGATACAAGATCTCCAGGAAGGACCGCCCCATCCACCCAGGAGGAGGAATCGCCATCGTCCACAAATCCAGCCTCCGCCTGAGCACACTCCCTGACGAGTCCACAGAACTGATGGAACACCTTCACTTCAAGATACTGGCCAGCCCCACCGCCGCCCTACGAGGAACCCTCATCTACCGACCCCCTGGACCCCGCGGACCCTTCGCCAACTCCATCACGGACATTATCTCGCCGCAGGCCATCGCATCCACCAACTACACCCTGCTGGGAGACCTCAACTTCCACCTCGACAATCAACTGGACCCCAACACCACATCCCTCCTGGACAACCTCCACAACATTGGACTCCGCCAGATCGTGACCGAGCCCACGCACTAGCAGGACACACCCTCGACCCCCTCTTCACTACAGGAAACTCCATCACCTTCAGCCACACCACCGAACTCCCATGGACCGACCATCGTTGCGTCCACTTCACCTTCAGAACACCCACCATCCACAGACACCAGCACCTGCTTCCACAAAGAAACTGGACCAAAATCACCGATGACCAGCTCACCTCCTCACTCAACAACTCCACCCCAACCATCGCGGAAAACGACGACCCCAACACCGCAGCCCGAACCCTGCATAGATGGATCTCGGACAGCACCAACACCATAGCCCCCCTCAAGAAAAACAATACCCGTGCCAAGAAAGCCAGATGGTTTACCACCGAACTTCGAGAGTCCAGGCGCACATGCCGCCGCCTCGAAAAGGCCTGGAGAAACACCAAATCCACAGAAGCCCACAACAACTTCAGAGCCGCCACCAACGCCCACCATCAACTCATCAGAGAAACGAGGAAAAAAGCGATTGAAGACAGAATCTCCACCCACGCACACAACAGCAAGGAACTCTTCAGCATCATCAAGGAGTTCGCCCAACCCACCAGTGAGTCTACCGACATCCCTCCCTCACAAGACCTCTGCGACAAACTCAGCATCTTTTTCCACCACAAAATCAAGAGCATCTACGACAACTTCGACGAAGACAACCAACACACTGAACCCTCACCAACCACCCCCGACACCCGGAAACCAGCGATTGATGACTGGACAGCCCTCACCACCGAAGACACACTGAAGATAATGAAGTCAATCCACTCAGGGGCCCCCACGGACCCCTGCCCCCACCACATCTTCAACAGAGCCGCCAACACCATCGCACCCATCCTCCGCCAAACCATCAACCGCTCCCTGGAGACCGCCTCATTCCCCGACGACTGGAAACACGCCGAGGTCAACCCCCTCCTAAAGAAACCCTCAGCGGACCCCACCGACCTCAAAAACTACAGACCCATCTCCCTGCTCCCGTTCCCAGCGAAAGTCATCGAGAAAGCCATCAACAGCCAACTCGCCACATTCATTGAAGAACACAACATCCTCGACTCCTCCCAATCCGGCTTCAGAAAAAACCAGAGTACGGAAACCGCCCTCCTCGCCGCAACAGACGACATCCGCACATTACTGGACAAAGGAGAAACAGTAGCCCTCATCCTCCTCGACCTATCAGCGGCGTTCGACACAGTCTCCCACCGCACCCTAATACGCAGACTCTACGATGCAGGAATCCAGGACAAGGCCCTCGACTGGATCTGCTCCTTCCTCTCCAGCAGGACGCAGCGGGTCAGACTCCCCCCTTTCCTCTCGGACCCCACACCTATCACCTGCGGAGTCCCCCAGGGCTCCTCCCTCAGCCCGACGCTCTTCAACGTCTACATGGCTCCACTTGCCCCCATCGTCAGAACCTACGGACTCAACATCGTGTCATATGCAGACGACACCCAGCTCATCCTCTCCCTATCCAACGAGCCCAACACCACCAGACGCAACTTTCGAGAAGGCATGGAAGCCGTCGCCAAATGGATGAAAAACAGCTGCCTACAACTAAACACCAACAAAACAGAAGTACTCATCATGGGCCCAAACCCCGATGCCTGGAGTGACACCTGGTGGCCCACCGACCTCGGAAACCCGCCAACCCCCACAGACCACGCACGCAACCTGGGAATCATCCTGGACTCCGAGCTCAAAATGGACCACCAGATCAACTCTGTCTCATCTTCCTGCTTCCACACCCTCCGCCTCCTTCGTAAGACCTTCAAATGGATCCCCCTCGAACACCGAAAGACAGTCACTCACGCCCTGGTCACCAGCAGACTCGACTACGGCAACGCACTCTACGCCGGAATAAACAAAAACCTCATCTGCAAGCTACAGAACATCCAGAACGCCGCCGCAAGACTGGTCCTCAACCTGCCAAAACACTGCCACATCTCCCAGCACCTGCGCACACTCCACTGGCTCCCCGTCGAGGCGAGAATCACCTTTAAGATGCTCACCCACGCACACAAGGCCCTCCACGGCACCGGACCAGCATACCTGAACAGCCGACTCAAATTCCACGCACCCCAAAGGACCCTACGATCAGCCCAGCTTTCCTACGCTGTGGTCCCCCGCACCAGAAAGACCAGATTGGGAGGCCGCTCCTTCTCCTTCCTCGCGGCCAAAGCATGGAACGCCCTTCCGCTCCACCTCAGACAGACAACATCGCTCCCCATCTTCACAAGAAACCTCAAAACCTGGCTCTTCGACAGACCCCCTCCTTGATGGAATGGAACCTGCACCCCCCTAATCCCCCCCCACCCCTAGCGCCTTGAGACCCTTACGGGTGAGTAGTCGCGCTTTAACAAACTCCTGATTGATTGATTGAAGAGTACCAAGTGGAGCAAAACTTTCATATCCTGGGGTTAGTAGGCACAGCGAAAGGAAGCTCAAAAAGACCAGAACATCCAGAGCCAATAGAACTAAGGGGAATGGACCTGGATGTCTGGGAGCACCAAGACCAAAATTAACCTGACAAAGTGAACCAGGACCAAGAGATCCCGGATCATTGGGTGCAGTGCCAGAAGGTCCATGAGGACAAGGTGAAGGCACAGGAAGACCAGGATGATAAAAAACAGTAAGACAATGGAATTTGGCATGGTCTACCTGGAGAATGACATGAGAGGCCAGATTAACCTAGGGGGCAGCAGGCCCAGCAACTGATACACTAGCAATAAGATGAACAAGGTCAAGGGGATCAAGTCAAGGGTACCTGGTTAAAGAGGCCTAGGGAGGAAGCGATAGAGCTAGAATAAGGGGTCAAAAGAACCAGGAGGGCTCAGGAGGACTAGAAACAATGAGATTCAGCATTAACAGACCCAAACAAGGAGGAACCAGAAATAAAAGGATGAAATGTAGTGAGCTCAACCCAGAAAGAGCACACAAAATGTGAGAACTAGAAATATGAACCCCTGTGCCAAGGAACCAGAGTGTAAATGAAAGTGAGAGCAGGACCTGGTAAATCATAGGGAGATGGTCAGGCAAACAGATCCAGCAGGACATGAACTAAGAGAACAGGGGCAAGGAGGACTGCTGGAACCAAAACCAAGTTGAAAATTAAGATCAAATCACAGAGGCTCAGGAGTAGCAGGACTTGGAATACCAGGTGAAGGTGAGCCTGGACAAGGAGAAACATGATGACCCAGCCAGGTGATAGGAACAGGATGACCTGAATAAGGAGGATTAAGACAAATCAGATAAGATAGTGCAGAGTCAGTATGACACGTAGCAAGAGGATCAGAGCCAAGAGTATCACGACAAGCTGGTAGAGGACCAGGAAAACTCGTCAGGACAGGAGCAGGTGGAATAGGGCCATAAAGAACAGAGATCAGATGAAGGCCGATTAGGTAGACTAGAAGGATCGCAATATGTAGGACCGGGAATAGGGCTAGGAGTGCCAGAGGGTAACAACCAAGAGGATAAGGACCTGAAGTACCAAGTGGAGCATGAGGACCAAGAAGTGGGGTATCAGGACCATATTAGTGAGGATCAGGGTGGCCAGGACAACCAGATGCACAGGGACCAATGAGACGAGACCAGACCAGTTCCAACATGAACAAGCCTAGCCTTAAAGGATCTGGTAGGGAGGACGAGATCCTGTAGACGTGGTATCAGCTGATCCAGGCAAGGAGAATTAGGATGACCCAAACAAGGAAGACTATTGGTGCCAGATCTAAGAGAACCAGGACAACAGGGTTAGGTGGAGAAGTTGGCAGGAATCTAGCAAGATCATGGTGCCGATCAGTAGAAGCATTATCAAAAAGCCCAGGACAGGCTTATAAAAGGAAGATCCAGGAACAGGGCCAGGAAGACAAGGGTTAAAATGGTCTAGAACCAGGAGCATCACATTTAGCAAAACTCTATCAAGGAGACAGAGCTAGTTGGACCAGGATGAGGTCCGGAGAACCAAAACAACCCAGAAAAGCAAGGACAGGATCAGCAGGAGGACCAGGCCCCAGCAAGCATAGAAGAAATTGGAGGCAGGGAGCAGAGGAAACCTATGTGAATCTACGCACATGTATTAGAATATCCCTTTTGTAAAATGGGTTTATTCATGCTTCCTATGCTGTCAACCCCCAGAAACCTCTACCTTTTTCAACGCGCCTATAGAACTGGTAAGCATTTGCAGTACAATCAGAGCATGCAAAGGGAATAAAAAGCAAAGACTGTTAAAATCTGAACTCTGAGAGAAAGCAGGTTCTATCTGATACTGGCACAATAGTGTGAGGATGGGTAAGGTGGCAGATGGAGTTAAACTTAGCCGAAGAGTCTAAAGGTGGATTGGTAAAATGAAGTGCTGTCTGTTAAGAATGCATACAGGGTTTGTGAAACTGAGATGGTTGAAGTCAGCAACATTGATTATTAGCAAAAAAGGCTCTCATTACACACACAGCACACACACAGCAAAGGGGGATCAGGATAAAATCATAATAAGGCTCAGATAAGTAGAGGAGGGGTTGAGGAGGATCCGGATAGATTGCCTCAGATTGAATGAAGAGGGACTCTAAGTATCAAAGTGTGCTGATTCCCAGTTGTGATTACAGTGGGCTCCAAGGGCAGCAGTGATAGCTTCAGCTCAGAGTAGTGGAGAGTATAGCTGTAAAAGCCAGAAGCTTCAGAGTAGTGGAGAGTATAGCTCTAAAGGCCAGACAAACAGCTGTGGAAATTTATATGTGGCAGATGTCTTTGAAAGACCTGCAAAGAAGCAATGAGTATCAAGACTTGTAGAATAGTCTGTGCAACTCCCAGACCATTTATTTGACATTTTATGTGTGTATATGTGTGCTGGATATGTAGCAGTAGTAGTAAGGCTCTGTGTGGGGGATAGTCAATGTGCAAAACCAGTGGAATACATTTTGCATGCCATGTTGGAGTGGAGATATAGACCACAGACCATAGAAGCACATGGACACTCGGTCAGCAGTTGACCTCCTCCTCACCTGCCCCCTCACCGGTCGATCCCTTCCAGGAGTCACTAGATCCTCAACGACCACTGAACCAAGGCATCATTTGTTCCCTGTACTTTCTACTGTGATAACGGTCATATGCTCCCTGTACATTGTACTGAAATAAGTTACTTTACGTGTAACATTTTGCTCTCCACGTCGATATTATGTGATGCTTCCTGGAACTTTGTATATAACAATTGGCTTGATGTATCCTACAAGTGACTCATGCTGTAAAGCGCTCCGATACCTTCGGGTCTGGCTAGCGCTATATAAAACTCATAAATAAATAAATATAGCTTTCCTAGAGAGTGGAAGTGTATTGACTGCATCTTTGTGGATGGTGGGTGGAGACCTAGACACTGAAATGAGGGAGGATGGATAAAAGAAAGGAAGGACTCCGCAAAAGGTCTGTGGGGTCCTTGTTAACAAGGGACTACTGATTAGTGCTTCTAGAGTGATGACATAGGGTAGAAATTAAGAGTATGGGGTAGGTCAGAGTTGTTTCTTGTTAAAAATAACAACATTTCTAAGAAGGGCTTACTTTTTGTCTGTGCTCAACAACCCTAAATCAGGTGGTCATAGGTCCCTCAAGATGGCCGTGGTATTGTCCTCTGCCATCGTCAATGGATTAGCTCCATTTCCTTTTCACCCTCCCATCATGAGATCGTAATGAAGCCTCTTAATTATCCAGTGTTAGTGACTTCAGAAAGGGCCCTTTGCAGTGTTTTCTATTTTGATAAGATCACCCTCGATATCAGAAGGCACCATGGCAATGACATACAACATTTGCAGTTCAGGCCTTTGTATTTACATATCATAGCTTTCAGGAGTTTTAGTCAGATTTGTTTAACTCGAAATAATATTTCCAGAATGCACTGATATGCTGCTGAAAAAGTGGTGTTCCAATAATATGGAGCTTTTTAGTAATCCTGTATCTGGCCCAGGTAGGAGTGAAAACGAGTAAATATCTTCAACTGTTCTTGAAAAGGTTCTAATCAGAATCAGAATCAGAATCATCTTTATTTCGATAGTTAAAAACTATCATAAAAAGTACATACACAAAACATATAAAATCTGATTCAGCATATACAATTTCAGTAAAAACCAATTTGGTTAAAACTAATCACAGTAAAAAATTGTAGAAAAGAAGAAGAATACGAATTACAGAGATTGAAAAAAGATAGTCCAGGGGGCCTATGTCAATTAAAAAACATTAATTCAATCGTAGTTTTAGCCCCATTGAGTTCAATCCCTCGTATTCCTCAATTTAACAGCAATCTTCAGGAAACTGATAATACAACAGAGAGTCCTTGTGTCCATAGCTTTTTGGAGGAATAACAGAGCAGTTTTGGCTTGGGAGATTTTCGCCTCCTTTAAAATATTTACAAGAAATCCTCTGCGGGGTAAACTATAAAAAGGACATAATAATACAAAATGAAGGGTGTCCTGCGGAGACCTATTGTCGCAGCCGCAGGCACCCTTCTGCTCAATTGTTCGGGTAAAACCCGATGGGTAAGCGAGGATATTTGGCAACAAATTGAGCCTAAAACGGGAAATTAAAAATCTCTCTTGCTGATTGTGCATTAAAAACAAATAGGGTTCCATACCCCTCTCATTACAGACAAGAGAGTAGGCTAAAACTGATTTTTTAGCAGAGTTTTCTTGTATTCTGGCCTGTTCGTATTTATCATATAACTGCTTTTCGATCTTAGACCTGCAAGAGCTATTAATTTTAGTGGGGTCTGAAAAAAACCATTCTAACCCGATGGATTTTAAGACATCACTAACATATTTGAGCCAATCAATTAGCAACCACCTATCTCTCTTTAGACAGTCTGTGATGATCAATCTAGAAAGACCTGCATTCGGGTTTTGCCAAATCCGGAGCCAAGACAGGATAGGTTTGAGCTTAATCAGATCAGCTATAAACTGAAGTCCCAGTTCCTTATGTGTGATGAAAGCAGGAACGCTCTGTGGCAATCTTAACAGTTTTTTTAAGAACTTGTCTTCCTCCACTTGGAGTAAGTGAGCATCCCTAAAACCCCACACCTCCGCCCCATACGTGGCCTTTGAAATACTAACTGCTCTATATAGTGTTACGACTTGTTCCGGAGACCAACGTCCCATCCTGCGGGCAAAATTAAGGATTGAGCCATTTGCAGCAACCAGCTTCCTCGACCTTTCCTCCAATAGTTGATTAAACCCCAATTGACCATCAAAGAGTACACCCAGGTAGGAAAAGGAGTTTACAAAATCAAACACATGTGCTCCTAGTGAGAAAGAAAACTTTTTCAGGGGCTTTTTCCCTGCCACCATGATAAAAGATTTACTGAGATTCACGGAGAGATCCAAACTCTCCATGAAGCTACCGAACCCCTCAATGAGGCACTGCAGACCGACCGCAGTTCTAGCAAGCAGGACGGCGTCATCCGCGTACAAAAGCACAGGTATCTGACGCCGTCCTGCTCTCGGGCAGTCCGTTCCCAGAGTCAGCAGTGCACTCTCCAGTCCATTAATGTAGACGGAAAATAAAAAGGGAGCCAGGATACACCCCTGCCTCACCCCGCTAGAGCACGGGAAGGGATCAGTACTCACCCCTCCCGCGCTGTAGCGGACCTTGGTCGTGGTGTTCCAATGAAGCTCCCTTAAGATGTCAATCAAGTCTGATTCCATCCCTAACTCCTGCATCAGAGCCCACAGTTTAGATCTGTTCACGTTATCAAAGGCTGCTGCTAGGTCCATGAACCCCATAAACAGGGTACCATTTTCGCTTTTAGTGTATTTAGCAGCCAGCAAGTATAGATTAAGACATTGGTCACTCGTTGACCTACCCGTTCTAAATCCATATTGAGTCTCCACCAGGGTGTTGTGGAGATCAGTCCACTCAGATAGCCGGTTTAATATAACTCTCCCCAGAAGTTTTGCTGAGACGTCAATTAACGAAATTGGTCTGTAGCATTGTGGATTGTCCCTACAGCCTTTCTTATAAATAGGGACAATCACTGCTGTAGACCAAGAACGTGGGAGTCCTGTTTTAATGGCCGCATTTAAGACTCTGGTCAAAATAGGTGCCCACAAGTCAATTTTGCTCAGGAAGAGATCCGGCGGGGTCCCATCCGGCCCCGGAGCTTTATTTCTAGACAGTCCCTGGATGGCCTTCAGGACCTCGAGGAGTGAAAATTCCAGAACCACTTTACTACGGGCAAAACATGAGTCCTGCTTTGCCACCAATGACTCATCATGTTGGTTATAAAGACCTTGGAAGTGGGCTATCCAGTCACCTGGGAGAATATTAGTGCCGATAGTTGATGCACTCGCGTCTTGGAGACCTGGTCTATTTATAATTCTCCAAAACTGAGTAAAGTCTCTGTTCTCCCCCGCTTCTCTAAGGTCTGCCCATACCTCCTTGTGTAGTTCCAACTTCCTAACCTTAACCTGGGCCTTATAGTTTTGCCTGCAGAGAGCTATTACCGTCTTGTCTCTCGGGGAGTCCTTTAGGGCTTGTTTTAGCTCTCTAAGAGCCAAAGAGCACTTTGAATTAAACCATCTGGGAGAGGAATGTACTCTGAGGGGCTTTTTAGTTTTCAAAAGTCCCTCTGCCACCTTTGTTAGTGATTCGAACGCTACGACCACCTCCCTATCTCCCATTTCTAAGTCCAGACAAACATCAATATAATTTTTACCATTCTTTATTAGGGAGCTATAAAAATCTAGTGGGTTGATCGTGGACCATCTCAACCGCCTCCCTTGGTCTATAGGATAAATTACTGTGTCCCCTTTTTGCGGCTTAGATACAATATTGTTGTATTTTAATAAGAGAGTTAAGGGGTTGTGATCACTAAAAGGGCTCCACTCAATTTGAGCCTCCAAAATTCTGTGTTTACCAAAAGCGGAAATCATTATAAAGTCTATAACAGAGGCACATCCTCTACCCTTAAATGTCGGTGTAACAGCCTCTCCTGGTTTAACTGACAATAAATCCATGGTATGAGACAGGGCAAAGGATTCACAGACCTTCATTAGCATAGAGCCTTCTCTGCCATGGTCAAAATGTGGCCCACTTTCCCTCGAACATGATGACCAGTCAGGGGAAAACGTAAGTAGACTTGGACAAAGATGACAATTAAAGTCCCCCATTAGTAAAACAGTCGGTTCAGGGCCCGCATTCCCTGACTCTAATTCATCCTTTAACCTTGTTTCCAGTTCAGTTATTACAGGAAAATGACCATCCACGGGTCCTGAGTTATAAAAGTTCAGGATTAGGAAGCTCTGTCCAGCTCCATGAAATCTTATTGCCTGCAGGGTATCAGACACCCAGCCTAATTGAGTCCAATTACCCTTTATTTCTAGATTAACATAGATGACTAGACCACCCCTAGCCCTTCCCGAGCTTGACTCTTTAGCAGGCCCAAAAAAACATTTATAGCCCTCCAATTGTAGATGATCTGAGGTTAGAGCCCAAGTCTCTTGGAGGACTATAATATGAAAACCCCTAATGTACTCACACCACTCCACTGAAGTCAGTTTGGCCCCCAAACCTGCCACATTCCAGGAGATAAAACTTAATCCTCCCCTCTCCTCTTTTCTTTTTAATGTGCCCACCAGGTCTTGCCCACTCCTCTCTTCTGCAAAAATCACAAGAGAACTAACCAGCTCCTCCCTCTGTATCTGGGGAGCTATAGACACCACTCCCCGCAGGTCCAGATTCCTTATACCTGCCCTAGTAATGCTTTGGGTTGCAATAGGTACATTTTCCAAAGAAAGGGCATCTTTACCCCTTCCCGGGGCGCTGGGGGTAAGGGCCCTGCCACCCGGCAGTAGTCAATCATTTTCATCAAGATCCTGCAAGGGTGCAAATCTATTTCTCCACTGAGGTTGACCATATGAAGGGCGAAGGTGGGGCATAAACTCTGGGATTCCCATCTTATTTGTATATTGTGGAATGTTATTAAATGATTTTCCATCCTGCCACTTTGTGAGCCCACTGACATTGTTCATGCTGCTCCACTTTCTAGGATAAAAACAGCCCAGTGGTACCGCACGAATAGTACTTGTATGGTTCCTATTCGGGAGTCTTAGGATGTGGCCCACAAGTTTGGGATCCCTGAAGTTTGCCACTATACAATCGCCCCTAATGTCCTTATTCCTTCCCCCAACCCAGGACACTCTCCTTACATGGACTATTTCACCATTTACACCTGTGTTCAGAGGTCTGTGTATATTTAACCAACCTGCCAGTTTCGCATGTAATTGATTATATGTTTCTTTTTCTGATGGGCCTAATTCTGGTACTCCTGCGAACACGACCACATAAGGAATGGCCTCAGGTGGGAGATCTATGTGTGGTGGTGGAGGGCTATCTGGGTCCGGGGTAGGGTCTCGGGAATCACTTAATGCGCTAGGGAGGTTCGAGTTTAGCTGCTTGTTCTCCACTCGGCCTTGCGTCGGCAGCTGGGGAGGAATCGGATTAGTAATTGTAACGGATGCTTGATGGGCTAGACCCGTATTGAGTCCCTGGGGGGTTACTGGGGCATTATGTATCTGGGCCAGGGTATGAGCCACACAGTTGTTTGTTCGACTGTCGTTGGTGCTGGGGTTAGATACTACACCTCGAGAATCAGTCAGCCCAACATGTGTATTGTTTTTTAACAATAACTCTAGCGATTTACTTTGCTTCGCTACTTCATTTGCCAGCTTGTCTACCCTGCTGATCACGGGCTTTAAGTGAGTGGCAATAGATTGTTCAAAGAAACTCTTAAGGTCCCCCATGACATCCTCGAACCATCTGGGCGGAATTAGTTTCGGTTCTGCATTCACCACTTTCCCCTTAGGAGTTTGCCCATTTTTTCCACTAGCCTCCACCCTCACAGCCTTCCTCTTCTTATTCAGGCCCTTGGTCCTCCCTTGCTTTGTAGATTTATCATGGCTGATACCAGCCTTGTCCCCTTGGATGTCTGTTCTTTCTTGCCCTGCTCGTGCAGGGGGTTGTGCACAGGGGACCCCCTCATTCGGGTTAGTCAAAACAGATGCATTGACTGATCTATTTAAACTATCTGTTACTGACAGGGCTGTTAATTGTAGAGGGCTAGAGAGTACGGGAATAGGTGAGGCGGAGAGACTCCTTTCCATTCGCTCAATTTGCCCCGTAACCGATCTTAACATCAAGTCTATTGCGGTAGGCTTTTTAGTTGTAGTTAACACCCCATTGTTAACGACATCCATTGATTGATTAAGAGTCTCTCCTCGCATTAGTTTACTGGTTGCCGAACGTGTTTTAGGTTGGCTAGCCATGAGGATCTTATGTGGCACTACCGCCTTTTTCACCACCCAAACAACAACAAAAAAAACAAAAAAAAATAAAAAAAATAATAGAAGCTTTCCCCGCAATTAGTCAAACAGTTGATACATCCCGTGTGGCTAGAAACTTTGACGAGACATTGTATAATACCAACTATGGGGAGTTACCGAGGTTAAAATTGGCCCCCCGATCTCAACCAGAGGAGGACACTTTTATAGTCCGATTTAGTCCACAGTACCTTAATTAGCAAGTCCAAGCCAGGGGAGGTGGCCCGTCCCGTCCCTGGTCGTCCCCGGACGGCCTCAGACGGCCCGCCCTCTGCCCGGGCTCCGCCCGCGCGCGTCCCGCGACGCGGGAGGGGTGTCTGTTCTATATGCGCCTCAAAGCGCGCTGCAATGACGCTGTAGGCGGCGTTCCTGAGCCCAGCAGGGGTCGCTGGGATGTGTAGTCTTCTACCGTGGGCGCTCCCCCCTCTCAGCGCCCGTGGTGGCAAGAGCGGCGACGGGAGAGAGCAGGACAGAGCAGGCGCTATGACCAGCAGCGCTACACGCCAGGTAGGAGCTTTCCTCTGTAGGGGCTTTCCTCTATGCCCTCCGAGTGATGTAGACCCCCGCTCCCCAGCAGGGGTGTCTGTTCTATATGCGCCTCAAAGCGCGCTGCAATGACGCTGTAGGCGGCGTTCCTGAGCCCAGCAGGGGTCGCTGGGATGTGTAGTCTTCTTCCGTGGGCGCTCCCCCCTCTCAGCGCCCGTGGTGGCAAGAGCGGCGACGGGAGAGAGCAGGACAGAGCAGGCGCTATGACCAGCAGCGCTACACGCCAGGTAGGAGCTTTCCTCTGTAGGGGCTTTCCTCTATGCCCTCCGAGTGATGTAGACCCCCGCTCCCCAGCAGGGGTGTCTGTTCTATATGCGCCTCAAAGCGCGCTGCAATGACGCTGTAGGCAGCGTTCCTGAGCCCAGCAGGGGTCGCTGGGATGTGTAGTCTTCTTCCGTGGGCGCTCCCCCCTCTCAGCGCCCGTGGTGGCAAGAGCGGCGACGGGAGAGAGCAGGACAGAGCAGGCGCTATGACCAGCAGCGCTACACGCCAGGTAGGAGCTTTCCTCTGTAGGGGCTTTCCTCTATGCCCTCCGAGTGATGTAGACCCCCGCTCCCCAGCAGGGGTGTCTGTTCTATATGCGCCTCAAAGCGCGCTGCAATGACGCTGTAGGCGGCGTTCCTGAGCCCAGCAGGGGTCGCTGGGATGTGTAGTCTTCTTCCGTGGGCGCTCCCCCCTCTCAGCGCCCGTGGTGGCAAGAGCGGCGACGGGAGAGAGCAGGACAGAGCAGGCGCTATGACCAGCAGCGCTACACGCCAGGTAGGAGCTTTCCTCTGTAGGGGCTTTCCTCTATGCCCTCCGAGTGATGTAGACCCCCGCTCCCCAGCAGGGGTGTCTGTTCTATATGCGCCTCAAAGCGCGCTGCAATGACGCTGTAGGCGGCGTTCCTGAGCCCAGCAGGGGTCGCTGGGATGTGTAGTCTTCTTCCGTGGGCGCTCCCCCCTCTCAGCGCCCGTGGTGGCAAGAGCGGCGACGGGAGAGAGCAGGACAGAGCAGGCGCTATGACCAGCAGCGCTACACGCCAGGTAGGAGCTTTCCTCTGTAGGGGCTTTCCTCTATGCCCTCCGAGTGATGTAGACCCCCCTAATCATCTTCTTTGTTAGTCACCTCTGTAAGTAAACTTAAAGGAAAAGGACAATGTGTGGAGCATGAGACAGCTCCATAAAGGGCCTGTTAGTTGCAGTGTCTTGGCCAACGATGCAGTGGAGTGGCATTCTGCATCATGTCTTTTAAAATAACTTAGAAACATTCAAACATTTGGATATAAAAGCAGGAATGGGCATAACTTGTGGAATTTGCGGCAGCATAATTAAATAGAGGTACATAACACTTATGCAGAATTACACGCGAAATGTAATACAGTATTAGAGCTATTTTCTCAGCTTAAAATGCACCTACTCACATCACAAAATCAAAGGGTTTGTGAATACAAAAGTGCTTATCAATATGCAAAAAAACCTTTTACAAATTAGAAGAATTTTTGGAATAATATTAGGACTTAGTGATCGTTTCTGAATTGCACATAGGAAGGATCATGAATGGTTTACCTTCTCTCCTTTCTAATTCCGAAATGAATTTATTGATAGTTGACAATTAAAACTGTTGTCACAAGCTAGTGATAAGCTACGAACTGCCAAGTGAGGATAGTAGCAAATTTGCAAAGGGGAGTGGGTCTCCTCGGGAGCCCTTACTGTTTGTGAATTATGTTCGCAACCTCAGGAGAAAAAGATGTTATTTTTTTTTTAATTTCAAATTTTTTTTAATGGAAATTTCAAACAGTACAAAACAAAAAAAGAAAATTAAAGATTTTTTGAAATTGATTTTTTTTTAAAGCAGCTATAGTTCCTTACAGGGAACAGAGGCTGTTTACAAAAAAAGAGTTTGGGAATTTAAAATGCAGTCATAGGGATAGTGGTGAGCTGTCCCTTGCTGGTCACCACCCCAGTGATTACAGCCAATGGCAGAGGGTTGCGAATTGGCACCTGCCCATGAATAATTATTAGGCAGGTCATTCTGTGATTAAGTATCTTTTTTTAACCAATAAATAGTTCATAGGTTGGTTTATAAAATACTCTTCCATTCCTAAAAAGTATATGTGCCATTTGCGACAACATTTTTTGAATGAAATGATAATACATCAGGACCCCAACTTTTATAACGAGATGGATGCCAATTATGTTTACTCTTTATATGCAGTTGTACCCAGGGGTTAGCACCTGGTAAAATCTAATGAAGGCATAATAACACTATGTTTAAGCTATCATAAAAAGCTTCCTTAAAGCTGTTTAAGCTGTGACCATCTGGGTAAATAGTGATGTTCCTCTGTTAACTGCATGACTACTGGCAACATTGTGCTTGCTGTCTTCTACTTAGCAAGCCAGCAGGTGAATAGTGAGGTTTTTCTCTAACAGTACATCATTTCTGCTATTTAGCTAGCAGTCTTGTAAATATTTAACTGTTTTGATATATGCCGGGTTACCGGTGAAATAGCATATAATACCTGCTATTTAACCAGCTGCCAGGAAGATAATTGGGCTTCTTTGCTATTCTCATGGTAGCAACTCAAATTGTAAATAATGTCTGCAGAAGCTAGGTAATAAGTGATGGTTCTTTGGTGTTTGCTGGACTGCTGTCCAAATAGTACATAACCTCTGATAAGCCAGTAGTGACGTTTCCTAGTTATTTGCATTGCTGCATACCAAACAGAGACGAATCTGCACTATTTAGCCAGCAACCTGGTTAACATTGAAGTTTTCATGCAATTTGCATGGTCACCAGCCAAACACTGTAAAACATCTATCATATAGCCAGCAGATGGGTAAATAGCAGAGTTTCCTTGATATTTTCAAGCCCACCAACCAAACAGTAAATCATTTTGACTATTTAGCCATGTAGCCTATTTAGCCATTAGTTGGCGGTCAGGAAAATATTGAATGTTATTGCTGTGTCTTTTTAGCAGTTTGCCTGGTCGCTGGTGAAATACTCCAGGATTTCTAATATTTTAGTCGGCAGCCAGATAAATAATGAAGTCTTTGTTGAAGGTTTTGTAGTTTGCACGGTCACTTGCCAAAAAATGCATGATTACTGCTATCTAGCCAGCAGCCCTAATAGTGCAATATTTTCTACTATCCAGATGGTGGCCAGGTAAATGATGAAATGTCTGTGCAACCCTAACCCGGCCTCCAGGCAGGTAGCTCCACACACCGCGCAGCTCCAAATTGTCTGCGCCAGTTCTCCCAGCCAGCTTCTGCCGCTGTGTCCAGGGTTCAAAGCCCGCTGTAGGCTTTGCTCATTATTTTGTTATTTGATGATTCATACTGTATAATTTGTACTGTGCCCTGCCTTTAGTTCATCCACGTTGTAGCGTTATTTTTGGTCCCCCCACTATCACCCCTTTTTGCCTTCTGTTCTCCCTCACCACCTCCAACCATCCCCGGCTCCCACCGCTGCATCCCCTGCGGCCCCACCCCCTCATCCTCCATTGGACTCCCGTTCCCGCCTCCCAGCTGCACTGCCCTCCCACCTCCCCATATATGGGCCGAAGACGCGCCTAAAGCAAGCCTGTCTTCGCCCGTCTGCACCTGGACCGCGCCCAGCGCCAGAACCCTTGGCCCCCCCGAAAGCCATGATGCCAACACACTCTACGCACTCAACCCCAGATGAAAACACACCTGCTACCGGGCCACCCTGAAGCACACCCAAGGACCCTTCACCTGCCAGGTCTGCAGCTTCACCAGCATTGGGCCCACCAAACTGCCAACAAAAGAACCCAACTACCTCAGATGCATCCTCCTCAGCACCGTTCCCCCCGCAAACATACAGTTGAACTCTGTGACCTCCTCCCCAGACGTCACCTTCCTGACGGAGACCTGGCTGAACCCCACCTCAGCTACCGACATCGCCATAGCCATCCGGGAAGGCTACAAGATCACCCGCAAGGACCGCACCAACGGCGTTGGAGTAGGAATCGCCATCATACACAGGGACCCTCAAAGTCTTGACCAACACCGAGGACACCCTCAGCACCGCCGAAAAGAGGCACTTCCAGATCCGCACCGACCCGAACACCACGCTCAGAGGAACCCTCGTCTACAGACCCCCCCGGACCACGACCACAGTTCAGCGACTCAATTGCCGACTTCATCAGCACACACGCCCTCACCTCCATGGACAACATTTTCCTCGGGACCTGAACTTCCAACTCGAGAACAACAACAACACCAATTCCACCACTCTGATGGACAACCTAGCCAACCTTGGACTCAGACAGCTCGTGACAACACTCACCCACGCCGCAGGCCACACGCTTGACCCTATCTTCACCGCAAGCCCCCACGTCACTTTCAACCACACCACCGACCCCTACTGGACCAACCACCACTGCATCCACTTCAGCTTCAGAAAGCCCCCCACACACCACCGCACCCAACAGATGCCTCTACGCTGCTGGAGCAAAGTCATTGAAGACCAGCTAACCACCACCCTCGCCCAGAGCCCACCGGCCGACTCCACCGACCCAGACACCACCTCCTGCAACCTCAAACAATGGATCGACAACTGCACCAACATCCTCGCCCCACTCAAGACACCCGCCAACAGCCACACCAGCAAGAAGGCCACCTGGTTCACCGAAGACCTCCAAGCCTCCAAGCCTCCAAACGAACATGCTGAAAACTGGAGGAGAACAGGCTCAGTGAACAAACTCCGGACAGCAACGCAGCCCACAAGAATGCCACTCGCAGACACCATCAACTCATCAGAGCCGCCAAGAGGGCTTCATTTAAAGACCGCCTAGATAACAACGCACCCAACAGCAAAGAGCTCTTCAACATTGTGAAGTAACTCTCCAACCCCAGCTCCAACAACAACGACATCCTGCCTTCGCAGGACCTATGTAACTCACTGGCCACCTTCTTCCACCGCAAGATCGCCGACATCCATGACAGCTTCAACACCACGACCCCCCGACATCCACCGCCCCCACGACCACCACCCACACCAACCACCTGCTCTCCTGGACCAGCATCAATGACGAATACACCAGCGAGATCATGAACACCATCCATTCCTGATCATCATTAGACTCATGCCCTCACCACATCTTCAACAAATCTTGCACAGCCATCTCACCTCATCTCCAGAAAATAATCAACATCTTCTTTGAGACAGCAACCTTCTCGGAGAGCTGGAGATCAACGCATTACTCAAGAAACCCAAGGAGGACCCCAAGGACCTCAAGATTTTCCGACCCAGATCCCTGCTTCCGTTCCCGGCAAAGCTCACCGAGAAAATCGTCAACAAACAACTGACCCGCTACCTCGAGGAGAACAGCATCCAGGACCTGTCCCAGTCCGGACTCCGCAGCAATCACCGAAACCGCCCTCATTGCTGCCACCAATGACATCAGGACCCTGCTTGACAATGGAGAAACAGAGGCCCTCATCCTCCTGGACCTCTCAGCCGCCTTTTGACACGGTTTGCCACCGCACACTGCAAACACGCCTACACTACGCCGGGTTCCAAAAAAAGGCCCTAGTCTGGAACACATCCTTCCTCTCTGGCAGAACTCAGAGCCTCCCCCTCCCCCCTTCCACTCCAATGCCATGAGATCATCTGCGGCGTACCCCAGGGCTCTTCCCTCAGCCCGAAGCTGTTCAACATCTGCATGGCACCCCTCGTTCACGTCGCCCGACAGCACCACTTCAACATCATCTCCTACGCCGACAACACCCAGCTGATCCTCTCCCTCACCAAAGACCCTCACACCGTCAAAACCAACCTCCAGGAAGGAATGGAGTCTGTCGCTGAATGGATGAGGAACAGCCGACTGAAGCTGAACTCGGACAAAACGGAAGTACTCATCCTCGACTCCACCCCTTCAGCCCGGGACGACTCTTGGTGGCCGACCACACTGGGAACAGCTACGACTCCCACCGACCACTCACGCAACCTAGGGGTCATCCTCGAATCTACCCTCTCCATGACTAAGCAGGTCAACGCCGTCTCCTCATCCTGCTTCAACACTCTCCAAATGCCCAGCAGGATCTTCAAATGGATCCCCATCGAAACAAGAAGAACAGTCACACAGGCCCTCGTCAACAGCAGATTGGACTTCTGAAACGCCCTCTAAGCAGGAACGTAGGCCAAGCTCCTGAGACAACTGCAACGCATCCAGAATGCCTCAGCACGTCTAATCCTCGACATCCCCCGCCGCAGCCATATCCCACCCCACCAGAGAGACCTGCACTTGCTCCCCATCAGCAAGAGGATAACCTTCAAGCCCTCATCCACGCACCCAAAGCTCTCCACAACACCGGTCCAGCATACATCAACAGATGACTCGGCTTCTACACCCCCACCCGCCAGCTCCGCTCCGCCGGCATCACCCTCGCCACAGTCCCCCGCATCCGAAGAACGACCGGCAGCAGCAGATCCTTCTCCCACCTCGCCGCCAAGACCTGAGCACCCTCCCCACCAACCTACAGCAGACGCAAAACCTACTGGCCTTCAGAAGACTCCCCCAGACCTGGCTCTTTGATCTGTAGCAGCAACCCCACCCAGCACCTTGAGATCGTCACAGGTTTTTAGTGTGCTCTATAAGTGTCTTGATTGATTGATTGATTGATTAGTTAGCTGCTATATAATCGCTGCTATTTAGTCAGCGACTGAGTGAATACTAAATTTTCAACGTTTTTTGATTGCCCGCTGGCCAAATACGCCCAATGTCTGCTATTTAATCTGTAGCCTGTTTAAATAATGACATTTGCTAACTATTTACACAGCAGCTGGTAATATAGTGAATAATCTCTTCTATTTAGCCTGTAGCCTTGTAAATAGCAAAGGAAATATTCTATTGACTCTGTGACAGACCAAGTAGCCACTATCTTATTTTTTACCATAAATATCCATAAATAATGCATGTTAATGTGCTGAAATGCATTAAACCAAACCGCATAAACCTGTGAGTGAGCATAGTTTTAGGGGACCACTCCATTTGCATGTTTACACCAACATGTTTTGGAACTAAAGTTAAATGTGCAAATAAAACGGAAAAGGTTTTTGCAAACGTTTGTGAAAACAAAGAAAGGTAAACATTTGTATTTTTTCAAGCAGTTCTAATAACCCAAGCCCTGGTAACAAAATCTTTAAGAAGTACTGGAGATACCGGCAGCAGTGTCAAGTGAAATAGGGATAGCAGCATAAGTCAGAAGAGCAAGAACAGGAAATGTAAGTGCAAGAAAAGCAGCAAAAGAAAGATTTGCAAGGGAAGGCAGAAAAGTAACAACCAATTGGAGATGAAGCATCAGCAGCTTCTGCTCCTGCTTGAAGCTGCTGCTGGCCAAAGTTCAGTAGGATTTGTAGTAGTTCAGGAGAGATAGCATCAGAAGGACAGCCAAGGCCTGTGATTAAGAATGGAAGGACTGATTATTCTATAGGGAAACCCAGACTGGCACTGAAACAGGAAGCATAGTGGCAGCATCATCAATACACAGCTTCTGCACAATCAATCAGGGATTTATAGAGTGCATTACTCACACGTGAGGGTCTCAAGGCACTGGGGGGATTTCAGTTAGCTCCCGTCAACCAAAAAGCAAGGTCTTGAGGCTCTTTCTGAAAGCTTGCAGTGTGGGGCTTAGTCTGATGCTGAGGGGCAGTTTGTTCCAGGTGTTGGCCGCGATGTAAGAGAAGGGATTGCCTCTCAGTCTGGCTCTGTGGATGCAGGCGATTTCGGCCAAGGCTAGGTCAGCAGAGCAGAGGTATCTCTTGGGGGTGTAACAGGAGATTCTTTCATTGAGGTATTGGGGTCCGATGTTGTGGAGGGCTTTGTAGGCATGTGTGAGCAGCCTGAAGGTCACTCTTTTTTGATGAGGAACCAGTGGAGGTCTTGTAGGTGCTGGGATGCTGAGGATGAGTCTGGGCGCAGCATTCTGGACGGTCTGGAGTTTGTGGAGTAGAGGTTTGTTGATTGCGGCATAGAGGGCGTTCCCATAGTCCAGCTTGCTGGTGATGGGTGCGTGAGTGATGGTCTTCCTGGATTCGAGGGATCCATTTGAAGGTCTTGAGGAGTATGCAGAGGGTGATGAAGCATGTAGAGGATACAGCATTGATCTGTCACTTCATAGTGGGTGAGGAGTCGATTATGATGCTGAGGTTGCGGGCGTGGTCTGTGGGAGTGGGAGGGTTGCAGAGGGCAGGGGGTGTAAAGGTGTTGTTCCATGTAGAAGAGGTGGATCAACGTTTGAGGGCTTTCATGTTCTCCAATTTGAGCTTCAGGCAGCTGCTGCTCATCCAGGTTTTGACAACCTTCATTCCTTCCTGGAAGTTGTGCCTGGTGATGTTAGGATCCTTGGTGAGGGAGAGGATGAGCTGGGTGTCATCGGCGTAGGATACTATGCTGAGTCTATGTTTTCTGACAATGGTTGTAAGAGGGGCCATGTAGATGTTTAAGAGCATTGGGCTGAGGCTGGATCCTTGGGGTACTCCACATTGAATCTCTGGGGGTTTGGAGAGGAAGGGCAGGAGACTAATTCTTTGAGTTCAGCTGGCGATGAAGGAGGGATCAGTCTAGGGCAGTTCTCTGTATGCCCGCTTTGTACAGTCTGGTGGCTAGTGTGCGGTGTGAGACGGTGTTGAAGGCTGCTGAGAGGTCTAGTGGAATAGGGGCTGCAGTGTGGCCTTGGTCGAGGAGTGTGCGGATGTCATCCATGGCTGCAAGGAGGGCAGTCTCTGTGTTGTGGTTGCTGCAGAGGCTGGATTGAGATGTGTTGAGGATGTTGTTGAAGTACATTAGCTGGATGGTGACGATCTTCTCGGTGTTTTTGGCGGTGCAGGGGAGGAGGGAGGTTGGCCTGTAGTTCTTGAGGTCTATTGTGTCTGCAGAGGGCTTGACTGTTTCAAGGGTGAAGTTGATTGTCCATCGTAGTTCTGCTGCGATGACAGAGGCAGCCCTGTGGAAAGTGTGTGGTGGGCAGGGGTCAGTGTGTTTTCCAGGGTGTATGCTCCTCATGATCTTTGCGGTGTCTTCTGTGTTCACAGTAGTCCAGGCAAGATGATCGTCTGAGTGGAGTTGCTAGTGTAAGGTATTGTGTTGGTGCCTTAGTTCTGTTCCTCAAAGTTGTCGTAGTTTGTCCTGATCTTGTGGTGGAAGAAGGAGTCAAGTTTTTTGCAGAGGTCCCAGGAGGGAAGGACATCAGAGGTTTCACTGGGGGGTCTGGTGAATAATTGTATGATGTTGAAGAGTTCCTTGGAGTTGCGGGAACTGAAGGAAATTCTGTCCTGGATGAAGTTCCTCTTCATAGATCTGATGAGTTGGTGGTGTGATATAGTGACAGTCCTGTAAGGGGGGGAGGGGTTGTGCTTGCGGGGTTTTGAGGTTCCTCCACGCTTTTATGAGTCATCAGCACAAGTGATTGGATTCTCAGAGGTCCGTGGTGAACCATGCGGCTTTCGAGGTGTGTTGCCTGTTAGCGTTCTGAAGGGATGAGAGAGTGTTGGCAGTCAGTGATCCATTTGTGGAGATTGTTGGTTGCAGATTTGCCATCAGTCGTGGTGGGGGAAAAGTGCAGCTGAGGGAGGAGGCGAGATGCTCTTCTGTGATCTTGCTCCAGTTTCTGTGTAGGACATGGTGTTGGTGTGTGTGGGGTGGGTTTTGAGAATCAGAAGTGAACACAGTGGTGGTCCATCCAGAGACATAGTTTTGTAGTGTGACTGAAGCAAATGTTGATTCCTACGGCGAAGATGGGGTCGAGGGTGTGTCCTGCCTTGTGGGTGGGGGTGATGAATTGCTTCAGTCCGATATTGGCAAGGTTGTCTAGGAGAACAGTGGAGTTGGGGCCACGGAGAATGTCAAGTTGGAAATTCAGGTCTCCGAGCAGGATATAGTCTGTGGAGGCAAGGGCGTTGGGCGTGATTTAGTCTGTGATGGCAAGAGTTCAGCGTAGAGTTTTTCTTGGGTTGACCTGTATCTGGAAGTTGATGCATTCCATAGGTGGTGAGGAGTCATTTGAGACAGAGGTTGTCAGTCGGAGGAAGCTTTTGTGGATGATGGCGAGGCCTCCTCCAGGTTGTTTGGGGCTGTCTTTTCTCTGGATCTTGTACCTGTCAGGGATTGCGGTTGCGATGTTGGGTGTGGAGTAAGGCAACGTCGAGCCAGAGGGTGATGAAAAGGTCCCACATTTCTACTGCGTGTTGGTGCAGGGAGCGTACATTAAGGAGGATGCAGCTAAGGGTTTTGGGTGTGCTGGCGTCTGGTGGATTGGCGCTAGCCGTCGAGGTCCGGAGGTGGGTGAAGGTGCGGCAGCAGTGTCAGCAGACAAACGGGCCTTGGGTGATGCTCAGCATCAAGAACTGGAAGTTGTTGTTGCGTCCAGGGTTGAGTGTGTATGAAGGTTGCTGAGTCATAGCAGCGGAGGGTCTGAGGACCAGGGACCCTGGCGCTGGTGAGGGTCGGGTCGCACAGAGGCACAGATGGGGCTGAGTCATACCGAGGACGTTTTTCAGAAGGAGGAACCCATTATCATGAGGCCTCGAGTCACATCATAAGCATTTGGATTTATCCCTTATGGTCACCCATTGATCCTGACCTCAATTTAAAGTAATAATTTTTTCCTACTGTGTAATATCAGCATCTTTTCACCACATTGATCTGACGGTGCCTGACCTGAAAAACCCTTCTGATTGCCACATATACTGTAGTGAATAGCACCGTCGCCGGAAGCATCTAAGAACCATCGAATGTCTACTGAGTTTATGCACCATTGTTTGTCCTAATGCAAAATCTCTGGAATTTTCAACCTATATTTAAATTTGTATCAAAATATCTAATTATCGTTGGAGCAAAATAATTTAGCTCTGGCTAACAAATCTATCAACCACCTTTTGCATGTTTTTGTAGATTTTGTTTTTAAATCATTGTTTTGAAGTGATGTGTGCATAAGGACATGAGTGAGACAGCATGAGTGAGTTGTTCATTGTAATATGTATTGATTAGTAACAATAAAATTATGTTTTGTATTTTTAGATAATAAAGTATCTTTGGTTCTTTCATTCCAAGTTGTGATTATTGTACTGTTCAATAAGCAGTGTGTTGCCTTAAGTCTTTGAACTGATTTATTGATCTCTGCCATAAGGAACATTCATTCTATTATCAGGAGGGCTCTTTCTTTTTACACTGCCTTTGGCGTGCCAGTAGTGCTCGGTAGAGAAGCTCGGAGGTGGGAGCAGGAACACGAAGGGGGGGAGGGGCCGCAGGGACAGCAGCGGCAGGAAGGGATAAAAAAAGGGCAATGAGAAACCAAAACAAAGTGAAAACAACAATGGAAACGGCACAGACAGACAAAAAGGTACAGACAGATAAAAAGCAACGAACAGATGAAAAGGCAGAGACAGACAAAAACAAAGATCAAAGAAAGGCTGTCAGACTGGACCAGCAGAAGATCAAGGCTCTTTCACTGGACCACCAGGGATGAGGAGAAGGCAGGAGCCTGCGGGTTGAAGGGCACCTCAAACACCTACCTGGAACCAAAGAGGTGCTGGGGCAGAGACGTAACAACAGAGCTGCGTGCGGAGAGACCTTGCAAAAATATTTTCTTCCAGCAGCCAGTCACAGGTCAAAGGGTAAATTGATGGCATTCTTATAACGAACCTCCTGCTGGAGGGTAGCAAGTTCTGCTTATGATTCAGCAACAGGACCGATCCGGGGCAGAAAAAGATGCTGCATCTGGCAGTAGATGAATTCTGCAGAAGGTTTAGCACTCTAGGTGTGAGTACAAGTCTGTTGTTGCCACTAGAAAGTACTTGGTGCTTGCTTTTTGCACTAGAATTGGTTCTGGGAAGGTTCGGAGGGTAATTGTAGTCGTTCTCATTATATTTCTTCATTTAGAGATACAGATGGTGACTGCTGCCACCTGAGTTGTGGGAGGAAAGCTTACAAGATCTGGGAGTTGACTAATGAGCAAAACAATTATGCCCATATGTACCCATGAAACATTGGAACTGGCGACATCACCAACATGAGCACAATGTGAAGCTTCAAAGACTCACTGATAAAAAATGCCACTATGCATTGACTTATTGAAGAAATCCCAGGAATTTGTTTACAGAAATAGGACTGAAAGCATGTGGATCCTGTTGTTTTTTTTTTGCAGCCAGCACAAAGAGACAGAGAAAGGTAGAGACATGAGGACATAACATATCCTCTATTGCTGGTACTCAATGGTTCACTGCTGCCATTGCCAACACGCCCATTAACAATGAGTGTGTAGCAAATATTGATTTTGGACATGACCCTGTAGGGTTCTTAGCATCATTCCAGTAAGTACAGGGAGCGTGGTGCAGACTTTGGAAACCAAGGCTCGATATTTCATGATCTCTCAACAGGTACAACAAACACAATGATTCCGTCCAAGACAGATTTTTCCATGTATTATACAAAGAATTTCGAAGACTGGTGTGAGCCATTTTACCGAACCCTACAATTTCTGTTCTTCTTTACAGATCTTTCAAGGTCTGTGCATATACACTCCAAATGAGTGAACTGAGCTGAAGTATCCCGGTCTGGGTTATATGCCAATCATAGCTGTTCCTGTGGAGGTTTAGCACATGGTGTGTCCTGTGCTAGTACTAAATAAGGGTCTTTCCATCTGTTTGATGAAATGCCTCTTGTTATTGCCAGTGCAAATGTATGAAGGGTTATCCCATCAACCTTGGGGAAAAAGGCGCCCTAATCCATTTGTATTTTTTGGCATAGCAACAACTTACAGACAATCGTTAACCCTTCAAACATGTACATAGCACAGGTAAGTAATTTTAAAGGTGCAGTCGGACTGGAACACACTTGAATCTCAAGCAAATCTAAGGGACCAGGGTATTCTCCATAAAGTAAACTTTCACAATAATACAGGGAAACTTTTTAAGGTAAATGTATTTCTATGTCAATGAGTCCATGAGTCCTGTGGTACATGCTCACTCAGATCAGTTAGAGGCATTTATTGTTACTCAATCATTTGAGAAATAATAGCCATGCAATTCTGACTTACTGTTGGGTTTATCACAATTGTACAGCATTGTAATCTAAAAATGGATTATACTGAATGGCTGGATTTTTTTTTAGACATAAACATGGGACAATGGGCAAAAAATAAATTGCATTGAATAATTAAAACTTAGTAATGTACCCTGAGGCTTATAGCTCCAAAGACCAGGGTGACATGTGGTTATTGATAAATGTTCAATTGTCTCTCCATGTTTAAGCCAGATATGTGGATGTATTTTCTAAGTAATATTTAAGTTTTCAAATGAAAAATCAAAACAATTTTATGGATCATTTTGAGTGGTTTGCATAGTCTTCTGTTCAAGGTTATCCAAGAAATTATGTAACAGCTTATATGACCTGTGCAAGGGAGCATATTAGCTCAACTGTCGTCATTGGCGACGAAAATGCACAAGTTGAGTTCACGTCCCAATAAAGAGGAAGAAGATGTTGAGTCTTACAAGTTCCTTAGGGTTACCGATATAATTAGTCAAATACCTGAGGTGAAGTTCTTGATAAAGTTTGCTATCATTTAGGACTATGAGATGGAAAATACTTTGGGGGAGGCTGCGTTTATGTTTGTTTGGTATAAATAGTGAATTTCCTTGCATTGATTACACTACGCTCTGCACTGATAGTATGGGAATCTCCTATCCATTTTAAAGTGACGACAATTAAAAGGGATAACTTTACTTTTGTGCTGGTATTTATTTCTCAGCTCATTGTAAATGTATGCATACAATAATTTCTGCAGCCAAAACCAATGCCATCTCTTAGTATCTGGTGGAAGTAACTTAAAGTAAATTCGAAGCCTTCTGTTTTTAAGAACCTGAAGGATTAGAAGTGGAGAGAGAGGCTTTTGTCTTGGACTTTAGAATTATGAGAGGTAGCACATTTGTCTGTTTAGGAGCAGGTCTCATGACAAGTAGTTGTCTAAGAAACCGCATATTGGAGAGCTAATCTTGACTTAAACATTGCACAAGGAAAAAGAATTCTGCCTTTTTCCATCATTTATAAAAATATTTGTATTCTGCTTTAATAAGTATAGTTTTTTCCTAATTGCTGCTTAATGCTAGAATATGTTCCTTGGTTAGAGGTGGCAACTGATAATATGTCCTCAGGAAGATGAGAGTTCTAGTTATGGCCTAAAAGTTGTTTTCTTTTATGGAATTATTCCAGGAAATGACGTTTAATGTATTTCCTTCAAGTCACATGCATGCTAGTCGGTCACCATGCGTTTGTGTGAGAAATTGCAGTAGTGGCTGAAGGGGAGGGGGTAAAACCCTACTCAAGCAGCAACCACAATCTTTGTTAATGTACGGCACAGTAAAATCACAAATTAACCTTTGCTCAACACTCTAGGAGCTTGGCACCAATCAGTCAGTCTTAGCTTAGAGGCAGTGTGCAAAGTATTTATGCAGCACTTTAAACAGTAACAAAGTGAAAACACAAAACACATTCCACACCAATTTAGAACAATAGCTCAAAATTTAATAATTAGTTAAGAGCAAAACAACAAATATACAAGCAGTAGAACCTGAGATAAGCAATTTCGCATATTTGAGAGAAAATAGGGCAAAAAAACCAAAACAACTCATGGCAATCTGGTCATGTGGGACTGAAAGAAAGTCACGAGTTCAGGCTGACTGCATTGGAGCACGGGTTGAATACAGAGATCAGGTTAGTCCCACTGACATGTTAAATTCTCACTCCAGTGCAAAAGGTTTTTTATATTAATTTCCATATTTAATCTCTACTCCTTTCAGAGGACTAGAACCAAACATGAAGAACTGGGATTCATTACCTGAACAAATAAATTTCCATGAAATGCCTATAGGTATGTCCTTTCTATATGAGCTCATGTGGTACAAGAGATAATATTTCCTTAAATGAGAGGCACTTATGACCTCCAGGTCTCTCTACATGTCGTTCCAGAGAACCAATCTTCCTATCAACACATCACAAAGGCTATGTGCCAGACATTTCAACCACATGAAAAGTAGGCCTTTTCCTTTGCAATGTATGTCTATAAAGTCAAATTTGCTTTGAAAAGAAATTGCGGAATTCTTCTGCCTGAGGTGAATGAGTTCACCCAGCAGTTCTCATGGTGAACCAGGAAAAGGGCTTGTTTTTAGAACGGATATGCTTAATTTAAATAAATCTATCCCATTAAATAATGACAAGGTCATCCACCCGATGTTTTCTTTATCCCACATAGTATCCTGTACTGACTTTCTACAAGCCCTGAAGAAGACCTTCATTGACAAAGATCCAGGCCCCAAAGAAAGGTTTAAGAACATTGACATACAAATTTAAGGGGCCAGGAGTTAATCTATAATCAAGAAGGAAAGAATTAATCCATCTCTACGAGGAGAAGCGCATTGATACCTCCAGGACCTAGCCAATGATTTCTGACAAAGAAAGGGCTGTGTAGTACTGATTGAACTACATAATTGAGGGTGTCTTCTATGTTTTTGTTTGTCTGGGGATTTCTTCTACATTGTATATAATTTACTCAGTGAATGTACTTCGGGTGGCACAGAGAAAGACATAACAATGATATTCAAGTAAAAATATATTTTTGTCTTCTCTTGGTTTTTGGTTACAACCCAACATTAATAATTCACACATGGTAGTGGCAGTATTCAGGATTTTAGCTAATAAAATGGTTATTTGGTCATATGTTGACTATATGAGAAATGAATGAGAGTCGTTTCTACTTTATGATTCAAGGTATAGGGGATGCCTTCATACTTCTTAAACGTTTACTGCTACCTGCCCCTCGGTCCACACCAGGATCATTCCTTAGCAGGCCTACTATTAGAAGTTAATTTACCTTCCCTTGCCACTGGAAATACCACTTTACCGTTGATAATAATATAGTTAATAATTTAACGCATTCAAATATGGATCTTCCTTTTTGAGTGGTATATGTATGCAAATCAGATATCATATGATTTACAGTCTCTGCACCGCAGTTATCTGAAATTGAACCAGAAATATTAACAACATTAATTGAAACCTTCAACACGTATTCTAATTGCAGTGTTTCCTCAAGCTATGCCTCAGACACAGGATAAGCTATGATTACTGTTCCATAGAGATTTCATTGAGCTCTGTGGGAAGAGAGATGTGGTTGAAGTTCACCAACCACAGTTTGTGGAACTATTTTTTCAGGAAAATAATGTCCATTCAGTAGCAGTAGAATGAAGATCATCATTGCAAGTCACAAGATGAAAAGAAATACTCCTGTAATGATCCAAACTTAGGACCAAGGTGGTAACAAGCAACTGTCACAAAACCAGTGATAAGCAAGAAGAAATCAATGGTTAAAAGTGACTGTGCAGAGTGATTAAAAGCGCTCTGTGCAGAATTCAGAATTGCTCTCATAGATCGTTGTTTCTTGAAAAGCTATCACCTCAATTGATGTTGACTCATGTGGTGGTCCATAATCAACAATGGTGTTTCTTTGACCATGCACAATTGCAATGATAGCAGCATCAGATTCACCTTAGAAATTCATTGCTATGCATGCAATTAGAATTGCAGTACACTTTATCGCCAGTGATTTTGTTGTTTTCTCCTAGAGTTAGTTGGAGTAGTGGAAGGCTGAGAGGGTCTACTATGAATCCTTGTTGGCGTCCAGGTTAGTCTGCTGTGAAGAATCACCCACATATTGCTTTTTCATATGCTTATTGATCACCTCTCAGTTTCTCTGTGAACCAGACAAAGGAGGCAGGATCACAGCTCTTTTGTCTTTTACCTCCAAAGACTGGAACGGGTGGTCTGTAGGAAGATGTAAAGGCCTACTTTCTGTTCATCTTTTCTTGAATTAGATCTGCTACTTTAGGGACCAATCTTTGCAGCAGTTAAAACCTTATCTTATCTGGTTGCAGCTTCAGAATGCTTTATATTAGAAAGCGTGCTTCTGACCTCCAGGACACACTGTAAGAGATTTAAACATTGTTCAAGATCAATCTATTTATCACCCACCTCCTTAAGATGTGTATCTAGGCCAGCTACATAAATGGGAACTTCAATGAGCACCTTGTGTGAGGTGCATCCTCCCAATACTCAATTAGGATATTGATTTAATACTTTTTGGACTCCTTACAGATTATGGCACCAACTAACTCCTGACATTAGAACCCTAGCAGTAAAGGCTTTTTTAATCATACTGTTAGCATACTCAGCTAAACGGTTGGACTTTGTTTGAAACAGATTGCTGAATTGCAGGCAAACTATCAGAGCTTACATAGCATTCCTGTAAGCCTTGGATGTGAATACTGGAGCATTGTCTGAATGAAATTAATGTACACCGCACTTCCAAACACCGCAAAACCTTTACACTGCTCAAGCACTTGCATTTCTCTGTGGTCACACCCATAACAATAAAAAAAAGAATTAATTGCTATCATTATATATTTAAGCTCCTTAACAGAGTTTTTAGGCTGATATGGTCCAAATTGTTCACTCTCAAGAGGATATTGGAGACTTTGAGGGGAGTCTGCGGAGTCTTCTAACAGTAAAAGTTTTGATTGTTTACAAATATTACATTATCTAACATAATTTTTTGAGTGGTCCTATACATGGGGCCCTCTGTGGCGTTGTTGTAGCATTGCAACAGTTGCATTAATCCCAGCGTGGGTAGATGCTAACCCCTCATGTACTTTTCTAACTAAATTTAATCTAGACTGCTTTTGAGGAATTATCTTATTTCCTCTTCTGTTATAGTTGCCACAGAAGTCTTATCTAAATCAAGGTTGCAGGAATACTAAGAAGAAATTCAACTAGATGTTCCCACCATTTGTGGTTGTTTCTTTTGCTTGTAATACTCTGTGTTGATCTTCGTCCATGATCTGATTAGGTCTGCTACTCTCACAGTCTGTATTGCAGCTTACGCAGCCAAGTCTGCCGTGCAGTTGGGGAAGCGAAGTTTAAATAACAATGGTGGCATTGATTTTGTATAATTTGAGTTTAATTCAATGATGATGGGAATTATACACAATATATTAATTGCTTGATCTCATGTGACAGTCTTGAATATGAGTTTGCACTTTGCTTTTAGTAAATTGCCTCTAACGCGACACATTACTAGGCTTGCACAAAGAGTACATTTCCATGTTACTGCATTATGCCTTCATGCAAAAGGCCCTGTTGGCCTCAAAAGTATTCAGCCACATCAGCTAATGCAGACCATTGTGATTGCATTTGGGGGTAAATGTAATAGTTAACTTTCTGGCTTTAGATACAAAGACTTGTCAAGTACACACATGGTTACTTCCAACTTATTCTGGTGTAACGATGTACTGGACTTTTGCGAGCACAAAATGTTTCTTCACCACTTTGCCGGGACATGAGAGCCTATACATGACCTGTTACGCAGACAAATTATAATGAAATGTTGTGGTTTGTGACCATAAACGCTTGGGTTTTAGATATGCTTATTCAAGGACTCATCACCCAACTGAGGCTCATGTGTATGTTAAATGAAAGTTTCTTTGTCTGACACAGGTGGTTGTGATGGAGATTGATTTTGGGTCTTAGAAATTTTTTCCTGTTTCTACTTCTTGTTTTGTAAGACAGTTACCTTTCCCCAGAACTATTTATTTCTAATAGGCTTTCTTTGGGATTATTGTGTTTTTATCTAGGAGCCTAAATCGATATTCCTATTTTATGCCCTTGTCCGGTTATAATATCCATACAACGGCATAATAATCATATCCATATTCAGTCGTAGCACATGCTGTCACATTAAGCAAGGCTACTTCCCCAGCCCCCTAGAAAGCACAAGACGTTCTCTAAGCAAATCCAAACCTCCAGCAACCTGGGAAATCCCCCTTGCTTCGTTTTGATTTCATCCTAGAACTCCTGTAAAGCACTGTAAGAACGGCCAGTTCTTAGTGACATCTTTATTGATGTCTTATGTCCAGCCTTGCGTCAAACCCGGCACCTTACAGGTATAAATATACCAGCGTTGCCTTAAGCAAACACACATTGGTGGTTTTGGGAGCAGCTATCTACTTGCCTGAGAGCCCAGCTGATGCGAGAGCCCACGGACGCTGCCCCTCCCTTTTGACGCACTGAGAGAGACGCTGTCTTTTCTCCTGCCGAGAAATCCAGCTCCGGTGTTTCCAGATACCTTCGCGGGTTACTGGGATATCGAGTCCTGAGAGAGAGATACAAGACCTCCTGCTTTCTAATACCCAGGTACGGAGCTGACTAAACCCTTAAAGAGAATTCTTGAGTTAGATTCTTGGCAAAACAAACTTAACTTAAACTGCTACTTACTTACTTCTTCCCACGTATTAGGCTTAGGTCAGGTACACCGGGGTAGGTGTATTTAGAAGCACCAGTTGAGTACGTTAGTCAATGTATATATGTATATATATATTCTATCTATTTAAAAGTATCTTATGGCTAAGAAACCATATCAATGCTTTTACAGTATTATTTTATAATCCTCCTTTTACTGTACGCACTTTACTTTACTATGAGTATTGCAATCGTGGCAATTCATTTCTCTTGTATGAGGAAGAAGACTGCTCAATAAATTACACCTTTTATTGAAAACGCCCGTCCCTCTTTTCTCTGCACTCTGGTGAAACTAAGTACGCACATTTGACTGAGTGAAATAGCTGTCTATTGTTTTCACACGACTCTAGAGATACACTCTTATTCTGAGGGAGCAAAGTTGTCATGTTATATGGTTGTCAGAAGCTAATCCCCTCTTGTCTATCCAGGGAGGTTAAACTCCTCCTCTTTATTCGAGAAAGTTTCTAGTGACCTCTGAGCTAGCTGGCAAAAACTTAAGTCTAAAATAGTCAGTAGAAACCTAGATAACCCCAGTCCTACGTCTACACTGCTGAATATATTATTCCAATGCGCAGAGCCTATTGGGAATATAGGAACTACACTACAGGATCTTTGGGATTAGGTGTCAATGTTTCAAATCTACATTGTACCCTTACAAACAGAAGAATGATTAAGACACTATTAGTGTGGAACTGATGGTTCAGCTTTCTGTAGTGCAAATAATATGACATGAATTTCTGCTTTTGTGCAGTGCTATCACCTAAAATGTTAGTGTGGGTGTGCTGTGGATGTGATTCACCATCCTTTACTATACCTTGCCCTGCTTTACAGGCTGCAGGGTACTCATATCTTGTTCCTATCACGGGTTGCACAGCTGTCCATGTAGAATACACTCTGATATGACATAAAGGGTGAAACCTCTGAAGTTTGAGTAACAAACTGATAATCTTTCAGGAGTGCCTTTAAATGATGAGTGGGATCATACTGAAACTTCACATCCACTGCACCTAAAGAAGAGAACCATTGGCCCATCTTGGGTGCAGATCTTGAGTATTAGATATGACTTCCACTTCTTCATTGGAACCTTATAATCCGACACTTTCTCTTCTCTTTTTACACTGACTTCAGCGTATTGTCCTATTCCATGTTTCTTGATATCGATTCTTTTCTGTGATACTTAGATTTACTCTTTTTTTTAGCTTGTATATCAAAAGAGTCCTGAAAGGAATGTGGAGAACAGCTATTAGAGTACTGATACCAGTCTAGCTTTTTTCGTTCCCTTAAATTATAGCCACTGCTATTGGAGTCCCAAAATATGAGAGATCCAGTCAGACTTTGTTATCTCCGCCTCTCTTTCCTACCACTTCTGTTGCAGATTCCTCCTTAAGAGAACCTTAAATGTGAATTTTAGATTTTAAATGTGGCTTAATAGCTCATGTAACAAAGGCATGATAACCTGCAGAGGTGTGAACTTCTGAAATTATTTTTGGTAGATCTTGTTTATGATATTGAACTGGAACTGTTTGGGAGTATGCATGTAGCCAGAACTGAATATGCCCTGTTTTTTTACACAGGATGATTGAGGAAACTGTCTAGAGCTGGTGCAGCCTTGTGCTTGTTTTGTACATGTTTCAATACTATAGAGAAAACTGCTTATGAATGCATGCCATGCGTGTCATATTAGATGCTTGCAAATATGCTTATCCAGGTGTTGCATTCCTCTTCGGAAAGGCACCATTCCAAGAGGAAGACACATAGTCAGTATTATATTTTTGACTTGGGTTTCGTAAGAGGATAAACCACATCCAGCAGGTTAGCCTTGAGAGCAAACCAGAAGGCAATCTCATCAGGCTTCGTGGGCATCTTTCCCATGCTAGTGTTTCCTGTCAGTGGACTGACTGATTGCAAAGCATGCTGTAACTGTGCTACTGATCCATTTACTGCTAGTCTAGAGATTATAGTCCTTGTACAAACTGTATATTTTTCCTCGATGAGGAGATTGTATAATTCAAAATCCCTACTTCATCAGTAAGTGGTAGAGTGTCAGGTTGCGTAAAGGATGGGTAGCACTGAGGGGTCCCAATTGGACACTCCTGTGCATGTGGTAACTGATTAACAAATAGATTTTGATGTTCTTAGTAGGTATTTGGATTTCCAATTCCTGGAATGCCTTATAGTGTACATGTGTTATGGCTACTTTGTAGGAAACTCTCCCGAGGCAGCATCTATAGCCTCAAATTCACCCATGCTTGAAACGTCTCAAAGTTTATTACAAACATAACAAATCCCCACCCCAAATCAGGCACAACTCTATTCTTCAGATGCTGAGTAACCACTACCTGGTATTCTACTGCTACTGCAACAGGAGCCACCATTTTAACCAAATGATTTTAAGTTACATTGGAACAAAAAAGACATGACTACAATAATCTTTCATAAAAGACATGAATCAACTCTTTGGATTTGTGGGTTGTCCTCTCAATTGTGACCCAATCGATCTCTTCAGAATATGGCTTAATTTTCAAATAGACCTTTGATGTCTTTTATGGCTCTTTCATCTTGTTATTTTTTATTTAGTGTATATTTAATGTGGAAATTGTGCTGTTGTTCTTAACTTTTATGCTGACTTGAATGATTTTATTATTTAAAACCAAATAAAGTACACAGAACTCCACGAAGTAACTAAACAACTCTGCTTCTTTTTGCCAGAAAGAGAATAGAAGTTCTACTTAAGCAGCAGTTGCCTCAATTCGAACGGAAGGTTTCTTAACTCATTTACTCATGTGGTAGCAGAGTTCACCACTCGGACCTAGTAATTACCTGATGATTTTTTTTCATTACTATTGGGAACAAAGCTTGTGAATGAGGATTTCTCCTCAGCTCTGCATCCAACCAATAAATGAACCCACAAGTACCTAGGAAGCACAATTTATTTAATTAAACTTTGGATATTTTTCAAAAATCGCACACCATGTAGGTACCATTCTACTGGATTTTCACTCCATTTCAGGAAATCATTGTGAAGGATGCAAGATGAACCCTCCTCCATGGCACATGTAGATACACTCCACCAGGCATTTCTCTCATGGAAGTGTATGTACATTAACCTCATCCTCAACTGTTCCAGATGGGAGGTAGTAGCATCCTGACTTTCTTTGCTTCCTTCTTCTTTGACTATATACCTTCCTACTTACGCAGCTTCCTCCATTTGCATTCATACGCTATCAAGTCTATAATCTGAAATTTCAATCCAGGTGGGCTCATGTTAGCACCATGTTTGGACCTTTAGATGTCAATCCCATGTTTCTGTACTAGTTCTGTACGTTTATTATGAGCCTGTCCTTCACGTCTGGTAATGTCTTTACACAAGGACAGTAGCTCATCATCATTATAAACCTCGAGTCGAGTGGGACTGAGAGTTCCAACTATCAGTTCATCTCTTTATATCTTCAATTTAGCGACATCGATAGCCCTTTCTCTCTTTGGAGTGTGAGCAAAACTTCCTTCATTTGTTCTCGCATTTTTATTAGTTGTCAGGGTATCTAGACCTTTAAGGCAATCAACAAATTCACAAGCAGAAAGACTTAACTATTCTGCTGTAGAATTTAGAATTATTTATCCACTGTAGGTACCACCGTTTAAGGCATGTGTTCAATTTAAAAGGGGTATGTCAGAAGCTGTTGTTCCCATAGGCACAAATGCCATAGGGGGACTGTCATTTATCATTGGTGGGGCACTTGATTTAGGCATGAAAAAAGGAGATGGCCTCCCAGGAAACCTCTGGGACCCGTCGATCTCCGTTGGGCATGGCCATACTTAGGGGATTTCCCTAAACCTTTTTCCTGTTTTTTGCTTCCTGTTTTTTGCTGAGTCTCTTTTCATGGCCTTAGGACTCTGGACACTTTCCCGCAGTAATGCAGGATGTGAAATTGTGCATGCCCTTCCTAAACCTTCTAGTAAATAGTTCTTTCTTGATTGAATTACGTTTTGTACACTCATACCCAAGGCAGGTACTACACTAGGTAATAGTGAGTCGCAGCACTAATCATGCTATCCACCGGAATAGCCTTTCAAACATGTATCCAGCCTGCCATTGCAGCACTGTGGGTGTGCATTAGAAGTTGGCATTTCGAAATCAATGGCCAATCCTGAGGGTACCTGTCATTACCACTATACCACACCTAGGATAAGTCCTGAGGGGCGGAGCAAGTAATAGATGGAAGTCAGGGCAGGTACACATAGGTGTTCCCTGCCTAGGTAGTGAAGAACATTTATATTCCTCCCTGAGCACTATACGGCAAATACACTTCAAATAACCTTAATTTGGTAATAAGTTCCTACATAGATCTACATGTTTAGTATATAGGTACAGTCATGTATACACTGTGTACAATACAACAATCAGTCCTTGTAATAAAGAAATCATAATAAACAGGATCCAGTATTGAATTCGTTTTAGGAGATTATATTTCCAAAGTCAGACCAAATCCAACAGAAGTTCTTCTCTGAAGTATGAAAATAATGTTCGAAATTGGTAGGCAAGTCCTCCAAAATATATCCAGTCAGATCCAAAGGGTACTTCTTCAGTAGTAAATATACACATTTTCAAGCAGTAGACAAATAATCCTAAAGCGCAGCCATCACATGTTTCGTCACACACAGGTCAGTGCTTAGGTGACTTCATCAGGGCTTATACTCCATTGTTCTTTTGCGGACTATGCCACCCCACATTGATGGGGGAGAATGTTTGCATTGTCAGCATTCCGTCCATCATTTGTTTTCTGTAACACTTTCTTGAGGGCGTGCCAAGGTAATGCAGGTCAAGATATCAGAGATGAAGGATCACAAAATATATAAAAGCAATATAAATGGGCATCGGGATCCTGATTCCTCATTGGTGTTCCATTTGTGTCATTCTTTTGGTAAAATTGAACATTTTGGTAGACATTCAAACAGCTTCTTCTGTAAAAAGATTTTACATGGCTGCCATTGCTGTTTCCATTATCATCTTACTGTTTGGTTTCTGAGCCACTTCCCCTCTGTGCGCCACATCCTCTTCTTAGTGACCAGTACCCCCAAGGCACGAGCAGGAACAATACACATTCTCATGCACTGACCCTGCCCGCCGCACATCTCCACCATTGCACCAGAACTACGACTAACAATCAACTGCACCCTTGAAACAGGCACGTTCCCTGATGACTGGAAATGCGCTGAAGCAAAACCCCTCCCCAAGAAGCCCTCCGCAGACCCAAAGGTCCCCAAGAACTGTAGGCCCATCTATCTCCTCCCCTTGCTGCCAAAGTCACTGAGAAAATCATCAACACCTAGCTAACGTACTTCATAGAATCCAACAACATCCTTGACTCATCTCAATCGGGATTCTGCAGCAACCATAGCACCAAGAATGCCCACCTAGATACCATGGATGACATCCGCTCACTCCTTGATCAAGGCCACACTGCAGCCCTCATCCTACTAGACCTCTCAGCAGCTTTTGACACCACCTCTCACTGCACTCTAGCCTCCAGACTCCACTATGCCAGCATACAGGGAACAGCACTAGACTGAATTCTCTTCTTCTTCTCCAGCAGAACAGAAAGAATTAGACTCCCGCCCTTCTCTCCAAACCCACAGAGATCAGATGCAGAGTACCCCAAGGATCCTCCCTGAGCCCCAAGCTCTTCAATATCTACATGGTCACCCTCACACCCATCATTAGAAAACATGGACTCAGCATAGTATCCTATGCCGATGACACCCTGACATCCTTGCCCTCACCAAGGAACCAGACATCACCAGGCACAGATTCCAGGAAGGAATAAAAACGGTCACATCCTGAAAGAACAGCAGCTGCCTGAACCTCAACTCATAGAAATCGAAAGTCCTCATCCTTGGATTCAGCCACACTGTGGGGGATGACACCTGGTGGCCCCAAACCCTTGGAAACAAACCCACACCCACAGAAAAAATGCCTGCAACCTCACCATCATACTCACCTCCTTTCTCACCATGAACCAACAGATCATTGCTGTATTCTCCACATGCTTCAACATCCTCCGCATACTCCGCAAGACCTTCAAATGGATCACCCCATAATCTAGGAATACCATCACCCAGGTGCTCATCACCAGCAGGCTGGACTAGGATAACAACTCTCTACGCCAGAATCAACTAATCTCTTCTTCACAAACTCTAGACCGTCCAGAACTCCGCACCCAGACTCGTCCTCAACATCCCATGACACAACCACATCACCCGGCACCTCCGAGAACTCCACTGGCTCACCTGTCGAAAAAAGAGTGATCTTCAAGTTGCTCACACACGCCTACAAAGCACTCCACAACACTGGACTCCAACACATCAAAAAAAGAATCTCCTTCCATGCCCCCAAGAGAAACCTCTGCTCCGCTGACCATGCCACAGAGCCAGAACAGGAGGCAGTTCCTACATTGCGGCCAAGACCTGGAATTAACTCCCTCTTGGCATCAGATTAAGCCCGCTACTGCAAACCTCCAGAACAGACCTCAAGACCTGTCACTTCAGATGACCTTGGAGCTGTGTGAGTATGGCAGAGTCTACTGCATGAAAACAGCCTGCTAATTGTTGCACCATCCAGCAGTGTTGTTTTACTTGTTTATTTCATTACCTAATGAATACTCCATTTTGAAATTGGTATTAACCATACATCACTGGCCCACAATGCTGCTAAAACGGTAATAAATTCCTGTTATTAAACATTCCTGATATAGTTGTGACCTGGGGTGCACCCTAGAAATGTTGGAATGTGAATTTTGTAATTTGAAAAGCTAGGCCTAGTTTTGGAGATGTATCATATCACATATGGGTACTGGGGGAAGATTTCCCAAGTGTGCATATTACTGACTTAATTTTATTTTACCACTGTCTGGGCCTAGTACAGAAAGTAAAAGTTCTGAATGTTTGTGCCCAAAATACGTGATGTTCATGTTGTGTTAATTAATGTGTGTGTTTAATACAATCTTTATTTACATACAACATGTGTGAAGTCTCTTTTGTGATGCTAAGTGTATTTACTGTGTGAGAATTTTGTGTCAGTGCTTTATACAATCCCTCTGGGATAAGCCTGACTGCTCAGTGCCAAGTTACTCAGGGGTGAGCAAAGGTTATACAGTGAGTGCAATCACAGAACCCTGACAGGCATGTTAGGTTCTGTCAGGCTTGAGCACCACCTCAGCCAACTGGAAAGTACCAGTTCAAACAATCGCTGCCTGATTCGAAGTAGAAATTACATTGGAAACACCTGAAGTGTTCCTGTGTGTCAGAGTATTTGGTAGTCTGTGGAACTTATCTTGGTGATCAACCTGTTGAATAGTCAGATACCGCAGTTCTCCCTATAGGACCAGCCAAAGTATGATTAGTCTTTCCGATTTCTCCAGGCTTATACAAAGAACTACAGGACTAGTGAAGAGATGAGTTGGTGAGTCTGGGGCATTTAGAGTATGTAATGAGGGTGAAACCGTTGTCACTGAATTTTCGCCAACTAAATTTGAGTATGCATTGAATGGTGCAGAAGACACATCAAATGTTCCATCAACAGGTGCATTACTTGGTCCAGCAATTGGTATTTCAATTTATACTGGTGGACAGTTTGACAGTAATTTTGTACATAAAATCATCGCTATCTTCAGGGTTACATTTACTCTCTTCTGTCTCAATATGCTTATTATTTTCTTTTCTTTTCTTTGCATTTGCCCTTCCCTTCTCCTTTAAATGTCAGTACAGTATATGATTGAATTCCTTAATTTTGTCAATTCACCAGGTTTTCTGGTGAGCATCACAACTAGCATCAGCCCATATGCATGTAGCTCTCTTGACTCTCCTTTGAAATTTTTCTCACTCTTTGAGATGCGCAACATGTTCCTAAGCATTCACTACTAGAAATTGGGTGGGACTAGCAGGCAGCTTCATTTTGTACAGTTTCTTCCTTAAATTCTCAACATCTCTCAAATTGGATGTCTCCTAACAAGGAAACTGTAATACAACATCTTTCTCAGTAAACTTATGCCATTGTATGAGCCAAAGATGTGTAAAAATCCTCTTTGGTTACCATAATGTGGCCTGGCATACCTTCAGGTGATGTTTCATCTCCTTCACCAGTGGTTACAGTCATGCCTCCCCTTACTGTATGTTGTATAGCTTTCAAGAGTTTTATTTTTGTACAGTTTAGTACACTGTTCAATTCTCTTGTTTGGTAGTCACAACCAGTACCAGCGAGACTCTCTAAAAGGTACAGCGTGCAGCTTTATGAATGAATGAAAGAAAAGGGTTTTGTATAGCGCAACTTTCACTCCAAGGAGCATCTTGGCGCTTATGAGGACAGCAAGAAAATGTTTTAACGGAGAGAAAGGAAACTAAGAAGGGAAATGAGTTTATATTAGTGACAGTGCTAGGTGGTCTGGGGTGGCGAAAATCCATGTTTTGAGGATCTTCCTGAAGGTGAGTTCATTGCGAGTGTGCCTTAATTGAGTGGGCAGGGTGTTCCAGGCTTTTGTCCCTAGTACTGCCATGGTTTTTCCTCCCCGGGTTTTCAGTTTGAAATTGGGGATGGTTAGTAGATTCACTGATGTGGACCGCAGAGTTCGTTTAGTGTGATAGCGCTTGATTTTAGTTCTCAGATATTCTGGGACAGATTTTTTTATGGCTCTATATGTAATCGTGAGGATTTTGAACAAGATCCTTTTGTGGACTGGTAGCCAGTAAAGAGTATTTAGCGCTTCAGCTGAAGGAGAACGCCTAGGGAGCCCGAGTACCAGCCTTGTGGCGGGGTTTTGGACTACTTGTTGTCTTTTCACCACCGTCTTTTTTGTTCCTGCATAAAGACTGTTGCAGTAGTCCAAACGTGACAGAACCCGGGCCACCGCAACAGTCTTCCTGGCGTGCAGTGGGAGTAGGTCAAAACATTTTCGAAGAGTTTTTATAGTTTGGAAACACATGCCTGCGATGGTAAGTGCTTGTTTATGGAAGGATAGTGCTGGATCGAATTTTATTCCTAAATTCTTACACCAACCAACCTGCACCCTATGACGTCAATCTCTCTCCTTGCAGCAGCTCACCCTGTTGTATAGCTCCTATATATCCTTATATCGTGTTAAGTTAGCATAGGTACATTTGAGATTTAAACGCCATTTTTCCTTTCTTGCAACTTCTGCACACGACCCTTAATTGTTGACTTAGCTTTCAACCTAGTGGTTTGCCGTGGTGTATGTGAGAATAATATGTTATTGCTCTGATATCAGTTTTGTTTAATAAACCATGTCTGCACGGAGAGTGCTGAAGTTTCAGGAGCAACACGATATGGAATTGTTATGAGGTCTGATCTCCACGCCTTCATAGTCATAACACAAGTGCAGCCTTTGCCAACTTGGGCTTGAGGCGGGATTGATATTGCTTTGCACGAGGCACATAGAACACACTTGATGCGGTGCACATGCAGAGAGAGCTGGTGTATGCTGATGTGATTCCTTCATGCTAGGACACTAAGGTATGGGCCCGCCCTAAAACAACCCAAAGAGACCTTCTTAGCTAATAATATAATATATGTGTTAGGGAGGGTGAGATATAAGTGTTGTTAACTCTTATTCATTACAGCATGTTAACATGCTGTCACCATTCGCTTTTTATGTCTTAGTAACTATGCTGATAATTTTGATACTGATAATAAGTATACTTGTATTATCTAAGATACTGCGCCTGAGAAGACGGCATTAGTAAATAAACATTTCAAATGCACATGTGTCTTCTTTACTCCATGTTCTGGTTTGTAATGATAATATAACAAAAGAGTGTACATGAGTTCCACGTACCCTGAGGTACTGTAAGTTCATGTTCTGGTTTGTCTAAACATTGGGAGTTTGATATGTCCAATGAGACACTGTAGCTAGCTCGGTAAGGGGTGAGTTGGTTGCTAAGGTAAGTTTTGGGACACCCTAATTTGCCGAGGTTCCACTCCTCTGTGCACAGTTCTGTGTGAGTACAGAAACCCTGCAACATGGCGCCCAACGGTTTCGGTGGTCTTATATCATGACACTCGAGTAGTTTATCATTCATGCCTTAACCCCTTCACATCCGTTTCCGGAAAACGGGGTGTCGGTGAAACCTACCTATTTTTTGAAATAGGTCTTTATTCAAGCTTGATTCTTTCTTAAACGGTTTCTTTGAATTACTACCCAGTTGTGCTACAAAGTATTCTTTGTGTGTTCTTGTTTCCAGTGTTGTCATGGCGGCGGTGGCTATTGCGCAGCATAGTCGCGTAGCGGTACGCAACCATCTTCAGACGTACCAGGTCCCAGTAGATGGGATGGCTGTGATTTTCGTGGTATGTGCAGATCCGGCGTTTCCTTACGAGTTGTTTTACTCTTGGGTTACGTTTCCGGCTGTGGACGCTAATTCTGGTTTGTTCCACTCCTACACCGCCTCGGATGTCCCGGCTGAATATACGCCGTACAGGGCATTGGAAATACCTATTGATCATTGGCAGCATCGAGTTTGGTTTGATGGCGCCCTCCCCCACTCTTTGTCCGCAGCGAGGTTAGGTCCGCTCTCAATTCCAGGTACGAATTGGCCTGCGTTGGGTGGCTTTACCCCGCACCCGAATCACGGGGCTTGTACCCTAGCAGAAATTCGCAGGTTACATGTTGTTTCAATTTCCGTGATTCGTGCTTTAGTGCAATACATCGGTCGACATCTTCCTGGTGGTCCCCAGGGGGGTGCGGCCGCTCCCATGGAACGAGGCGGAATGCGTCTCAATCCAGTGATGGTTAATTCGGTTTTTGGTGCGCGTCCAGTTGACAACGATGACTTCCCATTCTGGCTAGCAGAGTAGTTTGATCAACTGGAGGCGGTTTTTCCGAATTCTACTCCTGCTGATAAACATAGAATGTTAACCATTACTCTACCGAAGGATATAACTCCTGAACTTGTTGACTGTGAAAGCTGGGGAAAAACATTTGCGGCAGTTTATACGAGGTGCTTCGGCACCCCGTCTATGACTGCCCTGCCTGAAATCATTAGACGTGTTCAGAATGATCACGGTCCAGAGGCAGCGGTTGAATTGGGTATGCGCCTGTGTGGTTCTTTTGAGATTGTAAGTGATCTCATTCTCTCCAATGTTAAAGGAGATGCAGTTAACTTTCAGGTGTCGAATGCTTTGGCTGCTCTGCCCGATGCCGACAAACCCCGCCAGTTAGCAAAGATTGTGGTGGCCGCTTATAAGACAATTGGCCGCACAAGTAGAGGTCTGAAATATTTTCCAGTAAAGGAGAAAAAACAACCTCAGGGACAATCTGCAGTGACAGATGTCCAGCCCAAGTCCAAGAAACAAAATTGGCCTAAGAAACAAACACAGGGGAAGAAGAATACACAGACTCAGGATTCTTTTCCTGCAGTACAAGCTCCTGCGCCGACAGAAAAAGTTTATGATTTGCGCGATCGCGCGATGATTAAATCACCTGATCGATTTCAGGGTTCTGATCAACGCTCTCCTCGTTCCTTTCAGGAAACATCGGCCCCGAAGACCGGTGGAGGAGGAGGGGGTGGACGTGGACGTGGTGGCCAACAAGGACGTGGTCAGTCCCGCCAGACGGACGGCGCAGTGAAGCAGGAGGATTCTACGCCTAAGCGTCCGCAGTTTGCGAAGAAGAAAGTCGCAGCCTTAACAGCGCATAGATATGCCACAGATAGTGAGAACGCGGCTTCGGAATCTGACGTGGGCTCTGACCTTGCTGGACAGCGCGGCGGAGATTACCATAGTCAGAGAGGCGCTCCGTCCACTACTGAGGGTGACAGCGACTGAAGTGTTTGTTGTAATAGAGACAGCCGATACGAGATTAGCTCCCCCTGAAAGACTTTTTGAAATTGTCCTGTTAATTGAAGGTGACATACAGCGTACTGTCAGAGGGGTATTTTGGGAGAACCTTTCGTCTACGTACGACATTTTGCTTTCCGAGGCTGACTGGCCCCCACCTTTTGTGCTCGCAGCGCCGCGAGGGGAGGAGGTAATCCTTCCCAGTTTCGCGCACACTGTCTCGACTGAGCATGCGCAGCATTTTGCAGAAGAGTGGGCTCGGGCTCTTGCACCGGCTCTCTACCGCAACCAATGTGGTTGGGACAAATTGTCCCCATGCCACGAAATTCCTTTGCGGTCTGAGCCGCAGCCTCAGCCTCAATATCCCATACGGCGTGAAGCTAAAGCAGCCGTCGCAGAAATCCTTGAACAATTGGAATATCAGGGAGTTATTGAAACGTGTGTGTCACCAATGAATAATCCCCTTTTTACTGTGACCAAACCTGACGGATCATATCGTTTGGTATTGGATTACCGGCATTTGAACTCGCATTGCCGTAACTGTGCAGTACAGAATACTCACGGCTCTGCCCTAGTGGATAGTCTAGTGCGTAAGCGTTTCAAGACAACGCTTGACATTTCCAATGGTTTTTATGCCCACAGACTGGATGATTTTAGCTCCCAGTGGACAAGTTTTACGTCCGCTGGGGTGCAAAAACGCTTCCGGCGACTCCCAATGGGCTACAAAAATAGTCCTGGAGTCTTCACCTCCAGAATAGTCACTCTGTTGGAGGGAATCGATCCAGATGCATGTTCTTATGTAGATGATATTTATCTCACAGACGACGAGATTTGGATGCATCTGTGTCGAGTGAATTCCATAATTTGTACCTTTGCTGATATGGGTTACAAATTTAATTTTGCAAAATCGCACATTGCAGAACACACTGTGTTGTTCCTCGGCTATGAGCTGAACATTGAAGGTAGAGGTTTGGCTCCTCACTTCTTGGAGAAATGCGCACAATTGCGCGCTCCTACAACACTGAAAAAATTACAGTCTTTGCTGGGCTTTTTAAATTTCGGCAGAACTTACATTCCGGAATATGCCCAGCGTATCAAGCCTTTGTATGCTTTGATACAACCAACTTTCTCAAAATCATGCTGGCTGCCTGGGCATTCAGCCATTTTGCAATCCTTGCAGGCTGATCTGCTCGCTTCTAAATATTTACTGACTCGTGATAACCACACCAACCTGGTAATAAGAATAATTCCTGGGACGGTGGGTTTCACATACCTCACTTTTAATGAAGGTGACACAGTACCTATTGCTTACAAGTCACACTTGTACACTTCGGCTGAGATGCGGTTTCCCACAGTGGAAAAGGTTTTGACTGCTGTACAGATGGCAATTCTAAAGGAACGAGCACTGTCTCAGGGGAAACGCATGCTAGTGGTAACACCCTGTCCTCACTTGGAGGCAGTCACGAAAGCCAGTGTACCGAATTCAAAAGCTTTGCACCCTCGGTGGATTCAGTGGGCTGCGTCATTGTCATCCACGGATGTCATGTTTATTTTTGACGCCTCCTTACGGTCGCAAGAGTACTTGCAGTATGAATTCGTTCATCCTGCTCCTCTGGCTATGCGACCTTTGGAGGACTTCCATTGCATCATTTACACTGATGGGTCGGCGCAGGTTGCGCATGGCTCTAAACATGCCTACGTTTCCGCATGCGCCATTGTGGTCGGTGCTATGTTGAATGATGAGTTCATTTCCAGGGAAGTGCACACGTTGCCCCTGGGCGATTGCACCGCACAATTGGCGGAGCTTCGTGCTCCCTTACTAGCTTTGGAGTACGCAGATCCAAGTGTTACTACTCTAATTGTAAGTGATTCTTACTACTGTGTCCAGTCTTACAATGAAAACTTGTTCTTTTGGATTCAAAATGATTTTCATGATTCCAAGGGTAGCACAATAAAACATAAAATGATCTGGGTTCGAGTGGCAGAGCTTAAGGCTATGTTGCCACTCGTTTATGTGATTCATACTCTCGGTCATCAGCGCGTAGGAGTTCACGCTGTTGGCAACTCGCTTGCTGATGAAGCAGCGAAATCAGCAGTATCTACATACTTAGTTGCAGCAGTTACTAGGTCTAAAACCAAGATTGATAGCGACATCTTGGCAGCGATTGCTGCCTCTGAGAAGGGAAGTAAACATCCTGCGGGATTCCCTTCGAAGTATAAATACCACTTAAGTCCCGAAAAGGTTCCTTTTGTGACAATTCCTGATGTTGGGGAACGGCTGATTCCCAACTCGGATCGCAGAGCAGACTTGATTACAGCGGCTCATGAAGGTGTGGCGTCTGCGCATGCGGGCGTCTCGGCCACTGTAACTCAATTACAACTACGTTTCTGGTGGCGGGGACTGTACAAACAGACGCGTGATTATGTCCTTCTTTGTGACATATGCCAGCAGATTAAACCTTCAACTGCTACGCATCCGCCACAGACTCAGTTGTACATTTCTAATAAACCGCTAGGCTGTGTTTATTTAGATCACTGCGGTCCTTTTTCATCTGATACTGCATATAAGTACATCTTAGTAGCAGTTGACTCATGCACACGCTTTGTGTGGGTATGGCCACATCGCAGCGCTGATTCGCGGACTGTCATTAGAGATTTGCGTATCTTTATAGGGATTTTTGCCTGTGGTACCTTCCATTCGGATCAGGGTCCGGCTTTCGCCTCTAAGGCGTATAAGGATGCCATGACTTCGATGGGGGTCCAAGTCAAGTTTTCGTCACCCTACAGACCTGAGGGTAATAGTGTAGTTGAACGAATGAACCGTGATTTAAAGCAATCTTTGACAGCCCGAGTTATAGGCACTGGCAGAAATTGGCTGGCTCACCTCTATGGCGTGCAGCGTGCTCTTAATAATCTCCCTAGAAGGTCTCTGGGTGGGCGGACCCCATACGAAATGCTCTTTGGCATCAAAATGTACGTCCCTGACCTGGACGGTCTAGACTCAGTGGTTCGCGCCACTTCCTTTGACGCAGATGAACATTGCAATGTTTTACAGAATCTACAAAAGACCAGAGACAGTCTTGCAAAGGAACATTTGCCCTCCACATCGGATGATGCGTTGCAGATCCCGGTAGTTGGCTGGATACCCCAGGTTGGAGAACTGGTTCGAGAGAAGATCGACAACAAGAAAGAGTTTGGTCCCTCCTATCGAGCTCCAGTCCCAGTGCTTGGAGTGAAGGGCACAAGAACAGTCATTTTACCACCACTTCCAGGTCGTAAAGAAAACAGGTTTATTTCTATTGACAATGTCAAGATACACAGAGTGGCCGATTCTTCTTAGCATGACACCAGCTGTTTCCTGTCCTTCCATTGTGAGAAATTCAATTATGCCCACTGCTTCTAATATTGAACCTGAAGTGGCCATCGAATTACCTGCTGTTTCCAGTCCTTTATTAAATAATTTACCCGGAACTAACATTGATGAGACAGACTATACATACCCCACTGATTTGTCCATGCCTGACCTGCAAGCTCGTTTAGCCACGGAATCCAGATTTTCATTTGACTCTGCTTCCCTTGCCTCGAAAAAACCCTCTCAAATTGCGGTATATGCTAGCATGTTTAAAAAACATTTTTTGATACCTCCTTGGATATACATTTGGCTGGTCCTTTTTTCGGTTTACCTTTTTATGTCAATTGGTTTTGTGTTTTATTTTTTTCGAATTATGAATGGACACTATGTCGAGGAGAGAACTTGCATTACTCATTTAAATGGAACTTTGGCCCCACTTTCCTCTTCACATTCTACACACAGATTAAAAAGAGACTTGACTTTGGTTAACATCACAGCATGGCCTGTTCTGGATGGAATCGCGTGGGATGCAGTTCGTTTTCAGATTCATGGCCCAACGGAAGTCGTTAATGTTCCTAATGTACTAAGAGTTAATATGGGGGATGTGGTGAAACAAAACATTCGTTCTGATGATTGGGATGTTAATGCTGTGGAAAGTTTGTTTTCTGATTTGAAGTACTATGCTGCTTTTGATGCTGAGGATTTATATTTAGAATTTGCTAATTATGGTGAATTGTTCTGTTACCAACATTATGGCAATCACTTCTTACACAAGACATCTTCCCGAAGGGATGCTGTTAATTTTACTCAGTGGGAACATTGCCCGGCACCTACACAAGGGAGTTCGGAAACGTTTCTTAAAAAGTATACTTATTTCACTGACTTTAACCAGACCAATCCCGAGTCCTTTTATTTTAAATTTCACAAACAGCCACTGTCCAAGGTTAGACTTACCGATACAAAATTGTTGTATTCGAAGGCCTTCCTAGATCAATTAGTTACTGGGGGCTATGAGTTATGGAAGGAAACAATAGACCTTAAATCGGTTTGGGGTTCGAGGGCCTGGCAGGTACGAGGCACTGAGGCTTTGCACCGTGCATGTCTCATCCCGAATCATATGTTGTTTTTAAATGAAACCATTTCCCAGACCACATGCTTTGGATTGGCTACATCTAAAAGGTTAAACACCCCGTCTTTCCCGGAGTTGGAGGAATATGAGAATTGGAGTAATTTTACTCAATTGTCCATTAAAGATATACAGGCTCTGCTTCTTAATTCCTCCTTTAACATTTCCAGTATGAATCCCAAGGGTTGGCTGCTTTGGCACCGTAGTGCTGATTCTTGCCAAAAAAGATTTTTAAATATAACTGACGGTTTTAAGACTGTTAGATCTGATCCCCGGTTTGATTTGAGTCATACTGTCACCTCTTACTCTGTGGGCAAGTTGTGTCAAGCTTGGCTGAAACATTCAACTTTACCTGCGGTTAAGTATCACCTTTCCAAACTGAATGCAGACGTGGATTTGAATGATTTCATTAAAGGCCCAGCTAGTGGCAGGTCGAAAAGGTGGTTATATGGGGTTTACAATGAAATTTGGAAACTCTCACAGATTGAGGCTGCTTCACGCCTTAGGGCTATTGATCAGGCGAATCTTGAGAAAGTGCTTGCAGTGGTTGACAATAGCATTAATGTGCTTTCCTCTAGAATTTACACATTAGATAATATTGTGTCGTCTGTTGTTGATATTGTGCATGATGAAGTGTCAGTATTATACCATGGTCAAAATCAATTACGGTCAATCATGCAGTTTGCATGGACACTTCAGACTCTGAAAATGGGTAAAGTTCCCTGGGGATACATGAACGTTTCCTCTTTATTTGCACCGTTTAATTTGACAGACAAACAACGCTTGCTTTCAATGCGTGATGCTTCCTTTTCTATGCTACATATTGAAAGGTTGGAATCTTTACCTTTTTCTGTGGCAGAAGCCACTGCTGCTACGTGGCTTATCCACGGTTTAATAACACTGCCTTTTGCTTTATATAAGTTTTCAAATTGTATGAAATATGTGCCAATAGGTCGTTTTGAACCCTTAGGTAGCGGTTTTCTTCATGAGGTCTGGTCACTCCCATACACATACAGATGTTTCAAGGATGAACAGGAGGTTTATCTAACAGGGGATGAGTGTACTGAGACGCCAGATCATTCTTTAATGTGCAGACACATACAGTTACACGGTTCATGTAACAAGGACCGACCGAATATGGCTTGCGTTTTACAGGGCACGCCAGTTCCTGCTATCATCCCCACGTTTAAATTGTTAGAGAATGGTAGTTATTTAATGCTCAATAATGAAAACTGTTGTGGGTTAATTAAAGGTATAGCTTTCATAGTAACAGTAAGTGAGCGAGTTATTTGCTGCAGAAATGTTCTTTATCCTCCCACACGTGAACATAGGGAGTCTTCCATTTGGCCACAGATACCGACCTTGGGAGCAGAATTCAGCGGCATGGCTAGAATAAGAGCTCTATTGTCCCAGAAAGAGGTGGCCTTGAGCTCGGCCCGTGAAACTTTCGTGCTTCACATTGCTAACACCCGTACGGAGGTTCAGGCTCTTTTAAATACTGATTTGCCTTTGCATTTCGGAGCCATGGTTCGTTCTATCTTTAACGCATCCTCCACAACGGGCCTAGCACATTTTTTTAAAGTTGTTAGCGGTGGTCTCGTGACTTCCTTTGAGAAGATTTTTGGAGTCATCCCTGCCTTCTTCCATTCTATTTTTTCATCCTTATTTGGAGGGTTCCCGTTTTTACTTGCATTAGCGGCTGGCGCTTTGGTGGTTTTCTGCCTTTTTAAATATGGATGCCCTTCCTGTGCAAGACCACGCTCAACTGCTACTGACGCGGTTTCGCAACCGCATGCTTGATTATTATGGCACACTGCCGTTGGCGACTCTAAGCACGGCTTTTGGATTATCTTTTCGGTTCTCCTATTTCACCTGTGTCCAGCCTGTATTTCGCTGCCTGACCTGTGATTTCCTTTGGGCCATTGATTTGTGTCTCTGCGGACCGACTTCTTCTGACGTCGATTTTGATCAACTGATGAGTCCTATCATTGCTCACGAGTTGGTTTGTTCTGACGAAAGGATTATGGCCTTGGCGGTGGCACATGGACAAATGGGTCCCTGGGATGTGTTGTCGGCAGCGCAAAATTTCTTGGAACGAAGTTTTCTTGAAAACCCACCGAGCTGTCCTCTGATGGTTATAGAGGATCCGGTGCTGGGAGATCACGTATGTTCCTTTCATCTTTTAAATTGGATGGCTGAACTGTTTTCGGATGAGGAGTGACTTCCTCCTGGAGGCTGTTGCAGCTTACTTTTCATATACAGTCTTATCATAAAAACTGCCTCAAATTGACATGCTGATTGATAGCATTTCCTTGATTTTATTGACTTTTGGTCAAGACATTTTATTTTTGCTTGCCTATTGGCTTGAGCCACATTATACTTGTGGGCTATTTTTTAGCATTAGTTTTTATAATTGAATTTTTATTCATGCTCGTTTATTGTTGGATTCTGCTCTCATGTGATGGCACTTCTGTTATCTTATTTAGTCCGTTCTCGGATCATGGGGGGGTGTTGTATAGCTCCTATATATCCTTATATCGTGTTAAGTTAGCATAGGTACATTTGAGATTTAAACGCCATTTTTCCTTTCTTGCAACTTCTGCACACGACCCTTAATTGTTGACTTAGCTTTCAACCTAGTGGTTTGCCGTGGTGTATGTGAGAATAATATGTTATTGCTCTGATATCAGTTTTGTTTAATAAACCATGTCTGCACGGAGAGTGCTGAAGTTTCAGGAGCAACACGATATGGAATTGTTATGAGGTCTGATCTCCACGCCTTCATAGTCATAACACAAGTGCAGCCTTTGCCAACTTGGGCTTGAGGCGGGATTGATATTGCTTTGCACGAGGCACATAGAACACACTTGATGCGGTGCACATGCAGAGAGAGCTGGTGTATGCTGATGTGATTCCTTCATGCTAGGACACTAAGGTATGGGCCCGCCCTAAAACAACCCAAAGAGACCTTCTTAGCTAATAATATAATATATGTGTTAGGGAGGGTGAGATATAAGTGTTGTTAACTCTTATTCATTACAGCATGTTAACATGCTGTCACCATTCGCTTTTTATGTCTTAGTAACTATGCTGATAATTTTGATACTGATAATAAGTATACTTGTATTATCTAAGATACTGCGCCTGAGAAGACGGCATTAGTAAATAAACATTTCAAATGCACATGTGTCTTCTTTACTCCATGTTCTGGTTTGTAATGATAATATAACAAAAGAGTGTACATGAGTTCCACGTACCCTGAGGTACTGTAAGTTCATGTTCTGGTTTGTCTAAACATTGGGAGTTTGATATGTCCAATGAGACACTGTAGCTAGCTCGGTAAGGGGTGAGTTGGTTGCTAAGGTAAGTTTTGGGACACCCTAATTTGCCGAGGTTCCACTCCTCTGTGCACAGTTCTGTGTGAGTACAGAAACCCTGCAACAACCCTCCTTTAGAACTTCTCTCAGGCGCATTTTCCAAGCAATTCATACACCTCAATGCAAGAAACTTCAACAACTAAGCCTGTCTGCTCAACTAATGAAATGAAATATTTCCATAAACTCAAGGTAATTTGGAACACCACCTTCCAGCCTATATGAACACTCATACCCAGTAAAACCTCAACCAGCTTTGTCTTACTCAGGTTGATTCAGTTATTCCCTGTGCACTGGGTCAAGCAAAGCAACCACTTCTCACAAGCAAACAAAGAGCAAGTCCCTATCTTAATATGCTGTTGATGGTGTCTCATGACAAGCAACTCAACACAGCAGACAACTGTACCCAGTATCTTCTACACTAAGACTCACCAAGTAAGTATGTATGTGTATATGCCAGGGTTTTAGTCCTCAACAGATCCAACAACCACTTCAACTTCTTTGCATTAAGCCTTACATTCACAGATCAACTTAAATGAACCCTGCATGACACAACAAAGCCATTACAAAGCACCATAGCCTAAGCATCAGCAATTACAACAAGCAACCCTATTAAAACTCACACTCCTTCTGCTGCAACAAGGCGTATCGGCATTGGCAATACTCCATCACTATGTTCTTGGCCATACTGGATTATAGCCAAATACCTGAGATGTGGAGGGGGCAGTAATTAGACTATCCATAAGAAGGGAAATAGGAAAGCCCCAAAGAATTACAGATTGATCAATCTACTGGACATAAGGGAAAAAGTCTTCGCCAAAATAATCTTGGATAGACTGAAGGATTGGTTGGAACAACAGATGATCGTGCCGGTGGAACAATGGGGTTTTAAGGAGAGACACTCTAAGGTTGACCACTGTTTTGCCCGATGGGCGGTGGTGCAGAAGTCTATGGAGCAGCGAGGAAAGCTGTGCTGCTGCTTTGTCGACTTCTGCGTGGAATTGGGCCTCGTGGACAGGAGATGCCTCTGGGACACCCTAAGGAAATACGATAACCTGGAGGGACTCCTGGCTCTCATCAAGGAGTTAGTCATAACTGGACCCAAGTTATTAAGGATACGGCTGGGGCCCTGACGCCAAAAATAATGATTAACAATGGCCTAAGGGAGGGTTGTGTATTGGCCCCCCTAATCTTCGCCATGTACTTGGCTGATTTCCCAACCATCTTGGCGGTGGATAGAAGTGCGAGCCCAAAAATGAATGGGAAGCAACTTTTCTGCCTACTGTATGTTGACATTTTGGTAATTCTCAACCAGACACAGATGGGCCTACAGGGGAAATTATATGCTTTTTATGAATATTGTGTGGCTAGGAAACTAACTGTTAATATGGACATATTAACAGTTAGTTAATATGTCATATGCATTTCTTGTGTTTTGAAAAGAGAGACCAGAGGTTTAGTTGGTACCTGGGCCCAACCAAATGGAAAATGTGACTGAGTATAAATATCTCGGTCTGGTTTGGTAAGTCTCTAAAATGGGAGATGTATTTGGAAGCCCAGAAAGCTAAAGCTCTTACATCAGTATATGGGTTTACAACATTGAACCGCATCAATGAGGATATGTCCCACAGAACATTGTTGAATGAGTATGATGCAATGATACTCCCATAAGTACAATACATAGCAAAAATCCTGTGCCTAAGTGGTAAAACTAGTTGAGACATCGAAGAAGGGAAATGTTTAAAACCCCTAATGTCATTACCGGGCTCATCTATGATCCAGGCAATAAGATCTGAGCTAGGTATGACATCATGGAATGCACAGATGCAAGTGGCCCTCTTAAGATTCTTGAAAAGATTGGGTACAGGAGAAGACATGAAAAGCTCACAATGGTGTAGGAATGAGTCCCAGCATAGTGACCTAAAATGGGTCAAAGAGGTCAAAAAGAAACAGCTCTCTGTTTGTGAAAATCTAATAGTGAGACTTGATCAGCAGACTCCTCTATTAGAAGCAACAAAGGGTGAACTAAGAACACTAGGGAAGGAAGCATCTAGGCTAGAAAATATGGGATACCTGAGAAAGAGAGAATCTGTAAAATGTATGATGAACAGTTAGGAGAAAGAAATCTGGTACCCCTATTTGGATACACTAACCAACCAATGCCTTAGAGCTGAAGTTCTATGATGGAGAATAGGCATTGATCATTGTGTATCGAATGGGAAAATCAAATCAGTAATGCTATGACCTGATGGTAAATGCTCATGTAGGTGGGGCAGAAAATGTGACAATTTATATATTATAATGGACTGTCAATATTTTGTACCATCGCGGAAATTGTTTTTATGTCCCATCTTTTTAAAATATGGTGTCGCCTTGCATACCCAAGGGATTAAACTTCTTACTGATATGTCAAACATCGATAAATCAATAAGCAGTGCAAAGTATATGAAGGTGGGAAAAATTTCTTGCTTGGAAAACAGAATTGGATGGTTGAAGGAAAGGCCAGAAGTTAGGGTGGTTATTGATCTTAAATATTTTGTATTTAAAATATTAGTTTTATGAAATACATTTTAGAATGGTATGGGTATTTTTTGTAGATGAAGTACTGTGTAAATTGAAAGGATGTAGGTGGAAATCAGTCTATTACTATGGTGCTGTTGAAGATTTGCATTGCAATGATTTTAAAATATTTATTGTGCCATGTTTCTATGCTGTTTAAAGACCTATGGTCTAAATAAATGTATTTCTACTGAGTGCTCCATCACTCAACCCCACCGAACGATGGGCATTGGGTTTGGGCTTGGGCAATTTCTAGATCAAAAACCCTAACTCTCTCACATCAGTGGACAGAACCGTCCGACATGCTACCAGAGTTAATAGACAAGATTTGATCTCACATTTCTGGGCCCGCTGCTACAGAGGATTTACCTCCTTTATGGATTATTTACTCTTACACGCTTGCTAACTTGGTCCTCTGATTAATCTTTTTTGCCTTTCTGAGGGTAAAGAGAGTTAGCATATCTTGTCCAATCAACTTAATTACAATTAACAGTGCAATCAATTTGGCAGCACATTGAGGACCCGGAATCGGTAGCCAAGGTCAATGGTGTTTATTACAAATGAGTGATCAGATTAAACTATATCACTCAAGACCAGACTATACCTGTATGGAATAGCAACAAGAAGAACCTAACCTTCTGAAAACGTGTAGGTGAACAAGAATTAAGAGCACAGGTAGCTCTGTTGCTGTAATACAAAATAACAACTTGACACATGATCCTCATAAAACAGTTGTAAATGGTCTTTTCTATACATTAGCAATCTAAGGGCCTGATTTAGATCTCAGTGGACAGGTTACTCAATCACAACAGTGTTATCCTATGGCATTTAAATTTTGGCAGATGGTATATCTGTCACTGTTGTGACGGATAACACGTTTACCGGGAAATAATTCAGGCCCTAAGACTTTCAAGCACAGAACGCACAGAAATTATCAGAGTTCGGAAATCAAATCACTCCATAGAAAACAATAGGGATTACGCAAAACGTATGAGTGATATTAGCAGTAGCATTGTAAAAGCTTGGTCAAGAGTCTTCAGTAATTTGAAACAAGAGTCGGTCTAAACCACACTTAGGAAAATTACAAGACATAGGGAAATGTCCTTAAGAGTCCATGGAAGGGTCAGATCAGTTTGGGAAATTGTCAGGTCGGAGTTCAAGGAAAGTACTGCATAGAATCTGCAGACAGGGGTGTAGCAAAGAAGTTCAGCATGCAGTCTGCAAGAAAGTCAGAAGTCAATTGGCCTGTTCAGCCAGACCAATCAATAAGTGATAATCAATAGAGTCCGTAAGCAATCCCCCTTTCTTTACATCAGTTCATTGTATATGATTCAATCTCTGTACGGATTCATATGGTACACAATGCAACAGTAGAGGAAAATCCCACACTGGACGTGGGAACACTGTCTTGGTCAGATGCTCAGGCTTGAAGTACAATAATCCATTATTCATTATTATTATTATTCATCCACAGATTTATCATGTGCACACACTCAAATTCCTTTCCCTGACATGTATCTATTGCTTTTAAAATAAATGTATCTATCTAAATCTAGCAATGCCTGATAACATATGCACGGAAAGCAAGTCAGCAAAAATATAAAAGCACAGTAGATTTATTGAACAAAGGTTTAGGCCTTTATAGTAACATTGCAAATTTAAATCAGTGATGCACATGTAATATGCGTGTGCATTCTTAAATCAATTGAAATATAATATTTCTGTAGTACTATTAGTTCGCATTGCATAAATCATACAGTAGGCAAAACTAATTGACAATAGCAACTGTGACTGGGGACTATGTTTAAAAATGCATACATGTAACATTAATGCATGCATCGGAAAATCTTTCTCATTTGACCTATACCAATATTATACACACATAAGGATAATTTGAAGCTAAGAACAATATTTCTAACAGTTACACAGACAATCTAGCACATTTTTATGAATCATGTGTAATGCTTCAACAGTGAAGTTAAGAGGATGATATGTGGAAACAATCACACATTACTATTCCATCTATTCCTTGCAGCATGCATTATATCTGTAAATCCTTTTAGTTGCAGTGAAGCATGTATGTTTTATTTTTACGTGTAAGGCACTTAATCATCAAAGGATGTTGTTTTAGTGAAGACAGTTCCTAAGCCAAACAATAATTACATTCCTTTCAACATTAGTAAGCACTCTTCTATATGCTATATGAGAACTATAAATTCTACAGTAAAGACGCTCTGCAACTGCTGTATCAGGTGTAATTTGTGCAAGAATCATTATAAGCAGTTGCCACTTCTCACGTGAAGCAGCAGTGGGGAGGGTAGGAGGCTGAGGGGGGCTTAAAAGACACAGTAAAAAGAACCCTTACCTCCTCTACTTTGTCCTCTCCGTCCTCTTCCATGCTTCTGTGCAAGCAGGAAGCAGGAAGCACACCCAGGCTCCCCTATGCCAAGCACAGAACTGCAATGCAATGATTGGTCTCAGTGCCGTAGTTTGGTGCTCAGACAGGGAATTGGAGCTTGCGCATGTTCTCCATCCAGCCTGTAACACATCCTGGGTGGAGAACATGCAAACTGTGCATGACTGTTTGGCTGGCCTAAGACAGCCATTCAAACATTCATGGGCACTTAGAGAGTGCCACCACTCCTCCCCCCGTTGCTGCCCATCCTGCCCACCCTGCAAAACTGCCTCAGCATGGAATAATAAAATGATAATAATCTCGGGTTACCGGAGGATATTATAATTTAATTTTTCCTATTTTGCAATGCTGATGGGCAGTGGGGGACGCTCCGCTGCATTAGTGTACATTCATTTTGTGTGTCAGGTATCAGTCGTTTTTAGGTTTTAGTGACGTGTAAAGAGTGGGCACCTTTGCGCTGTACACTGCAAATTCGGCATGATTCATTCTCCAATCCCATTCTGAGGGCAATGACGTATGCCTGGAATAGGGCTCACCTGTGTCTGGTAGAGAAGAGCAGGCTGCATAAGAGATACTCGTTATGGCACAATACAAGTTTTAAAATTAAGTCCACGAAAGTCTTGTGAACGCATCTAAGTTCTGGGGGCCTACAAATGTTTGAGAATTTACTGCCAGGAAGCTGAAAACGTTTTTGAGAACAAGAATGGAATTTAGCTTTCTACAAACATTCTTCTGGGGCTTTTAGTAGCTGTGCCACTATCTCAGTAAATTGCTCATAGCCCCTACTGTAGAGTGTGGCAATTCCACAAAATGCAGTTCTTGTTATTGAAAAAGTCAATGTCAATATGAATAATGATACACTCGTGTAAAAATGAGAGTGCATCTCTTTTGAAAAATTCCCCTGTCGTAAATTCCACATCAACTCAGACTCAAAAATACATATTTAGACAGACCCAGGACCGAGGTCTCTGATTGATAGATCACAGGTCGGGTGGCACATTGCCAACAGACAAACAGGAGAACAGGGAAACCCCAGGTCGATCACACAGATAGGCACAGTGACACCACAATGGTGCAGGGAGATTGGTTCTAGTAAAGCACACATGGCCAGAGGGCTGTGCACATTCCAAAAACACAATTCAGTCAGCTGCCACATGTAATTAAGAACACTAGCCAATCAAAACAGAGCACACACAGTAAATGATGTGATCATGCACTCCCCATGCTGGACATATGGACACATTACCCACTAGATGCATAGTGTCTATACAAGGTTGAGGACCATCTGGGTACCTCATCCAATAATAATAATAATAATAATAATAGGGAGTCTTGTAAAGCGCTTGGTGACGCACAACGGCGTGTCCCCGCGCTAAGAGAGGTGCGAGAGTTAGCAAAGGAGAGTACTTGAGCGTGGGGCAGCTACCGGACGTACAAGAATGTCTTTAGCTTCGCTCTAAAGATGGACTCTGAGGGTTCCAGATGCAGCGCGGTGGGGAGTTTGTTCCAGCTCGATGCTGCCCGATACCTAAAAGATCTGCCGCCCATCCGAGCTTTGAACACTTTGGGAATGGACAGGCGCCCTGAACCAGAAGATCTAAGGGAGCGGGAGGGTTCATATCGTGTCAGCAGGCCTTGCAGAGGCCGAGGTGCCCTGCCATTGACAATACGATGGCAGGTACAAAGCGCTTTAAATTCCACCCTACTTCTCACCGGAAGTCAGTGCAGGGCTTGGAGCGCGGCTTTAGATGCTAACTTCTGGGCAGTCTAAGAATCAGGCGGGCTGCGGCATTTTGCAAGACCTGCTGGCGACTCAGATTCTTCTCCAGAGTCCCTAGGTAGAGTAGGTTGCCGTAGTCCATTTTGGACGTTACTAGTGCATGCACTAGTGTTTGGCGGGCTTTGATGGGAAGGAGCTCCAGAACCTTCCTGAGACTCTTAAGTATCCCAAAGCAAGTGCCAACCACTCGGTTAACCTGGGGACCAAAGGTCAGGCTGGTATCAAACCAAATACCCAAATTCCTCGCCTCCTGGCAGGGAATTGGTGCCGGACCCAGGCAGGGTGGCCACCACGCCGACGTCCAGGCCGCTTGGTCTCCACCCACCACCAGCACCTCAGTCTTGCCTCCGTTGAGCTTGAGGCAGTTAGCGGACATCCAGGCAGCGAGATCTTGCATGCATGCTCTGAAGTTGTCCGCTGCAAGACTGGGTGCGCGTGATAGGGAGATGACCAACTGCGTGTCGTCGGCATATGACACCAAGCACAGACCGTGGCTCTCCACTATGGTGGCCACCGGGGCAACGTACAGATTAAAAAGGGTAGGACTCAGGGACGAGCCCTGCGGCACTCCCTGGTCCAAGGCTACTCGCTTGGAGTAGCAGTCGCCCTGTCTGACTTGGAAGCCGCGGTCAGCCAGAAACGATTGGAACCTCTTTAACGCTGCACCTCCTACCCCTCCTTTGTTCAGACACTGTAGCAAGGTGGAATGTGCTACAGTGTCGAACGCTGCACTCAGGTCCAGAAGAATCAAGGCCATGGTATGGCCCTCATCGGCGCCTTGCCTGATGGTTTCAGATGCCATAAGGAGCGCTGACTCTGTCGAGTGCCGTGGGCGAAACCCAAACTGGGTGGGATGTAGAAGGTTGGTATCTTCCACAAATTGCATTAACTGCAATTTAACCACCTTCTCTGCCACTTTGGAGAAATAAGGTAGTAAGGAAATGGGGCGTAAATTCTCAAGCTTTTCGAGGCTGATGTTGGGCTTCTTACGAAGAGGGAGCACCACGGCTTGTTTCCATTCCCTAGGCAACTTGCTGGACCTGAAAGAGACATCCAGCAGATGTCTAATATAAGGTTCAAGTGCCGTCAGACTATCCCCCAGCCGTTTAGGAGTTACTGGGTCCCGCGGAGAGCCTGATTTCACTGACCTACATATTCTGATCAGATCTTCTGCTGGAGGGCAGGTCAGGTTGAGCAGCAGGTCCTTGTCATCTGCCTCTTTTTTTAATTCTTCAAACTCACCTCCTGCAGAGAGTCGAGGGAATGCCGAATACATTTTGGCTACTTTGTCGCCAAAATATTCTGCAATGCGATTACAGGTGTCTGCTGAGCAGTCCTCCGTACCTGCTGAGAGCTTGGGGATGGTTAAGGATTTGTAAACACAGAACAACTCTTTCGACGAGTTCTCTGCACCCAGGATCCTGTCGGCATAGTGGGCAGCTTTCACTATCCTGATCAGGTTGTGATATGCCCGTCTATTTATGAGATATCTCTCTCTTGCCTGATTGTCATAGGCTACCCTCCACTGCCTTTCTGCTCGCTTGCAGTCCTTCTTAGCTCCACGCAGTTCCTCGTTGAACCAAGGTGCCGTTCTCTGTTTCCGGCCACCCTCCTTCGTCCGACCAAGAGGGGCCGTGCGATCCAGGGCAGCCGTGATGCGGTCATTAAGTAGTTTATTAGCTGTCTCCGCATCAGTACCTCCGGGAGGGCCCTCCGCGGTAAGAGCCATATTAAACTCTGACAGAGAGAACTTGGCCCATTTCTGTCTTTGGTAATTGAGGGGGGTACTGTCTGTCTCCTTGTGTTTTGGGAGCTGAATTACAAATGGCACCAGGAAGTGATCAGTCCAGGGGAAAGGCACAGGCCGCGCCACTGCGACTGCATCCCAGTTTGCAAATATCGGATCTAACAAGTGTCCGTGCTGATGTGTCGGAGACTGACCTTTTAACTCTAATTGTAAGGCCTGAAGGTCTTGTTGGAACTCAACCGCTCCTTTATTCTTCTGATCCTCTAGGTGCATATTGAGGTCGCCAAGGAGCAGAAACTTGTCTCTCCGTAATGCTGCCTCCGTAACACACTCTAAGAGGTTATCTTTAAACCTTGGCAGGGGTCCCGGGGGACGATAGATAAAATAACCCTTAACCGTGATACCCCCATTAATTTTAATGGAGAATGCGCCGGCCTCGCTTTCAGCTATTTGGACTAATTCTAGATGACAGGCAAGCTGCTGTTTAAAGGCAATAGCTATGCCCCCCCTCTGCCCTTCGGTCTATCTAATCTCACCATCGAGTATTCCTCCGGTAGTGCCTGAATGATATCCGGGTCAGAATAAGCATCTAGCCAAGTTTCCGTGAGAAATAACAGATCAAGTTGTCTCTCAGTGAGAAGATCGTTGATGTCAAACTTGTGGCAGCGTAATGATCTCACGTTAAGTAGGCCGCAGGATAATGAGGGGCTACCCCTTGTATCCTCTATCGCTGTTTTAAATGAGTATTCGCAGTGTCTACACCCTCCTTCCTTCCCTGTGTTTATGCTATGCTGACCGGGGACACAAGTGATAGTGGAAAAACTTACAAGGTCGTCTCTACTCCATTGAGTTAGAGTGGCAGCACCAGGGGTTATGGCCCTGGGCCGTGTCCGGTCGCGGACGGGCGCAGACAGGCTTGGCTTAGGCGCGGCTTCGGCGCGCACCCGGCGCGCCCGCTGCGCCAGCCCGCTGCGCCGTCTGGTGATACAACACATTATATGGTGGGAGGAGGGTGGGAGGCCGGTGCGACTAGAGCGCTGCCTCACCCCCACCTAAGATGGCACCCACCCCCGTCTGCCACCGGCTCTAAAGTCAGCTGGATGGAGCAGAAAAGACTGGAAGAGTGTGAAGGGGTGTCAGTGAGTCGGTAAGCACATTAAAATCACCAAATTACAAGCCCATGCAAAATTTATAAAAACGAGTACACAGTATTAAAAAGTAATGCAGCTGTCACGCTTTTTGTACAATTCTTTACTAGCAGCTCGCTGCCCTAGTTGTGCTCGCTAAGGAGAACTACAATGGGCCAGCTACAATACCATCATTTATGGCTGCAAAGACAAAGGGACACATTCCTTATCAAAAAGGATAACCAGAAACATTTTATTGCATTCAATGAGCAGGATAAAAGTCTATGTTAGAACGATTGTAAATTGACAAAGTCTTCAGACCCCATGACTGTGACTGTTGTTGTTGGTCAGTCTGCACTCATGTGCATAGGAGAAAGGGGTGACATTTTGTGTACAGAATCTGCCTTTATTGCCAGTGACTGGCCTGGTCTCAGCGTGTAATCATGAATAAAAGACTCAAAAATCTCTTATTAAACATTTGAAAAGAGTATTTTTTATTTGCAACTAAACACCCTGTTTTCATGAATTTTAACCTATAGGTTTTATGAATCTGTATACTGAAAAGCAACCTTTGGCCAGGTGTACTGAGCTTTTGACCCATTGCAACCCATCCAGTTTGGTGAATCTGAGGCTCTGTAACCACAAAACAGTTATTTTATTCCTCCCTGCCGAGAGTAGTATTCGGTCCTACAAGCTGGTAACTATCTAGAGGTTGATTTCTGAGACCGGAGAAGTGAGGAAATATGCCTGGCCCAGTGACAGGAACTGGGTATTGCCCCTCCCTTGTCAGTCCTCTGCATCGGTACTCGCCACAAGCGTGGAGACTTTGATGTTGCTGAGTGGCTAGAAGCTCTGAGTTTAGGAGCCACAACATGATGCCAGTCTCCTGTCTCTCCCAGTGTGGCCTCCAGGCTCCTACTGGGACTGCTGACCATTCGTGGGACTGGGAGCCTGCTGATACACATGGTACATGTCACTGTGGATACCTGGATGTGTAATAATGCACCTCCGGAGCTGAGGCCACTAGATCGTGCTGTGAACTAGACCCTGCATACTGGGTGGTGCCAACACCATAATTTCACTGGCACCCTTGGCCTGGTGTGAGCCTCTTTTTCTCATCTCAATATAAGGATAACTGCAGCAGATTTACACTCCGTTGCAGAAAGACTGCGGCCTGTGCTGAACCAGAGTGGTTCACTTGCCTGCTGGATCACTCCCTGTGCTCCATGCCAGCATGCTGCTGCCCTGTTGTGGGGCCTGTGCTGGTGGTTGTCCTCGAGGGAAATTGTTAATGGGTTCTGAGGACGCTGCTCCTAGAGGCAGACCGGGTATGCCTGTGCTGAAGTGCTACTATGCACATCCAATGTGCTAGCAAGAGGGCTCACTGCATATGTCTAACACCACTTAAATCATGTTTCAACCACCATGATTCCTTGAAACTGCTAACTATGCCACAGGCCCTGGAAGTGAAACTAACACCATAACCTTAATCGACCAAATCTCCTCAGTGAAGGATCTCATACACTCACCCTGGTCAAGGGAATAGTGATATCACCAAACATATGCCGCTGAGGAGAAGGGATAACCAACGCAGTTTGCACAACCCCTGTTAGCCTGCTTTGCTCATTGTGCTCCATTCCAGCACACAGCGGCGTCCGTGTTAGACCAACGCGTGGCCCAGTGACTCCAAAGAGACCTTTGGCTATATGGAGACCTCCAGGCCGTGATGAAGGTGCCTGGCTGTTTGTGCTGCTGAAGTTCAGTGGATCACTAAGCGATGGCAAGTTGTCCCAACTCGCGTACTCTCTGCGAATAAACACTGCACTAGTGTGCCGGGGACTGGAGCCCCCTCTCATGATGGGCTGCCTCCGCTCGGCACTGCCACCCGTGATCGTCCCACATCTCTAGAAGGCAAGATGGACACAGTGCTGAACGTGGTGGAAAATACCTGTTAAACGCTGGAGAGCAGAGACATCTCATTGGATAGTAATATTGACAGCATAGACAAAGATTGTACTTCAGAGTGAACAATAGCTGAACTCCAACTGCTATCCTAAGAAACAGCATATTTAGCCCAAATTTTAATGGACTGAGCCAACACCCTAGAAGCCAACGCCAAGGACACAGAAGGCCACTCATGCAGGAACAACATGTTTGTGGTGGGCCTTACAGAAGGAGTCAAAAGAAATGACCCTGTCATCTAGCTGGGTAACTGGCAGGGCTACCTATTTCTGCCTGATTTCCTCATGCAGTTTTTCTTGATAGAATGGGTGTACTGTGTTCCGATGCTGAGACCCCCAGCTGACCCCAGCTCCAGACGATGTTTATTTGTATTCTTCATTACTATGACAGAAAGATATTTCAAGCAAAAGCAGGAATCTCAATAAAATTATCGAGGCCAGTGCTACGTCATGTGGATCGCAGTCTACACAGTATAATGCCAGGGGGCCTCCTTCCTGGCTGTCAAACTTCGCTTGCACAACCTGCAACTGAAATACTCACTGCTCTTTCTGGCAAGATTATGAGTTGTGACAGATAGGAAGATTGGCTTCTTTAACCCACCGGATGATGCTTGGGAGTGGCTGGAGACTTCAAGACTTGTTTTTCCTAGCCACACTTAGGGAGTGAAATCTGGTGCCAAAAGGTCCAATGGCAACATTGCCATGGAGAATGCAGGGCAATGGGATGGTCTCTTAAGCCTGTTGCAGTCCCGGACCTGGAACAGGTCATACATGAAAGAAGACTTGTCCTCCAATCCGTAGTGGCAGTCAGTGAAGCTCAGCCTAACACCAGCCCTGAGGTACAATCTGCGGCATCTTCATGTGAGAAAAATCCCTTGCTGCTTGTCTTGTAGACATTGATGTGCTGACACCGTTGGAGGTCACTCCAATGTTGATGACATTATCTGAACTGCCCTTACTGGCACATTACATACTCATGGCAACCAACTATGACACTGCATGCTACTGGTATTATTACTGACTGTCACTCCACATATAGATACTCAGTCCCTATCATAATGCCAGCTCACATACCACATGCCCATAGGACACACAATAGCTCTTACATCAGCCAGAACACGCACACCAACATTGTTTGGGGTACACAGCCCTTGGCCGCAGCACCTCCTACAAAAAGACCTTCGTCTCAAGTTGTACTGCTGTAATTTACATACAGTTGCTGATAAGACTAGCATACTACTGGCATAGCTAATATAATCTGACTCTCCCATGTGTCCCATTGGGGCACTGAAATCAACCACAGACAACTTACTATATATGCAACAAGACAAACGCCTGGAACTAACTCAACACTACACCCTACTTAACCAATCCAGACTCTCTGCTGTCCCACCAGACACAAGTGCCTTCTTTAACACTATTTCATGACACTGTCTTAACCCCAATCAAAAAGTTGATCTAAGTGAACCAATCACACTGTTTGAGGTACAAGAAGCAGTCAAAGGCCTAGCTACAGGCAAAATGTCTGGTCTAGATCGCTTGCCTGTTCATGTTTATAGGGTGTATGCAATCTACAAATCCTTTGCTCCTTGTTGCTCACTATATACGATGAAGCCTTGGACACCTTCTGCCTTCCTTCTTCTTCATTTGAAGCACTGCTGATATCACTCCCTAAGCCGCACAAAGAACGCACTGGCCCCTACCATTGCTTAATATGGATTGTAAAATACTTGTCAAGCTCCTAGCGGCAAGGGTATCACCCATAGTTCTCATGTTAGTAAACACTGACCAGAATGGATTTGTGCCATCATGCAACACGTCCTTAAACCTCAGATGCTTCTTTCGACTCTTAGAATACATACCAGAAATGTGGCCCAAGGGGGCTTCCTGGTACTAGATTTGGCCATGGACTTTGATTTCCTAGAATGGGCTTTTCTGTTTAAAACACTAAACTGCCATGGTATCGAAGGTCAATATTTAAACCTAGTTAAACTTTTATTCACCTGCCTATTGGTGAGAACTGGCCCCCTGATCTCTGATTCATTCCGAATTCGTAAGGGACACCATCAAGGCTCCACACATTCACCCCTTTTTTTCTCATTAATCTCATTTCTCAAGAACCACAGGCTCTTTCCCTTCACGCTGATACCACAGAATGGGGTATTCCGAGTGTGATGGCTTGCAATCCATATCCCACTTTGCTGACGATTTGCTCATCTATCTTCACGACCTTGACTGCATCCTGGACTCTGTTGCCCTCACGTTAGATTGCTTTGCCTATCTATCAAGCCTTGAGGTCAATTGGACCAGATCTTGCTTGTTTCCCTCCACCCTTTCACTGGCAGACCCACAGCTCTTTTTCAACTGGACTCGCATGGCCTGCCAACCATCCACATTTTTCTACTTAGGCATCAAGGTGTATCATGGAGAAGCAGAGCTATAATGGCAACCTGTAATGGATTGTTGCCTCATTGAGAGCGTAATGGTTTTCTGTTGTACACTGCTGCTGTCAGTGACGGGACACATGGCGCTCCTTAAAATTGTCACTCTCCCTTGCCTCTTTTAATATTTTACTAATTTCCCTCTCTAAAATTCCTTCTACCTTTTACCACTCTCTAGAAAAGATGATACAGGGTTTCATTTGGAACAAATCCCACTGCAGGTTAGCTCTATCAAAACTATATTTTACCATAAATCACAGTGGACTGTCCGTGCCTAACTTTGAGCACTATTAGCTTGCCTCCAAACTTCAGTGGGATGCTAAATGTATGTCGGGCTTACTGCTTGTTGACACAGCAAGAATGGTCCCTGCTCATCTTCTTCATGATGTGCTTCACATATTCCATCCATGCACGCGAGTGCCCGAACCTAAATCCCTGCTGCCGGGGGTGGCACACTGCAGTTTTTGTCTTTCTCTCTTCCTCACACATGCAATGACATCACATACTGGTAAATACCGTGGCTTTGTATGCCCGGACTAAATGCCACTAAATCCTCAGAAGAATGAACCGCCTGGCATTCAGCAGGTAATTCCACAATCGGGGACCTATACCTTGACAACAAACTCCTAATTTATGAGTCATTATTACTTGAGGACAGCCTCCCACCACGTCATTTCCTCCAATAAAATTATCAAGTGATTGTCCTAGGAAGTTGTTGGGGTAACATTACACTGGCGACCCAGACACATCTCACAAAGCAATATATGCACGTAATGGGACGTGGCAGACATCAGATTCACTGGTTGGCTAACTCGCTGTGCTCCAACACTGATTCCCCGCTCACCCACCTTCATCACAAGTAGGATGAGACACTTGCTTGCCCCTTCACCAACAGTGGGGTCCAACATATGTTCCTTGCAATGCCAGAATTATCTTACTACAATACTACATAGTACACAGAGTGTACCTCATCCTGGCAAAATAAACAATATATGTACAGATGCCGACTGCCTTCGCTGCTCTCTCATAGATGCTTATCTCCTGCATAATCTCATGGGATTTTTGTTTCGGTTTTTTTTTTTATTTAATGCGATTTTAAATAGCGCAAACTTTCCCCGAAGGTGTCAGAGCGCTTTACATAAGAACCAGTTGCAAAACATAAGGACTAAGGATTACATGCGTTACATAAAAGATACAAACCAAAAAAATTGCAAATGTACAAGATGTAAAGTCACACAAAGAAGAGACTAGTGGAGTTATCTCTATATACATAGGGAAGGGATTTTTATTTATTTATTTATCTAAACTTGTATTGCGCACAGCTACCCTCAATGGGTTTCCCGGCGCCAGGGACAGACAAGAGAAGAAAGCAAGCAAAAAGCCCAAACAGAACAAACAGTGCAGAAGGATCAATTAAACAAAAGGGTCTTTAATTTTTTCCGAAATGAGAGGAGATCAGTCTCGGCTTTCAGAGCCGGCGGAAGAGCATTCCACATCCTTGGACCAAGATAGGAAAACGAGCGGCCGCCCATTTTGGCCAATTTAATTCTAGGGACCACGAGATTGCCACTGGTGGAGGATCTTAAAGTACGACCAGGCTCATAGACTTGAACCAGGTTCTGCAGGTATTTAGGAGCAGAGCCCTGACGAATTTTGAAAAGAAGACATAAGGTTTTAAATTGTACGCGGTTCGGGACCTTAAGCCAATGAAGGTCACACAGAGCCTTGGCTGCAGAGGATCTCCGGGGTACATTACACAATAAACGAGCTGATGAGTTATGCACCACCTGGAGTTTGTTTATTGTGGCCTTATCGGCCCCAAGATAAAGCACATTCCCATAGTCGATGCGGGAGATCACAAGAGCCTGGACGACAGTTCTCCGAGTAGAGCAAGGTAACATCCATAGGATCTTCTGCAACCATCTTAAGGTGGAAAAACAGATTGCAGCGACCTTTGTTACCTGCTGTCTCATTGAGGGCTTATCGTCAATAAGGAAGCCGAGGTTGCGGGCTACGTGGGTTGGATTCGGCAGAGGACCCATGTCGCAGGGCCAATGTCGAGGGCCCCACAGATCTTTATTTTTGCCCAAGATAACAACCTCGGTCTTATCACCGTTGAGCTTGAGCAGATGGTCGTGCATCCAGGCAGCAACGCGTGATAGCCCAGACTTCAAAGCAGAGACCTCGTGGCCCTCACTGCTAGAGAGAGAGAACACAATCTGCGTGTCGTCAGCATACGAATAGATTGTTAGGCCGGCGTCCTCCACGATGGTGGCAAGGGGTCTGATATAGATATTAAACAGCAAAGGGCTGAGAATCGACCCCTGGGGGACGCCGTATGCTGATGAATAGACAGCAGATTCAGCTTCTGTCGAAAATACCTGAAAGGTGCGTCCGCTTAAAAAGGAGGCAATCCAGGCCAGCGCAGATCCAGCAACACCAAGGAAGCGGAGAGAGTCAAGAAGGATGGAATGAGACACGGTATCGAACGCTGCACTCAAATCCAAAAGGATGAGTGCAAAGGTCTCCCCGCGATCGATACCGTGCCGAAGCCTCTCCGTCACCCCAAGGAGTGCGGATTCAGTGGAATAATGTGGGCGAAACCCGGATTGGGACGGATGGAGATATCCCACATTTTCGACAAACGAATTAAGCTGGGTGTTCACATGTCGTTCTAAAATTTTAGAACATGCAGGCAGCAGGGATATGGGCCTAAAATTTGCTAGGTTTGTGATGTCAGCGCCGGTCTTCTTCAACAAGGGAACGACCATAGCATGTTTCCACTCCTGTGCCATCGTAGACTTTATGAGAGGTATTCAAAAGTCTCATTAGGACTCTCCGTGGCTCGAGGTCCAACAGTTTTAAAATTTTCATAGGGACAGGGTCCCGAGGGGAGCCTGACCTGATACTATTTAGGCACGATAAAAAGGTAGTGTCATCAAACAAAGACCAGTCGTTGATGATCGTTGAAGGGATGGGAGGACTCCCAGAAGTAACCACCAGTGAGGACTCAGCAGATGGCGGGGAGGTAGACAAAAATTCATGAATATGCTCCACCTTAGAAATAAAGAAATCAGCAATGGCATCACACTGTGGTTTGTCCAAAGCCGGAGGAGAAGGTACCGTGTCTGCTCCTGTTAGCTTCTTTATCATTGTAAAAAGAGTCCGCGGACAATTCTGGGCTTGAGTGATCGTAGATGCCGCAAAAGCGGCCTTGGCCAGTTTACAGTTAACATGATATCTCTTTAGTGCCTCTTTATAAACTGCCTTACTGGGGATTGAATAGAAACGCCTCCATTTTCTTTCTAATGCCTTGCACTTGGCTCGTTGTGATTTTAGCTCCTCTGAGAACCAAGGTGCGGGAGGATAAAGGGATCTGTGATTCTTAGATATGGGAGGTAGAAGTGCAGTTACAGCATCCCTTAACCACTGGGACACTGCAGCATTAGATTCTAATCCAGATTTTTCCAAAGTCGGGATAGATTCAGAAAGGTGTTGATTAAATGCCACCATATTAAGCTTGTCCCACCGATAAGAAAGCTTGCTCTTACCAGCACAAGGCTTAGCATTAGATGAACAAAGAGGTAACACAAAATGTACTGCAAAATGGTCAGTCCATTCTAGTGGGCGGGCCCTTTGGGAGCAGTCATAGGGTAAGTTAGAAATGATTGGGTCTAACAGGTGACCCGCTGAATGGGTAGCCCCAGAGTTTCGAAGTGAAAGATTGAAAACTTTGAGATCTGACAGTAACGACTGACTGAGGGTACCTTCAGCGTCCTCAAGATGGATGTTGAGGTCACCAAGAATGGTGAAATTAGCCGATTTAAGTAATACAGGGGATATAATATCGGCCAGAGACGATATCCAAGGGCCAGCATTGCCCGGAGGGCGGTATATTAGAAGACCAGTAAGCGTTAGTTGAGGGCCAATCCATACGAATGGATATACTCTAAGAGTCACATAGGAATGGTAGAGAGTACAAAGGTCTTCTGCATATACTAGTGATTCGAGTTATCTCTATATACAGAAAAGCAGAGTTCCATTAAGTGGGGTCGGAGGGGGGCTGCAGACACAGCACCAAGGGAGGGTGGGAGGGATATGAAGGTATGGGCAAAAGGAAAATGAGAAAAGGGAAGAAACATTTGAGGATTGTCAAGGGGGAAACGAGGGAAGAGGGTTAGAGGACGAGGGAATGGGCAAGATGGCGGGTCAGGGTCCAGAGAAAAGTGGCCGAGAGCAGCAGCAAATTGGCGGCCAGGAAAAAAGAAAAAGTAAAGAAGTCCAGGAGAGTCCTTGGCGGGACAGGCCGCTCTCAGTTACTTGGCTACTTGGTGCCCTCTCTCCCCATATGGACGCTGAGGGTGAAGTACCCATTGGGACTCAGCCTGTAGGCCTGCACGGAGTTACCCCACATCAGGATTCTGCGCTCTCTCGAGCAGGAAGCGTGCCCCGGGGGCCACGGACTCGCTGATGTCCAGCTGCATGTCCCCGGCCAGGAAGACGGGGTCATTGTCGTTGATGTCCTGAACCTCCACCACGGCGCTGTACAGCTCCAGGAGGTTCTCGGCCACCACCTGGGGTGGGTATGTTCGGGAAGGGGCTGCGGTGTGCCAAGCAATATAGGTTGGCACTGGAGGGTAGACATGTCTAGGGTTAAAACGCAGGGCCGCAATCACTCACTGCAGGCTCCGGATTCTGGAGAGTCTATGCTCAGAGTACGGTGGCCATCTTGGCGTCAGGCAGCACTGGTAGAGGAGCTGCTGCAGCAAAGGAGAAGGCTTGGTGAATTCTGCCCCTGGCTGGGTGGGCAAGTCAGTGCATAGGAACCTTGCTCACCTCCTACTCCCCCACTACCCCACTCCCCCACTGCCCACACCTCACTGAGGTGTGGGCACCATTTTGAAGTCAGGCCCGCTATTCCAGGTAGGCCTCCCCGGACGAGTATGCTCACCGTGGCTCAGATCGCAACAGAAGGGCCGCTTCTTCCATGGACAACAAGCAGCATGTGTCCCCCATAAGTACTCACTGTTCCACAGGTCGCAACAATCGCCCCGCCTCTGATGAGTTAACTTCCCCGCAGCTCCTATGTATCGTCGCCGGGCACGACATGCACTCCCCTCAAGGTATCAATGTGCGGTGCGCCGCGATCACCAGGGGGTCTTCTCCCTGTACCCTCCGGACCGCCGCTCAAGCTGGCTAGGGAGGCTCGGGACTGGTTGCTGGCCCGCGCCCCTGCATCGGAGGATGTGTCCACCCCATGTCTGGCGCCGGATCAGTCCTGCACCCTCCGATCAGTAGAGTGGTTCTAGGGGGAGCCGCCGCCGCCGCACCGGGAGTGAATTGTGCGCCCCCGCCCAGAAACATTAGCGGGAGGCTCCGCCAGGAATCAGCAAGCGTTTGGTAGCCCTACCTCCCGGGAGCAGCTTCATACCCCCGCGTCTCATTGTTCTGCTCTCAGCCATCTCTGGCTTCAGCTCCGCTGCTCCGGGCCTCGGATCCGCTATTCCGGCTGCAGAGCCTCTGCCAGTGTAAAATCCACATATCTTCCCTAATCATGTAGAGTGGGCGCCATGGCGGAGGCTGCTTGCTGAAAACGGGACTGCGGGTAGATGCTCCTCTGTAACGCTGAGATGGCGCTTACCGCAACACAGTGCCTCGGCATCCGCTGTCTGCTGCCTCTGTGGTTATCGCTGGGCTTCCCTTGTGACTCGGGCCACTGCACTCGGAGCGGGAAGAAGAGTCGTGTCAGCCGCCATTTTTGGCGGCGCTGCAAGCTCCATTCTCCGGGACGCTCCACACCTACAACACTGTCGGCAGGAAGTCACTACTAAGTTATCCGCCTTAACGGGACACTCGGAGCTGCACACCTCCGAGGTGACCATTCTCGGTCTCTAACCAGGGTCACATCTCATTTCCTTGACCTGGGACTGAACACAGCCAAACATCTATTCACTGGAAGATGGAAGGCACAGGAATCCCCAGCACTTACTGCTTGGATGCAGTCCATTTTAGTTTGAATTCAGGAAGAATGCATTGAATTGCACAGGTAGGTCAACCTAGGGCTCCATAAACACCTGATGGCGTTCAGCTGGACACTATGTTAATGAAACAATGAACTGTTCCTCAGTTTGCCCCGACACCAGACACAAATTCGCCATTGCACCTATCAGACGATGCAATGCACTAAGCACAGTGCTGGTCTATTGAAGCTTTAGGGGCTTCCCTACACAGCACCAGGTTATCAACTGGACATAACGCCTCTACGCTACAACCACTCACTGCTTAAAATGAGTGAAGATAATTTGCTCTGGGGAGGAGGGGGGGGATGTCGAGAATGTTAACATTTTTCTTTTTATTCAGTTCACCTGTTTATTGCTAGATACATGATTGGCCCTATTTAAGCATAGCAGTGGTTATAGCACACAACATGCCTGAATCTGTAAAGCTCACTTTACTGTTGGGATAACTGATAAGACTTAGAAATAATCAAATGACTCCGGCAACAGATACATGTAATAACAGGTAATTTGCACTATTGTTCATCGACCCATTACCATCATGTATATTGAGTATAATATTATAATATTGTTCGACATGTGCTAACCATGTATGAAAATTGTAAAACAAACCTAAATAAACAGATTAAAAAAAATAAACATATTTTATGATTCAGAAATCTTTTTCCAGGGAGCAAAATAGGTGTTTGCAAGGGGTTCGATCAGCGCATCCCTTCTAAATACCCAATTAGAAAGTTATTTATCAATTGTTTTTTTTTACCATAATTCCCGTTGCAATCCATAAATAAGTTACCAACTCCTTAATTGCTGTGGCAATATATTCGCAAAAGAGAAGGGTGAGGCCATGTGAGGACCGATAGGAGATCAGAAAAGAGGCCTGGTGTTACAAAAGGGAAGACAAGGACAGATTTACAGGAAAAGAGTAATCTGTTGCTAAAGCTCTGTGCAATAAACTTTCTGATTTTAAGGGGAATACTACTTAGGAGCAGTATTCATGAAGCCCCCACTCTTTCTTCCTAACTCCACGATCATCAGAGGCACACTGGCCAATACAAGTATTTGACTGTTGGGCTTATGTAATTTAATGTTATTTAATGCTGCCCCTTTCAATTATAAACAATACATGATGAATCAAAAAAATCACTTTTAATGCAGTTACATATTTAACGTTTAGCTGATCTAGCTGGTAGAGAAATGTTGTTAGTCACACTCATTGAAGTTGGAGACAGATCAATTGGAAACAAAAGAGACAAGGTTACATTTATATTTGGAATTTAATTATTGTTAAACGAGTAAATAGCAGAAACTGTTAAAGATTTTAAAAAAACTTCATTTACCATTTTTTGAAACCTCTGACTCTTGGGTGGTCACAATATTTTCTTCATGTTTTGCACCTGTACCAGAAACAGGTTTTCCCACTGAAAAAAACATCAATATACAACATGTTTACAAAAACTTTACTCTCACTTAGATACAACTATATGTCTATGGTCATTGGGCACACAAAGAGTAGGTGTGTACTCTACTGATGTACATTTTGGTAGGACATGTTGAGAAGGAAATGGTGCATTGCTAAGAATAAAGGGTACATATCTTTATTCATACCAAAAATGCACAACAACAAAAAATGAAAATTCACTAGTTCTATTTTCCTTGAGTGATGCTACAATGCCTCAACTTTGGATTTGGGTTAAATAAAGTTAAATTTGCAACATGTACCTACCCCATTTCACTAGATCAAAGAGTATTATATTCCTCACCACTATTCCAATATTAAAATTCCTCAGATTAGGTTCAAAGATTCTTCACTTGGTTTGATAAAGATCAAAGGTATAAAATATCCTTGTGATATGAATTCATTCAATAGTCTTGATGAATATAATAACCATTAAAAGAAATCATAAAAGTCATAAAACTTAATCCCAACAAACCTCATAAAAATGCAATTTCATTACAGTAGTTTCAGCCAGTATATAAAAATAATTCCTCAAATTGATAATTTTATCTCTGCAATGCCTAAATTATTGATTACAATTAACCACAAATTCCAAGATATATAAAACTCATGCTGTCCTATAAAGTGAAATGGTCGGAAAACTGCATTTAGAGAAAATTAGCAAATAAATCTTAACTATATAAACACACTGATGTACATAATGCATAAGCACTCACAATCATTTTCAAAGGACAACCCAAAAGCTAAAACTGCTAAAATGTACAATGGTTTTAGTAACGTTTTCACTTTATCCAGTTGTTGAACAATAACTGACTCACAGAAAAAAAAAGCAGGCCAGGTATGCTTGCCATCAAAATTCATTTCGCCTAGTATCCCAATTGACAACCAGATTGGGCGCAACCATTTTCTGTGCACACTTAATATTAAGGACAAACAAACATAATACGATCAAGAGTCACAGAAGTATTGCCACAAGCTGGGCATGAATCAGATGAGGAATTGTTATTCCAATTGCTACTGATCAATTGAAGGGGCAAACAGCCTGCTCTTTTTTTATTTTCAATTATATTGTTGAGTTTTTATATTTTTAACTCCTTATGTCAAGATTATAAACCATGAGAGTAAAATATACAAAAAAGCAGCAAAAGATAAATACACCTTTCATTTGTGATTTACATAGAATACATACTGTGGTATTGTGCCATAAAGTGGCTTGTGCAGTACATTGATGATTATTTACAAGCTCTACGCCATAACGAAAAGATTCTAGATACAACAGTCAAATAATTCTCTGTCTATTACCCAACTGACATTAAAAAGATCCTATCCCTCATAGGAGCCTCTACATGAAAACTTGTTTTTCCGATTGGATGTGCCTTTCTGTGCATAAACTAAAGTTTCAATATGGTATATGGGTAAAAGCTGTGCCAGCCATTGGCGAAATGAGGAGGTAAGAAGGTCCAACCATGCTATGGACACCCTGCCAAAATATGTACCAAATCCACCCTATACAATTGCAGGGTGGACACTGCATGCCCGCAGACTCTCCCATTTCAATATTTTCCCAGGAGTTATATATAGGGCTCCCGGTTTTATGGTATTTATTTTTTTGCCATTTCCGTCTGTATTTATCCATATTTATTTTTTGAGCATTTTTTCTATATTTATCCACATTTATTTTTGCCACAAGCAAAAGACGACGCTACAGCTAGTATTTTTCCACATTTATTTCAGTTGACACTGCACATATGCGCTTGGTTGTTATGATCAACACAATACATTACAAACAACCACATATGAGTAAGGCTGCAAAGCTGTTTAAAACAAAATAGAAACCAACCAAAGGGCTGACTTTAATTTGATAGCGCATGGAGGCAAAGGAAAGCACCAATGCAGTTTGCCTGAATCAGCACACTGAAGCATAACCTGCTGAAATGCCAGTGCTCTATTCCAATCCCAGCACAGTTGCTGTAATCTCATTCTATCAGATGGCTCAGCAAGTTAAGTGGTGGTTTCTGACATGTCGTAAGCACATATGTCTGCAGAGTCACCTCAGTCCTTCATCTTTCAAAGGAAGGTAACATTAAATCCATACGCTGGTTTGGTTTGCATTTATTTTTTCGGATGGGGTGCTGATTTTTACAAGGTGAACAGTGCCCAATATGTTGTCTCTTTACTAGAGGTTTAGTAAATATATTTTAATATTTTATAAACCCGACTGCATGCAGGCTTCCAGCAAGGTCTCAAAAGCAGAGCTCCTGTCCTTCACCTCGCTTCAGGAAAGTGTATCTTTCTAAGATCTTAGTCGTACAAGTCGCATTTAATACTCGTTGTCCTTGAAAATACTTTATTCGATATTGTCATATCATAAAAGTACAGACATTCTATAAAAACATATTTGATAAAATATCCAATTCATAGAATAAAAGGCAATAAAACATTATTTACATTAATAAAAACAATTTGATGACAATACTAAAGTACAACAATATTAAAATGCAAGTAAGGTAAAAAACAGTAGGTATAGGGTCTATACTTTGTTAGCATTTAACATCCTGGTGCGGATAAGCCTGGCACATGATAGATATTTTGCCACTCCACATACAATAAGATGGGATGTTGTATCAGTTGTGAGGAAACGTTGGGCGACCCGAAAATCTCTGACCCCCAACTCTGTACAAACTGGTTTCAACCATCTCAGTCTTGCCCTCTTGTAAGCTTTACAGCCAAACAGAAAATGTGGTAGGGATTCTGATTTACACGGACAGCATGGGCGATTACTGTTTGAGACCCTTGATCCTTTCCATCTTTCAGTGAATTTGTTGAGAGGTAATGTCCCATACCTCATATTTAGGAAAATCGATCTGTCTCTTAGTATTCTGATGAAATCTAAAAACGGTTCCAACTTTCTGCTTGGCTTGTGTTCTAAGAACTGTGTGGTTAAAGATCCCCATTTCAAGCTCTTCTGTGCCTCTGCATCTACCCACTCCCAATAGATTTTCCTAATTACTTGTTTTTGGGGGGGGGGGGCGACTGAGAGATGCAGAATTCTGCCAAGCTCAGTTTAATGAACATTTGTCTCAATTTGTTTACCCACTGTATTTTGTTCGCAGTGTTCAAAGTAATCAGTTAATCCAACACCAAAGCATAATTTGCTAGCTCTGGGGTCCTCCTCAGGCGCACCCAAAACAGCAAGGGGCGGAGATGAACTATATCTAAGATAGAGCGTTTGCCCATATCATGGAAGAGGGGTTTCAGCGGAGTTGAGATTGGAAGGGAAATACCGTTAACCTTATACTCCAGTCTTTCCTGAAACACCTTGCCTTGAAGAATTTCAGTCACAACAAACTTCGCCTTTAAGGGAGGCTGGGTTAATATTTCACGTAGCCAGTATTTCTCGCCGGGTGGGGACTGGAAGAATTGCCTTGCAAAGATGTCGACTTTTCACCAAACTCCTTACAATTTTGCACTCTGATTTCAGGCTCACTTAGGTGGAGTTCTGAACAAAGGTAAGAAAAATATCTACATGGCGGCGCAAAGCTGCTGCTGAATATTTCCATTGCGGTGTCCTACTTTATCTCTTACTGAACTCCAACTTGTCAACAGGCAAACACGCCAATTGGAAAGTACAAATTGCAGAATACAATGCACACTCCCTGAGCTGCATTTATCCTAATCCTTCGGCTCAATGAACGTGAATTGCTGTTCTGAAGAAAACAAAACAATACGAACCCCCCTGGTGTTGCCGGTTCATAGGTGGGGGGTCACAGGTTCGAATTATGCCATCTCCGTTTTAAAGCGTTTAAAAATAAAAATGTCATTTTCAATGCAAACACAGCGAATAAACATGTTTGCACATGTATTCCGTTTTATACTGCCGGCTGATATGCAAAATTTGAAGTGTGGCAACAAGCTCAACACACACCGGTCACTTTCACAAAGTAAGGACACCACAAGCCCCCACCCCTCCCCCACCCACATGAGTGTGGTGATCTAGTGGGCGGAGGATAGAAACCCCGGGGGACACAGCTTGAGATAGATGTACCGATATTCAAATACGGTAGCTAAGCTGCCTGTTCGTGGGGTTGGGGGGGGGGAAGGGAAGTGGAGAGCCCGAGGCTGCAGTGGGACAGCGGGTGTGAGGAGCAGTATTCAAGGGGTAGTGTCCTGGGTCACTGTGAGGCCGCCATTAATCTGTCCCCTGATTACACAGAAATACACTTACTTAACTTGTGAAATGGCATCAGGCTGGCGCAGAGCTCACTTGAGCAGCGGAACCCTGGAGAATCCAGCATCAGGAACAGGGGTGTGACAACTCTGGGCTGAAGCACGGCAGCGCAGCAAAATTTACTAGTATTTTGCTGTTTCTACATATAAATATAGACAAAGGAAAAATAGTTTTCCGTCTGTATTTATATGTGGAAATCCGTTTAAACAGAAAACCGGGAGCCCTAGTTATATATAAGCTAAAACATACTTTAAAATGTTGGACTTGCAAATTAGCCAACATTAATATTGATTGAGCTAGATCTAAAGAATCAGCCAAATCATGATGTCCTACTTGTAGTTTTTTTGCCACCGTCTAGCAAGTTTGTCACTATCATCCAACATTTGGTTGTTCAATAGCTGATACAGGGAACCTATTGAGGTCTTTTCACTGACAATCCAACTCTACAATCTCAACCTTAGTGAACCCTACTAACCCTCCTCATTCCCTTCCCCAAAGACCCCGAAACAGCAAGTATTAAAAAAAATTATTATGCTTGAGCTTGTATTTCAACCTAATGGCCTCAACCTTAAACAAACCTCCAAGTCTGTAGGGGCTATGTTCCATCCTGCGTCTAACATGAATGTCCCAAAAAAATACCTTGTAAAATGGGATTTCTATGCATCGGTGTATAGCAGTTAAAACAGCCGAAAATCACTTTTCTCTGAACAGCTGACCATATTCGAAATGCACAACAAAGGGTCTTAAATTACACCCTCCTAAAATACCCAAATTATACATGCTTCAGCAGACACCTCCAGGTCTCTTCCCCTAACATCAACACATAAGTAGTGGGGAGATTATTCACTACAGCCACCCCCTCCTTAATTTGAAGAAGGAGCGCTGTAGCCCAAGAGTATAATCTAATATTCTGATCCCCTATACACATCCTTTCAATAACCACCCAATCAATGACCAGGAGACCCTAATGTGGCTTGGCAGTTCGGGCTGGACTGTTCCCATCAGGCACAGGGTCAGACTGATTTGCATATAGCCATGTCTGAACTGGGGTGGCAGAGTGGGCTAAAGAACGGTGATGGATTAAACCTAGATCTTTTGAGTGTTTGATTGATTCAGATGCTCCATCCATCACCACCCCCTTTTGTACCGCAGGAGACCCTATTAGACACTTTTTGTGCATCCAAATGTATGAACGCCATAGGGTCACCTCATGTAGCAGCTGCATCAACTAGGGTGAGAAACCTGCAGATATGGGCAGATGTGCCTTACCCGGGATACATGTATTTTGCACGGGGGAAAATATCTTACTGGTTACTGTAGATTATCACAAAGCCAATATTTTGGAGTAGATCTTAGCGTTGCTATTCGTTAATGTAATCGGGTGATATGATCCTAATTCTTTCAATGGTTTATTTTTCTTGGGAAAGACTATTATATTAGCCGAAGCCAATGAATCAGGAGGGTCTATCCCATTCTGACCTGGTGTAACCAAATCCAACAAATATACTCTAGAGGCCTGATTACGAGTCTGGTAGTGACACTGCAGTGGTCACCTTACCGCATCTGAAAAGGTCCAGAGCTCCCCAGGAAAAAAATCTGTCTCTATCTATTTCTCTTACTTTAAGCTTGGGATGGCCATTGAAATATTCTTCATTGACGAAAGGCAGTTCTAAAGATTCCACATTCTCCTCATTCAAAGTTACATATAATACTGAATTCATATAGCCCCCACATCCTCAGCTATTATTTCTACCTCGCTCATATGAAGTCACAGATAAAACATCTGTAAAGCTGCCCGTATTCCTTCTGGGCCAGATACTACTCCTACAAAAGGATCTTTAATTTCCTTAACCTGCCCCTGCCAGTAAACAGTCTAATTTAGGTTGCCAAAAGATGTCCCGCCCTTTCACTGTACTCGTGAAACTTGTGTCTCCAAACAGTATATTTATTAGCAGCATTTTTTGCAGAAATGTCTACAAATGCAGCTTTAGCAAGTGCCTCTATTAATTGTGCTGAATTCCCCTCTAACTCAGTTGACATTGCATTATTCAAGAAAGTTTTCAGCCCTTGACAACGGCTCATGTTTATAACTATATGTAATTTGTCTTTCTTTTTGGCATTACAAGCTAAACCTTAATGTCTCCCCTTATACCCCAGCCTTAAAGACATCCCAAATCACACCTACTGAAGCACTCCCTAAATTGTTAGCCATTACACAAGGATCCACACCTTTATAGCTATCCCCGAGTAAGTGTACATTGAAAAGTACAGCAGACAACTTGATATCAAAACCAATAAGAAAAAAACAATCAACAGGTCATTCAAACTAAATATATTCACTATAGCAATCCGTATATGCATGTGCATATGAAATTATTCATTTCATATGCAAAAGAATGCCACACTGTATCTGCAATACCTTACTCTATTTTTCTACCAGATGCTGCTTCACAAAACAAACCTTTCTATAAGCCGGCATGACCGCCCCACTCCTTCCATCCACCCCAAGATGCCCCTCAGCCACCCCATTCCACCACCAAGCAACTGATAAAAAATTACCCTCATGATGCCACTCATGGTAACAATCCATTAAGAAAACCATAACAAACTAAACGATGAGGACGAATCAGAAAAAAAGCCCCCATTTTGCAAAAGCATACCGGCTTTGCTTTATACCACCCAGATAAAATATATACATGACCACAAACCTACCCCAAGCCCAACTTAGATATCAACCAAGCTCAGAACACCCGGAGATCCCCTTTAGATATTCTTGAGCCATTATCTCTGATGTAAATGTCTGAGCCCTCCCTTCAAAAGAACCTTTAGGTGAACTGGGCTCATCAAAAACACCTCACAGCCCACTCCCCGAAAAGATGCAAGCAACTTTCATAAGCGCCACTTCTTTTCCACTGTAACATAGCAAATATGCGGCCAAACTAAAAAGTATATCCATTGAAGTATCATTTCACCTCGGACGTGGCTTTGTCAAATATTTTCTGATGGAGAGGAAAGTTACCGAAAAACACCAATAATGCCCTGGGTTTCTCCAAATGCTCAGCTTGTCAGTTTGTCTTCGGCAACAATGGAAACCAATGGACTTGCTGCACTTCAGAGTCCCAATCCCGGAGTGAAAGTTCAAGAAAATGCCCTTCAAGTAAGCCCAGCATAAATGTCCTGATATTGTTTTCCTCGACATTCTCTGCAAGACCTAAAAACGTCTCTGCTGGCGATTTTCAAAGTGCTCCAGTTTCCATAGTACATCAGCCATTTGAGATTCTTCTTTGTCTTGGTGCTCCTGCAATATTCCAACATCAGCATTCGACATCGTCATCCTTTGATTTTCTAACCAGGCTTCCCCTTGCATCTGTTTAAGTGTACTATAGATACGTTCAATGGAAGTATCTGCCACTACTGAACCAGTTGGTGTCGCAATCTGAGATGCACCACCTAACCCTGAATTATTGTGCTCATAAACTTGCTGGGTAGCCAATTAGTCCCACATTAGCTGCTGAGCAATATCTGCATCTATGTCTTGACCTTTTCCAGGGACTCTGCCCTTCTCTTTCCACCTTTTCTGGGCCTGCGGTGACTGGTTTCAAAAGACTGCAACTGAGGCTTCCCCCAGAGGCTTCTGGCCCAGACTCCTCATTCGTTAGGACATCACCTAATCTGGATATACCAGAATTATCTGTGAGCTAAAATAATTTTTACCCTTGCTCTGAGGAACCACCCTCCTTCATTGTACATGGCACTACAGGGCTTTTCAAGCTCATCTCGGTGCCCAGGGAGGGAAAATTGTATTTCACAATGCCCCCAGCAGTTTTTGCTTTCTTCCCCTTTTTCCACCACTCCAGCACACCAGGGGTCATTGTGGTTTCCAGTCCGAGAGATCTGCTCTCTCCAATCCCTTTCTTTGGTGTGCCCTCCATTTTCCTAGTGTTCACCACACCCCAACTTTACTCCTTTACCTGCTGCATCCCCCCACTGGAACTCACAGTCTCTGTGGGGAGGCCAGCCTGTGCTCTCCTCTGTGAGTCAGTATGCTCCAAAGATTCATGTTTACTTTCAGGCTCTATATCCTTCAGAAGCTACCTCCTCCAGAGGAGGCTCAATCAATCAATCAATCAATCAATCAATCAATCAATCAATCAATAAATCATTTGTGAAGTGCACTAAATACCCGGGCGCTGGGGGGGCCCTACTGATCAAACAGCAAGGTCTTGAGTATCCTCCTGAAGGTCAGCAGGTCTTGGGTCTGTCGTAGGCTCAGTGGAAGGGTGTTCCATGTCTTGGTGGCTATGTGGGAGAAGGATCTCCCACCGGTAGTTGTTCTTCGGATGCGCGGGACGGTGGCAAGTGAGAGATCGGCGGAGCGGAGCTGGCAGTTGGGGATGTAGAAGGAGAGCCGTCTGTTGAGGTAGGCTAGGATGGTCTTGTGGAATGCCTTGAGTGAGTGGGTGAGAAGCTTGAAGGATATCCTCTTGTTGACTGGGAGCCAGTGCAGGTTTTTCAGGTGGGGGGTGATGTGGCCGTGGCATGGTACGTCGAGGATCTGTCGTGCCGAGGCATTTTGGATGCGTTGTCGTCGTTTGATGAGCTTGGGTGGGACTCCCGCATAGAGGGCGTTTCCGTAGTCGAGTCTGCTCCTGACGAGGGCCTGGGTGACTGTCTTTCTTGTATCTGTCGGTATCCATCTGTAGATCTTGCGGAGCATGCGGAGGGTGTTGAAGCAGACGGTGGAGATGGCGTTGACTTGCTTGTTCATTAAGAGCGTTGAGTTGAGGATGATTCCCAGGTTGGGTGCATCAGTGGTGGAGGTAGGAGCTACCCCCAGTGTCATCGGCCACCAGGAGTTGTCCCAGGCTGAAGGATTGGAGCAGAGGATGGGAACCTCCATCTTGTCCGAGTTCAGCTTCAGACAGCTGGTCTTCATCCAGTCAGCGACGGCCTTCATTCCTTTGTGGAGGTTGGCTTTGGCAGTGATGGGGTCCTTGGTGAGGGAGAGGATCAGCTGAGTGTCGTCGGCATAGAAGATTATGTTGAGGTCGTGTTGCCAGGCTATGTGTGCGATCGGGCCATGTAAATGTTGAACAGCGCCGGGCTGAGGGAGGATCCCTGGGGAACGCCGCAGATGATCTTGGAGGCTTTGGAACGGAATGGGGGAGGCGGACGCTCTGGGTTCTACTTGAGAGGAAGGAGGTGGTCTAATCCAGAGCCTTGTTTCAGATCCCTGCGGCGTGGAGGCGTGTGCGTAGTGTGTGGTGGCAGACGGTGTCAAAGGTGGCAAAGAGGTCTAGGAGGATGAGTGCTGCGGTCTCGCCGTTGTCCAGCAGGGTCCTCATGTCATCGGTGGCGGAAATGAGGGCAGTCTCAGTGCTGTGGTTGCTGTGGAACCTTGACTTGGAAGGTTCCAGGATTCTGTTTTCTTCTAGGTATCGGGTTTGCTGTCTGTTGGGGCTGTCTGGGTGTTGAAGCTGTCATGGATGTCTGTTATCTTGCGGTGGAAGAAGGTGGCGAGGGAGTCTTACGACGGCAGGATGTCGTTGGTGTTGGAGCTGGGGTTGGAGAGTTCCTTCACGATGTTGAAGAGCTCCTTGCTATTGTGTGTGTTGTTGTCAAGGCGGTCTTTGAAGGAGGTCCTCTTGGCCGCCCTGATGAGGTGTTGGTGGTTGTGGATGGGGTCCTTGTGTGCTGCGCGGCTGTCCGGAGTTTGTTCACTGTACCATTTATTCTCTAGTTTCCGGCAAGCTTGCTTGGAGGCAAGGAGTTCTGGAGTGAACCAGCTGGCCCTCTTGCTGGTGTCACTGTGGGGGGTTTCTTTAGTGGGGCGAGGGTGTTGGTCTTCGGTGATTATGCTCCAGCAGTGGCGGGGGATCTGTTGGGTGCGGTGGTGTGTAGTGGGTTCTGGAAGGTGCAGTGGATGCAGCGGTGGATGGTCCAGAGAAGCTCTGTGGTGTGGCTGACAGAGACGTGCAGGCTTGAGGAGAAGACAGCGTCGCGCTTGTGGCCGGCGGAGTGGGTGGGCATTGTGACGAGTTGCTTCAGTCCGAGGTTGGCAAGGTTATTATTCAGGGTTGTGGAGTTGTTATCGTTGTTGTTCTCAAGTTGAAAGTTCAGGTCTCCAAGGAGGATGTAGTTGGTGGAGGTCAGGGCGTGCGTGCTGATCAAGTCGGCGATGGAGTCATTGAACTGGGGGAGGGGTCTGGGGGTTCGGTAGATGAGGGTGCTTCTGAGGGTGGAGTTAGGGTCTGTGCGGTTCTGGAAATGCATGTATTTGGCAGTGCTGAGCGCGTCGTCGGTGCTAGTCGAGACCCTGATACTGTTCTTGTGGACAATGGTGATTTCTCCTCCTACTCAGTTGGTGCGGTCTCTGCGGGTGATCTTGTGGCCGTCTGGGATGGCTATGGCGATGTCGGGTGCTGATGAGTCGTTGAACAAGGTTTCTGTCAGAAAGGCAACTTCCGGGGATGTTTTGCCAAGCAGATCCCAGAGCTCGATGGCATGCTTGCCTGCGGAGCGGGTGTTCAGTAGTATACATCAGAGGTGGTTGGGGTCTTTCTTGGTGGGTGGTTAGTCAGCTCTGAGGCTAGTGTAGCTGCAATTCCTGCAGGTGAAGGGGCCATGTGTGCGTTTTGGGGCGGCCTTCAAGCAGGTGTGGCTCTGTCCGGAGTTGAGAGCGTGCAGAGTGCTGGCATCGTAGTGGCGGCGGTTGTCGGGGCGGGTGTTGGGGTCAGAGGTTCTGGCGCTGGGCACGGATGGGCTTGCCTTAGGCGTGCCAGCGGTGTGGCCACGCAGCGGCAGGCATATATGGGGAGGTGGGAGGGAGGAGCAGCTGTGAGGTGGGAGGCGGGGGCAGCGAATGGGCAGTAGGCCGTCAGGAGGGCAGGGACGCAGTGGCGAGGGCGGTGAGGGACAACGAAGGTAACAGAAGGAAAAAGGGGTAAAAAATCGAGGGAAAAACGAGTGACACAGAGGGCAGAAGGGCACAAAGGCAGAAGGGGACCAAAAAATAGAGTGGAACAGAAGGCAAAAGGGGCACAAAAACAAGGGGAAAACAAGTGCCACAAAAGGCAGAAGGGCACAAAAAACTAATGGAACAGAAGGCAAAAGGGGCACAAAAATGATGGAAAAATGAGAGGCACAGAGGGCAGAAGGGCACAAAAACAAATGGAACAGAGGGCAGAAGAGCACAAAAACATGAGTGGAACAAAAGGCAAAAGGGGCACAACAGCGAGGGAAAAACAAGTGGCACAGAAGGCAGAAGGGCACAAAAAATGAGTGGAACAGAAGGTAAAAGGGGCAGAAATACAAGGGAAAAACAATTGGCACAGAGGCAAAATACAGAACACAGAAATACAGGGGCAGCTAAGAACAGAAGGCAGAAAGGGCAGAGAGGCACGGAGGCAGCGAGGGGAACAGAAGGGAAAACTGGGCAGAGACACGAGGGCAGCGAGAGGTACAGAAGGAAAGACGGGGCAGAGAGAGCATGGGGTCAGCGAGGGGAACAGAGGGAAGAAAAAGGGGCATGGACCATGTACAGGCATTGGGGAAGACAGACAAGAGCAGTCACAGACACAACAATGAAAATACAGGCAATACAAGAAAAGCAATAAAGCGGAGGATGAACAAACCTACCTACGGCCTACCACTGGTCACCAGGGATGAGGCGCAGGCTGTAGCCTGTGGGTGGTGGAGGGCCTAGAACTTCCTCAGCAGCGGCAGCTGGGGCAGGTAGACACAGGCGGTGCTGTGTGGAGGGGGAGCGACCTACCTGGTGTGGTCAAGGGTCGCTCTCCTCACCGTGCAGTGGCTGGCCTATATGGAGAGGTGGAAGGGAGGAGAAGCTGGGAGGCGGGTGCAGTGAATGGGCAGTGGGCAGTCAGACGGGGCGGGGCCCCAGGGGACGCAGCGGCGAGCGTGGTGAGGGACAACGAAGGTAACAGAAGGAAAAAGGGGCACAAAATCGAGGGAAAAATGAGTGGCACAGAAGACAAAAGGGCACAAAAAACGAGTGTAACAGAAGGCAAAAGGGGCACAGAAACGAGGGAAAAACTAGTGGCAGAGAGGGCAAAAGGGCAGAAAAAACGAGTGGAACAGAGGGCAGAAGGGCACAAAAACAAATGCAACAGAAGGCAAAAGTGGCACAAAAACGAGGGAAAAAAGAGCAGCACAGAGGGCAGAAGGGCACAAAAAACGAGTGCAACAAAAGGCAAAGAGGGCACAAAAATGAGGGAAAAACGAGTGGCACAGCGAGCATAAGGGCACAAAAAAAACGAATGGAACAAAGGGCAGAAGAGCACAAACAACGATTGGAACAAAAGGCAAAAGGGGCACAAAATGAGTGGCACAGAGGGCACAAGGGCACGAAAAAACGAGTGGAACAGAGTGCAGAAGGGCACAAAAAACGAGTGGAACAGAAGGCAAAAGGGGCACAAAAACAAGGGAAAAACGAGTGCACAGAGGGCAGAAGGGCACAAAAACGAGTGGAACAGAAGGCAAAAGGGGCACAAAAACGAGGGGAAAATGAGTGGCTCAGAAGGCAAAAGGGCAAAGAAAGACCGGAAAAACGAGTAGCACAGAGGCAAAATACAGAACACAGAAATACAGGGGCAGCTAAGAACAGAAGGCCGAAAGGGCAGAGAGGCACGGAGGCAGCGAGGGGAACAGAAGGGAAAACTGGGCAGAGACACGAGGGCAGCGAGAGGTACAGAAGGAAAGACGGGGCAGAGAGAGCATGGGGTCAGGAGGGGAACAGAGGGAAGAAAAAGGGGCATGGACCATGTACAGGCATTGGGGAAGACAGACAACAGCAGTCACAGACACAACAATGAAAATACAGGCAATACAAGAAAAGCAATAAAGCGGAGGATGAACAAACCTACCTACGGCCTACCACTGGTCACCAGGGATGAGGCGCAGGCTGTAGCCTGTGGGTGGTGGAGGGCCTAGAACTTCCTCAGCAGCGGCAGCTGGGGCAGGTAGACACAGGCGGTGCTGTGTGGAGGGGGAGCGACCTACCTGGTGGGGTCAAGGGTCGCTCTCCTCACCGTGCAGTGGCTGGCCTATATGGAGAGGTGGAAGGGAGGAGAAGCTGGGAGGCGGGTGCAGTGAATGGGCAGTGGGCAGTCAGACGGGGCGGGGCCCCAGGGGACGCAGCGGCGAGCGTGGTGAGGGACAACGAAGGTAACAGAAGGAAAAAGGGGCACAAAATCGAGGGAAAAATGAGTGGCACAGAAGACAAAAGGGCACAAAAAACGAGTGTAACAGAAGGCAAAAGGGGCACAGAAACGAGGGAAAAACTAGTGGCAGAGAGGGCAAAAGGGCAGAAAAAACGAGTGGAACAGAGGGCAGAAGGGCACAAAAACAAATGCAACAGAAGGCAAAAGTGGCACAAAAACGAGGGAAAAAAGAGCAGCACAGAGGGCAGAAGGGCACAAAAAACGAGTGCAACAAAAGGCAAAGAGGGCACAAAAATGAGGGAAAAACGAGTGGCACAGCGAGCATAAGGGCACAAAAAAAACGAATGGAACAAAGGGCAGAAGAGCACAAACAACGATTGGAACAAAAGGCAAAAGGGGCACAAAATGAGTGGCACAGAGGGCACAAGGGCACGAAAAAACGAGTGGAACAGAGTGCAGAAGGGCACAAAAAACGAGTGGAACAGAAGGCAAAAGGGGCACAAAAACAAGGGAAAAACGAGTGCACAGAGGGCAGAAGGGCACAAAAACGAGTGGAACAGAAGGCAAAAGGGGCACAAAAACGAGGGGAAAATGAGTGGCTCAGAAGGCAAAAGGGCAAAGAAAGACCGGAAAAACGAGTAGCACAGAGGCAAAATACAGAACACAGAAATACAGGGGCAGCTAAGAACAGAAGGCCGAAAGGGCAGAGAGGCACGGAGGCAGCGAGGGGAACAGAAGGGAAAACTGGGCAGAGACACGAGGGCAGCGAGAGGTACAGAAGGAAAGACGGGGCAGAGAGAGCATGGGGTCAGGAGGGGAACAGAGGGAAGAAAAAGGGGCATGGACCATGTACAGGCATTGGGGAAGACAGACAACAGCAGTCACAGACACAACAATGAAAATACAGGCAATACAAGAAAAGCAATAAAGCGGAGGATGAACAAACCTACCTACGGCCTACCACTGGTCACCAGGGATGAGGCGCAGGCTGTAGCCTGTGGGTGGTGGAGGGCCTAGAACTTCCTCAGCAGCGGCAGCTGGGGCAGGTAGACACAGGCGGTGCTGTGTGGAGGGGGAGCGACCTACCTGGTGGGGTCAAGGGTCGCTCTCCTCACCGTGCAGTGGCTGGCCTATATGGAGAGGTGGAAGGGAGGAGAAGCTGGGAGGCGGGTGCAGTGAATGGGCAGTGGGCAGTCAGACGGGGCGGGGCCCCAGGGGACGCAGCGGCGAGCGTGGTGAGGGACAACGAAGGTAACAGAAGGAAAAAGGGGCACAAAATCGAGGGAAAAATGAGTGGCACAGAAGACAAAAGGGCACAAAAAACGGGTGTAACAGAAGGCAAAAGGGGCACAGAAACGAGGGAAAAACTAGTGGCAGAGAGGGCAAAAGGGCAGAAAAAACGAGTGGAACAGAGGGCAGAAGGGCACAAAAACAAATGCAACAGAAGGCAAAAGTGGCACAAAAACGAGGGAAAAAAGAGCAGCACAGAGGGCAGAAGGGCACAAAAAACGAGTGCAACAAAAGGCAAAGAGGGCACAAAAATGAGGGAAAAACGAGTGGCACAGCGAGCATAAGGGCACAAAAAAAACGAATGGAACAAAGGGCAGAAGAGCACAAACAACGATTGGAACAAAAGGCAAAAGGGGCACAAAATGAGTGGCACAGAGGGCACAAGGGCACGAAAAAATGAGTGGAACAGAGTGCAGAAGGGCACAAAAAACGAGTGGAACAGAAGGCAAAAGGGGCACAAAAACAAGGGAAAAACGAGTGGCTCAGAAGGCAAAAGGGCAAAGAAAGACCGGAAAAACGAGTAGCACAGAGGCAAAATACAGAAAACAGAAATACAGGGGCAGCTAAGAACAGAAGGCAGAACGGGCAGAGAGGCACGGGGGCAGCGAGGGGAACAGAAGGGAAAACCGGGCAGAGACACGGGGGCAGCGAGGGGAACATAAGGGAAAACCGGACAGAGACACAGGGGCATCGAGGGGTACAGAAGGGAAGACCAGGAGATAGAGCACGGAGACAGCAAGGGGAACAGAGGGAAGAAAAAGGGGCACAGACCACATACAGGCAACGGGCCACCAGGGATGAGGCGCAGGTTGTAGCCTGCGGGTGGTGGAGGGCCTAAAACTTCCTCAGCAGCGGCAGCTGGGGCAGGGTGACACAAGCGGTGCTGTGTGGAGGGGGAGCGACCTACCTGGTGGGGTCAAGGGTCGCTCTCCTCACCGCTCAGCGGCTGGCCTATATGGAAAGGTGGAAGGGAGGAGAAGCTGGGAGACGGGGGCAGCTAATGGGCAGTGGGCAGTCATGGGGGGTGAGCCACAGGGGATGCAGCGGAGAGGGTGGTGAGGGACAACAAAGGTAACAGAAGGAAAAAGGGGCACAAAATCGAGGGAAAAACAAGTGGCACAGAAGGCAAAAGGGCACAAAAACGAGTGGAACAGAAAGCAAAAGGGGCACAGAAACAAGGCAAAAACGAGTTGAACAGAGGGCAGAAGGGCATAAAAAACAAGTGGAACAGAAGGCAAAAGGGGCACAAAAACGAGGGAAAAACGAGTGGCACAGAGGCAGGGCACAAAAAACGAGTGGAACAAAAGGCAAAAAGGGCACAAAAATGAGGGAAAAACGAGTGGCACAGAGAGCAGAAGGGCACAAAAAACGAGCGGAACAGAGGGCAGAAGAGCACAAAAAACGAGTGGAACAAAAGGCAAAAGGGGTACAAAAACAAGGGAAAACGAGTGGCACAGCAGGCAGAAGGGCACAAAAAACGAGTGGAACAGAAGGCAAAAGAGGCACAAAAACGAGGTAAAAACTAGTGGCACAGAAGGCAAAAGGGCAAAGAAAGACCGGAAAAACGAGTGGCACAGAGGTGAAATACAGAACACAGAAATACAGGAGGGGCTAAGAACAGAAGGCAGAATGGGCAGAGAGGTACAGGGGCAGCAAGGGGAACAGAAGGGAAAACTGGACAGAGACACGGGGGCAGCGAGGGGAACAGAAGGGAAAACCGGGCAGAGACACAGGGGCAGCGAGGGGTACAGAAGGAAAGACCGGGCAGCAAGAGCACGGAGACAGCGAGGGGAACAGAGGGAAGAAAAAGGGGCACAGACCACATACAGGCAGCGGGGGAAGACAGACAACAGGAGTCACAGACACAACAATGAAAATACAGGCAATACAATAAAAGCAATAAAGAGGAGGATGAACAAACCTATCTATGACCTACCACTGGCCACCAGGGATAAGGCGCAGGTGGTAGCCTGCGGGTGGTGGAGGGCCTCGAACTTCCTCTGCAGTGGCAGCTGAGGCAGAGAGACACAAGCGGTGCTGTGCGGAGGGGGAGCGACCTACCTGGTGGGGTCAAGGAAGTACAGAACACAGAAATACAGGGGCAGCAGAGGTGTGGCACCACGGCCAGGGTGACTGACGTTGGAATCTGGGGATCACGGTTCGCTCCCCAGCATTGACGGCTGATTAGCCCAGCACCATGTGACTCTGGGCAATAGCTTGCTTAGTCTTCCCGACGCCCCCCCAGCGCCTAGTGTTCGCGCTTTACAAATGTGGATTATTATAAGTAAGGGTTGCTTTAAGCCAGGTGACCCGCACTGCTCCAAGTCTCCCTCTGTGGCCCATCTTTCCTTTCGCTCCTCACAACCTTTGCTTTTCCCCGATGCTGGCATCCACATCCTCTGTCTTACTTCCCTCATCCCACCGGAACTGAGACTGAGAAGCTGTACATGTGAAGCTGCCACATTGGTCCTCTCCTTCACAGATTTAGTCAATCTTGTGGACATCCTGCATTTCAGGTGCTGGCTAAGCGGACAGCAAATTTTTCCAAGAACATTTTCGCTAGCCATGCTATCACTGCAGTCTGTCGATACCTTGAATGCTCAATACCACGCAGGCAGTGCAGTCCAAATCCCGTTATCCTATAGGCTAACTCCAACATGTCCTTTAAACAAGCTTTACTTCTCCACCGCCATTCCCATTCTGAGGCTGGGAAGAGCAGCTAGCACAGCGTCCTAAGCAGATGCCATTTTACTCACAAACAGCCTGTTCTGAATCTAATTCAGGAGCTCTTGGAAAGTGCTGGTGATATATTGTCCACACAGCTTTCAAAAGCTGGAGTAGGTTTAATGCCAAGAACTGCTCAGTAAGGTGGCCTAGAGTGTCCCTGGTTATCATCTCTTGCCACACTAGAGACCAGTAGGTAAATTCTAAGACCTTCATGTTCATCTTACAAAGTAATTCAAGCAAGTCCCACAGTTTCCTCAAGCCCAATTGTTTGTACCAGCCATGAAAAAAACCAGGGATTTTATTTACATCTCTATTCAACTAATTCTCATGCTTTCCAAATTCAGATCCAGAATAGTAGTGGTTTTAAGTGCACCATATTAGATACTCTTTTCATCCTGTATCAAAACTATTTGAGTACCTATGGGGATCGAGGGCAATGATCTAATGAATGTGTTTTCCATCACTGCAAGCCCTGTGATATCAGTGTAACCCCAAACTCTGCACCATAAAATGCAGCATTTTGGGCCTTCACAGGATAGGCTTCTAGGGACGGGGAAATGGGATGCTAGCATGTGTTCTTCTGATAACGTAGATTGCCTTAGATCTATGTGATATCGTGAGGGCTCCATTATTCCCTTGATGTACCCACCTACAATTTTCCAATTGGGTCACCCGCAGGTAATGAAAGCTAAAGATCACTCCAGCTGGTCTTCCCCAGCCTCTACAGAGTTAGCATTCTAACCAAGGAACATACCCTTGCCACAGAACTCCATAAATGTATCAGTTTTTGTGACCCCATCGGAGACTTGGAGATAAGTCATGAATCATCTGCAAACAAGAGAATCATTGACACACTTTGTAAGTTCCTTGGCCACTTCTTTTATATATAAGGTGAACAAGGTGGGAACCAAAGCGTACCCCTGTCAAACTACTCTTGCGGCTGGGATGGGCTTTGTCAGCTCACCTCAATGACCTGTGTGTAGTTTATTTCATGCAACCTAGATGCAAGCTAGATAATAATTCAATTAACCGACCTGGAACTCCAATGGCTGCTGGTACTCTCCAAAGGCTTGCCCAGGGTATCAGATTGAATGCAGCACGTACGTCAAATGCCACATATAATTTCTGGTTGCCCAATAAGCCATATTTCCAAAAAAGGAGGACACATTTAAAAGCATGATCTAAAGTGCCAACTTTATCACGGAATCCTGCCTGAAACGGTATTGGAAACTTCTATCTTCCATTTACGCTTGCAATCTAGTTAAGACCAGCCTGGTGAATATTTTTTTAAGGGAGCCTAGCAGGGTATTGGGCCTATAATTTGATTGACAATTAGCCTCTCATTTTTTAAATATTGGGATTATTTCTGCCCCCCTCCAGGTGTCAGGGACCTCCCCACCCCTAGCTATTTCATTAGAGATATTGTTCACATAACTAGCGCATAGGCTAGGTTCTGATTTATATAGATCACATGGAATGCAATCAGGACCAGGGGCCTTTAGTGCCTTAAGACTATTAATAGCAGAGGGGGTATCTTCTAGACGGAAAATGTCTTCACAGACTTCCCATTTCCCAGCTTGGTAACATCACCCTTGGGACACTAACCAACCATATTGGAGGGCAGTCTTGTGGCTGGAGCCTGAGCATATAGTTTTGCAAAATGTTCCTCCCATCATTCTGGTGAGATTGTATTCCTTCTGAGGTTGAAGCTTCCAATTATTCCATGTGTAATAATATGCCAGAATGTCTGGCCATCTAATAGAACTTCTCAGTGATTTCTTGGCCTGCTCACAGTCAGGTGAGTACCATTTTGGGGTTTAGGGTGGCTTGTATGTTACCACTTGATTTTTTATAAAACATGCTCTTTAAAGAGTTGAAAAAACTTACCATGAATAATTAATATTGGTAAAGCCTCCTCACTGAAGTACTTTTAATTGAATAAAACCTACATAAACCACGGACATATATCTTCCTAGAGGTTCTCATTAGCCATAACTCTATGCCAGGAAGCTCTTCTTTAGTTGTTGGCCACAACAGGTTCTGGGATACAGTGCTGTGATTACACAATGATCTTGGAAGGTGATTTCCCACATGTGTGACAATCAGGGGGTTGTGATCACTACCTGTACATAACAAAACCATAATGTCATGGAGCATCAGCCAGAGACTGACTTCCAGGAAAACATAATCAATCACACAAGTAGTGATTCCACTCTTAAACATGGCTGTTTTCTTTTAATCAGAGCAGGTCCTCCCATTCTATGGTCCCAAGCTGCGCCCTACCACCACAGATACAATTTGTCAAGCAACATTGGCGAGACAGTGATGAGATTTACCCTCAAGGCTAGGGATGCACCATTGCTCATCCTCCTTTTCTGTTATCATACTAAGAAACTGAGAGGGTGCAACATAAGAATTAAAATCACCAGCTACAATTGCTTAAATATTCTACCAGAACTGAACAATCAAATTGTCTAAAAGAGATATAATCGGTGATTCGGTATTCAAAGGCAAAGACCTAGCATGTATATTTAGTAATACCAATTTCAAACCCATTGGGAATTCATGCTTTACCCCCAATAAATCAGGTATATCTGCTATATGAAAGAAACTCCTCAATTAAGATGTTGTACAGTTCCCAGGACTCCTGGAATAAACAAATAACATAACTTCTGATAAAGGAGTATTATTTTTGCTCAATATCTTTTGATTCGACTGCAGCCTTATTCCATTCTGCTATGATACCATGCCATCCGTACCTTACATCCCTTCCATGATAGCCTTAACTGAATAGGGCTACGTACACTAGGAGTCTTTACTATTCACACATTTGGGAGAGGCAGGTTAGACTCTGCACTAGACCCACCAACATAAAATGGACTGGCACTGAATAGTGATTAGTAAGTCTCCTGTAAGTCTCCCTCGGATGCTTCCTCAAGTCAGTCAATAAGACTGAGAGGTGAAGCAGGGCCCTCGGTACTGACATGGGATAGAGATCTAGTATATTTTAACTCTATGTTGGAATTACCTGGTAGATTAGTTCTATGATCAAAGCCAACGAGATTATCAGGCATATCAGAAAGACCTGAATCTAAATCAAGGACAGCTGAACCAGAATTAGAACTTTAACACTAGCAAAGTTGTCCCATATAACAGAAAAACACTTCTGGACATGACGGGTCCAATGGATCGTTTTGCTTTTCAAATTCATTTCTGTCTCCACCTTCGAGCAGGGGGAGAGCTTGGAGGTAATGTAGCCATAAACGGGATGTTTCCACCTGCTTAGAGAGAGCTTAATCTTCACACGGTTACCATGCGGGCTCCTTGGAGAATAAGCCGGGTAAGTGATGGAAATATTTTCTCTGTATGGCTGGTGATTTATGCCATCGGCTACAGTCATCTGTGTCTGTGCGTCACATGAGGGCAAGAGTCTCTATAGATTATGGGCCTCATTTATGAAGGTCTTGCGCCACTAGTACGTCACATTTTCCCATTTTAAAAGTGACGCACTGGCGGTGCAAGACCTTCATAAATAAGGCCCTATGTTTTTCGAAATTGGTCGGTGGTTTATGTGTAGGGCATAAGGGCCCAGAGGAAAAGGCACTCGAGCAAAGATGAGGGTTTGCTTGAGTCCTATTAGTAGTTAGTAATGTATTCACTATCGAGGTTCAAAAATAAAAACCAGCGATTTTAGGGCACCCACCTCCTCCTTCAAGGATTAAACAAGGGAAATCAGAAAGACTTCTTTAGTATTACAAGGACATCCAGGCACAGGCTAATCAAAAGAAGAATGCTGTTCATGATTAGTACTTTCAGTGACTTCAGATAATAACATTTATCCGATCAGCTTGTGAATCGCTCAAGGGACACAAAACGATTACTGCAAGGAAAATGAGCCACATCAACAACATTAACCACATTTAAATTGGTATTTATGACAGCAGAGGGGGAAGAGGCCCCAATGTAATGGGGAAGGAGAACTTTCTGCAATCTGAGTGATTGGGGTCTGTTCCTGCTCCTGCCCCCTGGATCTCTAAAACATTCCCGGAACTGACTGCTCGATTCCTGCAACATTAGAAGCTGGAAGTATAGGAGCAGCAGTAGAGGGTAGTATGGTGGAATCTGGAGTTAGTATCTGTTCCCATTCCATAAAAAGATCATCAATCCTGTCGAGTACACAGTTGTCCATGATAGATTTATGATTTTTCTTACATTTTTTCTCTTTACCGGCCCCACACTCCCCTCTGTGGCCTTCTGTTTCGCCGTAGTCAATAAGCAAGGGAGAGAGCAAATGTAGAATAAATATAAAACAAATGTGAAACGGAAAGCCCAGAAGTGAATCCTAATAGCGTGACTTCGGTGGCAGTATCCAAACAGCAGCTTTCCCCGACAAGCCTGTAACTTGTAACAGAGCTCGTGGATGACTAAAGACACACCAGGTAGCACCAAGTAGCAAGCAGCAGAGCAAACAACAGGAAGGACCAGGTGTAGTTCAGGCAAACACAATTGTATGCCAGGAGCATAAAACAATGCTAAAAAAATAAACTATCCGAGAGTAAAATGCTCAGAGGAACATGAATGTGCAGCAAGGCCTGGAAAGTCCATTAAAACTAAAGTCTGCAGCATCATGACACAGCACACAGCAGCAATGTCCACTTATATTGCAGCTGCCGCTTCTACCCACACAGACAACCAGTGACCACAGTCTGTAGTCCGTAGTCATTAAAGGTCAGACTGTCGAAGAACAAAGCAAACACAACGAGATGAGAGACAGAGCACTGACATATTTCAGATTCTCAGCCCAAGTCACAGACCTAGGTTGAATCCATCATCGTTCTTTAGCTCACTTTGCCACCTCAGTTCAGACTCAGCTATATGCAATTCAGTTTTTACCCTATGCATCATGGGAACAGTCCAGCCCGAACTGGCAAGCAGGTGTTCCCAGAACCAGAAACAAGCATCTTGGAACTGGTTTCAGGGTAACACTCCACATCAATTTTGGAAAAGGGGGGTGGTGATGGACAGAGTTTCTGAATGATGCAGAATACTCTTACCAAGTCAATAGATCATGGTTTTAATCCATCACCGTTTTTTAGCTCACTGCACCATCCCAGCTCAGAACCTGGCTATATGCAAATTAGTCTGTTCCTGTCCCAGTGCATGATGGGAACAGGGCAAACCAAACTACCAAGCCAATTCTTATACTGGAAAGGAAACAAGCTTCCGGGGACCGGTTTCTGGCATCACAGCCTTCTTCGGCCCGGCTTGCTTGAATCCTGATGGTGCAATGAGCAAGGGACTCACGTCTGAGTATACCCTCCCACACATAGTGTGGATAAAACCGATTTTGGAAAAGGGGGGTGGTGATGGACAGAGTTTCTGAATGATGCAGAATACTCTTACCAAGTCAATAGATCATGGTTTTAATCCATCACCGTTTTTTAGCTCACTGCACCATCCCAGCTCAGAACCTGGCTATATGCAAATTAGTCTGTTCCTGTCCCAGTGCATGATGGGAACAGGGCAAACCAAACTACCAAGCCAATTCTTATACTGGAAAGGAAACAAGCTTCCGGGGACCGGTTTCTGGCATCACAGCCTTCTTCGGCCCGGCTTGCTTGAATCCTGATGGTGCAATGAGCAAGGGACTCACGTCTGAGTATACCCTCCCACACATAGTGTGGATAAAACCGATTTTGGAAAAGGGGGGTGGTGATGGACAGAGTTTCTGAATGATGCAGAATACTCTTACCAAGTCAATAGATCATGGTTTTAATCCATCACCGTTTTTTAGCTCACTGCACCATCCCAGCTCAGAACCTGGCTATATGCAAATTAGTCTGTTCCTGTCCCAGTGCATGATGGGAACAGGGCAAACCAAACTACCAAGCCAATTCTTATACTGGAAAGGAAACAAGCTTCCGGGGACCGGTTTCTGGCATCACAGCCTTCTTCGGCCCGGCTTGCTTGAATCCTGATGGTGCAATGAGCAAGGGACTCACGTCTGAGTATACCCTCCCACACATAGTGTGGATAAAACCGATTTTGGAAAAGGGGGGTGGTGATGGACAGAGTTTCTGAATGATGCAGAATACTCTTACCAAGTCAATAGATCATGGTTTTAATCCATCACCGTTTTTTAGCTCACTGCACCATCCCAGCTCAGAACCTGGCTATATGCGAATTAGTCTGTTCCTGTCCCAGTGCATGATGGGAACAGGGCAAACCAAACTACCAAGCCAATTCTTATACTGGAAAGGAAACAAGCTTCCGGGGACCGGTTTCTGGCATCACAGCCTTCTTCGGCCCGGCTTGCTTGAATCCTGATGGTGCAATGAGCAAGGGACTCACGTCTGAGTATACCCTCCCACACATAGTGTGGATAAAACCGATTTTGGAAAAGGGGGGTGGTGATGGACAGAGTTTCTGAATGATGCAGAATACTCTTACCAAGTCAATAGATCATGGTTTTAATCCATCACCGTTTTTTAGCTCACTGCACCATCCCAGCTCAGAACCTACACTCCACATCAGCCAGGCTAGCTTGAATCCAGTGGCAAAGTGTGCACCCCGAAACCGGTCCTAGGATGCTTGTTTCCAGTCCAGGGAGGACCTGACCTGGCTATTCGGGCTGGACTGTTCTGATTGGGCACAGGGTCAAGATTAATTTGCATATGTGTGTGTTCACACTGGAATGTCGTGGGGAGCAAAAAAACACCGGCTATAGTCCCAGATTTTTGTACTGGGGTGAATGTATGACATTGTTCTGCTCTGTCCAGCAATTGTTCTTTTTGCATTTGTCAATCAATCAATCATTTGCATTTGTAAAGCGCGCTACTCACCCGTGGGGGTCTCAAGGCGCTGGGGGGGGAGGGGTCAGTGCTCAAAAAGCCAGGTCTTGAGCTGCCTTCTGAAGGAGAGGTGGTCCTGTGTGGCACGCAGGTGGCTGGGAAGAGAGTTCTAGGCCTTTGCTGCCAGGTAGGAGAAGGACCTGCCCCCGGCGGTGGCCCTGTGGATGTGGGGCATGGCTGCTAGGGCTTGTCCTGTCGAGCGTAGGGTGCGAGGGGGGCAGTAGAAGGAGAGGCGGTGGTTGATGAGTTTTGCTCCGAGGTTGTGAAGGGCTTTGTGTGCGTGGGTGAGGAGCCTGAAGGTGATCCTCTTGCTGACTGGGAGCCAGTGAAGTTTCTTCAGGTGTCCGGAGATGTGGTGTTGGCGGGGGATGTTCAGGATGAGTCGTGCGTCTGCGTTCTGGATTCGTTGAAGCTTCTTCTGTAGTTTGGTAGTAATGCCGGCGTACAGAGTGTTCCATAGTCCATGTGGCTGGTGACGAGGGCGTGGGTGATGGTCTTCCTGGTGTCGGTGGGGATCCAGCGGAAGATTTTGCGGAGCATGCGGAGGGTGTTGAAGCATGGCGATGTCACCGCATTAACCTGTCTGTTCATGGAGAGGGACGAGTCCAGGATGAAGCCGAGGTTGCGAGCGTGGTCGGTGGGTTGGGGAGTGCTGCCCAGGGCGGGAGGCCACCAGGATTCGTCCCAGGCGGCGGGAGTAGGGCCGAGGATTAGGACCTCCGTCTTATCGGTGTTGAGTTTAAGCCGGCTGTCTGTCATCCAGTCCGCTACTTCCTTCATGCCTTCGTGTAGTCTGGTTCTTGCTGAGGTGGGGTTGATGGTGAGGGAGAGGATGAGCTGAGTGTCGTCGGCGTAGGATATGATGTTGAGTCCGTGTTTGCGTGCGATGTTCGTCAGGGGGGTCATGTAAATGTTGAAGAGGGTGGGGCTGAGGGAGGATCCTTGTGGGACGCCGCAGATGACTTCAGTGGCTGTAGATCTGAAGGGGGGGAGACAGACTCTTTGTGTTCTTCCGGAGAGGAAGGAGGTGATCCATTCCAGGGCCTTGCCTCGGATGCCCGCGTTGTTGAGGCGCCGTATTAGAGTATGGTGGCATACCGTGTCGAAGGCTGCGGAGAGGTCCAGGAGTATGAGTGCCACGGTCTCTCCTTTGTCTATCAGGGATCTGATGTCGTCTGTGGCTGCGATGAGGGTGGTCTCGGTGCTGTGGTTAGCTCTGAACCGAACTGTGAGGGGTCGAGTGAGTTGTTGGATTCTAGGGCGGTGGTGAGTTGAGTGTTGATGATCTTTTCAATCACTTTTGCGGGGAATGGGAGGAGCGAGATGGGCCAGAAGTTTTTGAGTTCGGTGGGGTCTGCTGTAGGTTTCTTTAGGAGGGCGTTGAGTTCGGCGTGTTTCCAGTTTTCGGGGAAAGTGGCGGAGGTGAGTGATGCGTTGATGACGTCTCGTAGGTGGGGTGCGATGATGTTGTTGGCTTTGTTGAATATGTGGTGCGGGCATGGGTCGGATGAGGATCCTGAGTGGATGGAGTTCATGATGCGGGTGGTTTCCTTGGCAGTAGTTGGGTTCCAGGTGTGGATGGTGGTGTTGTCAGTGTCGGTTTCCGGAGGTGGGTTCGTGTTGGATGTGGAGAGGCTGTTGTAAATATCGGTGACCTTGTGGTGAAAGAAAGCCGTGAGGGAGTCACAGAGATCCTGAGAGGGGGGATGGCGTTGTTTTCAGCATCGGGGTTAGAGAGTTCCCTGACGATGCTGAATAGTTCCTTGCTATTGTGGGCGTTGTTTTCGAGCCTGTCTTTGAAGGATGATTTTCTTGCTGCGCGGAGGAGTTGGTGGTGTTTGCGGGTGGCGTTCTTGAGAGCAGACATGTTCTCGTCGGTCTGATTGAGGCGCCAGGTTTTTTCGTGGGTGCGACATTTTTTTTTGGAGTCCTTGAGGGTGGGGGTGAACCAGGAGTTTTTCTTGTGGTTGTCTTTGTATACCTGGGTCTTCAGGGGGGCCAGTAGGTTGGCGCAGTCTGAGATCCAGTTCGTGAGGTTGGTGGCCGCTTCGTTGGGGTCTGCGGTGCTGGTGGGTGGGTTCTGGGAGAGGGCTGTGGTGAGTTGTTCGGTGGTGACTCGGTTCCATTGTCTTCTTGGTGGTTGTTGGGCGTGGTGGTGTACGGTGTTTTTTTTTTAAGCTGAAGTGGACCCAGCTGTGGTCCGTCCAGGATAGTTTGGTGGTGTGGCTGAAGGAGATGTGTTTGCTGGAGGAAAAGATCGGGTTGAGTGTGTGTCCGGCGTAGTGGGTGGGGGTGTTGACCAGCTGTTTCAGTCCGAGGTTGGCGAGGTTGTCCAGTAGGGTGGTGGTATTCTTGTCTGCGTGGTTCTCTAGGTGGAAGTTGAGGTCCCCTAGGAGTATGTAGTTGGTGGAGGGGAGTGCGTGTGGGCTGATGAAGTCTGCGATGTCTTCGCTGAATTTTGTGCGAGGTCCTGGTGGTCTGTAGATGAGGGTGCCTCTGAGGGTGGATTTGGGGTCGCTGTGGATTGAGAAGTGGAGGTGTTCGGCGTCGGGGAGCGTGTTGTCGGTGTTGGTTGTTATGCGGATGGAGCTCTTGTGGACAATGGCGATGCCTCCTCCGGTGTGGTTAGTGCGGTCTCTCCTGATGATTTTGTAGCCGTCGGGGATGGCTATGGCGATGTCGGGAGCCGAGGAGGGGTTCATCCAGGTCTCGGTGAGGAAGGCGATGTCCGAGGTTGCGGAGTCGATGAGGTTCCATATTTCGATGGCGTGCCTGTGGACAGATCGGGTGTCGATCAGGATGCATTCGTGTTTGTTTCCGGGGGAGTTGTTCTTGTTGGGTGTGTTGGGTGTTTGTAGGCAGGTGAAACGGCAGTTTCGGCAGGAGAAAGGTCCATGGGCTCGCTTCGGGGTTGTGTGGCAGCAACTCGGTGTGTGTCCGTGGTTGAGGGCGGTGAGGGTGGCGGAGTTGTAGGTCCGGCGGGGGGGTGGGGGCCAACGGTCCTGGCGCTGGGTGCGGTCCAGGCGCGGACGGGCGCAAATGGGCTTGCCTTAGGCGCGCCTTTGGCGCGCCAACGGCGCGGCCGCCATTTATGGGGTAGCTGGGGGAGGAGGGGTCAGCTGGGAGGTGGGCGACGGGCGGGTAGGCGGGGAGAAGGCCGATTTGCGGGCGAAAACGGCGGGAAGGGGGTGGCGGGAGTGGGGGAGCGGAGGGACAGTGAAGGGGGATCTGAAGGGGAGAGAAGAGAGTTTTGGAGAGTTTTTAGAGGATTGTAAGGATGGCAAACAACGAGGGGGAATCTGTGGAGGGAAAAACAGAGGCACAAAAAGAGGTCAAACAACGAAGGGGAATCTGTGGAGGGAAAAACAGAGGCACAAAAAGAGGTCACACAACGAAGGGGAATCTGTGGAGGGAAAAACAGAGGCACAAAAAGAGGTCAAACAACAAAGGGGAATCTGTGGAGGGAAAAACAGAGGCACAAAAAGAGGTCACACAACGAAGGGGAATCTGTGGAGGGAAAAACAGAGGCACAAAAAGAGGTCAAACAACGAAGGGGAATCTGTGGAGGGAAAAACAGAGGCACAAAAAGAGGTCAAACAACGAAGGGGAATCTGTGGAGGGAAAAACAGAGGCACAAATAAGAGGTCAAACAACGAAGGGGAATCTGTGGAGGGAAAAACAGAGGCGCAAAAAGAGGTCACACAACAAAGGGGAATCTGTGGAGGGAAAAACAGAGGCACAAAAAGAGGTCACACAACAGAGGCACAAAAAGAGGTCACACAACGAAGGGGAATCTGTGGAGGGAAAAACAGAGGCACAAAAAGAGGTCACACAACAGAGGCACAAAAAGAGGTCACACAACGAAGGGGAATCTGTGGAGGGAAAACAGAGGCACAAAAAGAGGTCACACAACGAAGGGGAATCTGTGGAGAGAATAAAAGAGAGAGAGACCAGCAGATGGCAGAGAGCACTGGTGGCGCTGCACGAGGCAGGGGGAGCGACCTACCCTTGGTGGGGCGGGTATGCTCAGACTAGGGTCCTGTGTTCCTGTGAAACTGGTCCTAGGATGCTTCTTTCCAGTCCACAGAGGACCTGGCCTGGCAGTTTGGGCTGGACTGTTCCCATTGGGCACAGGGTTAAGACTAATTTGCATATGGCTGGGTTCAAACTGGAATGGCGTATTGGAGTGAATGCATTACATTGTTCTGGATTCTGTATAAGGTTTTTTTTGCAGACTGTAGAAGAAGGCAGAAGCTGTGAGCTGAAAGATGAACATTTCTGCAACTGTCACTGTAATTAACCAGGCTAATGTCAAATGTCTAGTGGATGTTGCAGGCCTCGGAGAAGATTGAAGAAAACTGAAGTCTTAAATAATAACACAGCCCACATACCAGGCTGAAGGCAGGATAGCACAATGGCACAATAAGCACACAAATTCCAACTTTTTCGGTCCCGGATTAGTGGCCACAACAATATCAATTACTGTTCAATTTAGCATGCTGGCCCTCAGGCACAGCACAGCCCAAAATAAATCAGGATCAAGATCAGGTCTGGTGAGGGTTAAGAGGAGCTGCACCAAAGGACATGTTGCCACAGATGCCACTTTTTCCGACCTTTGCCCATCTGAGACGCAGTCCCAGTAGTCACTGCACTTCGTTCTAACAGCCATGCCATACATCCGAGTTCTCTCACCTCCACGAGTTGACCGGATGCAGTGATGGGCTGGCTGGTACAGCTGGAACACTGGCATCAGCCACATAGTGTTAACCCCTGAGACAGAACTTGCAGTAGAAAATTTATGAGCAGCCTCAGTGATTTAGAAGTTCGGCTCAGCAGCCATCGTTCCTGCTACTAATTCCTCGCTATCCAGGCATGGGATGTGTGCGGCATGTTTGGGGAGCACGGCGCCAGGGGGAAGTAAGTCCACTAGGTTTGATTTAGTAAAAGCATTGCAAGACGTGAGAGCTTCTTCACTTGGTTAATTTCTAGGTGTTTTTCTATTACAATCCTTTCTGTAGTGATCCAGAATCACGGTCAGCAGTCTAGTGCTTTGTAAGCCAGCACACTGAACACCCACCCACCACTGATGTCACTGGTCAGGTGACACAGCTTTCATAAAAGGGGCCGAGCCCATGTGCTCTGGGCCAGTTGTACCAAGTAACTGCCTGTGTCTGCGTCAGTCCTTTTAGCAATGAGGGCCCAGGGCCCCCAACATTACATTGGCGACGAGGAGGGCGGACGCTAGCCACGCGTGCCGCAGCTGAACGCCCCCGGGAAAGAAGAAGGGCACTGCCCATGTGGAGGGCACCACTCCGGGGAAGCGGCGCAGGCCGCCGAGAGGCCAGAGGGGCGTGTGCAGTGCCCCAGGCCGAGAACATGAAGCAGAGGTGACCGGGAGCTCACCCCGCACCTCCATGCCCAGTGCGAGCCTCCCGGCGTGAGGGGAAAGTGAAGCGGACCGACCAGAGCCCACCTGTGCCGGCCGCAACCGAGCGCCACGTGGAGGCGCGGCCCGAAGTGCCGAGGAAAAGGAGCGGACCGACCGGAGCCCACCCGCGTCGGCCGCGACTGCGCCCCTGCCTGGGGTGAAGAGAGAGCCGTGCAGAGCCCACCTGCATCGGCCGCCAACGCTCGGTGAAACCTCCGCGGAGCCCACCCGCGTGGTCGAAAAGGCCGTCGGCCGAAGGTGAGCCCGGGCGTTGCGAAATGCCTGGGAGGGGGCCGCGCAAGCCTGGAGCGACCCCCCGTGACTACATGACAAGCGGCGCCCGTAATTAAGCAGGACTCGTGGAGCCCACCCGCGGCCTGCCCGCAGCGACGCAACGTCGGTCGCAACTGCCCCGTAATCAAGCAAGGCTCGCGGAGCCCACCCGCGGCCTGCATGCAACCACCTCTGCCCAGCCGTGCAGCGTCTGATCAAACCTGCCGTGGCGGTGGGGAAAGGAGCCCGCAGCGTGAGGAGAGCTACCGGGCTCCTAATTGAAGTAAGCGGAGTCCACCCGCGATTGCCCCACAGCGAAGCGCCATATGCCCCAACAGTGAAGGGACAATGATCGACTGCGGAGCGCCCGCAGTGTATGGGGATCTGCAGGGCACTCAGTAATCAAAGCGGAGCTCACCCGCATTAAGGATCGGCACCAGCCCCCCTGCGAGGCCGATCAGAGCGACCCCTCCCCCGCAGCCCGTGAACACTTTGCCTGCTGCGAGGGACAGGGACCGGGGAAAAGTGACTGCCAACAGTGCCCCTCCACGCTCCCAGAAATGGCTTTTTCCCCGTGTGGCATTGCAAAGGAAATGCCTGTCACATAAATGGTTTTTCCCCGAGTGGCATTGCAGAGGAAATGCCTGTGCCGGCCTGCCTCCGGAAAATGAAATAAAAAGGACCTACCTGTCATCCACGTAGCCCAGCACCGGCAGCTCAGCTCCATCTGGGAAAATCCGAACGAAGTGCATTGCTACAGGTATTGCGACACTGCCATCTAGTGGCCTTTTAGGGACACTGCAGTAAAAAGAAAAAGACAGCTTCCAGATAAGCCTGCAGCAAGGGAGTGATCACTGCAGCTTTGCCCTAGCAGCCCCAAGTGTGCCACAGGACAGCAGACTCCCAGCAGGGGACAACAGGCTGCAAAGCGCTCAAAGAGCAGCAAGGAACAAAGGTCAGCACAGCAGGTGCGCACTAGAAGCACAGGAACACTGCCTCACCAGCAGCGCAGGAATGCGCCAGAAACGCAGGAACACCCCAGGAAGCGCAAGAAGTATCCAGGAGACAGCGCAGGAACGCGCCGGAAAATACATGAACACGCAAGGAAACGGCGCCGGGACGCGCCAGAAGCGCAAGGGACACTTCAAGAAACGACGCAGGAATGCGCCAAAAACACGCCACGACTGCGCAGGAACGCGCATGGAGTGAAGTAACTCCACACGTCAGGACAGCACGACATTGCGCAGGACCGCGCAAGGATTGAAGGAACTCCACACCACCACGACCAAGTAACGCAGGGATCGCGTCCTCGGAGACCTGTCAGTAGGTCACAGCGAAGATGACTTGCCAAAAAGTCACCGCCAGATGCGGACCAGTCAGATTGGTCGCCCGGAAAGAAAAGGAGAAGATGACCAGGCAGTTGGTCACCGGAAAGAAAAGGAGAAGATGACCAGGCAGTTGGTCACCCGGAAAGGAAAGGAGAAGATGACCAGGCAGTTGGTCACCCGGAGAGAAAAGGAGAAAATGACCAGGCAGTTGGTCACCCGGAAAGGAAATGAGAAGATGACCAGTCACATGGTCGCCCGGAAAAAGAAAGGAGAAGCTGACAGTCAGAAGATCACGACTGTGAAGACATGCCAGAAGATCAAAGGCATAGTAACTGAATAGATCAAGAAGAGGTCCATGGACGGGACCCAGACGAGGTCTGATGACACCGACCTGAAATGAAGAGGGAGCGACAGGAAGAAAGGTGCGATGCCTGGTTTGGCCATCGGAAGAAGAGAAAAGTGTGTCCTAGGGGTAGGACGCAACCAGGGAGATTCGTGTGGAGTGCACGCCACACGGAGATGGCCTGGGTGGTTGAAGAAAAGAAAAGGGACCAACCACGAAGGCTGCAGAGAGGTCCAGGAGTATGAGTGCCACAGTCTCTCCTTTGTCTGTCAGGGATCTGATGTCGTCTGTGGCTGCGATGAGGGTGGTCTCGGTGCTGTGGTTAGCTCTGAAACCGAACTGTGAGGGGTCGAGTGAGTTGTTGGATTCTAGGGCGGTGGTGAGTTGAGTGTTGATGATCTTTAAGCATGGGCGGATCTAGCGGATCTCGCGTACGCGAAATTGCGGATTTACGGATTCGCAATCCGCGAAGATACGCGAACTCTAGCGGATTTGCGGATTTTCCCGTTTTTTGTGTTGGCGCGCGTTCGCGACGATTTTGGGACAAGTTCGCAATTGCGAACTTACTTTTCGGCTCGCAACGGCCGCGACTATGTTGTTTCTACGTCTGGTTTATCATCACAGGTTCACAGCACCCTCTGTTTCACCACTGCCACCCTCTGGGACACCCATGCCACCCTCTGGTACATCCTCACTGCCACCCATTAGGTTTATTTATCACTGTAGATTATGGTGGTTGAAAAAAGCAAGCACACCTGCCCTTCTTCAACTGCCATCAATTAATTTGTGGGTCATTAATGTGTCAGTAATTTTGAAAGTTCCAGTCTGGCTGGCACCTGCTTCCTTCCTTATCTGTAATTTGCTTTTTGTTGCAGTGAAATTTTTTTTCACAGGACCTTTATGGTCTACTTGTAGCTATTCTATGAGCCTGCTGTTTGGGTCATAGCAGGGTCATAGAATAGTTGCAAACTCTGGAGGGGCCCCTCAGGAAGCACTACCTTGAATGTTACTAATGTTAAGTTTGAACTTTTGCACCTGCTCATTGCTTTCAGTTTAGCTAAAATCGTTTTTTCTGCAATTTCGCGCGTTTTTTGGGGCGTGAATCCGTGCGAGATCGATTTCGGAAGCCGCGAATGCGTGCGAATACAAAATTGTTTTTTTTGCGACGTGTATGTTCGCGTGATCTTGCGCGTGTTCGCGAGGCGCTTCTAGCTATACGTTTGCCAAGTTACCCTATCGGTCGTACACGGGCGCGGCCATCTTGTTTGCGTGACGTAATTCCGTTTCCGGCCGCTATGTGTAATCTCGCAAAGTGTGCTGCTCGCTAGTACAATTTCGCGCGTGTTCGCGAGGAAAATCTCGCGCGAACTTACCCACGCGGTCGTGAACGGGCGCGGCCATCTTGTTTCTCATTCATTGCTATGGTTCTGGGCGTGCTTTCTCTATCCTCTCTCAATCTCTGCCATCCTTTGCTTGTTTGAAGTTTATTTGATCTAATTTTACTTATTATCTATCCCTCTATTTTTCTAGCTCTATATTTTTGTGTTTTCTGCTGCTTTTAGTTACTTTTAAACTACTTTTTTAAACTCTTTTCTTTTCTCCTTCACTATTCTATTTCTTGTTTATCATTTAACTGTATTTCTGCCCAGACCATGGTAAAGGGAGCCGGGAAGCACCCTGAGAAGGGGAAGGGTCCCGCACCCCGTGCCCGGCTCCCGTGCGGGCATTTGAGGGGGGAGCAAGTGGTCCCGCGGGAGATCTTCAGCGCGGAGGAAGTGGCGGCACTCATCTTCCACGTCCAGCGCCGCCTCCCCAAGACGATCCTGGGAGGCGGCAAGATCGCGACTGGCTATGGCATCCGGGAGCGCCGCAAGCGGTGGGAGAAGGTGTGCCGGGCCATGTTTCAGCTCTCTGGGGTCCGGCGCACATATAACCAGGCCACCCACCGCTGGACCGATGTCATGGACCGGGAACGGGACTTGCTGGACGCGCTCGGCGTAGAGGTCCCCGGGCTTGGTGAGTAGTAGTAGCTATTCATTTACTACTCTGTTTTATCCGGCTCTGTTATTTGCAAATCTTTGTTCTTTACCAAGAGCAATAATGCTGCCGATTACATTGAGGTAAATTATATTTCAAAATCTTCTATGCATTTCAGGTGCACTGCTCTCCTTCTCAGTAGCCTTGCTTGCTACTATGCTTCTTTGTTTTGTATGTTGTGTTCAGAAGCATTTCATTGGCCTGAGAAATTATGTATGAGTGTAGTGTAAATATTCAATTACCGGCGCATCCCTGCAAAGTAGCAGGGATGCGGCAGTAATTGTGTGCCATGCCACCACCACCCATTGGCCCAAAACGTCACAGAAGCCTTACGCATCTGTGCCGTAAAGGCAGCGCATTGCTGGAGTTGCGTGCCAACGATGGCGCAGCTCCAGCAATGCTCTGGGGTACCCTATCTCCCCAATGCTGCATCAAGCCGTACGTCGGCTTCAAGCGCGCAGGGTTTGAGTCATGCATCATTGTCCTAAAAGTGACTGATTGACATCTTGTAGATTTCCCTCAGCCACTTTTAGGATTCGTTCCTGCGCAGGTACGCCCTCCCTTGCGCCGGAACGCCCCCTGATGGCGCAGGGCTTTACAACGTGATGCATCGCCCATATGCCCATATGTGTTTTTTTTTAATATATACGCCGCACCAACACCATGGCGAGTCTTTTGTTCTGCCGCTGCGTCACAAAAGGCACGCAACAATGGAGGAAAATGAGCCACAAGGGACTTCTAAATCAGCCCCAACAGACTGAAGTCCAGTCCTTCCTTTAGACACATGGCTATAAGAAGAAATAGTGGCGGTGGTGGGTGGATTGATAGTTTGAGTATTCACTGATCTGCAAGCAGGATGGACTTTGTCTGTCACTTCGCGTGCTGCGGACTGCTGCCTGCAGTGCCAGGCCTAGGCAAACCTCTTTAGTAGTCTGTTTATTGAGTTACATAGGAACTTTCTAAGTCAACGTTCCGCAAATCAGGCAATACGAATAACGTAGTATACCACATGAGATAGATCCCGTGGAATAGTTGTCTATCTATTTGCTATTTCTCCAAAATATTTTGTTATTGTTCTTTTGAAATGTTTGATTTGGTTGAAAAATCTCATCCATGTTTTCTGGTTTTTCTTTCTTTCATGTTGTACATCAGCTCCCCCCAAGGGCAAGAGGACACAGGAGGAGGGTGCTGAGGATGCAGGTCAGGATCGGGCAGGCGAGGGCTCCTTTGCTGGCCCCAGTAAGTTTACATTTTAATAAAGAGTACCTATTTTTTCCTAGCGTTCCTCATTCGATTTTTTCTAAATCGTCTTTGATCTTCTTGTAGACTGGATATAAATTCTTATCCTGCCTCGAATATGACTCCCTGTGGTATTACTAGACTATTCTTATTAGTCTGTCTGTGTAGCTAACTAAGATTGGACATTTGGCAATTCCATTGGACTCCCATTCTATTCAGCAATAGCTCTATGCACTGTCTCCTTACTGACTAGATAGTGTGGCAGAGTCATTCAGCTCCCGAAGTCACCGATTATTGATCCCCAATGATCTCTAGATTATCGTACGCAGGACAAGAGAGTACGGAGTCACAGCACAGTCAAGAAGTGTCAGAGGCACTCATGCTTGCAAAAATTCCAAAACCTTTAGCTCATCCACTCTAGTCTGGAGGAACAAAAACCACAGAGTCTATTTAAGTTTAAAAGCTTTATTAAAAGTAAACACATTTATTAAAATCTACTTTGTCATAAAACTATTTAACTGAAAACGGAAAAGTGGTTAGTGCTGACGATTAATTGGACACATTTCTTGTGGTCGAGCCGAGCTCTCACCTGGTTTGAACTTGATCCTGGTCGTGTTCTTAGGAGTCAAGCTTCTGTCTGTTAGGAGAAAAAGTGGTGCGTGTTAAAAATCAAAAGCAAGCATTCATCAGTTGTGCATAAAAGTGCAGCAAGACAACAGCCTTCCCTGGAAAATGGGACATTTTTACTTTGGAGTAGACAGTCACAAATTATTACATTGTATTCAGTTTTTTTAACATTTCTCCTAGACCAAATATTATATAGTAGTGAGTGGTGTATTCTAACATTCTTAAATGTACTTTGTAGGTGTAACATCTGGTGACGGGGCCAGCGCGGAGGTGGCTGTGTTGGGCGAGGACTCGGCGGACTCTGGGGAGGAGGCGGTGCAAGAGCCGGCGGACGGTCCTGTGGGGGTTCAAACGGTGGTGGCGGAAACAGGTAAGCTATATATTCCTTACTTATTGAGATTGAAGACTGCATAGGGTGCTTTCTGCACGGGTGTATTACAAATCAACCAGGTAGTAGCCTCCTCGAAATGTACTTCGACTTAGCTGTGAAGTTTTTGGTGAGAAGAATCCCAATAAGTTCTTAGACGAACGTGATGGATGGGATGAACGAAAAGCGAAAGAAGGGTGTAAGTAAGTGGGACGCGAACTTGTATGATGGCTGGCAAAGAAGAACGATATGTGTTTACTTGGTCCCCGAGGTGGCTGGGAAGGAAAGAATATGGTATGGTGCATGGCTGGGTCAATGATGAAGCAAGAATGGGTGGAAGGACAGCAGCCTGGGTGGGTGAAACAGAAACTGTATGTGTGCGTATACTTTGACTGAATGGATGCCTGGAGCATGGTATTCTCTGACTCTTAGATAGCACATGTGTATCTAGAGAGAGTAGATGGTCGCCAGATGAAGTAAGTGTTACCTTGAAGAGCATGTACCACCGCACCCGCACGTCCGTTCCAGTGCAGGGAAGGCAAGGAAAAGAAATTGTAAATGTGTCCAATACTACCATGAATAGTAGCAGTACTTTGTATTGCGTCTGCAATCACAGCATATATCTGGTTATTACGGTGGACACTCCGTACCTCTCTTAATAACTTTAGTTTACTTGTAGTACGTCATTCATGTGTGGGTGTATCACTGTTCACTCAATATTAAGCAAAGCACCTAAAGTCATCCCATATGTCATCAAATACGTCCCATGTGAAGTGATAGATAATCAAATTAGTTAGCTTCTTCATTTTCCTTTTCTAGTACTCATTTGCACTGTAGGGTGAAAGGTAAATTAATTAAGCAGTAGCCCTTGTAACAGAGTATTCTCAGTGCCACCCGTAATAGAAAAGTAATAGCTTCACCACCTGCATGTACTGGACCGGTACAGTAACGCAAGTCTGTCTCACTCATCATGGTGTGCAACTTTTTTTCTCGGGTGCAAGTTCACTGTGCTGTCCATGTCATTCTGCCGGCTTGCATAAGATAACGTACCAATTTCCCTAAACAAGAGAGAAGAAGAAGAATAAGACTGGTGTACTGTCATAGTCGACTGTAATGGAAGTCCATAGTGGTCGTAGAATTTGTTCATTAAACTACCACTAATGTTAGAGCAAGGATGCAGAAGTGGGAGGTTACATAGATACTGTCCTCAATAGTTATGTACTGTGCTTTCAATTTGCTACTTGTACTGTGACCCAACTTTCGGCTCAATCACTTTGTGTTATTAATGCTAAGGAGCATTGGTTACAGACTATGTCTTTCTTTCTTCATATAGTTGCTCCTTCCAAATCAACAACACGGAGGGAGCAGGCTAGAATGGCCCGGCAACGGAGGCTGGAGGCCACTGTCGCCGAATATCGGCGGCTGGTGGCCCTGGAGGAGGAGGAGGACACGCAGTCGAGCGGGGCAACAACAACATCCTCGACTGTGACCACTGCATCCTCCTCCGTGACTAAGCCAGCGGGACCGAGCCGGGCTAACAAAGACAACTGCCACCGCCAAGCAACAGAAATACCAGCTGCCCCCCACAGGAGCTGCAAGGAACGCCAACGCCGCCTACGAGTCCGAATGTCCAACCTGGAGCAGGAGGTCCTGAAGTATAAGAACTTGGTTAAGGGCCTCCGCTCCGAGCTTGCCACCCTCCGCAAGGAGTATGATGCCCATGCCGCAAAATGCACCAGCACCAGCACCCTCCAGTAGTGGAGTGTCCCTTGCCCTTTTTTTATAGACTTTTGGGGGGTGGGATTTGGGAGTTGGGATCGTTTTGGGACGTTTCAAAGACAATCGTTGGGGTTAGGGCGGGTGAGGGAGATTATTTTGTTAGGGCTACATAAATATATTTTTAAACTTTATCTGACCATACCTGTTTTTTACTGCTTTTCAGTCTGGTGGGTGGGGGGCGGGGGTGTAACAGTAACTTTGTTTTCCTGAACAGTCGTAGGACTTTAGTAGTACAACCGTCAATCTCTTGTCTACTCCGAAATAATACTCCATTATACTACCTCCCACCAAACGCTTATCTTACCTGTAATTTGTGTTAGAAATTAGGGCTAGGCCCAGGGCTGGCTCCACGTGAAATGGGGATTAACGTTGTCAATCCTGGGCGGGTGACATTTCCTCATTGCGGTGGTGCTAGTGGTGTGACACAGTGGCAGTTGCATGCCTATGGAAAAAAAGAAAACGAAACCTTGTTTGTCCTTACTGTAGCATTACAACGGTTACGGTACGATCGAGAATATAGCAGGTGACAGACAGAACAGTGCCATAATGTAGCCTAACAAATGGTAAAGTATTTGCTTGCAAGTATAACTAGTACTTGCGTTGAATTTATTTGACATTGGCTACTACTACTAGAAGATATAGTACTGAAGCTGAGTAAGTCTAGAAGATATCCTCGTATTCCTTCACCAGCCTGTTGCTATGACCTTATCCTCCCCAGCAAGTGTGTGGAATTATTGATGTCATTTTAGTCAGACATCAAGCAAAACAACACAGCCCGGGGGAAGAGGGTTAGGGTTTGTAAAATGGATGGGAATGGGGGTTTCTTTTTGGGTAGGTTTTGTTGAGAGAAGAAAAGAAAAGCAGAGCATGGACAAACAATAATTGAAGATAAAGACAATCTTTGGTTACAAAGTAAAGCTAAGCACATGCAGTCACACTCATAGAATAAAACAATGGATACTGTATCTGTATTGCGTATGTTGTTGGAGTTGTCCTTGAATTTGGTAAGTAAGTTGCATGCAGCAAACAATTCCTCTTATTGGCGGCACTCCTCCATTCCAGCTGACGCTTCGTCCATCAATGTTGGTGACCACTGACAGAAGACACCCTGTCCACTGCCTGCCTGGCGGATGTTGACTGAAACCCGGCCTGTAATTATTGAACGGAAAACAGGAAGTGCTATTACAATACCACTGATAAATAAATAAAAGGTATGTACGCTGTGTGGTTCAAAATGTGACACTTTGATTTCCCTAATAGACAGTACAATATTTTTGAAATTGCGTGCTCTGTCTGAGTCACCTTTTTAAGGATAAATAAGTATGGCCAAAATATTATAGCGGATCTATCCTCTCAAGGTAGGTGTACTGTAAACTGTGTTTTAGAACAAAATTTGACCTTCCCAGCAATGCTCCCACCAAGACCCTTACTAAAGCCAGTCGCAAAAATGTAGAAGAACCCCAATCAGATCTCCAAAAACGATGCCTAGCAGAAAAATGGTTACAAAACGTACTTTGAAAGTAACAGTAGGCCCAAATACAGACCGTGGATTGTATTCAAACCACTTGCAAGCAAGCAAAAGTATCCATAGCCAGCATCGCTCCAACAGTGCTCTACAACACCAGAACTGCGTTGCAATAGAACCCCCCGAAACACATGCAATCCTGCTGCTAGGGCTAACCCTAACGAACCCTAACTTACAAAAAGTGCCAAAACTGGTGTTTCCTTCAGGATTTTGTCCAAAACACTTCTATCCGGTATTAGACCTTCCCAGGAATGCCCCAGGCAAGACCCGCCAACCCACCCGGAAAAAACCACCCGACAACACCCCCAAACAGCGAAAAAGCTCAATCTCATACTTACAATATCTCTCGGCCTTCGGTCCAAACGCGGCGCTGTGCAGCTAGGTCATCATCATCATCAATCATCATAACTCCTGTTTTCCACCACGGATTTCCTGAAAAGCAAATGCAATCAAGATTAGATTGTCGCAGCAGTGCTTCGACAGAGACCCCGGCCGCAACCCACCCACGAACAGCAGGAAGCCCCCCAAAACGCTACATTGAGCAAGATGACAGAAGAAATAGCAAAAAAAAGGCTGTTCCTTCAGGATTTTGTCCAAAACACTTCTATCCAGTATTAGACCTTCCCAGGAATGCCCCAGGCAAGACCCGCCAACCCACCCGGAAAAAACCACCCGACAACACCCCCAAACAGCGAAAAAGCTCAATCTCGTACTTACAATATCTCTCGGCCTTCGGTCCAAACGCGGCGCTGTGCAGCTAGGTCATCATCATCATCAATCATCATAACTCCTGTTTTCCACCACGGATTTCCTGAAAAGCAAATGCAATCAAGATTAGACTGTCGCAGCAGTGCTCCCAGACACCAAAAATTACCCACAAACACCCGGAACCCCGCCAAAGAGCACCTCAAAGGCAAGCAAGTCAGCAAAAACGGCAAGAAATTTCCACCTCATATTTGGTCCAAAACACTTTTGTCCATTATTAGAGCTTCACAGCAATGGGCCCAAATCCGTCAACTCACCCGCAAAGAAGTACAACACCCCACAAGTGCTGAGTCTTTCTTCATTGGGCGTAATCCAGCACTCTGCTTTGAGGGAAATCGCATTCTGGAGGAGGAGGATAGAGGAGCATGTTCTTCAGAACTTGTGAACCTGAGGAATGTAGACTGCGGCACCTTCAAATCAATAAGCAAACAAGTGAAGACAGTTCTGATGATGGTCTTGTTTTTGGGATTAGGTGATTAAAGTTTGAATTAAATTAACTGTGCAAAACAAAGAAAGAGAGACACAAAGCACACAGGAATAAAAGTGAATAAGGACGAAAAAGAAAGTTCTTGTTTGATTGTCTCATTTTCAGGGCTCGGTGTCACGGAATAAGAACAAGATTTCGTCATCATACTCTGCGAATTCAGGCTGGATGAGGTCAGTGCCAACGAACAGAGAACAAATCCCCTCATCTACGTTGCCGTCCTCCTCGTCTTCATGCGGCGTGCTTTCTCGTACTTTGTAATCTGGTGGTATGAGGTGCTGATTCATCTTGATCATTGTCAGCCGTTCCACATTTTTGGGCGAGAGGCGGCTCCGTTTGGGAGTTACAATGCCACCAGCAGCACTGAAAACACGTTCAGAAGACACACTTGCGAGTGGGCAAGACAAATAGTTTATAGCCAGGTTGGAGAGCTGTGGCCACAATTGTTTTTTGCCATGCCAATACTGCAATGGCTCATCATTAAGAAAGACCTCTGTTGAGTCATTCAGATAGTCCTGCACCATCGACTCAAGGTCATCAGCGGTTCCTCCACTTTGCTTACTTTTTGCTGTGCCTGTGACTTTTTTTCGAGAACCATACCCAAGCAAACTTAGCCAATCCTCTACAGCAGCCACTGTTTTTGTTGTGTGTGGTGCAGATGATCCAGTTGCCGGTGTCTTTAACGGCTGAGAGGTCACTTCAGCCACAGGTGCAGAAGTGGATTCTTGTGACTGGGGATGGCCTGCTGATGCTGATGCTGATGTACTGGCTTCTCCTTCAATAACCTGCCGTTCTTTTTCAAACCTCTTGGCTGACCAGGCTAACCAATGTTTGTACTTTTGAACATCTGCATCAGCAAAAGGAAAGAATGCTTCGTCTTCCAGCGCCTTTTTGTAGCGTGGATCCAGAATAGTAGCACAAATGTAATGCTGTTCTGAGTTGATCATTTTAAGACGTTCATCACCACGTAGGCGCTCTAATAATTTCTCAGACAAAATAAAATGGTCTTTTTTTTTTCATCTTTTTCAAACTCAGAAGACACCGCCATCAGTTGGTGCTCCAGCATGCACAACAATGGGATAGCTTTTCCCAAATTACAGTCCTCCTGGCTGACTGCACGCGTGAAGAACTCAAAAGGACGAAGCACGTCTGTCAGGCTTTTAACTATGTCCCATTGCACCGCACCCATCCGCATGTCCTCCTTCTGAGATGTAGCCTCTGTGAAGAAATAGTGATCGAGTACCGTATACTGCTCATACAGACGCTCAAGCATGTAGAAGGTTGAGTTCCAACGTGTTGCCACCTCCTGGATGAGTGCTTTCACTGGCATTCCACATTGAAGTAGCAGTCTCCGCAGATGCTTCCGGGCCTTAAAAGAATGGCTGAAATGGTTGCACATTTTGCGGCAGGTGGCCATTACCTCGAACGCTGGACTCTGTTTATCACTCAAGAATTTTTGAACTACCAGGTTGATACAGTGCGCCAAACACGGCACTCTAAAATGGTCACCCTTCAACATGGCCTTAACTACATTGGCGCCATTATCCGTGGAAACATAACCAATCTTGCGTTTTAGGGGGGATAGCATTTTCAAGACCTTTTTGTTAAACTCTTCCAAAAGGTTTTCTGCTGTGTGACTTTTCTCCAAGCCAAACATGGCTAGTGTTGCATGTTTCCGAGCAGCTTTGAAAACTTTGTCCGGGTCAACACCTGCGTTTAGCTTTGCTTTAACACCTGAAAAAGAGACCCAGTGTGCAGTGATGCACATGTAATCAGCGCCTGCGCCACTGGTCCACATGTCTGTTGTCAGATGTATTGTGTGAACAGCACTCTTCTGCAAAGCTGCCCCAATCGCCTCCAGCACATCTTCATGTAGTGCTGGAACCGCAACTCTGGCAAAATAGAACCGGCTCGGAACCTTCCATTTAGGGCAGAGCGTTGCCACTAATTCAAGAAAACCTACCGCTTCTACAAAAGAAAAAGGTAGAAGGTCCACAGCTAGCATTTTAGCCAGCTTAGTGTTATACAGACGCGTCAGTGGGTGGTTGCGTTCATATGGCACGTCTGAAGTAAGCATTGTTCTAATGTTGCCCTGGACCAAGCATTTACGGGCTGATAATGACTTCGTTGACCCAATTTTGCTCGCTGGTGAACTTTTGTGCGTTGGTGTCTCACTCGCTCCAACACTCTTAGTGTGCCTCACATTGGGTGTGCTGCTGACAGGGGTACTGGGTGTAAGGGAAGTGTTTGACACGTCTTCTTCCTGCTCGTCATCATCAGATGAAACATCAACGTTTCCTTGAATTCGGCCTTTCTTGATCGCATCTAGGTGCGCAAACCATTTGACAGTGTGCTGTCTCCTAAGATGACCTCTCTGGCCTCCGGTACCATAGTTGGTACCTGGCTTACCACGACTAACTGCTTGCTTACAAATGGTACAAATGGCAAACTTTGGATTTTTTGGACAAACAGTAAAGAAGTCCCACACTGGGGACTTGAAGTGTCTGTGGGACATGGAGGAGGCGGCGATACTGGTGGTGGTGGTCATGAAGCTAATGCCAGATGAAGTGGAGGATCTGGATTGCCCAACTTTTGTACGTTTTGCACTTTCACCGCCACTAATTAAGGTCGAGGTTGACGGAGGTCTCTTCTTGCCAGAAAGAAATATGGAAGCGGGACGAGTTGGTGTACTACTTAACTCCAATGATTGTGGTGTTTCCACTGCCTCCTCATCGACAACATCATCATCATCATCACGCTCAGCAGCTCTTCGGGCTAGGGTCAAAATGTCTGTTTGCTGCATGCCCGCTGGGGCTGCAGTGACCTTTATGATGACTGGGTCGTCGTTGGCAGAGTCTTCATCAGCAGCAGTATCCGCCACTTCTTGTTGAGACTCATCACACTCCATAACTCTGAGACTTTGGACGAGCTTCCTTTTACGCTTAACTACCTTTGTCGGATCATGGTGTGCCTCACTCTCAGACGGCTGTGGTGCTGGTTCCCAAGTTTGATCCGTATCATCAGAAGGAGGTGTGCTTGAAGAAGATGTAGACACCACCCTTGATCTCTTCCTTGCTAGGGGTGTGGAAGACAATGAAGGATCATCAGGAGGAGTGGCTTCCTCAAATGATACCTCGCCTTGATTGTCGATTTCCTGATGTGCCCCTACTTCGGGAGGAACAACTATTGTGGGCACTTGTGACCCTCCATGCACCTCTGCTTGCGCATCTCCTTGCGCTGCCTCTCCTTCCACATGTACTTGGGCTTGTACTTGCACATGTGATTGTTGTTGCGGCTGTGGTTGTCCAACACTCGTCAGATGAGCTACAACAACCTGTGTTGATTGAGGGACATTGCTGCTGCTTTCTTGCGATGAGCCAACATCACTGGTCGATGGTGATTGAACAACTATACTGGCTGCCTCTGCAGCACTCAAGGGCTTGGACTTAAGTTGGCGTGGTGGTGGTGGTGGCACTGAGCCCAATTGAGCGGGGGTGCTGCTGCCAGCTTGGTCCCCAGCAGATCCCGCTGCTGCTGCTGCAGGCATACTTTTTTTTTTACTCCCAAAAAAAGGGGCGGGCAGCACACCAGTGTCCTTGGTAACTTGCTTCTTCTGCTCCTTACTGGCACCTTTCTTGCTAGAGGAGCTACGGGTTACTTTTTTTGGGGCCATCTTCTTCAGAGCAGGTCAGCAGGCAGCAGTTGCACGAGTTGCAGAGGGTTCTGTGTCCAGACGTGACGTCGCTTGACGTTATGCTGCACACACACACCGCTGCAGGACTTCTTCCTGGCACTGGTGGTTCTCTTGAGTCTTCTTGTGCACCTAAAAGCAATGGAAGACAGAGGAACATCAGTTCAGTTATACACCCCAAAAAATCGAAAAAACACAGAAAAATGAGCACAATCCCATGCCATCCATGATGTTTACATTGAAGACACCCCACAGAAAGACTAGGGACATGCAAGTATGCAACACTCACTACCCCTGGGTATAATGGATGAAAAGTAGGCAAAATAAGTGCAGGCCTCAGACACTGCCTCTCCTCAAAATGGCCCCTTACACCCCAAGCACATGTTGCCTGTACCAGCCAGCACTCAAGATGGCCACCACCACCACCCACATGGCCAGTCGACATTAACAGTACACCCCCAAAAAACAGAAAAACAGCCAGAAATCACCACAATCCAATGCCATCCATGATGTTTACATTAAAGAGAGTGAGACCACACCACAGGCACACTCAGTCCATGCACCACCACCCCTGGGCAAAAGGCCACACCAGCAGCCCCCCAAAAACGACAAAAAACAATAAAATAAGCACAATCCCAGCCCATCCATGGCCTCAATTATGTTTAAATTCAAGAAGACACCCCACAGAAAGACTAGGCCCATGCAACACTCACCACCCCTGGGCAAAGGGCCCCACCAGCAGGCCCAAAAAACGACAAAAACAATAAAATCAGCACAATCCCAGCCCATCCATGGCCTCAATGGTGTTTAAATTCAAGAAGACACCCCTCAGAAACACCAGGCCCATGCAACACTCACTACCCCTGGGCATAATGGATGAAAAGTAGGCAAAATAAGTGCAGGCCTCAGACACTGCCTCTCCTCAAAATGGCCCCTTACACCCCAAGCACATGTTGCCTGTACCAGCCAGCACTCAAGATGGCCACCACCACCACCCACATGGCCAGTCCACATCAACAGTACACCCCCAAAAAACAGAAAAACAGCCAGAAATTACCACAATCCAATGCCATCCATGATGTTTACATTAAAGAGAGTGAGACCACACCACAGGCACACTCAGTCCATGCACCACCACCCCTGGGCAAAAGGCCACACCAGCAGCCCCCCAAAAACGACAAAAAACAATCAATAAAATAAGCACAATCCCAGCCCATCCATGGCCTCAATTATGTTTAAATTCAAGAAGACACCCCACAGAAAGACTAGGCCCATGCAACACTCACCACCCCTGGGCAAAGGGCCCCACCAGCAGGCCCAAAAAAACGACAAAAAACAATAAAATCAGCACAATCACAGCCCATCCATGGCCTCAATTATGTTTAAATTCAAGAAGACACCCCACAGAAAGACTAGGCCCATGCAACACTCACCACCCCTGGGCAAAGGGCCCCACCAGCAGGCCCAAAAAAACGACAAAAAACAATAAAATCAGCACAATCCCAGCCCATCCATGGCCTCAATGGTGTTTAAATTCAAGAAGACACCCCTCAGAAACACTAGGCCCATGCAACACTCACTACCCCTGGGCATAATGGATGAAAAGTAGGCAAAATAAGTGCAGGCCTCAGACACTGCCTCTCCTCAAAATGGCCCCTTACACCCCAAGCACATGTTGCCTTAAATTCAAGAAGACACCCCACAGAAAGACTAGGCCCATGCAACACTCACCACCCCTGGGCAAAGGGCCACACCAGCAGGCCCAAAAAAGGACAAAAAACAGCACAATCCCAGCCCATCCATGGCCTCAATGGTGTTTAAATTCAACAAAACAGTTGTATCATGCACCCCTAACCAACCCTGGTCCTACTGGATACTGTGGCTACCCACAATATAATTTATTTAATGTTCTGAAAAAGTTCCAAAATTTTACTTGCAGCAACTGTAATGCCCCAAACAAACTTACTTGTGAAAGTTGATTTCTAATCCAAAAGTGATCCAAAGACAGTCAAAAAGGCCTCAAATCCAAATATCCAGCAGCACCCACAAAAAGTAATCCTTCCAGCTCCAGATCCAAATGAAAGTGACCAGGAGATGGACAAAGCACTGGGAGGAGCCTGCTGGACAGGAACAGGAAGTTGGAGACTGTGGGGCACTTCCTTCCTCCCCCCCCCAAAAATGGACTCCTTGCAAAAAAAAAGGCCATGCAAATGTCAACCTGAGGAGTGATTCTGATAAAAATCATAATTTTCTGAAGGTTTATCCTGTTTGCTGGTGATTTTCTTGTGCGAAATTGCAAAATCTCTATTTCGCAAGTGCGAGATTGTTCCTTTCCGCCGCAACTACGTGTTCGCAATTGCGAACTCTCGCGAGTTGTGCTGTGCAAGGTGGCAATATCTATTTTTAAACAACAAGGGGACCCCAATTAGTATCAGCGAGGGACCTCGGGGAGCTTAGTTATATGGAAACAACAATGGTCCCTGGCAGCGAGAAAATTAAATGAGAATAAATATAGACTCAGTCAGTTCTATATTATAGAAGACATGCCCAGCCGGGCAGAGGTCCTCAAAATTTATATTTAAATCAAGGTTTTACAAAACAGAATAACACCTTCAACAGTTCACGTGCGTGGGGCACAAGCCTGTACCCAACCACAACAACACACGAACAAAACATACATAAAGGGCTTGTAAGGCAAAATCAACATACTCTGAAAAATTCAAGTTTAGACAGAGAATTTCCTATAGGTACCATTACGCAATTTTTGTAACAAGTTATTTCACAGGTATATGGTACACAGTGGGTCGACGACGTTTCGGACCCCTTGCTAAATGATGGGGTCCATCATCAGGACAAAACAATGGTTGCCTTTTTAGTTTAAAAGCCTCTTTTGCCTAAGGAGAAGAAAGAGGGACATAGAAATACATTAAATTCTCAAACACATAATGATAGTGACATTCTGCAGTGATAATCGGGCCGATCTGCCTGTATCCCAGTGGAGACAAGGAGTGACATTGATTATAGTGTCACCAGGCTTGTGGCTACGTGAGGGGGAACATTCCCTTAGCGCAAAGGAAGTGGGTGACACTCAGAATAAAGCCCAGGGTGGCAAACAGATCACCTAATACACGGCGCAGTGATACCAAAGAATATCAAGGGAGAGGTGCGTCAATCCATTTATATTGCAAAATATATCAACAATAAAGTGAAAACGACGCAGTGATGCGAAGTGAGTTGTAAAGAAGAAATAATTGTGAGCGGAATCAATTTGGTACAGTTGTAGCTACATCAAGGTAGAGGTCAAGGCTCACCAGTGAGGTAAGGGAGCTGGAGCTCAAATAGACGCGGGATTACTTCAAGAATAATTAGCAATCCGCTATGAACGGATTATCTAAATGGGGGGAGGAGATAGAGTATTAGGACTGGGACCAACCACTTACTAAAGGAATTGACTGCAATGTGAAAACGTCTTACCAATGATACAGTTCATATATTATATTATTCGAAGGTCCAGAGCAATCGAATTCACGGAAGGAGCGCGCAGACAAGGAGTTTTTCGCGGTATCAATTAGGGAGGCATTAACCGCTTGGTAGGTTCATCTAGAAGAGGGGGAGAAATAACCACACTTGAGGTAGGGAGCGGCCATTAATTAATTAGGCTGTCAAGGGGATCTTTATGCGGCGGCTTACCAGTGAATCAAGGACGCTAGATCGAGGGTCCAGAGGCAGGCGAAGACTGATATCTTGCATCCGCATATACCTATATACACGGTTTACATTGTAATTGTGAAAGTCCAAATTCAAGATAGACTAGGCAGACGGGCAGACTAGGCAGATACTCGTAAAAACGAGCAGTGCTTACCTTGTGCACCGGGTGATACCGGAAGCGCCGCGTCGCGCTGGAATCCTGGAACCAGGGGGGCCTGTCGGTAAAGGGAAGGATTAGAATTCAGGGGAATACAATGGGGCCGGGTGTAGCGCGGGACTGTCTGGACGTCCAGGAGGCACGTCCTGTGCTTACCGGGTCAGTCGGCAAACTCGATTTCCTGGTTGGGCGGGTCACGTGAGCACATTAGTTTTAACATGCTCGGCCATTGGCTGACTAGTGGGCATGAAAATAAAGAAAGGACCTGGGCTTGGCGGCCATCTTAGGGAAGGGGAGTGAAAGCCACAGTGTGCAGAGTGAAAAATGCAGCATGGTGATATCTGTGAGTGACAATAAAATTTGTGACAATTACAACAACATTAAAATTCGAGTACATTATTTACACATAACGGTCTCTGCGAAGGCCCGAAAGTTTTATATCCACTTTCCACTTTTCAACTTAAGACCATAATCAAATTAGTGTGGTCCAGTCCTCTTGCTGGTTAAGACCAGAGTTCAGGCTGTCTGTCCTTATGATCCATTTTAACTCCTCTTTATTGAGCAGGAGATTTAGGTCACCTCCTCTTGGTGGTATTGTCACTTGGTTTATAACCGTCCAGCGGATATCATTTTCCGTGTGGTCCTTGGAGGTGAAATGTTCAACCAAAGGGGCGTTGGGTGTCTTGCAACGTATTCTGCTCCGGTGTTAGGAAATCCGCAACTTAACTTTCTGCTTGGTTTGTCCAACATAAATAAGATCACATGGACATAAAATTGCATATATAACAAGGTGGCAAGCCGCGATTACGTATTCGCGGGCGCCAAACTCCCGCGGGAACACGCAGCAAGATCTAAAATGGCGCGTCACTTGCAAAGAAAAACAACTCGGCAAACGCTAAATGATGGAAAGTGAATGCCGTGCACCACGCCGCGCGCCGCAACCAAGCAAAAAATCCGCCGCGAGCGGATTCACGGATTTTCGACAAATTCGCAAGCGTTCGCGGATTGCGAATTTGCCGAAAATCCAAAAAATCCGCGAGCGGAGCGGATTTTACGCCCATGCTTAATGATCTTTTCAATCACTTTTGCGGGGAATGGGAGGAGCGAGATGGGCCAGAAGTTTTTGAGTTCGGTGGGGGTCTGCTGTAGGTTTCTTTAGGAGGGCGTTGAGTTCGGCGTGTTTCCAGTTTTCGGGGAAAGTGGCGGAGGTGAGTGATGCGTTGATTACGTCTCGTAGGTGGGGTGCGATGATGTTGTTGGCTTTGTTGAATATGTGGTGCGGGCATGGGTCGGATGAGGATCCTGAGTGGATGGAGTTCATGATGCGGGTGGTTTCCTCGGCGGTGGTTGGGTTCCAGGTGTGGATGGTGGTGTTGTCAGTGTCGGTTTCCGGAGGTGGGTTCGTGTTGGATGTGGAGAGGCTGTTGTAAATATCGGTGACCTTGTGGTGAAAGAAAGCCGCGAGGGAGTCACAGAGATCCTGAGAGGGGGGATCGCGTTGTTTTCAGCATCGGGGTTAGAGAGTTCCCTGACGATGCTGAATAGTTCCTTGCTATTGTGGGCGTTGTTTTCGAGCCTGTCTTTGAAGGATGATTTTCTTGCTGCGCGGAGGAGTTGGTGGTGTTTGCGGGTGGCGTTCTTGAGAGCAGACATGTTCTCGTCGGTCTGATTGAGGCGCCAGGTTTTTTCGCGGGTGCGACATTCTTTTTTGGAGTCCTTGAGGGTGGGGGTGAACCAGGAGTTTTTCTTGTGGTTGTCTTTGTATACCTGGGTCTTCAGGGGGGCCAGTAGGTTGGCGCAGTCTGAGATCCAGTTGATGAGGTTGGTGGCCGCTTCGTTGGGGTCTGCGGTGCTGGTGGGTGGGTTCTGGGAGAGGGCTGTGGTGAGTTGTTCGGTGGTGACTCGGTTCCATTGTCTTTTTGGTGGTTGTTGGGCGTGGTGGTGTACGGTGTTTTTTTTTAAGCTGAAGTGGACACAGCTGTGGTCCGTCCAGGATAGTTTGGTGGTGTGGCTGAAGGAGATGTGTTTGCTGGAGGAAAAGATCGGGTTGAGTGTGTGTCCGGCGTAGTGGGTGGGGGTGTTGACCAGCTGTTTCAGTCCGAGGTTGGCGAGGTTGTCCAGTAGGGTGGTGGTATTGTTGTTGGCGTGGTTCTCTAGGTGGAAGTTGAGGTCCCCTAGGAGTATGTAGTTGGTGGAGGAGAGTGCGTGTGGGCTGATGAAGTCTGCGATGTCTTCGCTGAATTTTGTGCGAGGTCCTGGTGGTCTGTAGATGAGGGTGCCTCTGAGGGTGGATTTGGGGTTGCTGTGGATTGAGAAGTGGAGGTGTTCGGCGTCGGGGAGCGTGTTGTCGGTGTTGGTTGTTATGCGGATGGAGCTCTTGTGGACGATGGCGATGCCTCCTCCGGTGTGGTTAGTGCGGTCTCTCCTGATGATTTTGTAGCCGTCGGGGATGGCTATGGCGATGTCGGGAGCCGAGGAGGGGTTCATCCAGGTCTCGGTGAGGAAGGCGATGTCCGAGGTTGCGGAGTCGATGAGGTTCCATATTTCGATGGCGTGCCTGTGGACGGATCGGGTGTCGATCAGGATGCATTCGTGTTTGTTTCCGGGGGAGTTGTTCTTGTTGGGTGTGTTGGGTGTTTGTAGGCAGGTGAAACGGCAGTTTCGGCAGGAGAAAGGTCCATGGGCTCGCTTCGGGGTTGCGTGGCAGCAACTCGGTGTGTGTCCGTGGTTGAGGGCGGTGAGGGTGGCGGAGTTGTAGGTCCGGCGGGGGGGGGTGGGGGCCAACGGTCCTGGCGCTGGGTGCGGTCCAGGCGTGGACGGGCGCAAATGGGCTTGCCTTAGGCGCGCCTTCGGCACGCAACGGCGCGGCCGCCATTTATGGGGTAGCTGGGGGAGGAGGGGTCAGCTGGGAGGTGGGCGGCGAGCGGGTAGGCGGGGAGAAGGCCGATTTGCGGGCGAAAACGGCGGGAAGGGGGTGGCGGGAGTGGGGGAGCGGAGGGAGAGCGAAGGGGGGATCTGAGGGGGAGAGAAGAGAGTTTTGGAGAGTTTTTAGAGGATTGTAAGGATGGCAAACAACGAGGGGGAATCTGTGGAGGGAAAAACAGAGGCACAAAAAGAGGTCAAACAACGAAGGGGAATCTGTGGAGGGAAAAACAGAGGCACAAAAAGAGGTCACACAACGAAGGGGAATCTGTGGAGGGAAAAACAGAGGCACAAAAAGAGGTCAACCAACAAAGGGGAATCTGTGGAGGGAAAAACAGAGGCACAAAAAGAGGTCAAACAACGAAGGGGAATCTGTAGAGGGAAAAACAGAGGCACAAAAAGAGGTCAAACAACGAAGGGGAATCTGTGGAGGGAAAAACAGAGGCACAAATAAGAGGTCAAACAACGAAGGGGAATCTGTGGAGGGAAAAACAGAGGCACAAAAAGAGGTCACACAACAAAGGGGAATCTGTGGAGGGAAAAACAGAGGCACAAAAAGAGGTCACACAACAGAGGCACAAAAAGAGGTCACACATTGAAGGGGAATCTGTGGAGGGAAAAACAGAGGCACAAAAAGAGGTCACACAACAGAGGCACAAAAAGAGGTAACACAACGAAGGGGAATCTGTGGAGGGAAAACAGAGGCACAAAAAGAGGTCACACAACGAAGGGGAATCTGTGGAGAGAATAAAAGAGAGAGAGACCAGCAGATGGCAGAGAGCACTGGTGGCGCTGCACGAGGCAGGGGTGCGACCTACCCTTGGTGGGGCGGGTATGCTCAGACTAGGGTCCTGTGTTCCTGTGAAACTGGTCCTAGGATGCTTCTTTCCAGTCCACAGAGGACCTGGCCTGGCAGTTTGGGCTGGACTGTTCCCATTGGGCACAGGGTTAAGACTAATTTTCATATGGCTGGGTTCAAACTTGAATGGCGTATTGGAGTGACTGCATTACATTGTTCTGGATTCTGTATAACGTTTTTCTTGCAGACTGTAGAAGAAGGCAGAAGCTGTGAGCTGAAAGATGAACATTTCTGCAACTGTCACTGTAATTAACCAGGCTAATGTCGAATGTCTAGTGGATGTTGCAGGCCTCGGAGAAGATTGAAGAAAACTGAAGTCTTAAATAATAACACAGCCCACATACCAGGCTGAAGGCAGGATAGCACAATGGCACAATAAGCACACAAATTCCAACTTTTTCGGTCCCGGATTAGTGGCCACAACAATATCAATTACTGTTCAATTTAGCATGCTGGCCCTCAGGCACAGCACAGCCCAAAATAAATCAGGATCAAGATCAGGTCCGGTGAGGGTTAAGAGGAGCTGCACCAAAGGACATGTTGCCACAGATGCCACTTTTTCCGAACTTTGCCCATCTGAGACGCAGTCCCAGTAGTCACTGCACTTCGTTCTAACAGCCATGCCATACATCCGAGTTCTCTCACCTCCAAGAGTTGACCGGATGCAGTGATGGGCTGGCTGGTACAGCTGGAACACTGGCATCAGCCACAGAGTGTTAACCCCTGAGACAGAACTTGCAGTAGAAAATTTATGAGCAGCCTCAGTGATTTAGAAGTTCGGCTCAGCAGCCATCGTTCCTGCTACTAATTCCTCGCTATCCAGGCATGGGATGTGTGCGGCATGTTTGGGGAGCACGGCGCCAGGGGGAAGTAAGTCCACTAGGTTTGATTTAGTAAAAGCATTGCAAGACGTGAGAGTTTCTTCACTTGGTTAATTTCTAGGTGTTTTTCTATTACAATCCTTTCTGTAGTGATCCAGAATCACGGTCAGCAGTCTAGTGCTTTGTAAACCAGCACACTGAACACCCACCCACCACTGATGTCACTGGTCAGGTGACACAGCTTTAATAAAAGGGGCCGAGCCCATGTGCTCTGGGCCAGTTGTACCAAGTAACTGCCTGTGTCTGCGTCAGTCCTTTTAGCAATGAGGGCCCAGGGCCCCCAACATTACATTGGCGACGAGGAGGGCGAACGCTAGCCACGCGTGCCGCAGCTGAACGCCCCCGGGAAAGAAGAAGGGCACTGCCCATGTGGAGGGCACCACTCCGGGGAAGCGGCGCCGGCCGCCGAGAGGCCCGAGGGGCGTGTGCAGTGCCCCAGGCCGAGAACATGAAGCAGAGGTGACCGGGAGCTCACCCCGCACCTCCATGCCCAGCGCGAGCCTCCCGGCGTGAGGGGAAAGTGAAGCGGACCGACCAGAGCCCCCCTGTGCCGGCCGCAACCGAGCGCCACGCGGAGGCTCGGCCCGAAGTGCCGAGGAAAAGGAGCGGACCGACCGGAGCCCACCCGCGTCGGCCGCGACTGCGCCCCTGCCTGGGGTGAAGAGAGAGCCGTGCAGAGCCCACCTGCATCGGCCGCCACCGCTCGGTGAAACCTCCGCGGAGCCCACCCGCGTGGTCGAAAAGGCCGTCGGCCGAAGGTGAGCCCAGGCGTTGCGAAATGCCTGGGAGGGGGCCGCGCAAGCCTGGAGCGACCCCCCGTGACTACATGACAAGCGGTGCCCACCCGCGAAGTGAAAAGGCCCGTCGGCCGAACACCAAGGTGATCCCCGGAAAGTAAAGCGCCAAAAGCGGAGCCCACCCGCATGGCGTGCGAGGTCGACCGGACCGGAGGTGAGCCAGGGCCCTAATAATGCCCTCTGGGGTCGCGCATGCCTGAAGCGACCCCCCTTCTGACTGTGTATCAAGCGGAGCCCACCCGCAATGAACCATAGACATTAACGGTGCCCCCAGCAGTGGTAAGCGGCGCCAGCATCGCCCGTAATTAAGCAGGACTCGCGGACCCCACCCGCGGCCTGCCCGAAGCGACGCAACGTCGGTCGCAACTGCCCCGTAATCAAGCAAGGCTCGCGGAGCCCACCCGCGGCCTGCATGCAACCACCTCTGCCCAGCCGCGCAGCGTCTGATCAAACCTGCCGTGGCGGTGGGGAAAAGAGCCCGCAGCGTGAGGAGAGCTACCGGGCTCCTAATTGAAGTAAGCGGAGTCCACCCGCGATTGCCCCGCAGCGAAGCGCCATATGCCCCAACAGTGAAGGGACAATGATCGACTGCGGAGCGCCCGCAGTGTATGGGGATCTGCAGGGCACTCAGTAATCAAAGCGGAGCTCACCCGCATTAAGGATCGGCACCAGCCCCCCTGCGAGGCTGATCAGAGCGACCCCTCCCCCGCAGCCCGTGAACACTTTGCCTGCTGCGAGGGGCAGGGACCGAGGAAAAGTGACTGCCAACAGTGCCCCTCCACGCTCCCAGAAATGGCTTTTTCCCCGTGTGGCATTGCAAAGGAAATGCCTGTCACATAAATGGTTTTTCCCCGAGTGGCATTGCAGAGGAAATGCCTGTGCCGGCCTGCCTCCGGAAAATGAAATAAAAAGGACTACCTGTCATCCACGTAGCCCAGCACCGGCAGCTCAGCTCCATCTGGGAAAATCCGAACGAAGTGCATTGCTACAGGTATTGCGACACTGCCATCTAGTGGCCTTTTAGGGACACTGCAGTAAAAGGAAAAAGACAGCTTCCAGATAAGCCTGCAGCAAGGGAGTGATCACTGCAGCTTTGCCCTAGCAGCCCCAAGTGTGCCACAGGACAGCAGACTCCCAGCAGGGGACAACAGACTGCAAAGCGCTCAAAGAGCAGCAAGGAACAAAGGTCAGCACAGCAGGTGCGCACTAGAAGCACAGGAACACTGCCTCACCAGCAGCGCAGGAATGCGCCAGAAACGCAGGAACACCCCAGGAAGCGCAAGAAGTATCCAGGAGACAGCGCAGGAACGCGCCGGAAAATCCATGAACACGCAAGGAAACGGCGCCGGGACGCACCAGAAGCGCAAGGGACACTTCAAGAAACGACGCAGGAATGCGCGAAAAACACGCCACGACTGCGCAGGAATGCGCATGGAGTGAAGGAACTCCACACGTCAGGACAGCACAACATTGCGCAGGACGGCGCAAGGAGTGAAGGAACTCCACACCACCACGACCGAGTAACGCAGGGATCGCGTCCTCGGAGACCTGTCAGTAGGTCACAGCGAAGATGACTTGCCAAAAAGTCACCGCCAGATGCGGACCAGTCAGATTGGTCGCCCGGAAAGAAAAGGAGAAGATGACCAGGCAGTTGGTCACCCGGAAAGAAAAGGAGAAGATGACCAGGCAGTTGGTCACCCGGAAAGGAAAGGAGAAGATGACCAGGCAGTTGGTCACCCGGAGAGAAAAGGAGAAAATGACCAGGCAGTTGGTCACCCGGAAAGGAAATGAGAAGATGACCAGTCACATGGTCGCCCGGAAAAAGAAAGGAGAAGCTGACAGTCAGAAGATCACGACTGTGAAGACATGCCAGAAGATCAAAGGCATAGTAACTGAATAGATCAAGAAGAGGTCCATGGACGGGACCCAGACGAGGTCTGATGACACCGACCTAAAATGAAGAGGGAGCGACAGGAAGAAAGGTGCGATGCCTGGTTTGGCCATCGCAAGAAGAGAAAAGTGTGTCCTAGGGGTAGGACGCAACCAGGGAGATTCGTGTGGAGTGCACGCCACACGGAGATGGCCTGGGTGGTTGAAGAAAAGAAAAGGGACCAACCACGTCGTGAAAGGAAAGGTGGAGAAGAAGGGAAGTGAATGCCACGGTGCCACTAGAAGATCACAAGAAGTGAAGAGGTGTGACCAGTCAACTCACACACCCATCAGAAGAAGATGGTGACATGCACCAGAACACCGGAGTGCAACAGAGAACAAGGCCTGGCATGAACACCGGCGGCACAAGTCAAAGATATCCACCTATAAGCCATCCATCCATGTGACGATCGTAGAAGAGGGCAAGTTTGGACTGTTGACAACAATCTACCTTTGGGGTTGAGCGGAAGATTGGATGGCGAGAGTGCTCACAAATCCGGCTGAGGAACTGACCACTCCACACCAACCCGTGGCAGCCCAAGAAGCAAAGGCCTCAAGGGACTCTGGTGGCAGCAAGTCCCGCAAGAGAGACGGATCCACAACGGTGCGTCTGCACGACCCACTGAGAGGGAAGCTTCGCGTGCAAGAAAAGAGTCAACAGCGTAACCTTCAGGTGGAACTAGGACACAACGGTGAAGATCGTGGAGCGCCCCGCTCACGGCCCGAAGGCTATGAAGGAGCAACATGACCGACAACACCAGTCCAGTGGAAGCCTGGCAAAGAGGTCCTCCCGGACATCTTGTGAGAGAGGAATACCGGCGAAGAGGGGCATCCTAGTGAGAGGGATGTATGCACCTACTCCTTTCATCTGCCCAGAAATACTTTGAAGCCTGCCCAGAGACATCACCTAGGACCAGGACTGAAGAGGAGAACTGAGAAGACAAATAATAGTCAGATCACGTCATCCTTCTATCTAACTACCAACTGTCACCAGTGGTGCCAAGCAAATGCAAGACCAAGAACAACGTCCAAGCGGCGCAGATAGAAGATAGGACCCGCTGAACAACGGCAAGCCATGACACAATGACTCATTGCCCTGGATGCAGCAACTACACCATCTGCGACCTGCAATCCACCAAAGAGACTCACTTTGAATCATAGAGTCCAGTGTTACATTTGTATGTACATTTTCTATCCCACAGGTTGAACTTTGTCGTGGGGTTTGCGAATTGTACTCTTTCTCCCACAAGTTGGACTTTCGGTTATTTTCATTTTCCCCCAAGTTTGGGAGGGATGTAGTGATCCAGAATCACGGTCAGCAGTCTAGTGCTTTGTAAGCCAGCACACTGAACACCCACCCACCACTGATGTCACTGGTCAGGTGACACAGCTTTAATAAAAGGGGCCGAGCCCATGTGCTCTGGGCCAGTTGTACCAAGTAACTGCCTGTGTCTGTGTCAGTCCTTTTAGCAATGAGGGCCCAGGGCCCCCAACATTACACTTTCCACATGAAAGGGAACGCCTCGGAAGTAAACATGTTTATTGGATAAAAGACTGAGACACAACTACCAACTAATACAATGAGGAACGACTATAAAAGTCATGTGTCTGCAGGAGAACTAGAAAAAGCAGAGTACTTTCATCTGAATGGCTCTAACATGCAAATAACAAGATCCAGTGAATGACAACAAATAAGTACCCCTTCAGGAGCTGGAGTTGTATTTTTTAAATTCTGTACTTATCTGCAAGCAAACTGAATACATTTGAATAATGCTGACAAATGTATAGCCTGTAAGAACATCTTTGCGCATAATAATGACTAACATGTCTCACAATTTAAAAAACTGTTACAATTAGTTTTCTCTAACTTGTGAGGTTCTGTCTTTCCTTAACTTCCTGTGCTAAGCTTTCAAAAGTGTGAGAAAGTATCTCCGGTCATCCCCTTTTTTGGACAGATGCTGTCAGTTTTTAAACTGTGGGAACTGCTGTCCAGGTCCCATTGTTTCTGCTCTGACCCATAAAAATGGGTAAAACTGGCTAATTCCTAATTGGCGTATTCACTGTCCAAGGAAGGTCATAGCATATAGTGCAAGACATACATCATTAGCTTTGAAAAACTAAAACTCAAATGTGGACTTCAGCAAGTTTTGTGACATATACTGTGCTGACAAAGGAAACATGGCTACAGGCCTAGCTGTGTTGCCTGACAACTGCAGCTTTCAAAATAACTATTTTGGACGGGCAAGAACCCCTCTTCAAAATATAAAATAAGTAACACTAGGAACGCCTTGTAGCCCACAAGGTAGGATGCGTAGTATTTAATAGTTTTACACTCAGAAATGTATTGTTGGCATGCACCTGCCATGACTAGCCCCCATAGCTATTTTAATGGTATATGGATTTAAAATTTGTGGTGGATAACCATTCACTCCAAAAAATAATAATCCACTTTATGTTCTATTGCCCGGATGGAGGATTCACACTCCAAATTTAGAGCTGTCTGCCTCCCCAGTGGACATCTAGATAGGTTCCTGTCGATGCTTTGAAAGTATCCCTTTCGACTCTGTCAACATGCTGGAGCTAAATGAAACACTGAGGGGTCGATTCCGATCCGGTAAAATTCTCGTCCGTACGATTCACATCCGGAGCCGTTTCCGTACGACTCCTACACACACCGTACGACTCGACTAGTATGATCCGGACCGGGGTATCAGGACGCGATTCGTACGGTCCACGTCAGGTAAGGGGGATTCGTACGGAAAAGATCACATTCACATACACACCGTACGGTGCGTACCCCTCCAGGATCGCTAGGGTGCGCACCGTACCCCTGCGATCATGGGGGATACGCACCGTACACCCAGCGGACATGGGGTACACACCGTACACCCAGCGTACATGGGGTACGGTGCGTACACCCCAAGATTGCAGGTTACGGTGCATACACCCCGTGATCGCAGGGGTACAGTGCGTGCCCCTGCGATCATGGGAGGTACGCACCATACCCGGGGGGGGGGGACGTTCCGTACCTGTTTCGGGGAGAGCTCTGCTTTTACGGCTGTTTTCAGCTCCCGTAGAAAAAGGGTCGTACGGTGCGTACTCAAAGCGAATCGTACTTGCCGGTTCGGAAAAGGCAGCCGCGAACCGTACAGATGTCGCATACAGGGGGTTCCGAGGAAGAATCATACGGAGATTAGAGTCGTACTGTGTTTGGTACGAGTCGTACGGAGTGCCGCTTTGGGATAGGATCGTACTTTCTAGTTCGTACAGGGATGTTGTAGGTGTACGATTCGTACGGGAAAAAGGCTCCGTACAGCTAATCGGAACGCTTTTTACCAGATCGGAATCAACCCCAAAATTTCTTTTATTTTCAAAAACGAAATCCTAATGTTGGGTGCTAATTTCTTTTTGAAAACAAAAGAAACAATGAACCCCCATACCATGTCAGTTTTCTCACCTGGTGTGTGGTCATTGATATGGTTTTGTTGGGTGAGTGTCTGAAAAGTTTCCATGTGGTTGCTTTGTTCACGCTAAGTTGGCTCGCTATCCCCAGACGTGGCTCCCTTGCTCACTTTCCCACTGGATTCAAGCTGGCCTGGCTGAGGAGGGCTGTTAGCCTAAAACTGGTCCCAGGATGCTTGTTTCCAGTCAAGGGCAGACATGGCTTGCCGTTGGTGCTGGCCTGTTCCCATGAGGCACAGGGTAAAGACTAAGGGTGGGCGTAGTGGGCGTAGTGGGGCTTCGTGAAGCTACGCAAAGTGGGCAAAACACTACGCCCACCCACGCACTTCGCGTAGCCCCACTACGCGCCACCCGCCTCCCTCCCGCCCTCCCTAAATGCTTACAATAATTTATGAAATAATTATAAAACCACTTACCTTGTCCTGCCGCGTCCCCAGGGCTCCCGCTCGTCATTGCGCCGCCGGCGCGCGCGTCCTGGATGCTAATGCGCATGCGAGGGTGGCCGCGCATGCGCATTTCTCATGAGAAATGCGCATGCGCGGCCGGCCGCGCATGCGCATTAGCATCCAGGACGCGCGCGCCGGCGGCGCAATGACGAGCGGGAGCCCCGGGGACGCGGCAGGACAAGGTAAGTGGTTTTATAGTTATTTCATAAATTATTGTAAGCATTTAGGGAGGGCAGGAGGGAGGCGGGTGGTGGGCAACTTCGCTACGTCCACAAAGTGGGCGTAGTGTTGCCTGCTTCGCCTACTTTGCAAAGGGCGAAGTAGGCAACACTACGCCCACTTCGTGGGCGTAGCAAAGTTGCCCGCCCACCCTTAGTAAAGACTGATTTGCATATGGCTGGGTTCAAACTGGAACAGCATGATGAGCAAAAAAAGATGCATTTGGTCCAGATCAGTGTTCTGGGGTGAATGTATGACATTGTTCTGCATTCTGTCCATCAACTGTTGTTTTTGCATTTGTCACCCGAGTGGAAGGGGTATGCCCAGACGTGGGGCACGTGCTCTCCATGCCACTGGAATCAATCTATTCTGGCGGATGAGGGGTGAAACCCCGAGAGCGGTCCTAGGATGCTTGTTTCCAGTCCAGGGAGGACCAGGCTTGGCAGTTCGGGCTGGACTGTTCCCATGAGGCACAGGGTCAGGACTGATTTGCATTTGGCTGGGTTCAAACAGGAACGGCATGGTGAGCAAAAAACTATGGATTTAGGCCCAGATCTCAGTACTGCAGTGAATGTATGACATTGTTCTGCATTCTGTCCATCAACTGTTGTTTTTGCATTTGTCACCCTGAGTGGGAAGGGTAAGCCCAGACGTGGGTCCCGTGCTCTCCATGCCACTCTAATCAAGCTATCCTGGCTGAAGAGGGGTGAAACCCCGAAACCGGTCCTAGGATGCTGGTTTCCAGTACAGGGAGGACCTGGCTTGGCAGTTCGGGCTGGACTCTTCCCACGAGGCACAGGGTCAAGAATGATTTACATATGGCTGGGTTCAAACTGGAACGTTATGGTGAGTAAAAAAACGATGGATTTAGGCTAAGATCTCTGTACTGGAGTGAATGTATGTCATTGTTCTGCATTATGTCCATCAACTGTTGTTTTTGCATTGGCCTGTTCCCATGAGACACAGGGTCAAGACTGATTTGCATATAGCTGTGTCTGAATTGGAATGGTGAAGTGAGCTAAAGAAAGATGATGGATTCAACCGAGATCTGTGACTGGGGGTGAGTGTCTGAAAAGTTTCAGAGCTCCGTCCATCATCTCCTTGTGTTTGTTCTCACTTACTGCCATGTGTTTGATGGCTGTAAACAAAGTTAAAATCTTGCCACTTCTTCACTAACTTTAAAATGGGTGGGTCGACAAATAGAAAAACGTCCAATGGCCTTGCTTCTTAAAGCCATCAGCCCAACTGTCTTCTTACAAACTATACTCATCGTGTGAGGAAGACCCTGGTTCTAAAAGGGCACTCGACCCCTCACCAAGCTCCCCACCCCCTCCCAAAAAAAGAAAACAAAGGTCTGTTGAGGCTGTTTCAGATGTCTTGGGGTGTTTTCACACATTTTATTGGACATTGGCTGCTTACAGCCTCCAAAAATTAGCTGGACAACCTCTGCTTACATTGGTTTTCAGCTTGTATTCCCTGGAACTGTGTGATTTAGATTCATCACCATGTTACTGTGTAAAGGAAGCCTAAATCGTGTGACACATTTTGTCACCATGTGAATTGCAAGTTTTGCGTCAGACTTATATGTTAGTTGTGTAGATGTTGACACATTTCTAAATTCTAAATGTGGTGGGCAGGCCTTCAGTATGGCAGCAAGAGTACACCATTGCTGTTGTGACAGAGTACCCGTCCCTCCTCACTATAAAGCAAGCTCTAAGTTAGAAAGTAAAATTACTGACCAGGACAAACCAACTTGGTGTATCCAAACTGCAGTCCTATCCTTTCTGTATGAAATCCAACCTACGTCCCAGTCAACTGTGAGAGTGATTATTGATTGGCACTTTCCCTTTTCTTGTTTGTTTTTTACTTAAATATTTACAAATTTCCATGGTTTAATTTCCGTCATGTTAGTGTGATAGAATCATTAAAGTTTTCTCTATCTTTGTAAATTAGTTGTGGGATTTTTATTGTGTTGTGTTTTGACTTGTTAACTGTTTAGTTACTGCTAAATTCTTTACACAATTTACTCAGTTAAGCCTGTCTGCCTTGAGTCCAGGTTTAAATTATTGAAACTCTGTTTTGCCTTAACAGGTCTGCGGCATTATTCCTTGTGGTAGACTCCTATTCACACCCAACTAATAATCTGCTTTCATACACTCTGACTTCAACTAATGGGGCTGGAGAACTCTAGAAAAATGTGTAACTATATCATGAACACCACAACGGTATGATCCAGTTCACTGATGAATTATTGAACCTGAAAATACCGTCACACAAAAATATTCTGGCATAAATATCAATGTCAAAATGATCATGTAAATAACAAAAATATTGCAAAACAAATATCCTTGTCACTAATAATGTTGTCTAAAATATTGTTTTTATAATATATACATTTAAATAGTGAATAGAAAGGAGAACAATATAATGAAAGTTAAATATGTTTAATATATTTAAAAACAAGTACAACAAGTATACTTATTTTCAAAAATAAAATACACGTATATATTAACATTAATATGGATATACATTTATATATTTATATATATGTATATTACCTACTGGCGGTCTCCAGTAGGTAGTCATAGTTAGAAACTAGTTTCCATAGGAAAAGCATTTTTTTGATTAACTAATAACTTTGGCGTTGTTTAACAAATCTTCGCGAAATTCTAAAGAAAAAGTCTATCTAGGTCAGCTCCTATCCTGAAAGTTTGGGGGTGATTCGTCAAGCGGGGGCTGAGAAAAAAGGGGGGGTCCCAAAAGATGTTTTCTCCATGTTTATTTCCATAGGGAATTTTGAGACAGGCTACAGTCCGAACTGCTGAACATAATTACCCCAAATTTGGCAAAAAGGTAGTGCTTAGTTCAGAAAGCAACTTCTTTTTTAAATGGTGTAAATCAGTTCAGTGGTTGCTGAGAAATTCAAAAAATATGTGTCAAAAAATCTATTTCCCATAGGAAATTTTAGGCAAGGCTACAGCCAAAACTGCCAAACGCGATTACCCCAAATTTGGCAAAAAGGTAATGCTGGGTTCAGAAAGCGACCTTTTTTTAAAATGGTGTAAATCCACTCAGTAGTTGTTGAGGAACAAAAAAAATATCGATATCAATGCCCGTGGTGGACTCGCAACCCTCCCGACCATTAGCTTTATTCTAATTGGCTGTCAACACTCTAAACCAGAAAGTGTTAGCAGCCATCTTGTGACTTGGTAGAACCGAATCACAAGAAAACAGAGAAACAAAGGTGAAAAAAAAGAAAAGGGGGGAGGGTAGAAATACCCTGACCCCCGTGGCCTGCTCAGGGGGTCCCAACAGGACCCCAAGATCCCAAAAAGCCTTTAAAAGAAAAAGATTTTGACGAAATTCGCGCAGGGGTCGCGAATCCAGCAGAAAAAAAAATAAAGCTTGGGCTCCTGCGCTTCATTTAAATGAGGCCCCCTGGTGGGCCAGGTCCCGGAGGCATTGCTAACAGATATATGCGGGGGCCCGCGTTGGCCTCCGCAGCACCAGGGACCGCCACCACCCAGGGCTTCCTTTAAATAATGTGTGGGGGGCATTCAAGGCCCCCCAAGCCCAGGGGACCGCCACTCCCGGGGGGGCTTTTATTAATTATTTACAGGGGCACACGGCCCCCTGCTACCCCTGGGACTGCTACCCCAGGGCTTTTTAAAAAATGAATACATCTGTGGTGGTCTCAAGCCCCCCCACAAAGTCGGGGACCACCACCTCCCAGGGGCACTAATACTAGAAATGCGGGGGTCCGTTACGGACCCCTGAGCCCCGTGGACCACCACCTCCCCAGGGCTTTCATCACATAGGGAGGGGACCATGCCGCTCCCCTCCTGGAGCCCTCTATGGCCCTGGGGACTACCACTCCCCATGGCCGGCTCCTGCAGTGTCCCGGGTTGCCCACTCCTGGGACACTGCTGTTTGCTATGACTGGGCGAAAGCCGAGCGACTCTCGCCCTGTCATAGCACACTTGCTTTGGATTTTGGAAGAGAGAGCAGGGAGACCTGCTGTTTTCAGAAACATACTGAATAACATAACATATACATTTTTTTATGTAACAAATATAAATATACCTTTAAAAATCAATACACAAATGAAATATGTATTACAATGTTTAATAAATATCATACATTTTTACAAATATTATAATTAAATATCAAACTATATAAATACAATCCCATTTTGTTTAAAAAGTACAACACAATTAACACAGACAATAATATATAACACAATTCTAAAAATAATTAACTATTTTTAAATTTGTTATAGTACCCTATGCTTCTACAAACTACATGTGATATTATTTTATAATTTTACATAATGAAATGTGAATTAAATTACTAATAACATGTAACTATCAGTAAAATATTTACATGTATTTACCTGCACACCTTTTATCCATACAACAACCCACACCTAACATATATGTTATTACCTTCCCACCCTTTACCCCTACAAATGCAACAACTCACAACTAGTATATAACTTAAAGAATATCTTAATTACATATTTAAATAAGTAATTGTAATTTCAATAATTATTATGCATTAAAATTATGTATTTATTGTTATAATTTCCTGCACACCCTTCACTCATACAAAAACAACCACATAAAACAAAGATAAATAAATGAATAACGATGTACACTAATTAATTATCAATTAAATTAATAATTTTAATTAAATATTAATTAAGAATTAATTGTAAATAATTTACTTCCCACACTATAACCCTTCAAAACTCAAAATTAATAACTGAAACTTCATTATAAAATATATATATATATATATACAAATAACATACATTTTATCAATTAAGTAATGAATATTTATATAATCAATATTAATAATAATTCATTTCCTTCCCATCATAAACCCCTACAAAAATCACAACCCACAACTGAAACGTAACTTAACAAAAAATAAAAAGTATTATACAATTAACATAAAAAAACACAACCCGCTACATAATAAAAATAAAAACAATTATAAAATATAATTTGAAAACTACTAAAAATTGTAAACTATATTAAAAAACATTAACAATAATTATACAAACAATATATAACACAAACAATTAAAATACATACCAAAATTCATAGAAATAATTAAAAAAATATCATGAACAACAATACTTTTGTAAACTAATTTAATGATTTTGATATTGTTAAAATTGACCCAACTTACCTTCAAATCAATATACTTGACAACTATATTATTACACACAATATTTCTGTATGACGGTATATTACTAACTTGCTATTTATGTATGACGATATTTGATTTTGGATATGTAGTCTGAATACCATAGGAACCAGAATTTAACATTTCTTTATGGAATTTGCATAATAAACTAACATGAGATATTATAAAATATATTAAGACACTGCTTGAAATCCCATAATAAATGATGTTAACCTACAAGTACAACTATCACTGGGATCCCATGTAATAGTAAATCTGTCCCTACCAGCGTTCGTACTGAAGTTGGTTGAAAAGTAATTTGAATAGCCTTAGTAGCCTTTGAAGTAAGATTATTGCACGATTAGTTAAAATCTTTGCAATGCCATCAAGGTGCAAGCAGCCAACACATGTATAAAAATTACATTAATACGTTAAGGTAAAATCATTGACGGTGTAAAGCATGGAGTCACCAAGAAAAGGGATCACATCAAGTGCAAATAGGTTTCAAAGTGCCACAAGCCATTCTTTGGATCCATAGATACTTTATGCAAAGATTAAGAAAGAATTCAGAATGGTTGCAAAGTGTGAACAAACAAACAAATGTAAGCCGCATTGAAGTACAATATTAAGATAAAATCCTTACAAGAAGTGGCAGCAGCAACGTGTTTATAAAGTAAAAATAAGGAGATAAATAAATGCCACATTGAAGTATTAATATTAGTGTAAACTTATTAAGAGCATAAAACATAGAATCTCAAGAAAAGGGAAGCAGTTTGGGGAATAAAAGCACAAGTGGTCCAAGGTGCCACAGGCTGGGAAATGAAGAAGATTTAAAGTGCACCACAGGTGAAGAAAATGGGCTGGGTTGTAATCTGGCATTTCTTTCAAAGTACTGTGTGCCAAATAATCAGTGTGTTGTTTTGATTCAAGTAAACGTGTGCTGGATGGGGCGCTAGTGTGCCAGCTGTAAAACTGGTACCTTCTAGGTAGGCTCCCCGGGCTGGATGAAAATCCCCTAACAGGAGGAGCTAGCGGGCGCCTGGGGCTTTTGAGCAGGCGAGCGCGGCTGCTGCTCGAGGACTGCGGTGGACCAATGTGGGCTGCTGGCTGGCGGATCCTGGGCGAGCACCCTGTGGGCTGAACTAGGTCACAGGTGAGTCTGTGCACTGAAGGAGGAAGTACTGGAGCAGGCAGAACGGCAAAGGAGGTGGATAGCACAGCGGGAGTGCCCTACTACACCGCTGACTCTGTCACTTGAGAGGCGGAGAGACTGCTGTGACCTGGAAAGACATACAGCGCTGTGGCGATTCACCCCCTGGTGAGCGCATCTGACAGTACTTACAAGTGAGCCCAAGTGAAGCGGCTGTGCTGGGAAAGCGATAAAGGACAGCGTCAGCAGATCTCTGCCCCCTGTCCTCATAACAGGTCTCCCATCCCTGTTAGAGGGAAACAGGACAAAGGAGCGCTTAACATGGGGAGCACAGTGAGTGGTCCCTGGAGGGTGTGAGACATTGGAGGAGAAAGTGAGGCTACTGGGGCAAACAGAAGCAGAACTGGGAAACCTGGCCGGGCAATGGTGATGGGGGAGGTGACCTAGGTCACCCATTACAACTGATCCTGAAATAGCGTACTGCTTACTGCAGGCCATAGCAGCAGTGGATAGAGCCACAGAAGTGACCCAGCATTGTGGCCCATGTAACGCAGGGCTGCAGTGGTGCAGCGAGACCACCGTCATCCCGCGACGCACTCCTGTTACACCATGGGCAAGATGGACACTAAGCAGTCCAAGCTTTTTTTGAGCAGCGCAAAACCCCCTATGGGGGGCTCCCACCAGAGGAAGAGTAGTCGGACGAGGTGGCAATGTCCTCCACCCAGCCATCGGCACCCAACATACAGGCATATGTTAAGGAACTCTCGACCATTGAGCTCAAAATCGATTCAGTGTCGTATTGTCTGGACCGGCTTTGGGACAAGGTTTCAAAACATGAGGAGTGCCTCACGGAAGTCAAACAGCACACGTCGGTACTGGAGGATTAGGGTACCACCACCTGTGAAAAGCTGCTCTGAATTGAGAAGTTGTTAGAGGTGATCCACAATAAAAATGAAGATCTCGAAGCACGATTGCGCCAGAACAACCTGCGCAGAATGGGAGTACCAGAGACCATGGCCATGACTAGAGTTGAAGACTACATTAAGGAAATGCTCAGAGCAATGTTTGGGGACTCCCTCTCTAAGGTCTGCATACTAGAGCGTGCACACAAATCCCTGGGTCCGAGACCACCACCGGAGCCCCATCTACGCCAATAATTGTCCGCTTGTTGAAATACCGGTATCGAGATGCTGTGCTGCGCAGGGCCTGAGACTTACAGGACACAAGGTACCAAGGTAATGCAATCTCCTTTTTCCCCGACTTCACCTTAACCCTACAGGCTGCAAGGAGGAAGTATGTGCCTGTGAAGAGACTACTGAAGCAGCAGGATATCAAGTATTCCCTCCTCTATCCTGCAAAGCTTCCCATCTTTCATCAAGGCAAGGCAGTGTTCTTAACTGACTCCAAGGCAGCCACCAAGTTTGCTTGCTCCCTCAGACAACCTGTACCCACTGCAAAAGCAAATGGGGAGCACGTGGAGGGAGGCCCCCTGGATGAGAACGATTGAGGCACTGGGAGAGCAGTAATGAATCGGTAAGACAGCGGAGCATTTGACTGCATGGGGCTGCTCCCACAAGACATTTTCTACCTTTGGCGGGGTGACTTTTTGCCCTGCCACTGCCACTTGGGCTCACTTGTAAGTATTGTCAGATGCGCTCACCAGGGGGTGAATCGCCACAGCGCTGTACGTCTTTCCAGGTCGCAGCAGTCTCTCCGCCTCTCAAGTGACAGAGTCAGAGGTGTAGTAGGTGCTATCCACCTCCTTTGCCTTTCTGCCTGGGGGCCCATCCAAACTGCCTTCAATTGGAGGTGGGGGTCTCCCTTCCTACTCCTGAATGTTTCCTGCCTAACCACCCAGCATGCTACCGCTAGGTCTACCCGAGCACCTAGTGCCTCCTGCAGGAATGAATGCCATGGATGTTCTAACTGTTGGCTGTTGTTGGCCTAGTTTGTTTAATGGGCTTAGCTGTCAGCCAGGTTGGGAGGCTGAAGTGGGAGGTGAGTGGGTTTCTTGGGTTGGGTGCACACCTGGTGCGCTGCTGGGTTCTCTATGTTCTTCTCCCCGTCAATACCTGTCTTTCTCCTTTCTGGTTCTGCCTCAGCATCACCTAGGTATGTCGGGATATCCAGCACATCATGACCTAGTTGGATTAGGGGGTTTGTGAGACTACTAAGGAAAAGGATGTGATTAAGGCAGTGACGTGGAATGTGCGAGGCTTGAATGATTGTCGTAAGGTTAGACTGGTGGCAGCATATCTACAAAGACATGGGGCGGACATCTGCTCTTTGCAGGAACTACACCTCAAAGGAAACAACTGTGCGTGACTACGGGCGGGATGGATGGGAGAGAAATTTGTATCAGGCTACTCCAACTATGTCAGAGGCATGGCTATAATCCTCAGAAAGGGACTTCCCTGGAGAACATGCGCTGTGCTTTGAGACCCACAGGGGAGGTATGTAATTGTACCAGGGGACCGGAGAAGACAACCGGTTAGGCTAATATCAGTCTACGGACCAAATGTGGATGATCCGCAATTCTTCAGTGAGATCTGGAGGTTGATGGAGGCGCTTGGGCCTGGAACCGTCATGTGGGGGGAGATTTCAATGTAGTACCAGATGCGAGAAATGATATATCTGGTGATTCTCGCTGGCCTCATCCAAGGGTGGCAGAGCAGCTATGCACACTTGTGAAGGACCAGAGCTGGTGGATGTCTGGTGACGCCAACATCCATCTAGACAAGAGGGCACATGCGTATCCACCGCTGGCCCATCGTGGTCCAGAATAGATTATTGGCTTACGTTGTATGATATGGACGCGTGTGTGCTCACTGTTGCTCATTTAGCCTGATCTTTATCAGATCATTGCCCGTGCTGCTACTCTTCGCGCTACCGGATGTGACGCATACACCTTTCAGTTGGAGACTCTCCGCTGGGGCTCTCCGGGATCCGGTATTTAGAGGGTCGATTTAAGCCGAGATAACGGAATACTTCAAGTTAAGTTGTGGGAGTGTGGATTCGCCCTCGGGGTTGTGGGAGGCCTTTAGGGCAGTAATCCGGGGCAAGTGCATCGCCAAGCAGGCAGGCATATTGCTCTCACTCAGGGGCGACCTCTGGTGTCTGGAGGAGGAAATTTGAAAGCTCACACTGGAGTACTTCCCCTGTAGCAATTTTGAAATTCTGGGCAGCATTAAAGGGAACATAGTGGACTTTGAGGAGGCTGCACAAAGGGAGATGCACTATTTGGGCAGGGAGGCACAGGTGCGCCAATACAGAGAAGGGACCATGCCGGGATAACCCTCGCTGGACTATTAAAGAAATCCTGGGCCAGGGAATATATATGTGAATTGCGCAGTGGGGAGACAGTTGTTGGCCAGAAATCAATAGAGGCATAACTACTTGCATTTTACACCTCTCTGTACACTGCTCAGTGTACAGCGGTGCATCCAGACCTGCTTTCTCTCTTTGACTCAATTGAGCTTGCGTGGCTGAGCGATGGTCAGCGACAATATCCTGACAAGCATTTTGAGCAGGAGGAAATGATTGCAGTGATCTGGGCTATGCCTGGAGGTAAGTCCCCCAGGCTGGACAGGCTCACTGCTTCATTCTATAAGGAATTTGCAGCGCTCCTGGTTCCACACCTCCTCAACATGTACGAGGAATCCTTGGAACAGGGTATGTTATCCCCCTCTTTGCGAGAGGTGCCAATTGTCACCATTCTTAAACCTGATAAGGATCCACAGCTATAAGTCTCCAACAAACCACTGTCCATGATCAATCTGGATAATAAGATACTAGCCAAATTACTGGTGTCACGCCTGCTCCCCCTGCCACCGGCAGTGCTCCGGCCTGACCAGTGCAGGTTCGTGCCCAATCGGTGAACATCCTACAATCTGCACACTTTTTTGTGACCATGCAGGTGATTGACAACTCTCTTCCCACGGCGGCCATGTTCTTGGATGCAAACAAAACATAAAATTCTTTAGAGTGGCCTTATCTGTTCACACGCAAAAACAACAGTTGATGGACAGAATGCAGAACAATGTCATACATTCACCCCAGTACAGAGATCTGGGCCTAAATCCATAGTTTTTTGCACTCCACACCACCCCAGTTCAGACAGGGCCATATGCAAATCAGCCTTGACCCTGTGCCTCATGGGAACAGTCCAGCCCAAACTGCCAAGCCATGTCTTTCCTGGACTGGAATCAAGCATCCTAGGACCGGTTTCTGGCTATCAGCCGTCTTCAGCCAGGATAGCTTGACTCTAGTGGTGTGGAGAGCATTGGACTCACGTCTAAGCATACCCATCCCACTCGGGGTGACAAATGCAAAAACAACAGTTGATGGACAGAATGGAGAACAATATCATACATTCACCCCAGTACAGAGATCTTGGCCTAAATCCATTGTTTTTCTGCACTTCACACCACCCCAGTTCAGACATGGCCATATGCAAATCAGCCTTGATCCTTTGCCTCTTGGGAACAGTCCAGCCCGAACTGCCAAGCCATGTCTTTCCTGGACCGTAATCAAGCACCCTAGGAACGGTTTGTGGCTATCAGCCGTCTTCAGCCAGGATAGCTTTAATCCAGTGGTGTGGAGAGCATGGGACTCACGTCTGAGCATACCCATCCCACTCGGGGTGACAAATGGAAAAACAAAAGTTGATGGACAGAAAGCAGAACAATGTCATACATTCACTCCAGTACAGAGATCTGGGCCTAAATCCATCGTTGTTTTGCACTCCACACCACCCCAGTTCAGACATGGCCATATGCAAATCAGCCTTGACCCTGTGCCTCATGGGAACAGTCCAGCCCGAACTGCCAAGCCATGTCTTTCCTGGACATGAATCAAGCATCATAGGACTGGTTTCTGGCTATCAGCTGTCTTCAGCCAGTATAGCTTGACTCCAGTGGCTTAGTGAGCAGGGGACCCACGTCTGGGCATACATTTCCCACATAGGGTGCCATTGTGCAACATTCCGTCCATCATCTTGTGTGTTTTGCTTATCTGTTCACACTCCTCTCCCGCATCATTATCAGTTCCCTCTTCCTCCCAAAAATTGCTTTATTGTACTCACCCCTGTCGGCAAGGCTGAGATTCAATGGGCAGGTATCCTCCGCCATCTGGCCTGAGGTACGAAACAGGGGTGTTCCCTCTCCCCCTGTTATTCGCGGTAGCGAGGACTTGATTTTACTCCCAAGGTTATTTTGGTTTCAAAGTATACAGGTGATGTGACCCTGTATGTCCAGCACCCAGGCGAGAATTTGGACCCACTCCTCCAGGAGGTTGTCCGCTTTGGGGGAGTATTGGGTGTAAATTGGGAAAAATTAATCATTTTCCCACTTACCAGACCATTAACCCCTTGCAGTCGGTATTCTTACTTCAGAGGGCAATTCCCTCGTTGAGTCGGAATGTGGACGAACTCTGGAGCCACAATTATTGCAAGGTCATGGAGTAGCTGGAGAGTAGACTAAACAGGTTGAGAACACGCCCTTTATCCTTAGCGTGTTGTCTGGCAATCGCCAAGATGGTAGTCCGCCCCAAGATTTGTATATCTTCACTAACCTGCCGCTTTCCCTTACTGCAGCATTTTGCTGCCGATTATGCTCAAATTTGATAATACTGGCTTGGGCAGACAGACAGCCCCAGGTGGCATGGGAGATCCAGACGCTGCCATTGAACAGGGTGGGATGGCGGCTCCAGATATGGAGCTATATTATAACTGTGCCCAAGCACACTTTGCTTATCACTGGATGTTCCCGACCCTCTTTATGGTGCACACCACTACGGAAAGCGACAGGGCAGACCCGATACCCCTACACATGGTGTTGTTTGGACCCCGAAGGAGACCACAAGCCCTGGTGGACACTGAGGTATGCATGGTGTGGGCATGGCAAGAACTCAGGCGCAGAGCGCAATTGGAAATAACACTTGCCCCCTCAATCCCCCTCATTAGACACACGGAACTGCCCTTCACTTCAGAGGCAGGGGTGGGTCAAAGAGTGTGGCAGCTTCAGCTTCATACGCGGGACAGGCATTTAACAATGGGGTATTTACTACCATAGATGAAGTGCTGAGCAAAGATCACACAGGGAACCTGGACAGGTTAACTTACTATCAACTGAGAACGGCACTGCATACACTATATGAATCCTTTCCTGTTGCACCACCAACATTCCTAGTACTGGAAGAATTCCTAGTGAATCCCTCGCCATGGAAGCTTATTAATCGATTTTATTCAGGTATGCAGCACCCATCTCCTGTATGTACTCCCCCGGTGCAGCGTGAGTGGGAAAGGATCCTGGGAGGCCAGTTAGAGGAGGGTATATGTCTTATTCATTTTAAGTTTATCCACAGGCTGTACAGGACCCCTGTCAGGTTGCATAGGGCCAGTTTGTGTAAGGATGCAAGGTGTGTGTGTTGTCAGGCCCCCGAGTCCTACTTTCTGCATCTGGCCTGGGAGTGCCCAGCGGTGGCAAGGTACTGGGAACAAATCTTTGAGGTGTTGGGCTTGCTGATAGGCAGTGGAATGCTCTCCCCTGCTGGCTCTTTTGGGTTATGTGCATGGAGTAGTTGCAGAGCATAGGAAATTGGTGGCCATGCTGGTACTCCTGGCGAAGAGAAGGGTAGCTATCTGTTGGGGCCACATGCGCAGTCCGAGAGTGGTGGAGTGGCTCAAGGATGCAGCGTTCTACTACAACCAGTTGTCCGACTACTGGGAAATTATGCCTGCACAAGCTCGACCAAAAAACATATGGGCACCACTGCAGTTTTATTTAGTCTCTAGGCTGCAAGCAATGTGAGCATGGACTCTAGGTATGGGGCACCCCTCACGTCCATAGTTAGCTGGAAATGCAAAGGTTGCCGGAGAATTTCACTTTCACTTGAACCAGAGAGGAATCAATTTCCTCCTCCCCTTTTCTTTTCTCTCTATATAGTTCTCTGAATTCACACCCCGCCTTTATTGTCCCTCCCTCCGTATCTCTACCTCGCCTTCATTAGGCCCAACGAAGAGCCCTGGAACATATCTCAAAAAGATGGATGCTACAGAGAGCAGAAGAACGAATAAAGAGTCTGGGTTATCAGCTCAATTATATTTTCCAATAGTATGCATGGATGCCCACCGAGGTTACTTTGTTATATTCTAAACTGCTAAACTGTATGTATGAAACAATGTAGCTATTATGTCTCCTTACATTGTTTCTATTTACTTTTCTGAAAATTTCAATAAAAATAACTTTAAATAAACAAAGGTGTGCTGGATTCTGCCTAATGGTATGTTCCTGGGAGTGGGATATTGTCTCTCAGTAACCTCAGATTCTGAGATATTTGGGCACAACCTGCTCCTCCTTTGTTCTTGTGGCTTTGTTTTCTAGTGAGCCCTTTATTCTAATAAAAGCAGTGTCAAGAGTATCAACAGAATGCTCTTTAAGACTCATCCTCCCCTGGGTGCTCTCAGATATCTCTGAAAAAAAGTTCCTTTGCATGATTTGTCAAGCCCTACAGCACCCGGGATGTTTTTAATTTCATTGATGTCCTGTTCCTTTAATAGAAGCTTGCCCTATTTTTTTAGAAACCTCTTTAGGTACGGTGATGTTAAGACTTGGTCAGTGAGACATTCCTTGGCCAAATTGAGTGTTTATCACACTGCTGGGATACCTTGACCAGTTGTTCTTCTTATACTGGAATATCACACGCACAGTGCCTTTCAAGGAGTCAGTCTGCTCCGACCTCTTGATGGTAATATGTAATTAAAACCTTTTTGCACTCAGTGGCCGATTATGATGCAGCCCATAAAGGTACCAACTTGCAGCCAGAGCCTTCAGGGCTGCATCTTATTGGGCTGTGTGCTTTGCTCTCAGACTGCCTCATTATGATGGAGGCTGTCATAAAGGAAACCGGCTAGTCATTACTGGTTGACTTGCAGCAGGCTCGGAAAGCCCGTCCACCAGTCAAAAGCTGCCCAGTAATCTCAAATGCAGGCCGGTACGCCCCTGAGATAATGATGCATGGTTTCCGACTTGATTTCTATGCTAACCTGTCCAACATGGAAACCATGTCGGAAAGCATGTTTGGGGGACCCCATCAGGGACCCCTTTGGTACACAGACCATGGTTGGAGGCCGAGGGGGTGCCTATGATGCCCCCTTGTTGATCCCTGCACCATGTGGTAGGCACCACGTCCGCTTGGCTCATACACAGGGGCACCGACGGACAGAGCGGGGCCTCATACTCCCGAGCGGTTGCCGGGTGAGGTGAGGTCTTCACCCACACAAGGCTGGGAAGAAGACAACCTTCTCCCACCAGTGGACGCCTAAACGTTCTAAATTCCTGGTAGATATGTATCTGTCTATTAGTAAATTTATTGTTATTCTTTACCCAACACATCACTTGTGGTTATAGTTGCAGTAGCTATTTCATATCTAAGGTCCTGAAGAAAGCCGGGGCAATGCCCCTAAGGCTGAAACATGTCGACCGTCATGCACAGCGCCATGGGGTAGCTTTTCTACCAGGCGTGGTTTTAACTCTTGACACACAGGCCTCTGTATGTACGCTTCGCCAGAGCCTGGGTAGTTAATTTTTATCTTTATTTATCACCATCATTTGAGCACTGCACATTATTTTGTCCACTTTATGGTAAACACTATGGCTAGATTACTGACATCCATCTCCACACCAGCACTACATGGCCGGATGTGGTATGGTTTGATCAGTGAGTCCCATGTGACGCAAACTCCACCAGAATGGGTGGTCTGATTGGACTTTTTCTAGCTTTTTTCTAACTTTCTGTTTCCAATAACTACTAACAGCACTGATGCACATATGCATCCTAATGTTTCATAGTCACTGGTATAGTTACACATCATCTCTTGACCTGGTCTGCTTTGTTGTATGTTCCGTATTCTGACAAAAGGGGAGGTAGCAGACAGGTCGTTAAATATTCCCCTTGACCCTCCACACACCTTTGTTTTTGCTAGGCACCACAGCATGCCACGGGGCGCTGGGTTTAACTGAACCACCTTTTCCTCAATGGGAGCTTGTGTTACGGGTGGTTTATGGCCGTAACAGGAGCTCCCATTGAGAAAAGGTAGCATGCGACCGAACAGTGTTCTGTTGCATTGTTATGCGCCAGTCGACACCGACGACCGGGAGTCGGTCCGTCCAAGCACCTATTCGGTGTCGGGCGAAAACAATTACGCCCAACATCGAAATCAGGCCCTCAATGTCCATATTCAACAATAAAAACTCCAGTCTTATCAATCTGCCTCTGGTTGTTTTGAGGAGACCGAATATTTTCCAGTACATAGCTATGTGCCAGCGTTCTATCATCTCTGTGAGCATGCCAGGAAATGCGAGGTGTCCATAGCTTATGGTGGGTAGCGGTTATGCCCGCATTACTATTCAGATCCTCTCAGCTGTAAAACTCTGTAATTTATGATAGAGTTTGGTTAAGGCAAGCAATGTTTTGGCTTCTTTTTCTTTGAGAGGCTTCACATTTAAGAAGGATGTGCCTTGTGTTTGCAGGTCATAGTTATATTTAAGGGGCCCACCTGCCTTTCCAACTGGTGTTTTTCGGCTCTTTGATCAAAAGATCAGTACTTTAGTTTTTGAGACATTTTTGCAAGCAGGGAGTTCTTGGGAATTTCCTTATGCAACATACCCAAATAACTCTTCATGCCAAAACATTGTGGTCCAAAGACAGCAAGTTGTCCCCGTGCTATATAATAGGTAGTTTGGTGTGGCCCAGCTTTGGTGGAAAGATTTTCTCTTTCAATAGTTCTAAACCTAAGTCAGCTGTGTATAAATTAAACAAAGTAGGGGCAATGACGCTTCAAACCTTTGGGCCTCATTTACAAGCCCATTGGCTGCTGGTGCGTCACTTTGCTGTGCACTGTGCCTGCCCATATTTACAATACCCCTTAAAGTCACCATGCATGACTTTTCATAGCCTTGCAAATATTGCCCTCTTCCACGCAGTACTCTGCATGAAAGGGCGTTCCATGGGTGTTACTGTGGGTGTTCCCACGCAACATTCATCAAACTTGACGCATTCCCAGATTTACAAAGTGTTGTAAACCTGGGAATGCATCAGAATCCTAAAGGTTTAGGATTAGCTCAAAAAGGAGAAATACTTGTATTTCTCCACATTTTGTGCTCTGTCTATATGTGCTGTATTATGCTGCACACATAGAAGGAGCAAAACTTCATTAATGATTATTTTTATGCAGGACTGTGCCCCTTCCTTCACAACAACAATCATCCTTGAAACACAGGCATCCTTGCACCATGATGCAATGTTGTTTGCATAGGCCTACAGCTGCTGTTTGTGCACCGACACTGGGGAGAAGTACAGGAATGCACCATATCCTGTAGATACACTGCATTCCTGCCCTTTTATTTTGAGGCACAGCAGCATAGGAGGAAGGCTAGCTGCGTGCCGTGCATCAAAATGTAGCAAAAGAGGCCCTTTGTTTGAATGTAATTTTGCAGTGACGTAGTTTTGGGTTACCTTAATCTGGACCCAAGTGTCTCTATATAATGCAGTAATAGCATCCCAAGAGTTGCTTTGGGATTCCCCAATCAGCAAGATTGGTCCAGAGCATGTTCCAATCAATTCCATTGATTGCACTGATGTAATAAATAAAACAGGTGGAAGTGGTCTCGTACATTCTTCCATATCCTTCGCCCCCAAATAGGAGAGAGCTATTATGTGGCCATTGTTGAGGCATTCTATTTGACTCTCATTTGATACCATGGGATGCTGTTATTATCATTGATCCAGTTTTCCAGCAAAGGCTTTTCCATCTACATCTAAAAACCTTTTTATCATTTATTGTATTCTGATGATGAATTATACATTTTTTTCATGAATTGGGTGCAAAATGAAGTCTTTCTATGACCCTGGGAGGGCAGATAGCAAAAATCATTAATTAAAACGATTGTGCATACAAGGTGCATATAGTACCAGATCCTCCTTGAAGATGCAGTTAAGCAATTTGGCCATGGTGCTCCATCCTCCTGAATGCACTACAAGGGGTTTTCTGTCTCCTTTTCAGTAACTACCATTGGGTTTTCTTGAGACCCTCTAGGGCTTTAGCAAGCAGGTTTTCAATTGTGGCCCTTGAATTTGTAATATCAGTGTAGAGCTTTGATACATGGTCAACCAGTGGGGGTGACAGCATTAATTTTCTCCATCAATTTACTTTTCAGGCCATTAATAAAGCCCCAAAATTCCTGTGATTTGCTTGGTGACGGCATAGAGAATATGTGCTGCCATGTGTTTTTGCTTTAGAACCCACACTAACCTTTAATGTTTTTTCCTTGTTTTTTTTTTAGCATACTTTCTGTATTTGGGTCCTTCCTTTTTCTATGGTTTAGTTCTGCAAGGCAACATATTCTCTTGCTCTCCTTGAACTCTGTTTGCTGGATATAGAGAGGCCCTTCCTCTAATGAGTGCACAACATTTGATTTGGGTCTTGTTGGTTGTTAGAACTGCGTGTAGTTCTTTTAATGCATCTCTACTAAGGTCTTTATATAACTCATACTGCTGGACTAAATGTTCATTTCTATTTCAGGTAGCAGCATTTACTAATCAGGCCCCTTTTGACTCTTTTTAAATAGTGAGCGCATTAGTTGGAAGTGATAGGCCAGCCGGATTCAGGTCCTCATAAATCTTCGAGCATTAATTGACCAGCCCAGATGAGTGAAGGGACTGGCTGTTAAATGCCTGGTGGTCGTTGGCACATCCGGATGTATGTGCATTGTGAGATTCTTTGGTGGTTGGATTACTCCACAGCCCCAGTGAGTCTCTGTTTGCTGCTTTTCACTGCCCTGGTGGACTATTGATCCCAGGGCTCCCTGTAACAATGCTGCAACACTACCTGTTTAGCCAAGAGTGGACCCGTCTTCGACCGTCTCTGACCGCCATCGCCTGAAAAAGTCTGGGAGGGACCTCTCTCTCTCATCGGTGGTCTACTGTGGTAATCACCTGAAGTCTTCTACATCCCTGGTTATCTGGAGTTTATTACTGCTCACTGTTGGTCTGAGCTTACCGATGTTCTAAGACAAGTTTAGAAGGCGGCACTGAACTGAGGTGAAAGAGCTAAATGCCATTTCTTCAGGATTTCTAGTAACTCTGCGGTGGGGTTTCCCTTTATTTGGTCACAGGCTGAGATGAGGTGACCTCTTCCTCTGATAGAGCGGTCTGTGCTCCAGTTATGCTTTGGGATCATTCTTGTTTGCTTCACACCTCATGCTGTACTGAACGTTGCAGATTTGCTTCGTAATAGGTTGGATTACTAGCATAGTGATCCTAGTGTTTTTATTGAGGAACCCTATTTACTATATCATAAACATCACCTATGCAAAAGAATTTCTTTGTCAAAAGACTGACACAAAAGATTTGGTGATGCCTTCTGGTAAGACATCTGGCAAACCCACAAAACAACTCCTCTTTTCAGAAGACTATAACCAGGGCCATCTCATCTCAGATACTAGTGGCACTACTTTCTTGACTCAGAATTCAACTAATCCTACAATGACAACCTCAACAGATTCTACCATGGAACAGATACTTCAAGAAACCTCTGCTGTGGACCGACGATTAGAGGGTTTGGGGAACTCTATATCTACTCTCACAACTGAGACTTAAACTATATATACAGACATTGCTGAATTTCAGAGCCAGATGGATGGCCTAACTCAGTGGGTTGTAGCAGTTGAGAACTGCCTTGATGTTACACCAGACTGAGACCAAGAGCTTTTAATTCTCAGGAGTACGGTAGAAGACCTGGAAGATAGAAACCGTCAAAATAATGTACATTTTTTTGGCTTTACAGAGAAAATGGAAGGCTCAGATGCAAAATCCTTTCTTAGAGAAACCCTTCCAAAGCTCACAGGTCTTACTTTTGATTCACCATTGGAGATGCAAAGAGACCATCGTAGTGGTCCACCCAACACAGGGCAAAATATGCGACCATACCCGCTCATCGTCTGCTTCCTACAATATGAACAGGCCCACCAATTGATCATAGTAGCTTGTGCCCATTGCCCATATACATTGGAAGGTCATGAGATCACAAATGCAGTGGATTTCTCAAAAGAAACTAATGACCATAGCAAAGCTTTCCTTTCTCATAGACACCGCTTACGACAGCTTGATATCAAATATGGATTCTTCGAGCCTGCAAGTGTGCGGATTACCAAATATTGGGTTTCCAAGGAGTTTTTTAATCCAGTAGACCTTTGTAATTTCTTAGACAATCTTTCACCTCCGAACATGGAATGTGCTACATCCCCACAAGAAGCAGGATCCCAACTCCCTTCATTAAATTCTACAATATCCGCAAGGGGGTTCTGACTTAATCCAGGCAGGTCCCAGAGCAGGAGCCAACTTGTTTGCCCTTTGGGAGACCAAGCACAGGCCCTCCAGGCAGTAGCTGCCCTCACCCTGGACAGAGACAGGGACAAATCATGCTCTCCTTTAAAACCCCCTTCATCAGGGTAGGGCGTGTCCTGAATAGTGTTGATTTATTGACCTCCCTGCATTTTTGATAATTTTGAAATCCGCTGTATTGATGCCCATTCAAGATGAAGATGAAGGTGGAAAGGAAAGCACTCCGAGACAAAGATGATGCCTCAGTGAGGTGGCCTCGCTGTAGCCCTTTGCTGCTGAACGAATAATGACTTTACTTACCTTGACTCTACCTTGAATTGAAGGAATAGCAGCGCCCCCCATGACTTACCATCTTGCAGCTGGCATCCTTCGGTCTCTCCGCTCCCTTGAAAAGCTGGTTGTGCTGATGTTTCTCCCGCCCGGGAGACTCGCAGAATGCTTCGCTCTGCAGCTTCCACAGTTTGGAGGGGAGGGGCTGGAGCCAGTGTGCCCGCAAGGCCAGGTGGTTTACGGTGTGGAGCCGCACCAAAAATTTGGTGGAAACAAAGATGCCACCCAAACCAAGCCATGCTGCACGTTTGAAGGTCCAGGAAGGGCAGGCAGGCATGGAGCTAGACTCTACCAGTAAGGGACTTCGCCCTAAGGGAACAAAGACGGGGCAGACTGAACTCAATCCCTAGGACATCGCAGAAGGGGAGTCAGGCACCAGATGGGACTAAGAAAGGTGAGATGTGTGAGAGCCTAAACATATCGATCTCACTGAGTGTGGCTCAGGGGGCAAAGGGAGAAAAAACTGTCCAACAGATCCCAAGGTATGCTCACAGGTGGCGCTTCCAGGACAGGCAGTGCAAGTAGTGCAGGATAGCATTATAGACTTCTTTACTTTGACCCCTCAGACTGATGGTAACCCCAAGACACAAAGTGATATTGAGGACATCGAGGGGAGATCGCCTCTGTCTAATACAGGAGATGACTTTTTCAGCAAGTACAAGGCGCCCATGGACAGACTGCTATCGAAAACCTGGTAAATACCAATGAGCACAGACTCTTTTCGCCATCAGATCTGGCGCAAGAAGCTTCAGTATTAGTAGATAGGTCAGCCAAACCAGCTCACTCTCCCCTGGTACAGGAACAGGCTGAGGGTATTCCAACCCAATTTGACACTAGTTTATTGATTAAGGACGCAACATGTCCTAAGGGGCTGGAGGACTCTGTTGAGGTTGGGGATGCATTTTTCTCAGTGACAGATGGCTCCGAAGTTAGCTCCTCTGACTTAGGAGACAGTAGCAGTGTGCAGCTCTCCAGCTCTGGCTTTAGTACCTATCAGAAGGATATTGTAGTAACGAGAAAGAAGCTGCTGTAGAAGCAGAGAAATTCCAACCCAATGGAAAAGGATGCGGAAGAGAACTCCATGGGCAATATAGACCCCAGTTTAACATGGGATTACTCCATGACCAGAAATCCTTATCCAGATCTATCGGGACGGGAGGAGGAAGCTGACTGTGGTATGTCGACACAAACCGAAGGGCCCTCACTGAAGTTGATTTATGAATCTATCAAACAATTGCAAAAAGAAACCCGAATGGATGGGAGGAAAAATCGACTGGCAGTAGAAAAACTTCGGGGGGCTGTGAGGAAAATGGCCAAATCTTGTACAGACATAAATTCAAGACTGAAGCTGGCTGAAGAGCGGACTAGCACTCTTGAAAACAGCTTGGTCAGAACTCGAGCACAAACCGAATCCTATGCAATGCAGTTCACGGATCTCCAATGGACGGAAGATTTTGAGAACAGACAAAGACGGAATAATCTACGGATTCTTGCAATAGAAGGAGTAGAAGGGAATGACATACGGGCCTATGTGTTGAAACTAATAAAGGAAACCTTTCCAGAGCTCTAACACTGGAATTGGGAGATAGAGCTGCAGCGTGTTCACCGCTTCCCTTTGACCCTAAAGAAATCACAGCAGCCTGGCAGAGAAGGAACAACAATGCCAGGGCAATACTAATTTTGGGAACGTTTTGCTGAGAGAGGAGGTATATACCATGGCTTGCTCGAATGCTAGATAGACTTATGAAAATCAGTCTTTCTTTGTAAAACCAGACTATTGCCATTAGACCGTCGAGCGACAATGGAAACTAAGAGAATTCATTCAGCCCTGTCAAGCCATAGGAGCACAAGCATACTTGATGAACCCTGCCCGGCTGAAGATTATCCATAAGAATGCTGCAAGAGTCTTTACGTCTGAGATCCAAGCTAAACACTATATTGAAAAACTAAAAACTTAATGGCAAGGATCTATAATTATCGCTCTAAACTTGTCAGATTGAACTAAAGAAGAGGGATGTATTCTCCGACTCTTTAATTCACCTATTATTTTTCTCTATGCTTGACTGTCTTTTTTTTTTTGGGGATAACTTTTTTCTTGCGAGGGAGCACTTAGGGGTGGAAAAGGGGGAGGGAAAAAAGAGAGAAAAGAAAAAGTGGGGAGAAAAGGAGAATCAGGAGAAGAAATAAAATAAAAAAGGGGGGTTAAACTGAATAATAACATGCTGGAAAATAGGTGTGGATTGGGTAGAGGGACACAAAATAAGTAGGCAGCAAATGAAGCCGACTTTCAGGCTCCATCACAGAGACCTTTGGTCTGCTTGTCTCACATTACAGGTGGTGGTAAAAGGGGGCAGGAAGGGGGGCTCCTAGGGCACGGAGGGCAATAGGGTGGATAGCGCCAGCGTGCCGGTGTTGGAACTGGGGGGAGTAATTAAAACAAACACCTTCAAACGAGGAAGCTAGGGAGGGGTAGCAAAAATAAGAAAAGGGAAAGGATGGATTGAGAGGACAGACTGGTAACCCATTTGTTTTATGAATATAGCAACAAATAATATATATATATGGGCTGAACAATGCTGCTAAATGCAGGATGGTTATGGAACAACTTAAAGAACTACATGCTGACAATCTGTTTACAAGCGACGCACATCGAAGGAACGCACGCGTTTCTTTTAGAACAGTTTTATCTGATAACTCACACCACACAGGAGACCAGGACGTGAGGGGTGGCAATCATAGCACAGAATGGGGGGACTGTGTTTAAAAAATGTTTGTTGGATAGGCTAGGTAGATGGGCAATTGTTGAAGGCCAAGAGGAGGGATTGAGCTTTTTACGCTTTTCTCAATTCATGGGTCAACAGGGGATGACCCGGAGATATTTGAATTTCTCAACGTGGAACTGGCTAAATTGACCCTGCCGCTCATCATATGTGGAGATCTTAACATAAATGGTATGGGGGCTTTAGAAGATAAATCCAAGTAATTATACAGGCCGAAAAAAAAGTGCATAAGGCCCTCATTCAAATGATGAAGGATAATGGGCTGGTAGATGCCAGGGAGCAGCTTAAGCCACAGGAGGGGGCGGCACATACTATTTAGTGCCACTCAGAGAGGTAGCCCTATTAGACTTTTTTTTGGTCTCGCCCTCTCTCCTTCCCACCAGCACCATCAGAAAATTTCCCGGGTTGTCTCTGACCACGAACCCCTTAGTGCTAGGGGTTCAAAGCACTCTGGGGGGGGGGTACCTAAACGCACTTGCACTTTGGAGCGAGACCTGCTGCATGATTCAAAATACGTGCTACATATGAGTAAATGGCTTGGGGAGTTCCTAGAGATCAACAGGGGTAGCCCTGGGTACGAAATAGTCTTGGACACTCTGAAGGTTGGAATAAGAGGGGAAACTCTGAGCTACTTGTTGAACTGGAATAAAAAAAAGAAACAAGACATAAGGTCCATGTATAGTAATATATCAGACCTAGAAGAAGAGGTGGTCAGGGCTATCGCCAATGGCTCAACTACAGATGAGACCCTTCAGAAATTGGTGCTCGAAAAGGCTGCAACAGGTGAACACATAGCAGCCAGAGTAGCAGGAAACTACCTAGCCTGAAGGCAATCTTGCTATGAATATAGTGAACAGGTCGGGCATATGCTAGTGGCAAGGACTAGACAGAAAATAACTGCAGGAGATATTTCTGAGATTAAAAACTCATAGGGGGAAGTAGTTATAATACCTAGTGAGATACGCTCTGTTTTTCAAAATTATTATGGGGAGCTGTATAGGGAAGATGTTTGTTACAAAAGGGGGGGGTAACCCAATAGAGTCACTTGGACCTGGGTAGCTAGTAGAACAAGGGGAAGGGGTCCCAGGATATAATGCACAATGAAAAAACAATTCAAATAGAAATATAAACACATGAAATCAAATAAAGTGTACATTTGTTATTTAATCACAAAGTACCAGCGCCTCAGCGCACACAACTCATGTTAGCATAATCACATTGTAAAGTGCCCAAAAAGGGGGGGGGGGTGGAGGGTGTCAAGTGCTGGGGAATGGTGCAAGGTTACATAGTGTAATACAGTACAGGTAAGATATCCTTATTCAAATCTTGAAAATGGAACCAGCATTTAGCAACAACCGGAAAAAAACAAATGTATATTCACAAGAAATTACACAGCCATGCTTCTGTCAAAGGGCAATACATTTTTCATGCACGGGGCAGAAGCTGGTGGGGGAATAAGCTGTCAACGTTTCGACCCCACAACAGGGTAGGCATGTGTAGGCCCTTACAGGAGGGTCTTCCTCAGGACAGGGAGAGAGCTAGGGCATGGTCTAAAGGGTAAGGATATAAAAAGCCAGAGTCAGCAAAACGTCCCCTCGGGGATCAGCACAGAGATACAATTAAATAAAATGGTGTAATGTGTTGGAGAGTGATTAAAAGAAAAACGAAAAATGAATTACCATGGATCTAGAATTAAGCATAGACCAGGGAATGCATCATGTCGTAGCACGCAGTCTCAGTAAGATCTGCAAAATTAATTTGATTCAAAGAGTAAGCCAGAGGAATGCAAAAAACGCCTATCTATTCAGTATAGAGAGTATTCAAAACTACTTACAGGTTGTGTACAAAAGATCCACATGGAACATAGAACAGGGTGCCAACTGCTACCCGTGGGAAAACAGCATCACCTGTAATCAGATGCCAGGGAATAGATCAAAAACCGTCAGGGTGCGTGCAGCTACTCGCGTATCTTACTGAGACTGTGTGCTACGACATGATACATTCCCTGGTCGATGCTTAATTCTAGATCCATGGTCTGAGGAAGACCCTCCTGTGATTATTTTTTTTAAGAAAGGAAAGCCCTCTTATGAACCAGACTCTTACAGACCAATTAGTTTAATGAATAGCGACGCAAAAATGTATTCTAAAATTTTAGCGAATCGTTTAAGCTCCATGATTGAGAAGGTTATCTCGCCCCGCCAGCATGGGTTTATCCCAGGAAGAGGCACCACTGAACATATCTGCAGGGTTGTTACCCTGTCTGATGGTACCTCTGTCACACGAGACTCTATGGCGCTTATCTTGCTGGACGCATTAAGGTGTTCAATAGGGTCTCATGGGGCTATCTTTGGGCCACTCTGGAGAATGTGGGGGCTGGAAAGAGGTGTGTTAAAGCAATCCAAACACGTTATAGTAGCTCCAAGATTTGACTCCGGATGATGGGAGGGCAGAGTGACCCAATTGATATCACACAGGGGACAAGACAGGGGTGTCCATGCTCCCCCCTCCTATTTGCATTTTAGATTGATCCCCTGATCAGAAGAATTGAGGCAAATAAGGCAATTCTCCCTATACGATTGAATGGATTAGATACTAAGATTTTGGGTTACGCAGATGATTTGGCAATAACAACTACAAATCAGTCTGGGGCCTTGATGGTAGCGGAATGATTTCAGGCTACAAGCTCAATCGGGAAAAGACACAAGTTGTAGTAAATGGCTGAATTTCTATCCCCGATCCACGGGTGATTGAGTCTGCTACCTATCTTGGGGTTACCATAACACCAGATTTGAGCAAAGTTGTTGAAAAAAATCTTGCCCCTGTGATTCAAAAAGCTAAGAAAGACTTTGATGAACTCAATAATTTACATCTCTCGATTGTGGGATGTTGTAATATTATCAAAATGCTGATTTTACCTAAAGTCTTCTATTTATTTAGAACGATACCCCTAAAATTTGAGAATTATTGGTTTAAAGAAATGGACGGGTTGATTAATCATTTTATTTGGGCTCACGGTAAAACAAGAAGAGCGCTCAGATACATGACCTTAAGCAGGGCGGGGAAGGGTGCTGGGCAGTCCCGGATCTAAAAACATATTATTGGGCGTTAGTGATCCAATACATCTGAGGGTTATTGGGGGAACGGTCCCTGATCAATGGAGGAATGACACTCCTCCGGATGTATACGAACTACTGGTTGAAAAAGAGGCCCATGATTGACTTTTGAGATTCACCAAAGCCAGATACTATAACAAAAGACAAAAGTCAAATTTAAGACTCTTGGTGCAGCAGCTGCGGTTTGGACTGGGGTTAGAAAAAAGTTGGATTTAGGGAGAATTCATTATTAAACTGATCTGTTCAGGAACCCATCCCTCCCGGAAATTATTCAGGATGGAATTATGCGGCGTTGGGACTCTCTGGGTCTGAAGAAGATGGAGGATTTTCATGACGCTGATGGAATAATTACATTTGAAAGAGCCCAAACTCTTTATAACCTCGATCGTAGGGAATTTTTTTAATTTCTCCAGATTCGTTAATCTATTTTATGGAAAAAGAGGGGAGAGAAAGCTTTTGCCAGAGATCCAGTTATGGATGCGGTTCAAAACTCAGATGGGTGCTCTATCACCCAAATTTAAAGGGAGCAGATACAACTACAGGTTGACAATTTAGACAAACACTTAGAGAAATGGCAGCTGAAGTTGAATGTTGAAGGGTAGGAGTTTATGGGGTGACAAGCTAGGCAATACGGTTTTAAGTCTTGCGAGTCTTCCAGCCCAGCATTTGAAAACAATGTTTTCTCTTTATCATACCCCAGCTAAGATTTCTCAATGGGGGGAAAGAAGGTATTCTTTGTCCCCATTGCCAGGGCAACAACGCAGATTTAGTCCATATGTTCGCCTCTTGCCCAGGGCTGGAATCCCTTAAAAGAGCTATAGAACAATTTTTGGGGCAACTCTGCGGATCCAAATAAAAGTTACCACAGAGCTGATGGTGCTTGGTGTGGCTCGGAAGGATACAGTCTTAGATTGCTGTGAATTAATATTATGTTCATGGTGGTGGTCAGAATATATATTTCTTCTTCTTCGGTGGACCCTTACCCCCCTCATTTCAACAATGGCTTTCAAGATTCTTGGCTATGTTCAACTTGGAAAAGGGACTGTATGAGAAAAAAGGTTGGAAGTCTAGGAAACTAGGGAAAATCATCTGGGCTCCTGTTACAGATTGGAAAATAAGAGAGGAGCTCATTATTGGTACAACTCAATGACCCAAATCTGCTTGAGTAAACTCTTTGTTTGTTTTGTTTTACATGTCCTAATAATGTGTATATGCCTGTTAACTGTGCTATAATCTTCTTTATTACTCTTTCATTCAAGATCTATCCATTTGGAACTCCCTGTGTTTCGGCTTGCTTTCGTAGGTTTTCTTTTATGGATACATTTATGTTAATTTGTATGTAACTGAAGGTGTTTAATAAAAAAAAGAAGATGAAAAAATCAATTTAATATATGTACTTCAGGCAGTGGCAGCCTTTACACAGGAAAGAGACAATGACTAAATATGCTCTCCTCTAATGCCCCCCCTTCATCTGAGAAGGGTGTGTCTTGAACTTTGGTTGAATATTTTACCTTTCTATATGAATAAGAGGATGGACGTTTGCTGCCTTTTTTCCATCCGAAGACAGTGACTAGGGGCCAGATGTAGGAGGCCATTTACCGACCGGTAAATGGGTACTTGTGATGTAGGGGGGGCAATTTTACCGATTCGGTAAATTTACTGATTCGGTAAATTTACCGAATCGGTAAAATACAGATTCTGTATTTTTACCGATTCTGAAACTGCCAGATGTAGGTGGGACTCTTCTGAGTCCCAAAGGCCTTACAGATTCGGTATTTTACCACCCAATCCATTTGGGTGGTAAAATACCGAATCCAGGTGTGCATGCACATGTGTGCATGCACACCTATGCCATGTGACAGACAGACATGCCCTCAGGGCATGTCTGTGTGCCACATGGCACACATGCCTGTATTTGGGGTGCTAGAGGGTGTCAAAGTGACACCCCCTGCACCCTTGCAGGATTCGGTATTTACCGATTCTGTAATTACAGAATCGGTATTTCCCATTGATTCCTATGGGCTTCAAATCGGTAAAATTCAGTATTTATGAGTCGGTAAAATAGAATTACCTACATCTGGCCCTAGATGAATACCTGAACTCTTGCTCATTCTCTTATATGTTGTTTACTTTATAATGCTCTTCTTTCATCCAGTTTTCTTTTCCATTATTTTCCAATATATACCTATGTTAAGATTTCTTTGTCCTCAAAGTTTCTTCCAAAGCCAGTTTACTTATGATTTTGGTTTTGTATTGTTACACCTTATATGACAGGAATTAAGATAATTGACTATATACTTGAATGCCCGCTTATTTGTCATGATTTATATGTGCGATTACCCTTCTCCTCTCTTAATCCCTTCTCACACATTTTCCTCCCATCTTCCTCTGTTTAACCAATATTTATGATATTAATTAACTATGATTAATTAACTTTAACTATGATATTATTTAATATTTAATTGTCTTAATATATAACTACGCTAATATTTAGCTACACAGTGCTAATATTTAGCTATGATAATAATTAACTGTGATAATATCTACTTATGCTAATATTTATTATTTAGTTACAATTTCTACTATATTATGCAAAGTTTGTTTGATTGTACCATGCACATGATAATTTCATATTACGTAGACCTTCCCCTTCTTCTCCCTTTTTCTCCCTTCCTCTCCTTTTCATTTGATCTTCTCCCATTCTTTAAGAACATGCTCTTAAGATGCTTGTCTTTGTCCCCCTATTACTTCAAATTTTAACTCCGATCTTCATACTATTGGTTGAATGCTCAAACTTTTTAATATTTGAATATTCTTATAATCTCAACCCCAATACTGTTAATATTATTGCATAGATGTGTCTTTTACCACTCACTTTGTCGCTGGACGGGGCTCCTCCAGCACGCAAAGCCCAAAGGTTTAGACACCCAGAGAGCAGTGCCATCCTCCTGGTGCTGCGTTTTTCCTGCGTAGCACAATTACCAGTTTTCCCTTTATGTTCTTTGTTTTTTTTTCTAGTTTTTCTCGATCCTTGCTTTTCCTCACTCTCACATACTCCTCTGTATCTTATTTTACTTTCATATCCCTTTAACTTCCTTGGATTTTTTCAGAAGGTTATTGATGTCAGGCTTGATCTTTCTCCTTACCCGGATCTTACTTTCTATCTTCCCCTTTCCTTTCTTCAACTCCTTTTCCTTGCAAAGCTTCTTCCCTTATTCCATTTTTCTATTATCCACCTTCTTTCCCCTGATACTTCCCCCATTATCTGGACAGCTTTTACTTGTATACTTTATTTTCTTCTTTGCATCAACCCCCCCCCCATAACTTAACACCTTTCATTTCTTACATCAGATTTTTCTTAAAACTAACCTCTTTCTTCTTCCAATACATACTTGACAGCGAACATGTCTTCTTCGTCTCACCCATTACTCGTTATCTCATAGAATGTTTATGGCCTTATGCATTTTATTGAATGCAAGGATGTACTCTCTTCTCTGCAAACAAGAAGAACTGATAAGACTGATATTGCTCTTCTGCAAGAGACTCGTTTGAATGCTTTGGAATCATCTAAGTTACAGCGAGATTGATTGGGAAAAGTAATTCATTGCAGAGTGACAACACAATCCCCTTCTGAGAAGGGCCAGCCACAGAAATGGGGGATGGCTCTTCTCTTACACAAATCCCTACCCATCACAATTGTCAAAACCTGGGTTGATCCAGAAGGCAGTTATGTTGTTGCTATGTTAAAAATAGGAGATGGGATCCTTTGTGTTGGCTCAGTATATACTCCTACGGGTGCTAAATGCTGCTATAGTCTCAACCAGAATCTGTTGCTCATGGAAAATGGAGCATCCAGCTACGTCATTGGTGGTGACGGGAATCTTGCCTATGGCTTGGTTCTAGACAGAACAGGTCCCCTAGACTGATGTAATGAGGGAGATAGAGCCTTGTTCAGTGACCTTACAATTAGACCCCGGACTGGTGGATGATTGGTGCCTCTGTCATCCCTCAGATCAGGATACATCTTCCTTTCTTCTGCTCACAATACCAAATCTAGGGTATGGTATTTGCAATCACTAGTGAATCACATATTTTTGAAGCCGCTCTCTCTGATCATTCTTTGGTTCTTCTTGCTCTGGGAGTATTTTTAACCTCTCCAGGCCGTAAACAATGGCATATGACCATTCAGAGACACCGCTCACCTCAGGGTAAGGTCGTACTTAGTTCTCATCGCTCTGATTACTTAACCAATAATAAATCATTAGTTACCTCCTGTAGAACTGTGTGGGTGGCTGCAAAAGCAACTATCCATGGATAACTAATGAGAGATGCAGCCGAGGTCAATAAATCAGCATCCCTGCGTCGTACTGAACTTTAGGCTCAAATGATCTCTCTTACACGACTATAATCATCTTGTTTCCCTGTACTCAACCGCAAAAGCCTAGAGTTAGCTAAAATGACTTCTTAAAGATCCATAAACTTTCAAAGCTGAGTATGCTCTTCAGCGTCTAAAAGGTAGACAATATGATCAACGGGAGAAAGCAGGCTGATTACTTGCAGCACAGCTGAAACAACATGAGGCTGCCATTGCTATACCCTCAATTCGGATGGAATCAGGTGTGATACTTACTAAACCACAAGAAATAGTAAATACTTTCGCATCCTTTGATGGAAAACTTTACATTCCTGAGACATCAGCAACTGAAGATCAATTAACTGCCTATCTCAAAGATATTGATCTCCCATATCTCACAGACGAAGGTAGACATTTACTTGATGGTGACATCATCAAAGAAGAAATTGCTGCAGCATTGCCAAATTTCCTTCTCACAAATCCCCAAGTGAAGATGGAATCCCTGCCGAACATTATAAATGGTCTGGTGAAGAACCAATTCATACTCTTTGTTATGCTTTCTATGAGACCATTCAGGCATCCTCACTTGGTCCTATTTCTAATGGGGAATCAATTGCGTTTATCCATAAGCCGGGCAGATATCGGCTCATTGTGGTAGCGACCGTCCTATCTCCCTAATAAATGGAGATGTAAAAATCTTGGCAGCAATTCTAGTATCCCGACTCTGCAAAGTCATTCCTTCCGTCATACACCGCTTGCAGGTTGGCTTTGTCCAGGTCATTCCTCTAATAATCACCTCTGAACATTAGCTCATACAGTATGAGCTGCAAAAGGGATGACGGAAGATGAGTGGCCCTTTCCTTGGATGCAGAAAAAGCATTTGACCGCATTGAATGCAAACATTCACCCCCAGCTACAAGTATCTGGGTTTAATCCATCATTCTTTTGCTCACCACAACACACCAGTTTGGAACCAGCCATATGCAAATCAGTCTTGACCCTGTGCCTCATGGGAACAGTCCAGCCCGAACTGCCAGGCAAGATCCTCCCTGGACTGGAAACAAGAAGGGTTTTACCCCTCATCAGCCAGGATATCTTGACTCCTGTGGCATGGAGAGCACAGGACCCACGTCTGGGCACACCCGTCCCACTCAGGGTGACAAATGCAAAAAGAACAATTGATGGCCAAAATTCAGAACAATGTCATACATTCACCTCAGTACCGAGATCTGGACCTGAATCCATTGTTTTTTTGCTCACCATGCCATTCCAGGTTTAACCCAGCCAATTGCAAATCAGTCTTGACTCTGTGCCTCATGGGAATAGTCCAGCCCGAATTGCCAGGCCAGGTCCTCCCTGGACTGGAAACAAGCGGGGTTTCACCCCTTATCAGCCAGGATAGCTTGACTCCAGTGGCACGGAGAGCACAGGACCCACGTCTAGGCTTACCCGTCCCACTCAGGTTGACAAATGCAAAAAGAACAATTGATGGTCCCAGGATGCTTGTTTCCAGTACAGGGAGGACCTGGCTTGGCAGTTCGGGCTGGACTGTTCCCACAAGGAACAGGGTCAAGACTGATTTGCATATGGCTGCATCCAAACTGGGTGCTGTGGTGAACAAAAGAATGATGGATTAAACCCAGATCCTTGTGACTGGGGGTGAATGTTTGCATTGTCCAGCATTCCGTCCATCAATTGTTTCTTTTGCAGCTCCCTGCTCCCACTGTGGGTTAGGTTAACCACTGTTGGAGCATTACTTTCTAGCCTTGCCCGTCTCTCAATTAGCTTATCTGCTACCAGGTGCGACTGACCCCTCATAATGGGTCACAACTGAGGAAAACTACTTATTGTGACAACGGCCTTGACTGCCTATATATCACTCTCAAACCATGAACATCTTCTCCACACCCTGTGATTCAAGCTCTATATCAAGCAAGGCAACAAGTGCATCGCCTCTTAGGGGTTGCTCACCATTTGCACTCTAAAGCTCCACTTTGGGGTAATGAAAGTATTCAAATCTATGGTCAAGTGCTTCACTGGTCTAGTTGGAGATTGAGAGGAATCCAGACATTAGACCAGGTTATACTAAACAGTGAGTTGAAATCCTTTGACCTGCTTCTTGAGGAATGTGATCTCCCTTTGCACCAGGCTTTGTGACACCTGCAACTACAGCATTGCCTGAGGAGATGTCAGGGTCTTTCTCCCTGGATATTAGAACCATTGCCGATACTGGATTATATTCTTATCTGGGGACGACATAAGGGATTATATTGTGCTTTAACTAATCATCCATACTCACAACCACTTCTTAAAGCTCTTCGCGAAAAATCGCCGGGATGCTTACACATTACCAAAGAGGAAGATGTCTGGCCGGACATACTGCAAGCCTTACACAAGGGTACTCGGGAAGCACGTTTGAAATTTTGTCTTTTCAAAACGTTACATGAACGGAACTGGACACCTTCGAAATTACAACTAGCAGCATTATTACCACTCTCTAAGTGTTGGAGGTGTTTCAGAACTAATTGTGACCTTCTTCATATACTCTGCGATGTCCTTTTATACAGTGTTTTTAGGCTCACGAAGAGGATACACTTAAGGAAGCAATTTCTCTTTGACTTCCCCTTACCACTCCAATTATTTTATAGCATGATCATGGTAATTCGAATCACATTTCACATCCACAGCGTTGTCTTTAACATACTGCACTCTCTACAGACACAATTTGCATCTAAAGACTGCGGCAATCGAACAGTCCTCCTTTGAAGGAGGATTGGATGATAGCAATGAATCAGACGGCATACCATGAACGTGTAATATATAAACTACAAGACCAGGAAGAAATATTCCAACAAGTATGGGCTACTTTTCTCTGAGACTCCTGAATGTTTTCATTTATCGCTGTGTCTGTTCTCTCTCCCCCGTTTCATTTTTTCCCCTCCCCTTCTGTTTCTCACTTCACCAACCTCTTCCTTTCTTCATTTCTGCCTTTTCTTTTCTTACCTTCTCTTTATTCTATTCTTTTATTCATGCTCTTGTTCTTTCTTTCTTTCTTTAGGTAAGGAGATGACATTTCTTCTCATTCCTCTATTATTTCATACTTCTATTTATTCATCCACCTATTTGTTCAACTACTTATTAAACTATCTATCTATCTATCTATCTATCTATCTATCTATCTATCTATCTATCTATCTATCTATCTATCTATCTATCTATCTATCTATCTATCTATCTATCTATCTATCTATCTATCTATCTATCTATCTATTTATCTATCTATCTATCTCTCTATCTATCTATCTATCTATCTATCTATCTATCTATCTATCTATCTATCTATCTGTCTATCTATCTATCTACCTATAAAAATATACAGAACAAGTGAATTTCCCATGTTAATTCTTATAGAAATTTTAGACAAAACTACATATCTATTTATTTTTTATATATTTACATATTTAATTATTTATCCATTTATCTATGTATTTATGATTATTTAGGACCTTCCATCGTCCTCAATGTACAACGTATTTTACATATTTAATTTTTTTGTAGGTCCAAATGTATCCACCCTATCCATGATCCATTGTGTTTAACTCATTCTGTGGTTTTGAAGAAACAGAGTTATTACTTTTTTTAAGCATACTATGTACAATATCCCTCTCTTCCACTATTGGCTTCTTGTCTTTTATTTCATCTCTCATTTTCCCTTCCTCCCTCCTCTCATGTGTAGTTTTCTCTCCTTTATAACACATTTATATATGTATTGACAGTAGACTCTTGTGGGTCCATTATGTTGTGCTACACTTTTATGGATTTTTATTTTTTTTAATTTATTTATTGAGTTTTATATAGCGCTGGCTAGACCCGTAGGTATCAGAGCACTTTACATGAGGATCAGTGAATTACAGGTTACAAGTTACATTTGTTACAAAGCATAATCAAACATAGGATTAAAAAGCAGTGTTAAGGTAAATTCGTCAGAGGAGGGGGAGGATGGAGACAAAACAGGGAGACGGGGAGAAACTGTGTCCAATTTCCGGCTGGGTAGGTGACGGCCAAGGGGAAGAACCAGGGCCAATCTCCTCTATAGCTGTCTGGCAGCTCCACCGGGCGTTGGCCATAATGCTCGGACTCCACTGTCAAAGGGAGGGGGAGGAAGGAGACAAAACAGGGAGAACGGGGAGACTCTGTCCTCAATGTCCAGCTGGGTAGGTGACGGTTAAGGGGATGAACTAGTGTCGATCTGCTCTATAGCTGTCTGGCATCTGGCATCAGCCATAATGCTCAGACTCCTCCGTCAGGGGGTGGGGTGGAAGGAAGACAAAACAGGGAGATGGGGAGAGGCTGAGCCGGATGTCCGGTTGGGAGTTGGAGAGATGAGGAACCCACTGTCCAAACAAAATCCAGATGGGTATGGGGATATTGTTTCTGTGATTATCAAGGCGTCATCAGCAGGAGGCTCGATAGCCGGGAGAGGCAGATGCCAGAGAGCTGGAGAAGACAGCAGGGCGAACGGGGACAGAGGGCGGGTACATCTAAGAGTCAGGCGTTTTCTGGCCGATCGTGCAGTAGACATCACGTCCTTGAAATGCCCCCAGGATGGAGTGCCTATGTAAACGGTGATCAGAAGGGATGCCCCACCAGCTCAATTTAGGAGTGGCCCGGAGCCTCTGGAGTTCCCCTCGGAGATGGTCAAGACTGGTCCCAGTCGCCATCTTGAAGTCAGGCAATGCCCTGGGAAGGCTATGCAAAGAATAAATTGGCCTCAACCAAAGTCCCTCGGCTCGATCTCTATATCAGGTGCACTTCATAACTTTGGGGGCAATTGTGGGCACAAGGTTTGGTCCTCGTCCCAGAGTTATCTGTGTCTTCCCCCTAGGAGTCACCCTCGCAAGGCTCAAGCGGTGCACGCTGAAATCGCAAAGTGGTACATGCTTGTGTGTCTCGCCCACTTCTACCCTTCTCTGCAGCAGGTTAGGCCGCTCAACAATGGTCCTGCTGTTAGTGGCACAGCGCGGGGCACTCCTATCATTCCATTCCCCTCTGAAGCAAGCGGCGGCCAGAGGGCTTGTTGGGACAGTTGATCCCAATCCCTGTTTAAAGGATATCTGCCGGTTCGCAAGAGGTTCACAGAATCTTTAGCCCTCTCCAGGGCCCACCAATACTCCTACCGAAGTCCCGGTCTCCCAGGAAGTCTCGGCCGCGAACACAGTGTGCGGGCCACTGCCCCTTTGATATCGGCTGCCCCGCACCGATGTTACAGGCAAAAAAGGTCTCCCGCTGTAGCAGCCATGCCCTGCTAGATACCATTTTGTTCGGCAGCTGTGTAAATGGGCATGGGTGGGGTAGGGCCATAAAGTGTAGGGCGTAGCTGCACGTATCGATCACCAAATCAGAATGAGAAGGTGTTTGCTGGGAAACGGCGGGTCCGAGGCAGACTGGTGATTCTGGTATATATCTGCCTTTAATTTCTCAATAGAGAATTACGACACACACACAAAAAGTAATTATGAGTTCCCAATCAAAGTTCATGCTGGATTTTGTGCAGTGTATAAGAAAGGAACACTTTAGTCCATCTACCTAAAGAGAAAAACAGGAATATTTCAATTTAAATTACAATTATTAATAAAAGAGAAAAGATTCTGAAGAATACGAATATATAAATAGTTTTTCTGAATAATTTAGATATCTTTATCCTCCAGAATGAATGAAAGGCTTTGTAGAGAATGGCAGCTGACAAATGGGGGTCCAGCACTTCGGACCAAAAGGTGCTGTAGCACCTGCTTGAATTAGAGAGTACAAAGCAACCAGATTTTCAGCTAATTTCTAAAACACATCTCATTGATCGTATGACAGAATGCAGAAAGTCGGTTATTCGAGATCATATCTGCCAGAAAGGAGAAAGAATGGCTTCTGGTACGCTTGAACCTGGGTATCTTAAACAGATGAGCATCAGATGAACTCAGGGTTCTGAGAAGACTAAAATGATGAAGCCTGTCAGTGAGATATTTGAGACTGAAATAGCCAAAAGCTTTTATTTTTGCTACAGTTATAGAAATTGGCGTTGTAAATGAGAATGTGTTTTACCTATGTTCTATGGAGTGGAGTGGATGTATGTGACGTGGAGCCAAATTATGTAGACTGGATTTGAATTGTTAGTTATGGAATTGTGTGTCAAGGATTTGTGTGAAATGGGGTGGATTTGTGTATTGTGCTGTGGAATTATGTGGATAGTAGTTATGTGGTATTGAGTGTACTAGAATTATGTCGAGTGGGATTTTGTGTCATGTAGTGTAATTATGTAGAATGGTATCTTGTGTTGTGAAGTGGTTTGTGATGGCGTTTAACTATGTGGTGTGCTGTTAAATTTTGTGGCATGATGTGGAATTCTGTGTTGTTGAATGGATGTATGTGGTGTGTTGGTTAATTGTGTTGTTGAGTTGAATTATGTGGTTTGGTGTTGAATTATGTGGTGTGGAATGAGAATGAGCGGAGTTGAATCATGTGTCATGGATCTGTGTGATGTTGCGTGAAATTAAGATGATTGAAATTATGTGGCATGGTGTGGGGTGCATTTACGTGGATTGTTGCTATGTGACATAGAGTGGTTTATGTATTTATGTATTATTGAGTACAGTGTAATTATGTGGAGTTGAATCATGTGCGTTGAGTGGTATTAAGTGGAGTGTAATTATGCCGAGTGGTGTTGATTTAAAACTTGTAGCGGACAACGTTTGGAAAGGGGTGGGAAGGGATGGAATACGCTTCATCATGATCTTACACATAGAATAACCTTAAATACTGGGTGTATATGTTTTTAATTTGGTGGTCATCATAAGGTCAGTCAAATTACCTCTGGATGCCTATATCGGTTGATTGCTTGGGACAGGTCATATAAAAACTGAATGACCCTAAGGTGACTGTAGCCAGTGATGAGATTAATCTCATTTTATACTAAGCTCAATATCTTGAATTCATCTGCTCACCACTGACATAATGGAAGATGATGGCTGGGATAAAATGGAAATGGGAACCCAACAAAGTCCTGTTCATAGTGCGAAAAGAAGCGGTACATTTGAAAATGTGGATGGACTTGTAATCTATGGTTCCATCATGATGTATATAACTTTTTCTGCAACAAGTATGTTTATCGTGTAATGGTAAAACCTGGTTTAAATAATGTGAGCTAAGATTAGTATTGATCATTTTTACTGTTTTTTGCAGTTGGACAAACAAGGCCTCGTTAAACAGATCTGAAGAAGTTTAACCATTATATATTTTAAAACACATATCTGCTTCTGATTATGTTCAAAGTGACCTGAATCGACCTTTATTGTAAATGAGTCTAAAGCCATCTCACTGCTAAACCTGACACAAAACATTAGAGAACAAAATAATAAAAGTATGTCAGGAACAATATTTTACTTTTTTAATTAAAGTCAGAAGGGCAATATTTATCAAAGAACTCTATGAAAATCATGCTATCCTTTGCTGAGGGGAATAAAACATTTTAGTGTTACTGTTAGGCAAGAGTCATGGTGACTTAAGTGCCTTGAGGCTCAAATCTGTGGAAAAAATCTGCTGTTACCTAAACTGTCTAAAGTCATACGGCTCCATGATATCAGATAGGACATGCACATAATCATAGGGGAGAGGGTTTGAATTTCAATAAAAAGAACTTATGAGAGAAAATTACTTATTAATGGTGCAGAAATGGCTTTTCCAGACCAGGTTGGAGAGTTTACCAGTTTTCAGATGGATCTTACATTCTTGGGCAGTTAGTCTTTACTCCAGATGAGGCCAAAGCAGTCTGCGGACCTCTGCAGGAAAACCCCACAGTAAATGATATGGAATCTTGACATCCTAATGAGACCAGTCTCTCCAGGAAAGCACTGCATGTCCAAGCCTGAGCACGTGTGGATGAGAGCCAATGCCCATCTTCCTTCATGTTGCTAGCAGGTGCCGACCCTGAGAAGGCACGATTTGTGCTTCAAGAAGGCACCTATGCAGGCTGTTCAATACCCTTTATTTTCTTGGACTTTACAGCTTTTGGATATGGAGTACACAACTATGCTTAGGGCAAAATCATAAAGTTGGTAGGCACAGTTAGTCAAAGGAGGAAACCGGTGTAAGTTCTTCTGCTTCCTGGCCAAGAGGCCCTGATATTTTTCCTAATAAAAAACCCACCAATAAAGCTCAGCTCTGCATATTTTGAGGGGTTAGCCTGAATCTCCATTCTCCAATTTCCAATTCATTAATGCAAGTGCTCCATTTCTACCACTTCATTAATCCAACCCCCGTTTGCCGTAGAGTGACATGTAAAAAACCCAAAGGGATTGCATTGGTTGGGTACCGGGTGAGAGCTGCTCCCGACAAAGTAGTCAAAGGATAGCCTTCTTTCACATTATTTGGAGCTGCCCGCTGTGCAACACTTCTGGGTTTCTGTTGTGGACTGCATGAATAGATAGCCTGTGTGGCAGTGTGATGTCAGCCTTGGCTAAATGGTACTTACATTTGAGATGCAACTGATCTGAATCACATGGAGCAGCCCTGGATGACCCTTGGTCTGGCATGGCCAATCGCAATATTGCCCAGCTATGAGGTGTGGCAATGGCACCATATCTTAAAGACTGGAAATGGGACATGAACTAGTGCATAGTAGCTGAAAAAGTAGTATAGGAGGGCTGCGGCTGCCCTAGAAAGTGGGAGAAAATCTGGGGCACATGGAATGACAGTAGAGGGGTCCTTGTGCTTTCCTTGCTCGGTCGAGTGTGCCTACATTTAAACAGACATAATGCCCCTGCACACTCAGATAATAAACATTGAACAATGCAATCGTTGTTAACAGTTTAGCTGTTCTCAAGGGGAGAATTTAGACCCCATTGGCACCCCCTTGGTCTGTCTACCCCCCTCACTAACGCCTATTCTTTTGCTTTCTCTTTCCCCTTTCTTCTTCCCCTTACCTATGCTTCATTTTGCATTTTGTATGTGGTTTTGTTCTACCAGGAACACCACAGAACACCAGAGGTTTCTATTCCTTTCATCTGCACCTTTTCATATTCAAGTTTTATTTTTAATTTCACGGCATTTGTATATGTACCATCCTTTTGGACTTTTTTAACTTGATTACCATCTGTTAAAAATCATGGTGTAACGTAAAGTACTAAGGTGCTTTCTTATGTATCCCTACCCAGCCCTGAAGAGTCGTAGGCAGATTGTGCCACATACGACGAAACACGTGTCGGCTGGTTTTCTCGCATCTGAACAATAAAAGACACTGCATCAACGCTTGATTGATCGTGCTACATACTGTTTAATTGTACTTTTGACTAACCTTTGTCTCTACCAAAACTGTTAACAACGATTGCATTGTTCAATGTTTATTATCTGAGTGTGCAGGGGCATTATGTCTGTTTAAATTTTTGGTACTAACTTTTGTTAGCACTTTTGGGGGGTTATAGGGCTTATCCCCTCGCCCCTTTGCACCTCGAAGAATCGGAAATTCTATAATTTATGACCTGCGTTACCTTTAGCTGTGCGCCACCGACTAAAAACCCTTGCTCTGTTTTAATGTGCCTACGTTTAACCCTAGAATTTGTTCAAACATTCTGGTAGTGGGGTTGTGGAGAGGAAGGTGGGACACATTCATTTTGCATGGGAGTCGTTTAATAGCGATTAATAGGAAATCGCTATTAAGGAGTCGCAATAACTTATGCATAAAGGTTTTGCAATAATAAAAATTGTGATTCCTACATATTCCTTAATAGCGAATCACAAATTTCGAATTGCTATTAAGGAATGGCTTACCATTCATTCCTATGGGCCCAGAGGTCCGTAGGAATTATTGGGATTGCATTCACAATTTGCAAGTACCAAATAGGTACATGCAAATTGTGCATGCAATTTCAAGGGTGCAAGGGGGCCAAAAGGCCACCCTGATGCAGCCCCAAAAACAGGTAAGTATGCACATATGGTGCACAAACATGCCCTAAGGCATGTGTATGCACCAAAATGCTTTTATTTTTATTTTTCAAAGGAATTGAAAATTACCATCAAATTGAAGTTGATGGTAAATTGCGATTCCAAATTGTGAAAACACAATTTGCGAATGCATGATGCATCGCTTTTAGGGAATCACAATTTGTGTTTCCCTAACTGCATTCGCAAATAAGGTACATGCATCTGAAAAGGAGTTCGCAAACGGCCGATTTTTGTGATTTGTACTGTTTGCGATCGCAAAATGGTTTGATGCATGTGCCCCTTTATTAACTACAGGTGTTCGAGGTGTCCTGAACATATCTGTTTATAATTCCCCTTGCTGCAATAAAAAGATCTTTAAAAAAAACAGAGGGATTTTATTTGGCGCTGAAACACAGCACTTTTCATTAAAAATGGTGCGGGCATCCCGTATGACCGGATTTGCTAAATCAAAGGCAGAGCAAGTTGCGTGCATCGATCTATTATGTTAAACACGTTTGGGAAGTGTGCATACGAGGCCCCTCTATCAAATATTCATTTAACTCCCAAACACAAAGAACAATCTTTGTCCATTATGAATTACAATTTGAACAAGAAAAGTGAATGCAATGTTAACCATATACATTTCATTGACTACTGTTCAGACATTAACAATGTTTGAGACAATAGAATCTGTAAGAGCACAATAAAACATACCAATGATGTATTGAGTAATATCTCCTAGACCTCCAGACGAAGACTGCAATTTGATGCACCTCATTAAAAAGATCAGTATAACACATACACTGCCCATTTCTGCATCTAGCTATTCACTACTACAAGATATGGCATTTTGCAATGAGCCAACATCTAAAACTGTCCTTTGGAAAAGAGTCATAAAAGTGCTACGTCTGTTGACAGGATGCAAGTAGTGTTAATCATGTATTAAGAGACTGATCCTGCCCTTTCTGCCAGGGAGGATTGCTGTCATTTGGTAAAATGGTTCTCCTACCAGAGTCTGAAAAGACTTGAAAAAAACATGGAATTGAAAACAAAAATATCTGGAAACTATTAGTGGCACATTTAGGTGAGGAAATCCCAAGTAAGAAAGCAAACGATGAAGAAGAAAGACTTCTCTAAACCACCTTCTTTGGCTTCAGGAGCCTGAGGCAAACAGAGTTGTCAGAGGGCCATGCCATTTTTTTTTTTTTTTTAGGTTATTCTCAAAATAAATGTGGCCTACCGTTTGTGGCCCTATCAACTCAGTGCCTCCAATCCACCACCAGTCACACCTGCTATAATGAAGGAATAGCATGTCACTCATGTGTGAGACTGCTACACTAAAAACACAGGGGAAAGTTATACACAGTGAGAAAAGTACTGACGTATGTAGAACGATGCCTCTAATGTAGACCGAAGACCTATTCTGGAGTTGGGATTTGTCAAAAATATGTCATGGAAGACAAATTCAGAACACTGGCTTTCTAGCAAATAAGTCCCACTGCTGAGAAAGGTTAATCGAACCGTAACCTCATGATGCCCACTTCCACCATCTGTGATACAAAACAAGGACTCAGGCATACCACTTTATAGTTGTTCCATTGAGAACATAATATGCCCTCATATAGTCTTCAAATAAATAGCAGTGCGCAGGGCTCCGTCTCCAGAACGCAAGACATATTTTATTTTCCCCATAGTAATTTCAAGGTGCACAGATGCTCTCCAGTGAACATGGCAGCTGCATCACCGAGGCCTTCGATTAAACTCACTTCATGAAGTGGTACCTGTTGGTATGACGGTGCCCTGTTGTGGGGTTATGCTGGGTGCACCTACTGAATGCATTGACTAGGAAGACTGACCTATTTAAACCAGAATCTTTTTTTAGTGGGTTTAATAACTAGTCAAAAGAAAATTAGGTTTACATGTGAATTAATTCACCTGCCCATGCTATCAGCTAAACAATTGCAATCACTTGCAAATCCCATAGGGTTCAATCACCACATGTTGGAAGTCTGAATTAATAAAATAGGAGAAAATAGAAGTATTACTCACCTAGTATTGGGAAGAGAGGGGATGCCAACATGAGAGTGGCATTTAGACTTGTTATGAGTATATAATTTGCCTGGCTGATGGAAATGGAGGCTAGGCAGCAGTAGAAGCAGACTTGGAAATACACTTACGCACACATTCCGTGTGGGTGAGAAATTAAGCCGATTGCCACATCCTAACTTAAAGACAAAGGGGCAGATTTACATGCCCCTTGCACCACCAGTGTGTCACTTTTCATGACACACCCGAGGCGCATTTCACAGCCCCATGTTTACAAGGACAGGAAAAGCCATCCTAAGTGACTTTTCCTGTCCTTGTAAGTGGCCCCTTTACATGCAACACTTTGAGTGAAAGGGGCATTCAATGGGTGTTGCTGTTATGTTATGTTATGTTATGTTATGTTATAAAACCTTTTATAATGCGCTCTATTACTAAAAAAGTATCCTGGCGCGGAGAAATGAAGGCAAAGATCGCGAGGGGGTTACAGGTTCATATTAAACAAATGGGTTTTCAGCCCGTTCTTAAAGCTAGCGATGGATTGGGCAGCCTTAAGATGAAGTGGAAGAGCGTTCCAGGCCCTGGCAGCCCTGACTGAAATAGACTGGCCTCCAACTCTGGCAAGCTTAAATCTAGGTACTATCATTTGGCACTGATTAGCCGAGCGGAGGCAGCGCCCCGGAACGTACAGAGTAAATCGCTTCCTCAAATACCCAGGTCCGAGATGATGGATCGCTCGGTAGGAGAAGACCAGTATTTTAAACATAATCCAGTGAACCACCGGAAGCCAATGAAGGCTGCGTAGGTGGGGGCGAATGCTAGACCTCATGGGCAGATTAAACAAAAGTCACACAGCCGCATTTTGAATAACCTGAAGCCGTTGGATCAAATACGCAGGTAAGCCACTAAACAGTGCTGTGGTTGTTGCAACGCAACACCCATGGAACCTAACACATTTCCAGATTTACGAGGAATCAGAATGCTATGCCACCTTAGGAAAGAAAAGAAATGTTTTCATTACTCCTCTTTTTTTCCTCTATCAATGCAGGCTGCATTCTACAGCACGCATTGAAAGAGGAAAATGCCTGTAATGATTGTTTTTGTGCAGGAAGGTAATCCTTCCTGCACAAAAACAATCTCCCCATGATGCAGGCATCCTTGCACCATGGTTTGGGGGATTCAGGAATCTCTCTTCACCAGGGGCCTGCTTTGGGTCTCTGAAAGGAGTGACCACACCAGCCCCATGAGCTCCACGACTGTGTAACGACCACCTAGGGGAGCTACCCAGGTCCAGTTCCCGCTGCAGGGGCACCCTACACTGGGCAGAGGATCAAAAATGCACCCCTGTTTCATCAGTGAGAGTACTTGTACTTTTTCTACTTCATGGTCATACGCTATAAGTAAGCATCGGTTTTCGACGTTACTATTATTGGTTGCATGTTTCTCTCTTTTGAAAAGTAATAAAATATTTTGAAAAACGAAAAAAAGAGATGGGGCGCAGCATTTTGCTCCTGATATAGTATCTTCAGGAAAATTTTAGAATGATTGCTTCAACAAATTAAATATAACAAATTGTGCCACCGTTGATTTAATTTGGTAAAAAATGAATTGGAAATTAGAGAAATTTATGATGCTCATTATAAGTTACCAAAAGGTAAAATTCCGAAACTTAATTATTTCACTCTGGATTTTTAAAAAGATTTTTTTTAAATGTGGTTTGTAAATAGTTCTTTTTTTAATAAATAGTTGATGTCAATAGGAAAAGCAGATAGTAGTTTCAAAGAAGCCATGTATTATCCCATTCATAAAAAGGATGGTTCCCTGTAATAAGTGAGCTGAGGAATTGGTCTTATGGGATGATATGCTTGCCGCAGGACGAGTGTGAATGTGTGTGTCATTTGGCTGGTGTTTGTGTTTTGCGTACTATTTTGATGGGGATACAAATTGGTCGGTTTTAAGAGTATGTCAATTTATGTGTAGAGGTGATTGCATATGTGCCTCGATGTCTGTCAGAAAGTTATAGACAGCGAGTGGAGTGTTTTTTCAGAGTGATTCTATTTATGTAGTGTATGTATGTTTGCAGTGCATGTATTTTAAGGGGTGTATGTTAAAAGAGATTGAGGGACTTATTTACTAGCCCCATGCGCCGCCAGTGCGTCACTTTCCCCAATATTAAAAGAGACGCATCAGCGGCCCAAAGGGCTTGTAAATAAGCCATAAAATGTGTATTATATGAGTTAATATTTGCATGGGGTGTATGTGTCTTTCCGGGTGGTGTGTATCTGTTATTCATGTGTCTGTGTCATGTATGACTCTGACGGGTGGATTATGGCGTCTGCCAGACAGGTGGATTAGAGTATTGCAAATAAAGTGCTACTTAGAAGATGGCTGACAAGGATGCCAATTTATACATAACTCTCCACTTCTTAAGTGTGGTGGCAACAAAGGGCATGTTGCCTTGAGTTCCATATCCTTATTTCTGGAATTAATTTTTCTGTTTCTGGGCAGCTCACTTGTATAAAATGATATTTAAAAATAGATGGACCTATACATATTATGACAAGAGCAGATACAGTGAGGCCAGGGAAATGATGCTCCTCAATTTGCAACATGATATATTCAACCACTTTACAGCATACAAAAGTTATTGAAATATATTCTTCAATCTTTCTTTAAGAATACGATTGAAAATAGTGTAATTGGAGAAAATGCAATATAAATCTGAAGTTTCAAAGTGAGTTAGGAACCATGCATGTGTGGGCCTGACTACGATTGTATTGTCACTTAATTTCATGAGTGAGTTTCAACCACGTCTGTGCACATCACTCATTTATCTGTATCACAAATTCAGGAATGGGATGCATGCGACTAGTAAATTATGTCCCCTGTAGAATCCAAGATCTAGGCCCAGATGTAGGTAGGCCAATACCGGTCGGAAACGGCCGTAAATACCGATTTTCGGCCGTTTCCGACTGGTATTTGGACATTGTTATGTAGGTGTGCAGAAAACATACATAATCGTTAATTTTACCGATTCGTTAATTTTACCGAATTGGTAAAATTACAGAATTGGTAAATTTACTGAATATGTCAATTTTACCGATTCGGTAAATTTACCAAGCGGTAAAATTACCGATTATGTATTTTCAAATGTAGGTAGCACTGTTAACAGTGCTACAGGGCATTCAGGATTCGGTATTTACCATGTAATACTATTACATGGTAAATACCGAATCCCTGTGTACATGCACATCTGTGCATGTACACCTGTGCCATGTGGCACACAGACATGCACTAAGGGCATGTATGTGTGTCACATGGCACCCAAGCCTGAAACAGGGGTGCAACAGGGTGTCAAAGTGACACCCTGTTCCCCCTGTCAATTCGGTAATTTTACCGATTCGGTAATTACCGAATCGGTATTTGCTATTGATTCCTATGGGCTTCAAGGCCCATAGGAATCAATGGCAAATACCGATTCGGTATTTACCGAATCGGTAAATACCGAATCCTACCGATTCGGTAAAAATTACCGATTTTTTATCTATATCTAATTTACCGATTCATAAATACCGAATCGGCAAAATTCGGTATTTATGAATCGGTAAATTAGATTTACCTACATCGGGGCCCTAGACACATTCATTATGCTGCGCTTCACATGACTGGAATTGTACACACATTGTGATATTGTTGTATCATTGAATTATAGAACAATGTGACCTCTCAGAAACATGTAGGCAAAACAGGCAGAAAATTAACTTCAACCAAGAAAACACATATACAGTACCTGTCCTTCTAAGAACGTGGTTTTTACAATCAGTATAAAATCCTTGATCTGTGAAAAAAGATAAACATTATACATTTAAATATTTTACTTATCCAGCGTATCTTAAATAGTTATACCAGTAACATTTTATAGCTTTAACTTAATTGGTAAGTAGTTGTTGTTATATTTATGTATGTGCAGAAACTTTTACAGACTGGGTGTAGGTAGAGAGCATTCGTTAGTTTCACAACAAAACTCGCAAAGCACTTTTGCAAGCCACTTGACGGATGCAGTTAAAGGCACTGAAATCTAAGCAATGCACCTCTATTTGTGCATTGTTTAAAATGCTATACTTTTACCCACTTTTGACATTAAGCTTACTTCAGTACAACACACTGGGCCACATCCTCTCTTCATTCCCATATTTCTGGATTGGACAATCATCACATTTTTCACTTCACCATCACATATGCCAATTGTGCCACATGTAGGGCAAAAGAAAGAAAGAAATAGCCCATTCACATCTTCAAGGAAATCTATCTAGTAGAGCTTGAAAGACAACTAATGGACCTACTTAGACATTCTGAGCCCTAAACAGATCTCAACACTTCTCAGCATCTATAACACTACTTTGAAGGATCACATACAAATCTATGTCCCTCTAATACTTGCACTACCCAGCTTAATCCAGTAGCACTCAGGTACAACCAAAAGTTCACCAAAAACATGCATGCTATATGAGGAGAAGACAAGAAACATAGACAACAAAAACATCTCGTGTGCTTTACCCTTCTGAAAGCACTCCACTCCAACCATCATTTCCTCATCACCATACTACTATATCTACTACAAACCACCATCAGTCAATCAACAGAAGAAATGCCTTCTTTAAGGCCGCAAAACAATGTGCCAACTCCATACCACAACTTGCAATGCCATCATCATTCGACAGATGGAATACGATCAAACATTCCTTCATGGAGAAAATCAACAATATCAGATTTAAGATCAGTAACCCTACATTGTCACCCACACTTTCACCTAGTCCCAGCCCCATTACAAATAACCAGATATCCTTCAACACTATCCCCACAGAGACCTCTCCAACATTCTGCAATAACTTAAAACCACCTCCTACATAGGTACCATGCTTCCATAATCCATATTAACATCTGTGGAAAGTGAAGCCCACACACCCATTCTCCACATTTTAAATGCCTCACGCTCTCCGAACACCTTCTTGGACAGCCTCAAGAACAGACAGACACCCACCCTTCAAAAAAATTCTACACTAGATCAATCAGACCTTGCAAACATCTGTCATATAACCCACCTTGAGTTTCTTGGAAAAATCATTGAGAAGGCAATCACCGCCACGCTACATGAGTAATCCAGCCAGAATAACTATTTCAAGGCTATCAATCGGGGTTCAGACAATGCTGCAGCTTCAAGTAGTCGAATATGCCCTCTTCCTCAGTGCCAAAACAACCTTTGCCTCCTGGTCCTGCTTAATCTCTCTGCGACTATTAATACCATCAAACATACATTATTGATCTCCACTCAGGTAATTCTCATAAGCTTCACTACATAATCATACAATGGTTCAAATCCTCATTCACTGTCCAAGAGCAACCAATTCAGATAGAAAATACTAGATCTCAGACTCTCCCTGTCACCTGCAGAGACCCTCAGGTCTTCATTCTGTTACTCATCATTTCAGCCATTATAGACAACCCTTAGGAGCCAAGCTTACAGATAGTATCATCATAATCCGTCAGTATGCTGACTTCACTCAACACTGCCTCAAAATCTCTTCAACCAACGACATACAGATGTTCAAAGCCTGTGTTATCTTCCTTCAGACCCAGAGGTCAGCAACCTACCTGATGCTGAACTCCATGAAGACCGAATATCTCCTGTTGGCCTATATCGCCAACTATTTTCTGATGCAGTCATTGCTCTCCAGCATATACCTGAAGGGATTCAAACTCCAACTGAAAGATCCATCCATGACTCCAAACTCTCACTCAAAGTACACAGTTGGTTTGACAAAGGCAGAGGTCTTCAGTAACAAGATTGTCATGGCATCCTGTTCCCTTCCTTCCAAGTGCACCCAAGGTGTTAAATGTAAAGCCCTGAGACAGAAGACCAATTGGACCAATCAGGGTCCTTTAGCAAGCACATACTGCATACCCAAGAATTGTCTTGACATTCTGTTTCTTTCTTTCAAGTGCACCCCAAGTGTTGACTTAGAGAGAGAGGTCCAGCAGGAAAAGGCAGGGTCATTCAGAAACCCAGCAGTGCACAATCCTTTCCAAAAAAATAAAACACCACATCTACAATCTACTAACTGACAAATAACCTGACTTGCTCTTCATAATTAAATCATGGTTGGAGATAGCATGGGTCCAGTACTGCAAAAATCTGTTCCTCCAGACTATCAAACTCTGACACATAATTGCAAAGGCAAAAGAGTAGGTGGACTAGTTGTTATATTCAAGGAAACAATACATTACACCAAACTCTGGGACGGTTCCATCCCTTGTCACCAGATGCAACCCTATACATGTTTTCTCCTATAACGTCCTTTTTCTTTGCAGACCACCACCAAGCAATGGAACATTACCAGACACATTTCTATACACAGTTGCAAATGGCCTGACAGTGCACTCCAACCTATGCATCCTTGGTGACCTAAACATATGAACCAATAAACTTAATATTCACTATCCCAGAACTATCATCACTAACCTATACACAATGAACCTACATGAGATAATCCCCAAATCCACACAGGTCACCAGACACATCCTAGATGTCGTCTTTGACAATCATGGACTAATCACCTTCCAAAGGTGTACTTCAGGCATGTGGTTACTCCACAATTTTGTACCTTGCCAACTCAAGACACCACAAGTCTCCATACCTAAGGCCACCTTACCAGCAAGCACAAGTCAACCTTGAACAAACTGAATTTTGAGGACCTAGAATTATAATTCACCCCCAACACACATCTGTACACAATACATTCATTTCCTAAATTCAGTAAATGGTTCCAGGAAACTTTTGTTATCCTCATTCAACTAAAAACATCAAAACATGCCAAAAGAAAGCAAGCACCTTGGATGACTAAAGAACTAAAATAAAATAAAGACAACAATTACAAAGCTGCAACACACCAGCACAAGACAAACAACTCTCAAGACAAACTTTCCCCACTCAAACACAACAGACTACACAAATCATCTATCAAAACATCTAAAGCAAACTACTATTCAAACAGTATTCAGAATGCAAAATGTGAAAATAAAGGATTTTAAATCATTCTCACCAAATTTGGTAAACCTATATGCACTGAAGGAAATGATTCCATTTTACTGACAAACTTGCAAATCACTACACCACCAAATCAGACATGTTGGATTCTTATTTCAACTAAAAGAAAACCACCAACACCAGCTCATTACCAACAATTCGGGCCACAGGTAAGTTACCCCAGCCTCTGAATTCCTTCAAATTGAATGTATGGTTCTTGTCAAAGCAAGCAGGTCTGCAGGCTGTCCCGCTGAACATGTCCACCACATATCTTCAGGAACATCATTTTAACAACCTCAGCTGTCACCCGGTTCGAACAATCACCAATAATTCCTTAACAAAAGGGTTTTTTATTAAAAAAGGCATACATACTTAATTTCTAAAGAAACCAAACCTACATCCTCATGACTCAATCAACTACAGAATTGTTTCAAACAGATCATTGCTCCTCAAACTAATAGAAAGAGCACAATTCACCCAGTTGCCTCAATTCACTGAAGATAACTCCTTACTTTCAAACTTCAAGACAGGATTCCATCTATTGAAGAGGCACACAAATTATCCTAATCACCATCTGAGATGACCTTAAAAGCACAGATTACAATGGAGTTGCTGCACTACTTGTATTGAACATTTCAGCCGCCACTAATACAGTTGTTCATGACACTCTAATCCCATTACTCTTAGAAGCTTCATTGAGGTGACTGCTCTCGATGGGTTCACATCCTTCCTTTAATACAGAACAATTGCCATCCATACTTCTCCTTTCTCATCAAAACCCTACATTGCAAAAGCAGGGGTCCCTCAAGTCTCTAACATATCACATATGCTTTTCAACATTTACATATAATTGTTTCCAGCAATGATCAATTAATTTGAGATTACTTGCTTTAACTATGAATATGACACACAAATACTTCTTAAACAGGAAGTCCCAAAACGGAAACTCAGAAATGTTCAGTTACATCCAAACTGTGATCTGTGGATGGCTTGGAACCATCTCAATTTAATTGAGTCCCAACAATTAATCCAGGACCACCTCCTAAAGTATCCAAAGAAGTGAGAAACTCCAGAATAATATTGGACTTTAAGCTATCAGTGAATGCCTAAGTGGATTACTATGAAAACTCTGCAACACAACTTCCAACACCTTCGAATTCCAAACAAGGTTCAAGCTACTCTCTCTCTCTCCTACTGCCCAAACTTGATTACACCAATGACCTCTTTCAATGACCAACTCTATCAACTACAAAAAGAATACAACACATTCAAAACTCCGCTGCCAGGCTACTCCAACATATAAGTATAAATATACTACTTTATATTTGGGAGAAGTATATCAGTCGAGTTTTGAATTAGTTGTAATATTTTTGTATTTGATAGAGGCATGCCAACATCTCCACTACTTACCCGTTCGATGCTGATGACGGAACCGCTCCGTCATCAGCTGCGGTTGGGCTGTGCTGATGACGGAGCGGTTCCATCATGGCCCCGCCGCCGCGACTGCGCGGCGTGTTCTATTGAGCGGGCGGGGCCATGACGGAACCGCTCCGTCATGAGCACAGCCCAACCGCGGCTGATAAAGGAGCGGTTCGTCACCAGCATGCGGCCGCCGCACGGCCGCCCCGCCCCCTTAGCGCTGCGGCGGAATAGCCGCTGCAGCGATGTGGTTAAGGGCCTTACATTATTTATAATTTCCTGAAGAAACACCTTCAAGCTGCTTTGTATCACCCCCAACGCAAAACATAGAAAACAACCACTTTTCATCAGGAAGAAAATACCAAAATACATCAAAGAAATCTACATTCTTGATTGGCGCTCCAACACACAATCCCAGCATGCAAAGAAAAAAAACATGAGTGGAACTTCTTTCTCTTTTCAAGCAGCCAAACTATGGCATTCATACCTCAAATAGGAGATTCACAGACAACCATCTTATCTCCAGAAGATTACTCAAGAGCTGGATGTTCACATCCAGCACTATCATATTCAAAATACAGATGTGCAGCAATAGTATGCACTATACAGAAAAAATAAAGACAAGCTAAAATATTATGGATGTTTATATATATATTACCTACTGGCGGTCGCCAGTAAGTAGATATAGTTAGGACCTATTTTCAAAAAGGAAATCTGCAACATTCTATTTGGAATAACTTTGGCGCCGGGTGACAAATCTTCACGAAATTTTCAAAACTAATGGCAAGGTCCGCTCCGCTCCTATCCTGAAGGTGTCGGGGTGATTAGTGAAGTGGGGGTTGACAAAAAAGGGGGTCCCAAAACGTGTTTTCCCGATGCAATTTTCCATTGGGACCTTTAGCCGCAGATACAGCCCGAACTGCTGAACGGAATTTCGCACAATTTGGCAAAGAGGTAGTCCTCATTTCAGATTCATGCCTTTTGCATAAATGGAGTCAATCTGTTCATTAGTTTTTTAGATATTAAAGGACGAAAGTACATATATATCTGGGCAGAGCCTAATGCCACATCTCATTGTGAGATCTGATTAGCTGTCAGCACTTCATCCAAGAAGTGTTGGCAGCCATCTTGGGACCAATATACATGATAGCACCTTATTAAAAAGCATTGCAGTTAATAGAAGGTTTTAAGACTTTAGTTACATTATAAATCATTTGTTGATGGAACCATACTCATTTTAGGAATTGCGGTGTGTTCTAAGGTGATTTTATCATGTGAAAAAGCCTTCTGCTGGGATATCATGAATCATGTTTGAGAGAAATCCCACAAACACTACACAAACACCACCGTACTACCCTAAACCCTAAATCTACCCCCAGCATGACCCCCTACACTAGCCAAACACCACTGCACTGCTCTAAACCCTGAAACACTACCCCAGCGGGACCCCCTACACAAACACCACTGCATGACCCTAAAACACTACCCCCAGCACGACCCCCTACACTACCCAAACACCACTGCACTACCCTAAACCCTAAATCTACGCCAGCACGAACCCCTACACTACCCAAACACCACTGCACTACCATAAACCCTAAAACACTACCCCATACACTACACAAACACCACTGCACTACCCTAATCCCTAAATCACTACCCCAGCAGGACCCCCTACCCTACACAAACAACGCTGCACTACCCTAAACCCTAATTCTACCCCCAGCACTACCCCCTACACTACCCATTCACGACTGTACTACCCTAAACACTAAAATACTACCCCAGCATGACCCCTTACACTACCTAAACACCATTGCACTACCCTAAACCTTAAATCTACCCAAGCATGACCCCCTCCACAACCCAAACACCACTGCACTACCCTAAAACTCTACGCCAGCACGACCCCCTACACTACACAAACACCACTGTACTACCCTAAACTCTAAATCTACCCCCAGCACGACCTCCTACACTACATAAACACCACTGCACTACCCTAAACCCTAAATCTACCCCCAGCATGACCCCCTACACTACACAAACACCATTGCACTACCCTAAACCCTAAAAGACAACCCCCAGCACGACCCCTACATTACAAAAAACATCACTGCACTTCCCTAAACCCTAAAACACTACCCCCTGCACGACCCCCTACACTACCAAAACACCACTGCACTACCCTAAACCCTAAAACAATACCCCAGCACGATCTCCTACACTACACAAACAACACTGTACTACCCTAAACCCTAAAACATTACCCCCCGCATGAACCCACAAACACAACACAAACACCACTGCACTACCCTAAACCCTAAATCTACCCCCAGCATGACCCCCTACCATACCGAAACACCACTGCACTACCCTAAACCCTAATTAGACCCCCCAGCACTAACCCCTACACTACCCAAACACCACTTCACTACCCTAAAACACTACCCCCGGCATGACCCACTACACTACCCAAACACTACTGTGCTACCCTAAACCCTAAAACACTACCCCCGGCACGACCCCTTACACTACCCACACTTCACTGTGCTAACCTAAACTCTAAAACACTACCCGGGCACGACCCCCTTCACTACCCAAAGACCACTGCCCTGTGGTGCATTTTAAGTTGAGAAATTATTTCCTCTTCAATCTAAAGGATCCCTGAGGTCCAACTAGCCCATCAGGTACCTCCAGTATGTGCCAGGAAGCTGCGTTGCGTAGAGGTTTTCTGAGGCCACGCCCCTTTTTACACCTCTTTGCAACAAAGCTTTGTGGCGCTTACTGGAGGTATCAATGTCTACAAGATTTCACTCAGTCACTTTAATGGCCTATGCTGCGTCAGAACCCTGTGCCTGCTTGTAGAAGGCGTAAGGATTGACGCAGCATGTTAGGTATAGGGTCACCACTAGCCTTGCTGGAGCTGTGTTGTGCTTGCAACGCAACTCCAGCAGTGCTTCACCTTTATGGCAGCAGATGCGTCACGCTTCTGTCTATACTTGCCCCATGGCGCGCCGCATTGTAAATGCGCCGCAGCCATGATGTCGTTAGGGATGTCTGCTGTGACGGACAATAACTGGGGCATCCCTGCTGGTATGCCTGGATGCACCAGTTATTGGAAATCTACTCCATGGTGCCTGATTCTCCCATGACATCATCACTCACATTCTGGGCCCATCATTTGTGGGGGAGTCAAATCTGTTGAGGTCCCAGGCCTGAGTATGCAACCTTTTGTGATTTGGTGACCAATCCTTATGAGGATGTGCACTACACTGATCGCTGACATGGGCACATTACCTGAGGAACACTCCACCTTTTGACTACTGTCGGCGGCTGTGATTTGCATGCAGTTAGTGTGGCTTGCAAAGTCGTCTCAGGGTGGGATTTATTGACACTGTCGTGTCTATCCAAGTTTTATCACTGACAACAGACAGCAAACCACATGTTGTCCGTGACACTACAGGTGGCTCATGTGAAAAATGTGGCATGGAGCTGATCACGGACTTGCATGCCCTGACAGAGGTGACATGCGGAATATGAAGTTGTCATGGGTACAGCCTGGCAACACTTCATGCACATTGATGAACCTCCCACTGGCATCACAGGCAGCTCGCACATTGATGGAATACCATCTGTGTCTTGCAGAAGATGTGTGCAATGTAGTGGGGTGGCTGAAGGGCCACATGGGTGCAATCAATTGCACCCAGCACACGTGGAAATTGCGCAAGGAGATAAAAATCTCTTGCTGCCGTTTGTCTCATTGCAAACACAACAGTGATGGACAGAATGTGGATCAATGTCACACATTCACCCCAGTCAAAAGATCTGGGCCCAAATCCATCGTTTTTCCACTCCACACCACCCTGGGTTAGACAATGGCGATATGCAAATCAGCGCTGACCCTGTGCCCCATGGGAACAGTCCAGTCCGAACTACAAAAGCCATGTCCTTCCCAGAACGGAAACAAGCATCCGAGGACCGGCCCGGTTTCGAGGTAACACCTCTCATCAGCCCGGCTAGCTTGACTCCAGTGGTGTGGAGTGCCTGGGACTCACGTCTGAGCATCCCCAGTACACTTAGAGCGGTAATTGCAAACACAACAGTGATGGACAGAATGTGAATCAATGTCACACATTCACCCCAGTCAAAAGATCTGGGCCCAAATCCATCGTTTTTCCACTCCACACCACCCTGGGTTAGACAATGGCGATATGCAAATCAGCGCTGACCCTGTGCCCCATGGGAACAGTCCAGTCCGAACTACAAAAGCCATGTCCTTCCCAGAAAGGAAACAAGCATCCGAGGACCGGCCCGGTTTCGAGGTAACACCTCTCATCAGCCCGGCTAGCTTGACTCCAGTGGTGTGGAGTGCCTGGTACTCACGTCTGAGAATCCCCAGTACACTTACAGCCTGATTCATCAATCTCCCGTTTTGCGAGCCCCTAATAGCGATTCATAAGGAATCGCTATTAAGGACTTGCAAAACGGGATTCATGTAGAAATTGCATAAAGAAATGCGATTCCTACACATTCCTTATTTGCGATTAGCAAATTGCTAATCGCAAATAAGGAATAACTCCCCATTCATTCCTATGGGCCTAAAGGCTCATAGGAATGAATGGGGAGTAATTCCTTATTTGCGAATAGCAATTTGCTAATCGCAAATAAGATAGCGTTTTCAAGGGTGCCAGGGGTGTCCAAAGGAGACCCTGTAGCACCCCTGAAATGTAATCTACATTGGTGTTGCGCACACACATGTCCAAAGGACATGTGTGTGTGTAACATGCAACTTAGAAAAATGCATTTAAAAGCATTTTTCTACGTTTTCGCTATTTACCATGAGGTTTGACCTCGCGGTAAATAGCGGCCAAAAATTGCAATTTCGGTATTTTAAAATGGTTCATGAATTGCATTTAAGGAATCTCAAATAGAGATTCCTTAAATGCAATTCCTCGCAAATATGCAAATTCTTTAATAGCGATTTTTGCATTTGGGATGATGAATCCCAAATGCAAAAATTGCACTCGCAAAGGGCCAGATTCTCAGAATCTGGCCCTTTTGCGAGCGCATTTCGCTTGATGAATCAGGCTTTTAGAGCGGTAATTGCAAACACAACAGTAATGGACAGAATGTGGATCAATGTCACACATTCACCCCAGTCAAAAGATCTGGGCCCAAATCCATCGTTTTTCCACTCCACACCACACCACCCTGGGTTAGACAATGGCGATATGCAAATCAGCGCTGACCCTGTGCCCCATGGGAACAGTCCAGTCCGAACTACAAAAGCCATGTCCTTCCCAGAACGGAAACAAGCATCCGAGGACCGGCCCGGTTTCGAGGTAACACCTCTCATCAGCCCGGCTAGCTTGACTCCAGTGGTGTGGAGTGCCTGGGACTCACGTCTGAGCATCCCCAGTACACTTAGAGCGGTAATTGCAAACACAACAGTGGTGGACAGAATGTGGATCAATGTCACACATTCACCCCAGTCAAAAGATCTGGACCCAAATCCATCGTTTTTCCACTCCACACCACCCTGGGTTAGACAATGGCGATATGCAAATCAGCGCTGACCCTGTGCCCCATGGGAACAGTCCAGTCCGAACTACAAAAGCCATGTCCTTCCCAGAACGGAAACAAGCATCCGAGGACCGGCCCGGTTTCGAGGTAACACCTCTCATCAGCCCGGCTAGCTTGACTCCAGTGGTGTGGAGTGCCTGGGACTCATGTCTGAGCATCCCCAGTACACTTAGAGCGGTAATTGCAAACACAACAGTGATGGACAGAATGTGGATCAATGTCAAACATTCACCCCAGTCAAAAGATCTGGGCCCAAATCCATCGTTTTTCCACTCCACACCACCCTGGGTTAGACAATGGCGATATGCAAATCAGCGCTGACCCTGTGCCCCATGGGAACAGTCCAGTCCGAACTACAAAAGCCATGTCCTTCCCAGAACGGAAACAAGCATCCGAGGACCGGCCCGGTTTCGAGGTAACACCTCTCATCAGCCCGGCTAGCTTGACTCCAGTGGTGTGGAGTGCCTGGGACTCACGTCTGAGCATCCCCAGTACACTTAGAGCGGTAATTGCAAACACAACAGTGGTGGACAGAATGTGGATCAATGTCACACATTCACCCCAGTCAAAAGATCTGGACCCAAATCCATCGTTTTTCCACTCCACACCACCCTGGGTTAGACAATGGCGATATGCAAATCAGCGCTGACCCTGTGCCCCATGGGAACAGTCCAGTCCGAACTACAAAAGCCATGTCCTTCCCAGAACGGAAACAAGCATCCGAGGACCGGCCCGGTTTCGAGGTAACACCTCTCATCAGCCCGGCTAGCTTGACTCCAGTGGTGTGGAGTGCCTGGGACTCATGTCTGAGCATCCCCAGTACACTTAGAGCGGTAATTGCAAACACAACAGTGATGGACAGAATGTGGATCAATGTCAAACATTCACCCCAGTCAAAAGATCTGGGCCCAAATCCATCGTTTTTCCACTCCACACCACCCTGGGTTAGACAATGGCGATATGCAAATCAGCGCTGACCCTGTGCCCCATGGGAACAGTCCAGTCCGAACTACAAAAGCCATGTCCTTCCCAGAACGGAAACAAGCATCCGAGGACCGGCCCGGTTTCGAGGTAACACCTCTCATCAGCCCGGCTAGCTTGACTCCAGTGGTGTGGAGTGCCTGGGACTCACGTCTGAGCATCCCCAGTACACTTAGAGCGGTAATTGCAAACACAACAGTGATGGACAGAATGTGGATCAATGTCACACATTCACCCCAGTCAAAAGATCTGGGCCCAAATCCATTGTTTTTCCACTCCACACCACCCTGGGTTAGACAATGGCGATATGCAAATCAGCGCTGACCCAGTGCCCCATGGGAACAGTCCAGTCCGAACTACAAAAGCCATGTCCTTCCCAGAACGGAAACAAGCATCCGAGGACCGGCCCGGTTTCGAGGTAACACCTCTCATCAGCCCGGCTAGCTTGACTCCAGTGGTGTGGAGTGCCTGGGACTCACGTCTGAGCATCCCCAGTACACTTAGAGCGGTAATTGCAAACACAACAGTGATGGACAGAATGTGGATCAATGTCACACATTCACCCCAGTCAAAAGATCTGGGCCCAAATCCATCGTTTTTCCACTCCACACCACCCTGGGTTAGACAATGGCGATATGTAAATCAGCGCTGACCCTGTGCCCCATGGGAAAAGTCCAGTCCGAACTACAAAAGCCATGTCCTTCCCAGAACGGAAACAAGCATCCGAGGACCGGACCGGTTTCGAGGTAACACCTCTCATCAGCCCGGCTAGCTTGACTCCAGTGGTGTGGAGTGCCTGGGACTCACGTCTGAGCATCCCCAGTACACTTAGAGCGGTAATTGCAAACACAACAGTGATGGACAGAATGTGGATCAATCAGAGAAGTCTATCTAAATCTATAACTACTACAGAGGGATAGTATATAACTATCAGAAAAAGTTTACCATATTAACTTATAGTGCACAATATACTTCAGTTTTTAAAATAACAACTTACCTTTACAAAGAAGTTGAAGTGATTAGTGAAAATCCAATTGTTATGTTGTTATGTTATTTTATTTTATATAGCGCATGGATGCCGCAGCCAAGTGGCGTCCCGGCGCTTTGGAGGATTGAATAACACAAAACATCAGAGAAGATCAGAGAAAAACAGGGTCTAAACTGTGGAGAAGAGGAAGGTTTTTAAAGCCCTCCTGAAAGGGAGCAAGTCAGGGATGGAACGGAGAGGAGCCGGCAGAGAGTTCCAAAGGGCTGCCGCCTGCACAGAGAACGAACGTCCACCCATTCTAGATTTTTTAAAACGTGGCACAATGGCAAGATTTAATCCAGCAGAGCGAAGGGCTCTGGCAGGGACATAGTGAAGAATCGTCTGTGAAAGGATGGGTGGGGAGGCTAATTTAAGAATTTTAAAAGTTAAGCATAAAGCTTTAAACCTAATACGTTGCCCTACCGGTAGCCAGTGGAGATCTTGAATAGTTCGACGAGCCGAGACAAACTTCGGGAGGCCGACTAGCATCCTGGCCGCCGCGTTTTGGACCCTCTGAAGGCGGGAAAGCTCGGCCTGATTTAGGCCCAAAAACAGAGAGCTGGCATAGTCCAATCTGGTAAGAACCAGAGCTTGGACTATAATCTGTCTAGTCTCCGCATCGAAGAACTTAAAAATAGGCCGAAGACACTGCAGAGTACCTAAGCATGTACCAGCCACATGTTTAGTGTGGGAGGTAAACGAAAGCTTATCGTCAAACCACACCCCGAGGTTTCTGACTTCAGTCACGGGGGTGGGGACAGGGCCTAATTCAGAGGGCCACCATTGATCTCCCCATAATCCGCTTTCCCTACCAAAAATAATGACCTCAGTCTTGGAGGCATTAAGTTGGAGTCGATTGTTCGCCATCCAGCCAGCCACGGCTTTTAGAGCTGACTGAAAGGTGGGGGCATCCATGTTGGAATCGCCGTTCAGTGCCACCGCCAGCTGCGTGTCATCGGCGTATGACACCAAGGAGAGACCAAAGCGCTGGACTACCTCTGCCAATGGCTGAACATACAAATTAAATAAGGTAGGGCTAAGAGCCGATCCTTGGGGGACACCCTGAAGTATGGGGCGAGGAGCAGAGACAAAAGGGGGTGTAGATACTTTGAAGCCCCGATCCTTAAGAAAGGAACGAAACCACTCAAGTGCCACCTCACCAACTCCAGCCTCCACCAGACGATGTAAAAGAATCTGGTGGGACACCGTATCAAAGGCGGCACTGAGATCCAAAAGGATCAGTGCCGCCGTCTGCCCCTGGTCCAACAGCTTCCTGATGTGCTCCACCACAGCCAAGAGAGCAGTCTCGGTGCTATGACCTGCACGGAATCCGTTCTGGGAATTATCCAGTATATTCGACTCCTGCAGGTGAGATGATAAGATATAATTAGCATGCGCTTCTGCTAACTTGGCTGACCAGGGGAGTAGGGAAATGGGTCGATAGTGTTCTGGCTTAGTAGGATCCAAGGCGGGTTTTTTAAGAATAGGAATAACCGTCGCCTGTTTCCAAGCCTTAGGAACACTGCCCGTGCTGAAGGACATATTAATGAGATTATACAAGGCAGGATAGCAGCATTCAGCAAGTTCCCGGAATTGAATAGGTCTCATGGGGTCATCCGGGGAGCCGGATTTGACTTTAATCGTCAAGGCTTTAAACTCATCCAAAGTCGGGCTGGGAATAATCAGCAATGGTTTGGAAACCAATGATGTAGGCATATTCTCCCTGATGGAAAGATGAGAGAATGACCTATAAATGGTCTCCACCTTTTCGACAAAGAACGAGGCCAGATCTTCGCAGTGTGCCATGGAGGGTTCGAGAGTAGCAGAGTTAGTCCCAGGAAGTAGTAGTCAAAATGGCTGTGTTCCCTTCTCTTCCTTTAAATATATTCAGGTATATAACGAATCAAATGTCAGGTAAAAAAGTAGAAAATGAAAGTAACATTTTCATTGGTTGTCAATTCCAACACTTCAGATGTGTTCTGTGAAGTAATTTACCTCACGGTATTTAGAAAGGTCTACAGGCTAAATGGCTAAATGGAATTTCAATCAAATTTGTGAAAATGGTAGGGATTGGTATGTAGTATGAGCAATTCTATATTTGGTGAAAGTGTCTCCAGTCGTTTTTCTGTAAATTACTTTCCCACCTTTTTTGATGGAGCGCTTCCCGGGGAGCGCCCCAGTACGCGAACTGGCGAGCGCCCCGGTACGCGAACCTGAAGCGTTACGGGAGTCCACCATTTTGTGTTTCGGTCGAATTAAGATACAAGATAGAGGGCACATAATGTTCAGAATGGGTAGAAGGGGACACAGTAGACGTATTTTGACCCCCTAGGTTTTCTGAGGATGGCTGAGGAGGCCCATATGTGCGAGAAAAAAAAACATTTTTTTTTTAAATTTCACGCGGTTAGCTTCCGGTTCGCGTACCGGGTAGCGCTCCGGGGAGCGTACTTTGTTGAAAATTAGTGAAAAAAGTTAGAGTAAAATAATAATTGTGAGTGATCAGATGTAGGGTAGCTCTGAGAAGAGCTTTTGGGTTTATGGTACATTTAGGTACTTATAAGTAGGTACCAATGCACAGTCTTAAATTCAGAATGAAAACTCTGTTCCCTTCATCTGAGAAGTGAACTCCATCTCCTCTGTAGATATCTTGCATGTAGTAACGCAAGTTATTGTTGTACATGGAGCCCATTCCATGGTCTCTCATGTAAGCTGAAACAGATTTGTTTACATGCTTCCTCAACTTCTCAATTTGTGGACAAAATTGGTTCGACCACCTCCATTTCTGTCTTTGGCATATATTTGAATATACCAAGGCAGTTTGAGGAAAAAGTGCCATTAATTGTTCAAAGGTGTCCTTTAAAAGCATTTCCAGACCTACCCCAGTCAAAGTGCCCAAATCATTACCTCCACAGTGCACAATTAACAGGTCAGGTTTTGGCAAATGCATAAAGGTTTTCACCAATGGTATCAATTGGTGACATTTTAATCCTCTGTTGCCAAACCACTTAATTTCCACATCTTGTAAATTGAGGTTAGGTAAATTTCTGTTCTCAGCATACCTCTGAGCCCAATAGATGTAACTATGTCCAACAATCCAGACAGAAAACATGGTGAGAGAAGGTTCTGCTGCAGTCAGATGAAGTGTGGCAATGAAATGGCAGTTGAAAAAATAAGAGTTTAAAATGAAAAAAACTGTGGAGTTTCTGTGTTAATGAAGCAGTAACAGTGATTGGTGGATTTTGATTGCTGAAAGCAGAAAGTTAGGGTGCATGGATGAGTTCTTTGAAAGATGTATTTTGAATGGTCAATAAAAAATCATTAAATGAAAGATTGCACTGGATATGCAGGTGCACTGAGAGTTCAGAGTTCAATTGAAACATTGTTGTGTGAACTTGCAAACACCAGAGGTCTTCCAGGAGGTGGTTGCTATGCAAAAAAGGCAGAGAGGGCAGAGGGGGGAAGGGTTTTGATTTGAAAAAAGTGAGGGAAGAGTTTTGATTGGGTGACATGAGAGATATGTGTGATGAATTACAGCATTTCTGTGCTTTCTATAGCTGCAGCCTCTGGAGTGCATACCCTTTGTTCTGCTGAAGACAAATTGGTGTATTTCTGAGACTGTTTTGAAACTCATAAAGTATTTGCTAAGGTGAGAAAAGATGTATTTAATTTAGATAGAGAATAGTGTGTTTAAAGGAGAAAATTATGAAGAAAGTTGTGTTTTTAAAATGTTGCTTTGTCTCAAGTGTTTTACAAATAGATTATGTTTCTTTGAGAAATTGTAATTGGAGAAAATGTGAAGTATTAGTACTGACAGGGTGTTTTTGTGCATAGGAGCTGTGCAGTGTTTTCAAATTATGACTTGAAAATCGTTTTTGAGGAAAAGGAATGCTTTTAAAATTTATGACAAGGAAATAATGGTGTCTGCTTCTTTATAAGGCATTTGAGTGTCTCTGATGTTATTTTTCCCATTTTAATTTAAGACCTTTCCCCATGGTGCAAATTCCTTGTAAATATGCTCTCACCTGTGCTTGGCAAATTTAGATTTTGAGTCTTTGAGTTACATAGCCATGTTAAAAGTGACCCAAAAATGCTGCAAAGGCAATCAAAAAACGCTTTCATGTGTCTTAAGGACATCTTCAGTCATTTCCCCATGTGCAGTGTTTTCAAATTATGACTTGAAAATCGTTTTTGAGGAAAAGGAATGCTTTTAAAATTTATGACAAGGAAATAATGGTGTCTGCTTCTTTATAAGGCATTTGAGTGTCTCTGATGTTATTTTTCCCATTTTAATTTAAGACCTTTCTCCGTGGGGCAAATTCCTTGTAAATATGCTCGCACCTGTGCTTGGCAAATTTAGATTTTGAGTCTTTGAGTTACATAGCCATGTTAAAAGTGACCCAAAAATGCTGCAAAGGCAATCAAAAAACGCTTTCATGTGTCTTAAGGACATTTTCAGTAATTTCCCCATGTGCAGTGTTTTCAAATTATGACTTGAAAATCGTTTTTGAGGAAAAGGAATGCTTTTAAAATTTATGACAAGGAAATAATGGTGTCTGCTTCTTTATAAGGCATTTGAGTGTCTCTGATGTTATTTTTCCCATTTTAATTTAAGACCTTTCCCCGTGGTGCAAATTCCTTGTAAATATGCTCGCACCTGTGCTTGTCAAATTTAGATTTTGAGTCTTTGAGTTACATAGCCATGTTAAAAGTGACCCAAAAATGCTGCAAAGGCAATCAAAAAACGCTTTCATGTGTCTTAAGGACATTTTCAGTCATTTCCCCATGTGCAGTGTTTTCAAATTATGACTTGAAAATCGTTTTTGAGGAAAAGGAATGCTTTTAAAATTTATGACAAGGAAATAATGGTGTCTGCTTCTTTATAAGGCATTTGAGTGTCTCTGATGTTATTTTTCCCATTTTAATTTAAGACCTTTCTCCGTGGGGCAAATTCCTTGTAAATATGCTCGCACCTGTGCTTGGCAAATTTAGATTTTGAGTCTTTGAGTTACATAGCCATGTTAAAAGTGACCCAAAAATGTTGAAGAGAAATGAAATGAAGAAGCAGACACCATTATTTCCTTGTCATAAATTTTAAAAGCATTCCTTTTCCTCACAAACGATTTTAATTTCATTTTAAGTCATTTCCCCATGAATGTAGGTATACAATTGATTTATATGTTGTGTTTAAAAACGCTTTTTGAAATCAATTACATTTCTGGATATGTACTGCTAGAGCTTCATGCACCTTAAACAAACCTCTGGATAGGCTACACCTTTTCGTCATCCTGAATTAATCATTTAAAATGCTAGGGACAGATTTATGATAGGTGTATGCCTCTTTTGCGCCACAGTGCGTCACTTTTGTGACGCAGTGGCGGTGCAAAAGATTTGCTATGTGGCGACAAAATTACAAATTGATGCATCTAGGCAGATGTGTCATGCTGTAAAAAACCTGTGCCACATGAAACCGATGCAGCAGTGATGCAAAAGATTCACCATGTTGCAAGTCAGGCCTCACTTCATCTCCAACAAGATAAGAAGCTGAGTCTTCTGTAAATGTGAAAATTGTTGTATACACTGCTCAACTTCTGTGTACTCTTTGATATGCTAGACTCCATCTGCACTATGAGGTACCTAAGCAAAGGAAACACAGGTGATGTAATTGTAAAATGAGGAAAAGAAACTCCACATTTTTCAATTACATCACCTGTGTTTCTTAAGTTTACGAATGACATTGTGCAGATGAAGTTAAGGTCTGTCCACGGACACAAAAGAGGTCTGGCCTTTGTTCAAGAGTGAAGTGCACATGACTTACTTCATTAGTAGGCCTTCACATGTATTATCTCCTCTGTATTCTTCAACAAGCGTAAATTTGATCTGCAACCCTGAGTAGGCCTCACCTTAAACAAACCTCTGGATAGGCCACACCTTATCGTCATCCTGAATCAATCATTTAACATGTTAGGGACAGATTTATGATAGCCGTGTGCCTCTTTTGCGCTGCTGTGCGTCACAATTGATGCATCTAGGCAGATGTGTCATGCTGTAAAGTCCTGTGCCACATGAAACCTGCGTCAGTTTTCATATAGGTGTTTTGTTGCAAGGTATGCATTAATTTGCAAGAAAGCCCTGTAAAACTAACACAGTGAAATTTAGAAGATTTCACTGAGTCAGCTTTATAGCATTGCTGAATCAAATGCTTATGCCTGTTTGAAACAGGCATAAGAAGTGATGCACCATGCAATGTGAGGGTTCCTCCTGTGCATTGCAGTAGACATGTCGCGCTTATGACGTGATTCCTGCAATGTGCTGCTTTTGTGGCACAGATGTGTGACGCATCCGTGCTGTTTTTGCTCAATGGTGCTCCACATTGTAAATTCGGCACACTATGGCTGGCAGAGCAGCGGTGCACATTAACTGGTGCATCCGTGGGGATGCGCCATTTAGCATAAATCTGCCCCTGTACATTTAAGTATGAGCAGGGGACACAGAGTCGGTGAGGCTTATCCAAGGTTAAGAAGAGATGAGTCATGTTCACTGAAAACTTGGACATAGGCTTCACTTCCTCAGCATCGCTGGACATGGCTAAATAATAGCTGCAAAATGTTACTCTTGTTAAACAATTTTACTATTATAATCTCTGAGATTTGTCTCTTACTCTGCAACATCTCATTGTTGTTCTCTTTCTTTAAAGATAACGACAACATCAACCATGAGTGACAATCAGCAATCAGTTGATTATGACATTATCATTGAACTTGTAATTGAAACGTCAGTGGAAGTAGATCCCTTGGATGATTTAAATTCTCAGGACGATGAAGAAAATGATGAGGATGCCGATTTGTCAGAATTGTATGATATAGGGTGGGAAGCTGACGTGCTTGAGCCTATGGAACTATAAACATATAAAAATGTATAATAAATGAAAAGTAAAAATGTAAACCGTTTCATTTAAAAATAAAGACACCTTCAAAAACAGGTTATGTGTAGTGTCTTCAATAAAATATTAAAATATGCTCATACAATTAGATCAGATTCACATATAAAACAGCACAGGTAAAATGAATATGAATTCCATTTCTTTTCTGCTATTTCTGTATTCTAAATTTGCCAAGCACTAAAAAATATTCTATGTAAAAATGTGAAGTAGTGTGTTAAGTTTTTGATGACTGTTATTGATTTACTGTTTGGTAATAGTGGTTAATAAAATTTTTTATTATATTTTACCACAGATTCAACTGCAGATCATTTCAAGATTTCAGCATGCCAACCAAGGATAGACTTAGAAAGGCTGCAAAACGTCAAAGACAGCAGGTCCATGAAATAACGCAGCAGTCCTCTACAAAAAAAAGTTGTCAAGTCACCAAGAAAGCACCGGGTAAGACCACAAAATCATTCATAAGTAATATTTGTAGTAAAAAAAGTATTACTACAGAAAATGTTTCAGTCCAGAAAAAGAGAAGCAATTTAAACGGAAAGGAAAGGCCAATGAAAAATGTTACTGCTAGAGCAAGAGATAACTCTGTGCATGATAGAAGAAGGAAACAACAGTTTATGGACATTCGTAAACGAATGTTCCGCAACAGGATAATTGGCAATTTGTTAAAAAATATTAAGAAAGGTCAACAGAAAGTTGTTTTTTATAAGAGAAAAAAAAAAGTTGAGAAAGTTATTGATCAGGCATTTGAAATTAAACGTAAGTTATTTATTTTGATAATCAATAGAATTAGGAAGCTAAACAAGGCAATTTATGATTTCAAAAGAAATAGTAGATGGAAGAGAATAGTTAATCGTAGTAATTTTTGTGAAGTTTTTTCCGGAGAATGGATGCATAGTTCAAGTTGTGAGGCATTTTTCAATGAGGAGAGTTATTTCCAGGATAATGATTTGGTGCATGCAGTTGACACCAGCGGTCGAGCTTATGAGGTGAAAGATGGTTGTCCAGTTGAAAAAGAAAAACTTGTGACAACAGAGACAGAAGAGGTGTTAGGTAATGAGGTTTTAGGAAGACGTCCTAAGGGTCCTGTGTACACCTGGAAGTGTAGTAGTATTTGCAGTGTGCGACAGGATTCCATCAATTTGCTTTGTGATTTTGTACGGACATTTAATAAGAAAAGTTTGAAGCAGAAAATGAAATTGTTGCAAGAATTAGATCCTTGCAGAGTGAGAGAAGTGACAGGTTTGCATGGTCATTCACTGGCTTGTCTTTCCAGGAGAGTATGCCAGAGTGTTTTTCATCATTTCAGGATGCTAGCAGTGCATCATAATAAAGTGAGGAAATTAGTTAGAATGTTGTATTATGCTAAGAGTCCAGCAATTATGCTTAAACAATTATGCGCTGCTCTTTTCCATGGTTCAGAAGTAGATGTGAAGAATATTTGTGCAGAAATTGAGTTTTGTTACTTTGGAAGTAAAGAGGAGAATGTTGAAATTGACCAAGAAGAAGAGGGTAATGTGGAAGATAGTGTACAGGTTTCCAGTACAGATAATTTTCAGAGGGAAATTGCGACGTTTCAGGTGAAATCAAGTGAGAGGCCTAATTTCACTTGCGTGTGTTGTCGACGCACTTATTATAAGAATCAGACTAAGTTAGTGGATTTATATGCAAAAAGTGAAAGGGAAAATAATAGTGAATGGAAGGATTTTACAACATACTTGATGGTAGAAAATTGTTTTGATTTGGGATCGGATCAACGTGTGTGTACTTATTGTTGTAACAAATTAAATCAAAACCAGATGCCTGCTAGAGCAGTTCATAATAATCTGGAATTGGTTCAGATTCCTTCTGAATTGAAGGATTTAAATACTTATGAATCTATTTTGATTCAAAGTATCCATCCCTTTCAGGCTATTGTAAGAATGGAGCCAAAGACAGGTAAATTGCCTCCATCAGATTTACAGAGAGGATTAAAGGGAAGAGTTGTTTATTTGCCTCTAGATTTGAAGAAAAAAATTAACACAATTGGAGTAGAAAAAGTGGAAGAGGAACCTCTGGTTATCTTAGTTAATGGGGTTCCAACAAAGAATAAGAAAATATGGCAAGATTTAGTGGATGTTAGGAAAGTCAAAAAGGCAACATTGTATTTGAAAAAAAATAATAAGTACTATAAGAATGTATATGTTGCAGAAGAGGAAGTAAGTGAGGAAGAGGATAGCGATTTGTGTGCTGGTCAAATTGAGAAAGTAGAACCCTCTACTAGTGAAGAAATATATGAACATTATAGTGTTCATCCTTTGCATTCCAAGGAAGTCATGGGGAATGCTATTGAGTTGTTTCAAATGAAACAAGCCAAAGGGAGTCCCATTAGTGTTTGGGAGGAAAGTTTGGAAGCTCGGTGTTTCCCACAGCTTTTTCCAACAGGTCAGGGAGGAAGATATGATGAGCGACCTCATCAAATTCCTGCTTCTGAATACCGGACTTTGCGATTGTATGCAGGAGATGCTAGGTTTCGACAATGTATTCCCTATTTGTTTCATCTCCTGTTTGAAAGCGATCTGTCTGGACTGTCATATGCAGTGAACCACATCTTGAAAAGTGGTATACACATGCAAAACATCTCGGCAAGTGACTTTATGGATAAAGTCAATGTCCAAGACAGTATTTTGGATTCTCACCTGATTAATCTCATGGCGTGTCAGCGTGGTACTAATGAGTACTGGTACCGTCGTCATGGTGATTTAAAATGTATGCTGAGGAACTTAGGAACTCCCACATGGTTCCTCACTCTGAGCTGTGCCGAGTATGGCTGGGAAGACTTACTTGAATTTCTACGAGAGGCAAATGGAAACATCGAAAACATCGAATTCAAGACACCCGGAGAACTGTGCTCTTTGGATCCAGTCAATGTATGCCGGTACTTCAATCATAGATTTGAAGCTATGATGTCTTTCATCATGAATAAGAAAAATCCACCTCTTGGAGAGGTGTTGGATTTCTTCTGGAGAAAGGAGTACCAAGCAAGAGGTGCTCCTCACATACATATGCTGTTGTGGATCAAGGATGCACCTAAATTTGGAACAGATCCAGAAGACTCAGTGATGAGTTTCATACAACAGTATTCTACGTGTGCTGTTCCAAACGCAAAGGAGAAGAAAAGCCTAAGAGAAAAAGTTCTACGTTTCCAAAGCCATCGTTGTGGAAAGTACTGTCGTCGTAAATTCCGAAACAAGGACAAGTTCTACACCAAATGTCGTTTCGGCTTTCCACGACCGGTGATTTCTAAAGGAAGAGTAAACAGTTTGATGTCTTCGCTGCGACATAATGTGATGAAGAAATCACCTAAAAACACATACAATTTGAAGAGGAACGAAGAGTCCAAGTACATCAACGACTACAACCCAGTGATTTTGTCCATGTGGAATGCTAACATGGATATACAGTTTGTGGCTGATAACTGTATGGCTGTGGCTCGGTATGTGACATCTTACATCACCAAAAAAGAAAAGACAGAATTGAAGGATATGTGGGAGGACATTTCCCATGAAAAGAGCCTCAGTAAGAAGTTGTACAGTTTCAGTCTGAAGATGTTGTCGCATCGAGAAATCGGAGCTTACGAATGTTCTGACCGGTTGTCTTCAGCAAGTCTCTATGCCAAATCTAGGAGTATCGTTTGGGCGAGTCTTGGTCTTGCTGCAACACGTAATCGAGTTCTGAAACCTGTGCGGGAAATTGAGTATTTGGCGGAAAAGGAGCCAAACAGTACCGACATTTTGAAGACCAACATGTTGGATACATATTATCCAAATCGAAGCAGTCACCTCGAGAATGTTTGTCTGTATGAGGTTCTACAAAATTACATATTCAAGAGGAACATCAAAGAAGATACTGAGAAAGGAGTGTATGCTGTAATTGGAAGTGAGGGATGTCTGGTCAAGCAAAGAAAATGCCACTTGGTAAACCATCGAAAATTGAGTGGCGAATCTCCTGAAAAAAAGGAGTTTTTCTATTTAGCACTTTTGCAACTTTTCAAGCCTTGGCGTGCAGAAGAGGAACTGCTTGGAGATTTCCTCTGTTACGAAGACTCTTTCACTGCCGCCAAGGAGACCATAGAATGTCCTGCTTTTCCTAAATATGTAGAAATGTTGAATGCGGAAATCGAGCAGGAAGCAACGATTGCAGCCGAGATTGCCAGAGACAGTTCTCAGGACAGTCAGAGTTCTGCTTCATTGAGTCAGGATCCACTAGGAGGACCTGTTATCGAAAATGAAGCTGCCACTGCCATGAATGAAGTGGAAAGAGCCATGGCACATGCTCAGGAGGATGCAGTTAACTTAGAAGACTTGGAAAGACAACTCAACGTTGAGCAGAGGAAAATATATGACGAAGTTACCAAGCAAATTGATCATGGATTAAGTCATGAGAATAAAGAGTGCTCATGTACGTCGTTGAAGCCTGTCCGACTGTACGTGAGTGGAGAAGCGGGAACTGGAAAAAGTTTCCTCATTAAAGCAATTTCATGTTATTTGCAGGAAAGGACTGAGTCATCGCTGTCTTGTGTTGTCACCGCTCCAACTGGACTGGCAGCACATAACATTAAAGGGATTACTTTACATCGTTTACTGATGCTGCCAGTGGAGCATGACAACAAATTACAATATCACAAGTTATCTGGAGATGCTTGTTGTGAAGTTTCAAGAATCTTGAGGAAAATGAAACTTCTTATCATTGACGAAGTAAGCATGGTTTCCAATGTCATGCTTGCCTTTGTACATTTGAGAATGCAAGAAGTTCTCAAAACAGAGTATGATGTGTTATTTGGTGGCAAACACATCATTGTTTTCGGAGATCTTCTGCAGCTGACACCAGTGAAAGGACAACCTGTGTTCAAAATGCTCACGCATGAAGATACCAGGAAGTGCCTAGGGAGCATTGGCAACGTCAATATATGGTTAAACTTCAATTATGCTGAACTGCATGAAAATATGCGTCAGTCAAAGGATGAAGTTTACAAGAATATTCTACAAGATGTTAGAATTGGAAAAGTGACCGAGCATGGGAAAGAAGCTTTACATGCACGATTACTGTCAAATTTATATCCAGAACAAGATGTTGTGCCTGAGAATATTTTTCAGAAAATTACTGAGAAGAAATCTGGAATATGTTTGATGCCAACTCTTGCAGAATGTGCCATCTTCAACAACAAAATGTTGCATTTAGAAAAGCAAGAGATTGTGAAACTGGAAGCTATTGACAGAGTAGAGCATATGGGATCAACAATTATTTTGTCTGAGAATTTGAAACAAAATTGGATTCATTAGAGAAGACTATATCTAAAACTGCAGGTTTTGAAAAGACTCTGAATGTGTGCTTAAACTGCCGTATAATTTTAAGAAGGAATTTACATGTTGAAAGAGGTCTGGTAAATGGATCAATGGGTAATGTTGTTGATTTTGTGAAATACAGAAATAGAGATGGAATTGAATTTTTAAAAATTAAATTTGATGGCATTGAGGAAGTACAGCTAATTGGTCGTTGTTCTGCTAGATTTTTGCTTGTAAAAGACTTATATGTTCGCCGTAAGCAGTTTCCTGTTTGCTTGGCATATGCGGTGACAATCCATAAATCGCAAGGTTTAAGTGTAGACAGTGCATTGGTGAATATTGGCAGTTCTGTGTTCAAGGAGGGTATGGCATATGTGGCATTGTCACGAGTTAGAACTTTATCGGGATTGTACTTGATTGAGTGTGATGTCACAAACATTTGTGCGGATCTAGATTGTGTTAAGGAATACAATAGGTTAAGAAGAGAGTATGCGCCACATTTGCCTCAATATCCTTTGTTTGAGAAACGTGTGGTAGGCCGGAAACGAAGAAATGTGACCAATACTAGGGAGGTTGTAGCAAAAAGACGAAAAGTCGATGAACCTGAAATTATAAGCAGAAACAAAAAGGATTCTGTTGAAGATGTTGTTGGTTTTCAATTTGAAAACAGTTCTGGTGTCAACTGCTATGCTAATGTAGTGGTTAATGTTTTGTTTTCTCTAGAAAATGTAAAAGAAGAGATTGTGGTCAATTCTGATCAAAGATTTTGCAGTTTGTTAAATTCTGTGTTAGAGAAATGTAGCACTGATAGAACAAAAATAGAAAGTGTGTCTGAAATTCGAAATCTGTTAGACAGATGTTCAGGTCAAACACAATTCTCTCAAAATATTCAGCAAGATTGTCAGGAGTTTTTAATGTATATACTTGATGTATTGCATGCTGAAGGTGTAGATGTAGATCACCTGTTTGTGCTTTCTTATCAATGGCAGCATGACTGCGAGAACTGTAGGGTATCAAGTACTACTAGTGTAGACTCAGAAAGATTTATATATTTAACTTTGCCAGACAGTAAATCAGTCTCTTTTAATAAGCTAGTAAAAGCAGCTGATCACAACATGGAGTGTAGCCAATGTAAATCTGAAATGATGTCAACATTATTTATACGAACATATGGCCAGTATGTCATTTTAATATTCCAACGATGTAGGCCTGATGGAACAAAATTGACAACTTTAATTAAAAATGTTGTGGCTTCACAGTTGTCAATATCAGGAAGGACTTTTGTAACTGCAGCAATTATATATCATGACGGTCCTTCAATAACATCAGGACATTACACAGCTTATTTAAAGTCTAGAAATGGCTGGTCATTCTGCAACGATTCTGTTTTAATTTTTAAAAAAAAATTGCCGTATGACCTTAAAAATTCTTACCTGGTGTTTTTAAAACCAAAATTTTAGGGAAAGAATCTCGGGATGTGCTCTGAGGAATTTCAAGAAGTTCTAATGGCTCCTACACGATTTGGCCTTGAGGATAAGTGTAGTACAGAGACATAACTTCTTACCATAACACTGGACGTCATGGAAAAATAACTGCACTTTGAATGAGTTCAGAAAAACTATTTCTTTTTATAAGCTAATTCAAGCAGCCAATCAAAACATGGAGTAGAGGGAATGTAAGTCTGCAATGCTGTCTACTGTTTTATATTGCTTTGTGATTAAAAGTGATGTAGAGAATTAAATAATTGTAGTAGTCATAGAGGTAGTGTAAGTCTGTTTCATAGTAAGCAGTATCAGTGTCATAGGAAATGTAGAACATGAGTGAGCAAGAAGGGTAAGATATTAGTAGTCCAGGATTGTGAAAATGATCTTCAACATTTTAATTCTGAAAGTTGCGGAAATATAAAATGACGGGATTGGCTTACAAGAATTCCTAGAGTTATAAATGGCTCTTACATGATTTGGCCTTGTGGAAACATGTGGTAGAGAGCGAGAAGTCATTTATTGTATGTAACATATTTTTCAAAACGATGGAGGTTTTCTTTCAGAAAGTGGCGGGCTGAAAGTAATAACAGCACAACAGAGTGTAAGCTGTTCATAGGACATCCTTCGACGTCATGGAAAGTAAGTTAACTTTAAGGAGTTCTGAATTCTGATTTGTTATGTTGTATGGGTTTTTTAAACACAATCATTTTGATTGTGTTTTTTTTTTTCCCGCTGTTATATGATGAATACCTTCAAGTCACTGTTTTTAGTGAAATTTGATACATTCTGAGAACAGCAAAAATAAACCATTTAACATGTATAATTAATTCTGTACTGTTTGCATTTATGATGTACATTTAGAACTGTGTAGGAGGCATGGACAAGGAGAGGCTTCTGTAAGTGTCAAAGTTGTTGCATACAGTGCTCACATTCTACGTAGTCTTTCATATGATAGACTACATTCCCACAATGAGATACTTAAGCAAAGGAAACACAGGTGATATGATTGTGGAATGAGCAAAAATAATTGCAAGTTTTTCAATTATATTACCTGTGTTTCCTAACATTACACATCACATTGTGTAGATGAGGTTTAGGCCTGTTCCAGGAGACAGAGGAGGTCTGACATTTGTTGAACAGTGCAGTGGACATGACTCACTTCGTTGGTAGGTCTGCACATGTATTATCTCCTCTGTATTCTTCAACAAACCTAAATTTCATCTGCAACCCTGAGTAGGACTTACCTGAAACAAATCTGTGGATAGGTTACACCTTATCAGCATCTTGAAACAATCATTTAAAATGTTAGGATTAGATTTATGATGGCCGTGCACCTCTTTTGCGCCGCTGTGGGTCAGTTTTGTGTAAAAGATGCACCATGTTGCAAGATAGGTTTCAGTTCATCTCCAGCAAGATACCATCAGTTTGAAATGTATATAATTAGCACTGTGTAGGGGGCATGCAGAAGCTGAAGCTTTTGTAAGTGTCAAAGTTGTTGCATGCAGTGTGCATTTCTGGGTACTGTTTCATATGCTGGACTACATCTGCACTATGAGATACCTAAGCAAAGGCAACACAGGTGATGTGATTGTGAAATGAGGAAAAGAAACTCCACATTTTTCAATTACATCACCTGTGTTTCCTACGTTTACGAATGACATTGTGCAGATGAAGTTTAGGTCTGTCCACGGACACAGAAGAGGTCTGGCCTTTGTTCAAGAGTGAAGTGGACATGACTTACTTCATTGGTAGGCTTTCACATGTATTATGTCCTTTGTATTCTTCAACAAGCGTAAATTTGATCTGCAACCCTGAGTAGGCCTCACCTTAAACAAACCTCTGGAGAGGCCACACCTTATCGTCATCCTGAAGTAATCATTTAAAATGTTAGGGACAGATTTATGATAGGTGTATGCCTCTTTTGCGCCACTGTGCGTCACTTTTGTGACGCATTGGCGGTGGAAAAGATTTGCTATGAGGCGACAAAATTACAAATTGATGCATCTAGGCAGATGTGTCATGCTGTAAAAAACCCGTGCCACATGAAACCGATGCAGCAGTGATGCAAAAGATGCAGCATGTTGCAAGACAGGCCTCACTTCATCTCCGACAAGATAAGAAGCTGAGTCTTCTGTAAATGTCAAAATTGTTGTATACACTGCTCAACTTTTGTGTACTCTTTGATATGCTAGACTCCATCTGCACTATGAGATACCTAAGCAAAGGAAACACAGGTGATGTGATTGTGAAATGAGGAAAAGAAACTCCACATTTTTCAATTACATCACCTGTGTTTCCTAAGTTTACGAATGACATTGTGCAGATGAACTTTAGGTCTGTCCACGGACACAGAAGAGGTCTGGCGTTTGTTCAAGAGTGAAGTGGACATGATTTACTTCATTGATAGACCTTCACATGTATTATGTCCTCTGTTCTCTTCAACAACTCGAAATTTCATTTGGAACCCTGAGTAGGCCTTACCTCAAACAAACCTCTGGATAGGACACATCTTATTGGCATCTTGAAACAATCATTTAAAATGTTAGTGTCTTGCGACACTTTTGTGAGACAACAGCAGTGCAAAAAATGCACCATGTTCTAAGATAGGCCTCACTTCATCTGCATCAAGATACTGTTAGTTTAAAATGTATATCTTTAGGACTGTGTAGGGGGCCTGGAGAAGCAGAAGCTTCTGTAAGTGTCAAAGTTGTTGAAAAACTGTTTGTCCTTTAATCTTTTCCCTTGTCTTTTCTAATTTTTAAATACATGTTTTAATATTTTTCAAATGTTTGTTCTCTCTTTCACAGATTGAAAGTATAAAAATAAAAAGTGAGTAATTTAACGACAATTATAAGGTAAATGTTTTGTAGTCTTTTCGTTACATTTCTATCACATTCACCTACTATTAGTTCCACAGCTTCATTTCTTTAACCCTCAGTTTCCTGCCTTTGCTACTTCCCTCATTCCTTTCTCTATTACCTACTTACTCTACTCCTTCCACTCCTTTTCTCAGTCCCTCTCTTCTCATAGTTCCTCACTCTTGTTCACTCACTCCGTCTCTATTACTCTTAGTGTCTTTGACTGATCACTCTTTCACTACTTGTTCATTATGCTTTTTCTGTGTAGTTGAAGCACACTAAGGGGCATATTATGAACACAGCCAATAAAATTATTGCTGTTTTTATCGGCAGAAAACTGCTGCAAAAGTGGTTTTAGCGGCAGTTTTCTGCCGCAAAAGCGGCTTAAGCGACACATTTCTGCCGATAAAAGCTGCGAAACTTTTATTGCCTATGTTGATAATATGGAATAAAATGTTATTTACATTTCTTTGCTGTTTCAATTATTCTTTTTCTGTTACTTCTTCTTTTCTGCTTTCTGTTTTTTCTCTCTGTTATTCCACATGTTTTAATCTTATTTTCAACATTCACTCATATTCTCTAAGAAACTCTTCTTTGTTATTGTTCTACTCTCTTTTTTTTCTTTCACTTCCTTATCTATTTTGTTTTTCACAATTATATCCTCTTCCCTCTTTTCTTCGGTAAATAAATCTATTAAACAGTATCTCTGGTTTAGACCCTATAGCTGTCTTTGTTTTAACATTACTCTCTGTTTATTTCCCTTATACTTACTCTTCTTTTTTTTTAAAACATTTTTTTTGGTTCGCTCCCGGTTCGCGTACCGGTGAGCGAACCAGGAAGCGAACCAAAAGAAATACAGCTTGCCAGAGTGCTAAACATTCTAGCAATTTTTTTTGAAAGGGGAGGTAGTTCTGAAAAGAACTTTTTTTTAATGTTTTTGTTGTTTTATATATTTTTTTTATTTTTCTGAACATTTTTTGTTTTTTTTGTATTTTTTGAACAGTTTTATGTTTTTTTTGTTTTTTTGGGAGGGGAAACAACAAAAAACAGGCATTGGAAAGGGCTCAACAGGAGCAAAAAAAAAATTTACTTTCTGGGGCGTTTAGAGCACTTGTGATTTTCATAAGCTAGGTTGATTAAGGTAATGCTCATATTGCCACATGAGAGTAATGCACCGCAATACAAACAGGTAAACTTCATATGGACAAAGTTGTCCTGAATGTTTGGCACGGTTTCCCGTGCCTCTGGCCCTGACAAAGATATCTGTGTTGATGTCCTGGCCACAGGAGTTTGAGGATTGTCCTGAAGGTCACGCATCTCTGCCCGGCTGTAGTTTAGTGGATGCCACCTGATCATGTGACGATGCATGGTGTAGTTGCCGAAGCTATACTTTTTTAAGGTGCCTCTAGATAAGTCCACTTTACATATGAGGCACGTCACATATCTTGCATTAACTTTCTTCTGCCCTTCAGGGATTGAAAAAAACTGCCAAATAAAACTGGTTTTACGATGAGAAACCCGGGGCTCCTCTTGTAAAAACTGTGGTCCTTCTGTCTCCTCTTCCTCTTGTTCATCCTCTTCCTCCTCTGTGTTGCTGATGAACTGTGGAGGTGGTCCTCTCTTCCCATGAGGAGGTGGTGGTGGTGGTGGTGGTGGGGGTACACCAGCTGAAGCTACCAATGAAGCCATTGCTCAAATATCAAAAAAGGTCTTCCTCTCACAAAGATGAAAGTCAGAGTGAGGAAAGAAGGAGGGGTTTTCATCATTTGGGAAAAACAATAGTTCTAAACCAATGAAAAGTGTTATTTTTAGGTCACCTGACCTAGCCTTACATCATTATGAAACCAAAAGTGAAATGAACCAATGAAAAGTTTTATTAACAAGTCACATGACCTGTTACGCTTATGTTACGCGCTGCGGAACGCGCCCCGGATCGCTTCCGGGTCGCTGCGCTTCGCGCCTCGGTTCGCGCTCCGGAGCACTTCCGGGTGCGCTAACGCGGCGCGTCATAAGACGCATTACGCGGCAACGCGATACGTCGCGCTTTCGCGACGCGCCCCGGATCGCTTTCGGGGAGCTGCGCTTCGCGTGTCAGTTCGCGTACCGGAGCACTTCCGCGTGCGCTAACGCGGCGCGTCATAAGACGAATTACGCGACAACGTGATACGTCGCGCTTCCGCGACGCGTCACAATGTTGATTTCTAATGCGGCAGTTGCGCAAACGGAACGTTTACCGGTTCGCGGACCGGGTCGCGGCATCAAATTGAGCTAACGGGAAGCTTCCCGGTTCGCGAACCGGGAGCGAACAAAAAAAATATTTAAAAAAAAATTATTAATAAACATATAAAATATCTTTTTGGATTTAAAGAAGAATACATTTTACAGCTACAGATATTAGCTTTTAAAAAACCAATGAAAATCACTGAAAAAACCATAGGTTATAGACCATATATAGTTAGGAATTAGCATTTACAAAACCTTGAAAATTCACTGAAAAAACCATAGGTTATAGACCATATATAGTTAGGAATTAGCATTTAAAAAACCTTATTTTACTCACACAAAACCATTGAAATTCCATATATAGTTAGTTGTATTAACTATATATCGCGCATCCGCAATCCACTGCTGATCATGTCACATATTACATCATTCATGACATGGTCAGTGACATCACTGATGACATCACTGATGACATCTCAAATGACATCACTGATGACATCACTGATGACATCTCAAATGACATCACTGATGACATCACTGATGACAACATCCAGTGACTGTATGTTTCTGTAAAGTTAAAATATGTCTTACATATTGAAGAATGAGTGGATGTATAAGTGTCTGGATGAAGGATTTAGTAGGTGCATGACTGACTGTATGAGTGAGTGATTAAATGTGTTTCACTGAGTGCATGGGTTAGTGACTAAACTGTCTTAATTTGTGCATCATTATGTCTGTTGTTCTGTAAACTGCTGCATGTGTTGATCAGTAGCTATATGAGTAACTATATGGGTTATTGATTGGTTGCCCAAGTATTTGCATGGGAGACTGAGTGTGTGTGTGTGGGTGGCTGGGAGGTGTATGACTCTGTGCATAGATGTGTGAGCAGTTGATTCACTAGATGTATGGGTTCAAAAGTGCATGTGGAAACACCTGTATGGGCGGTTGACTGAGTGCATTGGTGAGTGAATGGATATCTCAGTGCTACATGTCAAAGTAAGTACATATGTAAAACACAGTACATGTGACAGTAGACATATATAAATAACTGTGCATAAGAGCCAGTGAATGTGTGAGTGGCTGTATGGATCATTGTGAACTTGTATCAGGCATTGTAAAAGAGAGTAAATATGTGTTAGTATATGTTTGAATAAGTAAGGTGTGTATAACTGTATAGTTGAGGAAATGGAGGTGTGATTGATTCTTTGCATGACTGACTAAGTGTGTGAATAACTCCATGGATGACTGACAGTCTGTGAGTGTCTGTTTACACTGAGTGTATCTAAGGTTATATTAGAGTCTGAAGAGGTTCATCGTATTATCACATGAATGATGTCATCAGTGATGTGATCAGTAATGTCAAATGAGATGTCATCAGTGATGTCATCAGTGATGTCATTTGAGATGTCATCAGTGATGTCATCAGTGATGTCATTTGAGATGTCATCAGTGATGTCATTTGAGATGTCATCATGTCGTGTATTTCTATAGGTTCTGAATCAGTCCCCCTATTCCTGACCCTATTCTGGTTAAACTAACTATCAAGTTAACTAACAGTCAGCCCATGAGGCAAGAAAACCCCCATGATGCAGATACCGTTATCTGACGCAGTCACACTACGGCACAGGAACGTGTTATCTGATTAGGTCATAACGCTTGAGATCTAATTAGACAAGCGACATTCCTCCAGCCCCTGATAAGGCATACGACGTTCTCATAACAAATCAAACCTATGACAACCTGGATAATCCGTGCGGCCATTGTTTTGATTTCACAGAGAACTTTAGTAAAGAATGTGCTAACGAGCAAGTCGTATGACATCTTTATTGACGTATCTATGTCCATCCTTACGTCAATCTCGGCACCTTTAAGGTATAAATATTGCCGACCTTGCCCTATGCAAACACACGCGTGGTGACAAGACGGAGCAGCCATACTTGCCGAAGCCGAGAGCAGAAGCAGACCCCGCTGGCAGCAGCCCCGCCTTCCTGACGCGCTGAGAGACGCACTGCTATCTCAAGCCGAGAGAGACCCAGCACCGGCGTTTCTGGGCAGCCCTCGCAGGCAGCCTGGAATATCGAGAGCAGAGAAAGAGACACTATTCCTCATCCATCCTAAATTCCAGGTACAGAACTGAATAACCCCTCACAGAGAATTCTTTAGTTATTCACTTGGCAAAAACAAACTTAACTTAAACTGTAACTTTCTATTCCCGCCCACGCATTAGACTTAGGTCAGGTACACGGGGTAGGCGTATTTAGAAACACCAGTTGAGTACGTTTAGTCAAATGTATATGTGTATGTAAATATATTTTAATCATTTTAAACATCATATGGCTCAGAAACCATATCAATGTTTTTACAGTATTATTTTATACTATTGCTTTTAATGTATGCACTTTACTTAACTATAAGTATTGCAATAATATCGATCCATTTCTCATGTATGAGAAAAGAGACTGATCAATAAATAACACCTTTTTATTGAACACGCCCGTCTCTTCCTTTTCTCTACATTCTGATGAGACTAAGAATGCACGTACTGACTGAGTAAAATAATTGCCTTGTGCTCACACGACTCTCGAGATTGACTCTTGATTAGGGGAGAGCAAAGTTGTCATGTTCTATGGTTGTCAGAAACTAAATCCCTTCTTGTCTAATCAGGGGAGTTAATTCCTTCCTTGAACATTCGAGAAAGTTTCTAGCGAACTCTGAGCTTAGCTGGCAAACCCAAAAATTAAGTCTAGTATCGACAGTAGTAGACCTAGTTAACGTCTGGTCTAGGCCTTTACTGCTGTAGGTACTATTCCAATGCGCAGAGCCTATTGGGAAAATAGGAGCTACACTACATGGCGCCCAACGCGTTTGGAAAGGGCGATAAAACTAACGTAAGACATTTAGAGTAACTCAGTCGTGCTTTCTCACTCAGACCCCTTTTCCCAAATACTCCAAAGACGTCTGGAGTGGGTGAAAGGTTATATCCTCCAAAACCTCGCAGGAGGGAACTCCTATGTATGGTTCTTGGTCAAGTCAACGTTGAAGGATAAACAGTTCCAAAATATTGTGCATCTAATCTTTGTTCCATAAAGAAACCTGATCTGCAAATAGACATAATACCATCCTGTCTGTAAAATGGGAGACAGTGATGAAGAAAGAGAGGCAGTTAGATTAGCTACTGAACTCGCAGATGCTGATGCTACCATGCAAGCAGCAGACCCGAATATAACACTCATTCCGGTCATTAAAAGGAGATCTATAACCATAAAACTTATAGAAAATGGACTGACACCTAGAGGTGGCACAGTCATATTCGTAATTGAGGCACACGAATATCGGCAGACAGAGGTATACTATTCATGGATACATTTTCCGGCAGCAAATGCTGTAACAAAGTACTTCCACTATTACAAAGTAGAGGAACCTCCTGAAACATACACTCCTTTCGAGGAGGTGGAAGTACCACTCAAATTCCAAGAGCATTTGCTCTTATTTGATGGCGCCCTAAAACATAACAATCACATTACAAGGCTCGGTCCTTTAGGTAGACCAGGAGCAACGTGGCCGGTCTTAGCCGGATACACACCACATCCAGACATCGAAAGAATGCCTGCAGCAGAGCTGTTAATACAGCTAAAACAACTACTAAAAATTCATAGACAATTAGTTCAGTATGTAATGCGGACTTCAACAATTCAGCCAGCGATTAAACTTCCACAGCTGACCCCTCACCAGGGGAACACAAATAAAATTACACCACAGAACATCCAATCCTGCCTAGGTAAAGTTCCAGCTAAACGGGAACAAATACCATTCTGGTTGGCACAGAAAATCACCCAAATAGAGGCGGTGTTTCCTGACACCACCCCATTAGAAAAACACAGGATTCTGACTATATGTCTCCCAATGGGAATCGCACCACACATTGAGGACTGTGACACTTGGGGTACAGTCTTTGCTTCCATCTACACAAAAACGCACGGTGTTCCATCCATTTCGGTAATACCAGATGTGCTAAAACAAATTCAAGATGAATACGTTCCAGAACCTGCTTTAACTCTTGGTATGAAATTACTAAAAGACTTCAAGCAGGTCTCGGCTATATTATTAGCCAACATAAAAGGTGAAGCAGCAAACGTGGCGATCCGCCAGAGGTTAAAAGAGACAGATATAGCAGACCAACCAGCTGAAATTGCAAGAATCATAGAAAAATCCTATGAAGAACTAGGCAGAGATAGTCTAGGTGGAATACCAGTAAAACCGCAACTGACTACAAGTCCAGAAAAAATATTTTTTAATAATAATAATTCACCAAAAAAGAACTGGGATGGAAACAAACAATCCAATCCTAAAGAAAAGAAATTCCAGTCCCGAGGAAGGTCTCCTAGGCGAAGAGAGAAATCTCCAAACCAAAGACAGAGGTCACCGCAGAGTGACCCCTCGGGGAATAGATATAACCTTAGAAATAGGGATAATATTAAAAAACCTGATAGATATCAAGACATTGATACACGTCCCTCTCAATCTTTTCAGAATTCCTCGCAGAAATCGGAAAGAAGAGGACGATCAGAAGAGCACGCCAAGTCCAAAGACAAGGAACCTGCTCAACAAAAAAAGAAATTACAATTTCCAAAAAAGAAGGTAGCCAGTATCAAGGTAGTTAAAAATGCCGAGAATACTCAGGACACAACTGAAAAACGGAGAGTGGGCTCAGACAATGCTAGACAGCGCAGCAGAGGTGAGCATAGCTCGCAAAGTCCTTATGAATCATCTGGAGACAGTGGACACGAATGAATACCTTCAAGTGGAAACTGCAGACACCAGAGTTAGCAAGCCCCACAAGATATACGAGATAACATTACGTATAGAGGGAGATAAGACTAGGAAAATAAGGGGACTATTTTGGGATAACCTCTCCAAAGGCTATGACATCCTTCTAGCTGAAAAAGACTGGCCACCAGAGTTTGTCAGGGAGTGCCCTCATGGCGAAGAAGTAATTATGCCTGCCTTCTCGAATCAAATACCGATTCATAAAAAATACACACTTGCTAGAAAGTGGGCAGTGGCCTTAGCACCTGCTTTATATAAAAATCATGTAGGATGGGATGAGGATTCTCCTCCTCACAAAATCCAGTTAAAATCACAACCTACTGCACAAAGGCAGTACCCAATTAAGCAAGAAGCTAAAAAACAGGTAAATGAAATACTAGATCAGCTAGAATACCAGGGGGTGATTGAAACTTGCACCTCACAAATGAACAATCCTTTGTTTCCGGTCTCCAAACCAGACAATTCATATCGTCTAGTTTTGGATTACCGACACCTTAACACATGTTGCAAAACCTTTGCAGTGCAAAACTCACACAGTGCTGCACTAATGAATAACATAGTGCATTGTCAATAAATCAAAATTGGACTAGCTAAATAATCAAAAGAAAATAAATTGTATTAAATTTATCAGGGACTCAAGTATGCTTTGTCAACGGTTTGTGGCACCTGGTAGGCGTGCTCATAAAGCCCTCACCCACCAACCTAGTTGGTGGCATGCTTCATCATCGGGCCCACCCAGTGACACCTAGCGTGTCCCGGGTGTGCTTCGACGCCTGAAGACAGCGGAGCAGGTATGTCGCTGTGTGTGCGGTGAAGACTGTTAAGGATTGTGAATTTAAAACGGCTTGGCGGGGATCCCAGTGCCCGAGGGCAGATACACTTTAATAGCTGGGTCACCGTCAGCGGTTAAAAATAAGGCTATTGGATGTTAGAGGCGAGTTACGACCTCTCACATCCTGGGGAGTGTCAACATGTTTCAGCCAGTACCTTATTACTATGCTGGCTTTCTTCAGGACGGGTAAAAAGGATAAGAAGGTGTGTGCAGTTAAAACTAGTGAGTGTATATCCAGACTATGTGTATACACGCCCTAAAGTGTTTTTCTATGTGTGAGTGGGGAATTCCCATCTCAAGAAAACACCTATACATGTAACATATAAGACAGAGACAAAACATACATGGAAAAAGGTTAGAGTCACTTGGCTGTATAATATATATACAGTTGGTTGCCGGCTCTATAGCGGTGTAGGTGCTGGCTATGAGCGGCTAGAGTGTAATGGCACTGGTGGTACCATTAGGGTGGGGTTCGCACTTGATTACGATAGTGGGGTGGCTAAAACACGAATTGTACATAGTAGTGCACAGTGGTACAAAAGAAAAACATAAGGGTTCAATCTTACGCTAGTTAGTCAAAGGGGCTACTTCATGGTTTGAGAAGTGGCATGGGTTGACCCTGTGGATTAAAAACACAGGTTTTGCCACAGTTTCTGAGAGAGAGAGAGACCTGTAGGGGAGAAAAACGCTTACCAGAAATGTAGAACCTTCATGGTACTCACTGAGTTCTTGGTCAGAGCCTGCCGTGGACCTGTACTGCCTCCTTCGCTGCACCGGTAGTGAATGGCCATGGGAGTGAGCTTTTTATATTGTAAGTAGATTGTTAAATTGCTGGCACCTGTGTTAGCGAGGAAAGGGTAAAAAGACTCGAGATACTGAGTCAATGCGCTCGTAAGCGCTAGTCATGGTGGTGGTGACAGGCTGCGCATGCGCGTTGTAGTGCGCTGTTACCGCGCATGCGCATTAGGGTTCTATTACCGCGCATGCGCACAAGGGTGCTAGTACTGCGCATGCGCGCGAGTGAGAGAGCAGGTACTACTCGCTCGCGCATGCGCGGTCAAGGCGGCGCGATTTAAGAGCCATCAGGCACTATAATTAACAAAGCGATGGGGCAATAGGGAGCAGTAATAAAGCAAAAAATTTTTTCACTTGTATGCCTCATTGCCACTGGGCAGCTGGGCAATGGTCTTGTTAAAGTGCATGTTTTCATCGCGACCAGGCGATGGTCTGTGGAAGGCTGGCACTGGGGGGTTGGTTTTACTGTCCTGATCACGTGTGAGACAATGAATTCCACGGGATGGCATCGTTGAGCCCATTAATTGATGTCGACAGACGGTATATCCATCTTTGCTCTTTGCCTAGAAGTCTTTTGTCATTGTCAATGGCACTTTCCGGGATCTGTTCGATTATTGTCCAGTTAAAGTCATTTGGTGTGTGACATTGAGTGATGAAATGGTTCGTGAGTTTGCTTACGTTCTTCTTGCATCGGATCGTGCTTCGATGCTCAGTAATTCTAGTCTTGATCTTTCGGGTGGTCATCCCCACATAGCGGAGGCCACATGTGCATGTCAGGAGGTACACCACGTTGCGTGAGTTGCAGTTGGTGTGACTTTGTTGTGTCCATATTTTGTTGGGTTCCAGGTGGAGCGTTCTGGTGTGTGTGGTCAGGTGGCACACACTGCAATCGTTGCAGGGGTAGTGTCCAACCACCTTCGGAAGGCCCCAGGCATTCAAGATGGTATTTGCTGGTTGTTTGTGTGGTAGTCTAGGTCTGGTGCTCACCAGCTGATCCTTGAGGTTTTTGTTCCTTTTGTAAGCGAATCTGGGTGTTTCCCAGTTCCTTGGTCCTGAGTTGATGATTCTCCAGTGTTTTTTTATGATTTTGGTCACCTCATTGGAGGCCGTGTTATAAGTGGTGACGCAAGTGATTGGTTGTTCTTGGTCACCCCTCACGTGGTTCTCCAGGAGGGCATCCCGGTTTTGATTTCTCGCCCTTTTCTGTGTTTTGTGAATGATGGCTTTAGGGTATCCGCGGTTTTCAAGTTTGGTAGCTAAATCAGCAGATTGTGCTTTGTAGTCGTTCACATTGGTGCAGTTCCTTCGGATGCGGAGGAACTGTCCGAATGGTAGGTTTTCCCTCAACGGCCGGGGGTGAAAGCTGCTGTAGTGCAGTAAGGAGTTCCTGGCCGTGGGTTTATAGTATGTCGTCGTGGTTAGGGTCCCATCTTTTGCCCTGATGTCTAGGTCCAGGAAGGGCAATGCTTCGTTACTGGCGGAGCTGGTAAACTTCAAGTATTGGTCCCTGGTATTGAGCCATGTCATGAAGTTGTCCAGGTCAATCTGTGAGCCTTGCCAAATGACCAGGATATCGTCAATGTACCTGTGCCATTTCAGGATATGGTGACTGAAGGGGTTATTGGGTGTGGCAATGTGGGAGCACTCAAAGTGGTGTACGTAAAGTCCTGCTACACTTGGAGCAAAGACGCTGCCCATGGACGTGCCATTAGTTTGCAGGTAGAAGTCGCCTTCGTACTCAAAAAAGTTTTGCTTGAGGGCCAGAGTGGCACACGCCAGTATGAAGTCCCTGGGGGTGTGGTAGGGCCAAGGAGATGCCATTAGGACATCATGGAGGACCTTCAGGGTGGCGTCCTGAGGCAGGCTGGTGTATAGGCTCTCCACATCTAATCCCACCAGGAGTTGGGTGTCGGGGTCGAAGTTCATCTTGTCAATGACCTGTAACAGGTGCTTGGTGTCTTTTATGTATGTTGGGGTTCGTTGCACCAGGGGGTTGAGGAAGAAGTCGCAGTAACGTGACAGTGGTTCCAGGAGGGAGTTGATGCCTGACACGATTGGTCTACCCGGAGGTGGTAGTTGACCTTTGTGTACCTTAGGTACTGTGTAAAAGTAGGGTGTCTTCGTGTGTTCAGGGCATAGGTATTCGGCTTCCTGTTTCGAGATGTGTTCCGCGTCTGCTGCCCTTTTGACCAGATTGTGGATACTTGTCCGTAGTTCATTGGATGGGTCCTGTTCCAACCTGCGATAATTCCGCTTATCGCTTAGGAGTCTCCGACATTCCAAGTCATAGTCCGCTTTGTCCTGCAAGACAATGCCTCCCCCTTTGTCGGCAGGTTTAATTACCAGGGTGGCTATGTTTTGTAGGCGTTGTATAGTTTGTCGGTCAGTCCATGACAGGTTGTTGAAATGATTGGAGGGGCTTAGGTGCTCAATGTCATGGTACACTGCTTGTTCGAATGTTGTAATCTCTGGAGGGATAGTGGAGGGGGGAGGTACGAAAGTGGACTTGGGCCGTAGGCCGGTGATGTTTGGGTTTTCCTGTGGTTGTTCGTTCTCCGTATGAGATTTTTCGAAGAAAGACTTCAATTTAAGTTTTCGGAAGAATTGAGCCAATTCGACGTGTAGCTGGAATTTATCTAGTCTGGTTGTCGGTACAAAGGACAGACCCTTTTCCAGGACTGCCTCTTCTTTTTGTGATAGCGTCGTGCTGGATAGATTGAATACCAGGGAGGGTTGACTGGTTTTTCTTAAGTTTTGCTCGTGCCCGGGGTTGCTTCCTTCGCCTTCTGGCGTGTGTTCGCGCTCACAGGGTTCTCTGTGTGGGCCCAGTGGACCTGTGGTTGCTGTTGGAACGATCTTCGTCGTCCCCGACCTCTTCGGCCCTGCCCTAAAAAAGGAATCGGAATGTGTGGGCCTTGGTTCCCAGGGAAGAGTGGCATGGGTCCTGGTGGGTACATGGGCGGGAAGCCGTAGTAGGGATTAGGCATTTGCCCGAGGTTTGGAGGAAAGCCGTAGAAGTTGCTTTGTTGTCCTCCTGGCCAATTGTTTGGCCACTGTTGTCCCCTTCGCCCTCTTCCTCGTCCTCCCCTCTTTTGTGAGCCATTGCTGGAGTTACTTGAGTCGGAGCTGTCGTCCCCTGAGGAGTTCGACAGTTTGGAGTTATTAGTTTGTGGTGTGTAATCCTCTTCCGAGTATGGATAAACCTTGGCATAGTTGAATCTTTTCAAGTCTTTGTCAAATTTTTTGATTTTTGCTTGGGTTAGGTATTCCTTGTACTCGTTAATGTCTCTGTTTTGGTCTTCCAATTTTTTCTTAAAAGCTGTGATTGTGGCTTTGAAATGGCTCTCCGTTGTCTGGATTTCTATCATGATGGCATCTGATAGTCGTTTGGCGGTCTTAATGATCAGGATCATCCAGTCCCTTGTGCAGTGCCAGGCTATCTGTGCCCAGTCCTTCCTGAAAGTTGGGTCATCGAGGAAGATCCTGGGTGCGTTGGTGACCAGAAGGCCCCTCGGGCGGTGTTTGTTCTGAGGTACTGGGCCAGGATGGTTCCGTGTAGGATAGTCCTTATTCTGTTGCGTTTTCTCTCTGTGAGGGTCTCCCAATCGGTGGTCTGTGCGATGGTGTTAGCGATATTAAAATCTGCTTGGAGGGACGGGTCGGATAATATGTCCGTTACGTCACTCTCCGTGAAGGTTAGGCCATGGTTTTTGGCCATGGCTGAGAATATGCTCTCACAGCTGCGCGCTGCCGATATATGCGTGTATCAAGAGGGAGAGAGAGGACCAGAAAGCTAGTCCTTATCCCCCGGTTATATGTCAATAAATCAAAATTGGACTAGCTAAATAATCAAAAGAAAATAAATTGTATTAAATTTATCAGGGACTCAAGTATGCTTTGTCAACGGTTTGTGGCACCTGGTAGGTGTGCTCATAAAGCCCTCACCCACCAACCTAGTTGGTGGCATGCTTCATCATCGGGCCCACCCAGTGACACCTAGCGTGTCCCGGGTGTGCTTCGACGCCTGAAGACAGCGGAGCAGGTATGTCGCTGTGTGTGCGGTGAAGACTGTTAAGGATTGTGAATTTAAAACGGCTTGGCGGGGATCCCAGTGCCCGAGGGCAGATACACTTTAATAGCTGGGTCACCGTCAGCGGTTAAAAATAAGGCTATTGGATGTTAGAGGCGAGTTACGACCTCTCACATCCTGGGGAGTGTCAACATGTTTCAGCCAGTGCCTTATTACTATGCTGGCTTTCTTCAGGACGGGTAAAAAGGATAAGAAGGTGTGTGCAGTTAAAACTAGTGAGTGTATATCCAGACTATGTGTATACACGCCCTAAAGTGTTTTTCTATGTGTGAGTGGGGAATTCCCATCTCAAGAAAACACCTATACATGTAACATATAAGACAGAGACAAAACATACATGGAAAAAGGTTAGAGTCACTTGGCTGTATAATATATATACAGTTGGTTGCCGGCTCTATAGCGGTGTAGGTGCTGGCTATGAGCGGCTAGAGTGTAATGGCACTGGTGGTACCATTAGGGTGGGGTTCGCACTTGATTACGATAGTGGGGTGGCTAAAACACGAATTGTACATAGTAGTGCACAGTGGTACAAAAGAAAAACATAAGGGTTCAATCTTACGCTAGTTAGTCAAAGGGGCTACTTCATGGTTTGAGAAGTGGCATGGGTTGACCCTGTGGATTAAAAACACAGGTTTTGCCACAGTTTCTGAGAGAGAGAGAGACCTGTAGGGGAGAAAAACGCTTACCAGAAATGTAGAACCTTCATGGTACTCACTGAGTTCTTGGTCAGAGCCTGCCGTGGACCTGTACTGCCTCCTTCGCTGCACCGGTAGTGAATGGCCATGGGAGTGAGCTTTTTATATTGTAAGTAGATTGTTAAATTGCTGGCACCTGTGTTAGCGAGGAAAGGGTAAAAAGACTCGAGATACTGAGTCAATGCGCTCGTAAGCGCTAGTCATGGTGGTGGTGACAGGCTGCGCATGCGCGTTGTAGTGCACTGTTACCGCGCATGCGCATTAGGGTTCTATTACCGCGCATGCGCACAAGGGTGCTAGTACTGCGCATGCGCGCGAGTGAGAGAGCAGGTACTACTCGCTCGCGCATGCGCGGTCAAGGCGGCGCGATTTAAGAGCCATCAGGCACTATAATTAACAAAGCGATGGGGCAATAGGGAGCAGTAATAAAGCAAAAATTTTTTTTCACTTGTATGCCTCATTGCCACTGGGCAGCTGGGCAATGGTCTTGTTAAAGTGCATGTTTTCATCGCGACCAGGCGATGGTCTGTGGAAGGCTGGCACTGGGGGGTTGGTTTTACTGTCCTGATCACGTGTGAGACAATGAATTCCACGGGATGGCATCGTTGAGCCCATTAATTGATGTCGACAGACGGTATATCCATCTTTGCTCTTTGCCTAGAAGTCTTTTGTCATTGTCAATGGCACTTTCCGGGATCTGTTCGATTATTGTCCAGTTAAAGTCATTTGGTGTGTGACATTGAGTGATGAAATGGTTCGTGAGTTTGCTTACGTTCTTCTTGCATCGGATCGTGCTTCGATGCTCAGTAATTCTAGTCTTGATCTTTCGGGTGGTCATCCCCACATAGCGGAGGCCACATGTGCATGTCAGGAGGTACACCACGTTGCGTGAGTTGCAGTTGGTGTGACTTTGTTGTGTCCATATTTTGTTGGGTTCCAGGTGGAGCGTTCTGGTGTGTGTGGTCAGGTGGCACACACTGCAATCGTTGCAGGGGTAGTGTCCAACCACCTTCGGAAGGCCCCAGGCATTCAAGATGGTATTTGCTGGTTGTTTGTGTGGTAGTCTAGGTCTGGTGCTCACCAGCTGATCCTTGAGGTTTTTGTTCCTTTTGTAAGCGAATCTGGGTGTTTCCCAGTTCCTTGGTCCTGAGTTGATGATTCTCCAGTGTTTTTTTATGATTTTGGTCACCTCATTGGAGGCCGTGTTATAAGTGGTGACGCAAGTGATTGGTTGTTCTTGGTCACCCCTCACGTGGTTCTCCAGGAGGGCATCCCGGTTTTGATTTCTCGCCCTTTTCTGTGTTTTGTGAATGATGGCTTTAGGGTATCCGCGGTTTTCAAGTTTGGTAGCTAAATCAGCAGATTGTGCTTTGTAGTCGTTCACATTGGTGCAGTTCCTTCGGATGCGGAAGAACTGTCCGAATGGTAGGTTTTCCCTCAACGGCCGGGGGTGAAAGCTGCTGTAGTGCAGTAAGGAGTTCCTGGCCGTGGGTTTATAGTATGTCGTCGTGGTTAGGGTCCCATCTTTTGCCCTGATGTCTAGGTCCAGGAAGGGCAATGCTTCGTTACTGGCGGAGCTGGTAAACTTCAAGTATTGGTCCCTGGTATTGAGCCATGTCATGAAGTTGTCCAGGTCAATCTGTGAGCCTTGCCAAATGACCAGGATATCGTCAATGTACCTGTGCCATTTCAGGATATGGTGACTGAAGGGGTTATTGGGTGTGGCAATGTGGGAGCACTCAAAGTGGTGTACGTAAAGTCCTGCTACACTTGGAGCAAAGACGCTGCCCATGGACGTGCCATTAGTTTGCAGGTAGAAGTCGCCTTCGTACTCAAAAAAGTTTTGCTTGAGGGCCAGAGTGGCACACGCCAGTATGAAGTCCCTGGGGGTGTGGTAGGGCCAAGGAGATGCCATTAGGACATCATGGAGGACCTTCAGGGTGGCGTCCTGAGGCAGGCTGGTGTATAGGCTCTCCACATCTAATCCCACCAGGAGTTGGGTGTCGGGGTCGAAGTTCATCTTGTCAATGACCTGTAACAGGTGCTTGGTGTCTTTTATGTATGTTGGGGTTCGTTGCACCAGGGGGTTGAGGAAGAAGTCGCAGTAACGTGACAGTGGTTCCAGGAGGGAGTTGATGCCTGACACGATTGGTCTACCCGGAGGTGGTAGTTGACCTTTGTGTACCTTAGGTACTGTGTAAAAGTAGGGTGTCTTCGTGTGTTCAGGGCATAGGTATTCGGCTTCCTGTTTCGAGATGTGTTCCGCGTCTGCTGCCCTTTTGACCAGATTGTGGATACTTGTCCGTAGTTCATTGGATGGGTCCTGTTCCAACCTGCGATAATTCCGCTTATCGCTTAGGAGTCTCCGACATTCCAAGTCATAGTCCGCTTTGTCCTGCAAGACAATGCCTCCCCCTTTGTCGGCAGGTTTAATTACCAGGGTGGCTATGTTTTGTAGGCGTTGTATAGTTTGTCGGTCAGTCCATGACAGGTTGTTGAAATGATTGGAGGGGCTTAGGTGCTCAATGTCATGGTACACTGCTTGTTCGAATGTTGTAATCTCTGGAAGCACGATCCGATGCAAGAAGAACGTAAGCAAACTCACGAACCATTTCATCACTCAATGTCACACACCAAATGACTTTAACTGGACAATAATCGAACAGATCCCGGAAAGTGCCATTGACAATGACAAAAGACTTCTAGGCAAAGAGCAAAGATGGATATACCGTCTGTCGACATCAATTAATGGGCTCAACGATGCCATCCCGTGGAATTCATTGTCTCACACGTGATCAGGACAGTAAAACCAACCCCCCAGTGCCAGCCTTCCACAGACCATCGCCTGGTCGCGATGAAAACATGCACTTTAACAAGACCATTGCCCAGCTGCCCAGTGGCAATGAGGCATACAAGTGAAAAAAAATGTTTGCTTTATTACTGCTCCCTATTGCCCCATCGCTTTGTTAATTATAGTGCCTGATGGCTCTTAAATCGCGCCGCCTTGACCGCGCATGCGCGAGCGAGTAGTACCTGCTCTCTCACTCGCGCGCATGCGCAGTACTAGCACCCTTGTGCGCATGCGCGGTAATAGAACCCTAATGCGCATGCGCGGTAACAGCGCACTACAACGCGCATGCGCAGCCTGTCACCACCACCATGACTAGCGCTTACGAGCGCATTGACTCAGTATCTCGAGTCTTTTTACCCTTTCCTCGCTAACACAGGTGCCAGCAATTTAACAATCTACTTACAATATAAAAAGCTCACTCCCATGGCCATTCACTACCGGTGCAGCGAAGGAGGCAGTACAGGTCCACGGCAGGCTCTGACCAAGAACTCAGTGAGTACCATGAAGGTTCTACATTTCTGGTAAGCGTTTTTCTCCCCTACAGGTCTCTCTCTCTCTCAGAAACTGTGGCAAAACCTGTGTTTTTAATCCACAGGGTCAACCCATGCCACTTCTCAAACCATGAAGTAGCCCCTTTGACTAACTAGCGTAAGATTGAACCCTTATGTTTTTCTTTTGTACCACTGTGCACTACTATGTACAATTCGTGTTTTAGCCACCCCACTATCGTAATCAAGTGCGAACCCCACCCTAATGGTACCACCAGTGCCATTACACTCTAGCCGCTCATAGCCAGCACCTACACCGCTATAGAGCCGGCAACCAACTGTATATATATTATACAGCCAAGTGACTCTAACCTTTTTCCATGTATGTTTTGTCTCTGTCTTATATGTTACATGTATAGGTGTTTTCTTGAGATGGGAATTCCCCACTCACACATAGAAAAACACTTTAGGGCGTGTATACACATAGTCTGGATATACACTCACTAGTTTTAACTGCACACACCTTCTTATCCTTTTTACCCGTCCTGAAGAAAGCCAGCATAGTAATAAGGCACTGGCTGAAACATGTTGACACTCCCCAGGATGTGAGAGGTCGTAACTCGCCTCTAACATCCAATAGCCTTATTTTTAACCGCTGACGGTGACCCAGCTATTAAAGTGTATCTGCCCTCGGGCACTGGGATCCCCGCCAAGCCGTTTTAAATTCACAATCCTTAACAGTCTTCACCGCACACACAGCGACATACCTGCTCCGCTGTCTTCAGGCGTCGAAGCACACCCGGGACACGCTAGGTGTCACTGGGTGGGCCCGATGATGAAGCATGCCACCAACTAGGTTGGTGGGTGAGGGCTTTATGAGCACACCTACCAGGTGCCACAAACCGTTGACAAAGCATACTTGAGTCCCTGATAAATTTAATACAATTTATTTTCTTTTGATTATTTAGCTAGTCCAATTTTGATTTATTGACATATAACCGGGGGATAAGGACTAGCTTTCTGGTCCTCTCTCTCCCTCTTGATACACGCATAACATAGTGCATTCTCAGTAAATGGCACTCAAAAACAATTCTGTCGGTTAGCCCAGGGGTACAAGAACAGCCCGGGGGTATTCTCAGCGAGAGTAACAGAATTACTACAACTATATGATGATGAAGCATTATCTTATGTCGATGACATTTACTTAACAGATGATGACTTGGAGACTCACTTGAAAAGGGTGAACACCATAATACTTGGGTTCGCTGCAGAGGGTTACAAATTCAACTTTAAAAAATCCAGAATTGCCCATCTGACAGTCTTGTACGTAGGATATGAATTATCAAGTATAGCCTGGTTGACAATTTTCTAAGAACTAGAAGAATTAAAAAATCTAAAATATGAAAAGACGTATCCTCTGCCAATCGACATTCTGCCTCTACGACATTACGCCTGTGTAATCTATACAGACGGACATGCTCAACCCTCCGTTTGGGGAGAACAAGCATACAACCCCACATGTGAGATTACAAAAGAAGTGTGGCGCGGAGGTATATTAAAACCTCTATTAACAAAATCACACTCAGTAGAAACTAATTCAGAACAACAAACTGAAATAATAGCATTGAAAATGGCGCTAGATAATGCGGATCGCGAATTCCCGACACTTATAGTGTCAGATTCATATTACTGCGTCAAATCATATAACAGCACCAATCTATACTGAAGTACCAAGTGAAAATGCAAAAAACAGAAATCCTGAACCAATTGGAACAATTGACAGAACTGCATCCGGTTACTTCATCAACTTCGATGATTCCTCTGACGGCTTCAGTGAATCAAAGACACAGCCATCATCAAAATCCTTTAAAGACAAAGCTAAGGAACTTTTGAAACATCTGAAAGAAACATATCTGGTTTCTCCATGGATTGAATTTTGGGTGGGTTTTGGTGCATTTATCCTCATACTTTGGCTCATCATGGTATTTACTTTGGGACGCTTCATTGAGGGAAAATATGCTAAAATGGACACAGCAAGTCAGAACATCAACTTGATCCTCAAACCACACACATCTTCACACGTCGAGAAAAGAGAACTTTCTTCAGAACTTTCTTCAGCCAACTTCACAGCCAATCCGATACCTGGTGGGGTAGCCTGGGACAACACTGACAATGAAATTTATGGTCCGGTCGAGATCCTTAAATATCCACACCAAATCAAGATCTCATTGAGTGATTTTGCAAAACCAAACTCATTTGCTGATGATTGGGACTTCGAAAGTATTAACAACATGATGTCTGACTTAGTAATGTCTGCTAAATTTACAAAACATGATTATTTGCAAGGTTCTACAAATTATGATAGTATGTATTGCTACAACCATTATGGTAACCATTTTTTGCATAAATCTGCACAACCTAGAAATGTTTTAAATTATAATCAATGGGAACATTGTGCTACACCTCCAAAAGGGAGCTCAAGAACCATTTATGACAAATATTCATATTTTTCAGGTTTTAACACAAGTAATGCTGAAACTTTTTATTTTAAATTGTCAAACAAGACAGGGATGAAAACCATGATAACCAACACAAAATTGATATATTCAGATTCATTCTTTGAAAAAATGAATACCTTTGGATTTGATTATTGGGACAAAAATGTTGATTTGAAAAGTGTTTGGGGTACAAAAGAATGGCAAGTACAGGGTATAGAAGCTTTGTTTAGAGCCTGCATGATCCCAGAACAAATGATATTTTTAAATGACACTGTTCAACAAACCACCTGTCTTGGCCTAGCCAAAATCAAAGATTTAAATAAACCGTCTATTCCAAAGCCAACAATGTTTAGCAATAGCTCTGATACAGATGAAGAGATAGACGTAAACCATATATTAAACCAAAACAGAACACATCCTGATTGGAAACAATGGTTGATCTGGCCCACAGATACAAATCACTGTCAAGATAGATTCCTGAATAAAACACAGGGTTTCAAAATGACCAGGCCAGACCCTAGATATCCTCAAAGACATCACCCAGGGATAATAACGACCTACAGTGTGGGCAAATTATGCCTTCAGTGGCTACAAACTTCCACACTGCCTGAAATTAAGCAACACCTAACTTTACTTACTGATGGTGCTGACTTGCGTGATTTCATACTGGGACCACGCAAACAGCGTCAAAAGCGTTTCATAGCAGCCTCTGTATATGCAGCATACAATGAGGCCTGGAAGGTTACTCAAATTGAGACAGCAGAAAGAATACGGGAAATTGACCGTTTTAATTTGGAAAAATCACTATCTGCAGTGGACAATGGTTTAATGACTCTGTCCTCCAGAATTTTTTCATTGGACAGCATTGTGTCTTCAGCAATCGATATATTATCGCAAGACTTACTGTTATTACAACATGGTCAGTCACAATTGCGTTCCATTGTACAGCTTGGCTGGACGTTACAAAATCTGCGTTCAGGCTATGTGCCTTGGCGTTTAATCAACACAACGTCACTATTCCAAATCTTTAACCTTACTGATAGACAAATCGGTATGGCGCAAAAGGGTGCTGATTATACAATCTTGAGCATTGAAAAACTAGAAAGATTACCGTTGACAATGTCAGAACGACCTGTCAGTGAATGGATAATCCACGGAATCATAAATATTCCAATCTCAACCTTCAGGTTTCAATACTGCCAAAAATATATACAGGCTGGCATGTACGAGAAATTGGGAAAAGGGTACCTTAAAACAACTTGGAACCTGCCCTATTCACATGCCGGTGTCAGTAATAAAGGACAGAAAGTGTTTCTTAGTGGCAACAATTGTGCTATGTCACTAAGCGGCACGCTTCTGTGTAACGGAATTAGTTTGCATGGAGCCTGTGAAGGGAATTCATACAACCTTTCATGTCACCAGCAAGGCGCACCTGCAACTGAAATAGAACCATTCTTTCAAAGACTCTATAATGGGAGTTACATTCTTATTGTAGACCGCAGATGTTGTAGTCTTATGCCCGGGACTCCTTATCTAGTCACTACGACGGCGAAGGTCAAGTGCTGTGGACGTTCTTTATTCCCCAGCTCCTTTCCAGACAGGGAGGCAAGGGCATGGCCCAGTTTGAACATTACTTCTATTCGAATAGATACTTTAAGCAGAATGAAAACAGTGCTTCTTCAGACGCCTACAAGGCTCACGTCATCAAAAGAAACGTATGATCTACAAGTCGCAAGGACGACTGCAGAGATACATACATTATTATCGACTAATTCCCCCGTACATTTCACGGAAATCCTGAGCGAAATCTTAAATATTTCTGATACCACTGGGGTCTCAAAGGTATTTAAGACAGTATTTTCAATGGCATTAACACCATTCAAAGCCATACTGGGTATTTTTCCAGATTTCGTCCATTCGATTTTTGGCGGACTTCCCCTGATCCTGGGACTAATTGCAGGAATCCTATTCCTAGTCCTTATTTTTCGTTATGGCAACCCATGTCACAGATCAAACTCTTGCGACAATGGAAGATACGATCCTAGCCATTGGATACCGGGACCGGATATCAAAAATCCTGGGACTCTCCCGGCTTAGAGACCTGAACATGACTTGGTTTCTATCATTTCGACCAATGTGGCAAAGGTGTGTTTTACCTGTACTAAGGTGTCTGCTATGCGGAGAAGAATGCGTGTTAGACACCTGTCTGACGCTACAATCGGATGCGCCAGTGGATGCAGATACACTGTTGGTTCCTACCAAGGTTCACGCTTTGTGCTGCCCTCAAAGGCTGCCAATCCTGATGACGGCATTCCTGGAATCTTCACCACTACGATGGAAGAGTAGTGAAGTTCAAGATGAAAGCAACATCGAACAGGTACGACCTTCTGTCAGCAATGCGAATCAGAATGTCAATGGAGACAATCATGCGCACGAATGCATGGTTACCCCTATTTCCGACTTAGTGGAAATTTCCCATGAAGCTGTTGACAGTTTTTTCGAAAGCCTGAATGATATGACGTTCTCTCCAGAACAGAAATAGAGACTTTTGAGTAAACTCGCACACGGCGTTCCCTGAATTCGGCCTTCAACTTTAAAAATAAAGTTACATGAACAATTTCACTCCAGCTCACGGACAGCAATATTTTTCAGCAAGCCCCTTAAAATATTTTTCTACATATTTTTTTCCTGGGACACTGATCTTCTGCTTAAAGTAAGAAACTATTCCTAGAGAACTAAAATTTCTATTTTTAGATACTTTATAGACGTTAGCTGCTCGCTGGTATGTTCACAAATATTTTATTATGTGATGAAATGGTCTCGAACTTCCTTTCTGTATAGCCATATTAAGAGCCATTTCATGTGTATTTCTCATATACCAATAAGCAATAATGCATAAAAATGCGTGTTTACTTTTGCATTTAATTCATAGCTTAAGTGCATACAATATATATGACTGCAATTTTTCAGTATATTTGAAAATTTCGAAATGCATTTATGTATTTTGGGGTGGTAAGGTATACACTATACTCTATAGTATGTTGTACTATGTTATACTATGCATAGATTAGTAGATATGACCATAGTTAGCGTGGAGTGGGTGTCGTGTATTTCTATAGGTTCTGAATCAGTCCCCCTATTCCTGACCCTATTCTGGTTAAACTAACTATCAAGTTAACTAACAGTCAGCCCATGAGGCAAGAAAACCCCCATGATGCAGATACCGTTATCTGACGCAGTCACACTACGGCACAGGAACGTGTTATCTGATTAGGTCATAACGCTTGAGATCTAATTAGACAAGCGACATTCCTCCAGCCCCTGATAAGGCATACGACGTTCTCATAACAAATCAAACCTATGACAACCTGGATAATCCGTGCGGCCATTGTTTTGATTTCACAGAGAACTTTAGTAAAGAATGTGCTAACGAGCAAGTCGTATGACATCTTTATTGACGTATCTATGTCCATCCTTACGTCAATCTCGGCACCTTTAAGGTATAAATATTGCCGACCTTGCCCTATGCAAACACACGCATGGTGACAAGACGGAGCAGCCATACTTGCCGAAGCCGAGAGCAGAGGCAGACCCCGCTGGCAGCAGCCCCGCCTTCCTGACGCGCTGAGAGACGCGCTGCTATCTCAAGCCGAGAGAGACCCAGCACCGGCGTTTCTGGGCAGCCCTCGCAGGCAGCCTGGAATATCGAGAGCAGAGAAAGAGATACTATTCCTCATCCATCCTAAATTCCAGGTACAGAACTGAATAACCCCTCACAGAGAATTCTTTAGTTATTCACTTGGCAAAAACAAACTTAACTTAAACTGTAACTTTCTATTCCCGCCCACGCATTAGACTTAGGTCAGGTACACGGGGTAGGCGTATTTAGAAACACCAGTTGAGTACGTTTAGTCAAATGTATATGTGTATGTAAATATATTTTAATCATTTTAAACATCATATGGCTCAGAAACCATATCAATGTTTTTACAGTATTATTTTATACTATTGCTTTTAATGTATGCACTTTACTTAACTATAAGTATTGCAATAATATCGATCCATTTCTCATGTATGAGAAAAGAGACTGATCAATAAATAACACCTTTTTATTGAACACGCCCGTCTCTTCCTTTTCTCTACATTCTGATGAGACTAAGAATGCACGTACTGACTGAGTAAAATAATTGCCTTGTGCTCACACGACTCTCGAGATTGACTCTTGATTAGGGGAGAGCAAAGTTGTCATGTTCTATGGTTGTCAGAAACTAAATCCCTTCTTGTCTAATCAGGGGAGTTAATTCCTTCCTTGAACATTCGAGAAAGTTTCTAGCGAACTCTGAGCTTAGCTGGCAAACCCAAAAATTAAGTCTAGTATCGACAGTAGTAGACCTAGTTAACGTCTGGTCTAGGCCTTTACTGCTGTAGGTACTATTCCAATGCGCAGAGCCTATTGGGAAAATAGGAGCTACACTACAATCAGTGATGTCATCAGTGATGTCATTTGAGATGTCATCAGTGATGTCATCAGTGATGTCACTGACCATGTCATGAATGATGTAATATGTGACATGATCAGCAGTGGATTGCGGGTGCGCGATATATAGTTAGTACAACTAACTATATATGGAATTTCAATGGTTTTGTGTGAGTAAAATAAGGTTTTTTAAATGCTAATTCCTAACTATATATGGTCTATAACCTATGGTTTTTTCAGTGAATTTTCAAGGTTTTGTAAATGCTAATTCCTAACTATATATGGTCTATAACCTATGTTTTTTTTCAGTGAAAAAATATATATATATATATATATATATATATATATATATATATATATATATATATATATATATATATATATATATATATATATATACATTACCTACTGGCGGTCGCCAGTAGGTAGTTATAGTTAGGACCTATTTTCCATAGGAAATCTGCAACATTCTATTTGAAATAACTTTGGCGCCGATTGACGAATGTTCGTAAAATTTTCAAAACTCTCCTGTCCGCTCCTATCTGGAAAGTTTCTCGGTAATTCGTCAGGGGGGGGGCGAGAAATAAGGGGGGTCCCAAACACATTTTCCCCATGTTATTTCCTATAGGAAATTTCAGACACTACTACATCCTGAACTGCTGAATGGAATTACACCAAATTTTGCAAAAAGGTAGCCCTTGGTTTTTAAATGGTGTAAATCCGTTCAGTAGTTCCTGAGAAATTCAAAAAATAGTGGTAAAAAAAAATGTTCCCATAGGAAATTTTAGACACTGTTATAGAAAAAACTGCTGAACGGAATTACACCAAGTTTCGCAAAAAGGCAATGCTTGCAAAAAATGTTGTAAATCCGTTCAGTAGTGAGAAATTAAGGATTAAAGATAGTGATATCTATGGCCACGATGGATCCACACACACTGTGCGCACCCTGCGCGCACCCTCCCGATAACAAGCTTCATGTTAATTGGCTGTCAGCACTCCAAACCAGGAAGTGTTGGCAGCCATCTTGTGCCTCGGTAGAACCGAGGCGCAAGAAATTAGAAAAAGAAGTGCGCAAAACGCAAAAAGGGGGCAGGGTAGAAATACCCTGACCCCCTAGGCCTGCATATTTTTTTTTTCAAAAGTGTCAAAATACACGCAGGGTGCAAGGATCCTGCAGAGAAATAAAAAAACGAAGTGTAGGCTCCCATGCTTCGTTTAATTAAAGCCCCTGGGTGGGCCAGGTCCCGGGGGCATTTGAAAAAATGTGTGGGGGGTGCCCCAATCGCCCCACACTGCCCCGGGGACGCCACCCCCAGGCTTTCTAAAAATATTTGCGTGGAGGAACACAGCCCTCCCCGCAGCCCCAGGGACTGCCACCCTGGGGCTTTTATTTTAAATAGGTGGGGGGCCTCCAAGGCCCTCCAAGCCCCGGGACCGCCACCCCTCTAGGGCTTGTTTTAAAAAAAAATAAACTACCTCTGGGGAGGCTTGAGCCCCCCCCCACACGCCGCAGGGACCGCAACTTCCCCGGGGTACTAAATATTTGATATTTATTTAATATTTATTTATCCTTTACAGACCCCCAAGCCACAGGAACTGTCACCTCCCAGGGCTTTGTATTAAGTGGGAGCGGGGCCTCATGGAGCCTATGATGGCCCTGGGGACCCCCAACCCCCAGGGCCAGCTCCTGGAGTGTCTCGGGTGCCCACCACGGGGCACTGCTGTTTGCTATGGAAGGGTGGGAGCCTCGCGGCACCTGCCCTGCCATAGCAACTTGGTTTGGAATTTGAAAGAGAGAGCAGGGAAACCTGCTCTATCTTTCAAAATGCAAACCCGATTGCTTTTCCACACGGGGAGTTGCATTTTAGCAGCTTCCCATGTGGAAAAGCAATGCCGGCTCCCGAAGGACGCGGGGAGCCGGCGGGACTGTGGGTGCATTGGGGCTCCCCCCACGGTCCACACCATTGTATATAGGCCCTGGGGGATGGGGTCCCCGGGTGGAATATAAATTAGTAATAGCAGCTAACAAAAAATGACGGTAAAATTTGGAGTCACGCACCCAGCAGGGCCCTAAGCGCGGGCCCCTCTTGTGCACACTCTGGGTGCGCGACTGCCAGTGTGGCGCCGTGGGTTTAACGCGTTGGGTGCGCCACTCCAAAACGCGCTGGGTGCGCGATTCCAGGGGAAAAAAGTTATGTTTTTTAAATATACATCAAGCTTATGTGTTTAGATCTTGGGTGGTTCTAAAAAGAGCCCTTGTGTTTATTGGGAGATTTTGGTACCTCCAAGTAAGTACTGATGCAGAGGCTAAAGTTGTTGAGGAAGACTCTGTTACCCTCATCTGTAAAATATACACCATAACTCTTATAGATGCTGTCCATATTAAAACACAGATTGTTGTTGTAAATGGACCCCATTCTATAATCTCTGAGATAAGCAGAAACAGCTTAATTGACATGTTTCCTAGCTTTCTCAATCTGTGGACAACATTGATTGGACCAGTTCCATTTCTGTCTCTGGCATATGTTAAAATAGACAAAGGCAGTTTGGGGGAAAATTGACATCAATTCTGCAAAGGTGTCCTTCATAAGCATTTCCAGACCTACCCCTGTCAAAGTGCCTAGGCCATTGCCAGCAGAATTATGAGGTCAGGGTGTTGGAGATGCAAAAAGGATTTAACCGATGGCATTGGTGCCACTTAAATCCTCTCTGTCCAATCTATTTAATGTCTACATTTGGCAAAGCTAAATCTTTGTCAATAGCTCTGCTTTCAGCATACAGTTGGCTCCAGAGAATATAGCTGTGACCCACAATCCACACTCTAAGCATTTTGAAGGGAGCTCTGGATGTACTCAGAAGGTGTCTGTATGTGAAATGGGCAGTTTGAAAACTAAGATGTTTCTAAAATGGTGGATAAGATGCTGTTTTAAAAAAAGAAGAGAAATGATTAGCTGTTTGAGAACATTGTAGACTGAAAAATAGGGTGCATGTTTTTGTGTTTTGAAAGCATGTTTCCTATTGGTTAATAAAAACTGTTTGAAAGGAACATTACATAGGATAAGCTGATATTTTAAAAAGTCAAGCAGACTTGCTGTTTGGATTTGCAACATTGTGTGCTGAACTTGTGACCTGTGTGTTCAGTTGATTGTTACATGAACTGTTACTATGGTAACAGGCATTAAACAGAATGGGGGTAGGGTTCAAAGTTATGTCAATTAGAAAGGGTTGAAATGTGTAAACAATAGAAATGTCTGTTAGCTTTTGAATTAATGTGGGAAGCAAAGTGATTTGATATGTACATGTATATGTGTGCATAATGAGAGGGAAAGTTTGCCATTTTTTGATTTTGCTAAGAGCAGTGCACTACAGACATACAGTATAGGAAAATCTGGTGTGTGATTCAGATACTTCTTAATCTACTAATCAATTTGAAAGGTGAGTTATTAATTTGTGAGGTGTTGTGTGTGGTGCCTTTGTTTTTGATTAGACTACTGTGTTTCTCCCGCTAAAGTCCAGGGAATAGTCTTGCTTGTCTAGAATCACTCTGTGAGTCTATGTGAACTTGTGCAACCATTGTGACAGAAGCATGTGGTTACTTCATGTCTTTGCTGACACATAAGTGCTTAAAAAGCTATCCTGTTGTCAAATTTCAGTAGTATTAGAACTGAGTGATTACTTATGCATTCGCAGAATGAGTCAGGCATTCACATTAGAGTGCAGTAGTGAAATGTATAGAATGTTTGTATTGCAACAAAAAAGGTAACTGTGGGTCTAGAAGAGAAAAATGTCTATGTGTGTCTTGATGACTCTATGTGTGCCTTAAATGTGAGGCATACAACCGGATATTTACACAGTGTGAAAGAATATCAATCAGTTACTTTTCCTGTACCGCCCTTTCATCATCTGGACCACTTCACAGAGTGGGGAGTCCATGTTGTAACCACCTCAAAAGATATTATAGTGACATGGTTAACTACAATGGTATTAGTACCCAAGTGACCAGTGGCTGGTGTGTAAATGTAACTGAAAGCAGTGCATGAAGTGATACCTACTTGCAACCACTGGGGTGAAGCACTCAAGAAGTCCATGTACCAGAGTCCCTAGGGACGATCTGGAGGAGGGGCTAGCGGTGTGCGGTCCATTGCGATGGTTTCTACAAATTGGCTCCCTTGATCTTTGAGCCGACGGGCTCCTGGACAACGCACCTGCGTGCCGGTTCGGGCATCGAGGCCATTGACAGTTGTTTGGCGGCCTTCTCTTCCACCGCTAACTGTTTTCTCTACTGATGAGGGAAGTTATCCCCAAACCCGAGCCATGTCTCGAGCGATATCCAAAAACCCGGGACATGTATCGGGTCTAGAGATCATCAGTTCAACAAGTACCTACTTGCACCCACTGGGGTGAACCACTCAATTACTCCATGTACCAGAGTCCCTAGGGGCGATCCAGAGGAGGGGCTAGCGGTGTGCGGTCCATTGCGATGGTTTCTACAAATTGGCTCCCTTGAGCTTTGAGCCGACGGGCTCCTGGACGACGCACCTGCGTGCCGGTTTGGGCATCGAGGCCATTGACGGTTGTTTGGCGGCCTTCTCTTCCACATCTAACTATTTTCTCTACTGATGAGGGCAGTTATTCCGAAACCCGAGCCATGTCTCGGGCGATATCCAAAAACCCGGGACATGTATCGGGTCTAGAGATCATCAGTTCAACAAGTACCTACTTGCACCCACATGGGTGAACCACTCAAGAACTCCATGTACCAGAGTCCCTAGGGGCGATCCGGAGGAGGGGCTAGCAGTGTGCGGTCCATTGCGATGATTTCTTAAAAATCCGTGATGTAAATGGAATTATTAGGACTTCTAAAGGGGAGATATTAGAAGCATTCAGCGAGTTTTATCAGTCGCTATATCATCAGCCTGATGATGGTTTCGATATAGGAATAAAGACCTCACAATATCTGCAAAATATAGATAATGCAGTATTATCAGAAGACCAGATAAGCATATTGTCTGCTCCTATTGTATGGGAGGAAGTCGAGGCAGCAATTTTGGGCCTGGCTGCTGGGAAGGCAATGGGGCCAGACAATTTGCCTCTAGAATTTTATAGTGTATTCCGGAATATTCTCAAGTCTGAATTGCTCAAAGTTTTTCAGCAAGCTTTTCTAGGTAATCCCCCTGATTAATGGATGTTAGCCACTATAGATATTTTTAAAAAGAAAGGGAAGGTTGATGAGGAGTTAGGATTATACAGACCCATCTCTCTTATTACCGCTGATAGCAAAAATGTTTCTAAAATCCTAGCAAACAGATTGAATGATTTTATGCCGACTCTTGTCTCAGTGAGACAACATGGATTAATCTCGAAGCGAGATACTACAGACCACGTTAAGAAAATTATAATACTTCTGGACTGGGTGCAGGCCACGGAATCCCAGGTTGCAGTGGCCCTGTTGGACGCTGAAAAAACGTTCGACAGGGTCGCCTGGGGGTTCCTGTGGTCTGTAATGGTCTGGAAGGGATTCCCTAAGGAATACATTAAGGCAATAAAAGCATTATATCTTTACCCGATGGTCGCTATCCGGCTATCAGACACACTATCTGAGAGCTTTAGGATAACAAGCGGGACAAGGCAGGGTTGCCCTTGTTCCCCCTTGTTGTTTGCTTTATATATAGAACCTTATCTTATCAAATTAGAAAAGGAGGCTGATATTATCCCAGTTTCTATTCTACAAAACAAATTTAATGTATTCGCGTATGCTGACGATGTCGCCATTACCACCTCGGACATCGGGCTAGCTCTACCTAAAATAATTGATTTAGCTAGCGAATTTGGAGGTCTCTCAGTAAACATTGCAATAACGCAGTTAATTCATTCAGAAAAGGACCGGCCTAACAATATAGTCTTTGCTCCAGAGGCACAATATCTCGGGATTATAATATCTCCTAAAGTGGATGAAATATTGCGTCTCAATATAGAGCCGGTGTTAAGATCTGCAAATAGAACATAAGAAAGGCTAAATAATTTACATTTTTCACTTTATGGCCGCACTAATATTGTAAAAATGATGATCTTTCATAAATGTTTGTATTTATTTCGCACTATACCTCTTTTGTTTTCATCTTTTTACTTTTCTAAAATTGATAGAATGACGTCTAGGTTTCTCTGGGGATATAATCGATCCAGAAGGGCCCTAAAATGGTACTCTCCCAAGAATGAAGGGTGGCTGGGGATTCCCAATTTTCGGTTATACTTCTGGGCTATCTTACTTAGATATATGGGCATACTCATTTTTCCAGACATCAGAATGGAAGAATCGGTTAGCCCATCGATTTATGAAATGTTATTAGGGGATGGAAGTACATCAATATTTAGTAAAGATACTAGAGCCCAGCTATTATAAAAAAACGAAATTTAAAATCATGATAACGGCCTCGGTAATCTGGAAGCAGATTAAAAAGAAGCTTCTTAGATGTGGTGATTTAAATTTCTATTCTCCGGTTTTGAATAATCGTATGCTACCCGCCATTTTTAAAGATCAAGTCATGAGTAGGTGGCATTCAGCTGGGATCCGATTATTAGGAGACCTCTACCAAGGCAGTCAGGTTGCTTCTTTTTCTTTTTTACAAGAGGAATATAATTTACCTAGAAATGATTTGTTCAAATATCTTCAACTACGAAGTTTCCTGGAATCTAAGGGTCTCCTTGATAATTCATCAATGTCTAAAAATAAGATTCTAGAAACTAGTAGATGGGCAAAGAAAATTGGTATAGTGCTCAAATGATGTTAAATCAAATTGAAGATGATTTGTGTTTGGTTGAGAGCAAATGGCAGAGGAAACTCGAAATAGATAATGTTGATCTATCTAGAGCAATCAAGTTATCAATTAATAAGCTATTTAATGGTTCGTTACAAAGCCAACATTTTATGGCTATTTTTGATTTATATGATTCTCCTGCTCAGCTGGCAAAATGGAAAGTTAGAAACGGAGATAAGTGTAAGCGATGTGATTGTGTAGCTGCTGATGCTATTCATATGTTTTTTAATTGCCCGAAACTCTTACAATTCATTACGGATGTTCAATTTTTCCTAAATAATAGTCTCGGGATTGAACTACGACTGACAGCTGAAATTATTATTTTTGGTCTCCAAGCGAATCAAATTGGAAAAAGATCAACAGCTGAAGAAGGCTTCTTATTTATTTGTATGTCAATCTACCGTTTCTGTATTACTTCTCGCTGGCTGGATCCTGAGCCACCAGTATTTAATCATTGGCAATTGAAATTACATTCTATATATCAATTAGAAATGGCGATTTATAGATACAAAGGAAAAAAAAAGAAAATACTCGGGCAAAATGTATGGGCTTTTATTTCCAAATGGATTTGACTCTGTATTGTTTTTTTGTTTTTTTTTAAATATTGCCATTATTTTGCATTATTTATGTTACTGCATACTCTAATTTGGTAAGTTGGTGAATATGTCCTCTTGATTTTTGCTCTCTTTTATGTATCCTGTTCAATATACAACTGATTGCTGAAATGAAATTAATAAAAAATAAATAAAAAAAAAGCAAAGTAATTTTGGGATTAATTATTACTTGACTTCGATTGCAAGTATAACACAACTCCAGCAATGCTCACAAAGCTGTATCAATCCTTACACCTGCGTCAAGCATGTGCAAAGTTTTGACGCAGCATGAGCTCAAAAGTGACTTAATGAAATATTAAACATTTCACTCAGTCACTTTTAGGAGGCGTTGCTGCACCCCCTTCTGCACAGGAAAGCCTCTTCTGGCGCAGGGCTTTACAATGTAATGCACCCTCCAGATGCGTCACATTGTTATTGGCACACACCATGGCACATCTTTTGCACCACCGCTGTGTCGCAAAAGTGATGCAACGGCTGTGTAAAAGAGGCACAAGGGGATTGTAAATCCGCCCCTAACACATACAAATTCACCCAGGCTGTTTCACCAGCAGAGCAAATTGAAGCATAGACTTCTAACATATTTATGTACATATGTTACATTCAAGTGCTTCGCACATACTACAGTATACTATAGGTAAACACCTTATAGATTTATGCTGTAGCACTTCCTTATAGCTCTGCACTTTCACATTCTCCATACACTAGTAATATATTCATTCATTCATTTATGAACTACACATTCATTCTGACAAACTTTTACACACTAACATAGAAATATAGTTCTTTCTTTGACCAGTGAAGGTAGTTCTAAAAAGAACTGTTTTTTTTGTTTTGTATTTTTTTTGCGTTTTCTCAACAAATTTCAAGCGGAACAAAAGAATGAAAAAAAGAACAACTAATGTTGAAGACAGCAATGATCCTGTATCATGCGTTTTATCAGGTCGATAGACTGTTCCCCATAACACAAAAGTTTATCGCAATAAATGGAAAGAAATTTAACTTTAGCAAAGTCAGAATCAATATGTGGGTGTGGACTGCTTGCTGAAAATACTGCCGCAGATGATGTGCTTGGTGTAGCAGCAGGTGGGTTCTCGTGCAACCTCCGTCTTTCAGCTCGAGCAAAGTTCTTGGCGTGCAAGTTCTTCACGTGTCGCACCATATTTGCTGTGCCAAAGGAGTATTCTTTACATGGATCACCCCTTGAAAGAGTTGTTTGGCAAATTTTACAGGTTACTTTTGCAGCATTAACCTTTTTTTGACCTTCTGGAAAAGTGAAAAACTTCCAAATTAGAGCTTCTTTCCTCTTCTTTGGAGCTTCTTCAGGAATGAAATCTCCCTCTGAAGAACTGCTGGAAGATGACTCCATTGCTCTTATTATGGTGATCTTCCTTCTATTTGAGAAGATTCTCACAACAAATGCTTCTTCTTAGAAAGTCAAAGTCGAATAATTATAATGGGACGGAACGTTCAACACTCGCAATAGGAAAAGTTACGAACCAATCAAATCTCTACTTTTAAAGTCACATGGCTTTGCGTACGCTTATGATGCGCTTGCGCAGCTCTTTCAATACGAGTACTCATGATCTTCTACCGCGATTTGAGTCATTCTTTTTAAAACTAATATAGGATTATTAAAAGTATTTTTAAAAAAAATCATAGTTATCCCAAATGTCTGCCCTTAGTATCTACATTAAATACATACATGTTTTAAACCAAGTAGAAACATTGCCCCCTTTCGCGTACAGAACGCCGTACATGACGTCACACCGAAGCTTTAATGGGACGCGTAACGTCAAAGCATATTCGTACCGTATCCTCGAGTACACGCTGAGTATGATAAGCAGTACAAACTATGGTGCGATCACCCTCTCAGTGACAAATCAGAGATAAGGGCGCGCTAAGAAGAATGATTAGAAGTACTGACTCATTGCAGATCCGATTCTGGGCCTGCCTCTGCGTACATTATAACACCACCCCCATCTCTCTCTGTTAATTGTTGGTGCACACACTAATACTTGCACATGCGCGGTGCACGCCCGCCCACACTACCCACATTCCACCACCAAGCATGCTTGCTATCATTTAGCCTGGAAACCAATACATTAGCCAATGTGATGTCCCCCAGGGCCATCATTCTTATAGACCGCGAACACTCTACAAATGACGGTCTCCACTGTAAATTGTATATGCATAATACTATTTTTTAATCCTTCATATGGCTTTCCTACCCCTCAATGGTTTTAAATTGTACTTACATAATTGAAATACTTCTTTATAAGTCACGAGGTCCTATACACCTCTAATCTTAAAAATTGTGCGTGCATACATTTCTGTGTCGTATTTCTGTACTACGCCAGGTACTTAGGCCTCTATTATTATTAATTGTGCGTCAATGATAGTATTTTTTTTTATGCGTACGAGGCCGTCCCAAGCCTTTATTAACTTATTGATCTTCCTTTGTTTGCTGGAGTTGCAACAGTCTTAACTACGCTACGCTACACTGCTGTCTACTTGGACGTGTAGAAGATCAGCCCACCTGAAGTTGTCCATCCTAGTGGCTGCAGTGTTTGGCAGCAAGCTTTATACAACGGTAAGCACAGAGGCCTAGATCTACAAATCCTTCAGAGGAATGCATTAGAAATAAGTCGCCATAACAGGCGTCAGTAACGCAATAGGCACTTCCATATAGGGCACTATAACAGAACAGGATTATACGAGTCACACTGCACACGTAAAACTGTAGAGTTACCACAACTTGTAATGCTTCAGCTCATTTACTCACATCTACATAATTCTAAACTCTAATTTTCTTTTTTCTTTTGCAGATTACCAATCAGACACCTTTTTGAATCCATTTCACAATTTCTTTATAACATTGTTTAACTTATTTTGCCAGTTTTAATATAGTTATAATTGAGTTTTGTTTATATTTATTGTTTAATAAAAATTAATTGAGTTTCGTTTATATTTATTGTTTAATAAAAGGTAATTAAAGAAATTACATACTTCTTTTATTTTGTGGGGGAGGGGTATGACGGTCCACAATAAAAATAATGTTGAAATACTATAGTAAGACATTCAAAACTAGGATTGAAAACTACTGAGTTCTAACTAACTGATATAATAAATACAATGGTGAGAAACTACTAAAATGGCGGTGGACGGAGTACGTAATCAACGTTTGGCGCCTCGGCACTACTTTTCAAATAAATATATAAAAAATATGACTATTAATACTGTGCAAAAGTACAGCACCGGATGAATCACACGTACCAGGAAAAGAAAGCGACATATTTACTAACTGATATAAAGAAAGTTTTGCTTGTTGTACTTGAAGAAAAAAACATGAACTTCGAAACGACGCTGAGCATGCGAAGAGAGTACAACTGCTACACCATTAAAAAGGAAAGCTTTACATACAAAAGGCAATACATTATCCCCGCTTTTATCGACAGGAAACTGCCGATAAAGCAGGGATAATGTGCTTGATAATAGGCCCTTGTAACTTCCCATAGCAGCCCAGGTTCTGATCCTAATCTAGGCTGCTATGGTTATTCACAAGTACATATTCTCAAGCCCATTATCTCCGCTTTATCGGCAGTTTCCGCCCAATAAATGCGATGATAATTTATCGCCTTTTGTTGACAAAATGGACCATTGCTCATTTTTTTGACCAGTAAACTTAGATGCATATTATCAAGGACCGGTGTTAAAATTATTGCAGTTTTATTGGCAAGAAACTGCTGATAAATGGCGATAATGAGCTTCATAATACGGCCTTGTTATTTCCCATAGAACCCCATGTTAACACCAGAACATAGGCTTCTATGGGAATTAACAAGGACGTATTATTAAGCCCACCCTCCCAACATTAATAAAAAACTCCAGACAATGCAGATACCCGGAGCTGGAAGTTCATTTTACATATCACTGCCCCAGAAAGGTGGCGTTCCAAGCAACGTGTATGGGGAGAGAGAGAGAGAGAGCTCAAAACATGAATTTTTTTTAAAAGACCCTGGGGTGCCGCTCCCCGAGACTGCGTGGAGTAGGGCCGTAACCCCCCCACATACTTCAAAATAAAACCAGAGGAGTGCCGTTACCCAGTGCTCGGGGCACCTTACAAGCCCCCATTATGCAGAAAAATTGCCCCCGTAATTTACCCCCGAGACCTAATGAATAAAAATTGCCCCCGTAATTTACCCCCCACCCCCGGGACCTAATGAATAATTCGGACTTCTATTTTTTTTTCAGCATTTCCACCGCGTACATGTACTGCAAGAGTACCCCGCCATTTTTAATATTTTTTTTAACAAAAAATTGAGCCTTAAGATCCATGTGGTGTGGTGTGGTGAAGCGTGGCTCAGTGGTTAGAGGCGGCAGACCTAGAAGCTGAGATCAGCCGTGGACCAGGGTTCAATTCCCCGCCTCGGCGGGTCTCGGGCTAAAAAATTCCACGGACTCGACAATTCTCGCTCCGGTGCCTACTCGACTCACGGGGTCACACTCTGCGACTCTGGGCAATAGCTTGCTTAATCTCCACTACGGCCCCTCGCGGCGGGATGCCTGGCTTTCACCTTGTGAATACCCTGCCGGGGTATCTCACAGGGGAATACCAGGACGGGTTCCCTAAGCAAGCGCCTTGAGACCCCTGGGTGATTAGTGCGCTATATAAATCGAAATACATTTACATTTACATTTACATTTACATGTACCACCCCCTGACCAAGACTATAGGCTCAGAATGTTTCTACCTTGCCCCCTTTCCTTATTTCTCAACTTTGTGTTACTGTTTTCTTGTGACTCGGTTCTAGCGAGGCACAAGATGGCCGCCAACACTTCCTGGGTTCGAGTGTTGACAGACAGTTCACAGCCAATCAGCATGCAGCTCGCGCTCGTAATTGAACAGATTTCAGTACGCGTACTGAACTCCGACTCTAGATATCACTATGATTTTACTTGCAATTTTCTCAGAAACTACTGAATGGATTTACACCATTTAACAAAAAGCACTATCTGCAAACAGAACTCTACCTCTCTGCCAAATTTCGTGTAATTCCGTTCAGCCGTTCGGCCTGTAGCCCTGGCTAAAGGTCCCTATGGAAAATTGCATGGGGAAAACACGTTTTGGGACCCCCCTTTTTTCTCAGCCTCCACTTGACCAATCACCCCCGAACTTTCAGGGAAGGAGCGGAACCGAGCAGGCCATTTTCTTGGAGAACTACATGAAGATTCGTCCACCGGCGCCAAAGTTATTCCAAATAGAATGTTGTGGATTTCCTATGGAAACTTGGTCCTAACTATAATTACCTACTGGCGACCGCCAGTAGGTAATATATATGCATATATATATCTATATATATATATATATATATATATATATAGATATATATATAAATATATATATATATATATATATTACCTACTGGCGGTCGCCAGTAGGTAGTTATAGTTAGGATTGTTTTCCATAGGGAAATCGCAACATTCTATTGGGAATAACTTTGGCGCCGGTTGAGGAATCTGCCTGAAATTTTCCTCAAATTTGCCTCGCGGCTCTCCGCTCCTTCCCTAAAAGTTTAGGGGGGATCCGTCAATCGTGGTCCGAGATAAAAGGGGGGTCTAAAAACGAGTTTTACCCATGTTAATTTCCATAGGGCGGTTGGACTCACTTTTAGCTCGAACGGCTGAATGGATTATCACCAAACTTTGCAAAATTGTAGGGACTGGTAGCCCGATGTGCCTTTGCTATGTCTCAAGATATGTGCTCCAGTGGATTTTGAGTAATTTAGGTTTAAAAAAAATATATATCTATAGCCCCGGTACGCGCACCGGGGAGCGCTCCTGGCGCGCACCGCGAGTTCGCGCGCGGAAAGCTGATTGGCTCTCGGGTGTCTGTAAACATTCCAAACAGTCCGGAGCGGCCGCCATCTTGTGTCTCGGTAGGATCGAGACACAAGAGGTGGCAAAAACAAAGGGGGAAATTACCAAAAGGGGGCAGGGTAGACCCACCCTGACCCCCTAGGTTTGATGTGGGGGCCATAAAAGGGTCCCGCGGGACAAAAAAAAAATAAAAAATTAGATTTTCGCGGGAGGAGCGCCCGGTATGCGCACCGGGGAGCGTACCGGGGAGCGTACCATGGGGCAAAATAGTGAAAAAAATGTGTGTAAAATAATCATTTTGAGTGATCAGAGGTAGGGTAGCTCTGAAAAGAGCTTTTGGGTTCTGTGGCTGATTTAGGTACCTACAAGTACATCCCACAAACACCCACACGCACACACCCCACACACACACTCCTCACACACACACACACACACACCCACACATCTCACACACACACACACACACACACACCCCACACACATAACCTTACACCCCCACCCCACACACTCCCCACACATACCTCACACACCCATGCCTCCACCTATACCCAAACACCCCACACACCCACACCGACACCTTACACATCCACACCCACACCCTCACCCACACACCCACACTCACACACACACCTCACCCCCCAACACACACACACACCTCACAGACACACCCCACACATCCTGCCCCCCCACACACACACCTTACAGACACATCCACACAGCCTACACACACGCACACATCTCACACACATACCCCCCACACCCCCACCCCACAGATACCTCACACACCCACACCTCCACCTACACCCAAACACCCCACACACCCACACCCACACACACATTACACACTCACACCCCCCCCCACACCCACACACCTACACCCCCCCACACACACAAGACACACACCTCACAGACACACCCCACACACACCTCGCCCCCCTCACACATGGGGAAAACCCAGTGAAACAGTAAAATAATAATTTAAAGTGCTTAGAGGTAGGGTAGCTCTGCATAGAGTTGTTGTGTTGTGTGGGTGATATAAGTACCAGCATGTAGGTACCAATGCAGAGTTTTAAATTCAATGTAGACTGTGTCCTCTGTAGATAATTTGCATGTTGTTACAGAAGTTATTGTGGTATATGGAATCCATACCATAGTTTGTCAGGAAAGCAGAAACAGATCCTTTAAGCACTCCTTGAGAAAGCCTATGGGATCATGGGTAGTCTACCCTGGTCCCTTATGATGTTTTGAAGTATTACATTTTACTCTCTTCTGAATCTACACAAAATTGATGGTGATATTGTGCATTAGAGACAGACAGTGAGAGAAAGGAGGCTGGAGATCAAAAAGAGATGTCAAATACACATTTGAGATAATATAGTGGGAGAAAGGAAGTAACTATGAGCAAACTTACTATGTAACACAAAAACGTTGCACAGTATACTGTAAGTCTCACTTTATATTATAATCATTTTGGTACTACTTCATGAATTACATATAAAAATGAATAATGTCTCAAACAATTTTTAATTATTAAATATAAATTTATTGTTCTGAATTTTCATAATTTAAAAACACTTGCAACATTTCATTATCCGGAATCTCCACCAAATTTGTATTGCAGGATTCCATATTATCTAAACAGTCAATGAATTGTTGGTCAAGAGACTCATCCAGGAAGTCCTCACTCATTGTACTCCACTTCACTCAGTTTTTCTCTTAGTCTGTCTGTCTACTAACTTCCTCACTCCTTTTCACTCAATCCTTCTATATTATCCTCTCTCCCTTCATCCCTTCACTCTATGACTGTTCTTCACTTACTCTCAGTTATCTTCCATTCTTCATTCTTCTAAATGCATCCTTAATTAGACTCCTTTCCCTCTCAGTCATTATCTTTTTACTTACTCCTGTTTCCTGATTTAGTTTTGCTAACTCACATTCTTTTAGTATCTTTCTTACCTTCAGTTCATTTCTCTCTTCTTCTCTTCCTCTCTGTCAGTGAATCTATATGCCTTACTCTTAGTAATTTGCTCTCCTTCTATTTCTTTTTCTCTCTTTTTGTCCTTCTCCCTTACTTTATTTCTCTTTCTGTGTCCTTCACTCTTACTTTATTTCTAAATACACTGTTATGATTTTTAACCTCTTCATTTGTATCTTTTATTTTAAAATAGATATTTTACTAATTATAACTTATTTTTTCTTCTCTCTTTCACAGATACAAAGTGTAGTAAAAAAAATGTAATAAAAGTTACATTTATTATATGGTAAATGTGACTAAAAAATGTAGTTTGTCATCACCCTTTGCTTTAACCTCACTAATAATTTCTCAAGCAACCTCACTCCTGTTTCCTTAGTCTGCTTCGTTCACTTATTCGTATTCTCCATGTTTACTCCCCTTTCCCTATTTCCCCACTCACATTCAACTTCTTTCAGTCCCCATTCTTAAATAATCATTTTAAGTGATCAGAGGTAGGGTAGCTCTGAAAAGAGCTTTTTTGTTCTGTGGCTGATTTAGGTACCTACAAGTACATCCCACCCACACCCACACGCACACACCCCACACACACACCACACACACACCCACACACACACTCCTCACACACACACACCCACACATCTCACACACACACACCCCACACACATAACCCTACACCCCCACACCCACACACTCCCCACACATACCTCACACACCCACACCTCCACCCACACCCAAACACCCCACACCGGCACCTTACACATCCACACCCACACCCACACCCACACACCCACGCACACACATACACCTCACCCCCCCTCACACACACACACACACCTCCCAGACACACCCCACACATCCCACACACACACCTCTCCCTCCCCCCCACACACACACCTTACAGACACATCCACACATCCTACACACACTCACGCATCCCACACACATACCCCCCACACCCACACACCCCCCACACACACCTCACACACCCACACCTCCACCTACACCCAAACACCCCACACACCCGCAACCACACACATACCTTATACACTCACACCCCCACCCCCACCCACACACCCCACACACCTACACCCACACACACACACAGGCACACACCTCACAGACACACCCCACACACACCTCACCCCCCTCACACATGGGGAAGACCCAGTGAAACAGTAAAATAATAATTTAAAGTGCTTAGAGGTAGGGTAGCTCTGCATAGAGTTGTTGTGTTGTGTAGGTGATATACGTACCAGCATGTAGGTACCAATGCAGAGTTTTAAATTCAATGTAGACTGTGTCCTCTGTAGATAATTTGCATGTTGTTACAGAAGTTATTGTGGTATATGGAATCCATACCATAGTTTGTCAGGAAAGCAGAAACAGATCCTTTAAGCACTCCTTGAGAAAGCCTATGGGATCATGAGTAGTCTACCCTGGTCCCTTATGATGTTTTGAAGTGTTACATTTTACTCTCTTCTGAATCTACACAAAATTGGTGGTGATGTTGTGCATTAGAGACAGACAGTGAGAGAAAGGAGGCTGGAGATCAAAAAGAGATGTCAAATACACATTCGAGATAATATAGTGGGAGAAAGGAAGTAACTATGAGCAAACTTACTATGTAACACAAAAAAGTTGCACAGTATACTGTAAGTCTCACTTTATATTATAATCATTTTGGTGCTACTTCATGAATTACATATAAAAATGAATAATGTCTCAAACAATTTTTAATTATTAAATATAAATTTATTGTTCTGAATTTTCATAATTTAATAACACTTGCAACATTTCATTATCCGGAATCTCCTCCAAATTTGTATAGCAGGATTCCATATTATCTAAACAGTCAATTAATTGTTGGTCAAGAAACTCATCCAGAAAGTCAAGAAAATCTTTTTTGCTCCCTTACTCATTTCCTTTCCTCACTCATTGTATTCCACTTCACTCAGTTTTTCTCTTAGTCTGTCTGTCTACTAACTTCCTCACTCCTTTTCCTCAATCCTTCTATATTATCCTCTCTCCCTTCATCCCTTCACTCTATGACTGTTCTTCACTTACTCTCAGTTATCTTCCATTCTTCATTCTTCTAAATGCATCCTTAATTAGACTCCTTTCCCTCTCAGTCATTATCTTTTTACTTACTCCTGTTTCCTGATTTAGTTTTGCTAACTCACATTCTTTTAGTATCTTTCTTACCTTCAGTTCATTTCTCTCTTCTTCTCTTCCTCTCTGTCAGTGAATCTATATGCCTTACTCTTAGTAATTTGCTCTCCTTCTATTTCTTTTTCTCTCTTTTTGTCCTTCTACCTTACTCTATTTCTCTTTCTGTGTCCTTCACTCTTACTTTATTTCTAAATACACTGTTATGATTTTTAACCTCTTCATTTGTATCTTTTATTTTAAAATAGATATTTTACTAATTATAACTTATTTTTTCTTCTCTCTTTCACAGATACAAAGTGTAGTAAAAAAATGTAATAAAAGTTACATTTATTATATGGTAAGTGTGACTAAAAAAATGTAGTTTGTCATCACCCTTTGCTTTAACCTCACTAATAATTTCTCAAGCAACCTCACTCCTGTTTCCTTAGTCTGCTTCGTTCACTTATTCTTATTCTCCATGTTTACTCCCCTTTCCCTATTTCCCCTCTCACATTCAACTTCTTTCAGTCCCCATTCTTTAGTTCACTTACCCTCTGTTCCCTTCCTTTGCTCCCTCACTCTTTCTCTTTTTCTTAATTATTTACTTCACTCCTACACACACACCTCAGCCCCCTCCCAACACATACACACACCTCTGACATACAGCCCACACACACACCACACACACACCTCATACACACACCCACACACACCCACACACACTCCTCACACACACACACACATTCCATACACACACATACATCCCACACACATACCCCCCACACCCATACACCCCTCACACATATCTCACACACCCTCACCTCCACCCACACCGAAACACCCCACACACCCACACCCACAGACACACCTTACACACCCACAGCCCAACCTACACCCAGTGACTCCCTATAAGTCACACACACTGCATTACTTACCTTTCTTTGCTGTTTCACTCAGACCCATTCAGGCACTGTTTCCTTTACTCTCTCTGCCCTTTCTCTTTGTCACTCCCCATGTCTTATCCTAATTCAATTTTTCACCCTCTTTCACCCCTCATTACTTACACTCACTGCTCTTTTTTCACCCCCCCTCACCGTTGTTCATTTATCCCGGTTCCGTCACTACCCTTCATTCCCCATTTTTTAGTGTCCTTTCTTTTTCTTTCAACAGCCACTCACATTCTCCCACTATTTCTACTTTAGTCTTCTTCCTCTCTCTTCCCTTCTTTCGCTTCCTTATTCATTTTACTTTTCTCACTTTCACCCTATTACACCTGCTCTGTTTTTTACTATGTAATAAACAATCCCTCTGTTTTTCTCCCTCTAGCTCTCTTTCTCTTAACATTACTCTCTTTGTGTTCTTCGCTCATGCAAACTCCTTCATTAATTTTTTTTTTCTTTTTTTTGGGTGCGCACTCCGGTACGCGTGCCCTGAGGAAAAAAAATTGACAGAGATTCTTTATAAATATATGTTTATTTTTATAAATTAGAGGTAGTTCTAAAAAGAACTGTTTTTTTTCTTCTTTTTGTTGTTTTATATTTTTTATAATGTTTTTTTGAACATTTTGTACTTTTTTTGGCTTTTCTGAACAGTTTTATATTTTTTTTGTATTTTTTATGGGGAGAAACAAAAAAAGGGAATTGAAAATGGCTCAACTGGAGAAAAAAACAAAAAATTGAAAAAAAATAGGGTTTTTTGGGGCAATTGTGGTTGTCACCAGCAAGGACGACGAGCTTTACACTCTTTTCACCATAGGAGATGAGCTTACCACAATATATACATGTAATTCGGAAATCCGCAAATCGTGGTTGAATGCAAGGCATCGTCTCCGTTGTCTCTGGTCCCGATTCAGTTGGTTGTTTTCTTTTGCGGGTGGTCCTTGAATATTGGGGGAGGTTTCTCACCAGTTCCCTCATCTCTGCATTAGAATAGTTGTTTGGATGCTTGCGCATCATGTGTCTAATCATGGTATTATTACCAAAAGAATATTTCTTGTTAGGGTTCCCCCTTGAAAGTTCCATTCCACAGATTAGGCAAGTCACCTTGGCCGCATTGACTTTTTTCTTGCTCTCTGGGGTAGAAAAAAACTCCCATACAATGTGTGGCCTTGGCTGGTATGGGGTATTGTCTTCTTGCAGCCATCTTCTCCCCTGCTCCTCTTCCTCTTCCTCCTCCTCCTCTTCTTGACCACCAATGTATTGTTGTGGTGGTCCTCTTGGTGGTGGTGGTGGTGGTGGTGGTGCAGATGCTCCAGCTGCTGCTGCTACTGTAGCCATTTTAAAGTACAAAATATTTCTCTAAGTTGTTGAAACAGGTCTTCCTCAGTCAAAGGACAAAGTCAGAATAAGGAAAAAAGGTGGGGTATTTCATCATTTGGAAAGCAAAACTGAAAGTGTTATTTTCAAGTCACATGATCCGGGCTTTAATCATTTGGAAACCAAAACTGATCTGCACCAGTGAAAAGTGTTATTTTCAAATCACTTGACCCGACGCGCTTACGCTATGAGCCCCGGGGCGCGCCCGTAGTCGTGCCCCGGGGCGCGCCCGGGGGCGCGTAGCGTAAGCGCGTCAGGACGTTGCGCGATCGTATGCGCTCGCGTGCTTCCGGGTGCGCTTATGCAGTGCGTCATATGACGCATCACGTGGCTACGCGATACATCACGATGGTGTTTTCGTTCGCGGCAATAGCGCTAACGGGACGCTCAAAAAAAAAAAATTACATAATTATACAATATAAAATTCGTTATACAAATGTTTACTTTTTATACCTATAGAGATTTGCTATTAAAAAACCATTGAAATTCACTGAAAAAACCATAGGTTTCACACCAGTTATAGTTAGGAATTAGCATTTAAAAAACCTATTAAATTCACTGAAAAAACCATAGGTTTCACACCAGTTATAGTTAGCTGGAAGTTTTACTCGCATAAAACCATTGAAATTCCCACGTTATAGTTAGTTGGACTCACTATAACTTGCGCGTGCAATGCACTGCTGATGACGTCACATATTACATCACTCATGACATGGTCAGTGACATCACTCATGACATCACTGATGACACCATCCTTGTGACAGAGTGACAGACCTCCTTTCACTGTAATGTAACCTTTGAAACACATATTCAAAAATAGAAACTAAAATTTTCAAAAAAACTGAGATACCCATAACAGTTACAACAACCAATTCAGTAATTCCACCATCTATATACACATCCACTCATTCACCAACAGTTCTATATACTCACTCATACATATAGTCACTCATCATATGTAGTGATACACCTATACATCCTGTCACACACCAACAGTCATCCAAAAGAGACTCACACACATACTCACACATGCAAATAAACTATTGAACATCCATTTATTTGCATATAGAGCTATACACACACTATCATGTTACTTCTAAGGACATTTACACATATTTATTCTCTTAAACAATCACTTATAGAAACACATACTTATTTAAACAGGAACTCTTACAATCTCTTACTCTCACATATACTCACTCATATACATCAATATTCACATATACTAGATTAAAACATATGTAGTTACTGATAAAGACACTAGTGAGACAGTCATTCACTCACTAACATACACATATACACACTCATCCACCCATACAGTCCAGCACATATGCTGTATTCAAAACACATACAAACAGAGAGTCAGTCATTCATGCATCTATGTGCTAAGTAACACCCCCACCAAACCATACAGACACTCATACTTATACTAAGAAAAACATCTAATAACCCATATACATACACATGTAGCTACTCACCAACCCATGCAGCCACTTATTCACAAAGTGAAACATTAATACATATATTTAAATATTTCAACTTTACTCACTAATATTTATTTTTCAGAAAGACACACATTCACTGGATGGTGTCATCAGTGATGTCATGAGTGATGTCACTGACCATGTCATGAGTGATGTAATATGTGACGTCATCAGCAGTGCATTGCACGCGCAAGTTATAGTGAGTCCAACTAACTATAACGTGGGAATTTCAATGGTTTTATGCGAGTAAAACTTCCAGCTAACTATAACTGGTGTGAAACCTATGGTTTTTTCAGTGAATTTAATAGGTTTTTTAAATGCTAATTCCTAACTATAACTGGTGTGAAACCTATGGTTTTTTCAGTGAATATATATATATATATATATATATATTCACTGAAAAAACCATAGGTTATAGACCATATATAGTTAGGAATTAGCATTTAAAAAACCTTATTTTACTCACACAAAACCATTGAAATTCCATATATAGTTAGTTGCACTAACTATATATCGCGCACCTGCAATCCACTGCTGATGATGTCACATATTACATCATTCATGACATGGTCAGTGACATCACTGATGACATCACTGATGACATCTCAAATGACATCACTGATGACATCACTGATGACATCTCATTTGACATCAATGACCACATCACTGATGATATCATTCATGTGACAATACAATGCATCTCCTCACATTTTAATATAACCTCTGTTTCACCCAGTGTTAAATACAGAATATAATTTTTGAAACCATTGACACACCAATACTAGTTACTACATACGCACTCACTGATTCCTACGTCTACACACACCTTCACTCATTCACCCATACTATCATTCATACATACAATCACTCATCTTTACAACACTATCATATGCACTCATACACCTATACAGACACTCACAGTCTGCCACTCATCCATGGAGTTACTCACACACCTAGTCAGTCCTGTAAAGAATCAATGACACTTCCATTTTCTTGTCTATACAGTTAAACATAGAGCACCTTACATTTTCAAACATATACTAACACATACTTACCTTGTTATACAATCATTGATACAAGTACACATTGATCTGCACAGAGTCACACACCTCCCAGCCAGCCACACACACACTCAGTCTCCCATACAAATACTTGGACAATCAATCAGTAACCCATATAGTTAATCATATAGCTACTGATCAAAACATGCAGCAGTTTACAGAACAACAGACATAATGATGCACAAATTAAGACACTTTAGTCACTAACCCATGCACTCAGTGAGACACATTTAATCACTCACTCATGCATTCAGTCATGCACCTACTAAATCCTTTGTCCAGACACTTATACTTCCACTCATTCTTCAATATGTAAGACACATTTTAACTTTACAGAAACATACAGTCACTGGATGTTGTCATCAGTGATGTCATCAGTGATGTCATTTGAGATGTCATCAGTGATGTCATCAGTGATGTCACTGACCATGTCATGAATGATGTAATATGTGACATCATCAGCAGTGGATTGCAGGTGCGCGATATATAGTTAGTGCAACTAACTATATATGGAATTTCAATGGTTTTGTGTGAGTAAAATAAGGTTTTTTAAATGCTAATTCCTAACTATATATGGTCTATAACCTATGGTTTTTTCAGTGAATTTTCAAGGTTTTGTAAATGCTAATTCCTAACTATATATGGTCTATAACCTATGGTTTTTTCAGTGAATTTCAATGGTTTTTTAATAGCAAATATCATAAGCTGTCGAATGTCAAGTACGTGGTAAGTGAAAACATTTTCGTGTTTATGCACACTGATCTGCTTTGAATGGTGCCCCCCCCCCTCATTTCTATTAGGAGTACTCTCTCTTTGCAGATAGTGAAAGGTAGTTAACGCAGGTCTTTGCCCCCATTGTAATCCGTCGTGCCTGCTTCTCTCTCCATTTGATTCATTGTTATCCAAGTATTTACTGTTTTAGAATTAGTTCTCTTTGGTTCATTCTCTATTTACAAACAAACACAGAGTCGCAATACTCTGTTTAGTCTTTGCAGATAACGAAAAATCGTGTAAAAAAAAAGAAAAGGAATCGAGCAAAATCAGTAGGCCACTAATGGGATCTCTTTTTGACCTCGCTAAAATAGAAACATTAGGAACAACCCCTCATGACAAATACAAAACTAGTGAGATGAACTGAACTCCACACAATGATGGCTGCAAAACAGCTCTGCTCCGCCACCCACCCCGCCCAAAATAACGATAAAGAACGGCTGCCATGATTGGTTGCGGAATGACCACGACGGAGCTACGAAATGGTGCTGCTCTCATGCTAACCCCAGCTTCAGTCTGAAACATCCAGAAACACTGTAGACTACCAATTCGATCAGTTCCGGTAGCGCCCCAATGTAACCCGGTAGAGAAGAACTAGCCCTCCCCTCTTTGACTGATGGTTCTTGTTGCCTGTCCCTTCTGTTGTCATTTAACAGAACTATTTAGCCTGCTGAAAGGGGTTGTGTTCCGACCGCTGGTTGGTGGAGACATTTTGACTATATTCTGTACCTGCGTTGTCGCGTAATGCGTCATATGACGCGCCGCGTTAGCGCATCCGGAAGTCATCCGGGGCGCGCAGCGCGTAACGTAAGCATAACAAGTCATGTGACTTGTTAATAAAACTTTTCATTGGTTCATTTTACTTTTCTTATTGTAATGATGAAAGGCTTGATCATATGACCTAAAAATTACGCTTTTCATTACTTCCGAACATTATTTTTTCTTAAATATATGTTATAATGTTCCAGGCTAATGTACTTTCCCGGAAATTTTACAACTGTCCTGCAAGTAAAATATATTCTTTTTTCGAGAAAAAGAGCGTTTCTTCGTCCCATGACGGAGCCGTTGAGCAAAAGAGGGTCGACCTGCTGTCTTAGTCGCCGATACGCCTGAATATGAGATTCTTATCGATCACTTTATGTTGCAGGAATAGAAAACACAACAGCCCTTGACCATTTATCTTTACTGCGTTCCTTCGTATTATACCTTTTACCCTTCATGTAATTGGTCTGCTTTATTTCACTTGCCTTTTAATGATTCTAAAACAGTGACTATTATTAAAAACTTTACCAATGTATATACTACTACCATGTTTTCTTTTAAAAACCTTTATTGTGAAAATTTCATTATACAAATACGAGCCTATAACCACGTGGGCCGGCCACGGAGCAAACTGTAATCGTATATGATAAATAGACATTTACACTGTAGAGGAACGTAACGGGCGGGCCATTAGGTTGCAAGAACTAAGGTGTCTAACAGTTACGGAATCGGTGGACGTACATTTTATAATTAAAATACGACAGGGCCAGTTACAATAAAATTATCTAGATATACATTTGCGGGCAAGTACCATGGGTGACGTTAATTCGAACTTTCAACAGTACAGTAATCAATAACACATCAGAACTTAATATCAATAGGGATGTCGAAATATTCAATCAATTCTCGTCCCCGCCCGCCATGTGCTTCAAAACTGCATACGTATCTCGTGATTTCAAGGTTCTGCAACCAGTACACAACAAGGAGTTACGAGTCCCATTTATTCTGGCGCCATTTTGGGCGAGGACGGGCAGGTCCAGGATATAGTCAAAATGTCTCTACCAACCATCGACTATGATGATGTTCATATGCTGTATTTATTAGAGTAACACTCAGATGTCCACATGAAATAAATTTGCCACAATCTAAACATGTCATTTTAATCTTTCCAAAGTTCTTCTAAATATTTGGGACCGTTTCCCTTGCCTCTGAAGCTCTCAGTGCCACTTCTTTGATGAATGTACTAGCAGGTCAGGGGTTCTCCTCCAAATCTCTCTTTTATGCAGCACTATAATTAATTGTTGCCACCTCTCCATATGACGATGCATGGTATAGTTACCACAACTATATTTTTTTTCGGTTCCTCTAGAGAGTTCATCGTGGCAGATGAAGCGTGTAACGTACCGGGCATTTACCTTTTTTTGCATGTACAGGAAAGGAAAAAAAAATCGAGCGTCCGAGTTCTAAGGTGTCCCAGGGCCATTTTAGTGGACCAGGCCCAAATCCAAAGAACAGGCCGCCATTTTGAGAGTCCTGTTGCAGCCGCCTGTCGCTGTAGCATCAAGAGCAGCCGAAACTCAGCTGAATGGCAACTGAAACGGTAAAGGGGCGCCCCACTACAGCAGACGAGCCAGGCCCAAATCCAAAGAACTGCTATCTCACAGGCTAATGGGGCGACCCACGCCGAGTTTCAGCATTGTAGGATGACCACACAAGTACAGCAACTTGCTAGACATCACCTCGGTGCCATCCGGATCTCGGCGCCCCACTGCAGATGAAGTGCCTCTCAACTATGAAACCACCACGGTGACATCCGGATCTTGGCGCGTTGTGCTGCCTTCGGCCTATTCGCACATCGGTCCGCTACTGACGCCATCTCACAGGCTAATGGGGTGACCCACGCCGAGTTTCAGCATTGTAGGATGACCACACCAACTTGCTAGACATCACCTCAGTGCCATCCGAATCTTGGCATCTCAACGCCTAGTGGTATCTTCCATACAAAAAATATTGTTACGCTGCCTTTGGCCCCATTCGCACACCAGTCCGCAACTTAGACATCACCTCGGTGCCATCCGGATCTTGGCATCTCAGCGCCTTGTGGTGTCAGTCAGAAAATATTGTTGTGCTGCCTTCGGCCTATTCGCACATCGGTCCGCTACTGACGCCATCTCACAGGCCAACGGGGCGCCCCACGCCGACTTTCAGCATTGTAGGATGGCCACACCAGTACCACAACTTGCAAGACACCACCTCGGTGCCATCCGGATCTTGGCATCTCAGCGCCTTGTGGTCTCTTCTACACCGGAAATATAGTAGAAAATATTGTTGCGCTGCCTTTGGCCCCATTCACACATCAGTCCGCTACTGACACCATCTCACAGGCCAACGGGGCGCCCCACGCCGACTTTCAACATTGTAGGATGGCCACAGAAGTGCGACAACTTACTAGACACCACCTCGGTGCCATCCGGATCTTGGCGCGTTGTGCTGCCTTCGGCCTATTCGCACATCGGTCCGCTACTGACGCAAACTCACAGGCCAACGGGGCGCCCCACGCCGACTTTCAGCATTGTAGGATGGCCACACCAGTGCGGCAACTTCCTACACACCACCTCGGTGCCATCCGGATCTTCGCGCGTAGTGAAGCTGCAGCAGCTGCAAATAAGCTTCAGACAGTGTTACAACCGCTGCTCAGAACTCTCAACTATGACACCACCTCGATGCCATCCGGATCTTGGCGCGTTGTATTGCCTTCGGCCTATTCGCACATCGGTCCGCTACTGACACCGCCTCACGTGCCAACGTATTTTCTCCGCATTTTATACCCTATGCCGCATAACAGGTCATGTGACTTGTTTATAAAACTTTTCATTGGTTCATTTTACTTTTGGTTTCCTAATGATGGAAGGCTTGATCATATGACCTAAAAACAACACTTTTCATTGGATGAAAACTTTTTTTTCCCCCCAAACGATGAAAGCCCCACCTTGTTTCTGGATGTTTCAGACTGAAGCTGGCGTCACCATGAGAGCACCACCATCTCGTAGCTCCGTCGTGGTCATTCCGCGAGCAATCATGGCAGCCGCTCCCCACCAGAAGCCTGCAGGAGTCGGGGCCCCCAAAACTTTTGATGAATTCTCAAGGCGGAGGGGACGCTTTCGAGAATGGGGTCCAAGACCTAGCAGACAAGCGTCCGATTTCCAAGGTGTCCCAGGGCCATTTCAGTGGACCAGGCCCAAAAAGGAAACAGCCTGCCGCCATTTTGAGAGTCCTGTGACAGCCGCCTATCGCTGCACCGCAAGAGTGGGCGCAACTCAGCTGAATGGCGGATTTTGACACAGTGGACCAAAAGCGGACGGAATGGCAACTGAAACGGTAAAGGGGCGCCCCACTACAACAGACGAGACTCCACCTGGAGAGGCCCGTTCACGCCGCCTCCCCCGGGGCGCTCCACGCCGTTATTCGGAGCAGCATTGTAGGATACCAAAACCAGTGCGGCAACTTACTGGACATCACCTTGGTGCCATCGTTCTGCTGCCTTGGAACTATTCGCACAACAGTTTGCTACTGATGACCCACCCCCCGCGACGCCCCACGCCGTTATTTGCTGGGTGGCAACTTACTAGACATCACTTTTGTGTCATCTAGATTTCGGCGCGTTCTGCTGCCTTGGAACTATTCGCACAACAGTTTGCTACTGATCACCCACCCCCCGCGACGCCCCACGCCGGAAATCTGGACGTTGTGCTGCGTTGGGACTATTCGCACAGCCGACCGCTACTTCGTTGTTTTTCTCTAAAAATGTTTATATGTTATTACTATTTTTGTTTTCTTGTATATATTTATAAATTATTAAAGTTTTATAATCTTACTACTTTGTCGGAGTGCTATATATTTTTAATGTGACACATAATTGTAAAAACTTTGATGTACAAAGAGTCATCCCTGGAATCTTCCGCTTCACGCTCGGTCCCCTCCCCAATCACAATACAGGATGGTTTTCAGATAATAGCAACGCTTCTGCTGTGACGGATCTCATCGAGTGTGGGCCTTGATCTACTATAACTCCTTTGAAGACGGGTGATTCTTTACAGCTGTGGCCATAAACTACATCTGCAGGGCTAGCTGATAGCCTAGGACCAGCCTGGACAATCGGACACAGAGGAAAAGGAGTGTCAGAGGGTGCGGTAGTGAATAGGGCGAAAGGGAGGTGTCGGGCGGGCACAGGGTGTGATTCTCAGGGAAGAACAGCGCAGATGGGGGGAGGTTTATTACCCATGCATAAAACAGAGAGCGGGGGTGACCACTGCCTGGGGGAGATGCTTGCGAGGGTGGGGAGCCATGGTAAGGATCGACAGCGTTCACAGAGTGGATCTGGTCAAGGCATCTAAAATGGCTGCCGTGCACGACAAAAGTGTGGCATTTGAAAAAAGACAAGATGGCGCACACAATGTTTTTCAACAATTCCTGATTTCCTTCGAATCGAACGTTAACAGACGTTGGGGCATATTACCAAAGTTAAGCGATATTTATCCCTAACGATGCATTGCAAAGATTTTTTTACCGTCAGAAATTATCGCAGATAAACCTTGCTATTATCAAGGTTTATCGCAAATACGATAAAAAACGAGCGCAATGCATTAATGTCGCTGAAAACTCCGCGATATTCATGCATTACCGAGCTAATGCTCTTAGCCATGTTATCCACCTCCCATTGGATAACATGGCTAAGAACTGCTCAGGGCAGCTGTTACTTTTTGGAGATATTCGCGCTTATCTCGAATATTTCCAAAAGTTGATAATAGGAGATAGCGATGTTAGCGACTGTTTCCAGTCGCTAACATCTTGGCATGCCCACTTTGCATGTCATTAGTGATAAATATCACTCACATGCAAAGTGGGACCCAAGATGGTCGCTATCTCCTACTAGCCGTCGCTAACTGGTGTTAGCAACAGCTAGGTAATACACATATAATTTTATCTCCGCGAAGCGGAGCGCTGTTACAGATATATATCTTGTTTTTGAACGTTAATTTCTCAAAATGCACTGAAGCACATATATTGAGACATAGCAAAGGCACATCGGGCTACCAGTCCCTAATATTTTACCAAGTTTCGTGCAAATCCATTCAGCCGTTCGATTATTATTATTATTATTTTTTTTTGCCCCGCGGGGCCCTTTTAAAACCTCCACATCAAACCTAGGGGGTCAGCGAGGATCTACTATGCCCCCTTATGGTCATCAGCCGTTCGATTATTATTATTATTTTTTTTTTTGCCCCGCGGGGCCCTTTTAAAACCTCCACATCAAACCTAGGGGGTCAGCGAGGATCTACTATGCCCCCTTATGGTCATTTGCCCCTTCGCTTTGGCCTCCTCTTGTCTCTCGATCCTACCGAGAGACAAGATGGCGGCCGCTACGTACTGTTTGGAATGTTTACAGACACCGGAGAGCCAATCAGCTTCGCTTCGCAAAGCTCCGTAACGCGAAAAGTACGCGAAGCGGTGCGCTGTTACAGATATATATCTTTTTTTGAACGTTAATTTCTCAAAATCCACTGAAGCACATATATTGAGACCTAGCAAAGGCACATCGGGCTACCAGTCCCTACAATTTTGCCAAGTTTCGTGCAAATCCATTCAGCCGTTCGATTATTATTATTATTATTTTTTTTTGCCCCGCGGGGCCCTTTTAAAACCTCCACATCAAACCTAGGGGGTCAGCGAGGATCTACTATGCCCCCTTATAGTTATTTCCCCCTTTGTTTTGACCTCCTCTTGTCTCTCGATCCTACCGAGAGACAAGATGGCGGCCGCTACGGACTGTTTGGAATGTTGACAGACGCCGGAGAACCAATCAGCTTCGCTTCACAAAGCTCCGTTGCGCGAAAAGTACGCGTCCTGGGACGCTGCCCGGTCCGCTGTTACAGATATATATCTTTTTTTAAACGTTAATTTCTCAAAATCCACTGGAGCACATATATTGAGACCTACAAAAGGCACATCGGGCTACCAGTCCCTACAATTTTGCCAAGTTTCGTGCAAATCCATTCAGCCGTTCGGGCTAAAAGTGAGGCCAACCGCCCTATGGAAAACTCAATGTTAAAAACACGTTTTGGGACCCCCCTTTTTTCTCGACCCCCCCTGGACGAAACCCCCCCCAATTTTCAGGGGCTGCTCAGAAACAAAATGTGCCATTTTCCTGAAAATTTCAGCCAATTCCGTCCACAAACGCCAAAGTTATTAGACATAGAATTTTCAAAAATCCCATAGAGAAAAAATCCTAACTATATATACCTACTGGCGACCGCCAGTAGGTAATATATATATATATATATATATATATATATATATATATATATATATATATATATATATATATACGGTTGACCCAGTCATGGAAGAGCCCTACTGCACTAATGCTGACCTAAGGTGATACCAAACGGAGTAGAAAAGCGGGACAGGTGGTGGGAATGAAGGCAGTAAGGTGTCTGCATGAAACCGATGAATGACATCGCAACCCACTGGGGATGGATTTGTTCTAAACGGGAATGCATACAACTCACTGGTGTTTTATTAAAGTGACACTACGAATACCATGATGCCGTGTGAACGGCTACACCCATTGGGGACAGGTATTTAAAAGTTAATGAGTGCACTAACTGCTGTTCATATCCTGTGAACAGCAAGTCTTTGACAAAGGACGGAAGCCCAAAATGCGTTGGCTTGAGAATGAAGATACGTGCTCTGTGTGTTTCATCCGTTGATGTGGCAGCCTTCATTAAAATCCTGACAGCTCGACTTACCTGTGCAGGCTCTTCTGTAAGGGTAACTCTTTTGTTGGATATATATATATATATTCACTGAAAAAACCATAGGTTTCACACCAGTTATAGTTAGGTGGAAATGTTACTCGCATAAAACCATTGAAATTCCCACGTTATAGTTAGTTGGACTCACTATAACTTGCGCGTGCAATGCACTGCTGATGACGTCACATATTACATCACTCATGACATGGTAAGTGACATAACTCATGACATCACTGATGACATCTCAAATAACATCACTGATGACAACATCCTTGTGACAAAGTGGCAGACCTCCTATCAGCATAAAATAACCTTTGACACACACATTCAAAAATAGAAACTAACATTTTCTTAAAAAAGGAGAAACCAATACCAATTACAACAACTTATTAGGTAATTTCAACATCTACATACACATCCACTCATTCACCAACAGTTCTATATAGTCACTCATGCATGTACTTACTCATCATATGTACTCATACACCTATACATCCTGTTACACACTAATACTCATCCATATAGTTACTCACACACAAATTCACACATGCAAATAAACTATTAAAAAAACATTTACTTGATTATACTGCTATATACACACCACTACACATACTTCTACAGAAACGGAAACATATTTACTCTCTTAAACAATCAATTATAAAAACACATACTCACTAACCCACCCATACACACAATCATCCACCCATACAGTCTTGCACACATGCTGTCTTCAAAATACATACAAATAGTGAGTCACTCATTCATGCATCTGTGCTCTAAGTAATATCCCCACCGAACCATACAGACACTGATACTGATACTCAAAAAAACAACTAATAACCCATATACACACTCATGTAGCTACTCACCAACCCATGCAGCCACTTATACACAAAGTGAGACACAGATACAGATATTTAAATATTTAAACATTACTCGCTAATATATGTATTCACTAAGATACATTTAATAAGTCAGTTAACCAATCAATTTTACACAAAAAACATCCATTTAGACATTTATTTACCCATTTATTCTTCCATCAACATTTAGATATACATATATAAAAAATATTTATTTTTCAGAAAGATACACATTCACTGGATGATGTCATCAGTGATGTCATTTGAGATGTCATGAGTGATGTCATGAGTGATGTCACTGACCATGTCATGAGTGATGTAATATGTGACGTCATCAGCAGTGCATTGCACGCGCAAGTTATAGTGAGTCCAACTAACTATAACGTGGGAATTTCAATGGTTTTATGCGAGTAAATTTTCCACCTAACTATAACTGGTGCGAAACCTATGGTTTTTTCAGTGAATTTAATAGGTTTTTTAAATGCTAATTCCTAACTATAACTGGTGTGAAACCTATGGTTTTTCAGTGAATATATATATATATATATATATATATATATATATATATTTTATATATAAAATTTCTATGGCAAAATGAAACCCCTCATTTTGTTCCTTTTCAAATTAAATGTATTAAGTGTTACCACTTTATTCCAATCAAGATGACTTCAGGTGTGCCATACTTTTGTCATAAGTAAGACTGTTAGCGTTCTAGTTGTTCTTTAGAACACTCTGGGACATTATGTCATTGGGCTATAATTGGGCTACATCTGGCTGATATTTGGGCTACATTTGGGCTCTTTTGACTCTGGTGGCCATCTTGGGAGACTGCATATCAGAATTGTTTTAATGAAATATAAGAGAATTTGAGAAGTCACTCAAAATGTGCCCTAATTTTTCTTTCTTCAGCACTAATCATAATTTCTATGGCAAAATGAACCCCCTCATTTTGTTCCTTTGCAAATTAAATGTTTTAAGTGTTAACACTTTATTCCAATCAAGATGACTTCAGGTGTGCCATACTTTTGTCATAAGTAAGACTGTTAGCGCTCTAGTTGTTCTTTAGAACACTCTGGGACATTCTGTCATTGGGCTATAGTTGGGCTACATCTGGCTGATATTTGTGCTACATTTTGTTTTTTTTGTCTCTGGTGGCCATCTTTGGGCTACATTGGGCTACATTGGGCTACATTTGGGCTCTAACACATATATAGCCCAATGTAGCCCAATATATATTTTTTCAAAATTTATTTTCGTAAAAACCACTGGAGCACATATCTTGAGACATAGCAAAGGCACATCGGGCTACCAGTCCCTACAATTTTGCCAAGTTTGGTGGAAAACCATTCAGCCGTTCGGGCTAAAAGTGAGTCCAACTGCCCTATGGAAATTAACATGGGGAAAAGACGTTTTGGGACCCCCCTTTTATCTCGGCCCACATTTGACGAATCCCCCCCAAACTTTCGGGGAAGGAGTGAAGCGCCGCGAGGCAAAGTTAAGGAAAATGTCAGAAAGATTCCTCAACCGGCGCCAAAGTTATTCCCAATAGAATGTTGCAATTTCCCTATGGAAAACAATCCTAACTATATATACCTACTGGCTATCGGCAGTAGGTAATAAAATTTCTATGGCAAAATGAAACCCCTCATTTTGTTCCTTTTCAAATTAAATGTATTAAGTGTTACCACTTTATTCCAATCAAGATGACTTCAGGTGCGCCATACTTTTGTCATAAGTAAGACTGTTAGCGTTCTAGTTGTTCTTTAGAACACTCTGGGACATTCTGTCATTGGGCTATAGTTGGGCTACATCTGGCTGATATTTGGGCTACATTTGGGCTCTTTTGTCTCTGGTGGCCATCTTGGGAGACTGCATATCAGAATTTTTTTAATGAAATATAAGAGGATTTGAGAAGTCACTCAAAATGTGCCCTCATTTTTCTTTCTTCAGCACTAATCATAATTTCTATGGCAAAATGAACACCCTCATTTTGTTCCTTTGCAAATTAAATGTTCTAAGTGTTAACACTTTATTCCAATCAAGATGACTTCAGGTGTGCCATACTTTTGTCATAAGTCAGACTGTTAGCGCTCTAGTTGTTCTTTAGAACACTCTGGGACATTCTGTCATTGGGCTATAGTTGGGCTACATCTGGCTGATATTTGGGCTACATTTGTTTTTTTTTGTCTCTAGTGGCCATCTTTGGGCTACATTGGGCTACATTGGGCTACATTTGGGCTCTAACATATATATAGCCCACTGTAGCCCAATATATATTTTTTCAAAGTTAATTTTTGTAAAAACCACTGGAGCACATATCTTGAGACATAGCAAAGGCACATCGGGCTAAAAGTCCCTACAATTGTGCCAAGTTTGGTGGAAAACCATTCAGCCGTTCGGGCTAAAAGTGAGTCCAACCGCCCTATGGAAATTAACATGGGGAAAACACGTTTTGGGACCCCCCTTTTATCTCGGCCCCCGCTTGACGAATCCCCCCCCAAACTTTCGGGGAAGGAGCGGAGCGCCGCGAGGCAAAGTTAAGGAAAATTTCAGGAAGATTCCTCAACCGGCGCCAAAGTTATTCCCAATAGAATGTTGCGATTTCCCTATGGAAAACAATCCTAACTATATATACCTACTGGCTATCGCCAGTAGGAAATATAAAATTTGTATGGCAAAATAAAACCCCTCATTTTGTTCCTTTTCAAATTAAATGTATTAAGTGTTACCACTTTATTCCAATCAAGATGACTTCAGGTGTGCCATACTTTTGTCATAAATAAGACTGTTAGCGTTCTAGTTGTTCTTTAGAACACTCTGGGACATTCTGTCATTGGGCTATAGTTGGGCTAGATCTGGCTGATATTTGGGCTACATTTGGGCTCTTTTGTCTCTGGTGGCCATCTTGGGAAACTGCATATCATAATTGTTTTAATGGAATATAAGAGGATTTGAGAAGTCACTCAAAATGTGCCCTAAATGTTCTTTCTTCAGCACTAATCATAATTTCTATGGCAAAATTAACCCCCTCATTTTGTTCCTTTGCAAATTAAATGTTTTAAGTGTTAACACTTTATTCCAATCAAGGTGACTTCAGGTGTGCCATACTTTTGTCATAAGTAAGACTGTTAGCGCTCTAGTTGTTCTTTAGAACACTCTGGGACATTCTGTCATTGGGCTATAGTTGGGTTACATCTGGCTGATATTTGGGCTACATTTGTTTTTTTTGTCTCTGGTGGCCATCTTTGGGCTACATTGGGCTACATTTGGGCTCTAACATATATATAGCCCAATGTAGCCCAATATATATTTTTTCAAAGTTAATTTTCGTAAAAACCCCATGAGCACATATCTTGAGACATAGCAAAGGCACATCGGGCTACCAGTCCCTACAATTTTACCAAGTTTGGTGGAAAACCATTCAGCCGTTCGGGCTAAAAGTGAGTCCAACCGCCCTATGAAAATTAACATGGGGAAAACACGTTTTGGGACCCCCCTTTTATCTCGGCCCCCGCTTGACGAATCCCCCCCAAACTTTCAGGGAAGGAGCGGAGCGCCGCAAGGCAACGTTAGGAGAAATTTCAGGAAGATTCCTCAACCAGAGCCAAAGTTATTCTCAATAGAATGTTGCAATTTCCCTATGGAAAACAATCCTAACTATGTATACCTACTGTCTGTAATAAAATTTCTATGGCAAAATGAAACCCCTCATTTTGTTCCTTTTCAAATTAAATGTATTAAGTGTTACCACTTTATTCCAATCAAGATGACTTCAGGTGTGCCATACTTTTGTCATAAGTAAGACTGTTAGCGCTCTAGTTGTTCTTTAGAAAACTCTGGGACATTCTGTCATTGGGCTATAGTTGGGCTATATCTGGCTGATATTTGGGCTACATTTGTTTTTTTTTGTCTCTGGTGGCCATCTTTGGGCTACATTGGGCTACATTGGGCTACATTGGGCTACATTTGGGCTCTAACATATATATATAGCCCAATGTAGCCCAATATATATTTTTTCAAAGTAAATTTTCGCAAAAACCACTGGAGCACATATCTTGAGACATAGCAAAGGCACATCGGGCTACCAGTCCCTACAATTTTGCCAAGTTTGGTGGAAAACCATTCAGCCGTTCGGACTAAAAGAGAGTCCAACCGCCCTATGGAAATTAACATGGGGAAAACACGTTTTGGGACCTCCCTTTTATCTCGGCCCCTGCTTGACGAATCCCCCCCAAACTTTTAGGGAAGGAGCGGAGCGCCGCAAGGCAAAGTTAAGGAACATTTCAGGAAGATTCCTCAACCGGCGCCAAAGTTATTCCCAATAGAATAATGTGATTTCCCTTATGGAAAACAATCCTAACTATATATACCTACTGGCTATCGCCAGTAGGTAATATATATATATATATATATATTACCTACTGGCGGTCGCCAGTAGGTAGTTATAGTTAGGATTGTTTTCCATAGGACATCCGCAACATTCTTTTGGGAATAACTTTGGCGCCGAATGAGGGATCTGCCTGTAATTTTCCTTAACTTCGCCTCGCTGCGCTGCGCTCCTTCCCTGAAAGTTTCGGGGGGATCCGTCATGCGAGGGCCGAGATAAAAGGGGGGTCCCAAAACGTGTTTTCCCTACGTTAATTTCCATAGGGCGGTTGGACTCACTTTTAGCCCGAACGGCTGAATGGTTTTCCACCAAACTTGGCAAAATTGTAGGCACTGGTAGCCCGATGTGCCTTTGCTATGTCTCAAGATATGTGCTCCAGTGGTTTTTACAAAAATTAACTTTGAAAAAATATATATTGGGCTACATTGGGCTATATATATGTTAGAGCCCAAATGTAGCCCAATGTAGCCCAATGTAGCCCAATGTAGCCCAAAGATGGCCACCAGAGACAAAAAAAACAAATGTAGCCCAAATATCAGCCAGATGTAGCCCAACTATAGCCCAATGACAGAATGTCCCAGAGTGTTCTAAAGAACAACTAGAGCCCTAACAGTCTTACTTATGACAAAAGTATGGCACACCAGAAGTCACCTTGATTGGAATAAAGTGTTAACACTTAAAACATTTAATTTGCAAAGGAACAAAATGAGGGGGTTCATTTTGCCATAGAAATTATGATTAGTGCTGAAGAAAAACAAAATTAGGGCACATTTTGAGTGACTTCTCAAATCCTCTTATATTTCATTAAAAAAATTCTGATATGCAGTCTCCCAAGATGGCCACCAGAGACAAAAGCGCCCAAAGGTAGCCCAAATATCAGCCAGATGTAGCCCAACTATAGCCCAATGACAGAATGTCCCAGAGTGTTCTAAAGAACAACTAGAACGCTAATAGTCTTACTTATGACAAAAGTATGGCACACCTGAAGTCATCTTGATTGGAATAAAGTGGTAACACTTAATACATTTAATTTGAAAAGGAACAAAATGAGGGGTTTCAATTTGCCAATAGAAATTTTATTACCTACTGGCGATAGCCAGTAGGTATATATAGTTAGATTGGTTTCCATAGGGAAATCGCAACATTCTATTGGGAATAACTTTAGCGCCGGTTGAGGAATCTTCCTGAAACTTTCCTTAACTTTGCCTCGCGGCGCTCCGCTCCTTCCCCTAAAGATTGGGGGGTATTCGTCAAGCAGGGGCCGAAATAAAAGGGGGGTCCCAAAACGTGTTTTCCCCATGTTAATTTCCATAGGGCGGTTGGACTCACTTTTAGCCCGAACGGCTGAATGGTTTTCCACCAAACTTGGCAAAATTGTAGGGACTGGTAGCCCGATGTGCCTTTGCTATGTCTCAAGATATGTGCTCCAGTGGTTTTTACAGAAATTAACTTTGAAAAAATATATATTGGGCTACATTGGGCTATATATATGTTAGAGCCCAAATGTAGCCCAATGTAGCCCAAAGATGGCCACCAGAGACAAAAAAAAACAAATGTAGCCCAAATATCAGCCAGATGTAGCCCAACTATAGCCCAATGACAGAATGTCCCAGAGTGTTCTAAAGAACAACTAGAGCGCTAACAGTCTTACTTATGACAAAAGTATGGCACACCTGAAGTCACCTTGATTGGAATAAAGTGTTAACACTTAAAACATTTAATTTGCAAAGGAACAAAATGAGGGGGTTCATTTTGCCATAGAAATTATGATTAGTGCTGAAGAAAAAGAAATTAGGGCACATTTTGAGTGACTTCTCAAATCCTCTTATATTTCATTAAAAAAATTCTGATATGCAGTCTCCCAAGATGGCCACCAGAGACAAAAGAGCCCAAAGGTAGCCCAAATATCAGCCAGATGTAGCCCAACTATAGCCCAATGACAGAATGTCCCAGAGTGTTCTAAAGAACAACTAGAACGCTAATAGTCTTACTTATGACAAAAGTATGGCACACCTGAAGTCATCTTGATTGGAATAAAGTGGTAACACTTAATACATTTAATTTGAAAAGGAACAAAATGAGGGGTTTCATTTTGCCAATAGAAATTTTATTACCTACTGGCGATAGCCAGTAGGTATATATAGTTAGGATTGGTTTCCATAGGGAAATCGCAACATTCTATTGGGAATAACTTTGGCGCCGGTTGAGGAATCTTCCTGAAACTTTCCTTAACTTTGCCTCGAGGCGCTCCGCTCCTTCCCCAAAAGTTTAGGGGGGATTCGTCGAGCGGGGGCCGAGATAAAAGGGGGGTCCCAAAACATGTTTTCCCCATGTTAATTTCCATAGGGCGGTTGGACTCACTTTTAGCCCGAACGGCTGAATGGATTTCCACCAAACTTGGCAAAATTGTAGGGACTGGTAGCCCAATGTGCCTTTGCTATGTCTCAAGATATGTGCTCCAGTGGTTTTTACGAAAATTAACTTTCAAAAAATATATATTGGGCTACATTGGGCTATATATATATTAGAGCCCAAATGTAGCCCAATGTAGCCCAATGTAGCCCAAAGATGGCCACCAGAGACAAAAAAAACAAATGTAGCCCAAATATCAGCCAGATGTAGCCCAACTATAGCCCAATGACAGAATGTCCCAGAGTGTTCTAAAGAACAACTAGAGCGCTAACAGTCTTACTTATGACAAAAGTATGGCACACCTGAAGTCATCTTGATTGGAATAAAGTGTAAAGACTTAAAACATTTAATTTGCAAAGGAACAAAATGAGGGGGTTCATTTTGCCATAGAAATAATGATTAGTGCTGAAGAAAGAAACATTAGGGCACATTTTGAGTGACTTCTCAAATCCTCTTATTTTTCATTAAAAAAATTCTGATATGCAGTCTCCCAAGATGGCCACCAGAGACAAAAGAGCCCAAATGTAGCCCAAATATCAGCCAGATGTAGCCCAACTATAGCCCAATGACAGAATGTCCCAGAGTGTTCTAAAGAACAACTAGAATGCTAACAGTCTTACTTATGACAAAAGTATGGCACACCTGAAGTCATCTTGATTGGAATAAAGTGGTAACACTTAATACATTTAATTTGAAAAGGAACAAAATGAGGGGTTTCATTTTGCTATAGAAATTGTATTACCTACTGGCGATATCCAGTAGGTATATATAGTTAGGATTGTTTTCCATAGGGAAATCGCAACATTCTATTGGGAATAACTTTGGCGCCGGTTGAGGAATCTTCCTGAAACTTTCCTTAACTTTGCCTCGAGGCGCTCCGCTCCTTCCCCGAAAGTTTGGGGGGGATTCGTCGAGCGGGGGCCGAGATAAAAGGGGGGTCCCAAAACATGTTTTCCCCATGTTAATTTCCATAGGGCGGTTGGACTCACTTTTAGCCCGAACGGCTGAATGGTTTTCCACCAAACTTGGCAAAATTGTAGGGACTGGTAGCCCAATGTGCCTTTGCTATGTCTCAAGATATGTGCTCCAGTGGTTTTTACGAAAATTAACTTTGAAAAAATATATATTGGGCTACATTGGGCTATATATATGTTAGAGCCCAAATGTAGCCCAATGTAGCCCAATGTAGCCCAAAGATGGCCACCAGAGACAAAAAAAACAAATGTAGCCCAAATATCAGCCAGATGTAGCCCAACTATAGCCCAATGACAGAATGTCCCAGAGTGTTCTAAAGAACAACTAGAGCGCTAACAGTCTTACTTATGACAAAAGTATGGCACACCTGAAGTCATCTTGATTGGAATAAAGTGTAAAGACTTAAAACATTTAATTTGCAAAGGAACAAAATGAGGGGGTTCATTTTGCCATAGAAATAATGATTAGTGCTGAAGAAAGAAAAATTAGGGCACATTTTGAGTGACTTCTCAAATCCTCTTATTTTTCATTAAAAAAATTCTGATATGCAGTCTCCCAAGATGGCCACCAGAGACAAAAGAGCCCAAATGTAGCCCAAATATCAGCCAGATGTAGCCCAACTATAGCCCAATGACAGAATGTCCCAGAGTGTTCTAAAGAACAACTAGAATGCTAACAGTCTTACTTATGACAAAAGTATGGCACACCTGAAGTCATCTTGATTGGAATAAAGTGGTAACACTTAATACATTTAATTTGAAAAGGAACAAAATGAGGGGTTTCATTTTGCTATAGAAATTTTATTACCTACTGGCGATATCCAGTAGGTATATATAGTTAGGATTGTTTTCCATAGGGAAATCGCAACATTCTATTGGGAATAACTTTGGCGCCGGTTGAGGAATCTTCCTGAAACTTTCCTTAACTTTGCCTCGAGGCGCTCCGCTCCTTCCCCGAAAGTTTGGAGGGGATTCGTCGAGCGGGGGCCGAGATAAAAGGGGGGTCCCAAAACATGTTTTCCCCATGTTAATTTCCATAGGGCGGTTGGACTCACTTTTAGCCCGAACGGCTGAATGGTTTTCCACCAAACTTGGCAAAATTGTAGGGACTGGTAGCCCAATGTGCCTTTGCTATGTCTCAAGATATGTGCTCCAGTGGTTTTTACGAAAATTAACTTTGAAAAAATATATATTGGGCTACATTGGGCTATATATATGTTAGAGCCCAAATGTAGCCCAATGTAGCCTAATGTAGCCCAAAGATGGCCACCAGAGACAAAAAAAACAAATGTAGCCCAAATATCAGCCAGATGTAGCCCAACTATAGCCCAATGACAGAATGTCCCAGAGTTTTCTAAAGAACAACTAGAGCGCTAACAGTCTTACTCATGACAAAAGTATGGCACACCTGAATTCATCTTGATTGGAATAAAGTGTAAAGACTTAAAACATTTAATTTGCAAAGGAACAAAATGAGGGGGTTCATTTTGCCATAGAAATAATGATTAGTGCTGAAGAAAGAAAAATTAGGGCACATTTTGAGTTACTTCTCAAATCCTCTTATTTTTCATTAAAAAAATTCTGATATGCAGTCTCCCAAGATGGCCACCAGAGACAAAAGAGCCCAAATGTAGCCCAAATATCAGCCAGATGTAGCCCAACTATAGCCCAATGACAGAATGTCCCAGAGTGTTCTAAAGAACAACTAGAATGCTAACAGTCTTACTTATGACAAAAGTATGGCACACCTGAAGTCATCTTGATTGGAATAAAGTGGTAACACTTAATACATTTAATTTGAAAAGGAACAAAATGAGGGGTTTCATTTTGCTATAGGAATTTTATTACCTACTGGCCATACGGCCTCAATCAGACGGAAGAACTACATGTGCATTTATAATCTGCTCTCAAACTGTTAGCAACAGTAAACCGCAACTTTGTTGTCATCTATAAGGACCTTAAGGGATCCGCTCACCAGAGAGAAGGAACTGTGACAACTACTGAGAGACACAAAGGATAAACTTGATCAACCCACGAGTATTGTGAAATTGCTCACTAGAGAGCAAAAATTATGAAACATTCACAGACAAGAATGACAATCATTATTGACTTAAAAACAAGAACTTTGATAAAAACATCGTTCTAATCATTTTGTTATGTCTGCAAAATCCTAACAGTTGCTTTTCATTGTAAATTGAGCACGTAACACTTTTTCACGTGAAAAACTACGTTACCCACAATGCAATGCATTTTCACTGTAAAGTTTTTTTCACTGTGCACTAAAATAAAAGAAGGCTCGTGTTAGAGCTCAACACCCGTGATCAAGCCTTCGGCTGAAGGCGAAACGCGTTGGGTTAGGACGAGCATGCTGAAATATAAGCAGTTGGACTAAACTGAAATTACCTGAGTGAGTGCCTCCTTACTGGTTTCCAGCCGGTATTCTTGTGTATATATATATATATATATATATATATATATATAAATATATATATATATATATATATATATATTCCAACAACAGCGGGTCCTGCTGAGATCCTCTCCCTCGTCAGGTGGCGCAAAAGAATGGCAAACCCAGCCGTTATATTTCAGTTCAATTTCATCAAGTGCTATTAAAGCAATGCACACTCAGAAGCAGGTTGCTTTTAAGATTTTTCTTTTATTCCCAAATACGCAAATATATATATATACCTTTTATGTGTGGTTATATAGCTGTGTATTTATATATTTTTCTCTCTCACTGCAGAGAGAAAAACAAATTCTAAAAAAATAGAAAAAAGAATGTATACAACAGAATTGGAAAACCTGTGTTTGTAATTTATTTATCAATGCAGGCTTTATCTAGTACACTTGTATATCTGCTGATTATTTTGCTTATGCGTATTATCTCCAAATCTCTATGCATGTATGTTTTATATGTGTGGGTGTGTATCTACATAGTTATACTTTCTTACCACTGCAAAGAAAAAAATATTATTTAACTATTCTTCCTAAACCTTCCTAAACCACTACTCTGTAATGTACACTATTCCTTTTTCGAAATCTCCCTTTTTTCCACACTCATCTCACCTTCACTACCCTCTCCAAAGGCATCCCTTCCTTATCAATCATTTATCCTATTCATTAGCAAAGAGGCTCTCTGAACCTCTTTTACTTTTATGAACTTCCATATAACCCTTTATAAACTCTTCTCTCCTCTGGCCACCATTTACTCTATTGATCTAAAAAACGGGGTTAAAACTTTTACCACTCCCCAACAATATTTCTCTCTAATAATACATGTTTAATCCACCTTGCGTTTCGGAGTAGCATGCTACTCACTGAAAAGCAATTTAACTGCTCATCGGGGTAGTGAACACTATATATATATATAATTACTTGACATTGTCAATAGTAAAATTGGTTAGTTCAAAGTCTCTTTTCTCAAAATAGTAAAATATTGTTTCCCAGGAGAAGAATTTAGATTCACATTTCATACCCCAGTTAGTTTCCAATTAGATGGAATACTGCTCAATGGTATTCCAAATACCACCTTCACTCTCTGAAAGGCATTGTTCACTGAAGAATCCAATTACATCACCCTCCTGGCCCCAACTCCAAACCTTAAATGTAATCATCTTCAACATCAGCTTCATCAATTTCAGGGCCCTCTACACCAAGACCCCGGCCTAGCTAATTACAAACCAACAATAGCTTGAGGTCAATGTCTGACACTGTGTTCATGCATCAGCAGATCAGAGAGTAAACACTGCAGGAAGGAGAAAACAAAAAATAAACAAGACTTGACAGCCTATGCCACAAGGACCTGGAATAACATTCCTTCTGACATCAGAACAGCACCAACCATTCTAAATTTTAGGAAGAAATTGAAAACTTACCTCTTCAAGGAACACTGCCTCCCTCCTTCCACTGGGGCTTGCTACCTTTATACGCTCCATTGCCAGCCAGCTAAGACTGAGCTTTAGAAAATCCAAAACATACAGGCGTATAACAAAATATGCCATATTGTTTCAGCATTAGACCTATTTGCAGTACCTTTGAATGCATTCATCTCCTCAGTGTTATATGATCCATCTGGATTGCATACTGCAGCAACAGCTGAAACACAAAGATATGCTTTATGTCAAATTTTTCATTCAGCATCTTTTTCATGACAAGTGTACAATTTTACATATTTTTACACATGTTAGTTGGTCATCATCAATCAGTGGGCATTTTGGCTTTGCCTTTTTTTACTGTTACAAGATGGTGAATGTTTATTTTAGAACATTTAATTAAAACAGTGAAATAAACAAATGGCGTGTCCCTGTTGCAGGAAGAAAGAAAGAAGCACACTTGGAAAAAAACCTTGAAAAAAATAAATTGTGCTGATTTTGCTAATGAGCCATTCAAAAAAAGAAAAAAAAAGATATTTTAAGAAAACAAGTGATATGGCAAGGGAGTGGAGTGGGAGCAGATTAGAAGAGGGGTAAGGTGGAACAAGTCAGTGCTGCCAAGGCAGAGAGCAGTGGAGATCCAGGGAATGTGGGAGCAAAAGCGGATCTAGTCACATTTTTTTCAAAATGAGGAGGATGTGCATGGGTAGACTAAGCAATAGATGAGCAGAGAGTAAACAAGCCATACAGCAAGTGTGATTTAATTTACTTTTGTAGAGTAGCATACCATATACAAATGGTCTGTAAATTAAATGCTAACACTGGGTCTACAGTACTTATTGTGCCACCCACTAATGCAGCATATTGAAACATGCCCCATACCTCCCACTACAGCCTGAATGCAGTCAGCCATGTCAGCTATGTCAGTTTGGAGATAAATCCTCAACTCTAAAATGCGAATCATCTTCAACATCAGCTGCATCACTCTCAAAGCCCTCTACACCACGACCAGTCTTAAACTGCCATGTAAACTTGGAAATAAATCTCACTGACCAAGCCTGAAATTACTCTTTTATGACATATATGTAACCCCAAAGGTAGGACCTAGGTAGACTATAGGGCAGGGTGCCTTATAATAGAAAGGCCGGACATGTATTTTATGTTTTACATGCCTTGGTACTGAAAAATTCCCACATTTGTTTTTCACTACTGTGAGGACTACCTCTTCCATAGAATAACATTGGAGATTCCTGTTACGTTTTAGAAGCTTTAATTTCTAATTGGGACAGGTAGCTATATCATGTTTGGTGAGAAACCCTTTTAATGGTAAAGCTGGATTTTGAATATAATTTTGAAAATGGCACTTTTAGAAAGTTGGCATTTTTTACCCTTGCCGCTTTGATGAGCCTGCAGCCCATCTTGGGCCACATGATTAGGTGTAACTGACAGGATAAAGTTGTAAATTACTGACAGACAGTCACACAATAGAGGGATTAGGTGTGTCTGAAAGGGCATCTGATAGCAGGATGGGGGACAACGTTGTGCACAGCCCCACTTCAAACTGAATGGCGAGTACTCTGCTTTTACACAAATGACTTACCAAATCCACATTGTCACTACAGCCTGATTGGCGTCAGGGCAGGGTAGTCACGAAATTCCATGTACTTAAAAGCCACTCTCTAGTAACTTCTTTCACTTTCCAGAACGAGAAAACTAAGGTAAAAAATCAGACCTCAGACACCAACTCTACAGTTTGCTCCAAGACCTGTAGAAGGACTATCAGACAACTGCCTGCTGCTGTAACCTACTGTGCTCCAGTGGCGGCCGCTTGGGAAAAGTAGCGGTTGGGTGTCGGATAAAAAAAAAACTTAAAGGTAAATTAAATAAATCTCTCTTACGTGAGTAGGGCCGCTGCCTCTTCTTCATCCTCCCTCTGTTCCTAGCATCTCACAGGCTCTTAAACTCTCCTAAGGCAATCCTGTTGCTGCTTTCAACAGCATGACAGCAGCGTCATGATTGATCTGAGTTGTCTGGCCCTCAGCAGGGAGTGGGTGCCTGTGCATGTTCTCCACCTGGCTGTGTAATAAACCCGGGTGGATATATGCTAAGTGTGCATGTCTGTTTGGCTGGCCTAGACATCATGTGCATGTAAATGCACAATCGTCTCCCCCTCTGCTCATCACATAGCCTAGCCCTGCCTACCGTAACTGAGTTTCTACTAAAAAGAAAATGGAAATAACGTGATGCCATCAACACTGTGTTATTATCATTTTATTTTTCCTTTTGCTCTCAATGGGGTGATGCTCCTCTGCCTTAGAGTAGGAGCCGCCCCTGTTGTGCCCTCTGCAAAACTGCTTTGCTGTACCTGGAAGGACTGCTTTGCTGCATGAAGCCTGCTTTAAACCCTCAGAGGCCAGGCTAGCTTTTGAGCCCTGCAACTTCATCTGAACCCAGGACTACCAGAGTAACTCCCACACCTTGGGGCCAATTATGATCGCGCACGGACTTGAGTCCGTTCGCGACCCCTGAGGAGGAGGGAACGTCCGCAAGGGCTGCGGCGTTCCCTCCGAGCAGATTAGGATGTGACCACCAGGGTGGCGGTTACATCCTCTATCTATAACATTGCACCCGGCGCCAGGTCAGAAATGCATGCATCGCATTTGCAAGCACAAAGCAGGAGGCACCACGCAGTGCCTGCTGCTTTGTGCACACAAATGCAGGGGGGTACAATAGGTACCCCCCATGTGCACCCCCCACTCCCCTTCACCCAGGGGGCCCGCAACGGGCCCCCAAAGTGAAAGTCCGTATGCTTTTTAACGGCGGAAAAGCCGCCGCGGAAAAGCATGTCTTTCACTCCATCATAATATGGCTGGCGGTGTCTGATAGACACCGCCAGCCATGTTAGAGCTTTTCGCTCATTCCGGAGGATGCGGAAAAACCGCAATCATAATCGGCCCCCTAGTTTGCAGGCCTCCTTTTCAGAGCAATAGGGAGACAAATGGCTCTCACCATCTTGAACCTGCACCAGGCCCAAACCTGAGTGAGTCCTGAACCCCAAAGAGTTGTCCCACCAGTCCTGTGCCCCTGGAAGTGGTACTAAAAGTGCCCAGATGTCCAAATCCCAAAACTGAGCGCTTCAAACTTTTTGGGCCAAAAACGACTCCTAAAATCAGAAAAAGACTGGGACCAACCTGCTCGCCTATCCACCAGAGGTGTATCGCTGGTTGGCTTTTCCCACTATGTTCTCCACAGCAGCAAATCCTGTTCAGTGGTCGTACCCCAAAGAGGTGTCTGGCCTCCTGGAATCGTCTTGGGCTGTAGCCCGCTGTTGTGTCCCGCTAAAGATATTCGACTTCTAAAAAGAGAATGTGTCCCGATGACATCACTCCTTCACTGGACAGTACTTGCAGCCTTGCACTGCTGAATTTTACCTTCTTTGAATATTTTTCTCAAAATTTCTTTCTAAATTCAAAGGTGAGAGCTGACCGAGCCACTTCTTATATCCAAACTGCGCTCCATTGCAGTCAGTCATTTGTTTTACTTTACCCCATTCTTGCAATGACTAGATGCCCGTGGTTAGCGTTGTGATCTTTTAGGCACTAGTTTTAATAAAAAAACATTAACAATTCATAAATCTGACTTTTGCTATTTTGGTGCCAAACTATTTTTAAAAATGTACTGTGTTGGAACTCTATTACTGAACTCAGCAATGAAACAAGTACTTAATGGATCGTTGTCTAATCAGTACTGCTAAAAGAAAAAAAACACTTTACACACAGAACACAATTTAAAAAATAAATCCAAACTAGCAGCTGAAAATTCCTCTGGAGAGACGTCAAGTGTCTCACAACCTGCAGGAAATACACAGCAAAGAAATGTCACACAGGTTACATACCCGTCTAAATGTAATCTGTATCCTCTATGATGGAGACACCTTCAGTGGACTGCTAGCAGCAAGCCCTAACCCCCAAAAACCACACTGTCAGATACACATAACACAGCATAAAGGGTGCACTACTAAACATTGTGATCTATTGTCATTGTCAAGGTGTGACCACAGTTTAATTGATAGAATTAGAACCCTTCAATCAGAATAAATTCCAGTCAAGACATTTTCAGTAGTTGTCAAACTATGCAAAGAGTTTAAATTCATTTTAAGATGCTGCAGTAATAAAACATAAACATATTGACTATTTAATGGCAGTCTTATTTCAATGTAATGCAAAGATTAATAGCCACCAAGGAAAACCTAATACAAAAAGATCCATGCACCCTAAAGCCCCTTGATAAAAGCCCAAAATCCAGAAGTATTTCCAATCAATGAAACATTGAGTTAATCTGGAAATTTAGGGTGATATGTACAAAACATATTTGCATCAGCAGTTTTGGACTAGCAAAATGCGTTTTTATATGTATAATTCCAAATTATGATTTGATAACTTAAACTTAATATCAATTTGGTTTAGAGATTTGGTATTTGGAAGGAGCTTGTTTAGGGCTATATATGAATGATTTGTAATGGAATTATGGTCTCAAAACATTCATTTTATACTGACTAAGAGTTAGTAGCAATAATTTGCAAAGGGGAATGGGTTCCCACAGTGTTCCTTCCTCTTTGAGAATGTAAAAAAGTATTTTTTAAGAGTAGGCAGTGGTCCCACAGAAGTTCAAAGTTTCATTTTTTCTTTTTAAATGCATTCCATTTACCTTGAAGAAAAATAGGCTGCATTAAAAAAAACGTTGCTTTATTAAAACGCAACCATGGACATGGTTTTCTTCTTATCCCAGCAGGCCACCATTTCTGTGATGGCTATCCTTCGATTGGCAGCCCACTAGGGATCGCTATTTAAAACCTTTTGTTTTCATACATCATATTGCGATTTCCTAATTGCCATTTAGTAAAGGTAGCAAACATAAAGTCATCATTCCTAAATTTTGTACATGTGGCTCTTAGACTGCGCACTCGAAAGAATTAGGGGCCCCAATCTGGGTCTGCTGCTTTCGGTACTCTGAGTGCAAACTAATGAGTCTTGTGCTGTCCCAAGTTCTCTAGGGCAACCACAACGGTCATTATCAAATTTTTCAAAGCTGACGTAGAGAATTATCAGGCATGCCTTTCCTCTGAAGTATTTACCTTTGGTTTTGTTTTTATTTACCTAAAGCACCTGCTGTCACTTTCCTCACATGTGTAGAAACCATGCAACTGTTTCCATGTCTCTGTAGGACCCCAAGACCATGACCATGCAGCCACTGGCTTCTCATTTGTTTGTCACTTATTGAGAGGCCCCAAATCAGAATGAGGTGATCTTTTGTTGAGCACCCACCACTCATGGGAGCCTTTAGATAATTTAGTGCAATGGTGCCACATATCAAAAGGCTTCTGACGGTTAATGTAACAAAGTCACTGTGCTTAAGAAATTGTACCTGGTATGCTCCCCCCCAGGAAATGCCACTCATAAAGGCCTTATAAAAATACATATTTCTTTATCTCAGTGGGTCGTTTGGATGTCATTTCATTGTTCAGACTCATGGTAGCACACTCCAGCTATCCATAATGGCATTTAATGGTGCCCTGCCACAAAAGATTTGACGGCTCTTCTTCTAAGAGAACCACATCTTGGACATCTCTCAGTCAGGATTTCAAAGCAACCACAGTGCTGAGACCACACTCCTCGCAGCCACCGACAGCGTTTACTCCCTTCTCAACCAGTCAGACTACTGCCATTCCTCTCAGAACCTACTGAAATCAGCTTTGGGGTGTCCCATGCTCTTCCCTAAGTCCCACCCTCTTCAACGTCTACTTGGCCCCATCACAGCCATCGACAGGAACCATGGACTCAATATTGTATCCTATCCAGACGACACCTAGCTGATGCTCTCCCTCACCAATGAACTCACAGCTGCCAGAATCAACTTCCAACACAAGAGCGTTTACTCCCTTCTCAACCAGGGTGAGGCCACATCCTACTGCACCTCTTGGTCGCCTTTAATACAGTTTCCCACCGCACCCTAATCACGAGACTCTATGACACTGGCATCTTTGACAAAGATCCTCAACTGGATCCACTACTTCCTTATTCACAAAACACAGTGAGTCAGACTACTGCCATTCCTCTCAGAACCTACTGAAATCAGCTGCGGGGTGTCCCATGCTCTTCCCTAAGTCCCACCCTCTTCAACGTCTACTTGGCCCCATCACAGCCGTCGACAGGAACCATGGACTCAATATTGTATCCTATCCAGACGTCACCTAGCTGATCCTCTCCCTCACCAATGAACCCACACCAACAGAATCAACTTCCAACACAAGAGCGAGGCTTACGCCATCTGGATGAAAGATAGCTGCCTCAAGTTCAACTCGGTCAAGACTAAAGGACTCATCCTTGGGCCCGCCCCCTCAGCCTGGGATGACTCCTGGTGGCCAGGAGTACCGGGAACCCTTCCCACCCTCACAGACCACACACGCAACCTCGGCATCATAGTGGACTCCCCTTGCTCACAATGAACCACCAGATCAATGCCGAAACCTCATTCTGCTTCCACACCCTCTGCATGCTTTGAAATACATTCAGATGGATCCCCACAGAATCCAAACAAATGGTCACCCTCGCATTCATCACCAGCAGACTTGAATATGACAATGCAAGCTTAGGGAACTGCAGTGTTCAAAATGTAGCAGCCAGACGGCCCCTCGACATCCCCATCACAGCCACATAACTGAAAACCTCCCACAACTCCACTGGCTCCATTCAACAAGAGTATCACATTCACGCTCCTTACCCATAACTATAAAGCTCTACATGATGCAGAACCAGCATATCTGAACCACTGCCTCTCATTCCACATACCCACCAGACAACTCGGCTCCGCACAACTCACCCTGGCCCCAGTCCCATGGATTTACAAGACCAGAACCAGAGGAAGATCCTTCTCCTACCTCGCTGTCAAGACCTGGAACACCCTGCCCCTTCACCTCAGGCAATCCCTATTGCTGAGCCAATTCAGGAAGGATCTCAAGACCTGGCTCGTTGACTGAACCTCAATGCTTCCCCCGTCAGGGCCTTGATACCCTCACAGGTGAGTAGCTGCGCTTTACAAACTCCTGATAGATCATTTATTTTTTAGAGCTTATTTTAAAGTTGGTAATCTTCGCCAAGGGTCTCTTAGCAGCAATACCATGTATCTCTCAATGCAGATTATACTGCTGAGCTGCCTTCCCCAGAGTCCATGGACTCCTGGCACTTTAGAGAGTGTCTATGTGTCCAGCAGGAGTTAGGGGACTCCTTTCACCTGCATCTATCACAGGACCAGCCGGCAAAAGTTCAGGGTCCCCAGCAAATCTACCCTCTACTATCCCCCAGATGGATATGGGAGACCTGTGCCGCTGTCCCTGAAATAAAAGCCCTCTAATGTCTGTAAATGCACATCCAGAGTATCAATCAATCAGGTGTTTGTTAAGCACAACTACTCACCCATAAGGGTCTCAGGGCACGGGGGAGGGGGTCGCAGGTTCCAGTCCATCAAGGGGGGGTCTGTCAAAGAGCCAGGTTTTGAGTTTTTTTGCAAAGATGAGGAGCAGTGTTGTCTGTCTGAGGTGTAGCTGAAGGTCATTCCAGGCTCTGGCCGCAAGGAAGGAGAAGGAGCGGCCTCCTGATCTGATCTTTCTGGCACAGGGGACTACAGCGTAATACAGCCACACACTAGAGGTACTAGTATTGCCTAAATAGCCCATCTCAGGCAGAATGAGGGGCAGAGCTGGGCACAGTCCGAATGGCATTTAAAATGACTGTGCCCTGCTCTGGCAGAGAGTACCTCACACTAGCCTATTGTGCCTGTAGACGGATGGGGACCAGGGCAGGGAGGCATGAAATTCCAAACTCGTCTGCGAAGAGAAGTCTCCAAACGTTTCTCCCATATCAAAGAACTTCAAAGGGAGTCTCTAGTCAGACTGGTACTAGAATTCTGTCTCTTTCTCCTTTGTCTATGTGAAGTTGGCATTCCCAGGCTTGTCAGAGAGTGTTAGCTAATTGACAAATGCAGATCTACCAGGAGAAGATAAACTCCATTTAAATGGGCCTTATTCCAGGGGAGGTTTTGAACTGTTAGCAGGCCAGCAAAATAATTAAATTGTCCCAGGAGTGCAGTTTAAAACCTGATTATTATTAGATCTGCCTACGGGAGGAATTGTGGCCTAGTGGCTAAAGCTATGGAATTTAGAATGTGGTAGCTGATTCAAATCCAGGTTTCAGCTCAACATCCTTATTCTGGACAAATCATATAATTTACCTCTCCTGAATAGATTAACAATATATAAGATAATCTGGATCTGTTGTAAAATGCTCCAATGCCCTCACGCAATGTTCTTGATCTAATTGGAGCAGGTTCAAGAAGATTTGCATATAGCTGGGTCCAAACTGTGTGGCATGGTGTGCAAAATAATGATGGACGGGGATGCAGTCCGAGTAACTATCAGTGGTTGAGATTCATTCAAGCATTCTATCCATCATTGTTTTGAATACTTATTGTAATCCCCTATATGGGACGGGAATGCTCAGGCACCGGGTATTAAAGTAGGACTGCAAACTCACTCTTCAGTTACTCTTGGACTTGAGGAAAGACTGTCAGAGGACTGCTTGCTGCTTTGGCTTGTTGTGTACTTAGAAGACTGCTTTACTGCAACAAAGCAGAAAAAGCAAAACAGGGGGCGGAAAAATAAGAAACTAGAAAAGGCAAAACAGAGGGCAGAAAAATGAGCAGAAAAGCAAAACATAGGACAGAAAAACAAGCATAAAAGCCAAAACAGAGCAGAAGAGGGCAAAAAAGAGGGTCAGAAAAAGGAGCACACAAGGAAAATGGAGAGCAGAAAAGTGAGCAGAAAGGCAAAAAAGAGGGCAGAAAAAGGCAAAACAGATGGCACAAAAATAGCAGGAAAGACACAAGAGAGCAAGAAATGAGAAGAGTAGGCACAAACAGAGGGCAGATGGTCAAAAGGCAGCAGAGGCAAACACACTGCGGGCAAGCTGGACAGGAGAACTGTTACAGGGGGAACTTGCACGAGGACCTCTTCCTCCAAGACTTCAAAGGGAGTCTCTAGTCAGACTGGTACTAGAATTCTGTCTCTTTCTCCTTTGTCTATGTGAAGTTGGCATTCCCAGGCTTGTCAGAGAGTGTTAGCTAATTGACAAATGCAGATCTACCAGGAGAAGATAAACTCCATTTAAATGGGCCTTATTCCAGGGGAGGTTTTGAACTGTTAGCAGGCCAGCAAAATAATTAAATTGTCCCAGGAGTGCAGTTTAAAACCTGATTATTATTAGATCTGCCTATGGGAGGAATTGTGGCCTAGTGGCTAAAGCTATGGAATTTAGAATGTGGTAGCTGATTCAAAACCAGGTTTCAGCTCAACATCCTTATTCTGGACAAATCATATAATTTACCTCTCCTGAATAGATTAACAATATATAAGATAATCTGGATCTGTTGTAAAATGCTCCGATGCCCTCACGCAATGTTCTTGATCCAATTGGAGCAGGTTCAAGAAGATTTGCATATAGCTGGGTCCAAACTGTGTGGCATGGTGTGCAAAATAATGATGGACGGGGATGCAGTCCGAGTAACTATCAGTGGTTGAGATTAATTCAAGCATTCTATCCATCATTGTTTTGAATACTTATTGTAATCCCCTATATGGGACGGGAATGCTCAGGCACCGGGTATTAAAATAGGACTGCAAACTCACTCTTCAGTTTACTCTTGGACTTGAGGAAAGACTCTCAGCGGACTGCCTGCTACTTTGGCTTGCTGTGTACATCAGAAGACTGCTTTGCTGCAACAAGAAGGAATACTCTTCTGCATGAAGCCTGCTCTGAACCCCCCAAATGTCTGGCGTGCTGCTTAACCCTGTTCTTCTACTTGAATCCTGGGCTTCCAGATTGACTCCAAGGACTTGTTGGCTGGTGCCCTGATCAGAGCCTCAGGGACAGAAAAGGCTCAAACCACCTTGAGTTGAGGCCACACCTAGATCATGGCTGAGTGGGTCCTCACCATTCAAGTGGTGCCTCTGTGGTCCCTGGCCCTTGAAAGTGGTCCTAAACTGACATTTACTGGGAGCAGCTCACTGACTAGCAATACCTTTACACAGCTTGGTGAAGTTTCTCAATATGGCTGGTTCAAGTGATGTCTGGAAGATCCTACTCTTCTTTGTTTTCGCTCTCTTCCTAATTGGCATTGTAAAATTGGTTCTCAATTAATCAATCAGAATTTTTAGAAAGTGGCACTGTCACCCCTGGGAGTATCTGGGTACTGGAGTGTGAGGTCTTTGTCAAAAATCCATGTCATGAGGAAAGGGCAGGATGAGGGAAGAGACAAGCAAAAAAAAGCAAAACAGGGGGCAGAAAAATAAGAAACCAGAAAGGGCCAAACAGAGGGGGGAAAAATGAACGAAAAAGGCAAAACAGAAGGCAGAAAAACAAGTAGTAAGGGCAAAACAGAGCGGAACGTAGCAAAACAAATGTCAGGAAAATGAGCAGAAAAGCAAAACATAGGACAGAAAAAGAAGTAAAGAAGGGAAAATAGAGCAGAAGAGGGCAAAAAGAGGTTCAGAAAAAGGAGCATAAAATGAAAATGGAGGGCAGAAAAATGAGCAGAGGAGCACAAACAGAGGGCAAAACGTCAAAAGGAAGCAGAGGCAAGCGGGACAGGAGAAATGTTGCAGGGGGAACTGTCACGAGGACCTCTACCTCCAAGACTTCAAAGGAAATCTCTAGTCAGACTGGTACTAGAGTTCTGCCTCTTTCTCCATTGTCTATGTGAAGTTGACATTCCCAGGCTTATCAGTGAGTGTTAGCTAATTGACACATGCAGATTTCCACCCCTTCATCTACCAGGAGAAGATAAACTCCTTTTAAATGGGTCTTATTCCAGGGAGGTTTTGAATGTTAGCAGGCCAGCAAAATATTTAACTTGGCACAGGAGTGTAGCTTAAAACCTGATTATTATTAGATCTGCCTCCGGGCGGTATGCTTTCAACGTTTTGGCTACATCCATGTATTTAATTCCAGGTTTGTGAGGGGGTCTTAGGGAGTTGTGGTATTGATCCATCGCCGGGTTCCCTACACACATGTCAAGACATGGGGGATACTCAGGGCAGGTATTTGTTCCTACAAAGTACGGTAGGCGATACAACGTTGGTACTGGGGTGTGTTTAGGCCCACCCACCTCTCTCCTGGGGATGTTAGAGAGAATTATGACCCTGTGGGCGGATATGCCTGATGGCCTGGCAGCTGTGAGGGGGATTGGAATGACGTGATAAATTTGGCCAAAGAGCGCTGGAGGCCCGAGGGTACTACAGATGTCTGACAGTCTACCAAACTGCACTCCCTGGTGATGGGCTTGGACTGGGTGGACCCTTGGTTTTGACTGCACAGCACAACACAGGGAAGCACGTACCTTTCGGCAGTGCATGACTCTTACTCCTGCCTTGATTGTATATTTGTTCCCCAGGTGATAGATAGCAGGGTAGTTGTGGTTGATATCCTTCCACGCGGAGTCTCAGACCCCTCGCTGGTGGCCCTTACATTGCAGATGGGGCGGGCGCTCCAGCCTTATCGGTGGCGCCTTCTGACCTGGAACCTCCAGAGAGAACGTATGGAAGGCGCTATTGATCAGTACCTGACACTTAACGTAGGCTTTGTAGAGGAGGCAGAATTTATTTGGGAGGTGAGGAAGCCCACGATCTGTGGTGTGGACATTTCCTTCTGTGCGGCAGCCCACAGAACGCATACGGAGTCCCTCGTACAGGCAGAGGCTAAACTTCCTGAACTAGAAATTCGCAGTAGGGATGGTGGGGCAAGGTGCCCATCGCCAGCTACTACTGACACAACAAGGCTATTCACACCTCCTCTTCGATGAAGCCCACCAGGCGTGGCTGGCAACCTACTGCAGGATCTACCAGTGGGGTGATAAGTCTGGTAAGCTCAGGAGACACCATACCCCAAAGCCCTCCCTGGCGTTGTAGGCCCTGATGGGACTCCCCTCACGGACTCCTCCGCCTTCGCCAAAGGCTTTGCTACGTATTATGCAGACCTCTATGCCCCCAAAGAATATCTCCATGCAGATGTAATAGAGCCTCTTCCTGGATGACCTCCCGCCTTGGGCCCTTTCAGACGAAGTGAGCGTGGAGCTGGATCTCCCTCTCACGGAGGAAGAATTGAGTGCTACATTGGGGGACATGCACCCCGGGAACTCCCTGGGACCGATTGGCTTTCTATGTGAATTGTTTTTAACAATATTTTCTACAATTAGGACTCCATTATCGCAGGGTACTTCATTGGTCCATCCCGATCAGGCCGGATTTATGCCCCAGCGGGTGACCCGCCATAATATTAGTTGTGCACACGTGGCGACCGTCCAGGGGTTGGGAGAATGAGCAGGGTTATTGCTAGCCGATATGGATATGGCATTCGATTCTCTTAGCTGGGTGTATTTTTTTTTGCAACTCCGCAGGCTGAATATTGGACCTCGATTCCTGTCCTACCTGACTTTGCTTTATATGGACCTCACTACATCTGCGGGAGTGGCGGGCTCCATCTCCTCCGTTTTCTATTGGACAAGGCACCAGGCAGAGTTGTCCACTTTCTCCCTACCTGTTCATGTTAGCAATGGAATTCTTAGCGTCCTGGGTGCGGATAAATGCTCAGTTGACCGGTCTTCAATGGGCACCTGGACTATCGGATCGTATTGCCCTGTACGCTGATGATGTGCTATTTTTTCTCACTGATACAGATAGGACGGGACTGCGGTTGCTTCACATCATGCACATTTTTGGGGGATTCTTCTGGCCTGTATATGAACCCTCAAAAATCTACCCTCTGAGTTCTTGGGGGAGGTGGGTCTCGGTTCCTAGGCCTCCTCTGTTCACGTAGTTTCTGGGGGGATGAAATATCTGGGAGTGTTCTTGTTGGACTTGCCTGCCACATCTTTGGATAGGAATTTGGCCGGGTAAGGGATCGCATGCGGGAAGGTCTTAAAACTTGGTCTCATTAGCCCCTGTCTATCTATGGACATTCGGACATCTTTAAGATTGTTTCACTCCCATGCCTACTTTATGATCTACAAAACTATCCATACCTGATTCCTCCCAGATGGTTCCAACAGGTTAATGCGGCTCTGGGACAGTTGCTGTAGGACGGCAGAGTGGCGAGAGTGGCCCTATGGACTTGATTCCATTCCACATACTGTGAGGGGCTTGTGACCCCTGATATTTTGTAATACTACATGGCCTCACACCTGCTGGTCCTCAATGAATGGTGGTATGAGGACAGGTTTGACCCAGCATGTGCTGTTGAGCAGCGGTGCATGGGGATCACACGTTACAAACTATACTCTGCTCTGCACCGCTATGTAACTCCTTGCCGCTGTTCCGAAAATTATATTCCAAATCTGGCAGCAGGCGCTGCGGAGGATCGATTGGTGGAATAGGTTGACCTGGGAGACTACTCGCTGGCACAATGGGCGATTACTGCAACTGGCTAAGTTGTCTGTATTTCGTGGCTGGGACCGTATCAGCATCTCTACTCTGGGCGACGTAATGCGAGGGCCGGTTCTGAAATCCTTTCAAGATCTACAGAAGGACTTTCATATGCCAAAAACCCAATTTTACAGATACCTACAGTTCAGACACTGGGGGCTACTAGGGTTTACCTTGTCTAAGAGGGATATCTCTAGGGCCTGGAAGGCACCAAGGGCGCCCTCAGTGTTCGCGTGGAAGAATGGTATGGATTTTTGTATGGGCTTGGAGATTCCCATCTTTGTGGCCAGGGGGTGCCCTCTTAAACACTTTAAAATTTGGAAGCGCAGGGTGGATTATCGTGGCTTAGAGCTAGAACCCATCTCAACGGCCAGGTCCCTTAACCCGGCTACACTTTCAATTTAGTTGGCATAAGACACTGCCTCTTGGGCGATGACGGATCATGCTTTTATGGACGATGCTGTTACTTTCGTGGTGCTGATCTGGAGTAGGTGCTAGTGTGATGGGGTGGTTGTGTGGGGTTATATTTATTTTTTCTTTTTGTTTATAATTCATTTGTATTGCTCTTCATTTGTCCTATTTTGCTCATCAAAACTGTCAAAGTCAGTATGATGTACATTTAGAATGCAGAAGATCCTGGGTTATAGTGCTCTGCATTGTATGTGCTATTTGACAAATAAAATTAGTAAAAAAAACTGAGGTGATGTGGTGTGCAAAAAAACAATGAATTTGGATGTGGTCCAAGTGATTACCAGTGGATGTATTTTATCCTAACCATTTGCACAGCCCGATTGGCATTTAAAATGACTGTGCCCTGCTCTTGCAGAGAGAACTTCACACTAGCCTATTGTGCCTGTAGACAGACAGGGACCAGGGCAAGGAGGCATGAAATTCCAGACACATCTGTGAGGAGAAGTCTCCAAACGTTTCTCCTATTTCAAAGAAGGCGCCGGGTATTAAAATAGGACCGCAAACTTACTCTTTGGATTACTCTTGGACTTGCGGAGAGAATCACAGAGGACTGCCTGCTGCTTTGGCTTGCTGTGTACATCAGAAGACTGCTTTCCTGCAACAAGAATGTGGATATGCTCCTTAATCTTCTTTGTAAAGAAATGTTAACATCTCTTCGGCCCCTCTTGGGTGATGTTAGGGCTCTCCAATGGCATAGGCTCCTCCAAGTATTAAGTGTCCTTTCCATTACGTTTTAGTTCATGGTACAGGTCATCACAATTATTTCGTGGGACAGTCTTTATTTTTCTGGCAATTGTTTATTGTGTCACCATTCCATCACTGAGACTACATCATAAAGTGAAAGTTAAAGTCAAATCATGGTGCATCACATACTTTGAAGAAAGGGTTTTGATGTTGCGGATATACAAATTGATCATCTTCCTTTTATTTTATTTCCATTTTTTCTGATTGCTCTTGGAAACAATGTCCTAATGTTGTCAGTATGGTATCTCGAGGAGGCCTTCGGATTAATGCTGTTGCAGGGGGACTATTTATCATGCTTTGCAGTGTAGTTATTTTATGCCCTCAAGAAGTGATTCCATGTCCATTCAATGTTGTACTATTTAGTGGCTATTCTCAGTGTCTTGTTCGGAGTTTGCATGAAACACTCAAGCTTGTCACTGGCCTGAGTCAGTCAGGATGGAATATTGATTCTCCAAATAAATGCCAAGAGAATCTAAATTTCATGAAAGACACAGAGACTAGCATTATGCATTTATTCCTTAAATGCAACTCCACACAGCATTTGAAAGAAGTTATCATAACAAAAGAAACATTCCAGAACAGAACATTCATGTAATGCCTGCGTTGTAATAAATGTTTCCCCCGATAATGTAATGAGACCGGAAAGATCACCTGAGTAGACAAAGACAAATGACCTAGAAGCCTGGCTAGTTATCTCAGTGTTAAAGATTCTTGTTTGAGAACAAATCTGATCTCTTTTTAAATTTTAGCAATCTTTGAAGGCAATATAGGAAACACATCCACAGTATCTGTTGTGAAGCTATCTAGAGACCTGGACGGGGTCAGAACAGATTTTTCCTTTTTCATAATGAAGCCCAAATTCTCCAAGAGCGACCAGACCATGTATAAGTCATTCAAAATCTGCGCTCGGCAGTGGAACATGATGAGGATCTCGTCCAAATAAACAATCATCCGTATACCTCTCTCTCTTAGGTGGGATGCTACAGCGCTCATTATCTTGGTAAAACACCAAAGTGCCGGTGAAACTCCAATGGGAAACACACGGAATTGATGAAGACGATCCTGCCAAGTGAATTGAAGGGAAGGTTGATACTCCCTGGGGTTAGTAATGGTAAATTAGGCATCGTTCAGATGTAATTTTACTTGCCTTCACTAGCATTCACTAGCCAATCCTTTTTTAGCAACATATTCCCTCCATCTTGAAGTGTAAACTAGGAACATATTCTGATCTCTCAGATTTATCAAAGGCTCCACACCTTGTGGTTCGTTTCCCTAGGAACAGTGTACTTATGAAAACTCTACAATAACCTCTGAGCACACATATCAAAAACCAGTTCGTAAATAAAAGAAAATGTTTCAGGCAAGAGTCACTTGTCTCAAAATCTGAAACTCAGGCGCAAGGAGGTAATTTGGATTATGAAGCTGAAAGCGGTTGAACAGGGTCTTAATATTGACAATGAATATCAATTTTTTCTAGGTACCGACTAAGCTAATTTAGGGCATGTAATGTATTATTATAGATTAGTTATGGAGTGCTCCTTGATATAGAAGTTTGCTTATAATTGGTTGTGAATTATATAATGATGACAATGGAACTCGAAATGTTGTAGCTATATAGTAATTACATGCACAAGCCATGAATTTGTTTACAATAAGTGTATTCTAGGGATAATATGTTATGCTCTTGAATGTGACTGTTAAGACATGTTTCATATGATAGTAATTAGCATTGTATTAATTTATTGTAATTATGGATGTGCGAATTGGCCATATCCCCCTCCCCTTTTTATTTAGTTATTTACTTTTTACCCATTCCTGTATCTGCGGCTAACATTGGCACTCTTTATTCTATCACTTCACCCCACTGTGATGACTAACGTTACTTCAAGTGATTTAATATGATTTCTCATAGACATAAGCTTTATTCAGCAGATTTGACATTGCACACGAGCATAACTGTTACTCACTTCTTACGGTGGAAATATTTAGCCATTTAAAGTAGTTTAACTTTAATTAGATTCCCGAGTACGAATATCCCGATATATAATTTTTGAGGATTGGAGTAAGTTTGTGACTTTTACTCAAACGACAATACTTAATACCTAAAGAGGAACATGTTACAATATGGCGCTTACAGTTCGTGAATACATAAAGACACTACAAGATGGCGCTGATGTAAGACGCCGAGTGGGGACAGCGAGGATAGTTGCTGCCCGTATTGAGGTAGTTGACTTACTTTATTCTGTGGATATTCGTGCTTTGTGAAACTCTGATAGATTGAAGGGATTTTAATACTACTTTATATCTGACTAGGAGGAGATACACGCATTCTGGAGGTCGTTACGTAACTGTGGAGACGTAATTTGGTGAGCAGTAGCGAGATATGATTTAGCTATTCTGGCGAATATACTAGACCTGTTTCTGATTATGGTATTACTGTGTTACTTTATTGTGGATATTTGATATAAGGATGATAGCGACCCCCAGCTTCAGGCCATACATATTCTGATTGCGGGTGAGTGCACACTACTCTTCTTACGAAGAGATTGAATATAAAGAAAATACTGGTTTTGAATGATGTTTCTCACCATATGTTACAGGGACAGGGAGAATTGAGAGTAACTTAGGAGAAGGGAAGACGCGTGATTACGGAATCATCGTTAAGGTGAGACTTTCGAAATATAAATATGTTCTCAGTGTAGATCAGATGTTGCAGGAATGCTAAATGCATATTTTTGCTTTCAAATAGGAACGATATATACCACATAAGATACAAGTTACCATATTCCCACACCTAAGTGATGTGTGCTAAAAGGGTGAGTCATGTTCACTGCACTCACGGAAATTAGATTGCCTAACATAGAGATTTGAAGTGAGTAATATGTACTGCTTATTGTTGCAGTTATGATGGGAAGAAATTAAATAATGATGAGGCCAATATTCTGAACCCAACTTTTTAATACTGGGTAAGTGTATTCGTGAAGAATAAAAACGAAACACATACTACGGATATGTGAGATTAGTATTAGTGATATATACTTTTATTTTCAGATTTACGGTGAATTAAATATTGGAAGAATCAAAAGGGATTTGTTATTGATCCTTGATAATGGGAGCAAATAAAGATACATTTTCAGTGGTCTATCTTATTGTTTGAGCATCAAGGAGGACCTTACTAACCGAATATATCGATGACTTATTTGGTTACTTAGTTATTCAAGGCATGAATGTTGATATTAAGGTTTCTCTTTACAGAAATACATTTCATTTGACTCAAGAATTACTCCAAGAGTTTAAGAAACCGTGAATATATAGGTGAATATCAGAATAGGTTATACCTTGACCATCACCTTACCTATCTTTACTCTTGGTATTGGGACTTTTACTTTACTCACAGAATCCTAGAGAGAATTTCAATTGGAGTGGCTTTACTTTTTCTTTCTTTTCCTTAAAATCACACACTTAGCGGGCTTTTACATTAACAGGAAGGTGGCAGGTACTCCCTTTCCTCTTAATATTGGCCATGCGTTATTCGTGTAATAATTGTGGGTAATGTTTATTTGGTTTCAGCCCTGAAGAAGTCAGTGTGTTACATTGTACACGACGAAACACGTGTTGGCTGTTGTACCATCATTTTGAATATTGAAGCAAGAAAATAAACATCAAGGAAAATCCACCTATTTTGATTTATGGACATTTCTATTACAAATTTGTGATTTTGAGACAAGTGACTCTTGCCTGAAACATTTTCTTTTATTCACGAACTGGTTTTTGATATGTGTGCTCAGAGGTTATTGTAGAATTTTGTTGCTTTCACCATTGTGAGAGCTGTTGATGTTGGGTATGCATCTTACCTCTAGAGGCACCATTCTATAGTAACAGATATACCTTTTCCCTGATATTAATTGGGTTGAGCGCCCACTAGTCTGTTGGTATCCTGATTATTATTATACTTATGAAAACTCTCTGTTCTAAAGATGCCTGTAGGACGGCTTTTTTTTGCAACAATGTTTTTACCTATTCTTCTACAATTTGCAGTTTGAACAGGGATCTAACTCAGCTGTCTTGTGGAACTTCCTTAAAGGGTTCTTTTTAGAAATCTATTTTAAACCTTAGCATGGTTTGTAGGACCCAAGGATCTTGTGTAATTGCTTTCCAGACTTGGGAAAAAAGTCTGACGCGTCCATTCTTCCCCGGGAAGGAGAAAAAGGTAAAGTACTCACCCTTGTATCCTGTCAAGCCTTGTTCATGTGACCTATTCCCTCTTCCTTGATCAATGTGTCCTCTTTAGGAATAGAAGGTTGCGGCTCTTCCGGACTGATAGCCTCTGCCAAACAAAACTTTTTGGCTGCCAGTAACTCGAGAAGTGGGACCTTCTTGGAGAAGCGATCAGCAGAAAGTCCCTGTCTTCCAGCCCATCCAAAAACACATGGGCTTAAGACCTTTCTCAAAATAGACTGCGCCTTGTCAAGGACAGTAAACATTGCAACATACTTGCGCAGGGTTTTGATTATGTCCTCACAAAAAAGAAGACCTTTGTATTTTCAGAAGGCTCTTTCTCCGCAACATCTCCAAGCTATAGATTTATTTTTATTAGCACAACTCTACGCCTCTAGGCATGAAGACCAGCATTCATATTTCTGGGGAGGACAATAGCCCTTTGGCTCCACCCCATGAGGTGGTCTATATCCAGCAGGAGTTTATTAGTGTGTGCCTCCACCACTTTGTCGATAATTCTTCCCAAGGGACCAACCATGACAAGGAGGCAGTCCTGGCATGATTTGAGGGAGCTCTCAAGCCCCTTTCTAGGTTTTCTTCCTAGCTTGAAAAGAAAGGTGATTAGCTCTGAGTCTAAATCTGGGGTAAGGCACATCTTATCATGTATAACAGACGTCAAGCATTCAGCCCTTAAAATGATACAGGCACCCATCCAAATACACTGCTTGATACACTTGGCTAGATGGTCAACGGCCACCACTCAGCACTCCAAGGGTGCTTTATGTTGTCTGGGCAAAACATTTCCTTTCTTAAGGGATCTTTGATTACATCCTTGGAGGTAGAGGGTGTATCATCCTCCTTGAAGAGTTTGTCCCCATCAAAGTCCCCTGGATCCTATGTCAAAACATATTCGTCTAATGGGGTTTCGTTAAGTGGTTCCTCCTCTCCCACATCAGAAACTTGAATGCTCTTAGTATGCTTGAATCCAGTGGGCTGCATTGGACACCTGTCGGTTTTGTGCCTAGTAGGACACTGTGAGGTGCTAAGTCCTCTTTTTCTCTTTGAGGTACTTAGACTTCCCACCTTCCTTGAGGTGCTTGGACCTCCCATCTTTTTCAAAGGTATAGCCTCTCTCTTCCCTTTATTTTCAGATCCTCTGATAATAATGCCCCAATAGAGGGTCTCCCATATACAAGTATGTAACTCATGCTGAATTCACTCTTCATTGATAAAACGCAGTGAAATGTCGGGGTTCTCACCTTCCTGATCAGACATGTTAGTCTATAATGAGGGAAAGTATATATGTATATATATATATATATATATATATAAGTGAAATGGGAGAGGCCAGTAAAAATGTTAAAAAAGAAGCTCTAATAAGAGCTTGAAACGTGTGATCCTCCAATATAAGTTAAGCACTGTAAGACTGAGGAGGAATTCAACTAGTGGCTTGCACCGGGGGAATAGCTATTTGTGGGGCACTGTAAGTGTCAAATGATGATGGGACATGTTACAATGCCCTCAGTAGGCTGCCCAGAATCCTGAAAACATATTAATTAATGTTGTGCATTGCCCTTACCACCATTGCCCATGGATTTCCTCTAAACCTGGCTGACACATCCCTGCCTGATGGGATGCACCTGTAGGATGTGGCCTAAAATGGCAGCGGGCGACCCCCACAGGAGTTGGAACTGCTCACAAAACAACTGACCACCTGTTGTGACACTGCAGGGATGGCACTTCAGGGGCTGCAGTATCAAGAGTCACACTGAGGTGATACTGTCAGTCCAGGCTCTACAGGCAAAGACTGCCTTGGATCGGCAGGCAGGGATGGCCTCTCTTCGGATCCTAGAAAACCGGAGCGGGGTTGCTCCACTTCTCAAAGATATGCTTGATCAGTTAGCGAGTGGTGCAACAACAGAATTTACAATGAATAAACTTAGGATAAACAAAAGCTAGCAATCTTTACAGTCATATGTAACATTTTCAGTAAATTAAATCAAAAATAACAGTCATAAGAGAATGGGTTTCATAACTTGGAATCCGCCTGACAAGCTAATCTAAGCAAAATGAAATACCAAACATAACAAACAAAAATGGTAAAAGATAACAAGACATAATAGGCTGTTCTGTAATGTATCTTTGATGATCTCAACTTGTTTCAATTGTTTTGTGTAGTGGCATTAAAATAATACATGGATAATGGTAGCCTTCTGTCTTGTAATGACATTGTGTGGTGGTGGAAGGTTATTTCTCTCATTTACCCCCAGAAATCAGATTAACAGAAAGGTGGACTATTGTTGGTCTTGGAAATTGGTAGTCATTAGACGGCTAATATTTTTTTTGCTTGGGTTTGATTCATGTCTGAGGCAGTCAGTTCAGGCAGTTTGGTATAAGTGTTTTTGTCAGTTTATTTATTTTGGAAAACCACACTTTTCCTCTCAACCTGGCTTTTGTTTTGGATATGTCTTGACATCATTCGGAAGCGGCCATAGTTATCCACTCTTGCAGTGCTTTTTGGTCAGCTATTGAGTTCCGTCACAGTGGGGGAACTTTCTCTCTCAAGACTTAAAATTCATGCTCCA